>NC_086233.1:21832500-23274166 GCF_036321145.2 Pelmatolapia mariae | reverse complement strand
CAGCGTTAATTAGTGCTGGCCTTCCCCAGTCACCAAGGTTGTTCGCATCCTTGGGTCATTTAACACGCTGCCTGCTTTCTGCTTGCTCTTTTCTCTGCCAGCTGTGCCACTTTGTCTGGCAGAGTGGAATTATGCCTGGTGACGCGGGGCATTAAACGTGTGACTTTCATGCTTTCACCTAATGTTTGGTGGCCTCTTTATTCTGTCATGAGATCCAAATATGTGAGCAAATGACATAAAAGAATTCCTCAAAGAGTGATGACTTTTGTTTCATGACTCTGTGTTGTAATAATAACCAAGGATTTCTTTCATTGGGGTTTTTGCCCTTGACGACACCTCTTTCATATTGGCTATATAAGGGTTATAAAGTGGCTGGCAAGGCAATCTCTTGTAATAAAATATAACACTAGCAATACTTTCTATGATATTACAGCACTGGATCTGTGTCCAATATTCTGTCATAATGAGACCATTCTTTGAAATGTTCAAAATACTTAAAATGATCAGTAGAACTGGAGCTGATAAGCCAGCGTGCAAGGTCAAAGAAGGGACAATGATTCACTTGTAAACCCAGCATCTTCATTTTTCAAACTAATCACATTGTTTTTCTGTTCCTTTGTGTTCTGCCTCTCACTAAATTGATTCTTTTCCCTCAATTTCCCCAAGTATTCACATAAGGCTAACATGTTTTTTGTCTATTATAGTCTTATTACACAATTGTTGATAAAAACACGTGGTTAAAATAACATGCAGTCTTTGTGCAATGTGAAGCAGAAAACAGGACCAAATCATGCAATGATAAACACGACTTTTCCCCCTTTCCCAATCTTCCAACTCATTTGAACTTAATGCTGCATTCATCATTTTGATAAGCATCAGCATGAAGCCAATATGGTAGTTGAGGAAGGCAGATAGGAGAGCGAGGCCAAAGCTCGTTAGGGCCACCTATTATAACATTTAGGAGTGTTCTTAATAGAAACATGCCTCAGAGCTGATGGCTTTTAAAAGGAGAGGAGTTTTTGGGTTTCCGTGCGGCACGTCATATCATTATAAGAGGAAAGGAGGAGTGCGGAGTGTCTCACATCCCTGCTTTCCGTCCCTTTTCCACATACATTAGTGTCCTCATGTCACATTTCATGTGTAGCGGAAGGGAAAACGCGTTGGTTCCCCAGCCGAATGTGGGCTAAGGGGAAAAAGCTAAGCCTTGGGCAATCAGAGTAGGAGAGAGTTGTGGCATTAATGGTGATGAGTAGTGATCACAGACTCTGGTCATTAGACTAATAAGACTGTATTTAAATTAGCCAGGGTTGTTTTTCCTTTCTCTTTATCCTCTTCCCCCTCCTCCAGCTCCTCCTGTTATTTTCATGGTTATCCATTGGAAAGCACATCCACATATTTCGATTAGTCCCTCTCTGTTCATTTCCTAAACAGAAGAAGTAATCGAATTAGATAGTCCTTCTTAATTAATGATTATTTTTCCTCCGTCAGGCGGAAAAAAATCTGTTTTTTTTTTTTGTTTTGTTTTTTTTGGCTGAATAAATAACGGCTTAACTTTTTCTTAAAAACGATTTATCTGGTGATGATTTTATTTTATTGAATGTGGTCTGAGACTTAAAATAAAGATTTTTTTTTTAAATCACAAAAACAGGATGAGAAAAGTTTTCTAAATTAAATACTTTAATTACCAAGTTAGACAATTTTCTATGATTATTTCTTTGTTAATCATTTAAATTACTCGGTTTCAATCATCCTGTAAAGTAAAAACAACCAGCTTACATATTCTGACAAGTAAGCACTGATCTCACCCAATCATCTGCTACTTATCACTATAACAAAATTACACCAAGTTTACTTCCTATTTTCAAACAATGGGCCTTGCTGAGGTAACATTATGGAGAAATGTTTGATGTCTTTGTATTTTTCTACCCACTATAGCACTCTTAGATTTATTTAAGTATTACACTTTTAGTATTTACACAAATTTATGCTCATAAATATTAACAGTTTAATATACAATAAACTTTTATGTGTCTTTTTGATTAGGTAATTTCCAAAGACAATGCTTTGGAAATTATCTTTACCTGCGGTAACACAAGTCATGTATGGCATTATAAACCATAATAGAAACTGATGGGCTCACAGAGAAGATAAAGACAACATAAAGGTCTCTGTGGTCTGCCTTTATTTAAGCCATGCTCTGCCTATGTGTACAATGATCACGGTCGACAGTACCGCAGTCTACAGTGTGTTCAACAGGGTGCCTCCAGTGATAGTGTGCTACAAAAGTGGCATAATTTTGCTCAATTTCAGCCCCAAACTCCCTCTTTTTAGACTTCAACCTGCTTCAAAGATGCAGTGCCATTTGGACAAAGGCACAAGCTTCACCGCAGACTCATTTGCTCTTCTCCCTCAAGCCTGATACTTGAGGCGCTGGTGTGATTTTGCAGGCTGACAGTGACCCTAGGAGGCATGGGGTAGGACCTCTACAGTCCTCCCTCTCTAGAAATGTCCAGGGGGTGTGTGTGTGTGTGTGTGCATCTGAGTGTGTTGTGGGGGTTGTTTAGGGGAAGGTGCTTCCTAGGAGTCAGTTTATATTGTGCCTTCCTCTGCCCCATTTAGCTCTATAGTGACCTTGCAGGGCTGCTTTGCCCACTGGGGAGAGCAAGAGAAGGGGAAGTGGAGGGTCATGATCCCTGGGGTGCACGTGTTGGACGCAGATGCTAACACAGCCTGACGAGGGCCTATTGGAAACATATTCTCTGGGCCCTCACCACTTTAGCCTGCTCTTTCCTTCTCTTTTTGTGTTTTTCTCTGACCTGATGGAGCTGAACAGCGATAGCTGACCTTTTCCCTGACACTGAATCGTTCCGCCCAGCACCATAGGATCACTGTTTACGCACCCCCAGCTAAGCCTTTAGGGAACAAAGTGTGCTGGCTGCACTGCATAAGCAGTTGCAGACACACTCATGACTCAATGCAAGACTTCTTCTCCTCTCTGTAAGTCCTTTGTTTCTATATTTCTTAATGTGCAAGTTCACACGGGAGAACTTGCACATGGAGAAATGTCTGAATACATTATCAACAAGGCCTTATTGTGTTATACCAACGGGGAATCTTCATATATTCAGAATCCGACATATGCTCCAGCTTTCACATGCTGAAGTCTTTTCTTGCAAGATCATAAGATGAAGTGTCTAACCCAAATAGAACAAATGTTTTTCATTGCTTCTGCTGTACCTCCCCAAAAGCCAAGTTTTAATTTTATTGTGCTTTTGTTTATTTGCTGGGAGGATCATAATGTTCACCACCAAGACCCAAGGGATCTTCATCAAAGGGGAGCAAGGCCGTGGATGGAATAGGGTGTGTGTGATGCTCCAGTGCTTCACCACAGTCCAATCTCCCATCTGGAATGTGTAAATCAAGACTCTGTATATGCTCAACTTTGCAGCCCTGACAGATTTATACCGCACAAGCTTGCGTTTCTAAGGCTCCTGAGGCAAAGAAAATGTAAACTTTTGAAACAGTTTATCACAGGCACTATTCCTGGTTCAAAGGCTGAAGATCATAACCACTTTGGGTGAGAAATTGGTTGTTTTCAGGTTTTCCCATTGATCTTTATGAGTCAGCTTCATTTTTGTAGACATGGACATACAGAAGAGTAACTGCCCTGAGGAGAGATGAACCTGGAGCTCTTAATTCAGTTAAGTTTGTTTGTTGTTTTTTGTTTGTTTGTATGTTTGTTCTTTGTTTTCTTTATTTAACACATGTTGAACAAGTTAATAACTTTGAAGAGATAAAGAAATTGTTTTTGTCTCATATGGCAATATTAAAAAAGTCTTGCTGGCTGCTCTGTGACTGTTTCTCTTTACCTCCTTAAGTTCGAGGTCACAACGTTAAACAGTGCAAGCACCGTGTTTCGTGTCAGTGCTGGGGCAACTGAATGACGGTGGCACAGGAACTGACATCTAACATGAAGGTTAAGTGACAGGTGGGGCACAATAAGGTCAACATCGGCGTGTCACCCTTCCAGATCTCTCAGGAAAAGTGCGGCAGGAAAAGACCCAGTCAACTGCTTGCAGATGTGTCTGGATGCATGTTTCACTGACAAACACGTGGAAGGCGCCGCTCTCTGATGGTACCACCGGTCACTTCTAATCTGCATCTCACTGCCACAGAGAGTTGCAACACTCCATCAGGACTAGTGTTTGCAATCTTGGACACCAACTCAACTGACTCTTGACAGGATATTTTGACCAATCTCCTGATAGCTTACATATTTAGCTGAGCTACAGCATGCCAGTCAATGGAGGTGTTATTATAAAAATACAATATTTCAGTTTTCCTCCTCTAACAGGACATGGGGTTTTGTTCTTTTATTAGAATTTGTATTTTTCAGCATTATTCTTTTTTCCTTATCAAACTATATCAAATATATTATTTATTCAATTGAAAAAGAAAGAATTTAATAATAAAAGACAAATTTAATAATGAATATAAAACAGTCAAAAGCATTTTGAGTTGAGTTTGCATGCATGCGTGCCACGTGATAATAAAAAAGTTTCCTTTCATTTGTCTTATGGTCCAGTCAGAATATGTTTATGGGGCATCAACATCTTGCATTTGCACATCAGTAAATCTTTTGTAAACTATCATTCAGCATTTATAGCTATATATAAATATACATGGTGGTATGCTATAAAATAGCCATATTATAATTATATTTAATTCAAGGTTCCATGTTAAGAACCTATTGAAGTTTGCTTTATTAAGTTATTTCAAATGAGTTCAAAAGGAAGAGGCAGTTTTGCATTTTGTAGTCCTGATTCCTGGCTATTAAACAGAAATGACCTTATGTTTCCTGCTAATAAGCTAAATAGTGACAAACATAATATTTCTTAAAATAAAGAAGAATGCTGGGAACATAAGGCAGGATTACTCCCACGATTCTAATATGTTAACGCATCAACCAATTATTATAAGGTTACTATCATCATTATAGTCATTATATTAACATTCTAATGCACAATTATTAATGACTGATTAATTGATGTTGCTAGCAGGCTATCATGCTGTTTCCAGGATATCAATTTACTGTTAATACAGTATATAATATACTAATATACTATTAATATTCTTTTTGCCTCATAGCACATGTTTGTGGCATAAATTTGCATAAATTTCTATCTAATATCCATCAGCTATAACCCTTGTTGATATTAGATAATTTCTTGGCCATTACTTTTGTAATTATGTGGTATTAACTTGCAATTTCCATATTGTTACCTCGTTGTTTCCACTTTGCCAGATTATTAATAAAGTGGAATAGAAAGTGCTATCAAGAAAATGCGTAATACTTTTCTTATAAAGACTAAATTCTTACATTATAATTGCTAATAGTAACTCTATTGTTTTATTTTTAACAGTTTTTACAGTTATTTTCTGCATGTTTCATTTACCATTGCAGACTTGCCATGAGGTCAAACTTTTTCCATTTCTGTTGGAAAACAGTGTGGGTGTAAATGACCACAAGGTAATTTCCACTAAAGTGTTCACATATTTTGCTGACAGAAAAGCACTGCCAAATTCTTTTGTCACCTGTAATGGTCTTTGTGTCTCCAAGAATGTCACATAGCTAGCTGAGGTGTTTAGCTGCATGTGTTCTTACAAGCAGCACTGCAGTGAGTTGCCTAGCATTTAACAGGATGTTTTTTGGTATGGCCTGAGCTGCAGGTTTGAATGATGGTATCTAATGTAAAATTTGTTAGCTGGTGGGTGAAGATGTTGAACTCAAAAACTTTCTCTGTTAGAGTACTGCTTGTTTCTTTCCCACTGTTATTCATTGTCCTCTGTAAGTGAGCATACACCTCAGCTGCATAGCCATAGTAACACATGACACCGCTGAGTGCAAGTTTGTAACCTCCTCAGTGACATGCATGAATACCTATCATGGATGGATGGCTCTTGGGCTCCTTGTCTGATCATAGATCTTGTTTTTTCTCCTCATCATCAAAGCTGAGGGCTTTAAAGATGTGGTCTGGGCTTTCATAAGGCTTCTTCTCTTGTCTT
This sequence comes from Pelmatolapia mariae, assembly GCF_036321145.2. Lineage (NCBI taxonomy): Eukaryota > Metazoa > Chordata > Actinopteri > Cichliformes > Cichlidae > Pelmatolapia > Pelmatolapia mariae. The sequence goes on along the minus strand of NC_086233.1, from coordinate 23,268,100 downwards.
TTGAGGTTAGTCCCTTGGGAGGATAGAAAGAGTTTAGCTGTGGCAGGAGAAGGAAGAAGGGTCAGATCAAAATTGATGAATTAAGCATGGCTACTTCAGGGGGACATGCAGCATCCACTTGGTATGGCTTGAAAGTATCCTGAGAGCATGTCAACCTGGACCTCCAAACACAGACTACCTCAGTTAACTTAAAGGCTTCATTGACATGGATGGCTTTATCTTCCATCAAGTTCCTTAAGTATTCCTGACGAGATGATTTTATTTTCATATTTCTTGTAGGTAGAGACGCTCTAATAACCCAAAGGATCAAACAAACAATAAATGGTGTATTTAAATAATTTCTTGCTTCAGCACCTGTTCAGCTTGTGATGATTTTTTATTCGACTTAAGATAGTATATGGCAAAAGAGAGGATCAAATTGCTTTGACACTTATCCTCATCTGGTGACTCATACTCAGCTCATCCATTCATCCCGAGACCCTCTGTGATAAAGACAAGTCTGTGTTCTCAAAATGGAAAGATTTAAGAAAAACATCTCCAGGACCTAAAGTTGTTTGATCAACATGATATTTTCAAACTATTCTTTACCAGTACTGTTTCCCCATTTCACAACCATAACCTACATTCATGAGTGTTCAATGATTCAATTAATTTCAATTCAGTTAAATTTGTATGGAGTCAATTCAAAACAAATTGCCTCAAGGTGCTTTTTAAGTAGAAAGAAAACCTCGAAAATCAGAATCCATTTGATAAAATGTACTTTTAACTTCGCTTGCTTAATTAAAACGTTGTCAAGCCTTCTGGAAAAAAACAAACAGACTTATACCCAAATTTGAAAGTACATAAGCTAACCATTTATACAAGTTATATTTTTAGATACAACTGCAGCAGTTACTTTATTTATTTTTTCTCTTTGAGATATACTGGGTTAGTCACTCAGCTATACTGTTAGGATTATTCCCACCAAGTGGGCACATAGTCTTGTCATTAGTGAAAATATATCAATTAGTTAGTGCACACATATGTTCCTTTTCTCAAAATATGAATAATGTACTTTAGATAATTTGTGATTTCTCAAGGAGCATGTAAAACAATTTTCCAATTGGTCCCAGTTTCCCTTACCCACCACCATCTAATTCCACTTCATATTATGAATGACTGGATGTTTCTCAGATGTGAGCACAACATTGACAGCATAGTCTGATTTGTTATTCTGGGGATAACAACTTGACTTTTATATGTATCATAATTTTATTCGTACACACACACACACACACACACACACACACACACACACACACACACACACACACACACGCACACACACACACACACACACACACATCACAGACAGTGAACTTTGTAGTTGCTGTTTGATGCACTGTGTGAATACTGGAAGCAATTTTCATGGCTTTATTTTGGTTCTTAGTAATAGCAGAGTCATTATAGAAAAAGGAAGACGTTCACTTCTGGATTCAGAAAGGCACTTGACCATGTGCACTCAAAAATACAGCTTCAAAATGTGGCCTCATACACACACCCATGTGGGAGCGCTAAACACCAAAAGAAACCCTCCATGGTATCCTTCAGCAAAGCACAGCCGTGTAGACATGTCATGCACATTATTTGTTTAGTGAAATTACTCAGTTTTTATATAAAAGAGATTCATATGTTGTGAGAACAGCACTGATTTAATATTAATGGGATATGTCCAAAGTATGCTCAGATTTTCTTCTTGTAATTTATAGTCCTGCTGCAATCAGTTTTAGAGGTAAATATTGCACAGTATTTGCCCAACAGCAATAAAATATGTATAATACAAATATAATCCAATAAAATTATATCAGCTCATATAAAACAAGTTTTCTACATTATAAAAGAATGAGTGATCAGTAAAGCGGCCTAATAGCTGTGGGCTCAGCCTCTCATTCTACTTTTGAAAACTCTAGGAAACACAGAAGCTACTATTTGAATATAGTAGAGACAATATGTTCTTTCCTAATCCATGTAAGTACTCATGTAAGTCTGGATAAAGTGAAGGCTTTATAAGGAACTTTTAGAACAACCCAATAACAGTGAATTAGAATAGACCAAATTCAGAGGTCATCCAGGCGTTTACGCCTTTAAGATATGCATGTAGTTTTAAATTGTGTGTATCATCTTGCTTCAGAGAGAGATAAAGTTGGGTGTCTTCTGCATAGCAATGAACATGTATGCTATGCCTTCTAATAATATTGCCTGTATGTATAATGTAATTCAAATTGATCCCAGCACAGAACCCTGTGGAACTAAGGTATATTCTTTTCTCTGTAGTAAAATATTGTGGTCAACAGTATCAAATGCTGCACTAAGGTCTAGGAGAACAATAGAGAGGAGTCCACTGTCAGAAGTTATAGAAAGGTTGTTAGTAACCTTAGTTACTAACTAGCAGTGATGGGAATAACGGCGTTACTTTTTTCAGTAACGAGTAATCTAACTAATTACTATTCCTATCGTTACAACGCCGTTACAGTTACTAACAAGAAAACGCGGTCCGTTACTATTTTTCAACAAACAGACGGTTGAAGCTGTGTTCAGCTTACCGCATCTTATATCAGCTGCACGGAAGTAGCTGTAAGTAATCTGGACGCTACAGCTTTAAGCAGCTGCGCGCTCCCGCGGACGATAATCACGATCACTTTCTAGCACAACACCTGGAGCTAAGGGGGCAAAACAATGGCATGAGTGCTGCTGTTTGACTGAGGAAGAATAAAGTAGTCGTGGTAAGTCAATCACATGACCACTTAAAGACAAAGCAACAAGGTGATATATACCAGTTTATAAATTATGTTGATAGGCCACGTAAAACCAGAGTCATGATAAAGAATATATACGTGGCGTTTTTTCCTCAATAGTTTCGTCACGTTTACTGTCTAAGGACAGCGCTAGCAAGCACTCTCTGCTTATGACCCCCCCCCCAGGGGAAGTTTTAGCAGTGAGAGAGAGAGAGCGAGAGAGAGAGAGAGAAAGACAGCAGAAAAAGAGAGAGAGCGAGTTTTGAGATGTGAGAGATTTGTGACGTTTAGCGTGTTTGGAGTGTGTAGTTAATGTGTTGTCTTGTGTAGTTAGCGTGTAGTGTTGTGGATAGTTTTGTGTTGTGTGTCAGAACAATGAGGCGACTGCTGTCTCCAGGTAGAAAAAGGAGTGATACTCCTGCTGCTGTCAGACCTGCAGGTATCAGGCTGTGATGTTCTCCTTTATAGTGGACAGAGATTATTTTTTTGGAGTGGCACAAATAATTTGTGTGGCATCTTAATGAATGCAGAACAGTTGATTGTTCTGTAAATAGTTTGAAATGGTTATTTAAAAAATCAAGGTAAAAGGTAAATGGATGCAAATAACTTTGCTGTTTGCAAAACTTGTGCATAGGATTTTAAAATTGGCAGTTTATTTTTGCATTTAAAGTTATGAAATATGATTCATTAAAGATGTTTGTGGTTGTTACAGTAAAAAATATAACTTTTTCTACTCTGATTTTATGTTTTTTGTCTGATTTTAGATCAATTGTGTTAATACAGTATGTAAAAAATGAAAACATAACTGTAAATTCAGACACGTGAGGTTGTGCTGAAAAGGATGATACCAAACAAGGCAAAGTAAATAGTTTTTAAAGGTGAAATGTGGAGGGAAAATCAAAAGTAGTTAAAAATGGCCAATTATACCCTGGACCCCAGAGGGTTAAACGTTTTTTTTAAAGTAACGCAATAGTTACTTTTCAAGTAATTAATTACTTTTAGAATATTGTAACTCAGTTACTAACTCAGTTACTTTTTTGAAGAAGTAACTAGTAACTATAATTAATTACTTTTTCAAAGTAACTTGCCCAACACTGCTAACTAGTGCAATTTCTGTGACAAATTTTGAAATATGACTTAACTGGAGATTTTTATTTGAAAATGTATGTTTTCAGCTAGTTCACAAACATTTGAGCTTTTTAAAAATATTTTAACAGGCAAAATAATGTATTCTGAAAACAGATGAGCATGAAGTCTACCATGTAGCCGACTTATCAAGCCTCAGTTTGAGAGCCACTAATAATGTGGGGGCATTTAATAAAATGGAATGCAACTTGATGAAAAAAAATAAAAATAAATAATAATAATAATAAATGCCATGAATGGTAATTTTGTTCTGGTACACATCGTTGAAATTTAGTTTCACAGGCCTGAATCTGGTGACCAAAAGGTTGTGTAGGTAGTCTAATTAAATGGATTATAAAACAGTAAAAGATATTTATACTTTACCTTTACTGAACACTCCATGCTTTTGGCAAAAAACTAGATATAGGAAAAATGAAGCTGCAATTTAAAACTGAGGTCTTCAAGGTCAGCTTAACAATTTATGGGTTGAAAATTGACAAAAAGCTGTACAATCTAGAAAATATAACTCAAAAAAAATGTGGTGTTTATTGTCAACATAATGAAATAGCCACGGATTTAAAATAGGTCACATTTGACCTTTGACCACTCGTTCAAGGTCAGTAGATTGACCTGAAGGTGAAAGTGATAATAATGCAATAATGCTATATAGAGTTACTAAAAATTATGTTTCTTTCTGCCACTGTTTGCACTGACAAAATATCGGCATGGTGAGAATGATGTATGGGGATTCTAAATATCATGCTACTTTGGACCTGTGACCTGTTTTTCAAGGTCAAACTTTGCTAAAATGTCTTTTATCTTTAAAATTTTACTTAAAATTCTTTTGCCTTTGTTTGTATTGGCAACATTTACTTAGAAAACTGAGATGTTATTTAGTCCATTTGCATTTTGGAAATGAGAGTAAATATAATTTGTAACTTCAACTCCTGCTTATGATCAGGAAAACCAACACCGGTTTTATTGACGATGAGATCAAAATCAAGAAGTATTCAGAAGGGTTAAGTAAAGACACAGAAACGGTCCTGGGGCACCCACTGAGGGCATCTGGTGGACAGGTAGAACAGTTTCAAAAGGGGAATCATAAAGACGGACAAACAAGCGAGGGAGATCCAGGAGAGGCTTCTGTGACACGTGGAGGTATTCGGTTATTTGCGTGGGCTATTACAGTCCAGTCTGTCATTCTATAGCCTGGAGACAGGCCCTGGCTTTCAAGAGCGGCATCATCAAACCCTCTGCCAGATGTCTGCAAGGTGTCAGAAGCGAGGAGCGAAAAGGAGACTGGGCCTTTCCTTTCTGACAAAATGATGCAAGTGTTTGTGAAAGGAGAGGGGAGCACAGTTCTGCTGCTGTTGCTCTCTCTCTCTCACACACACACACACACATACACATATACACACACACCAACACACATCCAACAACAGTGGCCTAGAATAGTGAAAGCATTATATTGTGCATTGATGAACCCCCTGCACGCACAAACACACAAACACCCACACACAATTCCTCTACCCCACCCCTTCTTGAGGCACTTTAGACAATGAAGACAACAGTCTGTAAGCAACAACCTTGGCCTGAAAAGACTAGCAGTGCATGCGTGTGTGTGGTTTCATGGTGTGTGTGAAAAGCCTTAAATGTGAGTTTTAAGGCTGACTCAATGAAACAAGGGGAGGAAAAAAATAAATATCCATCAATATTTTCTGTCCTCTGTCATCGTCTCAATTTTTGTATCATTTCAAGTCTTGCTTTTGCCTGATTGTGTGCACCTATTGATTGACAACTGGCTCCAGAGCCACTCAGGCCTCTTAAAATACCAGGCCGAGGCTTCAGGTTTCTGGCCCCGGCCTCGGGCCCCACTATTGTCTGCGTCTGGAAGGGTGGCTCCAATAGAGCCCAGCCCAGTCAGTCCCATTCAGACTGCCTGCTTTGTGTACCTCTACCTCAGCTGCTTCTCTGCTACCCACAGGGCCCTGGCTAGGTGGGGCTGACAGGGTGTCAACACTGACAAGAACATGGCAGTTAGGAAGAGAGACAGGTAGACAGCACACAGGCCCAGGCGCCTATCGTGGCAGCTATTCTCAAGAGTCTTTCCTTTCTTATGCTTCTCACTCATCTTTTGTCCACCGTGGTGTTGGCGTTCTGTTCAGCTTGTTACAGCCTCACAACTTCCACAGCCAGGTTGTTTGTAGAGAGCACGATGGCTATCACTCACAGGCAGCAGCTCATGTTACATATATTTCCCACAAGATAAATGGGTATTTGGCAAATGATCCACTAAATTAGATCCACTACAGCTTTTTTCTTTCTTTCTTTATTTCTTTTCTTTCTTTCTTTTTTACAATTTGATTTCTGCACAGCTGACAAAAAGGTTTGGAATTGCACTGGTTTTCTTGTGTTTAGTGGTCATGTATCAGTACAATCAGTACACATGTGCTTTTCTTTCACGAAAGCTAAACATGCCATCTCAGCTGTCTGCCCTACCTGACATTTTAATCAGGCTGAGTTGTTGCAGTGCCACATCCTCTTAGCCAACAGTCTCATCCGGAGAAAGCGTGTAATGAAATTTGCCCTAAATCATGGACATCAGGCCGGAGGTCCAAAAGGTTAAGAGGAGCACAGGGTCAGGTCCTATATAACGCTCCCTGGGCAAAATTAAAAGGGAAAGGCTTCCTTTGTCCAAACCAACCAGCAGGTCAAGAAGGTCAGGAGGTCAGTGTCAGGAGGAAGGCCCGGCTCCTCCATCTCAACTGCTAAAACCCGCCTTCAAAAAAAAAAAAAGGAGAGGAATATCGAACACACCTCCCCAAAAATTAGTGTTGTTTTTTAATGCCAGGGTTCAGATGGGGGCACACTGACTAGATTCACCATGCTTTAATCGGGAGAAGAGGAAGTCCATCTCTGCAAATACACACACTTTGGAGGTCAGAGGACAGAACCAGCACCTGTGACATTATTGTCAGTGTCTGTATGTGTTTGTATATTAATGGAGATGACATAGGGACAAGAGGTTTCAAGGAGCAAATTGGATTCATGTCAGACCTTCTGCTTATTGATAAAGATGACAGATGCTCGCATAAGCACGGCGGGCCAGATTCAGACGTTAACACAGTTAACTGCTATTTGCTCACAGTGCTATTATTCTAAATGGCATTATGGTGGGATGTGTGGCTGCAAGACATGATGGTGTGCTGCTGATGGGCTCTGTTTGCATTTGCGTGCATGTTTTAATCTTTGAACTAGGAGCTGCTGGTCTCAGTATTGAATGGGCGTACAGGCCAAATGGAAACAGTGGCAGCTGATTGAGACAAATGACATAGAGGCCTGACATTTCAACCGGGAGAGGGAAAGAGCGCAAAAGATGGACACTCTCTGTGTAATGATATCCAGCTGGCTAAGAGCCACATCAGTATTTGTTGCTTCCGTGGACCTACTGAATCATACTTTTTACACAGCTAATACAGCGTTTTAGGGGGAAAAAATTGAATTAGTATGAAAATGTTAAATATTAACTTGCATGTTCACTTATCTCAGGTCAGGATAAACAACAGCGTTATCAGTTAAAATTGTTTGCTTCTGGTCTTGTATCTTCGGGGCAGATCAAGAAATGTCTGCTGTGTTTACGTGAAGTGACCCTCATTCTTCTCGTAGAATCCCAAGAGCTCTCTCTCTGTGTCTCAGCCTTTGTCTCGGTCTTTACTTCGCTCTCTCTTATCTCACTCTCTGCGCTTGTTGACCCTACCTGAGTTGGTTAGTCATCCTCTCCAGGCGTCACTAAGGCAATTTCAAGGATTGCCATAAATCAGGCTAGAGGCTCCGCTATCAGTGAGTGACACATCAACATCTATTCAGCATTCTACATCTAACTTTAATGGGGAGCTATAAACATTTATGAGTATACCATTTGTGTGCAACTCTTTGCTCAAGAATCTCCCTAGAACTCTATCAGCGTCTCCTTATCGCACACACGGTACTGCAGATAGAGTGAACGGAGACAAAATAGAGAGTTTTGTTGAACTGAATTCTTGGACTCGTATCACCTGTTGATAAAGACTGTCCTGTCTTTCCAGTAAGCATTGATTTAGTCTTACCCGGTTGATATGAATTGTCATGGGTCAAAGGTGCTGATAAGAAAACAGAAATGTGTGAAAACACATGATATCTTTTTTACTGAGTAAGAAAGTATAAAGTTGTCAAAGATGCGTGTCAAGAGATCTGTTTTTACAATGCTCCCACTTTGTAAACACTTTAATCAGATAAGGCAACACCATTGTGGCAATTAACCAGAACTGACAAAGGCACTTTTATATTTCAGACTCCAATAAATAAATACAGAAGTAAAGATAGAGTTTATATGCGGTATTAAAGCAGTTAAGAAGTTTCAATGTCACTTTTCGCGCACAAGCGTGTCATTTCCTTTCAAGGGTTAGCTAAATCAGGTCTGGAGTTTGTGAAAACCATTAGGATAAAACAAGTCCGGTAAGACAAGACCTTTGCTGTTTTTACACAACACTGACCAGCCACTGATGCTCACAGAGTACAAACAGCAGTTAATTTATCTTGTTGTCTTTATTGTATTTTATGTTTATAGTGCTATTGTTAGTTTCTGTTGTACAGTCATATTTACACACAGAGGGGTCTACTGTCTCATAGTGCAGTGTACCATATACAGTAGCATAGGTACAGTTACAGTGATTAATGGCAATTTAGCCATAAAGCATATCATAGATCATAAATGAAAACATTTTTCGTGTTTTTTTAAGTTAAAAAAAAAAGTGCCAGTGCAGCTCTTCTCGGTACGGTGGTGAACTTTCTTCGCTGCTATCGATTAAAAGGTGGTGGAAGTGAAGGGGGTGGGGCAGGTGAGGCCGCATGGGTTTAATTAGAGCGTCAACACCACTGTGCTGCACAGGCCAGCTGATAAGGAGAGTAGACAGATGACAGGAGGTTTGCGAGGCCGGTCGGAGTCAGTCTTATCTTGGGGTGGAGAAAGACTGCAGCTGCCCTGGCTTCCTCACGCAATAGAGGGAGGGGTGGAGGAGGAAGATGTGGGAGAGTGGGAGAGGTTGCGAGCTTCCATTTGAGTACCTGTGAGTCATCGATATCTTCTTGTCTTGTTCGGTGGCACATGCCAAACTGGTGTCAAAGGTTTAATCAGTTACCGACAAGATCTCAGTGCCACCTTGTGTTCCTATTTGCTGGCTGAGGATTAATTTGAACCCAGTGAGTTGTCAAAAAAACCTTTGAATTTTAGGTAAAAAGGCATTAAGGATGAGCTCCACTACTTTGCAAGGTTATCTGCTGTTGAAGCTGTGCTAAATCGATGATCTGGCTACTCTCTTAACAAAGATTCTATTGAATAAAACTGTATTTACAGTCCTTGTGCTATCCACTCTATGTCATCGTAATTACAGGATGGTTTTCATCCTAATCTCAGAAAGGCGGAAGGGTTAAGTGAAAAGAAAAAGGTGAGACAGATGTTCAATCTGTTTTTTATCTATTCTGGAAGAAGGGAATCGGATGAAGTGTGAGTAAATGGATGGCCATCTATTTCTGTTTGTGTATGCTAACATTTATGGGGATATTAAGTCGGTGAGTGAGATATCCATAAAAGGGGGGGGGGGGGGGGGGGAATCTATATAGCAACGCTGCTGCGACTAAGCGTATGTGTGAGTGACTCTGTGTGTGTGTGTGTGTGTGTGTGTATGTGTGACGCTCTGGCTCCTTGCTGTCTGCGCCTTGCTCCCCGCCGCTCATTGCACACCACATTATTTTTAACCCACTGCCTCCGAGAGGAAGCAGGAGACGCTTGGGCCTCTGAAGTCCAGCACAATGAGGAGCAAGCTCACACACACACACATGCACACAGTCACCAAGCTGCACACGTGTGCTGAAACACCTAGACACACACACCACGCTTTTAGGCTGTCGTCATCTGTCGACAGATACTGCTTGAGACGGACACGTACCTGCACGCACACTTGCAGGGAGGGAGACATTACCGTGCGCGTTTTCCTTCAACACCAGACATCCATCCTCCACTCCTCCTCCTCCTCCCAGACAGACAGGACAATACAGTCCCACACAGGGACAGCCTGCCTTACCTTGAACCCCACCCATCTCCACTGTGGCGCTGGTTGTCCCTGGTGACCCAAATCCAGCAGGTCACCATGGGTCACCGGGCTGTAAATGAACTGATACTAATTACAGTAAACAGCACCACATTAGAGAGTATGTGTGCGTCTGAATGTGTGTTTGCACATGCATGCAAGTGGCGAAACTGGACAGGCTTAATTCACGGAAAAGGGAGGTCCACACACCAGCCGCAAGCAGCAATCAAGGGCCTTTAATTGTTTGCGTCGATCGTCATGGGTGGGGGGCGGCGCTGAGGTTTTGAAGCCAAGGCCTCTCGTCTATTTTCTCGCTTCCTCTTCTAAACATTTAATCACCACTGCAGTGATTTGTGTTTGGATTTCAGCGCTTTAGCCTCAGGTATCAGCACCTTGAATACATGAAACAGATCTTCAGCTGTGTATTCGTTTCTGTGTGTCATCTGTGTGCACTCACCTAAATCTTTCTGATGAAAGCAGTGAGCCACCTGTTGATTTGGCCTGCACTATTTTCAAGTACAGTCTCACAAGACTCCAAGCTGTCTAACTGAGTCTCCTCTATGCAGCTTGCCCTATCAAACGCTCCCATGATGCCTCACCGCGAAAGAGACTGGCTGACCGGCTGAGTGGTGCCTTGTAAGTATTTAACTCGTGCAGTACACACACACCGATGTGTACACGCACACATCAACACAGTCACTCAGTCAAGGCAGAAAATCAGATTGACTCAACCTCTAAAGGCAGTGCCATTGAAATCAGATTACAGATGAAGGAGCCCACAATTTCCAGAGCACCGCATCCACCACAAATGCTTTGGCCTTGAAAACATACACCTCTTCCTCCCTCTGTTTCTTCCCTCTCTGACATACGCACATTAATCCACGTTCGCACACATGCACATTCGCTCGAAGGGAAAAGTGATCAACAGGGAAAGTGATGGCTGGGGGAAAATTGAAGGTAATTAAGTCCAGCCCTCCTTGTCTGAATCAATGAGATGAGGGGTCGCAGGCCCTTCTCACGTTGCACTCTTGTTATGCCCTTTTTCAGCTGCCTCTCTTTCTGTACCTTTTTATTTCTCTATAGACACTCACATACCTCATATACAGTGGCGTAAGAAGTGTTTGTCCCCTTCCTGATTTCATATTTTTTTATGTTTCAAATCATCAAACAAATTTAAATACTAGACAAGGATATCATGAGTAAACATGCAGTTTCTAAATAAAGATGTTTTTTTAATACTAAGGGGGGAAAAAAATCTAAGCATACAAGGCCCTGTGTGAAAAAGTGATTGCCCCTCCCCCGACCCTGTTATAGCATAAATTAACTGTAGCATATCAAATCTTTGGAAAGAGTTCAATTTCTGTAGTCACACCCAGGCCTGATTACTGTCACACCTGTTCTCGAATTTAAATCACCTAAATAGGTCCTGCCTGACAAAGTGGAGCAGATCAAAAGATCATCAAAAGCCAGACATCATGCCATGATTCAAGGAAATTCAGGAATAATTGAGAAACAAAGTAATTGATATCTCTCAGTCTGAAAAAGGTTATGAGGCCATTTCTAAAGCTGTGGGATTCCAGTGTGCCACAGTGAGAGCCATTATCCGCAAATGGCAAAAACACAGAACAGTGGTGAACCTTCCCAGGACTAGCAAAAATGACCCCAAGAGTGCAACCACGACTCGTCCAAGAGGTCACAAAAGACCCCAGAACAACAGTGGCCCAGTCAAAGTCCTGAACTGAATCTGATTGAGATGCTGTGGCATGACCTTAAAGTTCATGCTCAAAAACCCTCCAATGTGACTGAATTACAACAACTGTAACATTGCGTGGGCCAAAATTCCTCTACAGCAGTGTAAAAGACTCATTGCCAGTTACTGCAAATGCTTGATTGCAGGTGTTGCTGCTACGGGTAGCCCAACCAGTTATTAGGTTTAAGGGGCAATCACCTTTTCACACAGGGTCATGTGGGTTTGGATTTTTTTTTCCCCTTAATAATAAAAACCTTCATTTAGAAATAGAATTTTGTATTTGTCTAATATTTAAATTTGTTTGCTGATCTGAAACATTTTAGAGTGATAAACATATAAATAATTAGGAAACCAGGAAGGGCATAAACACTTATACCATAAAAACTATATGTTATTACATTTCTACTTGACTTCTTTATTTTTTTACCCAATTTTTTTTAAAAGTGAGTTTTATTATTTGTTAACTCTCACTTTATGGGCTTTATTGGAACAGCCTTCACTTCTCTCCATGAGGGCTGATGTTGACATCCTGCTTCACAGCCTGTCCAGCCGCCACAGTGTATAGCCAAACGCCCTGAAAGTGTCTGCCACATTGTTCTCCCACTTGAAAGTCAGCAAAGCTTTGTCAGCGTCCTCTCTCCTGTAGTCCTTTATCGTATTCACACGCTGTGCTGTATTTTTAGCCTCACCAAGTTCGTTCACATTGTTCCGGCAATTCTTGAGCAATCTTTCAGACCTCCCCACCTCCTCCATTGTATTTTTAGACAAAGGTGAAAAATGGCAGACCTGACGGGGAATAATGAAGGACCTTCTCCTGAATGAGGGTTGGGTCTGGCTTGAGACCAGACAAACTTTGTAAGGAGACTTTGTAAGATTAATCCAGTGAAAAAATGACTTGAATAAAATACAGTGTGGATTCTTTTATTTTATTATAGAGTTATTTAAAAAAAAAATCTGTATTTGTCAGTTAAAGGATAAAAAATGGACTTATTGTCCACTTTTTTATTAAAACACATTTAAAAAAAACAATATTGTGTTTGTTACTGCTATTTGATACAAAACATGAAACAACAGTTTGCTGATTATGTGCTGTAAAATTATGATCTGTGTAACAACATAAGACATAAGATAAAATGATATGGAAATATGGCAGTTTTGTTGATAATGTCACTTAAAATGTTACTTAAATCCCCAAATTTATTGTTGCACAAAATAAAACAATTTTTAAGTGCTTATTACATAAAAATGAAACTTTGTTGCTAGCTGCTGTACTTGTGTGACCATATTTTGAGGCCATTAGTTTGCAAAGTGTTGACAACCTGGCTAATGGTGTGGAAAAAAAAACACAGATTAATCCATCCATATATTTTCTTATCCAATTCGGGGTCGTGGCGGAGGAAGGCTACACCCTGAATGGGTTGCTAGTTCATCACAGGGCCTATTCAGTGCAGGAAATAAATAGGTTTCTCAGAACCACTTAGGACTATACTCGACACTTCCAGTAAGCTTATCTCACTAGCTCAAATACCATAAACTTTCTCATCTTCTTCAAGTTTATTTGTACAACGCCTTTTACAGACACATCCAGCCTAAAAGATAACTATAATCTCAGTTTAATAGCAAAAAATGGCCCCCAGAAATATAGCAACTCATAGGTCAAGATGTGATAGGCTATGGCAGGAACAGGGCTATAACCTGCCCAATTAGAATATGTATGTAATGTTTTAAACCATGGTTTAAAAAACATTATTTGTGTACATGGTTATGTCTATGCATAGGCCTCAGAGTAAGAGATAGCCAGATAGATTCCACGGAGAGCAATTTACTCCGTTAGTTTTTTTCTTCTCTGTAGGCCTGGTTCTGTCTAGTTATAAAGAAGGAGGGGTTGGCGGGGTGAGAGTCAAGTCACTACTTCAACAATCCATGTTAAGGCAACCGTGTTTCATTTCCTGGTGCCTGCCTTAGTTACTCTTAAATGGCATTACCCATTGAAGCCAGTTAAATCACCGACAGTATGATTAGAAGGCCACTGAGGACCCAGTGTGTCTGGGCAACAAAGCACGGACTAGTCTTTAATTCAATTTATCTTTATAAACATACACATCTGCCTCTGATTTGCCACAAATTTTCGAGATGTCTTTTACTGCTTTGACAGAAAAGTTTGGGCTCAATTTAGTTTCTAACAAAAAAACACTCTCCCCCTTCCAGATCCACATATATCTGGATATTGATCATTTTTTTTCTCATAATAAGGTCTAAGGTAGTGAGTGCTGCATAAAACAGTACATAAACTATAGTCCTAATGGTGCATTAATGACTAGGATCAAAAGACAACTGTATTAACCAGGATGGTATACATTTCCTGGGTCAGTGTATGGTTAATGAGGATGTATGTTTTCTGTATCAGAGCAGATATAGTAAAATATAATATGATGAATGAGTGCATTTGTGCTCTTTGACAGTTCATAATATTTTCCAGAAAATCATCAAACTGATAGATTTTTACCTTGCTCCAGACAGATGTCATCATACAACTATCCTCTTTACCTCTACCTTGCATAACAGAATAGAAATAACAATGATCTCTTAAATTAGCACCTTGAGCGTCATTAAACTATTAATTTGTTACAAAAACCACAGAAAGAAAAGGAACAGAGCAAAGGACATAAAATTGTACATTGCTGTGGATTTATGGCTGAGGTAATATTAAGCAAAAAAAGAAACAACGAGTATATAAAATCTCAACCTATGACAGCTGGAATAAGCTCCAGCACCCCCACGGCCCTAAATTGGATAAGTGGTCAAGAAAATTAATGAATGAAAGAATGAGTCAGTATGTAAAATTTCACCTATGTACAGTCTGGTTTTGATCCTCCATCGTGACTTCAATGCAGGGGCGTCGTGGAGGTGAAATGAACAGATGGATGCTGGGGGGCCTCAGCTGTGGCCTGTTAGCCAGGTCACCACACCAGCCATTGTCACAAGCAAACTCAAGCCTTGCGTCTTCATTCCCAGGTTGTGTTCTGGAAGTGCAGGTCATGCCCCTTCACCTTCACCCCTACCATAAGAAGCCAAACATGATGTAATTAGGGCCATTTGTCTAGGGACTAACTGTATCACTGGTAAATGATCTGCACTCTCATGCGCCCATCTCCCCAGACAAGGCTCAAAGAGGAGTAACTACAGTGCTCTTTGACAATTGAGTAATCAGTTTGGGCAGACAGTGGAAACAGGCTTTTGTCATACCAACATGGATTTTTTTTTTTTTTTTAATAATCCCCTCTACTTTCAAGTGAAATTAATTTATGCGCTCAAAGTGTATTTTTAGTACTTAAAAAAAGGCTTTTGACAGTTTTCTGATGATGACACTGTGTCACGCCATGTATGTATTGGTAAGCCACAGATCATTAGGGTGTTATCTGTGGCTGCATCAAAGGATGGGCAGTGGGAAAAGTGTAACAAATCCTTTGTGCTTATAGTATGATAAGCATCATTTATCACTGGAGAGTGCTGCTGGCCCATTAACAACCACTGCTCCATTAGCACTATCTGCGAGGCTTTTATAATGCCTTGTCTGCCCACATCTTTACGTTCATAAGAGGAAATCATTAAACATTGTTTGTGTGAGATACATGCAGCTTTTTAGGCTATCTAGCAGCTAGGCTATGCTCTCATGGGCCTTTCTAGCTGAAGATATGGGAAATGTTTTGACTTCCTTTATGTAACAGCAGTGAAATATCCTTTGAAATGCTGCTTATTTCTTCTGTCCATGAAAACCACATGGTGTCATAAGTCATAAAGTGAAGGAGCGTGTTTGCTTGCACCTGTTAGCTTTGCATTGTAAGGTTAAAAAAAGCTATGTTCACTGGTCATACATATACAATGCCAAAAATAAATGTCTTTTCTCCTTTCTCCTTTCTCCTCTCACTCCCAACTGGTTGCAGAAGATGGCTGCTTCTCCCTGCGCCTCATTCTGCCAAAGGTTTCTTCCTGTTAAAAGGGAGTTTTTCCTTCCCACTGTCGCCAAGTGCTCATCAGGAGTCGTGTGATTGTTGGGGTTTTCTCTGTATTACTGTAGAGTCTTTACCTTACAATACAAAGTGCCTTGAGGTAAATCTTTTACATACATTTTTATATAAGAAAACAAAATGAATTGGAAATAAATGGCATTGATAAGTAAAAAATGTCTCTTCCCAAATATTTGGTTTACAAGGTACACATCAAATATCTCTTTATGTCATCAAGTGTTTATTGTGGGTTTCGTTGTAATGCTGAAATGCAGAATTATTGGTTTGGATGCCCGGTTTAGCTTAGTTTTTGTAACTAACATTATCCTTAACTATTTGTGTTAAAAAGCAACTTAAGGATACATTTGTTTTGTATTTCCTCCAACACTGTAAGAGAGTAAACCGTCAAAGGACACATGGACAAAAAGTAACATAAAAATCTTTATAAAAATGGTAAAAGTAGAAAAATCGAAGTTGTTTTAAGAAATGGTGGGCCTGTAAAATAAATCTGTAAAGGAGGTCAATGTAACAACATTCACACAAATGCTACTTATGAAAACAATGCAACAAGAACAGTCAACAAAGTATACAGTAATGGATAAACTACTATAAAAGTAAAAGAGAAAAATATCGGGTACAACAAACACCTTCAGGACTCTAAGAAAAGGACTCTAAAAACTGGATTCTGAGGTTTATTATCTCTACTTTTTGCAGTGTGCAATAGTTCCCACAGACAGCCTTTACTTGGATGGGCTGTCCAGCAGTCCAGCTATATTTTTTAATGAATTTTACTTCTTCTTTTTTTTGATCCACGCAAGAAAACAGAACAATCCATTCGATATTGGACAGTACCTACTCTTATTTTGAAAGTTTCGTCTTTGAATGTTTGGGTTGTCGTGGCAGTCCTCTCACATCGCACTTACTGAAAAAAAAATGAAGGAGCAGCTTATTATTGCCCCATTATATACTACGTATGTACAGCATTATTTATACATTTATTTTAAAAAGCATGACGGCACTTCCTTTCATGCCCTCAAGGACATGCTTGTGCACATGACTCACTACACGCCATAAATGCAATGAAAGTCCCATTTCCAGTAAGTGTTTTCTTTCTCTCCATTTATGCAGCAAAACTTTATTGAAAGTAGAGGATGATGCATTTAGTCAGCCAGTGCATAGCTCAGTGTTGGGAATGACTGGCTCATAAACACTCAACATTGTTGGCATTTGAAGAAAAAAAAAGAGTAGTCTGACCCTCAATGCATTGAGCCCAGGTTATCTCCATGTTTCTATACTTAGATGCAGATCTGATCACATCTTCTGAGCAATTCATGCGAAAAACAGACAATTACAAAGGGTTAACCTACTTTTTTCCTTTGCCTCTGTAAGTAGTAAGTGAGAAGTGGAAGTGAAAGATCGGGGAGGGATGGCCTCTCACTCAAACAGAAGATGAAGACGGTTATGTTTGTATGAACAGACACTGGAGTTCATTGTACTCTACACTTCCTGCCCCCCCCCCAACACTCCATCCCCCCGCCAAATGAAATGACCCCCTACACAATCTGGTGAGGTATCTTCATCCATGACTGTATGCACAGACACACACACACACAGCAGGATTTTGAACACACAAATACACATACCCGCACACATCCTCTCCCGCTGATCAGATGACATCATTAACAATCATTACTGGGACACCAGGAAGTGCAGAAACCTCCGGCTCAGAGTCTGGCTGCATGGGATCAGGTTAGCCAGCCTGAGATGAAAGATTTGAAAAGGAAAGCACCCACCAAAGCTATTTTACTTCTGGATTTCATCAGTGCCTCAGTGGTAACAGAAGGTACAAAGTATAGATGGTAAAGTTCAAGACAGAATCTAACCCACCGCCACATTTTGTGTATTTTATATTCGTGGATTTCCTTAAAAAAGTACTCCTGAAAGCATGGTTCATCCTTGTTTTCTGTGTGAAAATCAAAGCCATGCTTCGAGCTGTTTGTTTCTTATGTTTTTAAAATGCATAAGAGGCAACCAGATGGTGGCTTCATCAAATAATAAAGCATGTTTACATTGTTATAAAAGCACAGAGTTTATGTATATTCATATTTGAGGTTTCTCTGATGTTGAATGTTTCATTGGAGTTGGACGATCGCTGTTTTCTTATCCTGTCAATTTAAAATGCATACAGGGCTTTGCGGTTTCCGTGGAAGGGTTAGCGATTGGAGCTGAGTCAGTGTGTGTGTGGTGTGAGCTGGAGCCGTAGTTCCTCGGTAACACGCCTTCCCTTAGGTCCCAGAGAAAGCTGACACACCAGCCCTGGGTTAGTCGGTGACAAGCCCCTGGCAGGAAGCTTCTCTGAGTCCACAGGCATCTCAGTAGCTGTTCTTGTATGACACTAACCACAGCTACCGCAAGACAAGCAATACTGCTGTTGCTGTCAGATGCTGTGGTCCAAGGCACGCAGGCCTTTTTGTGAGGAAAGCAGCAAGTGTACATATGAATTTCCTTGATGTCGGGGGCTCAGTACATGCATTCGGCTCCGCAAACAAATGTACACGCATGTCTCTATGATTGATTCTTTGCTCTTCAGTTCATCTGTGTCTGTGTGTGCTAGGCCTCAGATCTGAAAGCGCCACTAGGCAGGAGAGAAGAGTGACCCCTACTGTTACAGAAACTACACACCACCTCTGTGGAGGTGCAGTAACACCGTACATAGATAATGACTCAGTATAGGGATAATTCTGTGAATAAAAGGTGATCGTGTTTACAGCTTGTCACCTAACACATATAAAATGTAATGTCACTGTGTCCACAAGCTGAATGATCGTCCAGTATTTAACAAAGAACACTGTATTTTGCATGTGGGTTCCTCCCAATAACCTTCACTACAGACAATGATCATCAGTACACATCACAGCCAGAGAAGTACATTTATATGTTCCATCACCATCCACTTGAGCTTTCTGCTTTTTTTATGAATAGGGGCTATGATTGGAGCAGGGAGTGCTGGAAATCCTTTGAAAAGGGAAAACAAAAGGTCTCCTCTGTTGTGATGAAGCATACCTCTCAAGAGACCGGCCTGGGCCTGACTCAACCTTTCACACAATCAAGAGCCAACAATACGGCAAACCCTGCCCTTGCAGACCTACTATTGTACTGGAGCGCGCTACAGCTGTGGAGAATCACATTTAGGTGTCAGAGGCAACAAATGTTTCTTTAATTGGAATAGTGGTATTAGCTCATGTTTCCTCCCCATGCTTTATGAATCCCCTGTGCCTATTGTTTGGAAGTTTGCGTTGACGTCGCCTTGGCGGCCCCAGCTAATTGAGAGAGTGTGTGTTTGGACCAGGTTCAAGAGGAATAAGCGTCTCTTGGCTTGTGTGTGTGTTTGTGTGTGTGTGAGAGAGAGAGAGAGAGGAAGAGAGCAGGAGAGAGACTGAAAAGAGAGAGAGAGAGAGAAAGTCTTAGTGCTATATGTGTCATTCTCTGCCTCCAAAAGGTCTTATGCATTATATTTAATGCTAAGTGAGCCTGCACACACTGGGGTTCCCAACCCCCCACCTTTCAGCACTGTCACCTAATCTGGAGTTCAGGCAGATTAAATAAATACAAAGAGTAATGATTCGATTTGATCTGATTTATAAGCAATAAATGGATTGCCTGTTTGTTGGTAATAATAACAAGATTTGACTCTATTTAAACATAAACAACTGCGTTACGCAAAATATGTTGTTTTCAGATCACTGTTTGGTAGATTGTAATCGGGTTTTGATTTACAGTGCCAAGGAAAACTGCCATAATGCGGCACAGGAAAAGAAAATTCCCAAAGCTGCTTCTAGTTTGTACTTTTCTGTCACCTTTGACCTGATGTTTTTGTTATTTTACTTTAGTTTACGTCAAGAATGTGTCCCTATTGGCCTGATAACTACCTGAATTTTTTTTGCTCTCCTCTTATCTTTCCTAATCTTAGCGATGAGATTACTGGTAATCTAGAGCATCAAAGACACACAATCCCTTTCATAATGTGGGATCTTAACACTGGATCAAGACAACTTGCCACAATCCAGGTCATGAGCTTGGACAAGAAATCTTAAGACAAAAGGGAATTCTTGATTTTTTGACTTTCACTAATTAATTAACTGTGTTAAATAAAGCTTTTAACACACAGAGTAAATAATATAGTGTGGGTGAAATAAGTGCTTTTATTCGCTCACTCCCACAGGTAATTATTTTATATGAAGATGAAATATTCTCAGTAAAATTAATGTGATCCAGGATATTTTTCCAATTTCTCACATCTATTAAAGTCTGCACTATTACACAATGCCATGAAATACATGATGTAATTTCTATACTGTAGACAGCGACCCTCTAACAACATCTGCCAGAGTGCCTTACATGAGCGTAAACACTGTAAAGTACAAGGTGTGTAAGTAACTTGGATCAGTGGTAACAGGAATTATACATACTTAATATGTTTCATATTTAAATATTTAAATACCACAAATCACATGAGACAAATATTTTTTACAAACTGAATGATTACAGAGGAAAATTCTAATCTTATGTTTAAATGATAAAGAAGAAAAACTGATAGAAAATTGACAAAAGAATGTGCAGTGTGTTTTCTTTCATCTTGAGATGGAACAGGTGCTGCGGGTCTCCGAGATCAGTGTCAACTGAGGATTATAGCATGTGTTGCTGAGGGATTGCGAACGCAATTTAAGATTTACTGTCATTGGAACTGAGATTACAAATATGGATTAGGAGCGGAAGACGGAGATAGTGCTAAATTCGCAGGATAATCTGTCAGCGTCCCTCGAAAAAAAAATACTTAGATGAAAACAGAGTTGACATAGGTTTGTCGTGTGTATGTGCATTTGGATGTATTTGGAATATGCATATGTGTCACTGTGAATATTTTAGCTTTAATAGCAGGAAATAAACTAAATAATTCAAGGTCTCCTTCTAGAAAATATAAATAACAATCTTACATGAGTATATTACACACATTTCTTTTTCTTTCTTTCTTTTTGGCTTGTGATCGGATATCTGAGGTTTGCTTGCCAAAACTAATGTGATCAGGGCATAGTGAGTGTGGTGGTCCGAATGTGTGCGCATGTAAGGGCTTGGCTCAGAAGTGAGTGGTTTGGAGGGAATTCATTAGTGTGTAGACAGGTGGCTAGTGTTACACTCCACTAGTGAAAGTCAGCAGCCCGAGCTGTCCTGTACACCACTCTCTCACTTTCTCTAACCCTATGGCTCCCCTCTCTCTCTCCGCAAGCAGTAAAGCTACACCAGCCAGGATGACATTTCCAAAGACAGCAGGCCACTGATTAGAAAATGGTCTACACTGAAACAACAGCCTCCGATCTTTATCAAAGTTTAACATCCCTTCCTCTCTCTCTCCCTCTCTCTCCCTGTTCCTCTCCAACCTTGCTATCTATCTGTCTCGAAGGCCTGTCTCTCTTGGGAGCCAACTATAAGTACTCCATCAGGCAAACCGCATTAGTGTAATTTCGTCCCAGGAAATTAGCAGAGCAGAGCGGCGCCAATTAGAAGTCAATAGCTGGCTTTATTAATCGAGCTAGCCATTGCACTTGATTAGATTAGGCTGAGCCTGAGCTCTGTTTGTGTGCATGTGTGTGTGTGTGTGCACACGTGCATACAAATGTCTTTATGCGCTTATTTGTCTGTGTTTATGTGCATCCTTGGCTGCATGAGTGTGTGCTTGTGCGTGTGGCCTCACGCAGAGAGCGGCAGGTGCTGCTGACTTGCTGATCCTGTCTCATTGTGACTGTCTGCGGCTCTGTTAGAGCCTGGTAATATGTTGATATTGACCCTCCTCAACTGCAGCCTCTTATAAGACACACTGCAGAGCTCCAGGCATCAGTTTATACAGAGACAAGGCAGCCAATTGGATAAATTAAACTGCCATTATTACATTAAGTATTGTAATCATATAGCTATAATTAGTGGCTACATCAGGAGCATAACATCAAACCATAACAAACAGATGATAATGTCAGGAATCAAACAGTCTCACGATGTGAACCCATTCTACTTTTGTGTCTTTGGTGTTTATGATTACATTTTTTGGATTATGTGGAAAGCTGTTTTCAGTCACACAGATTAACATAGATCTGGGGATTTGACAGCTTAGGTGGCATTATTCACCAAAACTCCAGCACAAACAGAAAAAATCTTAAAAATATGGATGCATCCCTGGGTATAACCCCTCAGAAGATCTTCTACATGTGGATTAAAGTGTGAATTTCCTGTGTCATTGCTGCCGCTGCCCATATGTGTAATCTCAAAATCTAAGCCCTCGCTGACAATCTCTCACAAACTTGTCCTAATCTGTCCACCGTATCTTCTGGCTAGCACCTGTTCTTGAAGGAGGTAAACATGCTGGAGAGAAAGGAGGCTTGGGAAATAGTGCATACTGAAAATTGTAATGAAAAATTATCACTATGTGTGTTATTTCTGCCAGCCTGTGGATAGGTCAGGTTGTACTCTGCCTGTATCTATCATTCTTTGCAAAAATAAACCTTTGTAATCCGCTACCACCAGGAAAATAGAAAAAGAAAATCACACGAAAAGAGCCTAGCTTTAACCAAACAAACTTGAAACTAGTGCTGGAATAGCTTGTATACAATGAAAGTGAAATACAAGGAAAATATACAAAGAAAAAATATACTAAGAAAGAACCATAAGCCTGCAGTTTTTTCTACACAGTGGTGCAAGATCTAATCACAGTTCAGCGCTGCCACCGAACAGGAGGCTTGAAGTGTTGAATTTCCAGCTGAAAACACAAGGAAATCCAAGGCCCCTGTGTGACTTTAAAGCATGGCATTATAGAACCACAAAATGATCAACACTACCAAACCACAGAAACCCCACTCTCTCCATGCATACGTACACACACACACACCAGCACTGGCACCGATCTCACCATGACCAACAGCGGCAGCCCTTAAGCCAATCTGTAGATCCAGGCGCCATGAAATTTCAAACACAGCTGCCCCGCTTGGATTAGAATTCATTGTGATCTCTGTTGAAAGAAGACAAAATTGGTATTTTTACACCAAATGCAGCTCATCATTCCATCCAGCTAAAGACATCCTTTCATAGCCGAGGCCCCAAAACAAAATCGGGCTTCACTGGCCCAGAAAGGACAGCTCCCCCTGGGCCATGTCTGAGAGGCTGGTGGCTAAGTTGCTTTGACAGCTACATGCTTTAACAGATGCAGTTCCCATCCAGCGAGGCAATCTCTTTGGGAGCAGATAAGCTACGGAGAGTTGGTGTGGCTACAGTTACATGGGTTAGGGGGAAGCAAAAGGTGACTATGGTTAGCTTGTTCCTAGCCTTACTGCTGGACAGAGCATGTCTACTGTCATTGAGTTCATTATAATTACGATTGTGACCTCATGAGCAATATAGAATAAGCAGAGGGGAATGCTGCAAACTGGATATTAGTCAGTATAAATGGCACATTGATCTATGGACAACACATTCCAGGAGCTATAAACATTGCTGCAACAGCAATCAGTTGTGCATCATGCCAAAGTACTTTGCAAAGTGTGGCAGTCTTACACCCCACCTACAGATTGGTTTACAGGGCACTTCAATCCCAAATCTAATCACAGAAGCAACAATAGCTGCAAAGGGAAACTAAGCAAGAGGCATTTCATATTCATCTCCCTTGTGTCAGGTGGACTAAGTGCCAGCAGTACTCAAAGGGCCAGCGAGGAAGCAGGTAATGCTGCTGAATGCGAAACAGGCTTAGGTTACAGAGTAAAACTGAAATCATCGATCAGCCCTGCCACACGGGGATCGTAACTGTGCTGTCTGAGATATAAAGTATAAATCTTTCTGACAAGAGGAAGTGAAAGAATTAGGAAGGGTTTTTCGTAGTGAACCTATCACACTGAAGACACATCACCTGAATGTAAGTCAGAAGAAAGACATTTTCGTTCACAAAACCTTAATCGCAGTCCTTAAAAGCTGCTTATAGAACAAACTGTGACACAGAATAAAGCTTAACTCATATGACATATGAATTCCCACAGTAAATAAAAAATGTTCTTATTTGCTTTTATTTCTTTTTTAATCCCCACCACACATTCAAGTTCAATAAATACTCAATTATGGCATAACGTCTAAGCTTATGCCCTCTATGAAAAATTCCCCCAAGTCTGACGAATAGCCTGTTCCTTTCCCAGCCCCAACAAACAGCGCCATTCACACTGGCTAAATCATGTGAAGCATTGCAGAGACATGACCAGTTCCTAACCTCATCTGTGTGGACTCCACTGTGCCTTAGGAAAAGAAATGTGAGTAAACAGAGCAAATCAGAACGCAGACCTTTTTAACATGACACTTACGGAGTCGTTGATAGCCCCAAATCCTCCCTTTCATAAATGAAAGGCAGGATTTCACTCTTTGTGGGTGTGGGAGCATTCACACACCCTCAAAGAGAAAAAAATCTGGCAAAGCAAAATATATCTGTCTGTATTGCTGATTGTAAAACATACAAACTAAACGAGAAAAGTCAAATGCTACTCTATGCGATACGAAGGCTAGAGGGAACAGGAGTTTCTGAGGCGCTTTCGCCAGCGCCTTCTTCATCAATTTTTCATCTGGTGTCACCAAAAACTTGGAATTATTTGAAAGCCTTCAGGCCCCACGCTCATGAGAGTGCCTGTATGCGTGTTTCTGGGAGAGAAAACACCAATTATTAGGCGTCGCGTCACGATAGAAGCTGTGACCTGTCAGGGCACGTCTTGCTACTTATCTGTCACCGCTAGTCTGTTCAGCGTCTGCGGGTGGCTTGGAATGGTGTCTCTCAATACACATATTTGCTGTTCAAGCATGGCTTGAACAACAGAGAGGTCAGCCATCAAGATGACCCTGATTGTCAACCTCAAAAAAGATGCTTTAGAGGCTTTTTACCCCAGAGCCAGACAGTCAGAAACTCATTCTTAGCAATTATCATGTAGCCGAAGAGCAACAGACAGTGATTTAGCACAAAATCTTTAAAAACACAGTTAGTTTTTCATAATAATGCCTAATTGTGATAATTTCATGAAAGCCAATTTTACCATTTTGAAAAAAAAAAGGTCTAAAATTGAAGGAAAAACCAAGCACTGACGCATTTCTGCAGCTATTTGCTGTTTTCCAAGCTATAAATCATGTTTGTGATAGAGCATTGAGAAACTGGAATGTGAGAGCCTGACAGTGATGGAAGTGAGCTGTCAGACAGGGCGTCGGGCAGCTGCCACACAGGGTTGATCAGCCCTATGACACACTGAGAGGCCCAGCCTGTGACATGCCGTGTGGTCCAACAGGTTATGAAAGCAGGCAGGATGGTGTTGGGGAGACAAGAACCAGGGGCTGTCGGGAAGAGAAGCAAAGACAAGATGTCATGTTCGCCATGTCGACGAGGTACCACCATCTTTGATTTTGCTGCAGTGAGACAGCTGTGAACAGGGTCTCTGTGTAGCAGTGGTAGGTGTGTAAGTAACGCATTTCAAAAGCTGAGGAGTCTGTATGCGTCTCTATACAACTGTTTTGTGTGCTTTATCAGAAAGCAGCTGATCTCACCATTTCTAACATATAACACACATTCAAATGTTATAAACTATGGAGTTTGAATTTTTTTTTGCAAGGCAGCAATTTGTTGTACATACTACAGAGTTCAGTTTATTCTGTTATCTGTTATGCGTGAAGTATTAACTGTCCTTACAAGGTAGATTTGATGGCCAACTTCTGAAAGGCCTTTAACAGATCTTTAGTCAGATTATTTGGGCAATAAAACAACAATTGTGCAAGAAGAGAAATTTATCAGGGTTGCTCAGTGGGGTTCTTGATAATGATTCTCATGATGCTGAGAAACTGAAAAACGTCTTTGTTTTGTGGGTTTCTGTTCAAAGGCAGTATTCACAGAGCTTGTTTTCCAGCATCTGTGGGGCTTGCCAATAGCTTTTTCATGGCACAACTGATTTTATGTAAGAATGGCAGGGGGAAGCAAATCGATGTCTCTATCGCGTTATTTTGTGACCAGGCTAAGTCTGGTTGCATTTAGAAAGTACTCTGAGTGACAGCCGAGTAATAAATTGGAATAGTATTGTGTTTTTGCAAGCACATTTAGAGAACTTCCTATACTCATAAATATGGAAGACAAGATATGACAGTTTTAGTCAAACTTTTACCTGTAGGTGTACAAAAAAAGAGAAAAAAGTACTTAAAGTCTTTCTCCACATCAAACAAATCAGATAAACACGGGGAGGAAAACTATTATTTCAAATAAAAAATCGAGTTTCTGTTTTGTTTAATGGACGTCTGCCCTGTCAACTTTGTTTCCTAGACAATGATGAACTTTATATGTTGACATTTTTGTCTTTTTATATTCATATTATCTCTCAGAATGATAGGATTATGAAATTATTAGGTCACTGTGTTACATTTGATGCTGTTAAAATAAAAGTTATTATTTAAATAATAAATGCTGATGTGGCGAGATAATCAGCAATCAATTAGATGATGGTAAATAAAACAGAAAATCATTGATCAATAAAACTGCCGCATCAGGAGCCATGTACAAGGCATAAAAAGCTAATAAAAAGCACTCATTTTAAAAGCAAGTACATAAACAAATTTAATACAGTGTTTTAATTCTTTGAATTATTCTATTTTACTTTATTTCAGTTTGCTTTTTGTTTTAGTAACATTGGTATGTTTTAGGGTTTCTCTTCATTTGAAAATACTATCTAATCCATGAAACTGACATTCTTATCTAAGCCATTATTATTAATTATTTATTGTGAGTTGTGTGCAAATTGAAACTATATACATATCTATATTAACTTTAATACTAATATCCACCCATCTATCCATTTTCAAAAGCCCAGACCTCCCTCTCCCTGGCCACCTTCTCCAGCCTTTCCAGGGTAACACCAAGGCGTTCCCATGCCAGCCAAGAGATATAATCTCTCCAGCGTGTTCTGGGTCTGCCCCGGGACCTCCTCCCAGTGGGACATGCCCAGAACACCTCACACAAGAGACGCCCAGGAAGCATCCTTGTCAGATGCCTGAACCACCTCACCTGGCTCATTTTGATGTGAAGGAGCAGCAGCTCTATTCTGAGCCCCTCCCAAATGGCCAAACACCTCACCCTATATCTAAGAGAGAGGCGCTTAAAAGTAATAATAAATAAAAATAATAAAGATAGCATGCCACATAGGGTTTTATGGTTATATGTGCATTAACATATGTCCATTAACATATAATATAAACTACTTATACAGGTTTATTAATTTTTTTCCATTCTTGTACAACCTCAAACTCTAAAAGAGTGTAACGGTTTTCCCAGTCTGTTTTCATCTCCACTGTGCTGTATTATAATGTTATTGATTCACGAGTCCAGAGAAGATTGATACATACATTTACAAGTTGTCATGTTAGGTGCGATTCAACTAACCCAGACCTCCAAGAGGACACCATAATGCAACACTTGGTGAAAAACAAGTGGTGTTATCAGGACCATCTGTTGGACATTTTCCAGACACAGCAGAACTAAAGTCATCAATTTTTCCAAATGATCACAGCACCTTAGGGCTATGTTTAAGGCGCCTCGTGAACTTTGCGATGGGGGCATCCTCTCCCCCACACATATTCTTGTGATACTATTATGCACGTACTGGCAAAGATCTCATACAGTTCATCTTGAGTAGATAAGTACTATACAGTGAAGTCATGCACAAACAAACAATGCTTGCTAAGATTTGGGGACAAACACAGTCAACGCTCAGACACAGACAAATCCTGGCTGTTCCTTTCATGCCCTGCGTGACTGTTTACCTAAAATCCATCCCTTGTTAAATCACAGCCTGCTGCTGACTGAAAAGTTTAATGATACCTGCAGGCTCTTATGAATTAGTATCTGCTATTAGAAGTCATTCATTTCTCCGCTCTCAGTCTTTCCTCATCCTGCCTTGGAAGGGTAAGGGTTGAAGTCGCGGTCAGGACCCCTAAATGAGGTTGCCGTTCCTGTCTTTCCACCAATCACAAGACTGGCTTTTGAGAATTGTTAGAGTAAAGTCAGATGCTGTACAGCAGAAGCATGATTATACACTGTGCCAACAGTGCAACACACACATACACACACTGTGCTCCAGATATTTTCTAATATTTAAGTACTAAAGCATCCTGTCATGTGCATCTAGATATCAGATTTCGCATTAATCTAGTCACTGACAACTCGTTGTATCCAAACCAGTTAGGCAAGTTCATCCCTAAAGCTTCCTAAATGATTTCATTGATTAGCAGAATATGCATGCTGGCAGGAATTAGTTTAACAAAAGTCCCATTTTGAGACAGTCTGATGGAGTTCTTTAATATCATTTCAACATATGAGGGTTATATGAGAACTGATCTTCACAGCAAATTTGCCATATTTGAACTGACGTCTTCATGTCAAACAACCTGAAGAATAGAATGAGGGATGAATGTGTGTGTGTGTGTGTGTGTGTGTGTGTGTGTGTGTGTGTGTGTGTGTGTGTGTGTGTGTGTGTGTGTGTGTGTGTTGGGGTGGGGGGGGGCATGTAGACTGAATTAGCTTGTGGCAGAGTGCCTCATGCAGTAACAGACAGGAGATCAATATTTACAGACACTCCCCATCTTTAGACCGCATTCATGTTAGAACGAACAAACAATCCTTACTGCAAAGGTAATGCCCAGCCCACACATTATACTACATGTTCGCACAGACAAAAGTACACTCTCTTTCTGTCCTCCCTTTCCAACCATACAGAGACACTATGCCCTGAGACAAAAGCACAGGTAAAGGTTGACAAAGGGTGTCTATGGGTTCTTTGGAGTCACACACCCACTAGCCGTTGTCTACATTCACCCTGCAATTATCTCCTCACAGACCTAATTCTGGCAGTTAAGTGGCTGGCTAAAAGCATGTGTACACAAACAGGGCCAGAGAGCAAGGCTGTGAAGGGGCTTTATCTGTCAGCTCCATCACACACCTGATAGATGGCCATCGCCATGCCTGACAGGAAGCTATTCAATCTGACCTCACAGGTGACTTGAACTACAAGCGTAATGCATGCTTGCATACGCACACAGTCACACAGATACACACGCAAAACAAACAAGAGAAATACAGGTTAAGATAACCTGCCAATTATGGATCATAACAAATGGCCAAAGACAATTTTTGCACACTGCAATTTTGTCAGTCAGTAGCAGCAGACAGATTTGTGGGTGTCAGCAGTTAATACAAATGCGAGTGTTTGTTTCTGTACTCACTTTAGCCAACTTCATTAAAATCCAAATTAATTTAGTCACTGTCTGTAGTGGAAAGGCATACTTGGATAAAGCACACACAGCATGGAAAGAAGGGACTGGAGCACACTGCTGAAATCACAGCCTTTAAGTGTGCAAACAGTCTAACTAATGTTGAAATGTTCATCTGTTTGCACAGTTAAAGGCTATGAATTAATCAATGGGGTCTCGGTCCATTCTGTACTTTCTAAAAGTGCTGTCCTTCAGCTGAGAAGCACCTGATGCAGCCACACGTAGCTGGAAGATGGAAAAGCCTAATATTATTAGAAAATGAACACAGATGATAAAAAACAGCTTATCCACAAAAAAAACTGAGAAGCATACACAAGCTGGCAGAATGGCTCCACCACGTCCAGCCTCAAATTTGTCCATGAGCCAGTCATGTTACCCTGGCTAAAGTGAGCAAAACCAGCTCTAATGGGATGGATGAGAGATGTAACTTAAGCCAGTGTGAATGGACTCATTGTTGCTTTGGCTTAATTAGGCGTGACAAGCGAGGCGTGAACAGATTCCCATCATTAGGCCCCCTAAAAAGCCCATTAGAATCAATGGTCCACGCTCCGGTCAGACTTTCTGTCTACCAGCCAGCCAGCCTCCTGCCCCTTTTGCAGAACACTGGATAAAGTTACAGCCACCCAGCCACGGCTAACTCAAACAAGGCAACTCTATAGCTGCGGCCCTAACACCCGAGATAATGCAATTGACGCCATGTTCAAGGGAAAAGGGGAGGATGATGAGAGAGGTGGAGACATGTGGTTATGGCTAAAGTGTGCAAGAAAATGTGTGTACAGGAAAGTGCATGATTAAGAGAGTGCGTGTCCAAAAAATAAGGCAGTCTGCATGACACAGAACTGTACCAGACAACTGGCAGCCAGTGTGGCTGATAAACTGCAGGGATTAGCAGGCACTTCTGGAGCCCAAGTGGCCCTATCAATACAGGACCAGGGCCATTGATCTGTTGTCTGGCCGGGTGCTGGGGCTAATTCCTGGACCTTGGCTATGAGTGCTCCTCACTAGGGAAGTGGGAGGAGGGCGGAGGTGGGAGAAAGTCTGGCTTTCTACTAGTGGCGCCATCCACAGACCCGACTGGATTTGAAGGCTCAGTGCTTACTATGTACCAACTCAATAGCCCCATTGCCACAGTGTGACTGATGTAGGCTCATTATTCTCAGTCTATAATATTAATTGTAACATTCATATTGTAAAAATAAGTTAATTTTCATTTCAGATATATTTTATGTAGACAAACCAACCCCGGTGTGCAACAAAACCACAGAAAAACTGAAACTCAAATAAAATTTAATTGGCAAGTTTTAGAATATCAATAAATTATGACTACTATTTGTCATGCAATGGTGATACTCTGTGATGTGCAATTCATTCAAAGAAGTTATATCAAATTAGAATATCAGAAAATCAGAATAAATCATTGATTTATTAACATACTCAGAAAAAAAAGATTAATTATTTGGTAAAAGTTAAATTTCCTTCAGTTTCCTGAGTGTTGTGTAGAAAGAGAATTGTGCTCAAATAAACTTAAATGACCATATTACATCAGCCACAATATCACTTAAATGCACAAAAGTACTATTATCACGATATTAGAGGTTTCTGTAAGTAAATGACTCTTTCCACCTTTTCTTGAGCAGCTGGCGGAGCAGCCTTTACCTACACCCTTAAGTAGATCCCATCCTTCAAAGGTATGGTGTGAGTGAGAAGCATGGGGTGTTTTTCGAGGTGCGACTGAAGAAAGGAAGAAAAAGAAAGAATGGAAATGGAAGTTAAGGATGGACAAAAAATAAGCAGCTGTTTCTTTCCTCATCATGTGGTGCATATATGTTACTTTCTCTTTACTGCATACTATTGTTTTCACCACTGAAAGCACACAGACAAATCTGACCAACCATGACTTGCAGCAGTAAAATGTGGTAAAGCCGATTAGTGCAACATAGATGTAGACAACATGGAAAAATATTAACAGTAAAACAAACAGAGTTGAGTGAAGCATGACTTTATTACTGTGGAAAAAGAGAAAGGGGGAAGAATGAATAATAGACTGAGTTTAATCCTGCTACCTCATTTGGTACTGCTGAAGCCAGAAGATAAGCACCCACTGCTTAATATTTAATGGCTGAAACTAAGTGACTACCTGCCTGTCTGTTTGACTGACAATTTTATTCTGCTGCTGACGTTGATGGCATAATTGTACAGCTACCTGAGATAGTGAAGCACACACGTGGCACATCATATATTCATATACGGTGCATATGCACGCACAAAAGTTATTTCATCATTTATTATACATGTATTATTATTTTATTAAGTTATTGTATTAAATTTACGTTGTGTTCGCCTTTCAGAATCTAACAAATAAGACGAGCAAGCTTTGTGAGGCTTTACTCACCCATGGTGAGGGCTTGGTAAAAAAAATACCAACATGTTCACAACACGCTGCTAAAATAATAGGTTCGGTGTGAGTCCTGGTTATCCTCCAAGTGTTGTGAAATTGGTGTAAGCACAATAATCTAATGATACTAGACTTTAGTGGCAACGTAGTAGTAGTCAGGATGGTTCACTACACTAAAAATGACAGAATGAAACAGTGGAAATGAAATTTAAAGGGTTTTTTTTGTTTTATCATTTTGTTCTTTGAAGCAGTTTTCTACATTTTACTCACCCACTGGCTCCCAAAATTAATGACCTGGTCTTCAAGACAGGAGCGGCATCATTGTTAGGTGGGAATATGACCTGACATGTTGGCCATAAATTCTCCGTTAGATGACGATCTTCAGAAGTGGATGACTGTACTTCTTGTCAATAGATCTATTCATATTTGTTACTCAGTCTCTCATGAGTGGAGAATGAGGAAAAACCTTTGTCTCGCAAAGTTCACAGGCGTTATCCTTTGGATACCATTATTGTATATCATTATATCAGTTTTGGCATGCTTAGCTGTTATACCAATAGATCAATTAATTTTACATCAGCTGATGGCTCAGCTTTAACTCTTCTAGAGCCAACTGACTAGTGGACAGTGCTATCTAAGCTGTTTCCATCTACACAGTTTCTACTTATATGCAAGCTGCTTTGCATTCCCGACTGCTTCTTTTCTTTTCTTTTTCTGACTCATTCACTGTCATGTCTTTTGTCATTGGTGCCTCCTCTGTAAAAGAAAATATTACAAAAATATTTCCAAATTAGCTCTGTGAATTTATAAGACGAAAGCTGAATGTATAATTGCCAAGGTTTAGCCCAAATGTGGCATGGGCCCCTTCAAAATTAAAGTACACAGTTAGGTCCATAATTTGTTGGACAAAGACAGTTTTTGTAGTTCTGCTTCTGTACACTAGAACAGTCAATATGTTATTAATGTGCAGACTTTAAGGTTAAATTCAAGAGGTTTTACAAAATGTTGCATTAACTGTTTAGGAATTTCATTTCCCATTATCATTCTTGTACAAGTTCATTTGGATTTCATCTGTCTAATTTTTATTTTTTATTTTTTCAGAACTCTTTCAATTGTTTTCTGGCAAAGTCTAATCTAGCCTTCCTGTTTTTCAGTATAACCAGTGGTTTGCACCTTGCAGAAAATCCTCTGCATTTACATTCATGAAGCCTTTTTTTGGATTGTAGACCCTGACAATTATACCTATATCTATTCAAGATTGCTCTTTATTTAGTTAGATGTTGTGTTTCTGAATGTTTGAAATAATTCTGTCGTTGTGCGTTGTAGCTGTGTTTTGTGGTCTTTCAGTCCTATTTGGTGTTGCTGAGCTGGTCAGTGGATTCCTTATTTTTAAGAACATGCCAGATTGTTGATTTGGCATACATCTGAAATTCAGATACCGCATGACATGAAATAAGAAGGGAACACACCACACCTGATTATGAAACTGCTGGTTAGTCAGTTGTTAATTTTGAACCTCTGAAAATAAAGGTCTTTGTCTTAAAATAGCTGTCATTCCTGAACAGCTGATGCAGTACGTTTTTAAAACCCCTTTAACTGAAGTCAGAACTTCAATCACATCTTTTTGGCCTAAAGTCCACTGTGATGGTGTACAGAAGCAAAACTGCAAAAACTGCGACTTTGCCCAATTATGGACGTAACTGCAAGAATGTTCTCCACAGCATACAACAAGTAAACTGCTTTATGTGAGGCGTCATGTATTTATGGATGTTACTCTCGATATTAACATGTGCTAACTGATATTTCAGGTGAACAACCACATCTCTCTATTGCAGACTAAATTGGTTGGATATGAAAACAGGTGGGGCTTTTAACACCTAAACTTTACAGCTGAATGCCGTTATATGGATAGTATATGGTAAGAAGAAAAGTATGTGTTTTCCTCTTATTTCAACCCCCATTCCACCTTGTCACCACTTTCCCTCTTTCCCCCCCTCACTGCCCTTACTGGGTCATCTCCATCTCTCCATCGAGTCTCATCTTTCAGTAGAACCATCTCCCTAAAATCAACTCAAAATAACTTTTCACCTCCAAATTCTTTCCAGAGACATCCGCTACCTCTCGGCGCCCTTTTGAGAGAAACCCCATTCATATTTGATTCACGTCTGAGCAGAAATGGCAGTAATGTCTCCTGTAATCGTGACGAGTGTAATCAGGCGGGCTTTTGATGGGCTAATGCTTGGACTCGCATACCACTAGTGTGTCAAGAGTGATATTTTATTTGGCAGTTGTGTCACATTTTTTCTAAAAAGCTTTTCTTTGATTTCCAGACAAAAAGCTCATAAGATTCACTTGACATTTAGATCCATTTTTCCTTTGTTTTTGGCCTTTTTTCTGTCATAGCAGGGGAAAAGAGTTGGTCTCTGAAAACAGATTTCTTTATTCTCGCAATGTATTGCTTTTTATTTTTTATCTTGGGTTGAGAATTTATTGCAATTGTTGCGTTATATTTAATGTGGCTGAAGGAATATGAAGGTATACGTATTCTACAGAATCCTTTTTGGGGCTATATTTAATTTTGAGGTTTTTCTATCAATTTGTTCTTTAAGGTACTTGTCTCCTCTGCCAGTCTGTATCACAATTAAAAATAATGGGAAAACGTTTTAACCCACCCATATACAGCCTTAGATGCTCATGAGTGCAGTAGAGAATTGCAGTGATGGATAAAATATCTCTGATTGATGGGGTTGTAACAATGCAACACACAAAAAGAGTAACCATTTCAGCCCACTTACACAGACTGCTTTATTTACTCTTTTTCTTTTATTCCTTGTAACAGTATAAGAAGGTCTAAACCATTTTCTATTTTTATTTTTTTAGATCATTTAAGGTGGTTAACTTATCCTCCAGTGGCCTTGCTGTACTGCATGCAGGAGCCCTACATTACTTTGGTATTACCAAAACCCAACAGCACATTATTAAAAAAAGGAGATCTTCTTACAGGTGAAAAAGGTCTGTGAAGACTGCGAGAGAAAGTGTGGGAAAAAAATGTCAGCGCTGAAATGGCTTTAATGTGTCGTATAATCGCAACAAGTGTGAAATCAAGCGGGTTTTGATGGGCTAACTGTTAAAGTGCTCCCCACTCACATGTCAGGAGGGATATTACATTTGGCAGCCTTGTCACGTTTTTCGTAAAAAGCTTTTTTCTGGTTTGCTGACAAAAAGGCGCTCTCGAGATCCTGACGACATTCACATCCATTTCCTTTTCACTTGAGTATTAGGGAGGCGGCTGCAGCCAAGCAGATGTTTAAGACCCAACCTGCATTGATCTGGGGAGGGGATCTGCTCTAAATCAATGGGAATGTCTTGACTGACTTTCCTTCTTCCTGCACGGGAAGAAGAATCATTTCATTGAAAAGAATCATTTCAAAAAGACCAACAGACAGTTCTGAGATGAATTTATTCCCCACAGATTGTTTCTGCCTCCGGCCACAGGCACCGTGTCATGTGCACATACCTGTATGCACATGACTTTGTACATGCAACCATTTAAGTTCTTGTCTCCATGCTGTTTGCTGTGTGTTATGAGGCCTGGGATCTTTCTAATCAAACCTGACACCAGACCAGAGGCCCCTTATGTCCCTCACTAATTTCACCAGCAAATGCACACCAGCATCCCTCCACCAGGCTGACAAGGGCCAGACTGGGGGCTCCAATCAATAGGCTCTGATGATAAATAGCTTCCAGAGCTGTGCCAAAATGATTACTTCTCAGCCATAACCCGTGCAGAGTCAGCCAACCTGGCCAAGCTGAAAAAACTGGATGGCGGTTCACCCTGAGACTAAAACAATTTCATACTTACACATTCAGAGACACACATGCTGAAGAGCCATAAACAGAAGTGCCATCATAACGATGAACGTAATGCTTTGATGTGCTCACTCATTACCTAACATTTCTGTAAAAATAACCAGTTTCTATGGCGAAAATTCTGAAACTTGCCGTAAATAAAAGCAGTGGCAAGTTTTATATTTCATGAGGATTTTTTCATTTAGAGATAAACCAGGGGGACATGAATGTTCCAGCCTAAACAAACTCAGGATGCCAGAGAGTGTGGGTCTTAAAACACATTTCCACCAGAGATCAAGTGACTTCTGATTAGTGCTAGTTGAAGTCCTGGATATCCTCCTCCTCAAGTTCATCCACATTGATTAGACAATTATGCAGGGAAGTCAACCCAGACTCTGAAAGAGATATATTACATCCGCTTTCCACGAACAAAAAATGTGCTGCTTTTTTATCCATTAACAATAAATTCAGTATTGCTAACGTTACAGGGCATCATCATTCAAGACCAGCTCTCCTTTGAAATCTTATCTACTGAATTTTCTGTGATTTTGAAAGATGCAATCCACTGCATTCGCCATATGTATTCCTGCAACACCCAAATGGACCCAGGCGTGTCTCTTCTATCCTAAATCATCAGCTTCATTGATATAAAAGAAAGACGTGTTTACAGAAAAAGGGAATGAACTCCATCTCGTAAGGCCGTAAATTTTTTTTAGCACTGACACATAGCTAACACCTGCAATGATTTCCCAAATGGGCCTTTGATTGCAAACTGGGGTTGCTCACCTTTTGCGAGACGTTTTTTTTCCTCCTTTCATTTCCCCCTGCTTTTCGCCGCCTTGTTCGACTTGTTGGGGAAGATGTTGATGAAGAATTATGTGGTGTTTGTTTTAGTTGGGAGCTAGAACATATTTCATGGTGTTAAGGTCATAAGGCAAGTCAAATTCTATGTGGTGAGGAGAGGAAATATGAGCCTTTAAAGCTCTTTAAGTGATTCCCTCACTGTCTTGGCCTTGGGGCTAGACTGAACTTGTTTCAACACACCCAAACTGAATAAGACCCAGAGCTATACATCGACAGGGAAGTGATTTGTAGGTGGTTGTTTGGGGGGTAAAATGGTGGCAAACTTGAAGCACAGCATAAAATTATTTTGGGGCACATCAGTGACTAACACTCCAGCAGTTACCTGATGTAGCGTGATCTTATTGGTTGGGTATGAACAGAACAACCCAGTACAGTGTAGATGTCTGTAAGTACAGGATGTTTTTTACATGTTAAAATCTGCTTCTCAATAGCCCTCTTTCTCCCCCCCCCCCCCCAATTAGAGTTCATTTTAGGGACATGACCTTCAGAGTGATAAACACCCACTAATCCTAAGAAAAAGACAAACAAAAGAAGCATATCTGGGAAATCAAGGTTGGGATTTTCCTGCTGCAGGCAGTCAGAATATCAAAGAAATTGGACAGGCTAGTTTAAAGAAAACCAATCCAGGGACATGATAAAGAGTGAATGCATAACAGTAGTGTAGAGACTGGTTTCTGTGTCCGTCCAGAATCCCTTGTGCCCGTTTTGGACCTCCTCCAGATCAACTCAGATGAGTTCTCAGGGAATAAAAAGGAACATCGCCCCAGTGATCACTGCATAAGGGAGATTTGGTGTTACTAAGAGAAACAAAATTACAAAACAGCCCCGATCCTTACAGCCTATCAGTTGTTCCTCTTGTGCCCCGGAGTGAGAGCCTTGTGGTCAGCTCATTAAGGG
Source organism: Pelmatolapia mariae (assembly GCF_036321145.2). Lineage (NCBI taxonomy): Eukaryota > Metazoa > Chordata > Actinopteri > Cichliformes > Cichlidae > Pelmatolapia > Pelmatolapia mariae. The sequence goes on along the minus strand of NC_086233.1, from coordinate 23,230,946 downwards.
ATTTCACACATGTGATCATATTGTACATGTATGAGTGATTGGAGGCCATGCATGGGAGTCTTTTTCTGTTGCTCCCCCTTCCCCTCTGGTCTGCTCTCTGTCTTCTTCACCTCATCACCTCTCAGTGTCTTTGCCACAGACAGGGAAGAAAGCCATGAAGACCATTGCAGCCTGATTTGTTTAAGAGCCTGAGTTTTCCCATGAGGTGTCTCCTTGTGTGTGTGTGTGTACGTGCACCTGTGGGGGACGATGAGTCAGTCAACAAGGAAAAGAGACCAAAGATAATACTAGATATATTTAATTGCATGGCATGTTTGGCATAAGTCCTCGGTGAAGTGGCAGCCCGGATGAGACCCACGGCAGACATAGTGCACGCATACACACACAAAATCATGTATGCACGCATTTATCCCTGGAGTGGGTACCTCCTTGTCAGGCAAGTGGTGCTACGCTTTGATCTTGACACTGTGGGTCAATCCAAGCCCACCTCTCTCTCTCTCATCTCTTTTTTTTTTCTCGCTGTCTCTCTTACACTTTCTCCCTCTCTAGCTGGCTCTGTCTCCCTCCCTCTAGCCGTCTGGATGGCTGGCCCGACGGCCTTGGGGTGTTTAGGTTCTGGAGGTATCCCAATTTCCTCTTCTAATCATGACATCATCTTGCCTAAATAGGTTAAAGATGTGGCCAGGATATTCCCCGCTTCCTCTTTCTGGCTTTGCCAGCCACACCAATAGACACTATTAATTTTTTGAAAAACAACAGCTGCTGGAACAAATGGAGGAATAATGCATGTAAGAGCTGTTCTGTTGAACGGTTAAAATCATGCACAACTGTACTCAATATGTTAACATTTTCAGAATGGGCTGTTTTTGCATTCTGTTAGTGTTGCGGGGTAAATAGGTTTTAGTGCGGTCCATATTCAGATCATGAGGTAATCCAATAGTCCATCCGTTCATCAGCAGTTTGAAGATTGTGTCCCAGCCTCAGACTTGATTAAAGGCTAAGGCTGATTAGAGGTGAAGAGTAGCCGAGGCCTGCCTGGCCTGTCAATAGCTGTTAACTTCACCTCCACCAGCTCAAGTAATCACACCAAGAGTGGTTCATCTGGCTTACTGAACATCTTCTCTTCTCTTCTCTTCTCTTCTCTTCTCTTCTCTTCTCTTCTCTTCTCTTCACTATTTTTCACCTCTTTGCTACAACACTTTACTACATTAAGTGAGTAATGAGAGAAGCCCAGATTACAATCAAACTCTTCATGCTCTGCCAGGCAAACATCTGTGCTCCTCCATCAAGCCCATTATGAAACAATGTTAGTGGAATGGTTAGATCCAAAAAATTCCAGCTGAGCAAAAAAAACCTTTAACTTTACAGGATAAGCTCGTTCATATTTTGTGTTTGTGCTTTAGCTGAATGCTTTCTTCGAATATCCACATGTTCTTTAATGTATATAATTAAAGCAAAGCAGTGGTGTGAATTGTGTAATTAAAAAACAGGGAAAGACGTGGAAAGTGAACTACTCTTTTTAGGCTCTGAATTCTAAGCCAAGTGAAGAGAAATTGTAATTTTTTCCATGCTGCACTCTGATACCTTTGTTGTACTTGCACTGTGTAAACAGAAACCTGGATGCGTCCACAGGTGTGAGATGACTGAATGCTCAAACTTGTCACAGTGTTTATTGTGATTTATTGTGGCTTCTTCTTTTGTGAATACATGCAACTGAATATGTGCAACTGGTACTGCTGGAAGTGACATGCATACTTATTGTGCTCAGGGGGAAACAAGATACAGTAACTGCCAAAACTGTGGAGTGCTATGACACAGGCTTTTATCGCAGTCTTATAGTCTTCACTCTTCTGAATAGGGGTTAAAATAGTTGGGGTATTCCCATAAATATTAATTCTACTCTAAAACATGGAATGTATTGTCTGGTATTTTCTGATAATATTTTTTCTCTAGTGGCAGCTTACTGCTTTCAGCCAAGTTTATACTAACTGTATTGCTCTAAAGTCATGCAACATAATTATAAGGAAACTCCTCCCAGATCAAAGAGGAAAAGAAAAGCACAAAGCAAAAGCACAGCAGTTAATTCCATTTCTAGATCTCTACCAGGTTATCTTTGCTGTTTAAGTACTTAGGAAAAGATTATTGGGTTTCAGGGTCATATTTTGGTTCTTTATCAAATTAAACAGGATCAACTTTGCTTGTATCCGAACATCCGGGCTTCATGAAAGTAAGGTCACCTGCATCCTTGAATCCACTGAAAGGTTTCCATCACTGTGAGCTCTTAACATTCCTATCCACCTGTTTCTGCTAATTAAAGAGGGTCTCATGGGCACGAAGTTGGGAAAGGTTCATATCACATCCTACGCTTGGAAACCTGAGCCCTGAATTTGAAGTCCACAGAGGGCAGCTTTCAACCCAAAGTAGGTCTAAAAGGATGTACAGCTCTTAAAGCGATTTCAGTCTTCAACACTTCTCTCCTGAATCCAGTGTCCTAGACTGTTCATTACCTCCCTGAAGACTTTAAATAAACTCTAGAAAGCGCAACACACACCAGGAAGCGTAAGTAACCATAGAACTCCATGTTGTCATTTCATTTATATGACAATATCAAGTATCTTTTTTTTATCTCTGAATTTCATTAGATTTTAAAAGACACACGCCCAATGATTCAGGTTAGACTTTTATCTTATGCACATGATTTTATCCACCTTAATGTTGTTTCCATTCATCTCTATACTGTATGTGAATGTGAAGATTTTGACACCAAATCCTGGAGCTGAGTCTCTCTAGAGCTGTGACAGTGTGACACGTTGCGCTGTGCTAATAAATTCTTTACAGCTCTTAACTGCAGGCAATGTGCAAACCATCTTGGAATTATTTTCAGACCATTATCTATAATTTAAACCTAATTAGTTTAGCTTCACTGGTGACTACCTTGAAAGCGTTAGACTATCTGTGATTTCATTATTTACCCTTTTTGTTGTCAATGTTGTTTAAATTAACACCTCTTTAGCATACAAGAGGCAGTAATTAGTCAACCACAAGACTAGTACAAAGGAAACTTTTGAAGATTACGTGAAAGTCCCCCCGTTGAAGGCTAGCGCTGCACTATTTCGTAGACTGGCGAGGAATATGGCACAGTGTGTTTCACATTAGGGAATAAGAGAGTGACACTGTGCTTGAACCTGGCATGTAGCAACATTTATGGTGGTATGAGAGGTGGTTAAAGTCAAACTCACACAGCCGTTTTTCATTCTTTTAACTTTTTCATCTTTCAGCAAAGCATGCTCTGTGATTGTACCTTTGTGTGTGTGTATGTGCGTGTGCGTGTGTGTGTGTGTGTGTGTGTGTGTGTGTGTGTGTGTGTGTGTGTGTGTGTGTGTGTGTGTGTGATTGCAATGAGGAAAATTGTTGGTGCCTCAGCAACACCTCTGGGATTTACTAGAACAACACAAACACTTATCCACCAAAATAAGCTCACCTGACATTTGCAAAAGACAGTTTTCTGAAGGCATTTCATTAGAACTATAAACGTACCATAGGTTTGATGACCAGTTAGCATGTGTATTTGTGCACTTACGAGCATATCTCTGCTTTTATTTGCAAAATGAGAAAGGTGGGAGACGTGGGGAATTGGATTCCTTCAAGCCTGCTGTTCCTAGTCAGTGCGGCTGCAGACAGCTGGGCGCCCACTACAGTTAAGATCAGAGGCCTTGATAACCTGGGCCCTGATTTATGGAGAGCAAGCGGCCTCTGCAATCACCTAATGAGGTAGAGAACGCAGAGTGTTTACATGTTTATTAGACAGCCAAAACCAGCTGGGGACACTATTTTCCACCTTCTCTGTTCTTCTCCTTCTCTCTGTGTCTTAACAGTTCATTAACAAACTGTTGTTGGAGAGCAAGTGATAGTTGAACTAAACAATAAGTAAGGCTAGCTGATGAAAAGAATGATGGGGGGGAAAAAACACTTCTTTTTTTATTGCTGCCAGTGAATAGTCGCCTGTGAAGAGACACTTTCTTTCTTCCAAGTTAGTGTGCCTATTTTGTTTCCACAGCGAAACTGTGCAGCACATATTTTGTTGGTAATTCAGTTCGTCTATATATATAAATTTCACCATTGCTCAGTGGAAATGAGATCTTACGATCCCTGCTGCTGGCGAGTCTGTTAAAACAAAAAGGAGGAACAAGCATGTTAAACTAAGGCAAGATATGCATGTGAATTATATGTGTTTCCACACGCACATCCTCTAAAGGTTATGGTAATAAATGATAAAATAACACACCGAGATAAACAGCAGGGCAAACAAAGACACTTTCCCATCAGCGCCTCCGTAATCCCTCAGCACCTGGGAAAAACTCATTGCTGCCCAAAAACGTTAACTCACAACAGATCTCCTTCTTTCTCCTTCACTCAATTTTTTTCCCCCCATTTGGCCTTGTAAAACACTCACAAATCAAGTTCACTTTACATCACAGTTTTGTAATTGTTGTTTTTGTTAGTGGGACATGGTTATGAGGGATTCCATTGCTCGTCTTTCACCGAGACATAATCCCTGCTGCTGCTTGATTATTATTGTTCTGGGCTGAGCACAAATGGTGAACACAAGCTACGTACGGTGTCAGAACCTAACCCGAATATAAAGGAGATCCGCAGGGGCCTGGGCTGTTCTAGAAAGGACCTGCAAGACCTGCAAGATGAAGAGGTCAGTATAATCAGACACACAGCGGCTTATGAATTAAATTTACTTAACAATACTTTTATTTCTATAGCCTCCTGACCCAGGATTATATTACTCCTCATATCTGAAAGTCTCACAACATTGCGGGAGAAGCGCTACAGAAATTCATCACTGCGTGTTTTCTGTTGGGCCAGTTTCTGTCACTTACAAGTTTTGACAAATCCATGCAGTGAAAGTTTTTTTTATTCATTTCTACAGTGAATGCTGAATGCATTGAAATCGTTAAGCAGGAACTATGTATTAAACAAAGCATGTGTATACTTAATATAAACGTAATGTCCACTTTAGACCAGCTCAAATATTCGATAGCACAATAAGCTAATCACATGGCAGCAATTTAGCGCATTTAGGCATGTAGACATGGTCAAGATGACCTGCTGAAATCTGAAACATCAGAATGGGGAAGAAAGCTGACTGAAAGTGGCATGGTTGGTGGTGCCAAATGTGCTGGCCTGAGAGTTTCAGTAACTGCTGATCTACTGATCTTCCACCAAAACCATCAATAGGTTTTCTTTAAATTTATTTATTTATTTATTTTTATGTTGGGGTTATTTTGTTGTCACATCCAACAACAAAGTAAAGAGAAGCAACAGCTGATCAGCCAGTTTGGGAAATGTCAAGAACTCTTTAAGTTTACTCATATGAACTCACAAAAATTGAACACTGAGTCTTGCGCAAAGGTAGCAAGACCACAGAAAGATACAGCACTGAAGAAACTTTATTACTCAATTAAAAATGAATAAGTGCATAATAGAAAAGTAGCTCCTTAAAGGAAAACTCTACCTACCATTTTTGTACAAAGGTACCCTTTTGCTATATTAATATAATAATAAAATAATATTAGTACATGAGAATGCCAATATTATTCAAATTTAAACTCTATGAAGGACACATGCAGTGAAGGGAACTTTAAAAAAATAAACTATTTTCTGTTGCCTACATTGTAGAGGGTGACTTTGCCTCCTCACCTAAGCAAAAAACTGAGAAAAGTGGGATTCAGCATGTGGGGAAGCCCTAAGGTCTGTGTGGTGGTTCAGCACGGGGAGAAGAATCACAGCTCCCAATAATTTCTAATGTGAGCTTCAAAGTACAGGCTGTGATCAGCTGACCTGCTGCTTTTTGTGGATTTACACAACTGAACAAGATACACACAATTTCACAAGCTATTATGGTGTCCGACCCCTACAAGACACTATACTGTCTATACTGTTTTTACACTAGACAGCTGGTATAAAGTTAGAATTCAGTGAATTAATCTAATCATCATCATCTTAAATGCAAATTCATCTCTGCTACACTAACCTAACACTGACCATGAGCATCACAGCCACTGTGCAACAGTCCAACACAGTGCTTTACTGTGAATTGAAATTACCTGCCACTTTAAAAAAAAAGCCACTCCCTTCATGCTTCCTCCTATCCAATACCACTAGCTATTCTGAAGTACCGCAAACCCAACATACGGACCCTGCAGTCCTTCCAGCCCACTTCAAATCCCGAGTGTAAACACTATAGATGATACCATTTAACCAAAAGTAACAAGTCTGCTTTTAAAATGTGACAAGTAGAAAGTACAGATATTTGTTTTAAAATGTATGGAGTAAAAGTAAAAGTTTTTCAGGGAAATAAATACTCAAGTAAAATACTGATACCTGAAAAAGTGCAGTTAACTTCCAACCTCTGGTCTTATGTGTACTCCCACCATGTACACAATCGGCTCTTCTGCAGAGAAAATGGTCCTTGGCCTCAGAAGTCAGCAGTTAACAGCCTCTGAGAAGCTCATTGCTTTCTATATTTGATATAACAGACACACTCAGCTACAGTTTACAGGAAACCTGGTAAATGAAAGAAACCATTTTTAAGTTGGGTGAATAGTTGGAGTGCATACCATGTGCCGAAATGCCCTGAGCAGCGCAAGGTGAACAGATGTTACAAGTGTGTAATCGGATGATTGGGCTTTCACTAATTCATGGCTGAGACGGTTTAGGCTGAGCCAATGAAACAAACAAATGCTCGGCACATGTGAATATTCCTGCTGGAAATTGCTGGAGAACTACTTAGCCTCATTGAGTCTAATTAAAGAATGCCAAGGGTGTCCAAAACTGTTATCAAAGTAAAATAAAAAAAAAAAAAAAAGGTTTTAGGGCTTTTTCAGCAATCTAAAACTGAATACATTTTTTTGTGATTTTCCATCTAAGCCCAGCTCTCTTATTTCTCTATGATGATCAATTAGTTTTGCTCATCTCAGAAAATAGTAAAAGAATCCTCTGGATGAGTAAAAGAATGAGAAATATTATGGCAAAGATGCACAAAAATAAAACACATCTCTGAGTGATTTGAATGGTGAACCTTCACCTGAAAGAGAAACATGTAAGCAGAGCAGCTGAGTGCTTTTAGGGACTCACAAAAACTAATAGCATAATAGATACCCTCCGAGTGGTAACAAAGCTCGATCATCAAAGTCTGTTATCTCGTTTTCTATCTTATCTCTCCTCCTTTGCCCTTAGCTGTCGACCGGCCGGCGCTCCATACAGCCCCAGTCCTAACAAATCACTCATTTTTTATACAATTACCTCCCGCTCCCTTCCTGCGCATGGCTGGGTGCAAGTGTCGCTCCGTCTGCCTGCCCATTGTGTGTTAATTTTAGGCCCATTATTTTCTGTAACAAATGTGCAATGGGCAGAGTCACTTTCACATTAATAGTTTGCACCCAGAGGGGAAGTCTTCCCCCTCATCATGGATCAAAGGTCTTCTCTATTGTATCTAACTTCCTGTTTCCCTTTTTAGCTGATGTATGTTGTTTTTTCTCACTCTCCCAAACTGGACCAAAAAGACTCGAGCAGTTTTGGACATTGCTGTGAGTGAAAAGCACGAGCAGATGCCCTTTAACCCTCTTGGTGATTGCAGGAGAGCTGTCAGGTGAATTGCAGAGCTAGGAGGAGATTAGAAGAGATCATAAAGTGAAAGTTCATGCTGATACCACAGATCCATGAATAGGAGGAAAGTTTGGATGCTATTGTTGTGCTGTCAGCAGAGGTGTCTGAATTTGACAGAATGCATTGTCACCTCTGTCTTAACCCCCACAGACTTGGAGTTAGCAGAGCTGAGAAGCAAAGATTACCCTGACATTGGTTTTTACAAGGTACGCCTTTGCCAAGTAAAATGCAGGAAAATGCTTTATTTTCATAATCCATTGTTGGCAGTACCCATTCACCGCGTGGGTGTGAAGTTGAAGCCAAGTGCACTTTTAGTCAAAAGAGATCAGCCTTACATATAACCTACAGTGAGACAGCACTTTCGATTGGTGATTTACTGTGTGTCGTGTCACAGGAAGCTGTACAGTGTAGCAGAATGGAAAGACCCTTATATCGCAAGGCTAAATAAATCTAATTTCATTGTGAACCAGTAACCCAGTAGTTGTTGCCTGTGATTCACAAAGACACATTGATGGGGAAAAAACATTCAGTCATAAGTCATATTTATATGACTGTAATTTACATTGTTGGGAATAGTAGCAGGACATGCCATGACAGTCAATCAGATGATGGCACAAGTTTTAACAAACCAAGGTTAATGAAGACATTTTGTTAACAAGTCATCGTGTGGGTGTTCCAGTTCCAGTTCAGATACTTTCATTAGCACACTGCTATGGAGTCTATCTATTATTATTATGTCTGTCACATCTCCCATTATAGCTGATTTAGGCTAATTTTTGTATGGGTTATGACGTAACCTACGTAAGTGGCCTACTTAACATTCATCTTTGTGCGTGGTGTTAATTACCTTGAAATCCTGGCCTCCTGTTTTATGATTTCCAGGCACAACAGGAACTAAATTCCGTGGATCCCCACTTTTATTTTTCACTTTTTTTACTTTTTTATTCCATTGCAATAATTTCAGCAATCTCCCTCCAGGAATTTGCTGACATACATGAGTCCTTATATTGATGCTCTGATTATTATTCTGTCACTGATTCCTTCAAAAACTGCAATGACAAAGTAACCTCAGAGTAATGCATAGGAGGAATACAGTCACAACCAACATGACATCTAGTTACACTTCCAAGGTTTCACAGGGGTCTGCAATTTCAGTGTACCTACCATGTGACCTGGACTTAATGCCCTATGTATAAATTCCCTATTATTCATACAACAAGTAAATATCAACTCCATAGTTTTGCCTCAAATAATTGAAAGTTTTGTACTAAATCACAATTGAAGCTTTTGACTAAAACTTTCACATTATAAGCTGCAATTTGCAAATATTTAAAATGTCCAGGAATTTCTGTCTAATGAAAAAGTTGAGCTCTTTTAGCTCAGTGGGTAAGCAGGCAATGATATGCTACATGGCTGGAGTGCAGTGGCCTTTTTTCTGCATGTCTTCTCTCTATCTCTCCCTACTTTCCTGTCTATTTTCAGTGCTCCACTAGCCACAAAAATAAAAAAAATGACCCCCCCAAAAAACGTCTATTGTTAGCTAGCTAGCTAAACAGTACTGATTTTGCTAGGAATCCTCCTTATGCTGGCACACAAATATTTTTTTTTTTTTATGCAACCAAGGTTTTCCACACACAGCTGAGTATTATATAAAAGATGAACCGTACACAAGTCACAGCAAAACAGTCAGGCTATCTGTGTTTGTGCTAAAGAAAAATGAATATAACAAGGAAGCAACAAGGAGACATTTCTCCAGACCTAGACATCCTATGATAAAGGCCACACATGGGTAAAAGTGATTGCTGATTGCTACAGGGATGACCTCCTGTGTTACTGGGGATGAAAGCTGTGCAAGCTGCCGGGAGTTTGTCATCTGTCGCCATGTGACGTGTCCATCTTAATGCAAAATGTCCCCAGAGGAATAAGAAAGGGACTGAGCCCTGCAGACTTACAGAATCAGCGGTTTGCTTGTGATACTTTATGTCAAATAGTCTTGTCTCTGCAGTCAAGGCTGATGATTTCACAGTATCTGTGTAGCGAGTCATAGCTAACTCTCGGCTAGTGGACATTTAAAGCAGTCTCCTCTATTCAGAAGCTGCTGAATACATATTTCTCTATGTAGGCTCTCCTTCAAGGGCAGTGCCCATTACTAGGCAGGTCTCTCTGTTACTAAGCAAGTCTGTCCGTTACAAACACAGGTGCGGCACTCCATTTGTTTGAGCTTGGCAAGGTTATTTGGTCTTTGATGTGGTCAGGTGAGACAGGTAAACCCTTACACTACATAAGTACAAAATGATTTAGAGCGAAGTGAAAAAATAAAGGTTTGCTAATTTAGACGGTGGGACCTGCTTCCAGTTTTATCCTCAACAAATGGTATATATAATGGAGGTCTTAGAATATATTATAGCCCCTACTTTAATGTAGACAAACCACTCATCACCAGTGTTTAGGTGAACAATAACATATTTTTCATAGACATCTACACCGCTACTGCAATCTGTGTTTCACAGGTTCTGACTGCTTGTGACTGAGTTTTACGTACCTCAGAGAAAAGTGCTTTGCATGCAGCCATGTGAGGACTGATAGATGACCATTTCTAAGAAACGTCATGTGTAGTACAGACATTTTCTTTCTACACCTTGACACCACCCACAAGGTAGACTTTGACAAATCAATTATGCACGCAAGGTGATTCAAAGACCTTACATTTGTTTATTTAACTATAGGTAAATCCACCTGGATGTGAATTTCCTTGACAAATTCATGCAATAGAGCCGGACACTGCCTCCGTCTCAAGCCTAGGTGCACGTCTTTTTGTGTTACCCGTGAAATGATGGGTTGTTATAGCTCCGCTGGGCTCTGCCTGGAATGAGCAGACAAATTGACTTTATCCTTTCTGTAAAGTTCAGGGGTCTGACAAACAGACAGAAACACACAGATGGGGAAGAATATCTCTGAGCATCTGTATGTCATGGAGTCATGGGGCATGTTTAGAGATTATAGAGCAGGGTTGAGACACAGTGGGGGTTAGGGCTGTGTGGAACGGAGCAGACTGAGTAGGGGGGGCAGGTCATTGTGCCTTCAGGCAGGTGGGGGGGGTAGGCTCAGGAGTTAATTGGTAGTTTGGGGTTTGATGATGAATGGTGGTGACAAGTCTGCTTGGCCAGACCCAGTGAGCCCCTGCTGCATATTCACTGTGTCGCAGGGCATTGCAGCAACTGTCACAGCTCACCACGCCCGAGAGATAGAAGTAGCGAAAGGGGCAGGAAGGGAAACAAAGACAGAAATTGGTGGGAAGAAGAAGTAAAGGAAAACAAGTAGTGCAGAATAACTGCATGCTCTTACCTTTTGGATCGAAGCCATGTGCTACTACTTGAGGTTTTTTCCCAAGTCGGAGCCGTTAGAAGAAAGAGATGTGACAGTTTCAAGCTAGCTAATAAGTGTGGGTGAGTGGGTGTGAGCTTCCATAGAAGCATGACGCTTAAGTGACTCAGTGAAGCCCTGTTCCTAATTGTGGAAACTATTGTAGCTGGGGTGCAGGTCACCCCGGGCCCCAGGAAGGTTATACTGGCCCTCTTAAACCTGTTGTTGCCTGGCGCTCACATAAAAATTACACCTCGTAAATATGGACAGCTAGGGAGTGTGTGAAGCAGGACAGGGTCGATTACTTCTCTGAACCTTGCCCTTTGAACTTGCAGTCACCTTGGTCCTGCTGCCTGTTGGGTTGTGCACTCACAGCCTGCATGGCAGACTGGCAGACAAGCAGCAGCATTTTTATTGCTTAGGTAGTTGCTTTAGCACTTGAAGTAATTCTCCAGCAGAACAGCTCTGCATTATGTATCCCGTGTCCATATCTGCTTCTTCTGTGTGTCACACTTTGTGTTTCATTTACAACCAGAAAACACAAGAGCCAGACAAAATCCAACCAAAACTATGAACACAGCTGGTGATCTGATAGTTGTGACAAGAAAATCTACTGTATTGCTGCTGTTCAGTGCTTTCCAATTTTACTGTGTGATTGTGTGTGTCCTTCTACTCGTACGTGTCACTGCAGCCTGAGCATGCCAGATCTCGTCTGATCTTGGATGCTAAGCAGGCTTGGGTCTGGTTAGTACTGGGATGGGAGGCCACCTGGGAATACCAGCTGCTATAATCTCAGGTAGCCTTGCTCAGGATGAAGAGTGGAACATCCTTAAATCAGAAAGTTAGTGGTTTGATCCCTGGGTACTCCAGTCAACATGTCAGAGTGTTCTTGGGCAAGATACTAAACGCCAAGCTGATCTGGATGCAGTCGTGTGTGTGAATAAGGTGCTTGGGCGTCAAAAAAAGCAGCTTTTATGAATGAAGCTTCAAGAACTCAGAGTAAAAAAACACTATATAAGGGACATTACATTTACAATGTAAAAGATGGATGAAGCTACCATGATGTTCCTCATGTTCTGACATGATGAGGAATGGCAGGTTTGTATGGTGAGGTCAAATGTACTGCATCTTAAGAAAATACCACCAAAAAATAACACAATAAATCTCACAACACAAGTGCTTTGGGGGAGACAATAACATGACAGAGCAGCTGCAGGAGGGATAAGTTAACAGTAAAATTTACAAAATGGAGTTATTCCTTATTCAATAAGACACAAAATGAGTGACTAAGCCTATAAACTCATCACCAAAGTTTTCACAGAGGTCTGGGAGCAGAGGGTTGTTTTCCCAGAGACTTCCATAGGAACACAAGTGGTCATAAGTATCGCCCCCTGGTGGCCATTAAAGAGAATGCAGAATGCAGCTGAAAACTGCCGTTTGGGAGCAATGGAGAAAACTAGGGTAAATGCTAAAGGTTAGCTAAATGTTGTAGCAGTGAATGCTAGTGTTTGCTTCTTTGTTTCTTCAACTAAAACCACAATTGTTCACTAACCATTGTCTTAAGTTAACAAAATAGTCATTTTTGAAAAAAAAAAGTTATGTCACAATACAAAATGTTACCACTTTAAAGGAACAGACAGCAGTAAATTGAAATAGCTAGATATCCTCTTCTCACACGTGGCAATCAATTGTATGAGGTGTACATGTGCAGAATACACCTGTTCTCATATAGCCTCCTTTTTGTCATTGCAGCTGGTGTTACCTAGGGGGTATAGCCCACAGTCTTTGTTAGTCTGATATTGTTTTAGGGCATATTCATTCAGTTTCAGTCTTTTAGTTTCCATCTATCTCGCTCTTCCCATTTTCTCTTTCTTTGGTTTTCCAGGAATCTATGTGGGAACAATAGCTGTACAATTAACGTGAACCAGACACAAGAGAGCCAGCGTTTGATGTTCCTGTCGAGTGGCTTCCTCGCTGAGGGTAGGAAAGCAATGTTTGTCTGTGCTTGAGCTTCACGGTGTTGTTTTCCTTCTTTCTGAAGTGTGTTAGCTCCCAGATTATTAAAATTCAGGCCATAAATAATAGCTGATTGCCGCTGCAATATGCCAGAAATAATGTTTACAAAGCCAAAGCCCTCATTATCTCCCCAAGCCCTAAAGTAGGAAGACAAGGAGTGGGAGGAAAAAAAAGAGAAACATGCTTTTAGCCTCCTGTATGCTCACTTTTACTCTGCTCTTCTTCACTCTCATGTCCTTATGTACCACTTTCCCTCTGACTTAGTGGGAGGAGAAAGACAAAGCAAGTTAGAATCATGCAGATATCTGACTAATGGTAGCAGCAGTAATGGAAATACTTTCCACTAGTTACCCTTTAAAAGCAAAAATGAATTTATACAGTACTTTAATCTTCAAAAAGGGTTGGGGGGTTTTGTTTTGGGTTTTTTTGCAGGGGTGAATATAGTGCATAATATGAAACAGTGCTCCCAGTACACAAATTATCATTTCTAACAGTTCCATTTGTGGTCGCAGCAGTAGTCTTACTGTTTCACCCCTTAAAAAAAAGTGAGGAAAAAAATCAACAAAAGAAAAAGCGCCTCTATTGTATGTTGTCTGTTAGGTTCAAACGCTGGACCAGTAGAGTATAGCTAAAGTGATATGCTATTCTTTCATCAGCTTTCCCCATTATTATTGCCCGAGGTCAACAGCTGGATGGAGGAAATTGTGACTATGAACTGGCCTGAATGTTCATTTCAATTCTCCACCTCCAAATTCACATTCCAACCTGCAAACTCAAGGGTAAGATTTTAATCTCTTGTGTACTAATTCAGTGTGCGCTCATTTTCACCCAAATGTGCACTTTGCAGTGTCACAGCTGGCTTCAGGGAATTCAGTAATTAAGCAGAGGCAGGAATATACAAGCGGCATAATATACAGTTATAACATACCATTTTTTTTTTTAATTTATATCTATCAGCAATTAGTACTGGAGGTCAGGTTGTCTACTGAGTACTAAAATGTAAAGGATCAAATTTAAGCCAAATCTATACATAATTTTGTATCAAATGATCAAAATATGATTGCACACCAAAATACCGTGCCTCTTTCTTCTGAATTTCATGTCTTCAGACCTGTTTTTTTGCTGGCTTCTAATGGTTGGACATTCTCCAGAGACATCATTGAAAAAGAGTAACACAGTAAAACGAGTGGGGGGGGGCTCCATCCGCTGGAGTGGTTCAGCCAAATAAAACCCATGGACATGAGGAGCGCAGCCAATTTATCTTTAAATGTGGTCATGATGAGAAAGGACATTCAACTGAATGCATGCTTTGTAATTGCACAATGGCCATTCTGGGAGGAAAATATTGGTGAGCTTTTGGTTGCCTGCCCTGGCAACTCAAGAAATAAGCAGTAGCACTTACATGGGAGTGGAGGCCAAGATCATAGAACTTTTACCCCTAGAAGTGTCACAGGTTGATGTAGCACATTTACACACACAGATAAAATATTTCAGAAATATGTAATGGGCAAAGTTTTGAACATTACTTTAATTTCATAGTAATTTACCAGGATTTCTCTGAGCTGTGGCTGCTACAACAAAGAGAAGATGCAATTTGGAGCCCAGAGAAAATACAAAGCTTTTGAGAATATTGTGTATTGTGTGTGAGTATGGGTAGGAATAAGCACGTACACTACGCACACATGCACTGATAAAATATACCAGCATACACTTGCACATTCGCAAACATACAAACAGACTTAATGCATACACTTTCAGTGCAGCGGTGGCAGGTGCTTGTTCTAAATTTAGTTGTATTGTCAGCGTCTTTGATCAGTGGGGCTGCTGATGGAGGTCGGTGAGGGCCATGGTGTGTTTCCATAAGAGATGAGGGAAGTAGACAGAAAGCGTGTCACATGAAAGCTTGTTGCTTTGTTGGGAAAGCAAAGTGGAGGGAGTGTATATGGAAGTGTGAACTAATGGGCAGGATGTTGAACCCTCTCAGGCAAAACATAAACAAATGTTAATCCACACTGATACACGCAATGTCACATGTCCTTCAAACACAACGGAACCAATTAGGAGATCCACAGAATGACAGACTTCATATACTATAAATATATATATATATATATATATATATATATATATATATATATACATATATAAAATATTTATTCATTCCTCATTTTCCAAAAATATAATTTTTGCCTTTATTACATTCTTATTTTTTCAATCCAAAGAGTATAAGATTTCTATACTACAGAAAAGCTGTTTAATTGGCACCGTTGGCTGAACACAGGAGGTTTCCCTTCCTCAGGATATCAGTCTTACTCAATACCATCTAGAACAGATGTCACATAAACATGTGGAAGATACTGTTTTGCTTGAGTATGGTATTTAAAAAAGGCATCTTTGCTTAAACTTTCCTTTTCAATAAGGCTACACTGCTGAAAATGTCACTTTACAGTTAAGTGTTTCACTTATTTTACAGTCTGCTTACTGTAATCAATAACAATCAATGCTCAAAAAAATGATGGTACTATACAGCATACATGATTTACAGTACTGTTATTTGTTTGATGTCTATTATATGTTCTTTCAGTGTTCCAACCATAATCTCCTAAATAGTTTATTACTCTAAATTCTAAAAGCATTTCCTCAGCCGTGTACGCTGACTTCAATTTCTTTTCTTTCCTAAACAAGATAAACACTTCCTCTACTCGCTGGACTGCACGGTGCTGTCGTACTCCACATTTTATGAAGATGGCAAGAGGTGATTTAATGCCGTGGGAGTCTTGGGCATGTCTGCCCATTGCAAGCTAAACTTAAATATAGCAATCTCAGCCATAAACACCGGAAAGCAAATTACATATCCCACATCCACAACTATTAAAGTCAAACACAAATAACAATAACAATATTCTAAATATATGATTTCTATTTTAACATGTAAAAATTCATTTTCCCAAATATTTTATTATACTGTGAAAAAGACTTTTCACAGTATAATAAAAAAAGAGTTTTCTTTTTTTTTTTTTTGAGAAAAATAATTGTTTTTGTTAGGAATTCAGCAAATTTTGTCATCCGTTTCATCGTAATACTAAGCAGTAACAACAAACCACTTGTTGTCCCAGTTGTTAGGAAACAGTAAGAAAACTGAACTTTTCCATGGAAAATGTAACTTTTTACAATCACACGCTTTTCCTCCTTTGCCCCCAAATGAGCCACAGCGAATTTTAATGAGAAGCAATCCTGTCACTGTCCTCAGTTGTCCGCATGAAAAATGGACTTTACAGTCAAATCAGTGCTGACAAAGAGGAGAGGGATAACTGATTGAGGAAAAAAAAATGCAAAGCCATAAGCACAGATCATGGGAGCTCATGAATAGAGGTAGAAGAAGTAACTTTCAACCTGAGTGTTTTTACTCCATTTTCCGTCTCTTTAAGTGTGTCCAGGATTTTCCATTTGGCTGTCGCTTTAGATCTGCTTCTTACCTTCAAAAACTCCTCCACCCTTCGTGGCAGCTAATGGAAATGGTGTGGAGGTGTGGCACTCAGATGGGATAGGTAGGATGGTTATAGTGTCAGAGTGAAGGAGATCCTTCAAATAATGGCTTTTAGCAACAGAAAAAAATATTTCTAGCCATCTAGGTCAAAGTATTGCAACATTATTGTGGCACTTTTTTGTGTCTATAGCTACAAAGTTTATCTGTGAAAAGTGTTTTTGTGTTTCTGTCAGTGTCTTCCAGCAAGAAATTAGAAGTGAGGTTCTTTGCTTGTGTGAAATAAAGTCAGTAAACAGGTTTCGGCGAGAACTAGAGCTGAAATGCAATAGGGCAATCGCTGCCAGCTGCAGCTCTCTATTTGCAGGTGAGAGGGAGAGAGGATAAATCACAAGTCAAATGCCAATACGCCATCGGGCAAAATCTCTCAACCTGATGAAGCACACCAATAATCAGATTTGGAGACCCATTTTGGGAGCACGAGATCCGGGAAAAAGGGGTATCTTTGGGTGATGATATGAGCAGAACAGACGGAACAAGGAGCACTTTTTCCTGACTGACAAGCAGCTCCAAACAAGGCTGTTCTTTGAGGGGATAAGGGTGAGGGTGGGGGTGGTGCGTGGTCTCTTCCCCAGACGTGATCCCAGCAGCTTAGAAAAAACACAGAGGAGGAAAAATGAAGTTCTTTGTGGAAGACCGAGGATGCACTGGTTGATTTGCGGGTCAGATAAGGGTAGAGAAACTGAGAGTTTGACAGCTGAATTAGTCTTGGCAATTTTTGCAGTATCATACATTCATGTGATTGTGTGTTTGTTGTAGATGCGGTCATCTGAATGTATGTTTGTCCATATTTATGTGCACATTTTGCTTTCGTCTTTGTACCTTCTTTTACATGCTCATTTGAAAGAATTGCTCTTCTTTCTTTTTTTTAAGCAAACACAGATTGTATGCACTGAGCTTTTTCTGTTTATGAATACCCAACCGGTGACAAATGTGTGTGTGTGTGTGTGTGTGTGTGTGTGTGTGTGTGTGTGTGTGTGTGTGTGTGTGTGTGTGTGTGTGTGTGTGTGTGTGTGTGTTAGCGCAAGTATTTGATCTCCTGGTTTCTCAGTCCATACAAACGCAGGCGTAGAAGCCAGTGTAAACAGTTGCTGCTCTGTCAAGTTGAACGTAGAGCACCTCAGGTGTCATTGCATTTGCGTCAAACTCGGCCCTTCTTATCACACACTCGCCATCGCTCGGTTTGCCGCTGACTGTTTTCATACATTTTGTAGTGATGTGCATTTACCTGTAAAGACTCCATGAAACGTGAGAGTCCTCGTGAATGGGATTTGTAACAGTTTAACTCATGATCCATCCATCACAGGCAGAGTGTGTTTAGACAGAAGAATCTTTCACACGAGTCATAATATTGTAGAAATTTGCTGTAGTCTGAGCTTCATGAGCGGCTGAACGTAAACCTGGAGAGCTATGCAAATCACCCTGCACTGTCTGCTCCTTCAAGCAAAACTCAGGTAAAACAGCAAGTTCATGCAAAATTGTTGATCTCCGTCTGCCACGCTATGAGATTTCGCTGTGAGTGTGTATATGTTAAAATAGCCATAGTGTGCACAGGTAAGCACGCTTCATATGTTTTACATATAATAATGCTGTACCAGAAAAGAACATGCCACCTGAGCTATTAACATGATTAAAAGAATTTGTTTTTTATTGGGGGTTTTTGTTGTTGCTTTTTTTAATGCATGCAGGTCCATTAACTGCACAGAATAGTTGTAATTAATTTCTAATCAAACTTTCAAAATATTTGCATTCTTTTTTTTTCTTTCTTTTTTTTAACCAAAACAGGTTAGGACTGTAGTCTAGCAGCTTTTTCTGGCTTGACTATTTAGGCTATTCTACTGACCATTGCATCTGGCTTCCTGGCTCCAAATTTGAACCATTATTCTCTGAATTTGAAGTCCAGATTGAACGCGTCCTGCTACATCTCGTTTAATCTGCTGATTGCTCGTCGCTCGTTGCAGTGCTGTTTAGTGACGGGCGCCGGGAAACTGGAGGCGAAGCCGCCGTCTGAAACTGTGGTAATGCAAAGTAACTGTCCCGCACAGTGACAATGTCAAACAGAGGAAAGGCTTTCATGATGATGTCAACGGGCCGGCTGTTTTTTTGCGACTCTTGCTGATCCATTCTATTGAGCTCTGTGAATGAGAGAGCAGCAAAAGCAGGAGGAGGAGGGGGGGGGGGCAGCAGGCTACTGTAATGTGGAAAACACCGGTGCATTTACAATGAGGGACGTCAATATGCTGTGATGATTTTCCCGTCTTTCAGGCTCAAATCGCTGTAGTACTTTGATGTTATATATTTTGTTCAGGTGTTTGCAGCTGCAGCGCAGAGTGAGTGCCTTTGTGCCTGTGTGTGTGTATGGCAGTGTGTGTGGGAGTTTGTGGCAGCCGACCACTGTACAGTCATGTATCCTGCCGCAGCGGCGCCAGGTAGGGAGCAAGTACAGTCTGCACCGCGCTGGAGCAGAGAGACAGCAGGCCCGAGTCCGATAGCGTAAGCTCACTTGAACTAAGCCTCAGTCATCTAAAATGTTGTGAAGACGAGACATCAGGCATGTATTTTTTTTTTCATTCATTCATTCATCTTTATGCTTTAAAGGACTGACCAAAACTAATCGAGCAGCATAATATCCTAATATTTTTGAGTGATTTGTTGCTGTGCGCGTGCATTGTCATTTCTTGATACTGAGAGCTAAAACTTCATTTCATTTCTATTTGAAAACGATCTGGCAGTGAAAAGGCGCCTTTTGCCGTTTCTCTCCCTCTCTCTCTCTCTCTTTTTTTTTGACAATGCAAATAAGTTCGCAGATTTTTATTGACTTATTTTATTTCTTATTATTATTTCTAAAATTCTAAATTAAGTTAAATATTTGTATCGTTCTTGCATATGTTCGTTTGCTTGTGATAAGTGTCCTATTTTCTAGTGGAATGTTCACATAATATGACCTAATTTATTAAACAGACCAGTTTGAAATTATCTGCGTTATTTGTTTATTTGTTTAAAGGAGTCTGCAATGAAAGCGCGCGTGCCTTCCTGTCTCGCAGTTCCCTAGCGCCATGCAGTGGCGGGAAAATATTTTCAATTGGATTTAATTTAAGTCTAAAACTGTCTTGATGTGATTTATTGTGTCACCTTGTGAAATTCACTCCATCCTCGTTTCTCTCTCTTTCTTTCTCTCTGTCTATTAACCCACTGACAAGTCTAAAAATCCAATCATTTTTAATTCCCCCCTTTTTTTCTTAGTTGACTCGTGTTGTTGGAAGATTATAAAACAACTCTTAAAATAAGCGATTGTTCCGCGACTTTAAACTCCCGACTCTATCAATTTGACCCAACTTTGATCAAAGATTCAAAAGCGTTTCCGCGCAAAATCCGTTTCAGGCGGAAGACTCTAACAGCTTAATTGGGACTATCAAGTAAAATTGATACAACATCCTCTCGCTCTGCTTAAGATACCTACAGAAAACTGTGACACTTTTTTCTTTCCTTTCTTTTTATTTCTTTCGGTCTAATGACCCCTGCAATTTTCTTCCACCCAGACTCATTTGCCGGCAAGAGGAGGAAATATTGCATGGGACCATTTGAGGAGATGATTTTTCTTTGAAACCATTTCTCCAGGTCTCTCCAAAGGGGAGTTTGAAAACATGTCGACCCCAATTAGCGCTTCAGACTTCAGACTGCACACCAGAGTCAACGAGGTTTTTTTTTGGGGGGGGGGGGGGTTCCGCATTAGCACAGACTTACAAAATTTTAATTTACATTTTCATTGTCCGTATCGTGATTTTTTTCTACATGCTTTTTAGAGATATTGAATACGACATTACTTATTGCTATTTGTTGTATCTGTATATTTTTTAAAGTATTTGAATTAGAAAGCTAGTTTTTCTGAATTAATACTTTTTAAAAAAAATTGTGCAACAATAATACCTTTGGGAGGAATCTTAAAACCTGTGCGCTAAACTTCGCTCTTAAACGTGATTTAAAATTTTTTTTTAAAACACTCAAAGACAAAACAAAATGTAGAATTAAAAGAATTAAACATTATCACAACGTCATGGAATAAAAATAAAAATAAAATAAAATCTCATAGTTTTCCGACCGAATTTTGTTTACATATTTATTTATTTATTTATTGGGACAGACACGCACTATTAAAGTACCGTCACATTTGTTTCAAGGCATTTCTTTCTTTCATGTTGCTTTCTTTCTTCCTTGTAGGCCTTGCAAAATATTCCACAATAATGACACTAGATTTATTATTACAGGTGAAACATATATATATAATACTTTTTTTCCTGAAATTAAGATGGCATACTAGTTAAAATAAAAACCCACAAAACACACTGCAATATTGCAGCACCATTTTTGTTTGAAACAAAAGGGTAATTCAAATCACCATTCCTGCACCCTGACTTCTCACCCTGGCTTGGAATTATGTAAGCAAAAGAAATGTGATTATCCATTATGTCCATTTCAATAACGTTTCATCAGTAATGATACCAGTATCATAGCAATCATTTGCCCCAGTTGACTATTAATCACCTTCCATTAGGGTCTCTTACCAGGCTTTCAGAGCAGTTCCAGGATCCCAGTCTATGTTTCAGGATAAATTAGTCATCAAGCCAACCACAAAAATACAATAAGTCACTGTCTTTGTGTTCCTGTGTGTCACTCCTGCATACTTCTGTGCAAACGCAGGCATTGATTAAAATATGCTTCCCCACTATCAGGATAGGACATGGGACAGTATCCCAAGGGATCACAAAGGTTCGTGTGGGCAGAGCGACAGACAGGGGAGAAGGGGGGACTCATGTGCAACACTTTAAAAGAGGCGGGTTCTCCATCTTGCTTTGTCAGGAGGCCTGCTGACATGGGGAAACATCTGCTGCGTAGAAATAGAGACTGATGACTCAAATTATGTGCAGTCCGAGGGGCTGCCAGCTTCCAGAAGATGGGGAATGAAATGGCAGAGAATATGTAGACAGCAATCATTCAACTGAATGCCCCGAGATATGTTCCAACCCTACACAATTCAACTCTTCCTCATACGTGGACTGTAAAAAAAAAAAAAGAAGAAGAAGAAAAAAATAAATAAAGAGATCCAACACAGCTAAATGTTTCTGTAAAGAGTGAAAAGTCAGATGATAAGCAGGTATGTGTTCACCTAAAGTTGGAACACAAAGAATGAGGCGCACCTCAGCTCGCGTGCTTACTGGGACGACCACAACAAAACCGGGATCTGCAGAGCTGTTTGCAGTCTGTCTCCAATAATGAACCTCTCTGCTGCCATTTGATCTGGCAGCTGAGAAGTCTGCCTCTGTCTACTGCATGTTACTTGTTGTGTTGGTCCACTTGAGCAAAGATGGAATTTTTAGGGGCACGTTTCACCTCTTGGTTTAGTCTCCAGCAGCAGCATGCCGATGTTTTCATGATTAGGATGGCTAAATTAGAACCAGAAAAACCATAAACCAAGACACAAAGCAAGAGAGAAACTATTAAGTGCCAGAGAGGGGATCAGCTCTTTCTGTTACTGACACCGTGCCAATGAGCTTTTGTTTTGAAAGGATGAATATTGACATTGTTATTGTAATTATAATCACCACATACAGGGCTCATGGCACAGGGAAGGACTCTGTTCCTTGACAGCATGCCGTTGTTGTGATCATCAA
Source organism: Pelmatolapia mariae (assembly GCF_036321145.2). NCBI lineage: Eukaryota > Metazoa > Chordata > Actinopteri > Cichliformes > Cichlidae > Pelmatolapia > Pelmatolapia mariae. Next base: position 23,208,677 of record NC_086233.1, on the reverse strand, counting down.
GGTGACCAGGCATAATATTGGATCTAAGAGTGTTTCATCAAATTTCTCCACCATAATAGTGTTGATTTACATGCGACTGTGAATCCTCTACATGAATAACAAAAGGAAGCTGAAAAGGAGGGAAGCGGGAACGCGTGCTTATAGACTCGGTTTCAGTCATGCTAGTAAGCTGATTTATCTTACCATAAGAGGCAGATCTTAAGAAAATGCAAAGAGAGAAAGCTAATGGATCATTATTATGTGTTCCTCACTCCCTATCTTTCAAATGACTGCAGGGCTTTGCAGTTCTGGCTTTGATTCGCAGCCCATTCTCCTATATGACTTGAGTGGACTAGCTGAGCTAAGACATGATTTCCAGAAGATTGCAGTGTAAGTGCCTCTGGCAAGACCTTTTTATTTATTTGGCACTTGATTTTATCCCACTCTCTTGTTTTTGGGAGACAGGGAGTAATAGAGAGCGAGAGGACGTTTCTTTTTACTTACATTGTTTTGGTTTTAAAGGATAAAAATCACTATGAGATAAACATCACAATAAATATTAATAGCTGATAGTTTTGTGTAACCATCTTCCACATGCCCGGATTATCGAGTTACAGACATCTGGGTACAAATATCCGGTGGCCTCTAACCAGTTTGTGTAAGTTGGGCCCTTTCATTTCTTCAATAGTTAGACATATCATACAGAAACATGTGCATACTGTACATGAACAGAGAAGAGTTTTCAATAGAGAGCGCTGTGGCTTACTGGAAAAAGAAAAGTAACTTTCACAGTGCACTGTTTCACTAAAATCTTTAAAATGTGTCTGATATGAAATGGAAAATGAGCAAGCAGAGCTTTTTCACATTTTTAACAGGATAATACTGCATTTAATTTTATTGTCTTTACACACACACCTGTTGTTGTCTCCTCCCTGCCTCTCTGTCTGGTTGTCACTCTGATGATCTCCTCCTTTACTTCCTTTCGGCACCACTTGCCAGGAACACTTTGCTCTATCTGCTACACTTGTGCACAGTCCTGCTGCCAGATGATTGCTAAAAACAATGATTAATGATAAAGTAAAGCTCAGAGAGCTTTTTTGGGGAAAAGCACACTTTTGGGATGTGACCGGTTATAGAAAAAGAATACATAGAGTTTTTTTCTGATGAAATATGAAAAATAAGACGTATTTCAAGAAATATTCCCTAGAAAATTCTCCTGGTTACCTCCCTTTTCAGTTGTGAGCTGCAGGAGTTCTTTCACTGGTGGGCAAAAATGACCATTTTCATGAAAGTGACACATCCATTTTTTGGTGGAAAAAGGACCACTGCATTCTGCCGATAGAAAAGATATACATACATACATAAGAGAATAAAATTCTAGTAAGTTTATTTATGGTTTTGATCTTGCCACAGTCTACAACTGTGGTGGCCCCCTGGACACATACCCAGCATGCCCATCAGATAATCCAGCCCAGATCCTCTAAAAGAAGAAAATTTGCATTTAGTCTGGTCTAAACCAAACTTGCAAATTGTGCTGTATTTATGTTTTCCTAGAAATATGGTTGCATACATAAAGACAAAAGGTCATAGGATGAAATCATTTCCTACTAAGCATGGAATCTTCCATTTACACAGGGAGTGTTAGTGCACCTATAAATCAACAACGTTTGGATCTGAATAAAGGATTCAAAGGATTCAAAGGATTTTGTTTTCGCATGCGTGTGTACTCAGATCAGTGTGTAATGACACAGAACTGGTTCAACGTCATTTGCTGTTTGCTTGCATGTGTTTGTCCTTAAATACAATAGTCTTCATCACCGTCTGTATCGTGATTTGTTCTTAACTCCAATAACTTTGTCTGTTCTTATGTGTTTTCTTGCACGCATATTTATGTCTCTGCTTGTCATCTGCGTGTCCTAAATGCTTCCTGATGATGGGAGGTGTCATAGAGGACATATTTTGTGCCACACAGGACATGTTTTGTGCAAATGCATGAGTTGTGATCTCTTGACTAACAACTCTCCCTTGTGGGCACAGAGGACATTGCATTAGCAATGAAAGAGGTTTGAACACCTTTACCTTTCATCACTGTTTCAAATCATGCTGGTTGTGCCTTCTAGACAAGTCCCATCACATCGTCCGACTGCTCCACATATTAAACACGCACACAATTTCAAACGGATGTCTCAGTTGCAGATGTGGCATTTTGCGAGCAGTCTAATCCACATGCTCTAACAAATACAGATAAAATAGCTCTAAATGTATTAAAACACAATAAAACATATTGCTCGTGTGTGTCACTTACAAATACAAAAACTAATAATGCACGTCTTAGCTTTGGTTGAATTAAGAGCGGTGCCTTTACCATCCAATTAAAGGTTACATCATTGTACTGTATTTAACTAAATAATGATTAAAAAGCACGATACTCTACAACCAGCAGCAATGCAGTCGAAACAATAGGCTGTCGCTAAAGAAAACACTGCAGTTGCTAGGCAAAACAGGAGTGTATAATTACCAGCGTGAGTGGCAGTTTTCCATCAGCGTACCTAACATTGAAATTCACTGTGATTCAGTCCCAGGTGTGCCGTTGTTGCGTGTTTACAGCAGCTTCAAACATGTCTCAGCCAATAGCAGCTGCTGAGTGGAACCTCCTCTTAATAATTAGGTCAAATAATTAATGAAATAATGAAACAATGAGCCTGGAGAGGCCGTGTTTTACATCTCAGAGGCGTTGATAGGGCCTCATCGCCATGCCAAGTGGGGGTTGAAGTGTCCGATGGCTTATTGGTTTTAAGAATCAGCCAGATGCACTATGTCCTTTTGTGCAGAAAAAGATTTTGTAAAAGAAAAAAAATCATGAAAGCATTCGAGAAATGTTCTACTATCAGTCAATAACTGAAAAAAAAAATTAGCAACAGCAGTGCTTTCTGTGATGTGATGACTGATGACAAACATCTGTTACAAGATTACAATTTATCATCAGTGACTGTCAGATTTGTGTGGAAAATGTGACAATGCCAAATGTTTCAGCCAAACACACGAAAGTCGCACACCCACGCAAACTCTCATAGCTGTCACTCTGTTATCTGTCAGCCAACAGCTGCGTTAGTTTTGATATCGTAACCAATAAATAACCACCAAAAAAAGGGACAAAAAAGGTCGTGCACCCTTTCCTGTAATTACTGATTATAACCTGTGAATAACCAATGACTCCTCAGCTGCAGGTACATATATGCAGTCTTTATCTTTTATATTGCATAATCTTGCTTAATGGCTGTCCTCGTTTAATTATTGCAACATGGAGTGTCTTTAATTGATATTTTGTTTCCAAATATACAGAATGTCAATTTCAATTTTTGTTTGACCTGTCAATGTTGCTAATTATGAGTTATAATATATATATAATAATATCATAATAACAATGAGTTCATCTTTTCCTTACTGCCTGTCTGTGGTTTCTTTAATCCCACTTGCCATTTTTCTGCACTCACAAATCTTTAGTGCACAGTCCTTTTCCTCAGTTTTCTCCTAAGGCTACATGCCCCCCCTCCCTCAGCTTTCCTGGATTGTTTGTGGCACGCAGTTGCAAGTGGATTAATGTCCTTCAAACTTTTATGCCCGACATAAATGACAGATTGTGTCCTCTCTAGTGTTTTGATGTGTGTAAGAGGGGGCGCACACATGTACTGCTTTGAAGTCCACAGAGCTTTTATCTTCCTCTGTTTAGATTGGCTAAAGTGTTAAGTGGAGTTCTCCTTCGGCTTGAAGGATGTAATGCCCCACAGTGAGAGATTTACAGAAAGGGAAATTGCAAACTCTGTGTGCTCGTTTTGCGGCCTCTTTTTAATAAAAACTATTTATGCAAATGGAAAGTCTGGAGATGGAAAGCAAATTCAGACAAAATCAGATGTTTCCAAAGAGGCTGCTGTACTGAGTTGGCAGATGTTCTGTCGCTTCAGCGGGGACCCCATAAACAAAAGCTGTTGATGGCTCTTCGATGAGTGTGAGCTGCGCCAAAAGCTGCATTTCCTTGGAGCCATCTGGAAGATGGCTGACAATATGCTCGGCTGGAGCTGGCCGAGCACGGGAGAAAGGAAAAGTGAGGGCACTAATTAAAATGAATGCTTATGATCTAATAAAGAGCAACAGAGCTTTTCAGAAAAGCCTTCCCCATTATAATGAACTATTAATGGACAGCAGAGGTGTCAGGTTAAAAGAAAAAGAAAAAAAAGAAAAAGAAAAAACCTGCTATGTGTTCTCACCTTCATTGCATTTTTTCTGATGTCAACAGTTTATGAAGCAACATAACCTCAAAAACTAAAATAAAATTCATCAGCTGTATGTACTGTAAGTTGATGATGATCTATAGCTCATGTAGGATCGATGTCAACAGAACAGTAAAGATTTGACTTTAACAAACCTATTCAGGAACTCCCAAAAAGCCCATCCTCAGAGAATGCTTTATCAGGTTGGTAGCTTTTGCACTTATCCATCAAAAAGCAGTATTTGAGAAAGTCTCACTTTTGATACATCAGCAGATTCAGTTGTTTAATCTCATCATCAATAACCGAGCAAACCTTCACACACGCCAGCAGGATAATGATGAATAGTTCTCGGAAAGTTAACATTCCTGGAACTTTTGGTGAAAAGCATCTATAGAGATCGTATCAGTGCTCATTATCCTCACGTTGGATGGTTGCGATCCTGACCTGTACCACCCACAAGTCGTGTAGTCCTCTGAACCCTCCATGACCTGGTGGGCATATTAAAAGCCAGGCAGACATAAGACCTACCACGTTGTCCAACCCCACAAAACTACCGCCATGACAGACACCAGACAGACCAATAAGGTATCCAAGGAGTGTGTGCGCATGTGCGTGCGTGTGTGTTTGCATTTCTTTCTTCAACCATAGGAAGATCAGTAGTGTAAGTAGCAGCTACAAAGCTGCGTGAAGATACAGCCGCCAGCTGCCTCCACTTTAAAAGGAGCGAGCGTGTCAAAACAGCACATGGCTCTGCCCTGCACTCTCACGGGTCATCTCCAGTGACAGGCTGGCTGTAGCACTGGCCCCTCTGTGCACCTCTGCACTTTTTGTGCTTTTTTTCCGAGAACTGGGAAACAGAATGGTCAATTTTTTGTTAAGACACACATTCACAGGAACGTTTGAATTGCTCTAAGCGCAATAACAGTGCTCTGCAAAGTAGCTGCAGTAGACATAATGATCAGTCATTCTGGTGAACTTTAAATTGCACCCAATTTTTCGCTCATCACATGGACTACTCACATTAGTAGTATTTTCAGCTAGCACACTGTGAGTCAGCCAGCAGCATTACCTTTGTGAACTCTTTTCTTGAGCTTTCATATAAAGGAACTGGTTGCAGGCACCTATCTGCTGCTATAACTTACTGCAAATAAAGTCATGTATGTGTCGTTCTTAACACATAGCTGAATCTGTCAATTTGGGGAACTGCAGATTTTGTAATACCCCAAACATGTTTTAATGCCTGTTAGTATTCAGTAAAAAAGGGAATAAATACAAATTAAAAATGCTATTTCTGCATCCTGTTTCATGACGGCAAGCCAGAATAGGTCTTTATTAAGCAACCTTGTGATGTCATGTGGTGCACTGTTGACATAAAATGTAATTGACTTCTAATTGTGTAGCACTAATGTTATGTCAAACCAGACCCTGGCCTCCTTTGTCCAGTGTGTAGGCCATTTGGCTGCAAAAAGGCACTTGGAAAGCCAGATAACAGGTGAATGGCCATGGCCTAATAGGCCATCTGTGGAAAACACATTGCAGTCAATTAAGAGTCCACTTCCTCCAGTTGTCATGGCCATTACACAGCCCCACCACGACAAGTGACTCTTCAGTGGCTTTTACTTTTCAACTACTCGCTCTTTTTCATTCACAATGTCCTCGAGCTGCCCAGTTCCTCAAAGAGAGACTTTTTTTTCTAGTTTTGTTGTCCACTATGCTTTTCTAGCTTCTTTTGAAATGCAATTTTTTTTTTACTTAGCAATATTATGTGACCCTGATGGTCAAATACAACCTCTTTCACAATCTCTTTTTCTCTCTTGTCGGCACATATTCTCCCTTCTAGATCATACAAAAAAGCAGAGCTCTTACCTCCCTTTGAGAGGACAGCCTTTAGAATCATTACATGTATCCAATGAGCTAATTTAAAAATCCTTGTCTGGAAATGTATTTACTGTTTTTCATACGGCCTTCCCAACATTTAACACACAAGCACACACATACACGCATGCACCTTTACAGGCAGCCAACTCTCCCACAATCCTGCATTTTTCACTATTTTCGAAATGTAACTTTATAAAAGAAAGCATCAAACCTGCAGGTTTGAACAGCAACTTTCAGCAGTTCACAGCCGCATTAGCAAGTCTAATATGACACACCTCGAGTCACGGTACAGTGACATTTCCTTCGTCAGTTCATTTTTGTTTTTGAGTAACACTGACGCATGACAGTTGACGTGCAGAAAAAGCACTTCTGTAATGTGACAAAATCGTATTGACGTTAATTCCTTTTACAAAAGGAATTTAATCAGCTCTTGTGTTTGCAGGTGTGAGCTGAATACACATTATAAAACTCGACCGTCTTGTTGAACAGGAAGGGCAGACCGTGCGTGATAGTCAATCAGCACTGAGCCGTGCGTTATTTTCATTTGCTCTAATGAACCAGTCAGTAAACGTCGCTTTCTTCAAAGGTTATTTGTAATCTTATTTCCACATTCAGTTTTATTTCCAAAGAGCCTGGAGAGCTTGTTGTCATTGCGCAGCCTTAGATAATCCTTGGGTGTTGTGAAAGACGGATGCTGAAAAACAATGATTCACACCTCTTGACAGCAGCGCAATAAAAGGCTTATCGCGCTCGTCTCACAGCTTGTTATACGACGCTGTCAAATTATGATTGCTCTTACTGTGCACACACTGTTTACACCATTTCACGTTTGAGCTGTTGCTCTACGCAGACCTACAGCCAGCATTTATGTGCGTAAAAGATTTTGAATCAATGTATATCCTAGTCAGAGTCACACTTCCATTACCAATTAGTTACTGTAAATGGTGAATCCTGAATCCACTGCTTGCCTTTTTTTTTCTTTTGATACATTCTGTGCACATGTGCATTTGAATTAAACTAAGCATGATTAAAGTACTCTGTCAAGTAAATGAAGCAGACATAGTCATCAGCCATTCACATTAAATAATTTAGAAGTATATTCAGCAAGTGCAACTGTGAGTCAGCCTGTAACATGACTTTTTGAAACTCTGCCATTGAATTTCGCATTATGAATTCAGGTTGTAGTCCTGCAACAGTTTGGCAACCTGTCCAGAGTGTATCCTGCCTCACAGATAGGCTCCAGCCTCCCACAACCCTGAATTGGATGAGAAGAAGATGGATGCATGGATGAGGGTGTATATCATAGCAGATTTGGCTCTGCAATTCTTGGCACATGTTGGGGCGCTTAATACATCCTTGTCTACCTGAGTACTGTTGCTGACCATGTCCATCCCTTTCTGGTTTCTTTAACAGCTGTGTGATGCTATCATGTTAATATGGGCCAAAATCTCTGAGAAATATTTCCAGCACCTTGTTGAATCTAGTACACGAAGAATGAAGGTAGTTCTGAAGAAAAAAGGGTGTGCCTAATGAAAAGCCTCGCTAAATATCACCAGTAGAATAAAAAACAGTAGCATAACGTGTAACAACACAACTTTACTTAGATGCAGGACTTGTTTACATTTAACCATAAACTGGATAACCCAAAAACGTGTGAATAGTATGGAATAATGTTTAAAAACATGACAAAAAGTCTGTAGTTTGCAGTATTCGGTATTAAAGGACACTGAACACAACTTCATTTGCAAGAGTTTTAATAATTTACTAAAAAAAAGAGTGTAAAAGTAACAGATCTCTCCCACCAAAGTGGATCTGTTTGATATTCAAAGTGATGACAGATGTAACAAATTTTTGCAAACTTGCCTTTGTACATTTGTGTATACTTACTTGGCAATTTAACCTCTTGGCTGTAATTAAATGAGTTTTGCACTGTATATCAAAAAAAAAAAGCTCAAAGGGAAAAAAATACTTTGATATGAATTAAGTGAAAGTAAACCAACCAGCATTAAATGTACAACTTTAAGAAACTCCAAAAAACACATCTGAAAAGTGTATATACAAACATGCTAGGAATCTAACAAAGAGCAGACTGAGGGAAGCTGAAGAGAGACAGGCCTTTCTAATGGTTTTCTTGACATCATTTAGGAGAGCCAATAAAGTAAAGCATCATTCGGAAATGTTTCATAATCTCGCAATACCGTGGTTTTTTATTGCCTATTTCAAGTTTTTGTTAGGAGAATAGGAACACTTTATAAATATACAGTTCATAGCGTATCCCCTGCGTGAATTTAATTTAACTTAAATAAAAAGTTAAAATGTTCAGCATCCGTAGAAAACAAAAAGAAACTAAAATGCATCTTTAATAAATGCTCAGACTGTGCCCATCCCCAGTAACATTAAGTGCCTGCTTGAAAGAGGTAATATATATTTATGTATGTACACACATATATATATAGATATATATATGTATATATATATCAAATTCTATGACATGATATAATTTGTATAAATATGGCGTCTTTACAACTGCATTAAAATGACAAATTTTTATTTCAGATCCCAAGACGATTAATGGTCGAATGGGAACAAAAAGGCCTTGTTTAAGTTTCTCATTTTCTCGTTTTAAATATTAAAAATAAGTCTCGATTCTTTGTAAATGTATGCCATACATTATAAACAACACATGTTACTCAACTGTACAAATATTTTCCATCGTGTTCATATCTACAACACTTTGGAAGGTACGAGGGGGGAAAAAAGTGCCATTATCAAATAGTCCCCCCTTCTGGAGCGAGTGGGAGTTGCTCCTCTCAGAGTGAAGGTAAAAGTTTCAGTAACCAACCAGCAACCGAGACACAAGGAGCTCAGTTCTATACAAAAAATGTAAAAACACCTTCGATGTAACAAAGACACGCACTTGTGATCTCACGTCACTCTGCTGGTTGTAAAACACGTCATGTGGAGTCATGTGACCCTGCACAGAAGTCCCTTTTGACAGATGAGGGTGTTTAAAAAAGAACCGTACGGAGCTTCTCTGTAAATGTCATCCACAGATGCTTCAAAACACACAAAGAGATGCTGCCCATGTGGGATATAATGGTTTGTTTTTTGTTTTTTTCTTGGATAGGCATAGTTGGGATGGATCTGTCCGTGTTCCCCGAAATGTTCACAGAACCATTTCTGAAGGTACACCCTGCACTGGCTTTCCTCTGCATCGCAGCTGAGTGACGTTGCTGTTGAAAACATTTCGCTCTTCTTTTATTCGTTACATTCCAGGCATGGGATTGTCTGGCTTGTCCTGTCCTTTATTTGGCCATCAATCCATGTGTACCTAATACAACAGAGGAGCTCTGGTGCTCTCTGGTGGTCGGAAAGAGGTGTAGGCACAGGAGAAATTATGCTAACCCTCGGCCCATGACTGCTGTCCTGGAAGTCTCACAAAAGCTAAAGCATGTTTAGGATGGCATTGTACATCTGGACTAGTATGGCCAGGTGGACGGGCAGGCAGGATTGGCGATCTTGAGTGGCAGGGGTACACGTCAGCCAAGAGAGGGCATTGTACTGCTCCAGCACAAACCTATGAGTGGAAAATATACAGTTTTATCGAGGAGCAAGGTAAAAACTGTTGAAGAGGAAAAAACTCCTGTTTTGTCTATGAGATCACAACTAATTCTGAACTTATTCTTCACACTGACAAAAATATGCAAACATCTGCCAAAGGTGATAATTATGAACTTTTCAATAAATATAAGAAGAAGGCTTCATATTTTCAGGCTTTATGCAGCTTCCTTCATCTGAATTGTTGGTGCTAATATGAAACATATAAATTTCGCACGCCTGTCGATTTCATTAGCATTTAATGCACATAATGAAGTTACCTGAGCACGTCAGAAGTGGTCTTTGAATCCAAGGGGTGTGGGGCCCTCTTAGTCTTCTCTGACACGATCTCATCTGACTGTGTTATGGAGATGTGGTGGTGAAGAGAGGCCTGCGGGCAAGAAACACAAAGCAGTTTAAAGTACTGAAGTTTGACTGTAATGAGAATCTGTATGACTTTTTGAAGTTTACCTGAAGATTTTATAAACAGATCTATAAACAAATCAATACATTTCAGGTTTGTGTCTCTCTGAGTTTCTCCCTCTGTCTCCAATCCTGAAAACTTTACATTCATTCTCAGTCACACTTGCAGTGTTGTGGGTACCTTGAGGAAAAGCGGACACTGTTTCTCAGCCTGCGGGCAAGAGGCCCAGAACCAGTGAGGAAGTCCGCTCGCCTGTGCAGTGGAGACGTAGTAGCCCAGAGCCAGCGGCTGCTGCTTTAGCTCCTCCGGGGGATTGTCCCTTGACAGCAAGCGCTCTCCCTGGCTCTGCAGACAGAGAGAATGCCAGCAAATAAATATTACCTTCATTGCAATCCGGGGTCATGGCCTGTATAATTTATTCATCTGTCAACAGGCTATATTTCTGAGCATGTGCACTGACAGCTGTGGGCTGTCTTCCTTAAACGGAACTGCGTACGTTAGCATTTTATGACAGGCAACTCTTCATTTTTCAACCGAAATAAAACGGTTATGTGTAAACACAGCTCGTTTACACTTTAAAATATACGACAGTCGCTCTTTTTCTTTTGTTACAGGGTGCCACTTGTTTCAAGCCTCTGCATTTTCTTTCCACTGAACCCTGACTCACCCTGGTGTGCTGGAAATGGGATCCCATTCCCATCCCAGATGGAGACCCAGGCGAGGGCACGGGAGAGGTGTTGGGTGAAGAGTGGAGGTTCAGCATTATGCCAATGCCAATGTCATTCTCCAGTTCATCAGGAAAGGGAAGATCAAACATGTCATCTGAGGAGAAAAAGTAAAGTAAATGCATACTTTACTCATCAACAACAGCAACTATCTGTGGTCATTAAAAGCCTACTCAAAGCACACAGCAGCACATAACTGAAAACTATTTTCAATGTGACTTTCAAAGCACAAGGACGCCACCTTTTGGTACAAAAAACACCATTGTATTTATCCAACTGTTCAAGGTCTACTACTAAATAATCTTATTACTCTAGCATAACTGCTATCCTGGGAGGCATTACCATTATTGTCTTCTGTCGGGTAGGAGCTGGACGCCAGCTGGGTAGTTGAAGAAGTTGGGAAGACTAGAATGTGTGTACAGGAAGCATCCTGAGGTGTGTTTAGCTGCGAGGTCTGCAAGTTCAAAGCAGTGCTGCGGCCAAACACAGAGCCCATGGTAACCGCATCTGGATCCGCATAAACAGAAACACACAAAAGGTGAGGGGAAAACTTAGATTATGTCATGTATTTATTAGCTATTAAACTAAAGTGGTCAGCACATGTGTAATTATTTATTATAGCTGAATACAAACATTTGTTTACGCACACTTTATCTTATTTGCACACTGGTGCAATAAATTTCTGTTATTAATCTGTTACTCTGACTGTTGTGACGTCTGAACGCTCAAGTATCCGCTATTATTAGTGCCACGGCCATAAACATGACAGCTAAACTCATAATTTATTATGCTAACTGCTAAAGTGGGTGAGCTACTTACCAGGCATGACCACAAAGGAGCCCTGTGGCTCCAAGGCGACCAGGCAGGCGCTGAGGATTGTTGGAGAGTCAGCAGCTGAGATCCCACACATGCGGCACGCCTCCCTCAGCTGGCGTCCTATTGAGTGGAGGGAGTGCTCCCCAAGGAGTGAACTCCAGTCTAGTAAGAGGGAAAGAGTGGGAGATATAGAGATGTAGCATGAAAAGCAAATGTTTTAAGAGAGAGCAAGTTATGAAATGTCTTTCCATTATAAAACGTGTGTCTATGTGCGCGTGTGTGTTTGTGCACCAGTCTATGCCTACATCTGTAATCAGTACAGGTGGGTAACACGAAACTCTCCACTGAAAGGGTCAGAAAATTAAATTACGATAAAAGAATAAAAGAAGAGTTCATCAGAGAAGTCTGTGCTGACTGAATGGCCCAGTTTTCTTTGCTTAAAGCTAGAAACTGAGCAAGTCCACTGAGTCCCAGTGTCCTTTCAGTGGATTATATGGAGCTCAAAAAATTAAACACTTTTCATTCAGAGTATAGCGTCGCATCAGTTAAACTTCTGGGATATTTATGTGGTTAAGCAGCAGAGGGGGTTGTTGATCAGTTTCAGCTGATTTGCTGTTAATGAAGTTAAGAAAAGCCGCACTAGAGGGGCAAGAATGGGACAACCCCTAAAACAGGAATGGTTTTACAGGTAGAGGCCTCTGGCATTTTTTTGTCTCCTCATCTTTTCTGTTTTTTTCACTAGTTTTGCATTAGGCTAGGGTCAGTGGCACAACTGGTGGCATGAGGTGATACGTGGACCCTACAGACTTCGCATAGGTACCCTAACTTCTCCAGTTGTGTCTCCCAACACAGTCCCAGGAGCATGGAGGAGATTCCGGGAGAAAGGAAGTAATTCTAGAAGAGCTGGACAGGGTCGTAGAAGGTCCTTTACCCATCAGCAGTACTGATATCTACTACTTTGTGCAAGGAGGAACAGGATTAGCACTGCCAGAGCCAGAGCCCTACAGAATGACCTCCAGCAGACCATTGATATGAACGCCTCTGATCAAACAATCAGAAACAGACTTTCTGAGGATGGCCTGAGGGCCTGACGTTCTCTAGTGGGCCCGTGCTCACTTCCCTGTGGGGCATGATTGGCATTTCCCATAGAGTACCAGAATTGGCAGGTACACCACTGGCACCCTGTGCTTTCCAGAGAGAGCAGGTTTACCCTGAGCACATGTGACAGATGTGAAACATTGGGCTGACTATAACATCATTCAGCATGACCAGAGCTCAGTGATGTCCTGGTCCAGGTCTGGATTGTGGAGGCCTGGAACATCTTTTCATTCCTAACACATTGCCCAGTCGATATCACTATAGATATTTTAAATAGATATTTTCTCTCATTGAGATCTGATGTGTTTTCTAATTATCAATTTCATTTTTTTCAGCACTGTAATATTGATAGATGTACAGTATGAAGAGTAAAGGTCAGTTATACCCTAAATTAACCCTCAAGACTTTTTACTGCTATCTTGCAACAAACACTATTCTACTGCACACTATACTTCCTCTGCTGATAACCTCTGATAACATCAGAAAGTCACTCACCTTTAAGCTCCCCGTGGCCTAGTCGGCCTAATCGACCAATAACAATCCTCCATGGCAGCGATGTCATCTGAATGATGCCAATGCACCACTCCCACAGCTTCTGTAGTCCCATCTTCCTAGCTGACACCTTAGGACGGCGGGCTCTGAAGTGAGAAGAAATCATGAAAAATGCTAGAAACCACCATGTCACACCAAACACTATGACAGGACAGGCCTTTCACTGAAACCATTTCTCACCTGTTGGGCACATCAATGTTGATAATACAAGTCTCTAAGAGCTCTCCTTGCTGGTCAGTGCAGGAAACAAGCAGCCAACGCTGGTCATGTGACAGGCAGTATCCTACAAAGAGCACGTTGTATTTGGGAGGCAGCTCTGCCCATATTTCTCCTGGTTCTGGCTGCTTGGGACGGCTCGGACCGAGCACAAAGGGTGGAGTGTACAGCTGCAGTGGGCTGGGGTGCTACATTAAACAATTAGGATTTTATTAAAAAGGGAAGTTATGATATATACTACAGTTACTGAAACCACACATATCATTGAACTGTTGTGCTTACCTCTGGACTCTTAAGTACCGAACTGACAGTGGAAACTGGGCCAAAACCAGTCAGGGACTTTATATGTGTTTGCTGGGGTAGTAGACGCCTGCATTGAGAGTAACAAGAGAAGGCCAGGGAGCGCAGGTGTTGCAGGTACAAATGGCTCTCTCCGCTAGCTGGCTGGAGGAGATACTGGCACGGCACCACCTAAAATACAAATGATGCAAAGAAATGTTGAGGATGGCGATCAAAAGTGAATTCTGCTTTATGCCTCGCAATTATTTTCTTACCTGTAGCACCAGTGCGGGTCTTGTTGTTTCAGGCAGTGTCTGCAGCATCTCTGTGTAGCAGCGGAGAAGCCCTAGCAGCCAAATGCTACTTGACTCTACCTCGTCACCTTCTTCCTCCTCCCCTCCATCGTTTCTCGCTCCGCTTGAGCTCAGGAAAGCGTCCACTATGTAAATAACGATAGCTGGTGGGTTGGCATGGCTGTCCACTGAGTCAGCCACAGTGGGGATGCCTATTCTAGACTGCTCGGAAGAGCTGAAAAAAGAGCAGAGGAAACAAGCTTCAGTGTAAATAAGCTGGAACAACAGCTGAGATGTTAAAATTATTCTTAATCTTACAGTTCAGGGTTTTCTGCTGGTGTGTTGGCTGGTGGGGTGGAACCAGGAGGTCCTTTGGAGTCACTGGCTCCTGCTTGGGTCTCTTCTGTCTGGCCTGAAGTTGCTCCAGTTGGGGCTGAAGCATTTACTGAACTGGCACCACCTGTAGTTTGTTCTCCTTCTTGAGTGGAAGAAGAAGGCTGAGCTGAGGATGTGTTGTTCACAGGCGGCTGGGCTTTGGGAGGTAACAGAAGACTGCTGTCCAATGGCAGGGCAGAGAGCTGGGGGCCTGAAAGCGATAAAAAGAATACATGCTCATCTTCACTCACTGAAGATAAAGAAATATACAGATTCAAAAACAGAGCTAATGCAATCCAGTTAGTTTACTCTGTTCAGGGATTCTCACCAAGCTGCTGCTTGCAAGCATAAGCATAAAGTTTGAGTTTGTTGAGGTTGTCAGTGTGCTGCTGTCCAACCCAGGGTCCAGTCAACCACTGGTCCACATCCAGCTCCTCTAGCTTTTCTTTCTCCACATCTTCTCCCACGCGCACGATGCCATCTCTGGACACCTTGGCCAGTGGACGGTGCTTCCCAAGACGGCATGTCTGGAATAGGAGTTGGGAAAAGGACATGAAAGTCTCAAAGTATGTACAAATGAGTTGAAATCGGACCGTGGCTCTTACTGGGAGTTCAATCTCCTACCTCATAAACAGCACTCAGCTCCAGAAAGAAGGATCGGGCAGCAGACAAAAGCGAGGGGCTGTTGGGACAAACCACCATATAAGCAACATCTCGTTGCCCACCGTAAGGTTCCAGCAGCAACTTCTCCCAGAAAGGCAACGCCAGCGGGGACAGTGCCAAGAAGTCCCTCTCCCGGTCATAACCCAGCAGCACTGTAGGAATGGGCAGGGGCTCCGGAGACTCCTCTGAACCTAAGAAAGGAAAACATTGTGACATCCTTAAGATATATATTATGGCACAAAATATACAGGTAAAATTCAACACAAAGCGCTAGCTGTTCACGTAACCACAAAGAATGCACTGACTCACCATAAGAACCTCTCCCGGCCATCTTATGAAACTGCTGCCAGGTGAGCGGACCCTGAACATGCTGGATGTTTTCCCAGGTCCGTCCGGTTCTCTTTTTCTGGATGGCATCCTGCAGGAAAGGCTGCAAAGACAGCAGCATGCGCACCATATCCTGTGACGACAACATGCTCATATCCACCACTTTCGAGACACACGCACATATACACACATACACACACAGAAAGTGTACAGATGCACAGGCGTTAACAAGATTGTGAACACCAAAGAAAGAAAGAAATACATAAAGAAATACAAAATACATCATAGTTTACATATAAAAGCAGCCCAGCATGCATAATAAATATCTTAATTTAAGGGATTTTATCATAATTATTTATCATATTAGTCCACTCTTTAGAAGCCAGACCACAATTCTTACCATTAGTGTGAGGCCAGGAGTGGAGAGCGGTACTTCTGACAACAGATAGATCTACTTTCCCTCCTGTGGGGTTATCCACATACTGAAGTCCCTGCTCCAAAGCATTGTAGCAGGCCGTACAGGCATCACTCCCATCTGCCCACTGTTTTTCAGACATCCAGCTCTGGAGGAGTGCCCCTTTGCGGCCGTGGCAGGAGCAGCTCAGGGGGAGATGAAGTGAAGCCAGAGAAGAAATTGGGTGGGAGCACTGTTCCTGTAAAAGGACCATGACCGCAGGAGAGGCAGGCGCTGCATCCTGCGGTCGCTTGGCCTTGGAGTCTCCCATAGTCGGGTCCCGTCTGGAAAGTGCTAACCTCCTCTCAGCTGCTCGCCCTACTTCGGAGGTTCGACCAAAAATGTCGAGCTCGTCCTCCAGGAAGAGGCCTGTTCCGAGGGCCAGTCGCCTGTTCACGATGGCGCTGAAGCCACACATGCAGCGATATTGATCTTCACCAGTGGAATCTGGGATATAAACCCCCACGTCTGCTCCTTTGACATTCTGGTTGCAGGCACAAATACAGCAGCTGTCAAAGTTGCGATCCTTGAAGACACTGAGGACAGAGTCTGAGAGGAGGAGGATTGTGTACAGGCTGTGGGCCTCAGGCAGAGACGGGCCCGGCCGAGCTAGGGGCTCTACAGAGCTGAGAGGCAGGCTTGTAGAAGGGGTGGAAACTGGTGAGCTAAGCTCAGTACCATCCTGCTTTACCGAACCCTGTCCAGAGCTTGCAGTGTTAATACCCCGTGGTGTACGTGGAGTTCTTGGGGTGGGCACAGAGAAGCGTGGGGTGGCAGGAGATGGGAGGATGCCAGTAGTGGTACTGGTAGAGGCAGTAGCTCCACTCATCGGCACATAGTCCTGGTCAGCGAGGGGAACACTGGGAATATTTCTGGAAAAAGAATCGAAAAAACAAAAACAAATAGTAAGACAAACAAGATTAGTGTAACTGTCTGGAAGCATCTCTTAAAGGTCGTGCAGTTTGTTCCAAACACAAAAGGAAATCCTCAAAACTAAGTGATATCATGCTTAGAGCACTACACTCTTTCCAGTGAGGCTAAAAAGTGCCCACAAGCCATCCTTTCAGGAACTGCATGCTTTAAAAAAAACTTTAAAATGAACTCATTAATTATCCTTGGCAGATTAAAATCCTTGCCGCCAGGGGGCAGCGTTTCACCAGCGTTGAGATGTTTTGGACGTGTGCTTTTCTTTAAACTACCCATTTTCCCCAGGCTTTTTTTTTTCCCCTGGCCATCATTGCAAATAAGAATGTGTTATTAATGACCAACCTGGGTAATTAAAGGTTACAGTGACAGGAACAAGCTAAAACTACATGAAAGTAAAGCTAGGCCCTAATTCTCTCCAACACAATAAACAGATGTTCTACACATAAAGTCAAAACAGTTGTGTCTTTGCATTCTGTTGACAGCGTTAGTTAATTTCAGAAGCTTTAAACTATTTTAAACACACTGATTTATAATTACAAGACAAGCACAAGATGAAAGTCATTTCACTCTCTAATGTGATAACTGATTACTCACATGTATCCATCCTTGTTGAAGGCAGAATTCTGGGGATGCATGACCGTGGGGAAATGTTCCATCTTGGGCAACAAGGACCAGGAAGGACGGTAATAACACTGTTCAGGAATCTTGAGTGGTGGAAGATTCTGGCTGGGTAGGCAGGCTAGTGGAGCAAACATGGAGGAGCCTATCAGCGGCTGGACAAAGAGAGGAATAAATGTTTGTTATTTACAAGTATAAAGACATGTTTCATTAGGCTGAATAAGTGGTTAAAGAGCAGAAGTTGAGGAAAAGCTTCTTTCTACTGTAGGTGCAATTAAAAGGGCTATTTAGAAATCAGGCTTGCAAATAAATCAACTAAGACAGTATTTTTCCAGATTTTTGGAAAAAACAACTCAGTGGCAACATTATTGAATGTGTGTCCCCAGCATCGTTAGCAGTCCCTACCTTGAGTTTCAAAATTGTTGCTTATCTACTAATCACAGATTTTCAAATTATAAATACCTCCTGAAAATCACTGAAATGAATAAACCAGTGATTCCACAAAATTAATGCATCCATCCAGTTCAGTTCTGCTTATCCAGTTCAG
Source organism: Pelmatolapia mariae (assembly GCF_036321145.2). NCBI lineage: Eukaryota > Metazoa > Chordata > Actinopteri > Cichliformes > Cichlidae > Pelmatolapia > Pelmatolapia mariae. The sequence continues at coordinate 23,190,641 of NC_086233.1, read as the reverse complement.
GGTCACAGGAGGCAAGAGTCTACAGTCATAAATCTATATGCTAATTTTCTTGAAAAACATAAATAATTTCTTGAAAGAGCAGAGAACTGCAGTTTTTACCAAACATCCCCTGTCTGTGGTACTCTTTTGACCATTTAAAGCAACAGGATGGCTTGGGGAAACTACCCATGTTCATATTAATATGTTTTTAGAGCAAACAGAACAGTGACATTTTCTCAGCTTTAGCTGCGTAACTGACATGTTAGCAAGATATTCCTCAGTGCTCTTCTGTTTGCATTAGGGACTGCATTAGGATTCTAAGAAATTGTTAAAAGCAGATGTTCTCCTTGAATTATTCACACGTTTAAACATTCAATAACATGTCATAAAAAGCAGGATTATGACAACAGTTATCTGCTTTAGATCACTATGTATGTCAACTCATCAGGAAGTCATATTCACTAAAATCTAATATTTATGTATTTCAGTCTTCCTTCTCATATCGAAGCTGCTCTAACAATATGATTTGCTTGGAGTAACTTGCTTGTGTTGTCAAGAAGATGTACTCAGTACGGAGCAAATGCATTCATAATGCATATGATTAGCATTCCCAGCTCGTCGAACCTGCAGTCAGTACAGCTCTCTAACATTAAAAGGTATTAGTGAAACACTTCCAGTGTGATATGAGCTAGCACCAAGTCAGCCAAGTCAGACATTTAAATAATAACAAGTAAAATGGACAATTTATCTTATTTCCATCCATCTGTGCACTTTTCTAAATTGACGCCTGCTGCAAAAAGCTAATGACATGTTTTCATACTAGGGATCAATTCAGAGTGTCAGATCTAACAATCTTAACTACCGCTTTTCCTCACCTTGATATCCTCCTGCCTGGGACTACCAATGTTATCCTCCACCTCCATCCTGTGTTCAGTCAGCTGGGTGGAGGCCGCTGTAGGAAGGTGGTCAGCTGGTCCAGTGGGCGCAGGGGGCTCTTGACTCGGGGTGTCCCGATAGGTCATGATGGGTGAGAAGGCTGGGTGCTGCTCTAGAGAAGGCGGGGTGGGAAACATCCGCTGGAGATCTGCTACTGCTGAAAAGAAAAAGAGATGGACAAAGAGACACAGAGAGCAGGGGGAGGTAAATAGATGGTGAGTGGAATTAAGAATATTTAACACCAAACTAATACCTGAGGGAGCTTTTGAGAAACTAGATACTCATCAGAGTGACTCACTTGATGGATAAGGTACTGCAACTCTTCCTTCTTTTCCAATAGGACGATCTTCTGTTGACACTGGTACCTTAGTTGAGTGCTGGTTTGGGTAAACAGTCTAAAAAGTATTACAGGGTAAATTATGTGACTAAAAAACTTTATTCTTTAAAATTCTTAAATCGTTAACTAAAAAACGGTTTATTTTCTAATATGATGTTTGGAGTTTTGTTCTTTTGCTTGTTTGTTTTACATAGTGTCTTACCACTGTTAACATTGTTACAAGAATATAGATAGAACATTATATTTTACCCCCGGGTCTTCATCGTCTTCATCAAGTATGTTGTCTAGATCAGAGATGTTGACCACTAGATCTATTTCTCTGGTCAGAGAGGGATTGGTTTTAGCAGCTCCGTCGTCCTGGCCTGATTCGTCTAAAACAACACAAAACATCGTTAGACTGAACAAAAATACTCATGTGTGACATGAATTGCTGTACTGTAGAACATGTAAATTATGTTTATGTCTGTGATTAGGACCCCCACCTGATTTTGGAGCAGAGTTAAAAATGGACATAGCATCTTTTCCATCAGTTAACGCTCCATTGCTGGTGATTTCTTCTCCCTAGTGGAGGGATTCAAACAAAATGAGAACATTGGCAGGTTATGTTCAGCACAGATTCAATAAAATATGTCGAGAGCCTCTCTTCATTATTATAATGTACGCTTTGTGCTACGAAATGCCTTAGCCTGATAAAATGCCACATTCTGTAGCAAAGAGCACAAAGCATTAGCATTTTAGCATTTTCAATATTAATTGTCAGTTTCTTCCTGTTAAAAGGGAGTTTATTCTTCCCACTGTCACCAAGTGCTTGTCATGTGATTGATGGGGTTTTCTCTGTATTATTGTAGAGTCTTTGTCTTATAATTTAAAGTACCTTGAGGCAACTGTTGCTGTGATTTGGTGCTATATGAATAAAACTGTATTGGATTGAATTAAATAGAACCTACTTTGGTATGTCTCAGACAAAATGATGGGTTAAAGTTTACTGTTCACTCTCCATTTAGCTTTTTTTGACTTGTCCACCCTACTAGGGGCTTATCCAAGTCTTTAGCTGCAAAATGCTCTTTTATGTTCACCCTCTGGCTCACGGTTGTTAAATTCATTTTACTACATGAGCTGCATATATTTAAATTTGAACTTAAGTAGACTAGACTTCTAATTACCTATAAAGACTATAACCTATAAACCTTTTTTTAGTGTTAAGAAGTGTTTCAGAAGTTCATTCTGGAAAAGTTTGGATTTCGTGAACTAGTTTTCTAAAACTGGTACACATTAGTGTTTCTACATTTGACCAGCCTTAATAAATTATACAGACATGTTATTGTAGCAAATCAGCAGGGTCAGAGAGTTACAGTCTAAGATATACATCTGTAAACTTACAGAAAATGGACTTCGTGTCTAGTCATAATTATAAAAGATTTAAATGCCCTTTTTTCACCGTAGACCCATACTGAATAAAATAGCGAATTCTCTATTAATTCATTCTTAGTGAAAAGACACCCAATTTTCTGTTTGTTTGTTTTTTATGGTGTGTCTATTACTTATTTTGGTGTAGCATGGCAGGTCAGCAGTGAAGTCTATTGATACGAAGGCTGTAAAAATGACGATGATTCAGATCTCTGGACCCTCAGTTTGGACTTTCATGATGTGATCAGTTTTTAAGCTTGAAAACCAGAGGAAAATCTACATTTATACTTTACGTCTTTGCAGTAGTCACATTTTGCAAAGTGGAATGGATGGCCTGGTTTTGACCGCTGGGCTGTACCTTTGAAAGCCCAGACCTGGTTGATAACTATGTCTGCTGTTTGGGTGACTGGACAGATAAGATTGATAGCTTTATTTATTTTATTTTTTACTCTAAACAATTACCTGTTACAGTACGACCGATGGCAACTGTAAAACTAAATTAAACAACAAAGCTACTATAAGACCTCCTTGCATACAAGGATTAATTATGCAATCCATAATTAATAGATAAATATTGATTTTAACCACGTTACATTTTCCCTGAATCCAGTTTTTTTGTTTGTATTTGTATTTTCAAACTGTGTGTTGTCCTACCTTGGCCTTCTTGCTGGGTTCTCGCCCTTGACCCTTTAATCTCTTGGAAGTGGAGAAAGTGTACTCAATGTCTCCTTCCTTAAAGTCATAGGGATCATCCCCATTATCCCGAAGTGCCTCCACACCTGGCTGCTGGAACAGGCCCAAAGTTTGGATGTGTTGCCTCACTCGCTCCTCTGAGATTTTAAATCTCTTGTGCGCCTGTGCGTATAGTCTAAAGGAGACAAAAAAACAAGTTTATTCTTCTGCGTTCTCATGTACCATACAAATGCACTAAATTCCCAGTATTATATTCAGTATACTTCCAAATATTATTTCCCCAACACTGGTGCAACTCTCCCACCTTTTAAGCGAAGCTCCCTCGATGGTTGTGTCTGTTGTCACTTCCTCTAGTTTATCAATGGGGAGTTCAGAGGGTCTAAAGTCAGTCTTATCAGTCCTGGGAGTCCTGAAGCCTCTCCACCAGCCAGCCCCACTCTCCCTCTGCCTCAGCAGAGCTGCATACACAGCTGTCTCGCTAGTAATCACCCCCAATCCTGAAGCACCATCTTGACAGACGGGCATATCCACAGGCCCATCCATAGCCTCTGGGTCTTGTACCCGGGGATGCGGGCTAAGAGTGGGTGGAAGTGGAGATACTGGTGAATGGAGAAGGGACTCAGGGGCTTTTCTGCCATTGGAGTGGGGCTTGGAATACTTGCAGGTTGGCAGAGTGGCCAGGGACTCTATGGGTGGATCCAGCGCCACGAGGCCACCGAGCTGGGGCCCTCCTGGAGAGTCCTGTTCCAGAGGACTCTCCTGTGTGACAGACAGACGATGGTGGAAAGGAATAACAGCTGGCCTCTTGGACTGTTTGTCACCCTTTTCTGTCTTGTCACTGGTCTTGTGTTTGGGCAGGGAGGGAGTGTACAATGATGGGCCAGAAGACTGAGTGGGGTTGGCACTAGTTTGGGAGTTGGCAGTGGACGCAGTGGTCAGATTTGACTTCTGCTGCTTTAACCTGAAACAAAAATAAATAGCAATCTACTTAAAATTCTATGAAAAGACTTCCAACTAAATTATATACCTGAAAAGTCTGTTTTTAAACGCATCAGCATGAAAACAAGAACACCTGAATCTAACACATTTGGAACAGCTTGGGTGCAATTCTGGAGTACCTAGAGCAGCTGCAGGGTGCTCTCGCTCCCAGATCGTTGAAATCCCACGTGGTAACTCTATTTGGCACTTCCTTTCGAGGCGTTACTTCAGTTGACTGATTCGGTCTGCGGGGAACGAACAGATCCATGAGGGCGCCAGCTCAGCTGCATCACTGCACTTCAATTATAATCCAGCCAAAGTCAGGGAGTAAACTCCAGATTTACTTACACATGCTGAGGCTGGTTGAGATAGCACTCCCTCCAGGCCTGATGGACCACCTGACAAGTCAGCTTCTTCCCAGAATGCTTTGGGCTGATGCTGGTGATACTCATGCTGCTGTCTGGTGTGGGCACACTCGAGGCTGAGGTTACGAAGCCGCTGTCCGCTGAAAAAAAAAAGAAAAAAAAAAGAGTGAAACACTGTCAATGTAAAACTGTGTAGTTTTAACATTTCAGCATGTGTGTACAACGCTGCGGCATGTCTGTGTCCCTGTTACCGGAGCATGGCTGCTCTGGTGATGTTGGTGGCGTCAGTGGCACGCTGCAGTGGTTCAGCTCTTTGTTGAGGCCCTGAGCTGTGGGAACAGGTGGAGGCTGCTCCACTGGTAGGTCTCCTTGGGCAATTAGCACGAAAGCAGCTGGGTAGGTCATTCTTACTCCACCTGAGAATACAAGAAAAGAGGATCTGCTGTTATAGGATACATTTAAATGCTGGGTTAATTTTTTAAATGGGCACCATTTCTAGATATTGCTAATAATTAGCCTTACATAAATAAAGACGCTGTATAATGTCTGGTTCTTTTCTGTTAATGTAATTACCCACTTTCGTACTCACCGGTCATGAAAACATAATCAAATCTAAAATCCTTTTGTACTCACTCCTTCAGTATTATTTCTGGCTTTCCTCTTTAGATGCAAAGCAGTTTTAATTGTAATCAGGTCAAACCAAAGCTGTGGAATCAGACTGATTAGACAAAGCTGTTAGAGTAACTCCCCGGGGTTTTTTACCTCAACTTCACTTCACTATTCTTCCTTTCTGTCAGTCCTGCTCTCTCCTCCCCTGCCTTCCAGTCACTTCCTGACTTCTGCTCTTTGATAACTGACTGTAAGGATCATTGCAGTATAAGCACCTCATCCACTAATACCTCAGCTCAAACTGCCTGGGAGTCTACATGAGGACAGAGGGTAATTAATGTGATGTTGATCTCTTGGTGTTTGCTCTAGTTCCTTCTCATTCTGAAAGAACTGCAGTCCTCTTTACTAAGTACTGCTTCTTGGTAATATTGTATGCAGGATATGAGTTTCATTGCAGACTGACTGCACAGCAAAAGTTTTTTTCTTTCTTTTTTTTGCATTGATTAGGTGACCCTAAATCCTCCCTTAGTTATGCTGCAATAGGCCCAGGGTGCTGGGGGTTCCCATAATGCACTCAGTGTTTCTTCTTCACTCACCTCTTTGACTGTCTATCTGTTTATATACCACTCTGCATTTAATCATTAGTTATTATTATTTTTTGGCTCTCTTCCACACCTTCAGCAGGCCTGTCTCCCTCCCCTTACCCCCCAGACAATCAGAGCAGATGGCTGCCCCTCCTTGAGCCTGGTTCTGCTGGAGGTTACTTCCTGTTAAAAGGGAGTTTTTCCTTCCCACTGTTGCCAAGTGCTTGCTCACAGGGGGTCATCTAATTTGGGGGGTTTTCTCTATATTATTGTAGCATCTTAGCCTTACAATAAAAAAATCTTAGCCTTACAATAAAAAGCACCTTGAGGTTAGTGCTGTTGTGATTTGGTGAACTGTACTGAACTGACTTGCATACCAGTTTAAATCCAATATCTTTTTCACCACCATTGCTTTTCCATACCTACAACCACCTCCACCGCCACGTGACTGTTGCGATCGTAGGCCTGGCTCGTTTCCTCTTTTTCCTTCTCTCCACCTCCCTCTTTCTGCTGAAGTACCATGGGGTAGAAGTAGCTCCACTCCTCCATCAGCTTCCGCACTGCTGGATCACTCATCTTATAGGCCTGACCTGTAAGAGTGCCGCTCAGACCGTACGGACTCAGGATCACTGCATAGATAAATTAATAATGTAGAGAAATAAACAAAGTTCACACATCAGTAGCTCTGAACCATTTTATTATTTTTTTCTGCATTGATTTTTATTTTCTTTGCACAGCAAACCTTTAGTGATAACTGCAATGCTGAAATACTTACTCTTGGTTTGTGCTATTTATGCTTCTACCACTGGTAGAATTTGACTTTTTACACTAGCAAATCAAGTTTTTATACACATAACACACCAGAAGCAGCACCTAAAATATAAGATAGTACTTTTAACAAAGCAACCTGAAAGTACAGTATGTAAAATACTTTGTAACCAACGGGATCCTCACTAGGCTATTTAACCTCTCCCTGACTGGTGCCACTGTTCCCACCTGTCTGAAGGCCTCCACTATCATTCTTATCCCCAGAGAACTGGTATAGACAGCCTCAATGACTACAGACCTATAGCCTTTACATCTGTAGTCATGAAGTGCTTAGAGCGGATAATGTCTCAGCACATCAGAGACTGTCTACCCTCTGTCCTCAACCCCCACCAGTTTGCTTACAGAGCAAATCGGTCCATGGAGGATGCCATCACCATCACCCTTCACAGAGCGCTGAGCCATCTGGAGAACAGGAAGAGCTACATGATGATGCTCTTTGTGGACTACAGCTTCCTAACCAGCCGGCCTCAATTAGCCCAAATCTAAACGTCCTTAAAAACAAAGAACTCATAATTTACTTCAGGAGGCACAGACAGGTCCACTCCCCTCTGATTATAAAGGGAGAACAGGAATCTGTCTCCACCTTCAGGTTTCTGGGCACCCACATCTCTGCTGATCTGACCCGGACCGCAACACCAACGACCTGCTAAAGAAGGCCCAGCAGTAGCTGCACTTCTTCAGTGTCCTCAGGAAGAATAAGCCTGAGCAGAAGCTGCTGCTGGTCTTCTACCACTCCTCAGTGGAGAGCGTGCACTCCTACTGCCTGGGTGTTTTGGTACACAGGGGCTACAACAAGGAAGGTTGCTCATACAGTGATTAACACAGCCCAAAAAAATCACTGTCTGCCCTCTGTCACCCCTGGAGGCCCTCGCCAGATCCTCCTCTCTCAGGAAAACCAGGGCCATCACAGGTGACAGCACGAACCCCACTCACCACCTGTTTAACCTGCTGCCCTCTGATCGGCGCCTCAGGTCAATCAGGTCCCACACCTCCAGACCCTAACCCTAACACCCCCAACCCTTCCAATGGGCCATTTGGACTGTTAACAAACACTGTTAACAAAGCCATGGTCTGAGTAGCCCCCATCACTCAGGCAACTCTATTCAGACCAATTCTCTCTTCTGTTGTGTGCCTTTTTCTTGTTTTTGTATAAATATCCTTCCTGATTGTATATATTTCTCCCACTTGCTAGTTATTCCTGATGTCTGCTATTTATATTTTATTCCAGCACAGTTGGACCACCAACAAGAAAGGGCTAATCTATTCTATTCTTATTACATACTGATTTGTATAATGCACAAAATAGTGTCACACTCACAAGACCAAAAATAACTATTATTTGTGCATCACAACAGATTTTGCTCATTCATCCAAGCAATAAGCAGTCATGTGTCTTTGTTATTACAACTGTGCGGTAATGCTAAAAACACATGACTGAACCACACTGCTGGTCTGAGTGATGTTTCATTATTATAAACAGCATGGGCACAATTGTTTATTCAGAAACAACTCTATGGGCTACCAACAGTGATCGCTTTTATTTCACTTAACTGTGGTTTCTTGAAAGTGAAAGCAAAAGCGTTCAAGTGTGAAAGATTCAAACGCTTCCTCGCTACCTGTTGCTGACTTGACAGCTACAGTCATCTCATATTCATTAAGGAAATTAAGAGACTTCCATTTTTACATAATAATAATCACACCTCTGTTGGATATATATCGAACATGAGGATTGCTTTGTTTTACATGCATAAGCACTAGAAGAAAAAAACAAACAAACATCGGGTTTGTGGTGTTACCCTGTACTGGTGTGACGGAGGTCTGCGCGAGACGGATGTGGTGTTCTGTGATGTGGTACGCAGGCTGGTGCTGGGCAATCTCCACACTTGTGCACACGTTGCTCTCTCCATGGAGGAAGAAGGAGAAGGAACACGACAGGTGTTCGCTGAGGAGAGACGACAGTGAAGATTCAGATGATGGAATCAGGGATGAGCGTAAACAGCGTAGAAATGTGGTGGCGCGCTCACTGCATGTGAGTATGTGTGTGTGAAGTGTGCTGACTACAGAGACATGGGAGCGAGTAAAGGTACACAGCCTGAACAAATAACAACACAGTTCACGCAGTCCATTTTAATTACATGTAAATTTTTCAGTGTAACACAATTAATTTTAAATTCAATTACAAAGTCATTACGTTACTTGAGACTGAATAAACCCAAAGATTGGATCTTGTAGAAAAAATGTTTAAAAAGTAAAACATGAAGTTGCCTGCCTTTTAGGCCACAGAATAACAAATGAGAGCATTTCTGCAAATAGCAATTTAGAGAGCAGCCTCAGAATGGATCTTGGTAAAAGCCTCGCTGAGCTCCACCTTCATTGATCATCTTCATCAGTTACCAGATATGCTCCTTATTGCAGGTATAAATCCTCATTTGCTTATGAGTGATTGTGGTGACTACATGTTTACATTATGCAGCGCTCTCTTTATTACACAGCCTGGGCATAGTTCATCATATTTTTCTTTTTTTTTTAATCACAGAGGATAATTGCTGGGGTCTTATTACAATCTATGTACCAGTGGGCGGGCTGGACATCATCACAAGTACCTCGACAGCTTCACTGATGTATATTTTTAATCTTTAAACTTCCTTGCTACCTTGGTTTATAGATATCAGACTGACAATAAAGTCAGCAGGTACTGTAATCTTCTTGCGATTACCCTGCTGCCTATGCAATATCCCTTCTGCCCCGAGGGAGCTTGACCTCCATTTGAGTCGTAATGGATCATCAAATTCAATAAAATGGCCAGCTCCACAGTCACTCATTTGGGCAGAGCTTAAAACGCAGTCTAGGGAGACGGCCTCCAGATGGCGCTGAATGCACCCTAAGACAGAGCAGGCCAAATTTTTTCCGCTTCATAAACGTTCCTGATGCTCGTGGAGAAAAAAACACATACCCTCCTAACAGCAGGTGGTTTGAACACAGGTCTGTACAATCAGAGGAGAAGAGCAGAGCTGAAGCACATGCATATGCATGCACTGGGCTGCGACAAACGGGCGCACAGGCGCATGTCGCCTCCACACCTACAGGCGCTGCCCCACTGTCTCCCTCACGCACGCACACACAGACAGACAGACACACACAGTTCATCTTCTCTGCAATTCACATCTCTGCAAGACATGACTCAAAATGATTTCAATGTCACTGTCCTCCAACCTTGTCCTCACTGCATCATCCCACCATATGAAGAGCTATATATAGCTGCATGGGGAAGTTCAGGCAAACAGCTGCAAGTCATGAATACCGCTCATGCACATATGCAACTACAATTATCACAGATCTTTAGTGTCTCCACTCTTACATGCTTTGATTCTGAATGTGTTCACTCTTTCACATAGTTTCAGCACTTGGTTGGATTAGTAAGTTTTTATTTATTTATTTATTTAAATATTTTATGGTCCATCAACTGTCTGATTGGCTGATTGACTCTTGATTGGTTAACTGTACACAGTCCTGCACAAATAAAATAAGGCTGTTGAAGGCTGTTTATTGCCCTCTTATGCTTGTAATTTATTTTATATCATTATTTATATATACACAAAAATATGACTCCCTTAAGGACTCTTATAGACAGCCGAGATCTAATTGCAGGGAATCACTGTAGAGGAATATCTCTCTTTATCTGTCTGTAACTCAGACATTGATCCAGCATAATTAAGGGCTGGATCCTTCTGATATCTCAGCTCAATTTACTGTGCACTGATACCGACTTGTTCACAATGGGGCAGCCGAGTAAGTGCACTCGAAAAAAGTGAAAACGTTGCAGGGGGACGAGGAAATATTTGCTTGTGCAAAACATGCCGACCGGTAAAGCAATCAATGAAGCCAATAACTAGTGCGCAGCAATTGCAACAAAGGAACTCTCGTAACGGCAATAAACATGCGATCATATGCAAGTCAGGGAAAAGCAGAACTACAGAAAGAGCATCAAGCTGTAGGGCTGACGCAGCTGGGAGATTGATGCTCCCTGTCCTTTTACAAAGGGCATTTTCCTGCACAGTAAGCGAGTGTGAGTGTGTGTGGACGCACTGGGCTCCTTGCATCCTCTGGGGCATTTGTGCAGTCGGCAGGCATGTGTGTGCAAGAGAATGGGAGACAGAGATGCGAGGCAGCTCTCTGTGCTGGGCTGTATGAGTACAGGTATTAATAAATGAAGAGGAGTGATGGTTGAGACTTGCCTAAGGGCTGACAGTACAGGAGGAGAGATAGAGAGAGGAGACAGAGAGAGTGAGAGAGGGAAGGCTGAGAGTGGGATGAGAAGAAAGAAGCGGGAGCGTGAGGGGGAAGAAAAGGGAAGACAGAAGGAGAAGAAGATGGAGAGAGTGAATTAAAGCTGTGCATGGGTAAAACTGAGACAAAAGGGGGGGTGGGGGACGGAAGGATGGAGAGGAAATTAGGAAGACAAGGAAAAGAAAGATGGAGTTAAAATGAGGAGTGAGAGCAAAACAAGTGTGTGAGAGAAAGAGGAAGAAGTGAATAATTCAGCGCCACACTCTGCAATTGCTGCACACATATCGATGAGATCAGAGTTTTAATGGGTGGCTACTGAGCATACTTTTATGGTGAAATCAATCAGGAAATGTAGAGTCAGACAACACAAAGAGACACACTGCACACTGTTTGTGCGGTTTCATGTGCATGTTATGTGCCCACAATAAGAGGTAACGGCATAAATGTAGTTGAAGCGAATGTATTACGTATGTGCAAACATGCAAATGCCTTATGCATGCAGAAAGTGGCATTAAATGCAAGCATAGCTAATGCAACAACGACAACATACGGTCTAAATGCTGCACGCATGTTTGAAGGGATTGTGTTTTGGCTCGTGTGACAACGTGTGTCTTTTTACCCGATCACAACAGTACCAGCCAGCCAGCCAGCAGGGAAGCTGGTTAATGTCTGACATGCATCATGGACTTGACACAGACACACATCTGTGCATATAATCACATGCACACAAAATAACAATGTTTATCTCGGTTGTTGGGCTGCTCTCATGTCTAACCCAGGAGACACAAAGATAAAGCAAGATTAGATTAAAGGAGATACAAAACATTAAGCATTACAATCACAATGCGCAAGGCACACAAGGCTCCTGTTTCCACTCTTAGATGCACTCCCAAAGCCTATGATGTGATAATTATGTTTAGATATAATCAACTGTAGTTACATGCACAAAACACACATATCAGTATTTTTCTTAAGATTCTCTGAAATCTAGAGGGATTAATCTGCTTAATCTGCACTCATACTGTTTTGTCTGTTACCAGCAAAACTGAGAGTTAAACTAACAGTCACCCTGTTCCTTCTCACAGTCTAACCTTTCCCACACAGTTGCACGAGTGTACACATTCCTCTGGTGCACACAGGCCACTGTGGAGGATGTTTGCACTCCTGTGAGCTCTTGTTAGGAGCGTGTACACACATGCTCCGAAAGTCCTTTCACTGCTGAATTGCTGAAATTACGGCAAACAAATCTAACCAAGCCACCTACCACACATAACGCATAACAGACTCAGGCGTATGCTGCTGCATGTACAACACCACTATTAAAAGTAACATAGGGGCACATGCGGTAAGTTTGATGTATTATTCAGCGGCCCCTGGTGAGTGGCCTTAGCTAGTGTTGCTATCACAATCTTTGTGTTCAAACAATCCTCAAATGAAAAGGTGTGATGTAGACAAAAAAAGCACAAAGATTGAATGATTGTTTTTGGTTTTTTTTACAGAATCTCTGCAAACGCTCAATCCAATCATTACCAAGTGGCTAAAAAAACTTCAATGTGAGCCACTACAGGCTTTTACTTCATATCTATGATCAAATTAAAAACAGAGGGAAGGGGTCTGGTTTTAGGTTGTTGCTCTGATGTATCACCATCCTCTCTATTGATCTGTATGTTTTTTTTCTCTCCTCCTTCTTGAACTCTCTCACATGCTCTCTGTGGTTTCTCACCTGGTAATATAAGAAATCTGGGTTATTGCGCATTGCATGTTCTCTGCATTTTGTCCATAGGGAGGCTGAACACGCACGTGGAAAACGTTTCAAAAGGAGAAAATACAAACCTCTCAATAATCCAAATGATTAACAAGCCCTCTGATGACTGGTGCCGCGGTCAAACTTTACAACTTAATACCACACTTAATTCTGGAAATGATACTATCAGTATCATTGTCTTGTGTTAAATTAATAATTTTATGGCTCACAGTGCATTTAGTCAACCAATGAGCCATTGTATAGACTTTTAGCTAGTTCATGAAAAGAAATAGAGACAAGAACATTAACATAAAGTAGTCAAAATTCATGACTGACTGCTGAAGTTTAAGCGATTAAGCTTTAATCGCTTTTGTTGTCAATTTTCACTACAAACAGTTGTTTCAGAGTCATTTGCAAGCCAGCCATTATTTTTCTCCAGTGCAATACTGTACCGTGTAGTAAAATATAATAATTTGGCTCTAAAATAAGTATGGAAATACAGTGGCTCAGAAACAGTTGCATGAACCTTTGAGTTTTTCCTGCATACAAAAAAATAATAATAATAAACTCAAGCATTGTGGAACTTTTTTTCCCCGTATTTTCCTGGTAAATAGACTCCAAAGCTACAGGAATACTGCTGTAATTATCATCTGAACAACAGCTCTGAACTTCCCGCTTCCACAGTCCTGGTCATGTGGTCTAGCTGCTAAATCTTCAACACTCATCTCGGTCAAAAACACAAACAATCAAAGCCTAGACTAAAATTCGATTTGAAATTTTGCCGTTCATTCACTTTTTTGTGCTCGCCCGCGCAGCACTGAGAAAAATCGACAGCAAATTATTGGATGAATAAGTATGAAGGCAAAAAGTACTGAAAAACTCCCAGCAGCTAAACTTTAAAGAACTGATATAAACAAATTAAAATACACTGATTTAATTTAAGCAGCTAATTCGCCTGAAATGATCCCACATCTGGGATGCAGACTTCCTCCCAAATGCAGTTTTACATATATGATCATTTTTTAACCTTTTTTTTCTAATAGCTCAAAAAACAAAGAATATATATATGCAAAAACTTCAAAGCTGATCCTTTCCCCCACTTTCACATTAGTATTACTCTCCACACAATAATGAGGATAAAGAATGTGTTACTGCGTCTGTTGCAGTGAGGGAGGGGGTGGTTGCATACTTACAATGAAAATAAATTAGGTCATCAGATTGTTTATATTTGTTTTTGGGGGGTTTTACTAACTTGTTTGTGTTGTTTGTGAATGAATGTGACTGAATTTATTTATTTTTAAGCTAGGACTCCATAAAACCCAATTCCAGCCTCGCTCCTCTCCTGCTCATGCAGTTAACCGTGGCATCTGAACTGTGCATAAACATAAACAAAGACTGGTAAATTATTTCACAGGCTAAAACTGAGATGTAGCAAAGGTACATGGAGAGTTTTCAGAATGTGAAGGATAAGAGATGACTCCTTTCATTTCTTTATGTTATGTTTTTATTTCTGGAGATTCTGTGACCTTGTGGTGTGGCCTAACACCAGATGTCTGTTGCCTAGGAGATGGCTCATATCTCAATGTCACTTATCCCTTAGGAGAGGAGAGGAGAGGAGAGGAGAGGAGAGGAGAGGAGAGGAGAGGAAGAGGGGAGGACCTGCAGTGTGTTTTAAAAAGCTTGTTCTGTCAGGTCAGGTAAGAATTTCTGAGATTTAAAAAAATATATATTTAGGTAGGTGATGCAGCTCGTGTCTGTTTTATAGCCATGCTACACTAAAATAACCACATTATTTATGCATGAGTATATAACCATTAGTGAAATTAAAGCACCAATATTAACAAGCATACTGTGTACTGCACTTGACATGCATAGAATTGACTGAACTAATGAGAGAGACAGACTCTAATACAACCATTCAGCCGTCTATAGTAATGATTAATTTATGACCCCCTACTTTCACTGAGCCCCACCACACACACTGAGCCTCCACCCCACTCTTCCTCCCTCTCACGCTTCTCCTCTCATGCTCTCCCCTGTAACTCTCTCCCCTCAGCGTCTGATGCAATGCGTTACCAACCCAGAGTGCTTTCCTCTCATTCAGACACAAAGAGAGCAGGAGTGTTGGGTTAAGAAAGGAGGGGTTGACGTTTGTGTTGTTGTTGGTGGTGGTGGTGTTGGTGGGAGTGGGGGTGGGTGGGAGGAGTGGGTTTGGGAATGTTCTCCTGGATGCGCCGATTCCCGCTGTGCCCCAGGGACACATACGAGATAAACACCAGATAAGCCTGACAAAGGCAGCAGCGCCAAGGCGCAGGAGTTGGCACGAAGAGGCAGCATGCCATTGATATTAGCACCAAAGCGCCCCCTGTTGGGGATAAAAAGGCACAGAGTGGAAGTGAAGAGGAGACAAAGGAGGTGGTAACACAGCTGAGGCGGGAGGTCACTGTACGCCTAACTGAGCAATGTCCCCCTCATGGCACGAAAACACTGATGGCCAGAGATCTGCAGGGGTTTTTAGGACTCACACTGTCAAGTGTGGGGCAACAGTGCAATTGTGGGAACAAGGGATGGTTTCTGTGTGTGTGGAGAATGAGGGAGGGGGGAGGCTGTGTGCTGGAAGTGAGCTGTGGAGATTTGTGGCAAGTGCAGGCACAAAATGTACAGACATCTATAAAACACTTGTATTTGTTTGTGTGAGCGTTCAAGTACATTTCTCTCCGTCTCCGTCTCTGTCGTCCCTCGCAGGACTTGTAATAATTCACAGAAAGAACAAGTCAGGATTGGCATAGCAGGGGGGCGTACCAGCTGACAACATATTCAAACAGAGCTGTCGACCTCAAGAGGAATTACATGATGTGCAAAAGTCACACACACACACACGCAAACACACAAAAAGCACGGCACATGTTCAAACGCCGAATGTGTGTGTATGTCCACTTACAGTAGGACACACGTAACAGCGTCTTCACACCGCCCTACTGCCCACATATAATTTAAATAATCTCCAATAACGAGATATGTGATCACTGCTAGCTCTACTTACTAAGATGTACTGTTTGCATGGGTTGTTGATTTGTTGTATACTTGTACGTCATTTGTATATTGTGCAGTTTTATGGTGCCATCATGGGGTCTACAGAGATAAATTTATAGTTTTGCTAAAATTGGGCATCTTACATTAATATGCAAAAGTCTTGCGCAAACCGTGATTTATTTATATTCTGCGTCCAAGGAGCCACTTTCCTGTAAGTTTCTAAAGTGCTCTCTATGCCTTCTTTGGACACTCATTTGATTCATTATCGCTTGAGTTCTTGTACACGACCATTTCTAGAGGAATGTGTTTTGTTTGTGTTGTTTGCTCGTCAGTCTTTGACTCATGAATCATTTAAGCACAAAAAAAACACCTAACTCAAGAACGGAGTCATAATCAGAATTACGTTTTAACGCCAAGTTTGCCTGGTACAGAACACTGGTAGAATGTAGTGTCGAAGAGTGTCTACACATAACCCATTTTGAATTGTATGTTTTGTATTATTTGTATTTGAATAGTATATTTGTATTTTTGTACTAACAAGGTGAATCCCAAAGAGCAACTCACTGAAAATTATGCAAATCTTGGCATGGTGTGGAGTGTATTCTTAAAAAATTTGCGGAAACTGGAAATGTGAAGGATAAAAGAGGAAACAGCTGGACTGAAAAACTGTCTGCGGCAGATGAACAGAATCTGAAAGTCATGTCCTTAGGAAACAGGAATAAAAATCCAGCAAAGACCTGACACAGTACTTGAGAAATGCACCTGACCCTTCAGTTGATCCATCTACTGTTCACTTAAGCCTCATCAGAGATGATCTCAATGAAAGGGTGTCTGTCAAGAAGCCACTCTTAAGGAAGGGAAACAGGAAGAAAAGGCTGGCGTTTACCAAATTACACGAGAAATGGATTAAAAATCAACGGCAACAGGTCTTTTCACATTTTCCAAGATCAAAACTTTTGCACAGTATATATGGATTATACTGAAATCCACTCACATGAACTGTCCCTGAAAAAAATCCATATTTTTTTTAAATTTACCACATCATTACTTTGTAGTCGCCCTTTTACCAGAACAAACGCAAACGTATAGCATTTGTAAAAAACAGCTTTTACCAGATGTTTCAAATTATTACAAAGTCACACATCAAAGGCTCTGACTGGACTGGAGGATAATAACATTTGTTGGGGGGTTTCTTGTTTACAGCAAGCCATAACACATCACCAGTATAACACATGACCTCAAAAAAAGAGGAAGAAGAAAATGTTAAGAATCTATTGCCAAAGCTGCATGCCTTTATAGCTGGACTCTTCTGCCCTGAATGCATTACCCCATTGGGAGAAGTTAAACAGGCCCTTGGAAAGCAAACATCCCCTCTGAAACAAACCTGTACTACTTCCAAACATTTGAACCAGAGGCAACAAAAGGTTTGCTACACAGTATCAAAGTATCTGGTAGGACGATGGAGCCAAGTTATATGCTCGTGGAGCTCAAGCATGGCCATTTATACTTCATTAAAATGATTAACCAATAAAGAAACAATTGAATGACGAAATTGTTGCTGTTTTTTTTCCTTTTTGGTTTTTTGTTTTGTTTTTCCAGCTGAAAGTTCTGAAAACAGACATTTTTCTGTCAGTTAGCAAAATCTTTCTGTTTTATAATTACAAGACAGCCTGGCCAATCAGCTACCAGAACGTTTTCTGTAATTTTACACATTTATTTCTTACAATTTCAGCCCAAACAGTTGTGCTGACAGACTTCTATTATTAATTACAGCAGATTTTATTTATCACATAGAAAAACCGAGCAGCATTATTGAAATTGCACTTCTTTTCTTATATTAATGCATCTCAGGGATTAAATGTGTCAATAAACTTCTTTACACTGACAGAAATGGGGGATTTCAGCGCTCTGGCACATGTGAGATCAAAGAGAGCTTTATGTGCACATGATGTACAATGAGTTTGGCATCCCTGGCTTAACGTTTCTATTTCTATTTCATTTATAGTTTTTGTTTTCAATTCACTTTAGTTCATTGTCCCTCAGTTCCTATAAAAGTTACTGCTACTTTAGACTCTACCCCCTCCTCCATGCACCTCAGAAGCTGCGCCAGAAACTACTACTGAGCCAACACAAGCTGCCAGACCAGCTTCAGTGCTCATTCTAATATGTTATTTATAAGCATTTTTAAAAATATTAGAGGGACGAGCTTGTTATAGAAGTTAGAGGTTTTATCTTCATATGCACAGTGGAAATATACACAGCAACCTACACTGTGAAAATTGTATTTCGCCGATCTTTCCCTTCACAGAAAACAATTCTAAAAATTCTAATGAAAATAAAAATAAATAAGAAACTTTGGAAAAGAAAGTGGAAGTCATACATGTGCAAACAACGAAAAGAGTTCAAAAGACCTGTGCTTGAAAAACTGAGTTGTACCTCAACTTTGTGCAAGTGTGCAAACACATCTGTATAAATCAGTGGAGCAGCAGATAGCAACAGTCACAGTAATACTCAGCAGTCTCATTCAGGAGTCTGATGGCGGTGTCACAAGCATTCACATTCTCTCCATATTCATAAAATCATTCAGCGAAAAAATCAAAACATTCGCATTCCGAATTATATCTGATTCCTCCATTACTTTATCACCGATACATACAGTACATTCTACCAGGAGTGCTTTTTGGTACAAAGATGTCACCGTCGCGTCAAGCTTTCTCACAGTGTTTCACAGATATATGCAGTACAAGTGACACACACTCCTTGAGATGTCACGCGGCATGCCTCGCTGAGAGGCTTCCACCTGCTCTAAACAGCTAAACCCAAGTTTGCCTCAGCACATCACAGCAGAGTGCACTTGTGTCAGCAACTTTCTACAGGAAGAGTTTCCTGTGCATTTGTTCCTTTGCGCTACGTTTGAATGACAATGCAATTTACAACTTAACAATGTCCAAATATATTATATAAACGCATGCATGATTTGTGCGTGTGTGTGCTCATGTGTGCGTTTGCTGCAGCTATGCAATATAAAGCAGATTTCCAAAAGGAGCTGTTTGACAAAGCCACTTACTTATCCACTCAGCGTTTGAGCGCTGCTATGTTAGAAATGTAAAGAATGTTGCCTCCTCGCCAGCAGGAAAAGCTGAAGTGGGCCGACCGAGCTGTGTGAGGGAAGTGTAATGGCTGCAGCAACAAGTTGAACTACTGTCATCACACCCACCCCTCTTTTTACTCTGTTTCAGTCTCAGTGACTGTCTCCCACACTGCCTACACAGCTACACAGCGTGATCCACAACCCTTCCCTCACCCTGGGAGAGAGAGCGAGGGGGAGCTGTGAGAACTCAGCTATGCTCTCACCTTCCAACACTGCTCTAGTTTTTAATAGTCTCACACCACGGGCCAGCTGCTGAAACATCAAGGACAGACGACACTACAAAGTGTGACACAGCTATTCGCACAGCCAAGCTGTGTCACGCTTTGCACACATGCATTTCTCAGAGTCAAACATACATGAAAGAGGAAAAAAGAAGAAGAAATCCTATTAAAAGTAACCAAATGAGATGTGTGCATGCACTTTTGTGCCAAGTGTTCGACTTACGTGTTGCCTAAAGACTTCTCCTCCAGCTCGTGCGGCTTGAAGAACCATTTTCCAATCCTCACGAACCCCTTATCCGTCAAACATCTGCAGCGATGAGCAGGAGAGGAAGGAAAACCCAAGGAGAGAGAGTAAGAGAGCCGTCAGTTTTCTCTCATCATCAGCAAGCAAGTGATTGATTAGCTGCAACATCTGAATAGCACTGTGCGCTTCAATCAAAGCATCAAGTAACAAATAATATTGTTGTAAAGCTGAAAGGGTTTTTGAGTTTGTAAAAGTGATGTTCAGAATGAACTTTAAGGCTTCTGCATGATAGCGTGCAATTTTAATCATTTTCAGCCGAATAGTTTCACAGTTACAATTATAAAAAAAAAGTTATAATTAGCCAAAAAATGACCTTGCAAAATTTGTATTAGCTTTCTAATCCTCCTGTCTTGAGCCATTTTACTTTGGCTCTTTGCGTCTCAGAACTGTCTACTATTTTACTTATTACTAGTAATGCTGATATGTAGTTTGCAAGTGCAAAGGGGAAGGAAGAGTAATTTTCTGCTAATCTGTTTCCCCAACGTGATTTGCACTTTTGCACATGGCTTGCCAAAACCACTTCTTTCATCTGAACAAAATATGATCACATCAAAGTTCAGTTCAGTCATCACGCTCCCTGTTTGGCTGTGCAACCAGCTCTTTTAGAAGTTTTTGACTCGTCTCTGTGTGCAGGTGCCAGTGAATCCCCCGCTGAAATCTCTGACCTGGGTCAAGGAATTACAGAGTGATTTCAAGAAGTCCACCTCACTCACCCAGACTCAGCTATCCAAAGCTTTCAGTCTCCAGCTGTACCATCTTTGGTGCATTCTGATTAATACATTTTCTCATCTGATCGTGCCTTTCCATTACATATAAGCTATTTCTGAGTTTTACAATAATATTCATAAGGAACAGATTACTATAATGACTGTAGCGTATGTATGTCTCTTTTCTCTTCCTAGATTTATTAATCAATCTGGATGAAACTTGCTACATAAACTGGCTGGGGTACCAGGACCATCAACATCTATACAGCTTTTGGGAATTATATTTATAACACTGACATCCTCACAAATTATGCATAATATATGTAGTTACTGATCTCAAAATGAACTGTATCAACATTGCATCTCTGTGTATGTTGTTGTTTGTAAATGCATTTTGGCAAACTATTTCTTGACTGAATTGTGTTGTCACGTCACATCATCGCCATATAAAGAACATTTTAGCATACAACTGCGTGCTAAAATGTAAAATGAGGCCTTGCCTTTTTTTCCTTTAAATGTGGGGAGTTGATATTTTTCTCTCATTTCCCTTAACTCTATCTTGACACCGCTGTGTTACCCATATCTCAATTTACCTGCAACAGTGACTGCCAAAAAGT
This sequence comes from Pelmatolapia mariae, assembly GCF_036321145.2. Taxonomy (NCBI): domain Eukaryota; kingdom Metazoa; phylum Chordata; class Actinopteri; order Cichliformes; family Cichlidae; genus Pelmatolapia; species Pelmatolapia mariae. The sequence continues at coordinate 23,169,861 of NC_086233.1, read as the reverse complement.
GTGCAGGAGAAAAACAGCAGGAAAAACCCCCAAACACACTTTTAGCCTTTTTTTTAATCATCTGGGAAACTAATCACTTATGATTACGCTGTACAAAGTGTCGCTATTGCATTTTATTTATGATCATATTTCTGATTCTGCCCACTGCGTTGTCTTTATTGGAGCCAACCAATACATTCATCTTCAAGTAGATCAAGGGTATGGGGATCATTTATGGTAATAAATAACAATAAAATAGCATCCATCCATTTGAGAGTCGGGCTATAAATTTAAATCTATAAATCTGGTGGTTGATGTCACACTTTGATTCTTTATTCAGCAAAACGTCTTTACTGTGATTGGCCGATTTCCTTGTGACACTCTCTTACAGCTCTTATTCTCATGCCAACTTAACGAGCGGCACAACAGAGTTATTGTAACATCTTAACTTTTACATTAACTTTAGCAAAAGTTATATTTCTGTCTTTATGCTATTTAATGCTTTAAATTAAAAAAAACTGCTTGTAAAAGAAAAAAACTGAATAGTTTTTGATGACAATAATCATAATTAAAATCAGAGCTATAATATCGGCAGCCTGAGACAGAGGTCAGCTTGATCTGCAGAATATAAAAGAGAAAGTGGAACTGATACCTTTAGTGTTGAAACAGTGAGCTATTTAAGGAGTTAGCTTCAAGGTAATAGGAAGGTTAATTCAGCATGCCCCCTATGATGATCACTGATGCTTCACTTAATAGAGAGCAAATATGTGCTGCTTCATTTAACAGATGGCTCTGACTCAGAAAGGAGAGCTTTGGGTACTTGAGCAAGTGATTCAGCACTCAGTTTATAATTCCATTAAGGTGAAGCTCATGCAGGAAAACTAACGCGCTCTGTCACTTTGACTTAAAGTTGTTTTTTTTTAATTTGTTTGTTTGTTTGTTTGGTGACTTTCACAATTCAATTCCCAAAACAGGAAGAAATACACCCCTATTTTGCATTTAGAAGTCGCTGTGTAAATATTTAGGAAATGGGAATCTGAGGACATATTGCACTATTATTTTACCCCTATCGCTTTGTTGTTGCACCTTTGAGCTGGGTGCAAAGGTAATAAAAAAATCTAATCTACATGTGTGTAAAAGGCTGAGCTGGCATGAAGCGACGCTGCTGTGTCAGACGTGAAGCCCTTCTGTGTAAACTCTGGTGGCATTACACCAGCTCGCTGTGGTTCAGCGTAAACAAGCAAAGGCGCTATAAAGCGGGGTCTCCGTGAACACCAGCATGGTGAAATCTCTGTGTTAAACAGGACTGCTCATTATTTGCCTCAACAGGCTACACTTATGGGTGCCACAGTGGAGTTATCCAGCAGTAAGCTTGTTGTTAGACACCATTTATTTACATTTATTTACAGCTCTCGCGGTGGACTGGAGAAAGCGCTGATGGTTTTACCTTTCCAGCAGGTTGTGTATGGCCTTGAACAGAAGGGTTCTGCACTCGTAGGAAAGCCCACACTCCCACAGGCCCTCCTCACCAACTGAAAGAAAAGGAAACAAAGATATTTGTCAAGATTTCTTTTCTTTTTTCTTTCTTTTTTTTACTTTTTTGTTAATGAAAATTAGTAGTTGTATCAATCAACCAGCCATGGAGCGACATCCACCAATTTCCAGCATGCTTAGCCATAACCAGTCACAGGCCTAGCTTGCAACTAGCACATCTTTTGCTCATTTGCCTCAGCTCTATCTTGGCACCGCTGTGTTACCCAAATCTCAACTCACCTACAATAGCAACTGCCAACAAGTGTGTAAAACTGCAGTAAACCCCCCCAACGCACACTTTTAGCCTTCAAACTATTCACTCATGAGTACCCTGTACATTATTATTTATTATTTATAGCCATTTTTTCGGATGCTTTGCTCTGCTGTGTCCTTATCAGAACCACTCAATGCCCTAATCTTCAAATAGATCAACGATATAGAGATAATATGTTCAATTACCAGCCACATGCTAACATGCTGTTAGTGGGGAAGCTGCTCGCTGTTGATAACAACAAACCCAATCAGACACTTAAAATCACCCTCAGCTGACTGATCTGGACATTATAAAGAAGCTAATAAAGGCAAAGTACAATAAAGCAAAGTGATTAAAGTTAAAGCTACCCAGAGCCTCGGTATGAGCATCAAAGCTGGTGAAGCTATAAACATAGTGAGAAATTATGTACACTTGACACTTGTTTTGTTATCTAAATCTGTTGCACCTCTATTTGCTTGATGTAAGGTAAAATCTCTCAAGCAAAGGCGCGTGAGCAGCAACCCATTTTCAGTTCATTTCTTTTTCCAGTAGCAGACTACTTAACTGTATATAAATGTATTCAGTTGTGTAAGTGAATATGTTTTGCAGTTACAGGCATTACAGGCGTATGCATGGAAAAAAGCAGAATTTGGTTTGTATATGCTGTCAGTCATAGAGAGGAGAAAGAAAAATCAGTATAAGGAGGTCACACTTTGCAAAAAGATCCGAAACTGGAATCAGCCAAGAAAATTGTGATGTGGCAGCCGTGAATCGGTGCATCTCTAATGAGAAAGTATTACATTACTGTTATCTCAGTAAGTAACGTCATTTACTGTGACAGTAGGACATCTGCACACGCCACCTTGACAATAATAAACAGCACATGGTCAACACGTTAATGAAATTTTGTTTATGGATAACTCTGTCAAAACATGCTGCATGTGCTGATGAGATAATTTACACATCATATTTAAAATCAAGATGATGCCCGTGTGTGTGTGTGTGTGTGTGTGTGTGTGTGTGTGTGTGTGTGTGTGTGTGAAGACAGAGAGTTTCCTCGGCTGTACAGCTGTCACATTGGCTGCAACGACGGCCCAGTCAAACCCCATGCAGTTGTCAGCCCCTGTTAGCCTGAGAGTGAGAGCATGCCTGTATCTATAAAGGCTGACACACAGGCTTCGCCCTGCTCAGGTTTTTACAGGAATAAAGAGTTTTAACTCAATTCACTTTTCCTTTAAAAACGTGTCTGAAGACAAATTAAATCAAGTTTGTCTAAGCAGCTTGGTCTGCAGTATGCTGTGAACAATCCTTCTGCCTCCTGATTTCTTTACCCCCCACTCCGGCTCCCACCCAAAACCTACCCTGGCACCAACCCCCACTGCCTTCCTCCCCAAAAAAAAAAAAAGAAAAAAAAAGGAGACACACTCTCACACACACACTGACAAATGCACACACAGCGGCCAGTTAACAGTGTTTCTCTTTGTTCTTTGCCATATACCTGCAGGGCTGCTGGAAGAACTGGAGGATTGTGGGTGGGTGTTGTGTTTGCTTATAGGGTGGTGGCAAACAAACCAAGCATCACAGAAATACACAAGGAAAAAAAAAAGGAATGAGAGACAGAAGCAGAGGCAGATCGCCGGGGGGATGGGTGGCACAAACCCCAGAAGAGGTTTCCTCTTTCTCTCCTCTGTCTCCTTTTTATCTCCTCCCTGATTTTCTTTCTTTTTTTTTTTCGCCGTGTCTGTCTTTCTCCATTTCTGTTGCTTTGTTGATATTTCCCTCCTATTTTTTTCTTCTTCTTCTTCTTCTCCATACCAGAGTGAATGAAATTTCCTTACTCGCCAGAATTACCCTGTAACCATGGAAACGCTGGCGGTGAGAGCATGGCGCCCTGGCATTCAATTTCAGCACTGGTCCCTCCCACCCCTCACCCCTCCTCCTCCTTCTCCTCCTTTTCTCTGTTCTATTGCTTCCAACACCCCTCCACCGTGCCCCCGCGTCCCCCCCACCCCTTCCGCCCTCCCACCCACCCACCCCTCATTTACTCCTGCTTCAGGGCTCAGACAGGAAGCTCGCTCATGCCAGCTCTTCTACAGAGGAGAGAGAGAGAGAGAACACCATGAGCAGAATGCCAAGTCTCCACAAAATCCAGCTCATTAGCTCTCACTGTCTCTATATCTCCCCCTCTCTCTCCCGCTATTAAAAATCCCACAATTTTTTTACCTTCCCAAACTCTGGCAGTCCTGTACAACCCATCTTCATTTACTCTCCTCATGACCAGCTCCATAACACGCTCCTGACCCCTATTACTCCAGAACTATGTCACAGACTCCTCAGCCTCACATTTTCCAGCACTTCCACCCAAAAGTCAACAAACTGAGCCACCATCTAAAAGGAAACATTGCCACATTCGCTCCCCTAATGCATGTAATTTTGTAGCTAATAAAAGAGAAGAACGTGTGTAGCAAATCCCAACGGTAGTGCCAGCGTACGCTTTAGATGCCAGAAAACACGCGATTCACACTGGACGCTCACGTTTATAGTGTAGTTGTCAAAGAGCCAGCTCACTGCGCCATATCAACACAAGGTGTGACAAATCACTGTTGCAGGGAAACAAGGTCAGGCATCCACACAAGCACATGCACACGCTATTAGTGTAAATATAGAAAAAATGGAGTGTGAAATAAACTAGCAGTGATATCAAAAAGGGGATGAAGAAAATACCATGAAACTGTCATTTCACCAACAGTCGGCCGATGACCACCGCTACCTTTCCACTTTTAACTGCCTGTTTTATTGGAGGAGAAACACGGAAGGCCTGATGAAGAAGCACACTGTCAACGCTAAATGCACAGCTAAGTGCAATACAGCTTTACAGCATCATGATCAATCATTCATCCCATCCCTTGCTACAGGGAACTGCATCACGCCTGAAAGATTTTAAAGGAGCTGGGTGCAATCGACCTCGGTCTCCATTAGATTAAACTGACTCATCAGTTTTTGTTTTACTAGGTCTGACTAATTAGCACTCAGTTTTTAAAGAAGCAGATGCAATTAAAAGCTATTTTCACATTGATTTACATCTTACACTCACTTCAAATTTATGTCGAAGTAGAAAGACAGTAAAGAAAAATGAGGGGAAATAACTGCAAAAAAAGAGTGTGTGTGCAATCTACCTAAGTAAACAGCAATAATTGAAATTATATGTTTAATGATATGATATATCATGCATGCTTCAGGATCTCTTCATTTTTCATTACGATGCATTCTTACAATAATAGAGAGAAAACCCCAACAATCAGATGACCCTCTATGAGCAAGCACTTGGTGACAGTGGAAGGAAAAACTCATTTTAACAGGAAGAAACCTCTAGCAGAACCAGGCTCAGTGAGGGGCAACCATCAGCCGAGGGTGAAAGGAGGGAGACGAGACTAAGGCTGTGTGAGAGGAACAACGAGAAAGTATTTTTGCCAGAATCAAGGCTGACTTTTTTAAACCCTTAAATTCCAATGATGACAAACTGTAAGCTCCAATATAACTATATTCCCTAAACACTTCACCCGCAGATATCATACGACGTGAACAGCATAGCCAAAGTACAAGAACTGCCCCATTTAAAGAAATGTAAACTCAACACCACTGTTCATTTGGTCCCTAGCAACAGACGTGCCAAGTGTGAAGTAGAAAAGTGAAGAGCACATAAACAAACAGCGATTCCTTCTTTTGTTAGTGAAATAAGAGATGAAAAATGGGAGTAAATTCTAACATCTGAGAAACTGGAGGAAAAAGTCAAAAATAAAAATCATGTGGAAAAATTACGCAATTAGCAAAGCAGCTGCTGTTAATCATGGCAATCAGGCAATCAGTTGCTCAACTAATACCTTTATGAGCGCGTGCGTGGGTGCAAGTCTTTGTGTACATGCATGTAACGTGAGGTAACATCCTCACAAATGCATGTTTATTTCACGCAGCCTTGCCACCCTCAATCCTCGTGCCACAATGCTCTTAACTGCTGCGCCACGTCAAACACAAACAAGCAGTGATGGAACTGGGTCGCCACTACCACTCTGAACACTTCTCCCTCTCTTTTTCTCCATTCCACCCTCCGCATCTAACCCCAGCTTTCCACCTCCATCTGTCCATCAGTCCCTCTTTTTTCTCTTTGTGTGCTCTCTCTCTCGCCTTCTCTTTCAGCTCCTCAGACTGTGTTGCCCTGGCACCACTAGAGGGACTGACCGCTCACTATAACTCTGAGCTAATAAACACAAAGACGGTATTGATCCAAAGTCTAGCGGTGACATCACGCTGCCTTTCATACGGTGACCATTTTCCACGCTTGAAAAAGTAACACGTTACTGTAATCACATTACATTTTGTCTGCAATCTTTCAAATACTGTGGGTAAAGCACATTATGGTTAATACTGAGCTCTTTAATGATCCCTCGTGCTTTGTGAAAAAAACCATGTGAGCCAACTCTGTGGCAAAGATGGGGCTAAAAATGGCAGAGCAATCTACAACTTTCTAAGGTTTGGAAATATGCTGTATAATTCAAATGTATTGTGCAAAGGGACCAAGAACGTGAAGGTTAAAGTGAAGAATGCTGGATACGCCCTTATTAGTATAGGGATTTGTGCTGATATGTAGACATAATTATTAGCACAAATGTCACTTGGCAATTATGTAACAATGCGTCTCATGACAATGCAAAAATAATGTAACGAGAAGTGTGGCAGATGACTTCCTCCAGCTGAATTACTTCATGAAAAGAAACAAAAGGTGAGGTCTAATACATGACTTTCTTAAGCATTGTTGTTTCTCCCCCTCCTGCTCTCTGTCTTGTTTTGGATCAATAGCACCAGCAGTTCTGCTGTCCACCGGTGTCTGTGCCGTGCGCACACTATGAGCTCTCACTGGGCAGCGTGTGTGTGTGTGTGTTTATGTGTGCAATTTCACACAAACCCCACTGCCACTTTACTAATTAGCTGGCCCGCTGCATGTCTGAGCAGAGGTTGGTCTCTGTTTACTCTGTGTGTATGTGTGCAAGCATCTATGTGTGTGAGTCTGCAATGCCTGGGTATGCATGGCAACACAGTGTGTGTTTTCATTAATATGAAAGAAAAGAAACATTACAAGGCTGCACAGATGGGGAGAAAGTGAAACAGAAGAAGACGTGGCACAGAGGGAAAAAGGGAGGAGGACGATAACGACACATCTCAGAAGAGGATAACAAATCTACAAATGTGGGTTGGGGATGGAGGCAGTTTTCATAATTATCCCCAAAAAAATCATTTATAACTGTTCCCATATTTACTGAGGTTTTTTTTTGTAGTTACAGAGTAAAAATTTATAACTGTTTTACTACTTTTTTTTTTAACTATTTAAACATTTTTATTAAAAGAAATAATTTGAACTTTAACTGAACTTCACCCACTCAGCGGACACTTCATTAGGTACAACTTTATTAGGTTTAACTGCTTATTAAGGCAAATATTTAATCAGCCAGTTACACGGCAGCAACACAGTACATTTAGGCATGTAGACATGATGTCCTAATGACCTGCTGAAGGTCAAGGTGAGCATCAGAATGGGGAAGAAAGATTATTCAAGTGACTTTTAATTAGGTAATATTTGTTGGAGCCTGTCAGGCTGGTGTGGATATTTCAGAACTGCTAATTTTCCCACACAACCATCTCTTGAGTTTACAGAGAATGGACCAAAGCAGAGGAAATATCCAGTGGGTGGCAGCTTTTGGACAAAAACGCCGCGCCAGAGGTCACAGGATAATGACCAGACTGCATCGAGCTGATAGGAAGGTAACAGTAACTCCAATAACCACTTGCTACAAGGGAAGAGAAAAGCATACAATGTGTTGAATGTCAAAGCAGATGTTAGGAAACTGAAGCTACAATTCACACAGGCTCTTCGAAATTAGACAATAGAAGATTGTAAAAACATTGCTGAATCTCATGAGCCTTGAGTTTTGCTGTGACATTCAGATAGCAGGGTCAGAGTTTGGTATAAACAACATGAAAGCATGGATCCTTTTACGACCACAGCGTACCCGTCTTCTGATGGATGCTTCCAGCAGGATAAGGTTACCAAAAGACTAAGAATACTGAGGGTTGCATATAGCTGTAATTGAACACAGACAACATCTACAGCGTGTATGTAAATGTGCTGATGTCATGAAATGCTCACAGTACAGTTTATGACAATGCCTGGCAGTCACACACAAGTATAAGCGCTAACGCTTGATGAGGTCTAAAGATGTCACCCAGGAAAATTAAAAGGCTGTGAAAGCAGCCCATTTCAACATGCCTGCAGTGATCTTTTAGATCAGCACAAACACAAAGTTCAATTCTTTTTTATTCATGTATTGATCGGCACATTTAGCCCATGACGCTATCCCACTTCAATTTATTTTTCTCCCCTCTCCACATAAAGGGGAATATTCCAGCTAATAATGTGTGATTTTGTGATATGACGCAGCAAACCTCTATCTTTTATATTTCTTATTTAATACTCACACAGACATCATAACAATAAAAACAACAGTGTGCAGGGAGAAGCCAGATGCCCACAGGGGATTACTAACAGCGCTTTCCAGTACAGTAACAGTAGTTTGCTGTCTTTTTGCTGGCTGGCGATATGGCACTGCTGCAGCATGAGCCAGAGTTTATGCAGCTTATACCCTAAGTATAGTCATAAACAAAGAAAGAGAACTGTCCATCACTGTTCTCCTCTTTTTCCTCTTGCGCCTTATTGAGTAACCAGATCTGTGAAAACGCAAATCACTCCCTGTCTCCCCCCTCAGCCGCTTGCTCGGAGCCAGCCCAGCCATTCCTATCATTCGCGAGCCCCATTCATTCATAAGGTCTCCTGGTAGATGAAAGGAGACGCAGCACTGGTCCACACTGCCAGAACGTGTGTTTTTTCTTAAGCTGGAGATGAAAACACAGTTCTTAATTTGTCAATTAGGAGGTCACATCTGAGGCATCCAAACCTGCTACAGCTCACAGGTGAGGCGAAGCGAGAACCTGTTGCAGTATTGGAAACTTCTCTTGTTTGTCTTTAGACATACTGTAATTTTCTTGGGAGCGATTAGCATTGCTAATTCTTGGATAATTAAAATATTAAAGGGCCTTTTTTTTTTCCTCCACAGCTTTTCTGTTTTACATGGTCAATTTTTTCCCCCCTGCATGAGTTTGACATGGTGTGGCTGTCTTACGTAACAGCAGCTAGTTCTCTTCTCCGGCCTACTCTTTCTGGTTGTAGGTGTGCAAATGTGTTAAAATTAGCTGTACAATTTAGGTAGAAAGGAATCCTGCGTGCATTTCCATGATAACTGGCTGAAAAGCAGTGCTATTTTTTTCATTGTCTTCAGTAAGCTACATGATGTGAATGACACACGAGAATAAGATGAGAGGAAATCAGTTAAACAAGCAGCAGCTGACATTAGTGGCACAAAGGCTCGGCATCGTACCATGCTTTCTTTTTATCCTTGTAATACTCACATTGGTGCTTTACTGTGAGATTTACACATTTTAAAAGTTATTATGTAATATGCTTGTAGGATCACAAGCTTCAAATCCAGCAGAGGTTGTTTAGATGTGAGGTAACAAACACAACAAGGATTTCTGAAATTAAAAGAAACTTGGTTTCTGTGCTTGCTGTTTGTTTGCAGTTGGGGTGCTTTAGAGATCAACACCAGGTTTCTACAGCCATACAGCTCACTATGTAACATTAAATTTTTTATCAACACACGCACAAAAAAGGAACATATTTCCTTTTCACCTGATTTCAGCTTCATACTGTGCCCTCAATCCCTCACACACTCTCATGATCTAGTGACACCGTTCTCCTAAACCCGTTACCGACACCTGTCACTTCAACGCAACGGACCAGATCTCTAAAACACCCCGCTAACAATGCAGGATTCAGAAGGCGGTAAACAGGAAACGCTGTGGGCTTTTGAATTTTACAGCTTGCAAATTGTTTACAACCTTTAAACTGCTGGCACAATGACTTCTGTTTCCCTTATTCCACCCTGGACAGTTTAGATTTACAACTTCTGGTTAAAGCTTTAATTGTCAGCTGTGCGCTTATCATCATATTTCACTGAATACTGATTGTTTCCCATGAACCTTCAGGTGAAAATAAATTTTAACATAGTATACGACCTGAGGAGAAACACCTTTATGATGTTTGCGTATGCAAATTCATAGGAAACAGACAAAAAGAAAAGGAATGTACACATGGAAGGCACTCAGACCCAGGAGGTTCAGAGAGAGAGCGAGGGGGCAGCAGTGACAGCGAGGAGGAGGAGGAGGCTCTGAGAGAGTGAGGGGATGAGGAGATGGGGGGAGAGAGAGATCTGGAATCAATTAGGTGACTGAGCTGAAGTTGCTTGCATAGTTGTGGTGGGGAGTCAGGCGGAGGGGAAAGAGAAGGGACCAGGGTGTGAGTGTAGTGCCATGAGCGAATGTGTCTATATAAACACAAGCTCGCAAAAATAAGTGCAGTATGCGCCCGCTTGTTTTGATTGGACGGCATATCTAAGTATGCGTGTGAGCCTTTTTACCTGCTAGCCCTGACATCATCTCTTTAACCAGTAAAGTCAAGCCGCAGTAAAGCCCCTCGTCCGCTGAGCGCTCCGGAGCTAAGGTCAGAGTGGGTCACAAGAACGGATGGCTGGCACAGACCCAGGCCATGTCAACACAGCAGCTCTCACTATTCCCTTACGCAACTTCCCCTCGTTACTTCTGCGTGCACCAGATTCACACAGTGTATTCCTGCGCTGGCTCTGACACTGGGGGAATTTGACTCGACAAAGGAGGGAAAAAAGCAGCAACACTGTGAACTTTGTAGTCCATGTTGTTAAAGAAAAAAAAAAGAAAAGCCATGGTTTGTGAATGGTTAAACATATGCAGAGGATAAAGTGAAGTCACAACCTCAAGTAACGCCAATTGAGGTTTATTCACATGATTTCAAAAGCATGTTGTGCAGCGTCACTGATGGCCGGATGTGAACCCTCTGAACAAGAAAAAAAAGAACATCTTTTTAAGGGTATTTTGCAAACCTTGGATCAAGGATAAAATGTCTTTTTTTTATTTTTTAGGAATTTGGAGGAAAGGATATGTATAAAGAAGTATGCCTTTTCTATTACACTAAACTAAAGCAAATCCTCACAATTACATATACTTTAAACTTTTTCTGTCAATAAAAGCAAAATAAATTTAAAAAACACACACTAGCGCTGTTTAAATTGGTCAAAAAGAGCCTAAGCTAGGTTGTTTGAACTTGGAGTATGATATGTATTACAGTATTAATATTTTCAAAATGTTACACAGCTACAGTTCAGCGTCTGGGGTGTTGGGATATGAAGTGCTTGTGTACATTAGGTCAGGAATAGATGGTGAAATGTTACAACTGCGGACTGAAGAGGGCTCGGAGAGCCTGGAGCACCTCCGCTGGCAAGCAAAAGGCATATTGATGAGAAGAAGGAAAGTTCAGAGAGCAGAAAGTAAGAAATGAAAGCACAAAATGTGAGGGTTACTGTGTGTGTGTTTGTTTGTTTGAAGGTTCAAAGTAGACAGTCAAGAAAGTCTGAGTGAAAATTCTCTGAGAAGTCAGCCTCAGTGTGAGCGGCACATTTTATATACTCAACAGGGGGCACGTCGGAAATGGGAAAGAAAAATAATATTAACAGAAACACAAAGAACATCTTTAAATTCACAAACTGCAACCGTACGCTAAAACTGAAAGACGCCAGCTGCTGCAGCTCAGATTTTCTCATCAGCTCAACAAAACAGACTCCAACCCATCACTCATTCAAAGTTAACCGGCGATCGGTTTCTTATGCATGTTTCTACATTTGTCGGCTTCTTGACTTTTTTTTTTCATTTATTTTTAATTCAGTAAACAAATGTGGCGCATACTGTAAGCTTCTTGATTTATTTATCATCTCACCAGTCAGCCTGGCGCTAATTTGAAGCGATGCTGTGTATGATTCTGCAGCTTTTAATCGGGAAGAGCTTGTTGACACCATAATTTATAATTTACAGGATATTTACCGTATTAATGTAGAGTCAATGGTGCAATCAGAGTGACTGAAGAGGACTAAGCCCAGGCTATTATGTCAACAACAAGAACAATATAAGATTTACCACTTTATCTCTAATATAACCTGCTAGAAAAAAAATTGGGCTGTAGATGTGCGTTTATAGGTTTAGTGCATTTGTTGGTATAGAGGACAGAGAATCAGGGGAAAAGACCGAAACACAGGCAGGAAATAGGAGATAAGGAGCTGGAAAAAAAGCGCGGTATGTAAAATGCACTTGTGTTGGTGTGTGCATACACACGCTGGCCTCTTGCCAACCCTGACAATCAAAAAAAGAAAAAAGAGCCAAGTCTGCGGAGAAAAGCCAACAGATTTATCCCACACCCTTATGTAATTTGACAGTCACTTAGTTCTCTCAAACCAGTACAACACACACACACACAAATCAACGGCACACACTAATCTTTTGATGTCTAGGATGCAGATGATGGATGGATGGATGGATGCTAAGCACTAAGTGCCAAGTGTTGTCCCATAAGTCAGTGGGAAATATATAAATGAATGAACGGGATGTGGCGTCCGAACTATTTTTCACGCGCTGCAGTGAAAACACATTTTGTCTCTGTGGACACACATAATGACAATTAGCCTGTTAGGTTTTAGCACAGAATTAAAAGCAAAAAAATAATAATGGAATTGAAAATGAATCCCAATCAAATCTGCGTGCGTCAGTGTCTCTGCTGAACCGCATTAAACGGCTATTAATCAAGACAGATAAACGCCTGTTTTCTCAAACGTCTGGATTATTCCTGTATTGACTCACAGATCTTTCATCTGCATTTCTCTAAACCTGAATGTTTACCATCAAAACTGGCCTGTTTGAGTTAGCACTTTTACACGATGTCTCTTGCATTCCTTTAGATATCCTACTGCATAAAGAGCAACGCACGGTGACTTTCTCAAGGAACTGTGTATTCAAATGAGAGGTGTTTGTACACGTAGCTCACTGTGAAGTCTTTACTCAGGGATAATTATTAGCCAAGCATATTATTACACTAATGTGTATTCCCTTCACAATTTCAAGTTTATGGACTTCAGACTGCTGCATGAATAAACTGTCAATCATCTCATCCATGCTTGCTGTCTAATGCATCCTCTAAGAATTAATCCTATTTGGCTGAATACACAGGAAGCAATAGCAACTCTTTCTATCAGCCCGCACAGCTGAATGCGGTGTTGATGCCTCATATTTACAGTTTGCTCTTCATATAAGCAGATGCTGATGAGCTATTGCACTGTTGGTCTGTGTGACTGTAGCGTTTACACCTAGATTTATGCCTGCTAGCGTTAAATAAAAGCATATAAATGTATAAAAGATACACAGTTCCACAAAAAAAGATTAAATTAAATACCGACATGAGAAGTGGACAGGGCAGAGTGTTAAAGGGGCTGCTTATAATGTTCAGCCTTCAAAGAATTATGACCTTCCTTTGCGGTTGCTCTCAGCTTTACAAAGCTGCAGAAGCTTTCTGTTCATTGCTTGGCGTGAAGTGGGTATGGATGTAGGACTGACAGGTCCTGAAGGTTACAAAGACAGTCGAATATATCCCCCTGCAACATCGTGTCAGAGAGCGAGTAGTATTCTGGCAGGTTCAGTGTCCAGAAAACCAATAAATAAATACCTAAAAAACAAGTTGAAGGTTTGATAATAAATAAATATTCAGTTCCTCAACAGAAAGCCTGCAGCAGTAATTGAAAAGCACACAACCAGATTACTAAAAAGCAGAGAGGCAAAAGTTTTGAAAGGCCTTTGAAAGTGGTTTCATTTTTTGCCTGTGCAAGACTCCACCCTCTACCACCCACCTCGCCCAGCTGCCACTGTTGTTGAGCTCCCATAATTTATTTATTTAGGTTATTAATTGTGGTGTCAATGGGAAAAGTTGTGGCAGCTCAAATACAGACAAACAAGGTAGACTTCGAGTCTCCACACCTCTACTACCACATTTACTTGCTTAATTAAGTTTCTTCTTCTTCTTCTGCTAACCAACTAATCTTTGATAGCTGCCCCTGACGGCGAAGCATGCCTGCGCTTGTCCGTGCTTGTTTTAATCCACGCAATTAGGAGAAGGTGAGCTCGCTTTGGGCTCACAGGTTATGGTGTAAAAACCACACACAGCCTGTTCACACCATATCGGGGAAAAAGATATTGGCAAACAATCAAAAACAATTTGTCTGATGTCCACGGTTTCGCTGGAAGTGTTTGTGAAGTGGGACGCTGGAGAGTGACTGCAGCTGAAGGGGTATTTGTTTGTTGTCAGTAATGCCTTCTCAAGTGCATGAGGTCTGATATTTTGAGAGTTGCTCAGGTAGAGGGAAGCACTGCCTTTTGATCCCCATTCATCCAGGGTGTATCTGCAGACTGTCAAAGTAATGTGTCAAGCGTCGAGCAGCCAGTTGTGCTGGGATTTGTATGAGTCAAGCATCGGTGCTACAGTAAAGAAAACAGTTTATCTTTTTGTTTTTTGAGACGGCTGAGGATTAAACAGAAGTAGACTTTGAATAATGTAGGCATAGTATCATGCAAGCAAGTGTTCATTTATAATGACTTAGTCTGGTGCACGGAAAATAAAGTGTGACAAGCATTTTAACTGATGCCTATTAAAATGAAACACCGGCAGATTAAAATATAAGAGCATTTAATCTTTAGCACTCGCCAGAGTGGAGAAGCTAGCGATGTAAGAGGGACCATTTCTGTGTGTTGACCCTCAAGTTAAGCCACAGACACTTGAGCACCTCATTAGAAGTGAATGGGCTTCGAGGTGGGAGGCAGGGCAGCCATGGAGAGGCTTAGCGGGCCTCCACAGAGTTTCCTAACTGCCACTAGAGGGGAGGCGAGAGAGAAAGAGTTGGAGAGAGACAGAGACCGAAGCGCTGTCTCTTTCTCTCGAGGATGTTGGAGAAATGGACTGCTCCTCCTCCCTTTCCAGGGAGCATTCATGGCAGTATTTGTGCTGGTCCCTTGTCTGGTCCACAGAGTTTAGGAACTTATGAGGAAATATTTCAGTGAAGTATTTTAAAGTACTCTCAGAGATCAATAGTTAGATGGTAAAAAAAAACAGCCCATCAGCAAATATGCCTGGTCTCTGAGATCATCACACCACTATTCATCAAACTGAATTAAACATCTCAGTGGAGCCACACGAGGGCTGCAGGGACAGAGATGCTCAAATGGGAGCCATCAGTTTACTCTAATGAGTGTCGGATACACAGGAATCAAGTCTTTATTCAGTTTTAACCATTTTCTTGCCTTCATTGCCAGGCACTGAGACGCCACCACTTATCAGCTACCTTAAGAACAGCGGCTTAATTTAGAGTTTATTAAATATATATTGCAAGAAAAAATGACAGCATTTAATCAATAGCTTTCAAAGTGGATGTGGTTCATCATGGACATCATGGCACTAAAATTACTGCAACCATCAACTTTTGCCTGAAACGGTTGTTCCAAAGACACCCGTCTTTGAAATTACCAACCAAGTCCACGACCATTCGCCGTCAGCTGCCGCTGTCTTTACACAGATTTCGGTGATTCAAGATGATAATAAAAAGGCAATAAAATGAAGTCAGTCTGCTATCAGTTAGTAACTGCAACTACATGCAATTTGTTTCTCACAATATGACAATAAACTATCATAAATTGGCGGAAATCACAAATCTGTTGTTGTCTAAATACACCGAAATTCACATTAACTACTTAGAGTCCACCCAGAAACTCATAAATCTGAAACAGAAATTCCTTCATAGCGATGTAGTTGCTGCAGGACAGCAATTTAACTACAATCAGTCGGCAACCAGTTCAGCTGAGTCCTCATTTACAAAGAGACGCATCACAGATGAGTTGTACTCATCGGCACAGACTGGCTCACAGTGACTGCAACATGTTGGCAGTCGACCTTTAGATTTTAAATGAGATCAGAAATTATTTGCAAACCTTCACAAATCTGTCTGAAAGTGATTGCAATTTTATCCAAAACAGTTTAGACATCTTTGTAGAACGTACAACATAAACTATGTAAGCGGCCGATACCATTGCCAGCATTCATGCTTATGTGTTTCACCTGGTGGTCGTGTCATGCAGTGCGAGGATTCCTTCCATGATCCTCTGCTCTTTGTTTTTGTCTTTTTTCTTTCACTTCTTTGTAAATTCACTCACATCAGTTCTTTCAATCTCTATCCAGGAAATACTAACATCTGCGAGTCCTTATATTGAGGCTAGGATTATGGTTCCTTATACTGAGGTTGACAATTATTGTGCACTTAATGATCCATTCAAAAACTGCAGCGGAAAATTAGCCATTACGTTTATTACTTAACCAGTGCTTTTTGGCCTGCAGCCTTCATCAGGGTCATCAAGAACTATATTGCAGACAGCACTTTAAATATCATGCTGTGTAGGGTATCAGAGGAGCTTGCATTTATGACATACCTACAGTTTAGATTTAGCATAGAAGCATAAATCCCCTCTGAGGCCAAATGAGATGAAAATCTCCTACAAGAGAGTTGGCCATGGCAGGAATCATGAGTCATGCATAGCTAACCTAGCACAGCCCAGTGTTAAAAATCAGGAATTGGACATGAGTATAATAGTTTTTCTTTACTGTGCCAGAATTGTGATTATAGCCAAAAAAGATGCACACATACTGATGATGAAAAACTACAGCTTCTAAGGAATCTGTGGGAATTCATTTTACAGGCAGTGACGTTATTCCCAACTGATTACAACAAAATTTAAAAAAAATGCATAACAGTAATAGCATAATATACCAAAGTAGCTAAAAATACTATTTAATTATTCTTCTGGCCGATGTGTAAGTAGCCTATGGGCATTATTGAACACATTCCTAACAAAGAGCACATGTGGAGGTGTTCAGTATCCAAAAAAATGTAGTCTCCATGATTGGTAATTGTTTTAACAAGCAGCTCTAGCCCCTGTAGGAGAATCGCAGGCTATTGTGGAGACATTGATTGTCTGTTTACTGCAACAAAATCAGCATTTCTCTGCTTGTGATAAAAACGCCAAGGGAAAAAATCAATTTGGCCATTGCAGTCACTTGATGCGGGCTGAGAGGCCTCGCAAACTGCAGATATCAAAGGCAGCTGGCTCATCTTCAGAAAGGAGGCTCGAAGGAAACAACAACAGCATTCATACCATCTATTTTAAAATATAAGCATATATAGCTTCATTTTTGAGTCATGTTTGCTGTTAAACAAATTTGGCTTTAGTCTGCACTGCATAATACTCGTGTCCTAAAGCGAAACAGAATTAATCTCAAAAGTCACAATGGAGGAAGATTTGGAGCAGTGCTATTCTTATTTATTTCTTTATTTATTCGAACAAAGCATGGTGTCTTGTTGTTGTTGTTTTCTGCCTTTTGTTAATGATGTCCCCACAGTCAAGTCAATTCTATGCATGTAGTCTAAAATAAAATAAATAAATGAAAACACAAAATTGCTTTAAAATCTGTACAACATAAAACACCACCTACTGTCTACACCAATACTTCTGACACCACAAATAAACTTTTAATGTATCATCTCAAAGCACACAGCAGAACACTGAGAGAGTGCTTTGTAGCG
Organism: Pelmatolapia mariae; assembly: GCF_036321145.2. NCBI lineage: Eukaryota > Metazoa > Chordata > Actinopteri > Cichliformes > Cichlidae > Pelmatolapia > Pelmatolapia mariae. The sequence goes on along the minus strand of NC_086233.1, from coordinate 23,152,398 downwards.
AGCTACATACCATCATATATGCCATTCATTTAATTTCAGATGTTACATGTCAGACAAATAAATTCACACTTGGAGTCACACTACATATATATACATATATACACATCTTTACATATACACACACACACACACATATATATATATATATATATATATATATATATATATACACACACACAGAGAGAGAGAAAGAGAGAGAGCTAGCATTAGCTAATGCTAGTTAGCTAATGCTAGCTAGCTTACCTAAATTTGGCAGCAAACTATTTCCATAATATATTAATCATATTGTATAAATTATTAAAGAAAACATCTGAGATGCTTACCATTTGTTCCAGAATAGTGTTAAATATGAACCAGGGCATTTTTTTCTTTTTCTTTTTTCCCCAAATTGCAATGCTATGACATCATGAGAACACCATTGGTCAGTTGCAATGTTGATCCTGAAGCAACATTATTATGGTCATGCAGGAACAACACAAACATATATAGATAGATTTCTTGTATCTTGTATCCATGCATGCAGAAAAGTCAAAAGTGGAGTTTAGCAACTGTTCTAAGTGCCACTGTCTCCTTTTATAGTACTGCCACATCATCAAATAAAGCGCAGCTAAAGTTCAACAACCTTCCTCAACTTAATCATAAAAAACTGATTCTCGGCACAGCTGCCTTTGCGAGGAGTACACTGGTGAAAAATACATAAACAAAGCTTTGTTGTTTTTGGGGGATTTTTATTAAATCTGCCGTATATTCCATAGCAGCAGCAAACTGTTCATGTCTTTGAGGTCAGATCGAAAAGTTATACCGTGTCCACATTTGCCCAGATTAGTTTAATCCCACAATTCCCTTACAGCCTCTCTTCTTTCTCTGTCTGCTTCTGTAAAACTCCTTCTCCCAGTCTGTCCTTCATTTTGTCTCTCAATCTCTTTTTCTATCTAAGACACACGTACCCACACAACAACACACACAGACACACACACACACACAAAGCTTTCATTCTTTCAGTTTGCGGTTTTTCTTTCAAAACTGAAAGGTTGTGAAGGAAAAGCGTACACTCCCACCCCTTCTCCGTGCAGCTGGGAAACTTCACCCCTACCGTCACATCGCTCTTTCTCACTCATACTCACACACACACACACACACACACACACACGCACACGGGGTGAGGAGGTCACGGGCCACGCCCTGAGAGCCCACAAGGGGAGGAGAGAAGAAGAGGAGGAGGGAAATCAGAGATTCTCTGTCCTTCCCCACAAATTTGCAGACAAGTAAACACGACTGTGGCAATTTTTTCCTTGTTTCCTAATTCATTTTCCCTCCTCCCTTCGTGTGGCGTGTGTGTGTGTGCCTCCATCTGTCAAGTAAAAGCCAGAGGATAAAGTTTCTCCCCCCACGAAAGCATGTTTTTCTTCTTTATGTTTGGAATTTGCAAGTAAATTTGTCCATCCTGTTAGAAACAGTCATAGCTGAAGAACAGACTGATCCTTTCTCACATATTCGAGATAAGAGAGATGTGAACAGGAGGTGTGAAGTGACCAATTTTCAAAATGAGTGTATGTTGTTGTTGCTGGCAGCACAGCAAATAAGAAACCAAAAAAGAAAAAAAAAATGGAGAAACATGTGCAGAACACCACACCAACTGCATATCTAACGGCCTAAAGAGAAATCGCAGATGTTCTGCTCTCCCTCCAAACAAACCACCTCTTTTCTTCTTTCTGAAGCATGAATTCCCGTCTCTCTCACTCTCTCACACACACACACTCACTCCCGCTGTTCCTCCCCTCTCTCACTATATGTATCTCTGCCTTGTCCTTTCCCTCCCTCTTCATCTTCCCACTCTTCCCACCCCTCCTCCTCTCTTTTTCTTGCTCATGTTTTTTTTCTCCTATGATGGAATTGCTGCTTTCCACATGTGACTCACTTTTTCACCAGCCAAAGCCAGACAGGGGAAAAAAAAAAGTCAAAATGCATGTGTCTTATTGCCTCTCTGACTCTAGTAAGTCCCTCTCACTAGGTGAAACAGCATTCCTTCAGGGGCCTCTTATAACCTCCATAGGTCTCCCTCTTTCAGCGAGGTTGTTTCCTATTGAGACATGTGTCAGCCAGCGACCTAGTTCACTATTCGAGCAAAATTTGGGAGGCTAATTATTCACCCCCTCTGTTCGAGTCTCGCTTCTGAGAGCTGCTCCTAAGACAAACCCTGAAGGAATAAAGAGAAGGAGTAGGCCCTGATTGGCAACCGTACACCCACACCTTTTATTTGCCAAGGAACTAAGCGTGCTCGCAGATATTCGCCACCTTAACATCACAGAGAGCAACCCCGAATACAAGGGAGGAGAAAGGAGGGGGGAGCACAACAAAGCTCCAAAAGGAGGAGGGTTAGCAGGAGGAGGAGAGATGGCTAGAAAAGGAGAGCGTCAGTGCATAGAGCTAATGCCAAGTAAAACTTGTTGACACAGAAAAGAGGCTACCAGGGAGTCATTTAAGATTAAAGATAGATTTAATTTCTTTTTTTATTATTTTATTGCTTTATTTTTCTCAAAATCAAACAGTTTTAGATGAAGTGACAGCAGATTTCCTCTGCTGTGAGCCAATAAAGTGAAGTTGAGCTTTTGCCTCTAAAAGGACACATTTCAGTACAGTCATATTATTGAATCTAGGGAAAAGGCTGGTTATGATAAAAGCACGCTTTGCAATGTATGAAAAATGTAGCAGGTTACTGTTCTCGCCATGAATATCTCTCTTTGAAACCGCCCCATAAAGATCTCTTTCCACACTCACAGAAGTGACTTTTATCGACTTTCTTTCATTCACTTCCTGTCTGTTTTATTTTACCCCGGCTGAACCCTGTGGCCTTTGTCTCGTTAGTCTTTAACAACTTCCACCTTCGATTTGCCAACTTCTGGCTGTAAGTCGTAAATATCAAGAATTTTCTAAAGCTACTTTTCAGACGTGAACTCCTTTCCATTAATCTGATGGCATCAGAACATGTCGCTTTCATGCCTGAATGCACATCGTAGTCACTTTACCACAAACAATCTCAACAGCAATCTTACTACAGTGAGTCTAGCCTAGTAATATTTGTGTGTCACTTTGAACTTGGCAGAAGTTTGTTTAAAGAAAGGCAGACACAAGATTGTGACTGTGCACATGTCTCTCTTACATTCTTTCATCTCCCTGAAGGCACAACTGTTTTGGAGAATACCCTAAACGGCAATAACATAAGAAAAGAGAGAAAAAAAAAACACTTTTGGCACGTGATATCCTCTTTCGGTCTTCATCTGCCCAAACTTATCTGGCAGAAAACCTCAAAGATTTACCAAAAAAGTAGCATGTTTATTTTCTACACACGGGTTAAAGTCTGAACATTTTAACATTTCGTCTCCTGCATTGGTTCATCAACATCACAAAGACAGCACAAAACAGAGAGTTTGCATTTCTTTAGTGGCCAGAAGCACACAAGCACACAAGCACACACACACAAAGTCTTCCCCAAAATCCCAGCACACCGCAAAGTTGAGCTTTCCTGGTTCACTTAACCCTGCAAGTTCACACTAAAGCTTGATTTAGACTTCTGCGGGGAATCTACGTCCTAACTTACGATGTAATTGGAAGCAGCTTTTAGCCCTACGCTGTAACCTTTCACGCCATTCAAGTCATCGCGGGCAGCATCGACGCAACATGTAGTTACATTTCTCAGGAGGTGCACTCCTGATTAAGGATTAAAAGGAGTTTCGGGTAATGTCGATTATGTCGGTTCTTTAATGCTGTGAAAGGTCAAGTTTACAGGATTCACAAGTAGCGAACTTAATCCCATTTTTGAATTTTAACTGGAGTGAGTCAGTCTTCTTGCTTCCAGCTGATTTTAGAAGTCTTTCTTTTGAGTTTCTTCGAAGGCCTGCTGCATTAGACAACAGCAGAAGCCACCTTTGAGCTCCTCCCAAAACAACAAACGAACAACAGCAAGAACTTCATGGGATTCTCATAAGCCACAGCAAGCATGACGACAGGATCAATCGACATCTAACAGCTAATCACTCTGTGTTCCTCGCGTCAGGCAGGTGTGCTGTCTCACAATGTTTATAAGCCACAGTTTAAAAACTGGTCTGTCTCTTTAAGTGTGTGGATGTCTTCTCACAACCACACACAGGATGTGGCTTATTTAATTATCATAGCAATTAAGAAAACTCTGACCTCATTCACTATATGTCACTTGAATTACCGCCAAATCTCCAGAAGAGTGCACAAGATCGAGCGAGTGCTGTAAGTTATGCTTTTAGCAGAAAAAGTATATAAAAATATACACCATTTCAAGGGGGTTTAACAAAACCTATGTGGAAAGAAAGCTCCACTTTGAAGCCCACATTATCAGGTCGGAAGCACACTCTCTGCTATGCGCACTGGCACCTGTTTTCTGCGACAGCATTCAACATTCATCCAGGGAGGACTGGTTCATCGTGTTTGCACACAGCTCTTAAAAAATGTTGCTGTGTATGCAGGGATCACTTCGGCACATTGCTGAGCAGGGAGAGCATTGTCGCGAGCTCTTCACTCCTCCTCACTTCTTTATTTTCCACTATACATTATCATTATGATGATATGGGGAACAATGGCTCGGCTAAAACAATATGCAAAGAGAAGAGACGGGAGAGCAGAGGAGAAAGAAAAGATTATATCTGCTCAATCTTTAGATTTTATATACAATAATAGATCTGAGTGCCATTGTAGCATAAGGTTATGTATTCAGCTGCTCGCTGCCGTCATTAAAATGATCAGGTGGTCACAGCTCAAGCTAAAAAGTGAAGAGGCAGCACTTTAGGATCACCACCTTGAATCCTGGCTGCAATAATCAGAGAGGTGAAACAGATTCCAGTTGGCTAACAACTGCTGCCGAGATGCACTTCAGCAAAACGCTTAATCTGTCACTGATTCGAAGAGGGTCTTTAGCCGACCGGCTACATGCTGCAGGACACAATAGTGCTATTAGGTATATGATGCAAATATCTGTCTCTGTGTTGGAATGGTGCCACAGATTGCACATCTACTCTGAACAACCTCAAAAAACAACACATAATGAAACTACTTGACAGGACACTTTAAACACAGCAGTACTTCTTATTTAATCCATGCAAAATCTTTCAAATGTTTAAAACACACACACACACAAACACCCAGAGTGGTGCAGCGCAATAAGTTTGCAAGTTCTCATTTTATCAGCGTGGGCTTCCTCCCACAGTTCAAAGACATGCTTGTTCGGTTAATTGGCGATTCTAAATTTGCCTTAGGTGTGGATATGAGCGTGTGTTGTTGTGTCTCTGTGCAGGGTGTACCTAAAGTCAGCTGGGATAGACTCCAGCTCCCCTCACCTTGCAACTCTGAAAAGCAGTTAATAAAAGCTATTCATCACACATTCTTCAGCTGATAAACAACAATTCAGAAAGAATTTTTCCTAAATTGTCAGTATTTCTTTAATGAGACGGCTTTTATGTTTAGCCGAAGAGACTGAAACTGTGCAAATACCTGCTCTGAATTAATTAAGTTATCTTATGTAGTTCCAGCAGACAGTAATCTAGTTTGCACATTAAAGAAAAATTGTAACTTTGAAGTTCACACTTGCTGTCTCTTTATTCTTCTCTAATGCAGAGAAATAACAAGTACAAATGTTAGAAATGAGGCAGAACCAGGAACTGTCAAAGTCCATCACTTTTAAAAGACGTGAGCAGTGACAGCTGGAACAAACAAAGCACGTATCTCAGTTAAGGATGACATTTGTTCCATTACCAGTCACCTCATTGTTATTTCAGGTGGGATACTGGTGGAAAAAACATGCTCCAGTTCATGCTATAGTCAATTTTGAGGTTTTGGGCTACTCTATTCTGAGACGTCTGTTGGATGTTTGTGTAAATTGGAGCATATCTGCATGTTTAAAGACGACATTTCAGAAAACTTGATGATAAAAAAATATTTAAAGTATGTGGGGAGGTTTTATGATGATTCTTGTTGCTTGCATGTTATTCTGTTCCAATCAGAACCTAGAGAGGTTTCACAGTACATAGCTTTAAAGACTTTTATGTCCAGTTTTATTACTATCAATATTTATAGAACATCTTATGGCGTAAAATCGATTTTTTTGAATTTATTCAGTACTTTTAGATTCATGAAGGTGATGAAAAGATATTAAAAACCACTGACTCCGATATGTTAACAAACCAAGAACAAGAATCTATCTGGTTTTTTATCCAGCGTTCAGATTCTTGTTCTGGAAAAGTGAGCACAGCGGTGCATATTTGGATAAATAATACGCATCATTTGCACATTAAAACATAATATTGCAGAAAACTAATCATAAAAAAAATATTTTTTTCTTATTTTATTATATTGTGCCCCGTTCACCTGCAGTGTCTCCCCGTTGAATTCCTCCAATAAAATTATGAGCTTGCTCCATGTGTAAAATGCAAATCCAGGACTGTCAGGCAGAGCTGCGAAATAACCTGGAAATTGTGTATGTATGGCACTCTAATAACTGTGCATTCCTGCCGGCAGCTCCATAACAGTAATAACCTAAATCTAACCTGTATTTCTAAAGCAGGTGGCAAGTGGTGAGGAGGGTTTGTCTCCACAGGCCAGATTATGAGTTCACAGCCAGACGTGGACAGATAGAGGCAGAGGTTAGCCCTCCTTCCTGCTCTCTTCTACGACACACACACACATTTTGGCAACCGTTTTTTCACAGGACAATTACCTTGCGACCTCTGCCAGCCCACACGCACATACACACTTGTCCAATTACGGACAGAGTAAAGGAACGATAACAGTCACAGTCGAGCAATACACACACACACAACCTGTCATGATGCGTATACACACTCCACAACCCCTCCAGCGCCACAAAATATGGCACTCTCTTTCTGAAGGGCACAGCAGCACCCAGCTGCAGCATTCAAACACACGAGACACTAAGACTATCAGACTCCCCGTACACATTTGGCACAGATTTCCCCGTTTCACCTTGTTTAAACCAACTGCCTGCAGTAATGTCCGATTCACACACACTCACACTCTTCTTTCTCTCTTTTAATTTCATTAAGTCTGATTATTTTCTCATAAGCATTTCTACTCTAATCCACTTGTTGGGTCGCACATCTTTGTAGCAGCAGCCAAACACTGAGCTGATAATGGATATGCACAATTGAGGGTGTTTTTAAAATTCACTCCTGCTGTGGCTCACACATTCACTGGTACTGCAAAAATATGCTGAATGATGCTGATGACATTTGGATGTAAGATAACGGTATGGGGGGGATGCTTTACACGTAATACCTGGAGTATATGGTGTATAATTATCTCTCTGCCGCCTTGTTTTTCTTTGCTCTTTAGTTTGTGGTCTCTTAAGATCGTTTCTGAATAAAACATGTACATAATTTCCTTGAGACAGTGCGGTTAAGACGCTCGTCTCTGGAACAACATTCACCCCCAGCTAGGATTGATTCCAGTCAGAGTCTTTTTCTGCTGGATCCCCCCCACCCCTCCACCCTCGACTCCTACTTTGTATTCCCCTCAGCTTTACTACAGTTTCAAGAAAGAAAAGGAAAATTCAGGGTGCTGGAAGTCGTCCTCTTAGTTAAAGCTTAAACAACAACATATAGATTTTCAAGTGTGAATTTCCAGCAGGAGCCTTAACGCCAGGGAAATGCAAATATCATAAATTTGCCTGATTGGGATGCACGTTATAAATATTTCAGCAGCCTCAGATGAAATTATTCCGATCATACAGCATAGATTAAATTGCAAACACCTGCTACACCCGCTTAAGTGAATATCCCTCTAACTCTTCCTCCTGCAATCACCTTGACCACATGCTGTTTTGGTGGCACACCGGAGCACCGCCTATGGTGTTATCAAAGTCATCAGCCTTTCGTTTTCCGCTGCAGAGTGTCCTAACTAGATAACGCTCCACCCACACACCCTCTTCAGCAAATCCATAATCAATCCCATTATAGGTTTCTTTGTCCGGTTGTTAACCGAACACATTTGTGGGCTGATAAAGCAAACTGACATTTTCATTTTAGTGATCAAGCTGCTGCTTTTATACGGAATAATTTGTGACCGCAGCGGCAGAATAATTTGAAATTCATAAGCCCACTGTTAGGGTTCCAAGGTTCAGTGGCTTTACAGCACATGTAACACTTGTTACCAAGTCTTTTTATAATATATATATATATATATATATATGTATATATATATATATATATATATATATATATATATATATATATATATATATATATATATATATATGAAAGCCATGTTTGATACTTTTATGTGTTTGTGCCAGGAGAATGGAAAAAACCATGAAAATGTCTCTCTATGAAAGAAATACACCTACCAGGGAATGCTCTTTTTTGATCCTAACCATCACATCTGCACTTTCTTTGAGACTGAACAGACCTTCTTTTTTTTATGCTGTAAAACATAATCAGCAGTGAAACAACGTAATTTAGGAGGTTTAATAAAAACTGGGCCATTACGCAGATACAAAGATGTGACTCAGATGCAAGTTTTTTTTAAGTCACAGTGGAGGAGAGGTAATGACTCATCCTCATCCAACTACTGTGGGAAAGTCATTCCACCACAGGAAAGGAAGGAGACTGCAAGGCCACTGCAGGGAAAGGGATAAATAATTAGACAATTGCACCAGAGCAGAAAGCGAGGTGTCTAGGTCACGACCTGAAAGTACAAGTTTTGTTTTTAAAGTCAGTATGTATAGCCACGGCCATAAATAGACACAAAGGACAATTCTGACAGCAGCTGTATGGATGAAAAGAAGGAAAAGGTTAGCAGGATGCAGGAGTGGATACAGTGTGATTTGGGAGCTGTGGCAGGCCGAGATGATTGCTGTGATTTGGGTTAGGCAGGAAGGAAGGCATGAACGTGGTGAGGCTGAGAAAAAAAGTGTCATCATTATTGACTGTACTAAAAAGATGGTTGTACACACTCGGTCTTCACCACTTTTTTTTCAATCAAATCTTTTCGACCACAAAGCAGTCATACCAACCCTGCTTTATTGTCTGAGTAATTCTAAATGTGACATTACATACATTACATAATTCTTAAAACTAATGATAGAACCATAAACTCTTTAGGAAATCTCACAACTGAAATCAAAGACCAGGTAACCCAAAGGGTCGTTTTCACATAGAAATTTATAGAATCCAACAGTCTGGCAACCTTAAGATAGCATGCACTTCCGTATCATTTATACATAGTTTATGATTAAATATCCCGTCAGCAAATATTGCTTCATCATAGCTGACTGCATCTCAAAAGGCAATATTTAGTGGTAAGAGTAAACAGTTCTCTTTGATGGAGGAAAAATGACTAAATGCATTTACCGAACACAGTCCCTGTCTTCTTATGGGAGCATAAGAAGACAGGAAATGCCATTCGTCATATCTCACGCAAATGTTTAAACTTTTCACTTGTTAGGTTTACACTTTAAAAATGAACCAATCACAATGGACACTGAACAATGACGTTGAAGGGTAGCCTATGTGTTATAAAGTGACGCCAAAGGGAAGTGACCAAGCGTCAGCATGTGATGCACTGGGAATGAGACTAGGACCTCCTTGATCAAACAAGTCTAACAGGAATGGCAGGAGGCCCACTAGTGAACCCTGGGGAACGCCTCCATGTAAAAAAAATGTACCATTGGACCAGAATAACAATATAGTCTTCTTTCAGCTGTGCTACAGTAGATCATCTGTCTCCATTTCACCCTATCCCTAGAATCCTCCTCTCTTCGTGTCCTCCTTCACTACATCTATGTCCTTCTCTCTCATTCCCTCCTAACACGCCTTCCCTCTCTTCCCTTCTTTTGTATTTGGCCAACAGAAGCATAGTTTCCACCGGCATCCTGTCGGCCAACTGGAGGCAATCATTGTTAACCCTGGGCCCCATGGTGGGGCCACAAGCCAGTATACTCCTAGTGCCAATCCCAAGCCTGGATAAATGGAGAAGGTTGCATTGGAAGGGGCATCTGGAGTAAAAGCTTTGCCTAGTTGAACATACAGATCATCAATAAATAATAATAATAAAGCAAGTGATTAAAAAGTCCGGGGAGTTATAAGAAAATGAAACCCAGGAATTCACTGTTAATATTTCCAAGACGTGTGACTCCTTGTGGAAGATAGAGCTCTGAAAAGCAATCCCACTAGTCTGAATCTTTCATACAGATTTATACCGACTGTTTAATCATGAGAAAAACTTATTCCTAAAAAGATTTTCACCCCTGCCTCTTGTGCTCTTGCTTTGACTTCAAAGCAAAACAAAACAAAACAGTAAATCTGAAAGCTTTCACTCCAAAACTAGGTTATAAGAGTATAACCACCATCAAATTATCACTTTCATGTAACAGATTTACAGCAAATATGAGCAAACCAAACCGTTTCTTTGTGTTTTGCTTCAAGAGCGATAAATCACCTCTTTAGTTTAAAGACCACATGGGGTATTAAGTTTAAGATATTATTTGATGTACTGTCTTGGTTTGGCTGAGTAATTACCGTAGTAATTACAGTGGACACAATTTTGACACATTTTTAGCCGTGCATCCTTCAGAACTGAAACATTTTAACCAGCGCCTCTATGCAGAGCAGCTCTTTACAGGTCTATGAGCCATCACCCTCACACTCACTCTCACTCAAACACACAAGAGTGGCTCGAATCATCTGTTTAACACTTGTGATTACAAGTGTGAACGTGTGACTTAAAACCCACCTACTGACTGCCAGAGATTTTAACCATTTGAACTGATCTTTTCTCACTGTGGCTGTGTAGTGACATGTTGGCTCTCTGTCATGACTTACAGGGACATTTCAAGGGAAGAGAGCCATCGTTAATGTCGAAGATTTTTCTTCCCTCGTCTGGCATATCAAAGGTGGGGAAAAAAGACCAACAGAACCAGACAGTAAAATGCATTACCTCGTTCTTGCATTATGACACTTTGACTAATGTGTTGTGGTTTCATTCAAACCAGTTCTGTCCCTAATCATCTCAAGGTATATTCAAAACACCAAGTGCTGCTGCCTCACAGCAAGTGTCTTTTGGTTCCCTGAAATGTAAGTTACACCAAAGAAACATCCACACCAGGTAGTTGATGCTGCTTCATGAAAGCTTCCTGGTTAATTCTGTTTAACCAGGAAGCTTTTCTGGTGCTATTTACAATTACGAGCAATTGTTATCGAGTAATTCATGCAACAATTCTTTTAAAGATGCGACCGCACTTTCAGCTTTTGTAATAAATTATTTCATCACCGCTGTGTCCCGCAAACAGACAAAAAAGAGAAGTGTGTGTTTGTTTGTAGCTGCTGTAAAGAGACAGTGCCACACACACACACACACACACACACACACACACACACACACACACACACACACACACACACACACACACACACACACACACACACACAGGCTTCTTTGTGGCTCTGTATGAGTATGTAAATCTCTTTGGTAGGTGTTGCTTCTGCTGGATGATCATAAGGTCCAGATTGTGTATTCAGCCACCACTTTGACCATTATGCATGTTTAAGTATGTGCATATGTGTGTGCGTGTGTACACGACAGCCTGTGTGTTTGGTTTGTGTGTATGTGTGTCACTTTCTCTTTGGCTGTGCTGGCAACACGCTGATGACTCAGCCCATTCAGCACACTAATCCTGTTTCCTCACAAACTGTACTCAGCCCACACTGGGTTTTATTATGCTGTATACATTATAGGCCAATGCCGTCTGATTTTAGGACAGCAAGTCACCATGAGTTGAACAGGATGCTTTAATGCCTGTCATTTAACCAAAGGCAATACCACAGAGTGCTGCAGTATAGTGAGGAAGTAGAAAAAGATGCAAGGCTGGATCTAACAGTAAGCTGCACATGCTGTTGGGAGTAACTCAAAGCCGCAATTAATTAAGACTAAACAGCAGGTTAAAATATCCATCACTTTGAATAGTCGGAAGCGCATATCGATATATTTTTGAATTGGGTTACTTTGTGTATATTTAAACAAATGAGCTCAGGGGAGTCGGCTAAACCTGTCCTGTTACCTTAGATCACCAGAACATTAAAAATATTAAAAACAGCTACTTGGTGCCAGCCAGTGCCTAGCAGGACAGCCAGAGCAGGAGATGTCTGTCCTGTATCAGAATGAGTTTGTAGCGCTGTCCAGCAGTGGGTTAGAAAATTTAAGTGTGAAAAGCACTTAAATCAATTCTACTTACGTAGAACATAAACGTTACAGTGTTTGCTTAGACAACAAATGAGCAAATATAATTCCATCTATTTTTCAACCCTTTAAGCCAAATGTATATATACATCAGTTTTTGAGACTTCTACCTCATCAGTGTGATTTCCCCCCCCCAAAAAAAACTAACAAAATAAATTGCACAAGACATTTTTAAGCAATAAATTACAAAAAAAAGCTAGATGTAGTAAATATGATACAAATTAGAACTAACATTATTAATATTATTATTATATCGTTTTTTATTTTATCAGATGGGTCAAGAAACACTATTTTCAAAGAATTCAGGTTTGCTGCCAATTAATTCATGGATAAAGGTTGCCTTAGATAGTCCTAAATTTAAAAAAAAAAAAAAAAAAAAGATTTTTAGGCTTTTTGAGGTAGTGCTGTACTTCTGGTGACTTGGCTCCACAAGTAAGACAGGCTGCCACTGTTTTTGGCTAGCTGACATTAGGTTTTTCTTAGCCTCAATCTGGGACTTTACAAGAAATACAATCACTTTTAGACACAAATAACTTTGTTATCCAGTTAAATTAATAACACTTATTATAATGTTACAGACGGGCTGGACTCCTACCTTAAAGTTATCATTTTATTTATAGTCATTAGCCTTTAGCCGCTACCTCAATGATAGCACACCAGACAGCTTAGGGCCTTTTCACACTGAAAGCAGCATGCACTACACCAAAATGCTCTACATCAAAATCCACTACGCGCTACCTGTACTACGTTGTTTTGTGGCCACTCATAGTCTACAGACGTAGTGTATGGATAACTAAACATGTTTGATCTGGCAAAGCGCTTGTGCCTGATGCAACCTTCCCAATACCAACACCGCCACTGGGAGTAAACGAGCTTGTGACCACCTGATGCGGGGTTTGCAGCTTTCAGGTAACTGCTAATAGTTAAATGGCTAACACTGACGTATGCACAGGCCAGGTTAATATTTATAATACCTCTTCAGTACTTCAATGTTGCTGAAACTGAAGCTTCATTGACCTTTCCAAGTGTTGCTTAGTGTTGTAAAGGTCAAAGTTCAACTGCTAGTGATGAGACAAAGACGGTAACATTGATATCAATGCTGCTGTAAACGAGTTTCTAATCGAACAGTAACTTTTAGTTTTGACAACCAGTGAGTAAGGATGCGAATGACATGTTGCTTCAGGTTTTTTTAAGCAAAAGATAACAATAAAGGTCAAATCCAATCACTGTACAATTCTGTGTCCCTAAATTATGTTTAATTACTTGACAGTGACTTTCAGGAACGTTTCACCTCAAGAAAGACAATCTGCTTTCTTCTAAATTCACTAACACCTACCAGCATGGGTACATTACACGCAAAATGCTTTAACAAGATGACTTTCCCAAGATGATGTATTTGTTTAAATGATCTAAGACTCCTAGCTCCTTGCCTGTTTTTACACTGTTTACAGGGTGCTACAGTTTAGTTCAGCTATTCCAATTAAACTCTACAGTCAGTCTCTTTTTAAGCTGCTGCGTAAGGGATGTTAAGCATCATCGTCTTCTTAACCATTACAAGTCTGATATAGCTTCTGAAAATTTGAAGGATGACAACCTCTTTGAGTGGAGCAGCCAGCTAATATAAAAACATGTCAGAGCACACTGCTTTAATATCTGCTGTATGACTCAAAACATAAATACTCTAAATAGCTCTAGCTGTTCCATCAAATGTGTATGAATCAGTCTTTTTTTTTTTTTTTAAATGAATTCTTGGATTTTAAATTTTGTTATATGAATCTGGCAATCATGTCCATTTGGTAGTATAGCCATTAAAAAAACATTTAAAAAAGAGTTTAGATTTTCTTTTCTTATCCATTCGTCCCCTTGTTCCAGATGGGAGTAAGTACGGAATGGCCACAATCTTTGTAGACTATAATGGATTAATCCCAGTGGCTCTAATTATCCCCTCACTTTTCCATTAACACCAAAATAAGTATGACATACATGGTACCCTGGAGATTCAACGTAATAACTTTTATCCCCTATTTTTATAACTGTTCTTTTCAGCTGTAGTGAACTTTTGTTTAATACTTTGGTTTACGACTAAACAGCTGCAGCACTAGTGACATTTCCACCAGCCCATATTGTTATTTGCATCTAGTTTGCATTAGCGGTAATGCAAACTAACTGCTCAACTACAAAGGTAGGCATACCAGCTTAAGCTTCATTCAGCAGTGTGTTGAATATATGAAGGTGTAAGGCTTTTAATGGGGTAAAAATGAAACTCTGTTGGATATTTTAGACTGGCTCGGTCAACTAAGAAGGAAAGCAAGGCGAGCAATGTGATGTGAGAAATCACATGACTTTCGCATGTGACAAAAGTGAGGCCAGAAGTCAGAGCAGTGAGTAAGCAAGGCAGAGAAAGAGGCGCAGAAAAGGGAGAAAGCTAAGATCAAGCTTTTCCACTGTGAACAGACATGCAGGTGTGCAGCTTTTTTAAGACTTCTTAAAACACTGATATCCCCTGTGTGTGTTACAACTGATTCTAATTTGGAAGAAATCCAGCTTCACTTTAATTAACAATTATCAACCACTTCTTACACCTCAAGTGCTATTTTCAATGCTTAATAGGAATTATACATAGGAGACCTGTGAGATTTTACAAATAAGAAGTTTTACTGCCTTTCAGCACCTTATCAATATAAAAAAATGAAATATTTATAGTTTCAGGATTCAGTTAATCACTATGAGAAGAGTGTATAGACTACAACAGGCTGATGTACAATTAAAGCTATTAACAGGCCATTTGTGAACATAAACAGCCAGCCAACACTGTCACCAAAGCAAGCCTTGCCACTTGGCAGCCATCTCTAAACAGCTCTGGGTTCTTGTTTGGGTAGTTATGTTGAATCTAATTCAACCTGAATATTTAGAAACAAGTCTACAGTTAAAAAAAGAAAAAGCAGAAATATCACCATGTGACTTTTGCTGTTGATTATTACATTAACACAATTTTTTAAAACAAAACAATGGATGTTTAAATGTGTAAATGAGGCTTTATCTTTTTTTCTTTTTACATAACAAAGATACGATCATTAGATCAATTTGTGCCTTTAAACACATGTAATGCAGAAAAAATATATTTCAGACTTAAGAAGTAAAAATGCTTCATTACAATTATTTTTTCATTTTGTTACTTACTTTTGCAAAATAAGGTTTTGTAAAAATGTAAATATGTTGTATTTTAGTACATATAAACATGTTTACACCGTATATAAAATATAACAAATGTACATTTTGGTCATTTTCTTTCTACTACTCTAAAAGAAGGCCTCCCAAAATCTCAGAATATACCAGTGCATGAAATATTACCTTGACTTTCTTTTAAAGCAACATATAAAGAAAAATGTCTAACACGTGTTAATGTGCAGGATATATCTCTGCATTGAAAAATAGACAAATAGTAATAAAATTCTTAGAACAGTGACACCACTGCAACAGGAAGAAATCAATAACCATAAAATGTAATTAAAAAGGCTTAGATTGTTATCAGCTTTATTGGACCTTAGTGTGCTAGTCAAAGAGAGTTATTATCAGTGTTTTAGGCTGCCATTAGCAGCTTGTAAATTGGTGAGGTAATGCTAAAATTTCACGCTCTACACGCTTGTTTTATGGCTTCAGGTAACTTTTTTGCTCCGAAAGCCTAAATGCTGCCACTGTTCTCACTACACTGACTCAACGTGTTTGCGTGATCGTTATCAGCTTTCATAGATCTTCTTAAATCGATGGCGATGGGGAAAAAAATACCATTTTCACAAAGGCCAGATTATATCGGAGTTGGATGATGTGAGTAGATGTAAAAGTAGAGTTTGGATGCTGGCAGTTTGGATGGGGGAGGGGAAGCAATGAAAAAAAGGTGAGTTTTCTCTGTGTCAGTGATGCAAACGTAACTCAGAATGTACAGCGTATCTTTCTCTCTTACACATGTTTGTGCAGAGTAAAGGGCTCTCCCCAGCAGCGGTAAAAACATCTGTCAAATACCTACTGCAGTGCCTGAAAGGCCTTTTCACGTCAAGTCAGCTTTAATAGATAACCAAAAAACTGAAATTTTCGCTACTGCTTCCACCTCTACATCCAATATTGTCTATCCCAGCTCCTGACTCTTGTCCTGCTGAACCAAACCCAGCATAATCCCTCTCCTGTTTCCCCGTCCCTTTCTTCCACAGGCTCGGTCGATACGTTAGACTTCCACACACGTGCACAGCGAGATAATGCAAATGTTGCTATAAATAGGGACAACAGTGCTGACAGTAGCACTCTCTCAAGTGAGATATCTCGGTGTAATTTTCACCAGCACACGCCGCCACACATAGTCACGCTGGCAAGAAAAATCTACTCGTTTGCTGCGCTTCATCATAGTGATAGTCCTGAAGCAGCATATAAACACTTGAGATGCAAAAGCAAACACAGATATGAGCTATAAGGGGCTCAGAAATAGGACTGCTCCACACAAACCGGATCAATATGCCCTAAACATCTTACACAAATGTGCAGCCGACTAAACAGCCTGAATCTGCATAATACTCAGGTCTGCTATATGAGAGCCCCTGCGGCTCTTGTATAACATACAGGCATTATGCCACACTATGAAACCCTGCGTTATTGTGTGTATTTTATCTAACACACAACACATATTTCACTACTTCTCTGACAGTTTTTCATAAAATCCACTAAAAGCACAAGAAGACTGTATTCCACATGATAACTCCCCTCTATATAAAGCAACTACAAGCCCGTAGAAGCTTACAACCTCAACTTCCAGAGCACAATGGAAGCTGAGGCGAAGACCGATGGGATGGAAAAATAATTGAGATGGATAGAACACAGGAGCGACCCTCATCCTTCATCGCTTTCATCCTCTTTCTCACCTTCCAGCTCTTGATGAATGACACCAGTAAGGTTGGGTTCTTCGCCCCACCAGAAGATCCACAGCTCCTTGGCATCGGGCTTGATTTTGCGTCGCCACACGCACAGCAGGTTGGACTGCACGCAGCGCATGAAGCTGCGCAGAACCGGGTCGTCCTGGGCCGGGGCGGATATCACGGGCCCGTACTCCCCGCCGCTGGAGAACCTGTAGCAACGCCATTTAATGCCTGTCAACTCCGCCTGGAAGAGAAGAGCAATTAAAAGAACCTTAAATCTTGTACTTGTAATGCAATGTTAATACTTAGAGTAAATAATAGAGTAATTTCCCCGTGGCTTCAGTGCAAACACAGTTAAATGCAATGTAAAATAATTAGTTCATTTATAAGTTAATTTAGCAAGTAATCTTTTTAACAATTCTTTAATCATTTCACCTTTTTTTTTCTCTTGTTCTCTGGTGCGAGCCTCACCAAAGCGAGCGGATTTGCCGTTTCACGCTTTTGTTTATACTTCTGCATTGAATATTTTTGTATTTCTGGCCAGACATTACAGGACGCTGTCTTGGCTTCAGTTAAAAAGCGACGGTTGGTTTTCTTCTTTTCTATTTTTGACACCGATATGAGTTTATATCAGGAGGAAAATTAACAATCTTGCAGTGTGTTGCACAGAGAGCAATCTACTGCTTGACAACAACAAAACCAAGAAACTGATTATTCCATGATTGAAAAAAAAAAAAAAAAAAAAAAGGAGGCAAAGACATACACGCACACAGAGCAGCAGAGCTGAGTTGGAGCATGTGAACGCTTCTAGATTCCTGGGAATCGTTAGAACACTGACATGACACATTTACACCCTTGGAAATGAATGCTCTTCCTAAATCACGCACAAGAAAAAGTCATTTGGAAACATCACAAACTTTGATAGGTTGTGCACAGCCCAGGATGGGAAGGCTCTGCTGCATGTGATTAAAAATGCTCATAGTATCATAGGTACCGATCTAGCGAACATCAGCGATATGCTAAATGACAATGCCCAACCCAGCCGCAGCCTGTTCACCCTGCTGCCATCTGGCAAGCGATATAGATGTATCCACTTCCGTGCCACAGAAAGTAGTTTCTTTCCTCGGGCTGTGAGATTACTGATTTCATCCTCCACACTTCAACACAGATAATAGCTTTACTTTTCATGACTAAATTATTTATTCATTCTTTTTCATTTACTTTTTGTTTTGTTTTGTTTCGTTTTTTTGTCGGCAGCATAAATGAACTACAGCTGAACATCTTGCAGAATGATGATTAAAATGATCCTGAGTTTAATAAATGTCATTTTTTTAATCATTTATTAACTAATAGTTAATGTGCAATACTGTTGTAGTGAGGAATTCTAAAAACATCAGCTTCTAAAAAAAACATTATTATATAGAAGATGAATTAAAACGAGCATTATGGATGAAACCATTAGGTGTGGTTTTTAACAGTGACCATATAAATTGTGTTATCACATCAGACATTACTGATTTAATCAATATCTGCACATGTGCCGTCCATTCATTTTCTATTTTCGCCGGCTTCCTGTTTACAAGGCTATGATCGTTGCATAAACAGTTAAAATTATTTAACGTCTCCCTGTTGTGTTGTTGTAACCTTATTTAATCGATGCTTTCACTCGCCGCTCTCGCCACTGCTGCTGCTGCTGTAAAGATAGCATAAAGAGTGTGTAACTACTGCAGAGAGACGAGCTGGAGAGTGACAGGGAGACGTAAAGGATGGCCTTGAGTGAAATGCATGAATGAACTACTGCAGGAGTGGCGGCACTGAAATGCAGGCCAAGCCAAAAACGAGAGAGACATGAAAAGAGGAAACAAGTGTCGGGTTCAATGGTTGGAATCTGGCCCAGCAACTGACATCTTCTCCATTGAACCTAATGAGATAAAGGGTGTTTCTGTCGCCTGCTGCAGACTTGCAACTTTGGAAACGTCTCCTCCATCAAAGCCTGACAGGAGACATAATCCTGTCATAATGCTGATTTTTTTTCTTTAGGAGCACACACATAGTGTGGGTAAAGAAACCAAAACACACAAATGTCAGTGATCCTGTGATGATCATGTGTGCTCCGGAAACTATATTCTGATCTTTGTTTGTGTTTTCGTGTTTGCATTCGAGCATGAATGAGCAGAGTGCACAAAGGCATTGTTGAACAGGACAGAGATTTGGCAGGCAGAGGGAAAATCTCTGAGTGTGCTGTGCTGCCCTCTTCTCCTCCCCTGTGTTCACCCAGCTGTGAGGATCATGTTTGGCACACTGGCCCAGGCACCAAGCCATCCAAGGCCAACGAAGGGAAGAAAAATACTGACCCACTTTAACGCAGAGACAGGTAGAAAAGAGCAGCTCAAAGGAAATTAAAGCCCGCGGTGTCTTTGAGTGGGTGAAGAAAAGCAGGCTCTACGGTTGTGATGATTGTAAAAAGAGGGGACAAGGAGGCTTATAGAAATGTTAAGTGTGTTTGCAAACTGGCGACTACTCTCTGCACCCAAATAAGAAGCTAAAAAGAGAAAGCAAGGACTCTGAGGAAGGGTGTGTATATGCTCAAGTATTCCTAACGAACATATCCACATTACCTACTGGCACACGTCCTAAAATGTGAGCGTACAATAAAGTATGCATTTGGCACACAGGAACATCCTTGCAGCAAAACGAACCCATAATTACGAGCGCGTCCCTTCTATAACGACAGCGCGTGTAATAGAAGATATAAACATTGGCGCTGTGATAAGCCGAGCCCTAAAATTAGCCGTGACAAGGTCAAAGATGCTGTTTGTCCCAAAGCAAAGAGGAAGACATCTGCTTGCACTGCCTCGTCACTCCCAGTCAATGTCAAAAGTTCCTCCACTGTTTGGCACAGCTGTCTGCTGCTTCTACTGAATCAGGAGCTCTGAGATGATGGAAGCAAAGTGTCAGAATATATATTTACAATGGCGGCATACCAGCGAAACGCACGCTCCCGTGAACGGATTCTTCAAACGGCCCCCTTCAGACATGCTCCCCTGAGAAGTCTGCACAGCAATTTATAGCAAAAGTTGGAAGAAGACACCTTAATTTCTGCCAGTATAATTCTAATCAACTCAAGGCGCTTTAGATTTTAAGGTAAAGAGCCAACAATAACACAGAGAAACCCCCAACAATCAGACAAAACCCAATCTGTGTGGAAAAGGCTTAGGTTTTATCAAATAATCAGCTTTTTTGGTTTGTTTTTTGTCTTTTTGGGCCAGAGTGCGCAAAAAAGGTGCTGTGTACTTCTTGGCCATGTGGCAAGTGCTGCTGAACTCCTGTGGAGGATTAGCTGTGGCACAGTTGAAGGAAGGGGGAACAGAGCTGCGCTCACACGCTGGCGGGCACATCCAAACACATGCCTGCGCACAAACACTGGCATGCACACACACCGCAGCTGTGATGATGTGCAGACCAGAAGTGTTCGGAATAAAAAAAAAAATTACAAAAAAATCACTGGCATGCATCGGGAGGCGGACATATTTTCCGACTGATGTCCAGTTATTTTTCAGACGTGACAGCTAAGATCTGCTCATCTATCTGTCTGTGCGCGCGTGTGTGTTTTCGTTCATTTATTGGCTACGTGCGCGTTCATCAATATTGTGTCGGTGTTTTTCTTTAATATATGAGTTGTACACGGAGGCAGTGATAGCTACACTCTTGCTGGATGATAATGATCTCTCAGCACTCTTCACCTTCACTATCAGACCTCCGAAATCAGTAGTAGTGCTAACAAACAGCTAATTCTCATATTTGTATGAATAAATTACCACTTGTAACACATAAGAGAAAATCTGTCAAGCATGTGAATTCAACTGATATCACAACTGAGTCTGGAGACAAAGAGCGGAGCTATTATTTGCTACTCCACTGACAAATCAGTGTTGCTGAATAAAATCCAGTTACAAAGGACAACAAAAAAAACGGTTATTTGACTCATTTAAGTATAATTCTGTCATCGTCGCTCTTTAAAGGAATGGGGGGTTAAGTTCCTGAAGTGCACACCAAATCAGAGAATGGATTTCAACAACAACAATGTGCTGTATGAGTAGAGCAATTTTGGTGCTAAATGAGGCAAAACTGTAAAAACATGTTATAAAAGAACGGATTACCCAATTGGGATTCCACTCTCATCAATCTGAGAGAAATTAACTAGGACAAAAATGTCCTTTTGTGCCGTCGGCGCACTTGGTTCGACTGTCAGTCTGCAAGCCGGCAAAAAGAGCACAGCAAATATGTATTTGAAAGCAGCAAATTCCTCATCACCCTTCCGAGTAGAAAAGAGCAAATCAAAGATTATTCCAGGCTGCAGTCTCTGTCTATTTTAAACACTACCACGGGGAGGGGAAAAAGGCAAAGGGGTCAAGAAAAAAGATGGGAAGATTTTGTTTCACTGTCAATAAAACCCTGCACTCCTCCGAGCCCCTTGTTCTCCAGGTTGGCTGGTTCAATTTCTGATTGAATGCAGGACCAAAAACAAGAGCTTTTCCTTCAATTGCTAAGACGGACCAAAGCCTTGACCTTACTCTCACCTCTATTATCTTTCTCGTCTTCACTCTCCCGCTCATCTCTCAGCACTTTCTCACCTCCACAGATGCCTATGTAATACATCCCGGCAGGTGTGTCTCATACTTTTTCTCTTTGCCTTTTTTTTTTAAATTTATCTTTTTATGTGTTTTTTGTTGTTGTTTTTTTTTATTTGTCTAGAAAACACAGCTTTAGCTTTAGCTATAGCTGCTTTAAAATCTTCCCACCATTCGCACAATGGGATAGATTCAATCTTTTATCTTTGAAAGCTGGTGTCGGACAGAAATCCAAACTTTAAAGCTGAGAGTTTAAAAGGTATTTCCTGGAGAAAAAAAGGGGTGGGGGGGCTCAGAATAACAGAATCTGTCTCCAAACCAGAGGTCAGCCTCAGTGCACCAGTCCCGTGCTTGTAATCACAAAAATATGGAAGTCAGTGCGTTAATCTTTAGCGCACTGTGCTTGAACACAACATAACTTAAAGAGGAAAAGAGAGAGAGAGAAGTGGATCCCATTTCTAGAGATGTTTGTCATACTGCAGCTCAAACAAACTGGAACTCGTGCGCATATGTTGTTTAAAGCCCGGGAGCTTTACAATGAACAGGAAACATTCATTACTCAGATGGCAAAGCTGAGAGGAAAACACACTTGACATAGACTTTTCAGGAACATCTCCGCAGTCTGAAAATATTTTCGCTCCCCTTATTTTTCTCTTGAAAACTTGCAGACCTTCTGAGTGGACCTCTTGAACTCCCCGAGTAGTACTTTGATGCAGGAAAACACACACACACACTCCTTTGGCCCAATCCTAGAAAAAGAAAGAGGCGTGTACTGACAAAGCATTCAGACATGACTCTGCGGAGCACTTCTTTTCACTTTCAGGACAAACGACTGCCGTGAAAAGCCATAGCACATAAAGCCGCAGAAGACAGAAGAGATCTTTGAAAACACGCGTTTACACTGAAAGTTAAGAGGAAATATATTTAGTCTTGGTCGACTAAATATATTTGGCAAATGCCTGAGCTTCTAACAGGAACGCAGCCGATGTGATCATCTGAGAGGATAAGCGCCTAATGCTCTACCAAAGCTGACAGAAAGCACACAGAGAATGTTGTCTGAGAGAGACGCCACTTCTTTAGGAATCTCAGCGCAAGAGCCTCGCAGGCTGACAAAGGAGCCACTTTAGGCGATTGAGAGACAGCTTGGCTCAGCAGTTTTACCTACTCTGGCACATGCCGAACACTTAGTCTGTCTTAGAGCAGCATAGCTTTCTCATCAATGTCAAATCTGATTAGCTGCTTGCCAAGCTGCCAATATTTGGGGTGTGTTCAGATCGCTTGTGATGCCCGTGAGTCTTTAGATAAGACTTGTTGTCTTTATCAGACAAACACAACAGCATCCATCTCCCTTTGATTGAATGTCAGAGGACTTTATTTGCTCTCTGAAAACGAGTCCTCGCTCCTTTAAGTCAAGTGTCTTTTGATTGGCTGCCTCTCGCAAGCAGAAGGTTTGATGAGCAGGTGGGCAGGACTTCTGCGCCTGAGATGATCACAAGCATATCTGCCCTCACTGACATCACACAGTAGAAAAAAGTAGGAAAAAACATACGCTGTATACGAATAAGAAGCAGTGGATTTTGGGTAATCTGGGTATTCTGGGTAAAGCCATGCGTGTCCCGTTATTTGGTAGGTGTGGGTTAAGAGAGTGTTTGGTTGTTTTAGGACCAGTGATGAACTAGAATCCTCTCCTAGGTGTGTGTAAACCGCTAGCTCTGTATCAGCTGGGACAGACTGTCGCATTCCCACAACACTAAGTTAGATAAGCTCTTAAGAAAACGTACATAACGTTGTTACATGTAAAATGTGAGATTATTTCACATCGTTTCTTACATATTGTACTTGGGAGTGTAAAGATTTTCATGAATGGTACTTGCAATAATTGGACTTTGTTTTTGTTTTCTTGACATGACAGAAATTAGCTGTGCATGCAGAATAAAATTAAGAAACTCCATCTATGGAAATCCCCTTTAATATTTACACATATTAATTCCCCTCATAGTCATTTTTATTGCATGTGGCTGTCACATTCAGGACAATGTGAACAAGATCACATCCTCTTATTCTCTTAGAACTGAAAGCATTCACGTTAAAAGCATGCAACTGGGAACGCACTGGATACGTTTGTGAAGGAGCTAAATGAAACAAAACGTAATTTTTTTTCCTTGGTTAGCCTCAAAATCAATCTTCAAATCAAGAAAGCTTTAATCTGGGGCATTATTGACAGTTACACAATACCTTAGTTTTTCCCTGCTTCAGTTCTCTCCACTTTCACGGCTCTCTTTCTCCACATGCTGCCTGGTTCTCTTCCCTGACATCGTCGGATAAAGAAATAGGTTGCCACTTCTCTGCTGTTCTGCTTGCAGAATGAAATCAGATTCCAATTTTTTTGTGCAGCCTGATGAGAAAGGTCAATTACTGATCTGTTTGGCTATGCTGCGAGCAGATGTAGTAGCTGCCATTCTTCTAGTATTTTCAGCAAAGTAACTGCTCAGTGATTGCTGCAGCATTGAGCCACACTTGGTTCTACAGTAGATGTCACAATTTAAAAAAAGGAAGTGAAATCTTACAACTTTAATGACAGTTTTTTTTTACGTGTGTGTTTGTTTGTTTATCGCTTCAGCGCTGAAATGCTGAAGCAGTCCAACGGAAAATCAAGTGCGGAAATTAAATATGAACAAAGACAACGTGAGCTCTGAGGCTGCGATTGCTAAGTCAACACCGAGAAGGCACCAGTTAGAGGAGCCAGTGGCAAAAATCAGAACAGGCAATGACTCCCCCTTCATCAATTAACCCGCTGAAATCAAATTAACCCACAAGGAGTCGCGCTCCCTTCTGGCATTTTACAACACAAATGAAGAGCGATGCACATTACTGCACTTGCGAGGAAGCGAGAGCGACACCAAAGCGCCAAACAGGTGTAGAAAAAAGGCCTCTGGGACACTAAACAGATGCCTTTCCTCTGCCTTCTGCCACCACCTTTACAAGCCCCTGCAAAACAAGGGACCGTCATTTGATCTGTGCTCTGCTGCAGCATCCAGTCCTGGGAGGTGAGCAAGCCAAGCGACCTAATTAGAGCAGTGAGAGTCCCCAGGGCTGAGTGACAGATAGACCTGCCAATCACGCCGCGGAAAGCCTCCATCAAACCCTGACTTCTCACCTGACACAAAGAGAAGTAGGAGGTAGGAGGAGCAGCGGCGGAAGACCAACAAAGACAGCTGGACACTGTGTACAGTAGCAAAGCCACATCTGAAAGACAAGATCCCCTGCCATTTGCAAAATGAAACAACACAAGCTGCAGCATTAGGCTGCTTTCAAAGCATTAAGGGACAGACTAAAGCAGTGGTCCAGCTCCGACTGAATTATTAACGTGCAAATAAATAAACCAGCCCCTGCTTTACTAGTGTCTCTGGTGTAACTTAATTAACTGTGACAAGCCACGGGGAGGGAGAAATGAGCAAAAGACACAAAAGACAGAAAAACGGAGAATCACAAGAGGAAGAGAGAGAAGTAAAAACAGTTGCTAGGCAACATACAACATCTGTAGGAATTCAGCAAGATATTCAAGTTTGGAGATTTCTGTCTCCAGGGTTACAGTGAAAATATAACATTACAGTACTGTAAAAATCTCAAAATCACAGAGCCGCATGCTGCACGTCTCTCCTGAGCACAGCTACACCTCCCAACACTTCATAACAACCACCGTTAATAAACGCTAAATACATCATTAATTAGTTTTTTTAATTTACTGTTAATTACATTTTTGTTAATAGTTATTTGGTGTTAATATGCAATAAAATGTTTACAATATTAGATATTATTAAGCTCAAACTGACATTTATGGCACTTTGTTTAAGAGTGTGTGGGGGTTATATGGCACATATACAGAATACAGTGATATGCCACCAAGGGAGTCTAATATGTGACGCTGGATCTCAGACCAGTCTCACTATTGCTGGGACAGTTGTGTCACAGCTGCAACACCAAAGGCCGCCTTGTGTGGATCTTTGGGACGCCAGTGGCTTTGACAAAACGGCGGTTTGACACCCTGGGAATGAGCTAGGCTCGCTAGTGAGTAATGACATCTTTATTTTAAAATGAGCAAAGCTATCTGCTAATCATTAACAACTAATTAGAAAATTGTTTTTCATTAAAAATATAATAAAATAAACTGTTTGTTGGCACATTTCATCTCAGTGAAAATTTTAGTCTTTTATCAGATATGATACAAGACATATTATAGGACAGCTCAGTCAAATTAGTCGAATGAATGAATGCCAAAGTCTCAGATTTTATATTGTTAATAATAATTAGCAAGTATTATTACTCATCATATCACTATTTACAGCTAAATGTTATTTACAATTTCATTAATGCTGAACTTACAATAGATTAAGAATATTTGTTATAAATTACAGCATTACTCCCCCTTACCCCCCACCCCCGCCCCGTACAGCTGGAATTCATGAGCTCCAATGTGACTGAACATTACCGTTGTACAGGATTACACACTGAGTTTTTGTGCAGCAAGAATGACTTAAATTGTATTAAAAAAAAAATTACTCAGTGCAGTAATTGTACAATTAGCACTGCATGGAGGCTTTTTGAAATGCCTACAAGTAGTTAATAGTCTGATTGTTCCTGAAATTGGGCAAATGGAGCATAAGCAGTATGAAAAATATCTAATTTGGCTTGTAATTTCCTGCATTGATTTTTTTCCCCCCCCACAGGGATGCCGTTTCAGATAAAAAGACAGCCCTCCATAAGTCAACATGACTTTCAGTTGTTTCATCACACACCAGATAAACAGAATATAAGGAAGGAACCTGGAAAGCACGAAACTGCATGTGGGTGAGTGGGTGGAGGGCTAAGGCATTGCCAGGCCATTAGTATCTCAGTAGGTCACACCTGAACAGGTTGCAACCTGCAACTCACCCGACTGCTGTCTCTGATCCATTGTTTTGCTTACTAAGTGGGCGTGGTAGCCAATCAGAGCTTTTACACTAAAAGTCCTCTGCACTCCAGCACATGCACTCACACAATCTTATGTAATCCCACTCAAGCCCTCCTCTTGCATCCATTCACTCTTTACAACCCGATACAACAACAACATGGCATGTTCGCGTCTTTGCATGAACACTTTCAGCCCCGTGTCTTCACGCTCACTCAGTCCTGTCTGGTAAATATTCCATCAAACCTCTTTGTGCTTCGCTATTACGCTGCAATGTCCATTTATTCCATAAAGCAAGCCAGGACTAAAATTGAGCTGTACAAATTTTCATTAGCATTTGAAAAATCATGAGTGTCTGCCTAATTCAAGATGAGAGAGAGCGCGCCGTTTGGCAGAGCAGGGAGAATCAATGCACAAACGGTCGTGAATCAACAGTCTGCACATAATGTGTTTGTTCTCATCAAGTACCCGTCTGATTGGTCGCAGATAATCTCTCAATGGAACATGAACACACGATAATTAGAATTTGCAACAGCGCGGCAGACAACATTAATGTTTTCTCTCTCCCCTCTTGTTTTGCAGCTCTAAGAGAAACCCTTTAACCTAAGTGCGCTCTAACAGCAATTGAATCCCAGCCAGCCATGATATTGGCAAAGCTGTCTGGCTTGCAGAAAATATTTGCCCAGTTACAAGCAGGGCAATATCTCCCTTAAAAGAAATTCTCTTTGTCAATTGGCCTGCAGTCAGGTGGAGAGATAGCAAACAGATCTCCCCGAGGAAAGCCCAGCACGCCTGTGTGATGCTACATGAGACCTGCGGCATCATAAAACAAAAGTTTGACCGGATTCTGGAATATGTCTAACAATTAGGTACCGTCCTTTGGAATTTGTGTTGAATCCAGATGTGGAGGAGCAAAGTGAAATTCATGTGTAGCGGAAAACAGCAGAAGTAGGTGGTAATGTGACTCTGCTGGGGATATCTTTATTTTTTTTAGATAACAAATAACAACTGAATTGATGGAAACTGCATTTACTTAGGATCTATAATTAACTACAACGTCAACTTGTTTTAGGAAAGTATGCATGGCTCCTTATTTTCTAAAGCATAAAACATTTAAATCATGGCTTTAATGTATATCAAGAGCTGTTTTGCATCATCCAAGTTACAACCTCCAGGGCTGAAAAATGAAGCCAACGCTGAAGTGCCAAAAACTGCAGTGCCTCCAATGTCCATTTGTGGTTGGCTCTAAAAGCAAGTCAGTCCCCACAGACTCCCATGTTAAAATGTCCAACCTTACAATAGAGTTAAACGTCTTTATAGCATGGTAAAATACAGCTTTGGTCTTTATAGCTACTTTCCCCTTCATAACAGCTGCATGAAACTGATTTTTATTTATAACTGGCCCATTTAAATTTCATTACGGCTGAAATATATGCATTACTAGAGGTGGGACCACTCTGAGTGGCAGGTAGAATAAGTCTGAACTATAGCTCACAGCTGTCTTTGTGCTCTTTTGTATTATTTTTAATGTAATTATCGTACAAATAATATAACCTACCGTGTAATACACAGTATCCATTTAGTCTAAATTGTGTATATATATATATATATATATATATATATATATATATATATATATATATATATATATATATATACATATATATATATATATATATATATATATACATACATATGTGTGTGTGTATTTTTCTTCTGTGAATAAAATATTTTCTTGTGCAAAGCTAAGAAAATGTTGTACTTTTTATCCCAGTGTGACCGGAAAATGGCAAAAGCGACACTATACAATGATGTTTTCAATACACATTTCTCTAAAAGTCTATCAGCCTGTTCGCCAACCACCTACCAAACTTTCCAGCTGTCACGGGCAGCTGATGGCACCAGCTACTGCCCATTCCTGCCAATCCTCCTTCCCCTCTCAGACTTCTGTCGCCCTACACACATGCAGGAGCACCAGCGGGCGCTAAGAATAGAACACAGCTGGCACTGCTGGGCTTACATATTTCACACTCAAGCCACCATGCTCCAAAATACTCCTGCACCATCCTGTCCCATATCCAGCTCTGGGACCGGCGGCGCTTCCTTCCCTCCCTTCCCGCCCACTCTGCCTTTGAACCGTTCTTCACCTCTGCGGCAGGTCCCTGACAAGCCCTCCGCTCAGATAAGATCCATGACTACGCTCGAGAGTATTTACGAGAAAAGGGATGTGTAGTGAAAACAGAAGTACGAGCGAGGAGATTCCCGTCTTCCTGTTTTCAACTCGTACTCTACCCTATTTCTGTAACTACTACACTGCTCATTCACAACTTATTTGAGTGCAGCATGTGTTTCTGACACAGAGCATGCCCCGTCCAGGCAGACAGGTGGGCCACTGCTTGAACAAGACCTATTGCCATGACAAAGGATTCCCTCTGCGGCGGCGGTGGCAGATTAGTGGGAGGTGTCGCACAGAGACTAGGTGAAGCCAGCGCTACCTGTCTGAACTACAAGCGAGCAGTCTGGAAGGATCACTCCTTAATGCTGTCCTGGCTTCAGTGTCGCCCTTAAAAATCTTTGTATAAAAAAAGGTGCAGCGCATTTATTTAAACAATGCCAGCATCTGATATCGAATGCCTAGATTAAGGTTTGTTTACTCATCATTTCATCTGACAGATCCTGATTTTGTGGTCGTCTTTTTCTTATTTATATACACAGAGATTTGAAAGATGCTAAATTTATACTGACAACTGTATGTGTAGACAAGCCTGGAATGACTTAATCCCTTGTGCTATACACTTGCATTATTCTATAACAAAACACACCAGTGAGCAGTTTCTTCCTTCTCTTTTATAATGTTCACCAAGGACAGCGTGGAGTGCCTTCCATTAAAAACATACACAAATCCACAGCTTAACGTAGTCTTAACCAAGTTTAACACTTCATATGTCGTGGCTAATGCTTCTTAAAGAGAACCATCTCCACAAAAAATTCATTTTCCTTTACCTTTTCTTGCTTATTGGCTAATTTATTCTTTAAAAAACACTTGTGTTTACACAAGGAAACAAGTCATTCTGCGTGCTATCACTGCATGTCTTTAGCTACAGTTTGATGGTAAAATTGTTACTAAAGACTGGTTTATGGCTACACTCCCATGATTTTGGCGGGTAAATAACTGTGACTGAGACGTTCACTGAGCAGGCCATTTACAGCAGAAGAATAAACAGCATCATGGTGACACTACATCTAAGTTATTACTCACATACTCCTGCTATTTTTGTATGTTTTGCTACTTATTAGACGTAGGGGGAACCTGATGCAGCATAGTTTCACGTAGTGATAGTGTATCGATACAGGACCGACAATCCCAAAATACTCTGGGAATACGATGAATAAGAGGGATCACCTCATGTACCACCATCCTGAGATAATGTTAGCCAAGGAAACCAAAAAAACATCCAATACCAGCACAATCGCAACCTTTCTGCAAACAGTTGCAGTCTGACTTGGACTGACTGCAACCACTCTCAGCGAGATTGTCGAAAGTTTGCAAATAGTTGCAAGTAGTTTATAAATACAGACTGCAGGCATGTTGCCCTCAGTCTGAATGAATCTTTGTCAATGAGCAGAATTCAAGGGGACTCGACTCAATTGGCTGCCAGCTGGTTGTATTCTGGTTATGTTACTATAGAACAGGAGTGTTGCTGAGTGCAATTGTAATAGTTAATAGTGAATTTCTACACAGACAGCAACGGACATGTGATTTTTGACATCACAATTAAAGTTATCACAGTTAATTGCTCTATCATCAGAAACAGATTGAATGTAACTGCCAACTTATTGTTTTATTCAGTTGTACACTGATACCAGTCTGAATGTTTTATTCATTTATAGCAGGTTCCAGTGACAGCGCTGGTATGCTTGACAATCTAATCTCATTTTGCAGCAAGAGAAAAACTGAAGTGACATAACTATCTTTTTAGTAAAACAAATACTGACAAAGTTTAACTCTGAGGACATAATTTGCAGTTTAAAAAACAAATGATAAATCTCTGAATATCTCAAAATGTTAAAAATCGCAATAATGTCTATCGTATTGAGAGGACCGACAATCTACTACTACTAATATACGTAACATTATTTACTAATAATTATTTATATATATATATATATATATATATATATATATATATATATTAAACAGCTATACATTTTTCATTCTTAGAGTGTACCAAATGCCAAAAACAGTAGTCTTGCTGTATAGTTCCAACACACAATTCAAATGATGCCCAGTTTAACAATTTCTTGGCTCAGCAGACCACGACATGCACACTATCCAACCACCCGCTCTTTTTCATCCCTAAGCAACCTTGCAATATTCTCTACCATTAATAACAAGCAGACGCAAACAGCTTAAATTAAAAAGGCACCGCTCCTGATTACCTGCTTCTTCTTACAAGCCATGGCTGCTCACCTGCCATAAATCAAGACGCCGCTGTTAATGCTATTCCCTCAGCCTCATCTCTTAGCATTTTTATGTCCACGCCAGACAGTAGCATCATCATTATACAAGCAAGATCTCTATTGGAATACAGTTTGGCTAATGAGCACCTTTTAGTTGATCACATTAGACCTCTACTTGAGGACACTTAATTACCAGTGTTACACTCCACGTGCCTCTGTCGAGGGGGACAGGAGAAGTCCTTTAATTAAGGTCTCTCCATTCCACATATGTTTGCACAAGCCTGGGATGTAGAATACATTCACACCCCGGATGAAGGCGACGAGGTGCATGGTGTGTACGCGCATGCAAGAGTGGGAGGAGGACTTTAGTGTGCCCGTGCACTTTTGCGATACATATGTTTGAGTGTGGGAATGTGGGTGTTTATTTTTCTTAACCCACCCCCCACCACCACAACCACCACCTCTCTTTTTGTGTTGCTGCTTGTGTTTGTGAAAGCATCTCCGGGTGTGTTTGTCTGCCTGTGTGTATAATATGACGGGTGTTTGAAGTTTGCCTCCAGAGTCTGCATGCTTTACAGTGTGCCCAGTGCAAACCCACACACACACACACACACACACACACACACACACACACTCACACAGGCTTCCTGTGTTGTGAGGCTCTTAACTGTCTCCTCCTTGCGTTTCATATTCAGGCTGGGACTCAGTCTTATAAGAACCTGCCCAGTCCACAGAAAGATGACTGTTCCCTCTCCCTCTCTCTCACTCACTCTCTTTCCCATTACATTCTCCCTCTTTAATTTTCTCTCGTGCTCTGTCTCACTCTTTCACTCTCAGTTTCTCGCTCAAATAGGCTGAGGCTAGCAGTCAGGAAATGCACATCAGTCATAATACTTTCCTAAAATGAAAACAGATTCTGCTTCAGTCCATCAGCCTCTCCCTCTCTCTCTGCTCGCTCCTTTAGCCCAAAACATTCCTGTTTCTCCTCTTCTCCCTTTCCTCCACCCTTCCCTGTTTCAGTGCCACTTCGACTTAGCTCACCGTGTCACCTCTTTTTCCTTTCTTTTTTTTTTTTTTTTTTTGCCTCCCACCTAAAAGGTTCTTGTTTGCTTTCTGTCACAGATGGATGATCTCCAGCACACAAGACAGTTGTTTTGTGGGTTGTGTGATTGCAGCAATCTCAAGAATCTGACACGGGCCACACGGAGCTCATGACAGTAATCCTACCGTGCCCCCATGAAGTTCCCACATTATGGGAGCTTATGCTTCCTAAGGTACCCTTGTTTTTTTACTGGTGCAGGTTGCAATAACAGTAAGCAAGTCGGTGTGAGCGACAAGGTTAATGCATGCTGGAATGCTGTTTAACAGGCTGTCAGAGCAGGAGCGCTCAGCGATTAGCCACTAGAACACAACCTAGAGGGAAAGATAAAAAAACACAAACATCCCACCTCAGAGCCAGTTTTATTGTCATGAAAAAGAAAAAAAAAACCTGATGCTGCCTTCGACTGATTCATAAAATCAGAAGAATAGGAGTAGCTGGTTCATCTAATCTACAAAGCAATAGTAACTAAGCTTCCACTCTACCTTTGTAGCTTTGTAACAGTTACCAGCTACTTTCCTCTAAATGGTTGTTTCCTGATGTGCTTATAGTTCAGACAGAAAGACCTCATCTCCAGCATGCCTGCATCTAGTGGTGAATTTAAAAGCATCATAAGGAATGAATGCACTGCAGGAGACCTGTGGATGTTAAATGTTATGAGTATTTATATATTCTACATTATGCTGTAGATCTTGTATTTTAAGTTGTATTTGTAGCTTTCTTTTTTTGAGTATATTATATATTTATTATATTGTGATTGATTACCTTGGCCAAGCCTCCCTTGTGAAACAGATGTAATTTCATTGGGACTTCCTGGTTAAATAAAGGTAATAATTACTCTCCTTGTTGATCAATACTCCATCCACTAATCGATAACCGTTTCTGTATTAAAGCGACGCCTGCAGGAAACAATAAGCGCGAATATGCTGAAGTTTTTGTTTGCTGATTCATTTCATCCCCTTCAGGTGATATTAACAGCACCTCAACCTCCACCTCTGCCGCATTTTGTCACATGAGCATCAAAATGCAACTCTTCATTGCTGTCTCTTTGTCTCCATCATCCCTTCTAACCAGGACACTCGGTGTCTCATTAGTGTTTTGTCCCGTCTTGGACTTCCCTGCATGAGTCCTGCCAGTGAGCAACCACTTAGGCACCAGCCAGTCATAAATATTCTAAACAAGCCAGCTGATGGATGGTCTCTTTCTCCCTGCATTTGAAAGGGATGTTCACGATGGCCAATAATGCCACAGCGAGTGAATGTAAGCTCTCTCCCCCGACACACACCCACGCACACACAAGGGAATATCCGCGAATGACACGGTGACAGAGAGGCAATCGATGTTTTCTTTTCTGACAGGCTGACTTCTAGCGTAATGCCAGTGTTTCTGTGCGACTGCAATCCAAACAAGCGTCTCAAATAGCTCGAGATTCCCCCCTTTGTTCCAGTTACAGACACCAATATTACTCAAGTACACAAGAAAGAAGAAGTGATGATTCATTTTGACTTTCTGTGCTAACTACAAAGTCTATTCTTCCCCTATCTCGTTTTGTGTCGTGCTTTTTAAATCATGACCATACTTTGTGACATGTGCCTCTATAACTTCTGTATGTAGTGTAACAGGGGCCCAACTGCTGTTGCAGGTCGACAACCTGCATGATCACCTAAAAAAAAGCCCCCAGGACCCATATGTTGTTGTGGTTCTCAGCGGCAGTCTGCGCCTGAGCTCAGTCTACTGCATGCCTTTCCACTTGGCTGCCTGTTGTAGTAAGACAGTTAACTCGCTGATTGCAGGATGAAAAACTGTGAACGCACCGCCGCTCGGTTCCCTTCCACCCTCTGCAAAAATGCTGCTGCCTGGAGAGTCAAAAACACCTTGTTTTCAGTGTGAAAGTGCTGCTTCCGTTGTGTGCCTAATACATGATGCTGCCTGTCAAGATCTCTCTTGCTTTAAAAAAAACCCTCTCCTGTGAGACAATTATTCCACTAATTCTCATTCTCAGATCTTCTTCTATTTCCAATTTATGAGCTAGGTAGCATTTTTTTTTCTAGCAGCGCCATGCATGAAACTATTATTTTCTGAAAATCAGAGTTTTTTTGGGGGGGTGGTTGTTTTTTTGTTTGGGTTTTTTTTTTTTTTTTTGCTTTATTGTCTGGCTGTAGAGATATCTGACAGTGGCAGCAGCAGGGCTCCTTTCCAAGTTAGTTGCTTGGCAATGCATTAGAGTTCCTGCAAGATTTCCAGTGAAATGATTATTTAAAGAGGGTGGAGGATAATGGCCACTGTGCTCTTCATAGGGAGAAAAGAAATTACTGTTTATCTATTGTTTACTTGCCAGATACATGCAAATACACAAATAATTGACCAGTCAGTTGTGGTAGCATTTGAACCCTGTGTTTTAAAGCGCCACGAGATTTGGTTTGGTTTGAAAATGTGATAGCAAAGTTGAATTATTCTCGTTAAACCCTCCTTTTATGATATCAGGCATACAGTGATGAAATATGCTGTTTATTCCGAATCACTAACCCGTGTTAATGATTGCCTAATAACAACATCAGCGATTGGTTCACCTTCGTACAGCAGACACACATTAAAGCGTGCCTCCCCACTGTCTTATGACTTGTCCATCACAGCCGCCTCGCGTGTCTGTGACGAACATGATTTATTAATACCGTACCAGAGAGAAGATGTTGGAGTGGCAGTCCTCAAGGCTTGCCCCGTTAGCCACCCAATTCGCCGATGTAGTCATAATGGTCCGCCTTTGGGGTCGTCAGCGCAGGGCATGTCGAAATCCTACATCGGTTATCAAACACCGAGCAGGGGCTGACAAATCGGTTCCCTCACGAGTCTGCCCCCCAAAAATTTAAAAAATAAAAAATAACAATATATATATAAAAAAATTAATTTAAAAAAATAAGCAGGCTTATAACCTCACAAGAGGTCCGGATAATAGGCTCGGAGTGGTCGGATGGGCGTATTCAAAAAGAAGTGCAGAATGCATTAAAAAAAATTAAAAAAAAAAAAAAAAAAAGCCTGAGTTGTAGTGTTGATATATCCAAGCGTGTGCGGGGGATCACAACATTGTTACAATCCAGGTCGGGCGATTCCAAATCTGATCACTGTCAACAGCCGGAGAGCGCACAAATGTATCCATTTCAATCCCGAGGAAGATCCGCCTGTTTCCAAATCAGTCTCTCCGCGGATAGTTTCATCATTAAATGACCGTAATCCATTTGCAGGGGGGGGGGGGGGGGGGAAACGACTCCCTTTTCTTCCTCGCTCTGGGAACAGCCTACCTCCTCTCCTCTCCTCCTCCTAAAACAAACAAAAAAAATTAAAGAGTCAAAACTTCTTGAAATATAATCGCTGCACTGCGAAACAATCAAGTTGAGGAGCACGCAGGATATCTGATTCCGTTTCCACAAGCTGATGCACCACTTGTGATAGTTTTCGAGAATCGCGTGTGCTATTTATAGCCGTCTTTCTTGTCACAACCGTTCCTCTCACAATAATGTAACCCCAGTGTGCGTGTCTCTCACAAACACGCACACACACACACACACACAAACGGGTGGTGCGGGCAGGAATGTTTAATCCCTCTGTTGCTCTTGAATTAAACGGGAGCGCAGACGGAGAGGTCTCTAAAAAAGAAAAAGCTCCCCCCTCCACACACACACAAACACACACCAACCAACCAACCAAGTGCTCCTCCGCGGCAGGACGGACAAAGTCGAGCGGGTTCCTCAGTTAGCCTGAATCATGAGTCAAAGCGTTGAGACAAGAAAAAAACTATTCTTGTAGGGCTCACTCCACCAGCAGGAAAACGACAAACAGGCGTCTGTGCAGACGGAGGTTTGAAAAAATCCTTCCTTCCTTTCAGCTTTGTATCATTACGAAACGTCCTCTCGCGACCACAACAGCCTCAGTCTTGCACACCAGAAAAAAAATACATATATCAGGTAGGATTTCTTTAAAAACGCACAGTTCAAGCAGAAGTGGCCGTCCTTGTCTGGCGCCCGTTGCTGACATAAAGAATATGTTGCATGCTGCAGATATAAAGATATTTGAAATGTCTCATAAAGCACCACCTCGGCATTTAAAAGCGCATCCTCCTGTTTCTCTTTCGCTATTGAATTAAATCCTCAAAGGCGTGTTTGGTTTCCTCGGCGGCGACTCCTTGCTCATTGTTTATCTCTCAGACGGCGTTATTATGCAGCTATGGAAGTGTATGCGTGCGCGCAGCCCCAATGTGTCACTCTCACCCTCCGTGTCTGTTTGTTTTACGCCGAGCGCTGTGGCGTTTCTTCGCGCACGATCGTCCAGCCCACCGCGCATTGTAATGTAATGGCGGTCGGAAGCGTACTACCCGAGACTCGCCTTTTCCATTTGGCCAAGTTTGTACTCACGTGATCAAAGTCCAGGATTACAGTAGTTGAGTGTATTTGATATTAGAGGCGGACGCGACAGTCGCCGAGATTCCTTTATTGTTGCCATGTGCGCTTTGTTTCTGTGATCTTTTGTTCTGCCTGAAACGCGCAGTGAAGGGTTATTATTTTATTTATTATATATATTTTATCACTGCACGGTGTCATTCTGTGATGCATTGGTTACATAATGTATCTGTGCTCTCACAACAGAGGATGTGACAGAATAGAGGTCAGAATGACTTACTGAGCACACTGTGTTTCATAAGAGATATCTATGTAGGTTAGTCTTACACTCAGCATGTGCATCACATATTATCTGAAAACATTTCTGAGGCTTGTCTCACGCGAAAAAATAAAAATACTCAATAGGACTCAAACCAAAGATTGGGAGTTATTTAGAGTGGTTGTATTCAGGGCCGTAGCCAAGATTTAAAAGATACACAGGTTATCATGAGTCAAGTTCACCATGAACCACACCCTAGCCCCAAGGCCTAAGACGCCAGAACCAAGGTCATGTTGAGTTGGCTGTTTTACTGTATATCTACTTACTACTATATTTCAAGTATTGTTTTAGTGTATGGTGTCAAAAAAGTTAAATATTTATTTTTAAAAACATTTAAAAATGCTAAAATGCATTTTGAATATATTTTTAATGCTAAAATATAATTGTTGCTGTCATCAATGAATTTTCAAATGTACAGTTTTACAAAAAAAGAAAAAGAAAACAGTCAAGCACTTTCTTTTTTTAAATTAAGATACCGAATTCCTGTTAGTTATTAAGTTATTCGCCTGGTGGTGAACAAACTATGCTGAAGGGTGTTTCTTTCGTCTCTTTGCTTTTTACATTTTTATCTATCGGGTGTTATTAATGATAGATCAACAAATAGCTAATATTGGGAGATAATAGTAGCCTGCTGATACTACATTCAGGCTTTCGCAACTGGGCAATAGTTTGCTAAAGCTTTTACTATACATTAAAACAGCATTAAGTGAAAGTACCTCTGTAATTTGCTTACAGCTTTACATATTCCAAAACATTAAGGCCACACATTTGATAAATGCAGGTTTGAATAGAGATTTGTTGGTTTCCTCTCAAGATCAACAATTGTGTACATGCTTAGCAAATTCTGTCATTGATGCTTTTTTCTTTGTAATATGTGTAGTTATTGTTTTAGCATGAAAATTGATCAAATAAATAATTTGAAAAGAATCTCATGCTATTGTTACATTTTAATTTCAAATTTAAGTAAGTCAACAAACTCACACCATCACAAATACTTACTCGGGTTTCCAGGGAGAATACCAGAGACATGAAATTGCCTGGAAATATTCCAATTTTGCTTGATTTAATCTATACAGTGGAAGCGCATTATAATAATATGTACTGATTGTTATTCCGTCAATGCAGTGTACACAAGTTATATTTATATTACAAGTGTACTGTTAGAGATTTTGTAAACTCCATCCATAAACATGCGGTTCAGGTCCTGTGTCAAGCAGTCTCCTTTGAGGCTTAAGAACAAAGCATTATTATGCAGACACTCTTTCCTTGTACTGCAGAGGCCATTCAGAAGTCAGCACATAAAATATTTGTGTTACTGTTAGTGACTCACATGCTGTACATACATTATATTTGTTTGGGTTTTCTTTATGGTTGGATATCAAAGTTAACTGGATTCAGTCTTTAATCTTGCTCAGCAGTTACTTAGTTATGCTAACCTGATGCTCTTTTTTTTCTGAAAAGAGAATGTCTTTTCTGACTACACTGAGGTAACTGGGCTGCTCTTGCTCAAAACAGAAGAATATGCAGACCTTTGCATGTGGATCCCCCTAGAGGCCTTAAGATTCAATAGTTACTTTATTTAGCCCAAAAGCTTTTCATCTCTCCGCCCTCAGAAAAATGAAATATGTCATTGAACACTGACCTGATCTGAGTTTTTCATTTGGAGTCATATAATGATTTTTAAGTGCTTACACACTGCAAAACCACCTGCCCGTGTATTATTTTCCCTCTGTTGAACTGAGATGTTATCTTTAGATAAAAAGCAGCTGAGAAGGGCCACCAGTGTCTCACAGCCTTTGTATGACTCATTAGATGCATTCTAAAAGTGACTTATATGAATAATATATATAAAAAGAAATTAGTAATATAAAAACAGTATTTGTAATAATACTAACAATGACTGACTGATGTAGTGTTTTGATTAATGTAATCATCTGAGGACACGTGATGCAAACTTTTCACGCAGCAGCTTTGGGAAATTTGCAGCCATCTGAACCTTATTTGAAGTGTATAAACAGTTGCTCAGTGGCACTTCCAGGCTAATCAGAAGATCCTTTCCACACAAGAGACGTTACCTCTAATTCCAGATCTAACAGAGCTATTTATGGATGTCTGTATATTCCCTTTGTTGCCTTATGTTTCCAGTGAAGATCGCAATATGCTGACTTATTTAGTCCATCCTGACACTGGTTCAGTTCTCACATTAATCACTACGTACAGCTTTATGTATTTGAGAAAACAGCCAGAAGCTGGTACATATTGCCACAGACCAGAAGCCTTTAGTCTGGTGATTCCTCTTATATCTGCGCAAAAAAAAGAAAAAAGCAGAGAGGGGGCAAGATATGAATCAGATGGATGAGCGAGAGGAGCTTAGCCTGGTGATTATTGATCCCTTTGCTCCTGGAATGATCCAGAACTCATTTGGACACTTTTCCCCCCTCTTTTGTTCAATACACCCTTAAAGGCTTTGAAGACAGTTTGGCCCACTTGGTGTGAAGCTGATAGGATGAGATGCTATCAGTTTGAATAAATCTATTTCAATATGCCACACATTTCCCCTTTGTCAGGCCCCTGCTGACCGAGGAGAAAGGAAGCATTACTGCTGTGATTAAAGATAATATGTTTGTCCGGACAATCTGTTTAGATGTGCGGTGCATCCGTGTGCGCTTTATTCAGGACGTGTGTCTCCTGACATGTAAAAGGACGCTTTATATCAGTCAGGACATCAAGTTTTATTAAAGCTCCTAAAAAATGTGGTTGCAGTTCTTAAATATTTATCAGTGATATTAAATATTCACGATGAGATATAACAGCCAAAGTTTAAGTTGGAAAACATCCTTATTAGTAAGATTTTTTTTGTTGTTGCTAATACGCTTGAAAAGGTTTGCACCACATGAACAATGTCAAACAAAGACATTTCCTATAACTGTGAAACTGCTGTGGAGCAAATAAAAGTTGTTCACAGAAATCAACCCTGTCCCCTGTAATACCAAAACAGCTCTGACTCATGTGGGCACAGACACAGGACCTCCCATGGGAATGTGGGCAGCAGAGCCTTTGGATTCGTTGGGTGGTGAGATATCTGTGCATCCCATTTGTTCTGGCAAATCTCATGGTCACTTGATCTGATCGGGATCTTTGGAGTCCAAATCAGTACTTTGTGCTTTTTGCTGTGTTCCTGGAGGCAGTACTGAGCAGTGTTTATACGGCGTGCTGGGTCGTCACCCTGCTCCGCTGCCGAGGCAGCTGACACTTGGGGAAGGGGCTGCCTTTGCCAGGGTGGGTTAGGTACATGTCAAAAAATAACATCCATATCCACTGTGTTATTTTAGTCAAGTTTATAATCAAGAGTAGCACACAATTGATTAAAAATTTGACATGTTAACGAGCGTGATTGTAAAATATATACTTTAATTAGGCTATTTATTTAATATGAGGGCCAAAAATGGTCACATAAGTGAAATAATAATTGTCAAATAATTGTCATCTTGTTAAGCCACCTCCATAAAACTATTTTCTTCTGCTCATCCAATTTAAGGTTATAGTGGTGGTGGACACCCCAGCTGTGACAGGGCGAGAGGCACGGTACACCCTGGGCAGGACACCAGTCTGTCGCAGGGCTAATAGAGCAATCTGTGCTTTCTCCACACAAATTTCCCAGTCAGCCAGCCAGTATATTAAAACCCACAACCTTCTTGCTGCGAAGCGACAGTGCTAATCACTGCACCACCGTGCCATGTTTGACCACCCACAGGAAATGTATTTTAAGGTTGTGATACAGCTTGCACATGTAGTTGATTGCTTTTGATAAGGCAGAACTAGAGAGATTCCTAGCCATGGATTTATACTTCATGAAGACGTTACTTTGAATGTGATTGTGAAAATCAGTTTTCAGGGACAAACACTGCTGTGTTTTCCAAATGTTTCACACAAAGGCCGCCATCCACATTATTATTAATTCAAGATGAGCATATTGCAGGGGATTATGGGCATCAAAGGGAGTTCATCATTCACAGCCAGAGAGGAATGTGTTTCTTTTGAGAATGAGCAGTAGCCTCGCAGTATCTTCATTAGCGATTGATGAATTACCGTGTGCTGAGTTAACATGCACCTAGCAGCAAATCCTCTCGGTAAAATCAGATGGGATTCTCGCCTCTCTTCGTGGGTCCAATACCACTCTGGCATTTCCTGGAGCGCGGAGAGTCTGGCTGAGAAGAATAGATAGTGTGCATTATAATGAACATGGGCTGACACCGCCTCATCCATCATTTCACCCGGGAAAATTATAGCAGTGCCAGAGAGAGAAGGAGAGAGAGGGACTTTAAAAGAGGGGATGTCTACAGGTCTGACTTCTCCTAGGCTGTCATCGGCTCATTGTTGTTATTGTTTTTAACTGCTCAATCTGATTTTGCTTTGACTCTTAGGAAGATACTATCTAGCTGTTGGGCTCCACTTCAGGCTACTGCATATTAACTTGGCCATCATAAGCCCAGAGCCAAATATTCTAAAGACAATCCATTTTAAACGATTTGCAAGCTTAGTGTCTGCATTTCTAGGCACGTTGCATGTTGGTCAGTCACTTGATCCATCACTGGTGTAAATATCTAGAAGACAGTAAAAGCATCACCATCAGATTTTGCATACACATTTACTCTTAGAGGATGAATCCTAATGACTGAGAGGATACCTTTCCTTTTATTAGTGCACCATCGGATTATTGAAAGCCAGGTGATCAACATTTACATTATTAATTGGCTCAGTTATTTTATACATACATTCATATTTCCAAAAAGATGAATCTTACTGTGTTTATTAAATTGTCTAGTGACTTACCTGTGCAGGTATGAATATGTCTAGGAGAGAGGGTAGTGGGCAATCCTGGAGAGTGAGAAGAGGCCTGAGGAATGGAAAAGAAGTGTACCGGTACTGATTTTTTAAAAACAAGGCTGATGTGCAGAGTAGTAACTACAGAGGGATAAAACTGAGGAGCCATATCGTGAAGTTATGGGAAGGAGTTGTTGAAGCTCGGTTACAAACAGAGCTGACAGTCAGTGGGCTGAGAAAGAGCACTGCAGATGTGATGTCTGCTTTCAACACTTTGAGAGTGTTGATGGAGAAGTATAGAGAAGGTCAGAGGAAGCTGCACTGTCTTTGTGGATCTAGAGAAAGCATATGATAGGGTGCCAAGAGAGGAACTGTGGTACTGCATGAGGAAGTCAGAAGTGGCGATGGTGAGGATGATGCAGGACATGTATGAGGGCAGCGAGACAGCGGTGTGGAGTGCAGTAGGACTGACACATGGGTTTAAGCTGCTCTGTGCCCCTTCTTGTTTGCTGGTAATGGACAGGCTGACAGATGAGGTCAGACAGGAGCCTCTTTGGACTGATGTTTATAGACAACACTGTGAACTGTAGTGAGAGTAGGGAGCAGGTGGAAGAGAGGCTGGAAAGGTGGAGGCATGCACTGGAGAAAAGAGGAATGAAAGTCAGTAGTCAAGTAAGACAGAATATATGTGTGAGTGAAAAGGAGACAGGTGGAAAGGTGCAAGGAGAAGAGGTAGGGAAGGTAAATGAGTTTAAATACCTGGGTTCAACGATCCAAAGCGATAGACAGTGCACAAGATACCCAAAGGAGAGAGTCCAGGCAGGGTGGAGCAGGTGAAGACGAGTATCAGGGGTGATTTGTGACAGAGTGATAGCAGCAAAGACTGAAAGGAAAGGTTTACAAGATAATAGAGAGACCTGGTATGATGTATGGCAGAGCTGAAGATGTGAAGATTAGAAATGAGTCTACCAGAGGGACAGCTCAGGTGGGCAATTTGGAGACAAAGTCAGAGAGACGAGGCTGAGATGGAGGCAGATTATTTTATTTGATCATATTAAGGGATGCAGGCCAAAAGATTTTTTGTTTATTTTTGTTTATTTCACTTCTCAGTTGTCATTCTGAGCCCCACTCCATCATGTAGAACCACCATCATCCATATTTTATTTTGTCTGATGCTTTGGTTTAATGCTTTGCTTTCTGTCTAGCGCTAATTTGCAGACATTAGCATGTTAAACATTATGCTGTTCCTGCTCAGCGTCAGAGTGTTACAGTTATTATTATGAGCTAGCTTGTGTTAGCATTTAGTTCAAAGTCTCACAGAGATGCCAGCATGGTGGTTGACTCTTCTGTTGTCAGTAGTAAAGCAAATAATTTCAGTAACTGCCACTTACTAATCTTTTAAAGGGTTGCAAAGCTGACGGCTGACTTTTGGGAAAAGGTGGCAGTACAAACAGGTCACCAGTCCATTACAGGGTTGACAGAGAGAGACAACCATTCATGGTCATTCATTTGCACCTAGAGCTACTTTAAAATCACCAGTTAGTCATTGCATATAGAAAGGTGATGAATGAAAGGAAAAAACAGGATCCTCTGCTCCATCTGTGTGGGAATCTGGAGGATCTGGGGATTTTGTTTGCATGGTTTGGGTCAGATAGTCTCCTTAAAATGAAGGGTCACTGTAAAAAAAAAAAAAAAAAATTAAGTAAATTGCCCTGATTGATTACCTTCATCCCATCATGAAACATCCCTACCCTGATGGAAGTGGTCTCTTCCAGGATGACAATGGCCCCATCAATATTGCACGAGGAGTGGTTTGATGAGCATTAATATGATGTGGATCTTATGCAACCCAGCTGAATGTCCATGGGAGATTTTAGCCTGATGCGTCAGACAGCGCTGTCTACCACCATCCATCAAAGCACCAAATGAGGGAATGTATTTCATGAGAGTGATCCTCGTTCTCCCTCCGCTTGACTTCCAGGAACTTTGTAATCAGAGCCAAACTCCATTAAAGTACTCTGGGACTCATCATCTTACCCATGCAGTTTATT
Organism: Pelmatolapia mariae; assembly: GCF_036321145.2. NCBI lineage: Eukaryota > Metazoa > Chordata > Actinopteri > Cichliformes > Cichlidae > Pelmatolapia > Pelmatolapia mariae. Next base: position 23,108,500 of record NC_086233.1, on the reverse strand, counting down.
CCTGTTTTTCCTTTAATTTGTCCTCATGTGCGGGACTTTGGACTGTGGAAGCATCTACATGTGAGGAAACAGAGCGGCCCTATCTGACCTGCTTGTCTCTTAAACCCACTTTTTTGCAGTGAGGGGACAGCACTGCCTGCATGTTTTAATATTTTTCTGTTTTATTTCGATTTTTTTCCTACTACTAAAGGCAGCACTGTGCCTTTCACCAACAACATCTCTCTGTCCCCTGCGAACCCACCATAATTCATCCTGATACCGGTGCCGATCTCCTGATTAGCTTTTTTTCTGAATGTGCAATGAGACAAACTTAAATTACACACCGAAAGTCGAATTATTCTTATTATATGCAAGGACACAGCGGAGGAGATGGTGTATTTGTGTACCTGCGTGTGTGTGCCTCTTTGTCTCCCCGCGTGTGCGTTTTTCATCTCAGATCTCGAGTGATTCACTCAAGCACGCTGTGAAGACTGTTGTAATGGTGTTTCCGCAGCATATTGATTTCACGATGAGCAGATGATGTCTTTGTAAGATGACTCAAGAGATGGGGAAATTAGATGTTATCGCGCAACAACAGAAGATGAGGAATCATATGGTACGTTATCTGATTTTTAGAATTACGTCGAGCTGTCACACTCACCGCTGCACAGGGTGTACGCAGCGAGCCTCTAACGATGCAGAGAAGGTGATTAGCACACACAAGTGCGAGACGGTAAACAAAATATAGATTTTAATTTACATTGCAAATAGCAGCTGCAAAGTTATGCAGGGTAGAAGATAGCCCGGAGGTTAGAGCGAGGCCTTTAATCCTCAGCGGCCACTATAGAAACGTGGTTTTGTTGTGGAAGAGTATGGCTGGAGTCATGTGTGGCGCTTTCATGTAGAAAGATTACCACAGATAGTGGGCTTTAAGTGACCACGCCAACATTTCCACTTGGCTGCACCCTCTGATGCCACCTGAACAGAATTCAGCAGGAGCCTTCAAGCGCTCTCATACATAATGTATCGCTGAAGGTCTGCTCAGTTTTCATGTTCTCCTAATTCATTTCACAAAGAGAGAGCAAGAGAGAGCTCTGCCAGCATACAGAGCACACAGACTGTATCACACGGTAGTGCTTGGCAACACTGATACCAAGTACATACAGGACCAGTATCACTGATACCAAAACCAATATTCTTAACCTATAAAGGAGGCTTATGTGGGGGCAAGCAGTGTGTCATGACTTATGAGATGAATCATATCATCAACTTGCAAATTCTGAACAGCTTTCAATGATGACTAAATAACTGTGAGTTTTACTTTCCACAATAATAAGTCGACAAAACACCTTTTAGCTTTTCATGTGTTTTGAAACTGGGTTTGTTAGAGACCTGGAATGTAACGTGTCTGTCTCCAAAGCACTTTGGGTCAACTTCTGTTCTTTTAAATGTGCCATAGGCTATAAATAAAATAGACATGACGGCCAACAGAAAAAGGTGCAGGCAGATTTCACAGTGTGTCTCTGAGGTGTATTTTTTCCATTTCCAAAAAGGTAATAATTTATTTAAAACAATTAAGTGAGCTATGCTGAACGTAGAGGATAGCAGTTCTGTCATGCTAGTATTGAGCCAATACCAATACTAGAGTCGGATGTATGTTAAGCCAATAAATACTGAACCACATGAATAAAAGGCAGTGTTGTCATCATTTATCAAAATGAAGACCCTTATTTCCCTGTATATAGCAGAATGTAGGTCTTATAATGACACCATATAGATTTCCTAGCTGTAATAGCTGATGGGTTTTTTTTTAATGATTTAGTGTTGATTGCTATTATTATTTCACCCCACATTTTCAAATCAAATACTCTCTTTGGACTTTATTTTCAAGTTGAAAATAAATGAGCAACTACACAATAGCAACAATGTGCTAATACCCCCTTCTTCCCCCCTTCAACACTTGTAGCAGCTTAATCCAGCAGAGTTCTTCACGCTCTTTGTCTTCACATTTCCAAGAAACAAACTGATATTTATTAGCTTAACGCTCAGTGACACGGCTCTGGCCGTGGCCTTCATTTTTTATGTCGCCTCCCCTTATTTTCTTTTGTGGCCGTGATTTGATGTGCTGTGATTGTCTTTTGTTTCTCTTTTGCTCACAGCATAAAATCATTCATGAAAATCAATCCAAACACGACCCGCTCTTCTATTTTTCAAAACGTAGCCTTCCCCTGACCTCAATAAATCGACCGGCGAACGTTAAACATTTCAGTTGGTGCCCTTAAAATGGCCTTTCCACAAACATAGTCCTTCACTAAAAGGGGGGCACTAAGAGCCGTGTGTGTGCATTTGTGAGAGAGAGCGAAAGAGACAGAGTTGTGTAGCAACCACCACTTTTTAGGCTTTTTTTAAAATGCTTTTACCAGTAGTGGGATATAATTATGGCCCAGTTCTAATCATTTTAATTTTGTCCATTCGTTTTAGTTGATTTTATCTTAAAGAGAACAGACTTTTTTCCTGCCCTTTTATCTGAGAGTCAAATGAAAAAACACAGGATATTTCTGGTGTTCAGAGAAATCATCATGAATTTAATAAATGTGGTTTTAAAGGGAGCTATTTCTGTGAAATTTGGTTGACTGGCTATGGTAAATGGGCTGGTTTTTTTCACTCTTGCGTAATGATACTTTGGCATACAAACCAGAGCAGCCGGGGATCGAACCACCAACCTTCCAATTAGTAGACATGCCCTAACCCAAGAGAAGTCAGTAGTAAATATGTGCTGTGCAACATGCATGGACAGACTTGTAAAAGGCTTCCAACCCCACCACTTCTAGATCTTATGCAGTGTAGCTCTAAAACCTTAATTATCTTGTTGATTGAAACCTATATCATCATTCACTAAACAAGAAGCTCATGCTTTCCATAGCATCTTATTGTAATTTTCCAACTTTTTCAAGCTCAACACACACACATACCACAGCAATGCAGCAGCATCCTTTTTCCCTCTTCTTGTTTGGGGCTTTTTACCCTTTATTATGACAGGACAGTTTAGATTTAAGACAAAAGCTGGGAGAGAGAGAGAGCAGGAAACAGCCTGGGGCAGATTCACACCCGGGCCTCTGCAATAGCCTTATGGCACATGGGTCATCTGCTCCAGCCAGGGAGCTAAACCGACACCCTCACTTTCAGGCTTTATTGGGCATGACTGCTGCTTTAACTCCAGTCCACCTACTGAGTGTTTCATAGCGCTCAGCAGCGCAGTCTGCTCGCAGGCACCAGATATCAACCAGCAGCTGATTGGATTTTAGTTTGTTATCCACATGTAGCAAACCTGTGAACACATCTAAGCTTTGTCCAGTGAATGGGCTTCAAACATTGGAGCCTTTAGCAGGGCAGCTGCTTGTCAAGGGGCAAGCGCTTTAGAGAAACCACACAGAGTGAAAGCTCTGAGCCAAGATGGCGGCCTTGGCAGCGTTCAAGTTTAAGTTCAAACAGGTTATGTATCTTGTGCATCCCAAAAGAGGGAAAGTCGCACACCTTACTGTCAATACAATGTTTTTTAATATGGGATCATGAGGAGCTCAGCAAAGCCAATCTGAGACTCTGAGGCACAAGGTCAAAGCAAGAAAAAAAAGGAAGGTTTTTTTGAAGACAAGAGGCCCAAATAGGGTACTCATACTCTTCCACTTTGTACTCACATGGACTGTACAGTTAAAGCAGGAAAGGGGGATTAGGGAAGACGTTATGACAAGAAATGAAGGCATAACACCACTATCTCTGCTTTCAACTCATATTTCAATGAAGCGTAATAATGCACATAAGCTCAGAGAACACGCACCAAGCAAAAGAGTTTGAATTTTACCTCGTAGCAAAAGCCACGTAGTGTACACATGCAGACAGCTAAGTAAAGATGCTGTATATTTTTAGATGTCTTTCTAATGCCTGACATAATTTATATTTGCCTGTTACCTTCTGTTTATGAGAGGAATGAAGCTGGCCTAAAGGGGAGATAAAACGTGTTCATTTTGGAAACTCTGGGCTTCATCTAGCTTCAGTATATATTTTTACAGGAATTGCATGAAAGTAGCATAATTAGTCCAGAGCTGTTGTTTAGATCATAGCATGATGTGTTGCTCTTTGAGACCTTTTCGTCTGCCTCACTTTGTCAGACAGGTTCTATTTAAGTGAGGTTTGATGGTAATCAGGCCTGGGTGTGGCAGTGACATTGAACTCAGCTGTCGAAGAAAAAAAATGTGGTTAATTATAGCTAATTTATGATTCAGCAGGGGAAGGGCAAATACTTTTTCCACGTAGGCCCAAGTTGGTTTAGATAGCTACTGTTTTAAATTAAATCATCATTTAAAAACTGCATTTTATATTGACTCGTGCTATTTTTGTCTTATATTAACACTTGTTTGACCATATGAAGCAGTTAAATGTGACACATGTCCAAAATACTTAGCTTGGACAAATACTTTTTCACGGCACTGTACTCCCAAAGAGCACAGAGAAGTTAAAACTTGAGCAACATTTGGAGTATAAAGAACAACTTTTTAGTCTTAATAAAATGCACCAGCGAATGTGAGTTTTATCTGATATATATTAAAAAACAAAACAAAAAAACCACTCATGGCGACAATGCAGTAGAAACTTGCTTTCTTCAAGGGGTTTTTTATGGGGGGGGGTGGAATTCTGCTTCAGACTGTGTGGATATCAGAGTGGGTTATGGGGGTGTAGAGAAGCAAATGAAAGGCTGGGAAATCATGGAGAAAAACACACACACACACTGAGACAAGTGAGAAGGAGAAAGGGAGGTCTTTTGGCCACTTGTGGCCTTCGTAACCCAGGCACAAATCATAGAGGGACACGGCAATTGGAGTGACAGATGAACAATGCTCCCCTTTTCCAGCCCCCTGTGAACAGGCCCATCCATCACAGCGGGGGGAGATTAATTCAATTCATCAGTGTTTTGTCTCCACGGGCCCCCTAATGCCACCTGATATTGCTCAAAGGGGACTTATAAATGTTTGTGGATTTGATGTGAGCTTTGCTGCTTGACACCGAATTAAAACATTACTCTTTACTCGTAGCAGTATACAGTTTTTGCCAACAGCCTGCCATCCACCTCTGCCATAATTCTGATCAAGATTAATTCTTATGAAGACAAAATTGTTTGCCAAAGGCGGCCAACAAGAACATTAAGTAGAGTTTGCAAAGAGAGGAGGGCTTTAGTAATGGAAGATTGATGGTTGCAAAAGAAAACACAGGTCAGGTAGATTTTAAGGCATTCAAGATGTACAGCACCTTGAGGCATGTTGGCACGAGACTGCCTAAGCTCATTTACACAATGACCAATTTGTCCTCTACAAGAATGGGAGTTTGTCTCTGCTGGCCAGCAAATACATTATTCACAAAGATCTTCAGAGGCAGAAGTAATGTTTGTGTTAAATTTAAAAAAAAAAAGAAATAAATTTCAAATTAGGCTTTAACGTTGCATTAACACAAAGCACTTAAAGCCAGACTGAGTTTGGAGTCATGAGGCTTATGGACATGCAGCACAACAGAAAGTGTCTGAGGTTCAGTTTACAGGGTCAGATATTACCGTATGTAACAGAGTATAAGCTCACAGTACAGTGCAACAGCATGATTGCAATTGTGCAGAAGCAATTTTTATAGTTAAACAGCTTGAGCCTTATCCAAAAGTTGTGTTAGCGATGACACCCAGTGGCTGCAAGATGCACAACAAGCACAAGTGACGGCTTTTTTATTTTTAATAAATGTAAATGCTCAGTTTTGGTCTGAAAAGGCTTCTCGAGATGCAGTAGTTCATTACAGTTGAACAGTATCGCTGTGGAGATGCCCGCCTTGTTCACATGTTACAGAATTGGCATTGGATCTGTAGTGCGTACATAAAAACCCAAGTTCAGGTTCACAAATATCTTGCAGGTTCTATTTTTTGTTCCTTTCCATAAATTGTGATACAGAAATTTAAAGTAGGAGGCCCAGTGCTTGGCAAGAATTGCTGCAAGTTTTCATGGCATAGATTCATCAAGTTATCAGAAAGACTCCTTGAAGACCAACATGAGGGCATCACAGTCTCGCAGCAGCTGAAAGTAGCTCAGCTGACAAGCAGTTAAAGTGTACCTAACAAAGTGGCATGTGCATGTGATACATGGTAAAGGTAAACATGTGCAGCATGTGGGCTAAAGAATGCTTTTTAGAGCCTGAAAAGAGCAGACAGTGGTTTGGGGACTACCATATCACTTTCATTATATGTAATCACATTGCTTTTTATAGACTTCATCACTGCCTCATTTTTAGGCACCCAGTATGAACAAGTAACACCGAATCAGTCAAGAGTTACAAAACAGAGGAGCGCGTTGCAAACATCCTCACATAAGCCACAAACAATTGAAATTAGACAAGGACTTGTGGGAGTTACTACAAAACATTTCCTTTATTTAAGCATAACCCTCCTTCTGAGCCTGATAGTAGATTCTGCCTCCTCTCCAGACACACAGGTAGTAGGCCGTGCTCAGCAATCCCACTACAGACACCAGCAGGATGGCTACTACCAGGGCAATTTTCCACACTGCTGATCCTTCGGCTTTTTTGAAGTCTAACAAAGCAGAAGTGTCACAAATCAAATCTTAAGTGTGCAGGATGACCAAAAGAGGTCATGATTAATGCTGTTAGCGATCGTGTTAAAGGTATGAAACTTCAACCCACCTTGTTCCCTCACAAGAAATTGTTCTGGGGTAGTTGATTTCATCTGGTCCTTGGCTTCCAGTGTTCTGGCAACTTCTGATGAACTTTCAGGCATGCCGTCCTGGACTGCTAGAAACTGTCCATCAGCATCAACATACTGTGGATTCTCAGTGATAAGCCATTCTTCCTGGGTGTACTGAAGCATGGCTGCAAGTAGATACTCAAAAATATAAGCCAATTTATCAGATCCTGACCCAACAGTAGACGCATGCTGCTGTTTTCTTACCTGAATGACCACCAGACACGGCCAAAAGGGCCAAAAACACACACCAAAGCACAAACATGATCACAGAAGCTCACAACCAGCTTTCCCTTGGCTTTTTTAATGCAGCCACCTTATCTACAGAAGTGACATCAGCTGTGTTGTCCTGACTCAATCAAGGCAAATTACAACAACTGAGCTCTCAAATCGCCTGCTTTGGTGTCCTTTAGAGCAGCGGTCCCCAACCTTTTTTGCGCCACGGACCGGTTTATGCCCGACAGTATTTTCACGGACTGGCCTTTAAGGTGTCGCGGATAAATACAACAAAATAAAACTAGTACCGGTACCGAAAAAAAGAAGATTTATTCATAACACACGTGAAAAGACCCAGGAAAACCGAGTCAACGATAAAAACGATAACAAAATAACCCTGAAAACCATACATTTCACACCTGAGCCTCAACTCTCGCGGCCCGGTACCAAACGACTCACGGACCGGTACCGGTCCGAGGCCCGGGGGTTGGGGACCGCTGCTTTAGAGAGCCCCCATTTCAGTGGTTAAACTACACCTCTTTCATCAGAAAGTGACAGTCAGTCAAACAGAAATTGACCACACAAAGAGCAAGTTGTTATGCTGCCACTTGAAACAGCAGAGAATAGTGTTCTTCCAGGAAGGCCTCGCTCAGACAGTGCATCGTAAAATCCAATATTCTGTCTGAAGTTCAGAGGTGGATACTCGGAGAACGTTAAAGCCATAAATATAAATAACTTGAGAAGCAGGTGTGATGAGATTAAAGCAATCACTGAAACAAACCATGAACAGACACAGATCATTTATTTCATTACAGTTTTGGTACAGAATAACAGGACTGCTTAATATCAGATATCCACTCTAATGAATGGAGCTTTAACATTCATCACACTCCATGTTGTGAACTACAGTAAACGAAAGTTTGAGGTTTGACCTTTTATTTTTTTGTCAGTTAAGGCTGAAACTGTGACTCATTATTCCCGCTTGTAACACACAGTCACACAAGTCACACATACATTTTAAAGAACCCCCCCCCCCCCCCTTTTTTTTTGCAACATGCAAATCAGAAATGTTGAAACTGAATAAGAGCATTTTCACAAGGGTGGCACCGGAACACTTTGTAATCAAGGCAGGCATTTTGACATGTCACAGCAGGAAAAGCACTGGTGTAATCGATGACATCAATTTGTCATTCAAGTGTCCCGATTCCCTTTAGCACAGCTGATCGGTACATTAACTGCAAGCAGACATCAGAGCCTTTACGCTTCCTGCTATGACAAATGAAAATAAGACTAAAATCAGGCTGAAAAACACCACAAAGTAAACGTGCTTACAGTAAGATGATAACATTAAATACTGCACATCCTGGAGATTTGAGTATGTGTTTTAATGGAAACCCCCCCTCAAACAAAACAAAACAAAGCAGTATTTAGGTGATCTTGTGACTGGCATCACTTCTTTGTGTCACCACGTGAAACATCACAGGCTTTTCCCTCACTGACAAAAATAAAACAGCGTGACACAAACATGTTAAACAAAGGTTATTGCTGATGGCCTTTACCTCAGTGTTTCAGCTAAAAAAAAGTGACATCTAATCAAAGTATCGCGCTACATTTTCATCAAAATTTGTGCGCACTCACGAGACGGGAAAACGATGTCCATTTACTGGCAAGTTACTTTTTCCCTTGCATAGTTCAGCATGAGATTCAGCATACGTCTCTTGACGTCTCAAAGAACTGCTTATAAGCACAGAGTATCTGCATATTTCTGAATCCCTTAAAACGTTTTGTGCATATCAATGACACTGGCCCTTTGGACAGTAATCATTCAAAGTCTGATCAATCAGTTTAATCTGAGGCCTACAGGAATCAACACTATTGGTGCCAGAGAGACATGTAGTTATAGATCTAACATCTTCAGACTGCAGTAAATTACACTGTAGTCCACACTGATCTGGTACTGTATACACAGATGGTTGTAAAGAATGCTTTCACTAACCTTCCAAGTAAGAAAACCCTTTCAAAAAAGGACAAAAACAAAGTCAAACTTTAAGTTGGCAATGAATAACAGAATGGCTTTTTGGCCTGTCATTACAGTACCGCTGAATATGGCTAATAAATACAGCAAGTGAAGCCTCAGAGTAACAGTTCACATTGTGCTGTGTCTCTATAAGATATCAGGAGTATGGTAAAAATATATATATGTATACCGCTCCCAAAGAGCAGAGGTTCACTGTACTATGTAAAGTCCCTTTTTTTAAACCATCATACCCATTTAAATATTTTGCTGTCACCACCCAGATCGCCCCTGAGAGTTTTAAATTCCCCAAAAGGGATATTTCACACAGTCGGTTTTCACTTCTTATCTATCTTAACTAATGTAGTACATTTCATAGTTCTGCAATTAAAAAAAAAACTACAGTATAATAGTTTATCTGACTAACTGTGGACTAATCTCATTTCATGGATCCCTTCTTTACACATCAGCAATGGTCTGCACAGACTGGACTCCTCCTCGGTTAGAAGGGGGACAGTCTGTCCTCCGTGATCCCTCCTTATTTGTGCTTCTCTTCATCACCGTAGACCTTCCGAAGGCTGGAGTCCAGCAGGTAATCCACTGACCTGCAGAGAACATGGGAGTGAAAATGCTTTTATTTCCCATGAAATTATTTCTGGTTCCATTTCCTAAAGCAGAAGGGCTGCAAAGAACACTTCTGCTTTCAACGGCTGCTGTTATGCAACGTTTTATCAGTGAGTGATAGTGGCTGAATTTGCTTATAAAGAGAAGGTAGTTGTACATGTAATATTGTGCAGCACCCATATTTTAAAACAATTTTTTGTTATAAACAATACACACGGACTTAAAACCGGGGACATTAACTATGCTGTGGTATATTTAAGCAATTGCCATTATTTATTTTGGATAAATAACCTCTCTTATTCTATCTGTTTTTTTTAACTTACTGAGATTCTTATTCTGTTCTGCTGTATTTTATTTAGGTTTTTACTAATGAGATCCTTTCCTTTATGTTAATCTATTTTTTCTGTTTTAATCAAGTATTTTATTTGGGGAATCAACCTGGGTAGTGTCAGAAAGGATGAGATTGCCCTTACAAGTGGTGGGGCTTCCCCCCAGGGGAGGGACTCTTTCATTATAGTCAAGCTGAAGACATTAGTTGGGAAGGGACTCAGACCAGAGTGGTACTCCTCTGCACCTACGGGGGGCAGTTAAGGTTGTTGTGGAATCTGGCCAGGATGGCTCCTGTATGCTAGATGAGGTGTTTCAGGCATGTCCACCTGAGGATCCTCCGGGAGGTGGTGGCCTCGGAGAGTTGGTCTGAGCAACTCCGCTCAGACTGCTGCACCCGAGACCAAGAAAGTGTCAGAAAATAGATGGATTTTTAAGGCTCTTTTTTTTAAACTTTGTGTTTAATGTTTTGGTTGTAACGAAGAAATTCCCCAAACTTTGGGATAAAATTAATCACCAATTAATATTCCTCTTTTTTTATTATTAATGACCGCTATACATTGTGCTTAGGGTGGTGTAAACTTTTCAGGCTTCATCAACAAGGGATGATATAAAACATTTCAGCTCTTTAAACTAAAAGCTTTAAACGAATTAGGTGTCATTTTTACAAATATTTCTGAATTTTTAGCATGACTGTTTTTGTATTTTTTGTTTGTTTTTTTAAGTATTTTAAAGAATACATCTAGCATTATTCTACTCCCATGAAAAAACAAGCAATGCATTTCTTCTTTCATGTGTCTCACATGTCTCAAAACACCTGGGCCCTGTATATTTTATCCTTTATTTAACTAGCAGTGAATAGGACATTTGTTGGGGAAAGACAAATCCCATGAAGACATAATACTAACATAAAACATAATGTGTTACAGTAGAAACATTTAAAAAAATCATGTTAAAAATAATCGATTTAAGCATATACAACACAGGCTTTAATAGGATTTAATATGGTGTCAGTCTGGGAAGGCTATCCACAAGGTTTAGGAGTGCGTTTATCATTCTTCCACAAGCCCACTTGTGAGGTGTTGGAAGATCCATGTTTTATGGACCTTGCTTTGTGCACTGGTGTGCAGTCATGTTGGAACAGGAAGTGCCATTGAATTTAATGATTTGGATGAGTGAGTGAATATACTGTAACTTGTGCTTACCTGTCTATTGGAGTGATGATGAAGGGGATTGTAGAGAGACCTATAGCAGTGGTGGTCCACTTGCGGACAGGTAATGGCCACCTCGTGGTCCTTCCTAACAGGTACAGCGACGCGGCACACACACGGTTAATGGTAAATCCTGGGATGATCACAGATGCAAGAGCCTGCCACACAAATGTGTCCACCACTGCCACAGCAACCCTTGTTGTCCTCCCTGGGTTGTCCCCATGGGCCTTGAGACACAGTTGGATATTTGGAAAAATGAGGGTTGTCACAACTGTTGAGGTCAGGTTTTAAACACAGTTAATGATGAAAGTTTCAAGCAGCAGTGAAGGGGATAAGCAAGTTTAGCTGGACTTTTCAATTGAACCAAAAGCTACAAGCAGCAATATGAAAAATGCATTCTCTTTTAGTCTGAAGATCACTTGTACCACCTTTTGCAAAAAATGAAGAAAAAAAAAGTTTCCATTCATTTATTTTAAACTATGATCAAATTAAATTTTGCAGTTGCAACTATGAGGTGTTACAAGGAATGCACAGTCTCCCTAGATCTCGTATTAGGTTGACATCATGACACATAGACATTTATTGAGATAGTAAATGTTTGCTTACAGCTGTGCCAAATGGTTATAAGAGGGGAAAAAAAAGGTGCGCCAAGTCTATGTCCCAAGTTTGGTTTAGCAAATCAGTGGGACAAATTTCAGAATGTTTTGCCTTGAGGTTCAAGAAGAAAAAAGAATACAAAGAAAGAACAATAAGAGGAAAATAGAAACATGTCTGTGTTTCTTTATGATCCTTTCAGATAGTGGACACTTGTGGGGCTTATAACCCATTAAAAACATATATATTTACTTGCCAGTTTTAGTATGTAAAAGTCAAACTGTTCAAATAAAAACACTTATAAAGTACCATGTCTCAAGATCAAATCCATTCCAGGGATCTCGGATCAACTAAGGTCGTTTACACACCTATGGTTCATTTATTATGGTCCAATTTAGATGATGAGTTTGCAAACTTGTAGCTTTTCTCCGTGGTTTGGTTTCTGTTCACACAGAAAAATCCAAGGGAACTCCAATCAAACTAACATGTGTAACTACAAACCAAGTGAGAGAATGTCCAGTCTGCTTATTGGCCAGATGTGTCTGGGGCGGGAGGAATAAAAGTAAATACAGGAAAGAAAGTGTTGTGTTCTGGACTATTGAAGAACATGAGCGAATTTACATTCATTTTCACAGCTAGTTGCAAGCCTGTACAGACCTTTGCACATCTAAAGTACCATGCTGGATCCTGAGCACATGTGACTAGGGGTTGTTTTTTTACGCACAAACTTGCAATGTACACCTGGTAGTTGGTAAATATCGAGGTCAGACAAACACAAATGAATCTCAGCAAGGGGGAAAACGAATTAGAATTCAACTTAAAGTCACTAAAAGCTAAGATGTATTTAAACCCTTTCCTTGTTACATAAAAATAAAAATGTACTCTATAAGGTTTATTAATGAAGATACAATAAACTAATGGCAATATCTTACCACAGCTGCTTTCTTCCCTTTGTCCACGGCATCAGCAGTAACATATGCAGTGGCCACAGCATAGCTGCCCCATACCAAGCTCACTGGCACAAGAGCACGAAAGGCCTCCCCGACTTCGTTGGCATACCCTGTGGGAACAGAGATATAAATGCATTCTAAGTCTGCTTTACATACACAATAGCCTATCAGGTGCTGAAGCTCCAGAGCAGAAAGCTAATTAATAGTTCTAAACTTTTATTCATAATAATAAAGAATTTATGATATTCAAAGTAGAGGATCTCTGCAGTATTTATTTATAAGCTAGATCGCAGGACAGGATACAAATCCTGAAACGAAGGGGCTAATAAACAGCTGTATCTCTTTCCATTTCCATTCCAATGATGGTGGAATGACTTACACTTCCTAGATCTTTTATTAAGAAGTCACCTGCGCCATATCCCATAGTACATGAACATCACTGGTACAATTAACACCAGTCACACAGAAGCATTATCTTTGGTTCAATGACAACAGAACCAGTGGAGTGTGGTGGAGTCAAATTCTGCTGCCGCTGTATGATTACATCAAGGGTACTGCAGGCAAAACTGAAGCTACTGTTCAAGCACTGCCAACATGTCTGTCACAAGCTTTGTGTTTTAACACATCAAAAATCAGCTAAATCCCATGTAATCAAAAATAGTCTGAGTATACACGATGTAGTGCTTGTTTTTGTCTTGACCACATGTGACATAAAACTAAAAGAAAGAGCAGTCAGAGTAGCAACAACTGTATACAAAAGACAGAAGTTACCGAATACCAAGCGATTGATTAAAGTATAGGCAAACATCATGGATCTTATAATGTTACGATTGGTGTTTTCACAAAGAACGTGTGCCACAAGACGACCCTATACAAAAACCAGCCATGGCAAAAGTTGCTGAACTGGAGGAATAAATGCCTTGCAGTCTGAACCAGTTCCAAACACACCCAACAGTGATCACATCATAATAGAAATAAAAATCAGTCTAAACAAGAACTGCAACACTTCAAGTATATGCACAATTGGTTTGGCTGCAGCTTTTAACATAGCTCACACTGGTTTTCAGTCATTTCAAGGTTGTTTTGGGTTTTGTTTTTTTGACAATATCAACACAATTCCACCTTCTTAACCTGTTCCACCTACTAAATTTGCTTTCCTGCTACTTCCTCCACTTACCCAAACTGAAAATGACTGTTTTGACAATCCAGGACTTATTGCTGAGGCACAGGTGCAAGGAGACACGCTGAGACTGCAGTGAGATATCTAAAAAATAACTCAAACTGTCATTTTTCACAACTCATCTCTGTGTATTTTGCCAAGGTTTAAATTAAGAAGCATGGCTGCTTTGACTCTGTCTCCTAAGGTTTAAAGGGGAGAGAGACCATTTGACTTCATCATCAGCACACAGTTCAAGAGCGTGCATCTCTTATGGTATGGGGGTACATTACTGCCTATAAAACTGGCAGCTGGCACATCTGGAAAAGCATTACCAATGCTGAAAGGTTTTAGAGCAACATGCTCCCATCTAGACAGTGCTTGCATATTTTAGCAGGACCATACTAAACCACAAACTGTGTCTATTACAGCAGAATGGCTTCATAGTCAAATAGTCCAGGTGCTGAACTGGCCTGCCTGCAGTCCAGATTTTCTTCCAACTGAAAAAACAATGAATGCATCATGAAACGAAAAATACAGCAAAGAAGACCCAGGACTGCTGAGCATCTAGTCCTATATCAGACAAGGACGGAACAATATTCCTCTCCCAAAAGTCAAGCAACTGGTTTCCTCAGTTCCCAGACATTTATGGACTATTGTTACAAGAAGGGGGGATGCTACACAGCAGTAATCACGGCTGCGTCCCAAAGTCCCAAATTTCATCACATGGTACACTTTTTCATTTTAAATATTTGACTGTTACTGTCCAGGTCAGCTACTGGATTTGGACCAGAAGGTGAGGGTAACATTAACTAAAAGATAAGAGCCCTTCTTTTCTACTGTGCATGCCATCAAATGGTGTACTGATAAGGTTATCTAAGAAAGCACTGTCTAATAAGAAAATATGCCATTCCTTTGTATTACTGACTGCTGTTTGCCCAGCAAGGTAGGAAGGTTAGTTAGAGAGATTGGGTGTGTTTTATGTGCTCACAAGATAAGATAAGCAGCAGAGATAAGGACCACAAATGCTGAAAAAGATAGCAGGACGTGGGTGATAAAAGTGACGTTTAGAGATTTCCATGAACAATTAGTGAGTGCTCACGTATGCAGCGGGGCAATTCTGCTGCATTATTTATTAGCATCAGATTATAAAAGTAAGTTGGTATTAATCTACAAGCACATCAGACAAGCCACTGTCTCTTCTAATGCCATCCACCAATAAATAGCCTCCCGTGTTTCACCGCCAAAACACTTTGATTTGGGGGGAAAAAAGTGCGCCATTCAATACTTTGTGGTAACATGCTCAAAATATCTCTAAAACAACCAAACGTAAGGAATTTAGGTCATCTCAAAGGTCATTGATGGATCTTCCTACTAATTTAACTGATTATTTTGTTATAATTAAGATCAGTTAAGTTTGAGTTGGACAACCACCACCTAGCAATTTCATCACAGTATGGAGACATGTAATATTAATAATAATTTCATGTAGAAATGTGTAATGTTTCTTAACCTCCTAAGACCCGAACTCTTCCACAGCATGCATTTTTAAGTTCTCTTTGATATTTGGCCATATTGGGGCCCGATGAATGTAAAAACAAAGAATTACCAGATTTTTTTTTTTTTTTTTTTACCTGATTTTTGTTTCTAAGAACAATGAGATCCACATATGCAGATATTCATTTAAAGTTTCGATAGAACAGTAGCAGTATAATGTCCTCGTGAGTGGATATCAGGCCCTTGTAGAGCAAAATTGAGTATTTTGGTCTAAATAACCCAAAATGTGATGTCCACATATGTGGACGCCAGGTCCTAGGGGGTTAATGTACAGAATAATATAGCTGGAAAACAAAAAACTGATGGTTAATATTTTTAGGTCACCCTTGTGCTGCCAAAACAGCTCGGACCTGACCTCAGGGGGTGTCCTGTATTTTGTCACCAGGAAATTATCAGCAGATCCTTTGTGTCCAGCAGGTTACTCTGCCTGTTCACGTTGGGAGCTTGGGGAATCTGGAGGCTGGGACAGTATCAGCCTCTGTTATTCACGTTCGAGTCAACCCTCAGGTTTTTGTCAGGTGGAGGACTACTTTTGCCATGAGTGACATGCTTGACCTTCAGTGCTTTTAAGTTAAAGTCAAAGTAGCATCCACATGAATACCGGCACACATCGTAATAAGATCATTATTGCAACTGATTTAACATGTAGGTGCTTTCACTGCTGCGGCATATTGACACATACAAAAATGACAGGAATACACATTACGCCGCATACATACTGCTACTACCGTGTTACTGCTGCCTAGTATATGTTATGAAAGCTGAGGAGGCATGTAGCCTGTGGGAACAGCTGCAGAGTTGATGCCCTTCAGGACTGGTTGCTGCTCGCGCCCTCCCTCGCTGTAATAGCTGGTAGAGATGGGGAAGTAAAGGGAGAAATACACTAATCTTTCATAGGATCACGCCTGGCCGTTTCTCAGTGGTTGAGTCACTGTCTCAACTTGCTCGTCAACTGCCTTCACTGAGTGATTTTAAGGGCTAACCGGGACAACTACACGCCGTGGAGTTAGTAGCGCACTGCGTCTTACATAAGTGTGGAAACAAAACCGCGACACTGCCGAGCATACCTTCAATGCTTCAAAATTATACAATGCAGTAACAAAACGACCTTGAACAGGCAACTTTACTATAAATAGATATTGAGGAGAGTGGTTAGCTGCCTTTGCTAACTCCGAGCTAGCTAGCATTTGGTCCCCACTCTGTCCTGGCAGTGAATTTAGCGCAAGTAACCAGAAACCAGTTAAACAACACATACCCAGGAAGCGGACCCACGTATCTCGATAAATGTCCACCGTTTTCTCCAGCTGTTCTTTAGTGGGATCCATGGTTTCCTGCCTTCCTTCACACCATCCCCCGATGCCAAACTCTGAGAGGGGGCGTGGTCTCCTTTACAACAACCACTCCGCCGACCAATCTGCTGTGCCTGCGAGCCAACGCAGGGCGGCAGCAACATATTACAGTGTAGGTTTTCAGGGTTTTCCAAGCGAAATGACTGGCTGGACAGCGGCGTCATTTGTAATGGAAAACCATTCGAGGTTGGCGTATCGATCCGAGTAGGTACTATTGGAAAAAGGGTCCGCAGATTATCATGACCTGGATGACTAAAAACCTAAAAACGTGGCAGTGTTTCCCAAAGTGTGGGTCGTAAAGGTACTGCATGTGTGCAGTAGTAATAACAGAAATCTAGTTTGAAACTACTCACAAGTTACATATCGGGGGGGGGGGGGGGGGGGGGGGGGGGGGTCACACATTGACCTCAACACTTATAATTGGGTATAGTGGGCATATAACAATCATTAGCAATTTATAGCCAATCAAGGTTACCAAGCAGCCCGTTTTTTCTTAATTAAGTATTGTTCATAAATTTACATGCACAGACCTGCTGTGTATGCTGGCTGCCTTAAATGGAAAGCCAGTATATGCAAAGACTCCCCACACCCAGGACACCACCTGTTTACCTACAGGGAAGAGATATTGGACCATTAAAACCTGAAAAAACACACTAAAAAGCAGCTTCTACCCCAGGGCTTTGTCACACATTAGGAGGACATGGGAACAGAGAAGGGAAAGAAGACAAAAGGACACACACAAACACACATAAACACAGGCAGAAGTTGTCAGGTCACCAGTTCACCTCCTAAATCTACTAACCTTTACATGTGCTTTTGTGCTAGAAATGGAATGTCCACTGAAGACTGAACATACTTAATCTCTATGCCTTGCCATTGATCCCCTTGTGCCTTCATCTAGACATTTAGACAAGAGACATTTACTTGACCACACTCTCACATGCTCTGTACCTACATCACCATCCCTGACAGCTGTAGCTTGGCCCATAAGAGGGTCAAATCATAAGAATGTGTTACTTTGCAAAATGCTCTGTAGGGTTCCTAAATCACATATGGCACTGAGGACATTTCTTTTGAATACTTTTTAATAATCCCTTTTTCTGAAATGTAAGAACCTCTCCTGGTTTTAATGGCACTTTGGATTTCCTTACTTTCTGTTCCACTCCCAACCCCAATTAGATGCTGACAAGCTGGCGCAGTAACATGGAGGAGGGAAAGAAGTTGGCAAGGACTACTAAAATTTTTAAAATGATTTCAAAGGCAATAAACCTAATGCCTAACAATGAAAAATGCAAAATAATAATAATAATAATAATAATAATAATAATAATAATAATAATAATAAAGATAAAGATAAAAGATGAAGTAACATATGTCTTCTTTAGTTTTTTGTTTATTCCAGATGATCATCCAGATGTCTGGCTGGCTGATCATGCCTCTAAACATGACTGGGTAGAAAACTGCATGAACACCGTACGGAATATGACAGGTGTGGTTGAACTGCAGAGAGGAGGCCCCGGGGCAGACCCAGGACACGCTGGAGAGATTATATCTCTCGGCTGGCCTGGGAACGCCTTGGTGTTCCCCCGGATGAGCTGGAGGAGGTGGCTGGGGAGAGGGAGGTCTGGGCTTCTCTGCTTAGGCTGCTGCCCCCGCGACCCGGCCCCGGATAAAGCGGATGAAGATGGATGGATGGATGGTTGAACTGCATGAAGACTCTGAAGTTTCTCTTCTCTTCTGGCAGGACAGGAATGTGGCCTTGTCCTGTGAGCCACCTTAAGGATATACTTAGAGTAGAACTGGACTGTTACCGGCCTCAGGCTCTTCACCTTTTCAAAGACAAAGTAGTCATTTAGATAAAATATTGGATATTGTTTACCTGTAACAGCACAATGAGAATTTAGAAATGTAATTATTGACAGGAGTGAACAAGCACTGATAGTGTAATCTACAGCTGTGGCCAAATGTTTAGAGAATGAGAAGTGTTGGTTTTTTTTTCACAAAGTTTGCTGTTTTAGTGATAGTATAGCATAACATCTGATATATCATATATCATATGATAGCTAGTCCAAATTTTGATGGGAATGTTGGACTTAGCCAATTTTCACAGTTTGAAGGCATTGTCTTGTGTCCCGTATACTGCTTAACTAGCACCAAAATTAACTACATGTAGCATCAAGTTTTAGCATGTTTTATGTTATCTTGTTTTTTTTCTAAGATTAGCATTGTACAAGAACAATTTTACTGGGTTCTAAATTTTTTCGAGGAATATAGGCTGCATGTTAGCTTCTTTAGTTGAAACCTAATTTTTTAAGCCATTTCACAGCTCAATTAGGGTAGGGGTATATAAAAAACGGCCTTAAGCAACAAGTAGTTCTGCATCTTTCCCCCGTGTTGGGAGCACACACAGCAGTCAGAGAGGCAGATCAATGAGCACTCTGTGTGTCCCAATTCATGGGCTGCACAGGCCGGGTGAGGCTGTGAAATGGAACGGTCTAGCCTTCAGATTTGCGTCGCCAGCTGTTCCCACCCTTACCACCTCTCCCCATTGGTGACAGTGGGAAATGATGGATGCCAAAACTCTAATGGCTCTCTTTCTAATCTTTTTATTAATTACAGAGCTGTCCTGGACAGGTTTTTTAACAATGAGGACACTAGACCTGATTTTCGCCTGAGCCAGGGAGTCTCGGAAAGTGCTGCTGAATCTGATTAAACAGGATCAGACACATGGTTGTGGTGCAACATTTGAGGTCCTTGTTTTTCTTTTCTGGCTGGCAAATGGAGCAGCCTACAGAGTTGTTTCCAGAGTGTTTGCAATACCTCATTCCACTGTTCATCACATCATCCACAGGGTCCCAGAGGAGGTGGTGGCTATTCGCCATCAGGTCATCCCCCTCCCTCAGACCCCTGATCTGCACGACCTAGACGTCGTGTCTCATGGGTTTGCAGGGCTAGCAAGACACAGAGCCTTTTTGAAAGCAGCTGGTGCATTTGACAGCTGCCATGTCTGCATCAAGCCTCCCAGTGGTCCTGATGGTTAGTGCTACAGGAACAGAAAATTGTTCCCATCAATAAACCTACAGGCAATTTGTGACCATCAGGGACGCTTCCTTGATACATATGTGGGCCGGCCTGGGTCAGTGCATGACTCCAGGGTGCTCCGCAACAGCCCACTGTACAGGCAGGCCCGTTACCCTCCTCCAGGGCATTTCATCCCCGCAAATGGAGGGTACCAATGTCTCCAACATCAACTCCCCCTAATTACTCCCTACAAGAGGCCAGTCCAAGGTGTGGGAGCCTGTGCGCTTCAACTCATCATTCCATGGCACGCTCTATTATCCGGTCTTTAAGTGACGTATGAACCCTGCTTCCAGGTCTAAACTACTCTGCATTCATCAAGGCTGTTGTAATTTTTAACATGTTCTAATGCTTTGTATCTTGTTCTATTCAATCTGAACAAGCCCCTTATAAAAGCCAGTGATCACTGTCGGCCTCTCTTGGTTTGCCACTATTCATTTTAAAGCTCAGTTTTTAAAACCTTACAAGTAAGTACAGCCCAGCCTATGCAGCAGTATAGTTGTCACGGGGTGGAATGGACAAGTTTGACTTTAAGTGTTTTTATTTTGCATGTGTTGCTGTGTTTTATTAGTTTTTATCTTTTAATATTGTACAGTGTTTTCTTCTTATGGTTTTATTGCATGTTTTTATTGTATTATTTGTTAACTTGTCCTGGAGAGACTCCGCCCTTCCCTGATTACTTACTTAGCACACCTGGGAGGTCACAGAGGCCCAATAAGAGGGCCTGGCAGGACAGGAGAGATGGCGAGGTAGCTGATGGTTGGTGGCTGCTGCGTTTGGACACGGAAACAGCTAATGACAGGACTTCTGTCAGGACTTCCGGTTGAGTGAATGCTGGTGCGCCTGGCTGCCGCTGCTCACCTGTTATTATTATTATTATTATTATTATCATTATTTTTATTATATTTTTTTCAGTTGCTGACAACAATTTGAATCAAGTATCTAAGGCGCCACCCTGTTTTGACTTGTTTTCTCAATATTTGCGGGTTTCTATTTGTCACAGGGTGGAATGGACAAGTTTAACTTGGTGTTTTTATTTCCTTGCATGTAGTGCTGTGTTTTATTCTTTGATCTTTTATTAGCTTGTAGTGTTTTATTTTGTGGGGTTTTGCATGCTTTTTGTTTTCTAATATGTGATTTGTTCCGGGGGGATGCCCATTCCACCGCCCCTCCTGATCATTAACCTGACACACCTGGGACCAATCGGAGGCAGCGGGATGGTGCCTTATGTCCCTGGGACGGCGAGACCATGGCTACGCGTGTGAAGCACAGCACAGTGGCGGGCAGAGTTAGGAGCTCTGCCCATCCGGGGTAAGTCCCGATCAATCCCATCTAAGACAAATTTCCGGTGAGATACAAAGAATGGTGACTGCCGCTCCCCCTCTCTCCTTTTTAGTTGGCACCAGAACGAAGAGGCAGACAGGACAGCGACGATTCTGCCGGTTTCTGAGCCATTTGGACTTTTATGGGATTTTATCTTCGTGGCTGAGGCCATTGGATTTTAGCTGTATTATTTTAATGTTTTTAACTTCATATTCTGCCTGGCCAGAGTATTTTAATGCTTTCTTTGTAAATAAATTATAGTTTTAACAACTTACAACAATTCACTACTTCCTTGACTCCTCCACTGCTCTTCCTGTTAGAAGGGTTTCCCTTCTGGTTTAAATCTAGCACCTAGTGTCCACTTTACATATTGCTTGCGCTGCAGCTGTCAGCTGTTTGCCCGGTCCCTACTTTCATCTGGTCTCTTCCAACCGTTTGTGTTCAGTGCTCGGCCCTGATTAAGATGTGGATCCACAGGCTGTTGCTGTGGTTCGTGCTCACCTGGGTTGTTTTATCCATCGTTCATCACCCGGCGACAGCTTCTCTCCCGTACTCTGCTACGGATCTTTTGCGTCTCTGTTTTTGCCTGGCTGTCTCTCCACCTGTGGCTCTTACTTCTACCCAGACATCGCCGTCAAGCCCCGCTGCGGGTATATCCACCGAGGGCTTTGGTGGAATTTCAACATCAATGACACTAACTCAATAGTGTCCATCTGGTCTAAAACTCATCGTCCTCCCCACAAGACTGACTGGGCTGTCGACCACAACATCCTGGACCACCTTGCTAGATCAACTAAGCCCACTGTCAGGAATGGTAGCTCCAGCTTTAACTTCGGTCTATTAAACATCCGCTCTCTCACTGGTAAGGGACATCTCGTCCAGGATCTCCACTCCGATCGTAAGTTGGACTTTCTTTGCCTGACTGAAACGTGGCAACAGCCCAATGATTTTGTTTCTCTCAATGAATCCACTCCATCTGAGTTTGTTTACACCTGTCAACCTCGCAACTCAGGGAGGGGCGGAGGTCGCGGAATAATTCACCGGAAGCACTGGAAAGTCTCTGCCCCATCCTCCCATTCATTTGAATACATTGCATTACAGCTCCCTGGATCTACCCCCACCATTATATGTACTGTTTATCAGCCACCTAAGCCAAATAAGGAGTTTTTAAATGAATTTTCTGCTCTTCTCACTAATTTCTCTGTACTTTCTCCAAATCTGATAATTGTTGGTGACTTCAACATTCATATGGACAATGATAAAATCCCTCTTTCCAGAGATTTTACCTCCTGCCTGGAAAGTTTTGGGCTTCTACAGTACATAAAGTTTTCTACCCACTCTAAAGGACATATCTTGGATTTGGTCTTTTGTTCTGGCATTACCCCTACCCATTGTAAAGCTACATTGTTTCCCCAGTCTGATCATATGTTTATTTCTTTTAATGCAAACATAACCGCTTCCAAAACCTGCACTTCTCGTAATATCACTTTTAGGAAAATTAGTAATATTAACCCAGCTATTTTTTCATCTGCCATCCTTCATCTCTGAAAAAGGCTTCTGTGATTCCAACTCTCAAAAAGCCTGGTGCAGACCCCAATAACTTTGATAACCTTCGCCCTATATCAAATCTCCCCTTTATTTCAAAACTTCTTGAAAAAGTTGTCGCCTCCCCGCTTCACTTACACCTCAATGACCATAATCTCTATGAACAATTTCAATCTGGTTTCAGCCCCAATCATAGCACAGAAACTGCTATGTTAAGGATTACCAGTGACCTTCTGATGGCAGCTGATTCTGGTCTCCTATCCATCCTCATCCTTCTTGATCTTAGTGCGGTGTTTGATACCATTTCTCACAATATCCTCCTGAACCGGTTAGCATCCACTGGCATTAGTCACACCCCCCTTGCCTGGTTCACCTCATATCTCTCAGACTGCACTCAGTTTATCCAATTTAAACCCCACTCTTCAAGTCTCTATCCTGTTTCTGCTGGTGTGCCCCAAGGTTCAGTATTAGGGCCTCTTTTATTCATTATTTACATGCTCCCTCTTGGTTATATATTTTCCGAAAATATAATATAAATTTTTCACTGTTATGCCGATGACACCCAGCTCCACATTTCTTCTAAACCCAATTCATCCCTCCCACCTACCTCCCTCTCAAACTGTCTTATCGAGATTTGATCTTGGTTCTCCTCCAATTTTCTTAAACTTAACAGTAATAAAACAGAAGTTTTACTTGTCTGGTCTTTTGGTCAGCCTCTATCTTAACCAAATCCCACAGTTTTTCCATTAACATTGAAAGTTCTCCCACCCTTCCATCCCCTCAGGTTAAGAGTCTGGGTGTCATACTTGATAATACTCTTTCATTCCAGTCTCACATTAATTACATAACCTGGTCTGCATACTGCCACTTACGTAATATTAACCGACTCCGTCCCTTCCTTACCCCCCATGCTGCTGCCATCCTTGTCCATAGTCTTATTACATCCTGTACTGATTACTGCAATTCCCTCTTATTTGGTCTCCCTAAACGGTCCCTTCATAAACTCCAACTTCATCAAAATTCTGCAGCTCGGGTCGTAACTCGTACTCCATCAAGAGCTCATATTACCCCAGTTCTTCAGCAGCTTCACTGGTTGCCCATAGAAGGCAGGATAACCTTTAAAATCTTACTTCTCACGTACAAGTGTATCCATAAATCTGCTCCTTCCTATTTGTGTGACCTGCTTCATATCACCACTGTTTCCCGCCCTTTCAGATCCTCATCTGCTATTCATCTTACTGTTCCGTCCGCAGTCAGTGGTGCTCTCTGGCAATACCAACCATCTGTTGAGTGTCTGCCCTGGAGGAGGTACCCTTGGACCATGATTATTGTTAACAGGCAAGTATTCTGTTTGTAGTGAATTTTTAAAGTGCTAGACTATTACTTGTTATATCTTTATTAACAGCATTGTTTGCACCACTTTGTTTTTGCATCTTTCCGAATACATCTTAGTGACATGGCAGCCATCGATTACATCAGCCCTGCAAACCAAGATGATGCAGTGGACGGTGGAAACAAGCATCCCTAAACACCATCTGGAGACCACCCTATATGATGCTCCACTTACTAGCTGGGGACACGCCCAAGGTCTCACTTGTGGCACCTTCTGAATGTGCTGGACCAAGACCAGATACTTCCTGGGAAACTCAGGTTAATCCTGGACTTTGGTTAATAATCCTGTTGTGTGATTTTTTTTTTTCAGTGGTGTACTTATGTTTACACGTTTTAATAATTGAGTTCAAAATGTTTTTTATGTTGTACATAGTTGGAAAAAAATAATGCAAATAAAGTTTAAGTATTTACAATTATTTTTACTTACAGAACTTTATACGTTTTATTTTTCAACAAGTTTTTCCAGCAAGCTGAACAGCCTGTCCAGTCTCACTCTTGCTTCCTCTGCTCTTCTTTCCTCCATTTCCCTCTGTAATCCCATATCCTTTCTGATCAAATCAAACAATTCATCCTCCCTGTCCTTCTTTCTCTTTTCCCTTGGCTCCAGCTGGCCCTCCTCCTCCTCCTCTTCCTGATCCTGCGCTTGGTTGCCCACTGCTGAACTGGGCCCTGGAGTGTCCTCCTGGATGGAGGCAATTAGGACTGGAGGCCTGGTAGAGGGCCCCTGCCCTAACACCTCATTCATAACGGTAAATACTGCCATGTAGCAGCAGTGGGCTTCCCATTCACTCCCTTGCCTAACCCTCGATACTTGCAATCCTAAAGGCAGAGCAAATCAGAAGTGGCAGTAGACAAAAACAGCAACAGTACAGGTTACATGAATAAGTAAGTTTTGTCCCATTTGGGGGGGGGGCTGCAAAGGGGTGATTTTTCCCTGCAGGCCCATCTTCTCAAGAATTGCACTAACAGACAGAAAATAACAGAGCACATCAATCATGTTAATCCTTGAACAGCATCCACAGCAAAATCATGTTATTAGTTGTTTATGCTAAGTAACTGTATTTAATGATGCAACACTCGCTGCAGAGTGGACACCTGTGATGCGGTTTCTCAAAAATGATAAAGCTAGCTCGAGAAAAATTAGCAGCACAAGAAGACGAAGAACTTTCTAAGAGATTAGTTCACTGGAGTGATACAGGATCAGCATTCAATTCTGCAACCTCTCAAAGATCCAAGAGTTCAAATAGCAGGCAATCAAGATTCTCAAGTAAGTTGTCTGTAAAGAGGCAAGAAGCAGCTGCAGAGCTTGCTGCTACTGAAGCGACTCTGAAGATTATGGGGAAATGGAAAGTGAAAGAAAGACACTTGAAATCCTTGAAGCAGAGAATGCTGAGAAACAGAAGGCATTAGAGCAAAAGCAAAGGGAGCTTGAAAGGCTAGAAACAGTAAAGAGAATGAATGGTGCTAAAGCACGTCTGAAAGTGTACCATGAAGAAGAAAACTCAGATGAAGAAATATCAGACCTTCTGCATGAAAGGAGCAAACGGAGAAATGCCACATCTAAACCGATGAATCAGTTTGCACATTCGCAACTTAATGCAAATGCAGAGACGTTTTATATGTCACAAGCCACCTCAAGGTCACAACCAAGAGAAAGCAAACAGGAACATAGTACCACAACATTGGCCCAAGCTCTAGCTGATTCCATTCACATAAGTCGCCTACCAGTACCAGAACCTACAGTCTTCAACGGAGATCCTCTCAAGTACAAGGATTGGAAAATGTTGTTTCAAATGCTGATAGACAGAAAGAACATCCCAGTGAATGAGAAGATTTGCTATCTTCGCAATTATTTTGGAGGACCGGCGAGAAAGGCTGTTGAGAGTTATTTTCTGTTGGGAACAGAGCTTGCTTATTACTCAGCATGGAACACTTTGGAGGAAAGATACGGAAGTTCATTTGTAAATGCCAAAGCTTTTAGAGATAAGTTGACATCATGGCCAAAGATTGGTAGCAAGGATAGCATTGAACTTCGAGAATTTTCAGATTTTCTCAGAGGATGTGAAGCGGCCATGCTTCAGGTTAAAAGTCTTGAAGTTTTGAATGACTGCAATGAGAATCAGAGAATGCTAAGGAAGCTACCTGATTGGTTGAAAGCAAGATGGAATCGGAAGGTCATTGAAATTGAAGAGCAAGATGGTTCTTTCCCAACATTCAGCAACTTTGTTGACTTCATTGCGAGAGAAGCCAAGATTGCGTGCAATTCAGTAACATCGCTTCATGCACTCAAAGCAGGTGACTCAGAGAAAACGAAATCTCCCAAGTCAAGAAGTGCTGGAGCAAAGGTGCTAGTGAGTGCTGCAGAAGAGACGCCTGACACAAAAAAATGTGTGTTTTGTGAAAACCCAAATCATAGCATTCACACATGTAGGAAGTTTATGGACAAGGTCTTGAGTGAAAGAGTCAAGTTTATGCAGACCAAGGGACTGAGCTTTGGATGTCTAGGCTTTGGACACCAATCAAAGAAATGTGAAAAGAGAAAGATGTGTGACACACGTAAAGGGAAACATGTTTGCATGAAGAACGAGACAAAAACTCAAGGAAAAGGAAAGAAAAGGAAAGTGACAAGGAACCACAAATGAAAGAGATGGAAGACAATAAAGAGAGTAGAGAAACCAAACCCAAGGAAGCACCAAGTGAAGCGATATCAAACCATGTGATTCAAAGTGACAGAAGTAATCTCACATCCACAAACATTCAAGTTTGGTTATCCACAACAAGCAATCCTGAACATGAGATTCTTCTCTATGCTCTTCTTGATAGCCAAAGTGACACGACATTCATCTTGAAAGAAAAGGCAGATGCTCTGGATGCAGAGAATAAATGTGTGCAGTTAAAGCCCTCGACAATGTCTTCTAAAGATACTTTAGTACCAATTCAAAGGCTGTCTGGATTACAGGTCAGAGGTTTCTATTCTTCAAGGAGAATTCCTCTTTCTGTGACATACACAAGAGAGTTTATTCCTGCGAATTTGAGTCATATTCCCACACAAAGGACAGCAAGAGCGTGGCCACACCTAGAGCACCTGGCTGAAGAAATTGCTCCACTGACTGAATGTGAAGTAGGCCTGCTCATTGGTTACAATTGTTCACAAGTGCTGGTACCCAGAGAAGTTGTGGCAGGAAAAGATAATGAGCCTTTTGCCCAAAGAACAGACCTTGGCTGGACAATAGTTGGAGGAACTGATCCATGTGTTAACTATGCGGACGCCATAGGATGTAGCCACAAGATCATTGTCAAGGAAGTGACACCCAATCAGTTGGTCAAAGAAGACCGAACAGAACAAATGTGGATAGAACAAATAGACTCTATCAACTCAATCCCCTCCTGGATGAGAAGGGTGTTCTTAGAGTGGGAGGTAGATTAGAGCGTTCAACATTGCATCCACACGTCAAGCACCCAGTCGTCTTACCAAAGACTTGCCATATCGCAAAGTTACTGATTGATCACTAGGGATGGGTATCGAAACCCGGTTCTTGTTGAGAACCGGTTCCCACTGTTTCAATTCCTTGGAATTGTTTGCCATTTTTGCAAACGATTCCCTTATCAATTCCAGTCGCCCCGAATGACGTCACCAAGTTGCGGAGCGTCATTTACCTGGCAGGAAACATGGCGGCTCAAACGCTCAAAAGTTTGGTTCTACTTTACGAGAACGGATGACAACAGGGCAACTTGCAATACTTGCAAAGTAGATGTTTCATTTAAGGGAGGAAACACTACGAATATGCAAAAGCATTTGCTCACAAAACACGCGATAGCCTTAAATGAATGTCATGTTTTTAATTCCGCTCCGGACTCGTGAATCTCAACCCAGCAGCAGCGGTAACGTTTGCACGTCCTCTCCCGTTAATGCGGCAGGTAAATAATCAACTAACAGTGCATATTATGTTAGCGCAATCTGCCTTATTACAAAACCTGCCATTACTGTGCGCTGCATTTAGGTGACCATGATGAGAGAGACAGACAGAGTCTGGCTGGCGCTCGCTGGCAGTTCTCGCTGCAGTCTACTGGTAGCGTCTCCTTTCAGGCCAGGATAGACGAATGTCACCGAGCAGTGACTAAGTTTGTGGTAAAAGGCTTGCACCCATTTGCCACAGCAGATGCTGTGGCAAATGGGTGCCACAGCATCCCATTTGCCTTACTTTTCGGTAAGTGAATGTGTTTAATTGTAGGCAGGGACATTACTGGATATTCTTGTGTAATTGCTACAGAATAATTTATGTTATACTTTGTTATTGCAACAGAAGAATATTTATTTTATTATTTTACATTTACAATTTTTTTTCCTGGGGACCCTGTGACACCCCATTGAAGAGCCATAGGCTGTGGATCTCTTAAGAGCTCACTGTTGGGTTTGTAAGGCCATGTTACCCCTAAATTTCTATATTGTTCAAAGAGAAGATATAAAACAAAGTTCTAAGCTAATCGACCTTAGTGTTCTCCTTTTTTAAAAAGAATCGATAAGAGAATCGATAAAGAATCGAATCGTTAAACAGAATCGAAAATGGAATCGGAATCGTGAAAATCTTATCAATACCCATCCCTATTGATCACTATCATCAGCGAGTGAAACATCAAGGATGGGGCACGACGATAAATAAGCTGAGATCGAATGGAATATGGATACTAGGATGCAGTCAAGCAGTGTCACCCTTTATCTACAACTGTATTAAGTGCAGGAAATTCAGACATCGAGCAGAAGAGCAAAAGATGGCAAACCCACCAAGTGAGAGAATGGAGACAACTCCTCCCTTCACGTATTGTGGGATGGATTGTTTCGGCCCGTTCTACATTAAAGAAGGAAGAAAAGAACTGAGACGTTACGGGCTTTTATTTACCTATGCTCTCGTGCGGTGCACATAGAGCTACTCGATGATATGTCAACCGACGCTTTTCTGAACTCACTACGTTCTCTTATCGCTTTGCATGTGTGGCAGGATGAATGTTATGTCTCGGTTCAACCCACTTTCGGCCTGGCGCATTAGGGGGGCGCTAGTATAAATAGTGGCCATTTGAGCATTCCTGGATCGCTTACCTGTGATCTCCTTTTTGGTCACCTGACTTCCCTTGGTGTTGCAGAGATCATCTGCGGGTCACCCTTCTGAAGCCTCCATCGCAGCTGGTAGGTGTTTACTCAGTGTAGTGCGTACATTACCTTACTGGGTGGTAAACAGATATTGTTTTTAGGTCGTAGCTGTAGAAGCCTCCTATGAGCCACTCTGCTCATGATTCATGACGCTGTTTACTCAGTACGTAATTCAGTTTTGTTACGATCTCTGCCTTTTATTGTTCTTTTATAGTAAATACTTATTATGCTTTGCAGGAAGTGTGGGCCTTAGTTTTACACAACGCCACGCTAACTGAAGTGCTGCTGCTTTGCTTTTACCATCTGTTCCTGTTGCGAGGTTTCTTTTCCTGCTGCTGCCAGCCTTTTAAAGTGGACGTCGGCGTGGACAGCAGCCATATGCATGCCGGCTACGGGAGTCGGCTGTGCACATTGATTGACTGGATGATTAACTTATAGTCGGGCAGACAGCAAGTTGGAGGAATACGGTGATTCCGTCTGCTCCAGATTTTAAAGTTTTATTGAGATTGTATGTTGTTTTTCTGTTGTTTTGATTTGTAGTTTAGATTTTTGTTACGCCACTGGTAACAAAAAACCACACTGGTGGTCCAACTGCAGGACCACACTGGTGGTCCTGCAGTTGGGTTATCCCCCAGCGCTGCATATTAGTTTTGTTGTAATATATTATAATTTTCTTTTTTTCTTTTATTCAGATGCGGAGGGCTGACGTGGAGGAGACTGGGGGCGCCTTGGTGGTGGGAACGTTTGAATGTTACACACCTGTCTCCTTTTAGTTTATTAGTGTGAGTGGGTGATAGTCTGCTGCACCGGTGTATTGGTGAGTTTTGTTTTCTTTTTTTTGAGTTGGTGCGTGGTATCCCGGCCCCTCCACTGGTAAGCCTCGGCTCTGAATGTTCTTTTTTTTTTTTAGAATGTTTGCATATGGATATTTATGCTGTGTTTTTATATGCTCTTTTAAATAGCTATTAATAAATGGTCTGTTTTATAATTGAACCTCGTCTCTGTACTAAGTATAAACGAACCTAAGCGCCTTTCTGGTGATTAGTGTTACTTCTAGTATTCTCTGGGTGAAATTCCCAGGGTGGCGTTGTCTTTTAAACTGTGAAGAGTATTTACTTTAATCCCATCCTTGTGCTGCCACACATGGAAATGTACGTCAGTTGCAATCAGATCAAGGCACCAATTTTGTTGGAGCCAGACGTGAGTTTCTGGAAGCAGTAAAGGAAATGGATCAGGAAAGTCTGAAACAACTAGGCTGCGAGTTTGTGATGAATCCTCCCTCTGCCAGTCATATGGGTGGAGCCTGGGGAAGACAAATTCGTACAATCCAAAGTGTATTGACATCCATTCTGGATCAGTCATTGGACAGTTCATCTCTAACAATATCTTTATGAAATTATGGCGATAGTTAACAGCAGGTGTCATCTGCAAACTTACAACACCATCATTAAGTTTGCAATGACACCATGGTGATTGGCCTCATCAATGACAACGATGAGGCTGCCTACAGGGAGGAGGTGGATTGTCTGGCTGAGTGGTGCGACACAAACAACCTGCTGCTCAACACCGAGAAGACCAAGGAACTCATCGTGGACTACAGGAGGAATGCTGACCCACATCCACCCATCTACATTAAAAGGACGGCTGTGGAGCGTGTGAGCAGCTTCTGTTCAGTTCCTGGGTGTCCACATCTCTGAGGATCTCATCTGGACGACCAACTGCTCCAAGCTGGTCAAGAAGGCTCACCAGCGCCTCTTCTTCCTGAGGACTCTGAGGAAGAACCACCAGAACAGTCTGGCATGGGAGCTGTTCTGCCTCGGACCGGAAGGCGTTGCAGAGGGTCGTGAAAACCGCCCAGCGCATCGCCAGAGCACCACTTCCTGCCATAAATGACATCTACAGGAAGCGGTGTTTGAAAAGGGCTGGGAAAATCATCAAAGACCCCAGTCACCCAGTACATGGACTCTTTGCCCTCCTGCCCTCTGGGAGGCGCTACAGGAGCCTCCGGACTAAGACCACCAGGTACAGGAACAGCTTCTTCCCTACAGCTGTCAGACTCCTGAACTCTGCCTCCTGACATCTGACCCACATTAAACTCATGGACTGAACATACACACACTCACAACCACCTACACACACAATGGACAAAAACAAAGAAATGGACAAATGTACCCTCATACACACAATAATAACATGGACTGAACCACCACTCACAACTATTAGCACTTTATATAGCCTCTGTAGAAATTCTCCACATATTTCACTTATCTTAACTGCACTACTGTAAAAGCTGTATAGACAATCATTCTGTACAATACGATAATTATAATTCTACAACTGTTTATAACTTGCATAAGCTCATATTTCTGTATAGTTTTATATTTCTGTATAGTTTCATATTTATATCCTGTTCATAGCCTGTACACTCACTACAGCCTGTACATACTTATAGTTATAGGTCTGTGAAGGTTCTCAGTCATCCAGGTCATCGTAGTCAAAGGAGCTTGCAAAGAAAAGCGTCTGGACTTCTTTAAGTTGCTTGAAGACGTTTCACCTCTCATCCGAGAAGCTTCTTCAGTTCTAAGGTCAAATGGCCGAGAGTCCCAGATTTAAACCCAGTGGGAGTATCCCCCCAAAGAGGGACAAAGGACCCCCTGGTGATCCTCTAATCACATGAGCCAAGGTGTGAAAGCGGGTGTGGGACCTAATCAGCCAGGGTTTCGGGTGAGCTCATTGTGAAACCTGGTCAGTTCCTTAATCATAATTATGCAAATTCCCATGACCATTGATCAACAATTACTGACCAAAACCCACTGATCAACCCACTGATTTCTGGATGGATGCAAACTGCATTTCGTTGCCTTGTACTTGTGACATGTGCAACGACAATAAAGTTGAAGTCTATTCTATTCTATTCAGACCTATCACCCCACATTTACTCAACGATCCTACTGGACCTCAGCCACTTACACCTAATCTCCTGTTGACCATGAAGTTGTCAGTAATACTGCCACCACCAGAAGACTTTGTAAAGAAAGATTTGTATCTTCGCAAAAGATGGTGTAGAGACCATGCTTGGCCAATGAATTTTGGCACAGATGGAAGAAAGAGTATTTATTGAGCCTACAACAAAGACAAAAGTGGCACAAAACAAGCAGAAATGCAAAGGTCAATGACATAGTGATCGTACAAGATGACGCAGCATCAAGAAACGAGTGGGAGTTGGCCAAAGTTGTTGCCATACACCCGAGTGAAGATGGATGTATATGCAAAATACAACTGTTAATCAGTGACTCATTGTTAGATGACCATGGAAAAAGACTGAGTAAACCAGTTCCACTTGACAGACCTATACACAAGACTGTGACACTACTAGAAGCAGATTAGTTTACATCTCATAAGTTTATGTGTGGAAATCACAAGTGATTTGGTGGGAGTGTAGCTGCCGTCATAGGCAACTCTCGCATTTAAGTTCATTTTATTAGATATTTAAGGTTGAAACAATAAGTAGTTGAAATATTAATAAATAAGAAATAAACAGTAATTCATGTTTCGTTGATTAGATTTATATGTTTAAATGTGTTTTTTGTGCTAATTGTGCAATTAGATAGGAACCTTTTCTAAAGTTCGATCTGTTGTTGGTAAGAGGGCATTTTTTTGGCTGTCACACTCAGCAAGCTAATTAAGAGAAGAGCCACGAAGTTTGCATGCCTCCAGAAAGTTATGCAAGAGTGCCTTTTTTGGATCTTCCCACAATGTAAAGATGAAAGTTTTATTCCCTTTGAGTGAGGCTATTGACAATTAAAATAAGTGGAGGACCTATCGGTTTTGTGAGGAAAGAAAAGATAAGAGGTAAGTGTGTTAGCCTAACTATTAGCCTAAAATCCATCAGCAGTATTATATGAATCATGAGATTAAAACACACTTACCTAGCATGTTTTGGTTCCTGCAACTGGTCCGTTGGGTTATTGTCTCCCCAGAAACACTTCCCTTGTGCTTTTAGAAATCTGTTTTTTCGTTTCGTTTTTTTCTATTTCCGTTTTCATTTTTCGTATTTCCGTTTTGTTTTGTGATATGTGATCTTTAAGTGTTTACTGAAGCCTGGTTTGTGCATGCACACTGTTATTTTAATTAGTTTCATTATGTCTTGGATTTGTCTGAATTTTGTGCCTGCTCCTTGATCAGCCTTTGCTTCCTGCATGTACAGCTTGTGTGATTATTGGCCAGGAGGCTTTGCAGTTTCTCGAAACATGAGTTGTTTGCTGTTTTGATTATGACTTCAACTAGCTGCTGCTTATAAATTGCATAGTCAGACTATTACAATAATATGTTTTTAATATCTGTATAACATCTGTATATATAATTTTGCTCTTGGACAGTTTAGTAAGTCGTGGCAAGGGCTGTGTGGTGTTTATTTTTTGTTTGTTACTCCCTGGAGTAATCAAAGTGCAGTTTGACTTTCCGTGCTATGGCCTACAAAGAGCACTAGGTTGGGGTGTCACCTCTGAATGAGTTGGGTGTGGGGTTAGTCTCAGGTTTTGTGCTGGACTATATGCACCTTGTGTGTCTGGGGGGAATCGCAAGTTTATTTATCTTTGGTTTAAAGGTCCCTGAAAGTGCAGACAGTCTCTGAAAATTATAATATTTGCCTAAAAGTTTTGCAAGGAAACCAAGGTCAAATTAGCATGTGGAAATCAACTGAATTGAGACCATTTTGCTTAACACAGGCCCAGTTGTTATACTTAGTATACCAAGTATACCAAGCCAGATTTATAGACACTTTATACTTCTATCTCTATCTATAAGAATTCTTCTGGATTTTTGTATTGATAACTGTGATTATGTAGAGAATGTTTTGAAGCAGTTTGCGAAAGATTTTGGTTTGATTTATAGTGTTAAATTTTTTTGCTATAATATACATTCTTTATGACACCTTGCTCAAGGTGCACAACAGTTTGGCCCTTTGGACAGTATTTCCTGTTTCCCATTTGAAACCCTCCTGGGAAAACTGAAGAACATTGTGCGGAGGCTTCAGAAACAAGTGGAACAAATTCTCAAGTGCGTCTATGAGAAGCAAAGTATTCAGGGAAAAAAGGAAATAGATATGCCTGTTCCCTCTCCTCTTAAACAGCTTCATAACGCTGGACCAATAACAAGAGGTCTTGGAACTTGTAAGGAGTTCAGAAATGATGGGCAGACATGTTTCTTGCTCCATGGGAAATAACTGTTTCACAGTGTGGGGGAAAAATTCTTATTGTGACAAACATTTTACAGGATTGCCAAGTTGTCAACGCACTGTGTCAGGTCTTTGAAAACTTTAATGCCTTTTTCAGCTATCCATTGGACTCAACATGCCTTGGAATTTACTTTGTTTTGAGTCTGTCTAAACACATGTTGTATTAGTTGATGAATTAAAACAGAAAATGCATCAGGCCACAGTATAGAGTTTGCATCTTGGGCAAAGCTGGTAAAAAGCATTATTGTTTGTTGTTAGGGTTTAATGACTATTTAATCTATAAGCAGGTAAGAAAGCTACCACCCTCTACACAAGGGGCATCAAAATATAAGGCCTGGGTGCAAGAATAAGCCTGGTAGAGACTCCAATCCAGATATAACAATTAAGAAATACAAATTTGTCTGTTTTTTTGTTCGTTTGTTTTTTTTATTTGTTTTTTCACTACCAACTGTACAAGGATATCTTCTTTTTTTTAACAGTATGTCTACACAAAAAGATAACATGTTCAGTTAATGAACTGAAACTTTGCTTTGTAATTGCAGGACAGTCTAGGAAACTTTTTCTGTTATTTTACAGTGTTTCAGCTTTACACATTAAAAACTGAAACATGCTTATTATTATTAGAAAATTGCACTTTTTTATGTTAAGAAAAAGGCATGAAATGCCAAGGATTAAATGTGCTGATACACTTCTGTTCACTGACATAAAGGTGGACATCCGTGCTCCATACTGTCATCTTTAATAGTCGGACATGCTTCTTTTTTCCCCCAATTTATAAAACAGGAGACCCGAGGAGAGGGAGACATAATCGGGTGACGAACAGAGAGGACGCCTTGTTCAGGAGACGAGAGACATGGTACTTACTTGAGCCTAAGGCAACGGCGGGTGGAGTTCGGAGCTCTGCCCTTGCGGGGTGAGTCTTGCCCAGCAATTGATTAAAAGGCGCTCGGAGTATTTTTAAGTGGAGAAGAGGAGTGGTGGAGCTCGGGCGTCATAATTTTAATGGACTATTGTTGGGACTTTTAGTGTTTTAGCGGACTATATTAATATTTTATCTGGCTCTTTTATTTTATTTTAATGATTGTTGTCCCTGGCCAGGGTATTTTACTGTGTTTTTGTGTGTGCAATAAATTATATTTTGTGAACGTACATTTTATATTTCCTATTGTTTTTGTCTCCGCCACTGCTCCTCCTATTTAGAAGGGTCCCCCTTCTTAAAGTAGAACCTGTCTTCCCCGGTTGGTACATGTGTGTAGAGAGTGACAACATAAAAGCCATACAAAGAGCCACAGAGTTGTGTTGGGTCCTGTTTACACCCTGCTACTCCCCTTTTGGGCCCCACGTGTGTGTGTGTTGGCTGGGATAATACTTTTAATAGGCTGGACGTCACAGCTGACCCTCAATAAATCCTTCATGTCTCCCCTATTTTAGCACATTGTGCTAAGTCCTCCACGCACTGCTTTAACTTTGGTGGTTCCCTTTCCCTCTCAATTGTTTTTTTCTGATATTCTTTTACATTTTTAATTGTCTAGCAATTTTTGGTGAGTAGCACTCACCAACAATTTTGTGGTTTGCATTTTTGCTCAGCATGGAGGGCTTCAAACTGCAAAGCTTTAACTTCCAGAGGCCCCCCCTGTGTTTTTTCAGTGCAGCTTCAATGGTTATGCTTTGAGCAAGAAAATTTGGAGTTTTTTCATGAAATTATATTAATTCTTTCTTTTTATTCTAGTTGTCTTTCATGGCATTCTAAGCCTGCCTGTTTTTCTGTTCTTTAAATCACTACCAGTTTCAGTCAGTCTCCATACTGACGTCCTTTCTCTAGTTCAATCATTTAATTCCCCACATTCTGTGAACCAATCTACTGCCCAGTGTTGCCAACTTAATGACTTTGGTGCTATATTTAGCGCCTCTTAGCGAATTCTTTTCTAAAAAGCGACAAGCGACAAATCTGGTGACTTTTTCTGGTGTTATTGGAGACTTATGATGACTTTTTGACGTGAAACCACGTATCATTCTTACTCTCAACAAGCAGCGGGTGCTGCCGTGGGCACCTTGCCTGTGCCAAAGCGCTCACAGGCGGTGGATGGTCCTCACGCAGCAGCCCCCCCAGTGGCTGTCAGAGCAGGAGATGTTCACCCCTCCAAACTGCAAATGAATCGCGCATGAGCGCCCTGCATTGCAGTCAGGGAGGGAGCAGCAGTAAATGTACATTTTTCTTTGTCTAAACTAAATCAGTGCACTAATACGTCACTCCAATGACACAGTCACTTACTCACTTCGTCCACTGTGTGTGTGCGCTTCTGTGTGACATAAGCTAAACATCTAGCTAGCTCGCTCATCTAAACTATACAGTCAAAAATACAGAAAAGAGTGGGAATCAAGCCCTGAATTTAAGGGCTGGTTGAAGCCGTTTATTGGAGATGATTCACATGCATAGTGCCTGTATTGCAGGGCTGATTTCTATGCCAAACTGAGTGATGTGAAAAAACACATAACGCAAAAACATACTCAAAAGGTAAAGCCTTATAACAGTTCCACCCAAACGAAACTGCCATTTATTATTTAAAAAAAAACAGACTCTGCAAAAAAGGCCGAAGCCACCATGGCATTAGCTTTCGCTGAACATTGTTCTATGCTGCCACATGATCATATTGGAGAGCTGCTTTCTCAGACTCCACTGCTGCTACCCATTTCAAAATGCACAGGACAAAGTGCACAGAAATGATTAATGGAGTTCTGGCACCATACTTTCTGAAAAAGTTGTTTGCAGATGTGGGTGATCAGCGTTTCAGCCTCCTCCTCGATGAGTCCACAGATAGAAGTGTTTTTGTAGTGAGGAGATGCCAGATCTAGAGCTCGTGTTGTTGTGGCTTTCCTTGAGAATTGTCGTCTTAAAAAAGACAAATTCTTAGGGATAGGGACTGACAATGCATCTGTGATGACAGGGATTAACAATGGGGTCCATAAAGTGCTGAAGGAGGAGTATGACCTCAAAGATCCTTTTCTTCTTCTTCTTTTTTTTTCCCCCTTTTACAGACCACCATCAAGAGCCCCAGATGAGGGGTCACCCAGCAGCCACCGAGCAGAAGCCAGAGGGAGCTGCAGTGGCGTGCCCGCGGGATCTTGTTCTTATACGCTGTGTATGCCACTCTATGCAGATTGCTATAAGTCATGCTATGAATGACACCATCCCCCGTAGTGTAGAGTACTTGGTACGAGAGACTTACAACTGGTTTACAGTGTCTCCAAAGCGCAGGGAGGCCTACAAGGCCATTTATGAGACCATCAACTGTGGGGAGAAACCTTTACAGATAACCAAGGTACGTGCCACACATTGGCTCTCCATTGAACCTGTGGTTTCATGCATTTTGGTCCAGTGGGATGAGCTCAGGCTGCATTTTGCAGTCACCAAGTCCAGTGAACCCTGCTACATGGCTGAAGTTTTATACTCCATGTACAATGATCCTCAAAATATCTTGTACATGACTTTTCTGAAGTCATTGCTTGGAGAGGTACAGACCGCCATCAAGGCTTTTGAGGGAGAACACACAGATGCTCTTAAGCTACTTTACAGCTTGGTTAGCCTGATCAAGTCTGTGAGCAGCAGGGTACTGAATCCACTGGCAAATGTTGATGTACTCACAGAGCCAATAGAGGGATACATAAGTTCCAAACCATACTTTGGTTACCTTTTTGAGTCGAAAGCAGCTGAGTTGCACCTTGCGCATGAGGATGAAAAAGATGTCAGAAAGGGGTGTGTAGCCTTCACCATATGCCTCACTAACGAGTTGAGGGTGAGACTGTTGGACAACATTGATGTATTGCAGTACACGTCAGTTTTCAATGTGGAGGAAACTCTAAAGCACAACAAGAGCCCTGGAGAAATAGAAAAAAATGCTAAACTCCTTGGCTTCTCCACTGAAAAGATAAGATTGTCCACCAATCGCGTACCATCCATCTAAGTAAATGGAAAGAGACAAAAAACACAATTTGTATGTCCGTGACATACTGAAGTTAAATATTTCACAGATTATCACTGACTTGACATTTGCCGCGTGCTGCCATATTCTGGATTATATAGGAAGTAAAAGGCTTGACGCCACCCTCCACTAAACCTGACAATCATCACCTGCTATGCCTGAGCAGCAAGTATGCAGCAGATATCAACCCGTTTCAAGAACTTGCCATGGCTCATGTGTCTGAGCATGCTCAAATGCTGAAGTTGAGACAGTATTCAGCCAGATGAGTGTGGTAAAAAGCAAACTTAGAAATCGGATGTCCTTGCAGAGCCTTAACTCCATCCTGTGCATCTGATATGGACTGAAGCTGTCTGGTGAGGCTTGCTATGAGGACCAGCTCATAATGTTTTGCAGCTTTTGGGAACATTAGCTGCTTACTCATTTAAGTCTACAGGAGTTTGTCATGACAGGAGTGCCACAGGGTTCTGTATTAGGTCCCCTTCTATTTATCATTTACATAAACAATCTTGGTCTAAATGTGCCAGATGCAAACTTGC
This sequence comes from Pelmatolapia mariae, assembly GCF_036321145.2. Taxonomy (NCBI): domain Eukaryota; kingdom Metazoa; phylum Chordata; class Actinopteri; order Cichliformes; family Cichlidae; genus Pelmatolapia; species Pelmatolapia mariae. The sequence continues at coordinate 23,069,503 of NC_086233.1, read as the reverse complement.
ACTTCTATGCTGATGATACAGTTTTTTACAGCTGTGGTTCAACTCTTGTCCAAGCCATTGACTCCTTGAAGAAAGCCTTTTTTGCTGTCCAGCACTCATTACTTCAGCTTAAACTTGTTCTCAACGCAGACAAAACAAAGCTCATGTTGTTTTTTAAATCAAGGAAATGGGCCCAAACAAACCCATCAGTAACCACTCTTGAAGGTAATACAATAGAGTTGGTTCACACGTATAAATATCTGGGAATCTTGATTGATGACTCGCTCACCTTCAAACCACATGTAGAGAATCTTGTGAAAAATCTGAAGTTAAAACTGAGATTTTATTTTCAAAATAAGTTGTGTTTCTCTTTTAATACAAAGAAGTGGCTTGTTGCTGCAACATTTTTGCCTGTGCTGGATTATGGAGATATTCTATATATGAATGCTTCTGCTCAATGTCTTTGAATGGTTGATAATGTGTATCATGCTTCTCTGAGGTTCATCACTAAAGCTCAGACTCACCACTGTGAGTTATACTCTCAGGTAGTGTAGGATGGCCTGCTTTGGCAAGTCGGAGGAACTCTCATTTATATAGTTTCATATATAAAGCAATACTTGGGTTGCTGCCTTCTTATATATGTTCCCTGCTTGCAATGAAACATGCTGGTCGGTATTCTGTTCGTCCGCATGGTTACTTGTTGCTTTCTGTTCCATTTGCCCGAACTGAATTTGGTAAAAGAGCTTTTGTCCATTTAGCATCCTTGGCTTGGAACAAACTGCAGAACGAATGGAAAATGACTGAATTCATTTCATTAAGTGCTTTTAAATCTAAACTACGAATCCTTGAGGCCAAGTCCATAACATGTGACTGTTTCAATTAGATTGATTGTCATTTTAACTGATTTTTAATTTTTATTTGAATTTTATTGAATTTTATTTTATTTATTTATTTTTCATTTATTTTTGCATGTGAGTTGTTGCTGCCTGTGTTTAATTGAGTAATTTCTGTAACTGTGAGACACTTACTGCTGCCTATCTTGGCCAGGTCTCCCTTGAAAAGAGGTTTTTAATCTCAATGGGATCTTTCTGGTTAAATAAAATAAAATTTAAAAAATGTCAAGTGCTACAGTTGCTGAACCTGGCATAGAGAATCTTGACGAAAATGAGGATGACCCACTCTTTCTGTGAGCCAGCACAGCCTATGTGTGTGGAGGGATGTCCGAAAAAACAAACAAAAAAACAAACAAAAAAAACCCCAAATAGGACCAGACTAGTTCCCATCATTTTTTCACATTGCCAACTATTTATGTAGTTTGTTAACAACACACAAATGAACTCCACCAGAGTGCCTATTTTGGGTCACTTTTGCCGGTCCCAAGCCCGGATAAAGGAGGAGGGTTGGAATTGTACATGGAATTGTAACTACAACAAAATAAAACCAGTACCTGTACCAAAAAAAAGAAAGAAAAAGAACTTGCAGAAACTCTGAGTTTTCACATCTTTTTGGCATGAGCCGTGTTTTAATTGTGGCTTCAATAGCCAGGTTTTGCGAGTGACAAACCTTGAGGTTTTTTTTTAAATTTCTAACTTCTTTTTCTTTTTTTGTTTAATGAAGCATGGACACTTGGTTTTATGTTTTTTTTTTTATTGGGGGGGGTGTTGTTTTTTTTTTTACTTCAACCTAGCTACAGACTGGACAGCCGCCACTCATGGTATGAGCTTTTTCCAGTTGCTGTCATTCAGGGCATTCCAAGTTTTCTCCCAGAGCTGTATTTTTGTAGTTGTCATCTTTGGTACAATAGTAGTCCAAATGTAACAAGCTAGTGGGAAAACGGTAAACCAATTCCCAATAAAGGAGCTGCCTCATTACCATTGGGCAGCGCATAACGATCTGGCGAGAAGTGGCAGGTTGGCCTAGTTTAAGAAGCCCTCCTGCTGATTGCTTGTGGATGAGGGCCAGGTGAGACGCAGGAAGCTCCACCCCTAAGGGGTGGACAAGAGGCTGGCAGATACAGGTGGAAAAACCCCAGACACCCCCGCGGACCATCACATTTATTTGTTCCCGCATTACCTGTCTTTTACATTGCACCTGTATTTCTAACTGCTCTTTTTCGTGGGGTTCCAAGTTTTCCACTGGTATTCTGCTACATTGCTTTTTCCTAGCAGTCTTTGGTGAGAGTACTGGACATTTTGTGGTTTGCCATGAGCCATGCTTCAATGGCTCATGTTTTGCGCAGGAGAAACCTGGATTTTTTTTTCTTTAATGTCTATCTTTTTTTTTTTCTCTTTTTTGTGCGAATGTTCACCCGTGTTTAATGAAGCCTGGATGCTTAAAATACTTTAAGTACCTCTCATATATGTGTTGTATATTTTGCGGTTTGTTTGGTTGTCTTACTACAAATTTTTTTCTGAAACCCAGCTACAGACTACATGGCTGATGTGAGCTATAGTGGCAGACCTCACTTTTTGAATTTCTATTTTCATTTTTTGTCTCTTAGTGTTACAATGAGTAGTAGTGCTAATATCTTATACAGCGGTCCCTCGTTTACCGTGGTTGCCTTTCACGGTGCAAAATGTTTCATCGACATTGTTGTGTTTGTTGGGGAGAAAACTTACAAACATACAGTACAGCACTTCAGAGTCACAGTGCTAGTAATCGAAGATTTATGTAAATTTGACAAGACTGAACGCATTCTGTACTGTACAGCAGACACGGCACGAGATTGGCTGTAGACCATTGTCAATCAATCAGGATGCAGAACACGATGCGCTGTAAGGGGGGGGGGGAAGCATGCAAAAGTGCACCCCAAAAAAATCCATGAAACAGCGAGGCCGCGAAGGGTGAACCGCGTTATAGCCAGGGACCACTGTACTTCTAAAAGTTTTTTTGTTTTTCTGAAAAGGCAGCTAATTTTGCGTTACTTGTCAAGTGCCTTCATCATTTCAAATGTTAATAACCAAACACAGTATTTTGGCTTTTGTGTGGACTCACAACTTAGAAATGAACAAAACGCAATAAGCATACATAAATTTAATTAAAAAAACAAAGTTATTCAAAACTGACGACCACATCACAGATTTGGGTCGTGAGAGCGTCTGTGTTGAATGGAGAAGTTCACACTAACGCCTCTGTCTTTCTAAATGGAGGGACAGTAACTGCGTGTGTACATGCAAGCATCTAAAAACTGCAGATAGTAAGATTAACAGCCACAGTATTTTATCTATATCTGCAATTGTAGAAATTTATCTCATGTAAACAATAACATTGCAGACAGCGTGACGTCAAAAAAAGGCGCACACCTTTGACATAGCGTGACTAAATCTCCGTTTTCGAAAATCAACACCCTGGCAGGAGCTTTTAAAAACCTCAGTTTTCAGTGATGGAAAATACTGTTTACGTGTGGACGAAAGGCCCAAACGCATAGAAAAAGCTGCGTTTTCACAAATACCCGTGTACGTGTGGACGTAGCCCAAGTCTTCTACCAGAGCTGTATATTTTGTAGACACTTTCTGTGGTTCTACAATACTCCAAATGTGACTTGCTGCACAGAAGTTTAAGTTACACATTCAAAATGATGAGGACCATCCATTTCTATGATTTCCAATTTTAAATCTTTAATAATGCATTTAATTGTTCCACATGACCTTCTCAAACAGGAATATTTCTGCTTTGTCACAAAGGCGTTGGTTTTCGGTGTTGTGTTGCCAAAATTACAAATAGAATCTTTTCGCTTGGCGATCAGGATTTTTGAGCGGTGGTTCTTGTGGCGTTGCATGGAATTATCCTGAACCCTCATATCCTCATCCAAAACAACAATACTGTGTTTGCAAATGTGGCCTTTTAAAACGGGTACATTTTTACGTTCTGCTTTTAGATACCGTGGGTTGTGTTGGTTCTCAGTAGGGCTGGGTATCGTCACTGATTTCTAGAATCGATTCGATTCTGATTCACAAGGTCCTGGATCGATTCAATCCACGATTCGATTCAATTCGATACGGGGAAATTTTGCCTCAGACAGTCAGAAATATTATAATTCTGATTGCTTATCAATACATATCTATATTTTTATATCTATAAAAAGAAACCTGACACTTGTGAGACTTTATCAAAGGTGTAAGCATTACAGCAGATTCCTTTGTGTCAAAGTAACTGAGGATAAAACACAGAAAAACATGAAGGCAGTTTTCCTGGTCTGGGTTTTTATAGCAGATGACCTTAAAAATATTGTGCAGTCAAAAACGAAGTGAAGCAGAGCAAAGTTACAGAAGTTTGATTAGAGACACCGTGAAGCATTTTGCAGTTTTGCATAATTTTAAAAAGTTTTAATTTGTTCAGTATTGAACAGCGGAAATGAGGCTTTCTTGTCGGAAGTAAGAAAAAAACAACAACAACAAAAAACAGCTGCCGACACTGTAGACTGGTGGGTAATAAGTAGGGGTGGGTTTTTATTATCGATTTAGAGAGAGAGAGCGTGCTCTACATGAAGTGTGATTTTATGAATGAATGAATCGATATCACGTTATCCAGACCAGAATCGATTTTAATCAATAAATCGATAATCAAAACCCACCCCTAGTTCTCAGCTTCCTAGTGACGAGATCTTAAAGGCCTTCCTTTTTTTGGATATTTTCTCAAGGTCAGCACGTGCATGCTTTTCTTCCCCAACTTCCCCAAATATTTCAGTTACATAAAACTTGTGAGATTTGATTTTATGTACTGTGTAGCCTGGATAATAAATAAATAAATATGTAAAAAAAAAAAATGTAATTGTTACATGCTTAAATTTACACAACACATCAGAAATCTGGAGTCATGAGCAAAAGCTGAAACCTAAATTTTGAGGATTTGTTGGGTTAACCCTCTGAGGTCCAAAATATAATTGGCCATTTTTCACTACTTTTGATTTTACCTTTGTATTTCATCTTTAAATTGTTTTATTTATTTATTTATTTATTTTTGCCTCGCCTTGCTTGGTATCATTCTTTTTACCTCAACTTCACATTTTTTCATTGACATACTGTATTAACACAACTGATCTTAAATCCCACAAAAAAACAGAAAATCCTAGTAGTAGTTATATATTTTTTACTGTAAAAACCACTAACATGTTAATTATTTTCATAAATTGAAATGCAAATATAAATTGTACATTTTGAAAACTTGCGCACAAATTTTGTAACAGCTAAAGTTATATACAACTATTTATTTAAAAATGCAGCCAATGCATCTGGTGGTTTTTTTTTTTTTTTTTCGTACAACCATTTCGAATTACTACTGAAACTAAAATGACAGAACAAATCGGGTGTCACAAAAAGATGTCCCACAAATTATTTGTGACAGTAAAAAAAAATGTTTGTCCACCACAAGACAGAGGAGACCACCACAGGCCTGACAGCAGCAAGCATATCACTCGTCCGGTTTTCCACCTCAAGACAGTGTTTACATTGCAATCTGCCTTTGTGACATTCATTAGTACCCTCACTGGCATACAAAACAAAACAACGTCTACACAACACACTAACTATACACTCCACACTAAACGTCACAAATCTCTCACTCGCTTGCTCTGTCTAGCTGCCATCACTCACAAAACTATCCCCTCTTCCCAAACAACCAAATCCCACGTGTTGCCATTTAAAAAACAAAAATTTTAATAGACTGTGTGCACGAGAAAATGCTAACTTCCTGTTTTAAGACCGGATGTAGAGTTGTACATTTCCGGTAGCTTTATTTTGTGGTCAATCGCTACTGCGAAGATGGACCCAAAAATCATGTCCAAAACACGAAAACGGAAAGATCGTGTTAAATTACAAAGAGCAGAAGGTGGGAACACACAAATGATCAATTTTGACCAGTGTTGCCAACTCCTCAGTAAGGAAAATCGCTATTGGCTGTCCTAAAAGTCGCTAGAAGTTGCTAAATGATGACATCGCCTAATTTGCATCATTGGTCATGCTAATGTAATTGTAACCTACATTGCTGGAAAGAGAAATAACATAGTGGAAGAGACATAAAGTGAGTAAAAAACGTCCTAAATGCATTGAGAATTTATTTAGAACTACAAATTAAATTTCTTTTAGCAATTATTGTTTTTTAATGTCACAATTCCAACCCTGATCCTTTATCCGGGCTTGGACCGGCAAAACTGACCCGAAATTGGCACTCTGGTGGAGTTACTTTGTGTGTATATGTGTGTGTGTGTTTATTAGCAGTTTTAAAACTTGTGATTCACAAAACAGCATAACAGTAAAAGAAGAACTGACTGCGTTACAGTCAGTGCGGGAGCAGTGGCTTCGCTCATGTGCGATTCATTTGCAGTTTGGACGCATAGGTGTGAACATTTCCTGTCCTGATAGCAGCTGGCGGAGGACTATCCTCCGCCTGAGAGCGCTTTGGCACGGGTGAGGTGCCCACGGCAGCACCGCTGCTTGTTGAGAGTAAGAGCAATACGCGTTTTCACGTCAAAAAGTCATCATAAATAAGTTTCCAATAACACCAGAAAAAGTCGCCAGATTTGTTGCTAGCTGCTTTTTAGAAAAAAAGTCGCTAAGGGGGTCTGAAAACTCGCTAAATACAGCTAGCGACAAAGTCGCTAAGTTGGCAACACTGATTTTGACGTTTGAAGAGTGTAGATCGATTGGTTGTTTACATCACTCAACACAAGCAGAACTGCATTACAAAATCAGAAGACACATCGTCCACAATCAGAAGCACATCTCTGTATAGTGACAGTTCTTATCATTTAAACAGTCCAATGTTCAGCATTCAATCTACAGGTGAACAATAGTCAAAGCCAGATGTTTCCCCCGTAAAGTCGATATCAGCTAGTCAAGTACACACCAACACAGCATGTCAACGAACCGTGAAAAAAGCCACAGAAAAATTAAATGAATGTTGATGTAAGGGCATCTATATATTAGTATTTACGAAGGGTATGTTGTAACTTATCTTCAAAATTACAGTGGTCCCTTTCGCGGGTTTTTTTAGTGCAATTTTGCATGCTTTTTCTTTTTTTTTTACACCGCATTGTGTTCTGCGTCCTGATCGGCTGAAGACCATTGTTGATCTCCTCCGTGCCATCTCTCCTGTGCTATACAGAATCGCTAAATCGATTGCTAGCAGTGTGACTCTGAAGTGCTGTACTTTTCTTCCCAACAACGACGAAATGTTTTGCACCGTCAAAGGCACCTGCGGTAGCACCCAAAAGGCAGAGGAAGATAACCATCGCACAAAAAATTGGACTTCTGATTCATTAATGATTCATTGATGTTGAATTCTCTCGCAGCTGCTCTATTTCCGTGTTCTGGACCTGAAAACAGGGTTTGATCTTTGGTTTCATTCTGTAATACTGGACTTATTTTTCTACAAAGGTTTTAACTTTGAGGGTGTTTAAACAAGAGAGAAAAGTGTGAAAATGTTCATGTCTGTATGAAAAAAGTATGTAGTGAGGGGTTTTACAGCCTTAAAACTTCTAATTGTAAAAAGTAAAGTTGGCTACTTCACAGATTTCACCTATTGCGGGTTATTTTTAGAACTTAACACCCGTGACAAACAAGGGACCACTCTATACAAATACTGAGAAATCCTTTCTTTGAATCCTTTCTCTGATTTGCTCTGAGGCGCGGGGGAAAAATATCGACAAGTCGATGAACATCATCTACAGATATATTCGGTAAATGGCCAAGACATCTTGAGAAATGTAAATCGCCTCTTGATTCATCCATTTGGTTGACTTGTTTTGGAAAACCCGACCATAAACAAGGAGCGAATATCACACCGGAAACGAAGCGCTATACAGGAGTTTCTCCACCAGAAGTAGCATATGCTAAGGCGCACATAGTCTATTGGTTGATATGGTACATTTTTCCACCAATAGGAAAGAGGTGGCGTCTTTTCTTCCTTTACTGTTTTTGTGCCGTCCTTAGAAAATGCTTTTTTTTTAGCATTTCTTCCCGCACAAACGTGACAATAGTATTCAGAAAAAAGCATTGCTTATTTTTTTAAATCATAATTCTGGATTTAGTGGCCTGTTATTAAAATTTAGAAACGTGTGTATACTTTCAAGTTTAAACTTTTAACACAAGCGGAAATGGAGACTCAGCGTGGCTGCAGCTTTTTGCTATGTCAGCAGCTTGTTGCTGTCAGCTTAAATCGGTCACGTGATTTTGAGGTGCAGCATGTCCCAGAGGGTTAATAACACTCACCTTCATTCCATTTCCAGAGTGTAACAACCAACTGTCAGCCAACTATCTGTTTTAGTGTAACCTGTTTTATTGTGAAAGAGTTAACAAGGCGTGAACATCGGATAAACCGGCAGCTTGCTAAGGAGAAAAATGGTTCGGGGAGCCTTTTGACAATAAAGTACGAGTTTGAGTTGCTCTACAAACTGTTGCTTTAATCCTTAAGCCTCAAAACATGGTGTCAGACGCGGAGCAACAAGCACTAACTGAGCTTCCACCCAGAATCCAGTGGTTCCGACTTAGGCTTATGAGTTACAGTTATACTATCTCACACACTCCAGGCAAAGCACTCCTCACAGCGGACACACTGTCTCCGGTTAATGAAGACCCTGATTCTAAGGCTACAGCTGAACTGCTGGATGACACAAATATATATGTGGATGAAATAAGCAAAAGCATGCCTGCTAGCTCGACTTATATCACAAAGTTAGCCCTTTAAACCCAATAATATTAAACAGGCCGCCTGGAATTATTTTGTTGTTTTAGCTGTAAAAGTCTCATAAAATTTGCTGTAAGTGTGTGCCTTTGCCCCTTTTTTCAGGACTACTACTTCTTTCAACATTTGGTATTTTTTTTTGTTTTACTGTATGCTATAGATGTGTAATAAGGGAATAATAAAGGAAAAACACAAAAACGAATTTAAATTCAATTTTACAGATTTTTACTGAATAAGAACTCAAAGTGTACACGAATGAAATATTTAGAATTTACAATTTAAACTTTGAACTATAAAACACTAAACAACAACAAATATGTGAACTTTGGGACTATAGTTTGTTTCTGGGGGTCTCTGTTTTCTATGCAAGTCCAGGTATTTTTGGTCCGTGGTGGAACTCGAAAAAGCAGTTCCTGTCAAGCTGCAGGCAAAGGCCTAAATTGCACTGCTGGCATTTCCAAGGAGTGCTTCTCTTACAGACAGTGCACTGCTTCCTTCCCATGCTTGCCCTCTGCCTCTTTCCCATATCCACAGTGCTTGTAGGGACAGGAAAGTGTCCTTGACTTGGGGACTCGGGCCTGTTATCCAAGCAAACACCTAGGAGATGCGCAGCGAGCTCCTCCTGGAAGGCCTGGCGAGTCTTGTGCTTCTGTTGCTTGCTGATGCACAACTCTTTGTGAATGATGAAGCTGTTTGTAACTGCAACGTCCAGAAGATGCTGGAAAACTGTCATGTCCCATCTTCTAGTTTTGCGATGGACTAAATTTGTTCCCAGCATCTGGGGTCTGATGTGTCCACTCCTCCCATGTATTTATTGTACTCAGTCACAGCTGTCGGTCTGGGGACAGAAACCCTCTCAAAATGTCCATCTTCCTTTCTCTGCCAGCGTAACACTATGTCCCCACTGGACACAGGGTGGACGGTAGTACAGACAGAGACTTCTCGACCGTCCATCCACTTTACAAATAAAAGGTCACCGTCCCTGATCCACCAAATGGGGCCTCCTGGTGATCTTTTATGTAGAGCATTTTCCTGAGTGGATGGAACACCCAGCCTGCCCTGCCTGTATGTACCACAAGCCCCAAATCCCTGCTTATTCAAGTGTTGAAAGAGAGCTGGGCTGGTGTAGAAGTTGTCTCAGTAAAAAATGTAACCCGATCCCAGATCGTCTTTGTCCACCAGTGATGTAACCACATCAAAAGAGAGTCCTTTCCCTGATGAAAACTTTGATTTCCCTGTATACAGCTTGAATTCTATTGTGTAGCCATTGACATCAGCAACAACAAAAATTTTTAGCCCCCACTTGGTGGGTTTGGCCTTCATGTATTGCTTGATGGCTAATGTTAGCTTTGAAGCAACCATCCTCTCATCAACTGAAATATGCTGCTCTGAGTGGTAATTACTTATGCAACGATTTCTCAAGGAGAGGTCTGACTCGGTGAAGTATGTCATAGTCCTCTGTGTAGTGATGTGCGGATCGATCCTGAAATATCGATTCCTCCGATACCAATCATTTATGTTCTAGAATCGATTCTCACATTAAAATATCGATATTTTAGTAATTTAGGGTAAATTTGTAGTTTATCATTAACAGGAACACAGTGGAAAGAAACTATAACATTCGAATTGTCTACATCGAAAGGAACTACTTCCTCTTCCGCCTTTCATAGTCATGTGCGAAATACGGCTGTATAAATGTCTCACAGCCCCTTGGCGTGCGCACTCACAACAATGGCTGAGCGTAATTGGAGTCATGTGCGAAAATATTTTACCTCCACAAACAGCTGAGACGTGGTTTGCGCTACATGTGGCAAAAAAGTGAGCTGTTGTGGCCATACTTGCCAACCTTGAGACCTCAGAATTAGGGAGACAATTCAAAAGGGCTGTTGGGGGGGGTTGATACATTTTACAGTGTTATTTATCGGATAAAATACGTTAAATGTCACCGTTATTATTGGCCGGCCCGGAAACAGCGGGGGTGTCCAAATTCAGAGGCTGCTTCCACCTGAGGACCCGGCCTTCGCGGTCTAAAGAAAGCCGGGTAGTACGTCACAAGCTCCCTCGGTGGAGTGAAACGCTGCCGTCTGCTCCTTGCTATCTAAAATATAACGGGTGCTGATGTAAACTCTCGACCGTCTCACACTTTGTTTAATTAGTTTTCTGTTTGACGTTTATTCAGCTGTGTGAAAACCCCGGAGGAACAATCCCGAGGGATTAATAAAGTTAAATTTAATCTAATCTAATAACTTTAATCTCAGCCAAACCGATTTACTCACGAACAAATAAAACACTGAAAAAGCCAAACAATAACATTTTTAAGTTATAAAAGTGACTTATATATCATGTTTAACCCGAGTAGCGAAAGACCGTGGGGGTTTGAAAACGATGTGTCGGTCGGCTCAGATATTTGAAGTTTACACAGCTACATTCTCACCTAAAAATATGTTAAAAGTTTTTTTGCGACCCAGAAAGAGAAATAAGAGTAATATTAAAACTAAGTAGCTGCCGTCATTGTTGGAAACTGGAATTGGCTGGGCCGCGCTATGAATTCTGCAATATGGTTTTTCAATTTTGTTGTCCGGGTGGAAAATTGGGAGAAATTCGGGAGAATCGTGGCTCCGGGAGATTTTCGGGAGGGGCACTGAAATTCGGGATTCTCCCGGAAAAATCGGGAGGGTTGGCATGTATGGTTGTGACAACATCACTAACCTTGTCAAACACCTCAGAGTAAATCATATCACAGAATATGACGAGCGTATGTTGAGGCGAACTGAAGAGGAGGACAGGGACAGGTGCTGCTAGGGCGAGACAGATGCCTCTCACGGAGTCCTTTAGTGCTGCAGGCAGGTAAGGTGTTCAAATAGCGCAGAACTTCAGATTTTTTTTATTTCTATATGATGAACTCTGCATTATTAAGTGATAAGAACAAGTAATCTGATGTCCTGTAATCATTATGACGCTATAATTTGAGATACAATAAATAAAATAAGTTTTTGTACAAAGTATCTGTATCGGATCAGTATCGTCGATACCACCCTGAATATTACTTGGTATCGGATCGGAAAGGAAATCAGTGGTATCGCACATCACTACCTCTGTGCCCTTTTTCTGTCATTGGCCGCATCTTCTTCTGGATCACTGATACCAAGATTAGAAGTGATGGCCATAAAACGGTCTCTGGACATTACAGTGGCAGGAAAAGGAACATGAAAAATTGTGTTTCTCCTCCAGAAGTCTGGCATTTTTGGAAAATTACAGACTGTAAAGTGTAAACAAGCCCAGGTACTTTTGTAGCTCTTCTGGCGTTATTTCATTCCAGTAAAATTTTTTGCCCTTTTCGTTATTTTTTGCAGCATTTTAGTACTTCATCAACAAAAAAATTGGCGAAGATTTCACCTGGGGATTGTGCAGCATTGAGAGGAGGTTGAACACCGGGGGTTCTCTTTGGTGTGAACCTTGGAGGTTGGCACAGATCCGTCCTGATGTCCTCAACATGAATGAAATCTCAAAAAAAAAGAAAACCACAAAGAAAAAATACGGCAAAACACGATAAAAACACAATTAAAAAAAAAAAGAAAAAGGCAAGTCATGGCAAAAAACCCACAGCACACAGCAGCAAAAACAAAGCATAAAAAAAACCACGGCAAAAAACACCCAAATGTAAGATAAAATGTCAATTTTCTCTCAATCTCGATCAATTCTTTCGAATTCGATCTCTCGAAAAATGTCAGAAAAACCTGTCGCCGGTGACAGGTTAGAGTTTAAAGGGATATTATTAACCCTTTAAGGCCCACCATAGAACAAGTCCAACTTGTACAAAGTCCTTTCAAGCTACATAAAATTTATTGTGTTTTCATAAATTCATTTTTGAGATACAATCATTTTTATAAACTGTGGCAAAATTGAAAATCAATAAAATGCATGTTGTGCCCAATTTAACAACATGACAACAAAAAGACAACATCAAAATGAGCTATTTACAATAGTGCCATCAAACTAAAGTGTCACAGGAACCTATATACAGAAAGGCACTGTCACGGCGGGGTACATCGGTGTTGTGAGCAGGACCCAAAAGAACAGGTAGGTAGAACAAAAGGTTAGCCTTTATTTTGGCTGAAAGCAGCAAAAACCACGAAAACCATGACAAACTACGACAGGCTATGAAAAAACTGTGAACACAATGATAAACTATGACTGACTATGAAAACTGTGACAAGTATAACAGGCGACCTGACAATGAAACAGAAAACAGGGGACTTAAATACACAGCAGATGATCAGGGGAAGTGGGAACACATGGGGAAACAGCTGATAGAAATGAACATAATGACAGGACGGGGGAAGTGGAACTAGATACAACAAGCAAAGAACAAAAGACAATAAAACAGAAAACATGGAGACACAGACAATGCAACACAAGAACTAATAATCAGAACCTAGCATGAGAAGCTCAAATAGACAGAATAAACTCAAAAACGCTGGGTCCAGGCCCAGTCCGTCACAGGCATAGTAAAATATTATCAACAAAAATAAATTAATTCTTATTTTTCACAATTTGGCAACAAGACAATAAAAAAGCATTAAAAAAACAATTTACAATAGTGCAGTCAAAATTCTAAGTGTCACAGTAACTTTTAGACAGAAAGTAACAATATTATTCCTCAGTAGCAGTGGTGGAGGTGTAATAGGCCCTGTGACACTTCCTGTCCACAAAAACGCACAGAGTCGCTTTACATGCCTCACACTTGAAGGGTGTGCACTTCCCACACAACTTGCACTCCATGCGCCCCTTTGTGGCTTTGTTTTGACCAGATGCCCCTTCAACAATGGCAACTAGGATGTGTTGGTAGCTCTTCAGGGCTGGTTGAGAGGACACCCCACAGAGCTCAGTGACCAACTGCTCCTGGAAATCCTGGTGCGTCATTGACTGCTGCTCCAGTCTGCCACAGAGCTCCTTGCTGACCAAATAGCTGTTTGTGGCAGCACTGTCACATACCACTTGCTGCTCTTCCACCTTGAAGAATAGGAGCCAATCAGCTGGTCTGACAGGTCAACTCCTCCCATGAGGTTGTAGTCCTTTACAGCTGATGGCTATGGCACCTCAACTGCTCTGTGTCGTCCTTCAACCTTGCAGATCCTTTTCATAGTGTCCCCGGAGATTTTTTTGTCAGGCCGTTAACTTTGGTTTTTGGTACTCCAACTCTTGTGTCCCGAAATGTGCCATATGCTCCAACCCCCAGGTCATGAAGGTGGTGAAAAAGTGCTGGACTGGTATAAAAGTTATTACAATAAATGTGATATCCTGTTCCCAGGTAGTTTTTGTTTATAAGTGCCATCCCAGCAAATGACAGCCCCTTCCCAGTTACCACAGTTGACCCCCCTGTATAAATGTTAGTCCACTGTGTAGCCTGTGTTGTCAGACAGCACAAAAAGTGTTATCCCCCGCTTTGTTGGCTTGATTTTTATGTATTGCTTCAGGAAAACTCTGGCTTTGTTATAGACCATGAGCTCATCCACAGAGAGGTTTTGCTGTGGGTAGTATACAGCTTTGCAGGCTACACACAAACGTCACACAGGGGACGTAGTCTGTGCAGGCAGTCATAATCACCAGTGCCTGTTTTTCTGTCATTGAGAGCATCTTCCGCAGGATCGCTCATATGAACATTCCAAGTGATGGTGAGGAACCGGTGTCTGGACATGACCTCAGAAAGATATTCCACATGAAAAATCGAATTCACATGCCAAAAATCTCTCATTGTAAGCAGTTTTAGAACCCCCATGTAGAGTGTTAGGCCAATGTAATGGTACATGTCAGCCTCTGTGAGCTAAGCTCACTTGAATTTTTTGCCTGCAGCAATATTTTTAGCTGCATTTTTGTTTGTGTTGGCACACAGTGTTTTGATAGCAGCATGGTCAAAGTAAATCTTGAACAGTTCAGATTGAGATGGACTGTCCACACATACTGAAAATGGTGGCTCCACACCTGGCTTTCTTTTTGGAAAGAAATTTGGTAGACAGGTTGAGGCAAGTTGTTTGGGTCCTTATCACTCTTCCAGGTAGCTGTGCATCACTGGAGAGTGATTCTGACCTGAAGCGCTTGCCTCTTTTTGCCGGAGGACAACTCATCCGACTCCTTCCTTTCCCTCTACTTCCCTCCGGAGTAGAGGCTGCTTCAGTTGAGCAGGAGACTTCAGTTCTGTTCCCTCCTCTTCAACATTATCAACATTATACACAAAAGAATTTAACACCGTGTTCGATTTGTCCAGCACGAAAGTAATATAATGATGCGTAATTCGCACAAAAATGTTTTGCGGCGCGAAATTCCTCTCTGCACGAAATTCTTCTTACTTTTCTCTAACATAAAACTATTTTATTCAAACAATATACATACTTGTTTTGGCAAGGGTCAATCCCTTCGATGAAGTCGGTTTCATCTCCACTGTCGGCAGAATCAGGATCTGACAACTGGCCACCGTGTTCAAGCGGGGCGGTAATGAGATCCGAAGCTTCACACAAGGTGAAGTGTTTGGCGTGTCCGGATTTTGACTGCATAATAATGTCATGTGTGGAGCTGTAGAAAGTGTGTATTGAGTGTCTGATGTGTATAGAGTGTAAGTTTCCAAGAAAGCGATTGCAGGGGTTGTTTTAGGGGGGTTTTTGTATTTGTCCACTGTTCCTGCCGGCTCTAGTGAGCCTTGACCTCCCAGTCAGATATCGAACTGGTGGGTAACAGACATCTGAAAATAACTTTGAAAGTTTATTTTGTGACCCAGAAAGAGTAATATTTAAAAGTTTTTGGTGGCGCTCCTCCGCCATTGCCACATTTGAGTTTTGGACAAAATGCATTCTGGGACATTTGGCTGTACAAAGTCCACACAAGTCACCACTGATGCATGCTCGACAAAATGGGAGGAGCGAGAACACATCCGGGAATTTTTAGCATACTCGGCTTGATGCGTACTTTGAATTGGAACAGTACTTCGTCTCCGACTGATGATGTATCACAAGTCCACGAGAACGCAAGTACACACAAGCACGCATACTGAGACACGGCCAGGCTTAAAGTTTGTATTTGGACAGCTTGCCCTGACACTGACTGGCAAATTAAACGTTCAGCTGAGCCGATCACTTTACAGTGCCTACAGAAGGAATCATCAGCCCTCATTTGTGTTTGCTGTGAACAAGTCATAACCCAATCAAATGATGCAGGTACAGCATCAGTCACCAAACGACAATGACAAAACCTGAAATGTAAATGTAATTAGGCCAAAGATGAAGGAAGAGAGAGGTCTTTTTCCATCGGGTGGAGAGCAGCTAAAAGAATAAAATAAAAGGGTCAGTGCACCCAAGAAATACAAAACTCAAGAGTAGCAGATAACATTTGTCTTGATGCATTCTCAATCATCCAGGTAAGTAAATCTCCAAAAGTTGATTCTGTTCATCTAGACGTAGCGTTTTCAGTGGGAGAAACATTTTGTCACTCATCCAAGTGACTTCTTCAGTCTCAGCTGACTGCAGGTTTCCCATAAACAGTACATTTGCATAATGAGTGAAACTATCACAACTTACCGGAAACCTATGCATATGGATCAGTATTTAAGGTTTGACTCTCATCATCCACTGGAGCTTAAATTGGGTGTCATCAGGACGCTACAACACAGAGCAAACACCGCGCAACACACAGCGGCCAAGGAAGCAGAAGAACATCACATCAAGAAGGCCCTGAGTAAATGTGGTTATCCCAGCTGGACATTTGTCAAAGCTGCAGTATTCATGCTTGTGCCACTTTTGTGCATACTCTGTCACTCCTCTCCCAACTGCCCATGCTCTGTGACTCTTCTTTACTGCCCTCACCTCCCATCTTTTATGCAGTGTGAACAGGTGTGGAGAATTGCTTTGATTATGGTGTGGGTAGGAAGAAAAAAACCCTTAAAAATAAAAGCATGCAAAATATATATAAACATGCATAAAACCATACTATAACACCAAAACAGTAAAATACAGAATATAATATTAAACTACTTCTACCCCCGTAACATAAACAAGGGCATTGTCCACAAGGACACCCAAGTGGGTTGGTAGATAGTTATGGTCACACATAGTTTCAGGAATGGAAGCTCCCCAGTTTCTTCTGCAGCTGGAGAAAGGGACAGCTCAGAAGCAGACAGGGACACAGTCTCATCCTGTGTTGCCACATTTCCTGATGTGTTTAGTAGCACACCATACCGCACAATGAGACATTTGAAAATGGCCTTGAACTGGCCTGGTGAAGGGTTGTTATTCCAGCCCCCTAAAAAGCATACACACATAAACAACAAACAGATACCAAAAATCCTTTGTTAAGCTCACTCAAATAAGAAACATTGAAGAAAATAAATGTATTATTTTTGTCTGGTTTGTTCAGTTGGCTAACCTTTGTCTAGTTTTTGGACTGGTGTAAAAATCAGAGGGGGAAAGAAGCTGAATGGCTGGATGTCATAATGACAACATAGTTACCATAGAAAAACCCATTGGTGAGTTTAGACCCTTTGGGTACTCAAGTGGCCCTAAATTATATCAGAGCACCCCTAAAAATAACTTTTAATCGTATTAATTATATTTTCCTAACTTTTCTACTGACGACAGCACAGGACAGAATGAAAACAGGTTTTCTGTCCAGGGTTGTTGATGTCATGATGTTACAGTGCGTTCACACAGAGGCGTTGCTGTTTCAACAGCGTGTTTTGTCATTAAAAGCCTAAATAAGACTTTCGTTGTTCAAACGAAAGTTCAAACTTCTGATAATGCGGGGACATTCCTGTGACTAATAAAGTGCCTGCTTATTTTTATTTGTTCTCCTAAAAGTGTCAAAAACGTTAGCTAATTTAGCTGAAATAACTAGAGATTATCAGCTAATTTTAACCTTCTGATCCACTAGTCTGCTGGTATGTTGTGAGT
The DNA here is from genome assembly GCF_036321145.2 of Pelmatolapia mariae. NCBI lineage: Eukaryota > Metazoa > Chordata > Actinopteri > Cichliformes > Cichlidae > Pelmatolapia > Pelmatolapia mariae. The sequence goes on along the minus strand of NC_086233.1, from coordinate 23,051,909 downwards.
TGCCAACCAACTAATGTATGAATTCAAGAACTTTAATATAAAACAACTCTATTAACCTTGCCTCGTGCACAGGTCATTTTCCAGTGTCTGCATTGAATATATTGAATAATGCTACTTTAAGCGCTTGATGATTTGGTGAACTGCCTCTGTGATTAAGACATTGAAATAATGTTGTGCATATTTCTCATCTTATCTATCATGTTTAACTTCTTTAATGACTGAGTCTTTGCCTGGAATTTGATAACTAAACAGGTGGATCAGATTCAAATCTCCGATAATTCACCCTAAATTATTCTTAGAAAGGAACTACAATTGGTCATCCAACTAATTAGGTTGCTTTTGAAGGTAACATAGCATTTTTTATTCAGCTGAACTGAGGTTTGCAAATGTTAATAGGGTTGATTACATTTGTAAACAGCATATTCCTTTAATATTAATTACAAGGCACTGTATGCATGACATGATAACTGGGAGCTGAGCAGCCGTAAAAGTTTGAACCTAGAACTGCCCCAGGTAATACCCATACATAGAATTTAAAAAAGAATTAAAAACATTGCTCAATCTTACCTGTGAAAGATAATCCCATATGATCTGGTTTTGACTGTAAAACAACTCCATGCAGCACAAGAATGAGTCATGTCTGTCTCCTCAGCAGTGCTGCAAACCTCATGAAATATCCTTCCCACCCTGGACATTATCTGTTTAAGTTGCTGCCCTCATGCTGACAATTGATAAGTTCATTTCATCGTGAACAAACAGACTTAAGAACAGCTTCTATCCTACCCATATGGAAAAGATATATATAAATCTTATAAAGTTTGTATCTGTCTTGTGTGAAACTTGTATGAAAAGCATACAAGAGTGAAAACAGATATAAGATCCCTTGAAAAATCATATAAATGAAACTTGTATGTTTTGGATACTTACTAAAACAATATATGAAAGTGGCCACTTTCATGAGTAAATCATATAAGCCTTATATGATTCACTATATGAAGTAGGCCAAATCTGATTCAAGTCTTTTAGAAGTTTTTTCTATTTCTTTTCCATATGGGTAGTGCCATATCAGAACTGATACTGGCGCTGGCTCTTCTTTCACTGCTCTGAGATCAGTTACAAGCAGCTCGATTTAGCAAATAAACAAGTTTCAGTGACGAGTTTCATGTTGCTAACCAGCTTGGCCAAAATGTGTGATGTAGAGAAGATCGAGTTTGAAAATACATTAGCAAGGAAAGCTGTGAGAATTATGGAGAGGGGGTGGCAACTCTGACCATGTCTGCTCTAATAAAACAAGCAAGTTGACCTGTTGCAAACTGTATCTTTTAATCACCCCTGTAGATGGCTGTTAACCATGTCACAGACTGGTCTAATGCTGAACATTAAACATAATATAAATTATTTTAAAAGAGCTCATTTAAAAACATTTAACATTGATAGAGGACATTTTTCTGCAGAATAATATTTTTACTTCGATACTTTGTGCACAATTTTACAATTATACAATTTTATGTTTGGTGAGGTGTTTTCATAGTGTTTTATTGCTTCTTTTTGTAAAGGATTGGTTTGAAAAATGTCTCCACGTCTTGTAATTGTCAGCCAATAAATAGCAAATAATTTGGTATAAAAACACAGTCACTCACACTAAATGACTGTTGTAAATGTTCATCACAGTCACAGCCTGTGGAAAGAAACTGTACTTGAAGCTGCTTGTTTTGGTGTCCTCTGTAGTGCCTACCAGAGGAGAGAAGTTGGAACAGGTTGTGCCCAATGTCTGATGCGACAAATGTGGCATCATTTAAGAGGAAAAAAAAAACCAGACTGTTAAACAGTATAAGAGTTATTGCCAAAAAGCATCGTCACAACAAATAAATAATTGATCACATACAAATTTCCTTATTTTTTTGTGCTAACTTGTAGCTGCTGCATGCTGGGTGTGCTATGTTTTTATGCTTTGTGGTCATCTCTGTGTAGTCAGAAGATTAGCTATGTTGTTATGTCTGTCCATCACTCAGGTATCCTGCCTTGGGCCTGCAGATCACAGGGAAATGCCACACATCTGTCTGTTGTCACTGCTAGAATATTTCTATTTTTAAAATTTTAGTTAGATATTTTTCTATATTTGCTTATTTTCCAGTCTTAATAGTGTTCATAAAGAGACTAGCAAGAACAATATTAAAGAGCTGTTTCGATAAACAGTGCACAAATGCCGTGATCAAATACTGATGATCAGCTAAATTCTATACTTTATATAGATGTCTTTGTGGACCTTTATGGGAGCATTAAATTGTCCAAAATATAGTATTCTATACTTTATATTTATATTCTATAAGTTGTAAAACCACAGTATATGTAGAGTCTATAAAAATAGACTTTTACTGAAAGTACAAAATGCAGTAAAATATACTTTAAACTCTTTAAAATAGTCTTTAAAGTGTGAATACAGTTTAATCTAATTCACTGCAACTGAATCACACCATAATTTATTTGTTGATTTATATTAACCTAAAGAAAGTTCAGTGAATAAATAAATCAAAAATCAATATGAAAGAGGTGTATGTATGTGTGATGTATGTGGTGTGGTCTTATACATAAACCCTGAAAAATCCATTAATACTTCATTTTTGATGCAATTATTTATGTATCCCTGCTCCTTACCTGCTACAGTGTGCAACCTGGCATCTTCATAAACCAGTGCGTGATCTGAAATGACAAAGCCGCTATGAAAAGTGCAGAGAGGTTTGAATATGGACAGGGGTGTGAAACACGTCTGAGCCACACACACGAGCGAGTGCCATCAGTCATGTAAACAAGTGACACATGCAAAATAAATAAATAAATAAATAAATAAATAAAAATACACAAAAGCAACCTGGGCCCTGTTTCAGAAAGCCGGTTTAGAAAACTCAGAGTTAAAAATGATACTCAGGGTTGAGTAACCCCGAACTGTCCAACTCGGAATATTCGGTTTCAGAAAGGCTGATAACAATTAGTTCAATCAACCCGGAGTTGCTTTAACCCCAAGTTAAGCGCGCACATAAAGCCCTGATTAGTGGAACACAGATTAAGCGAGTCACCATGGAGACGGAGGGAAAGAAGGCGCGGTCAATGTATTTTACAGCGCTTGAGGCCGAAATTCTGATGGCAGCATATGCCGATAACATGCAAATTTTCCGGAAAAAAAGTAACACAGCCTCAGCTGCAAAAGAAAGGGAGCATGCATGGCAAAACATAGCCGACAGAGTCAATGCGTGAGTGTTAATTTAAACATTGATCTAGGGATTTCCACCCATTTAACACGTTATTTTATTATATTTCATTTTATTTTTTATTTTATACATTTTATTTTGTGATGTGATGTGAGCGCAGGTGCAACCCAACAGGCCCCAAACGTTCCTGGCAGCAAGTAAAAATGAAATATAAAAATATAGTCCAAACAGGTATAATTGTATTATGAGCCATAGTGCTTGGTCTGTTTGTCCTATGTAAATCAATTGCAGTTAGAGGCTACATTATTTTTCTTTCTGTAAGCACTTATTGAAATTATCTGAGCACATTACAAGTACATATTTGCTTACTCAGTATGCTCAAATGTGACCCGTTATAGCCAACAGAAAAAAAGCGGAGGCCCGAAAAACAGGTGGGGGTCCTCCACCACCACCACTCACAGAGGCGGAGCAGTTGGCCCCAGCCAAAACAGTGGGCGCCCTGTGGCTGAAGGCATCTCTGCGGGGACATCCTCTGAGTCCATAACCCCGCAAGACACAAGTGCCTACATAAGAGGTTAATTACTATACTCCATTACTTTAATGAAATAATTTGTTAGTTTGAAATGCTACAGGGAACTATGTACCTGTACATTAATGCTGTGGAAAGACTTCCTGTTCACATAGTCTCCTTCATTTACTGAAGGAGCAATGATTGGAATGTGAGTGCCATCTATACAGCCAATCACGCCTGGGAACCCTGAAAATAAATGTAAAATCTAAGTAGTAGTTCAAGTATCACCACATCATGAATTAGGTTTTGTTCATCCTGATACCTGCAATTTTGTGGAATCCCTCTTTGATAAATCGTGTGGGTCTATGACCGGGGAACACCACAAACGAGTACAGGAGACGTTTCAGTGCAACTGTAACATTCCTGACTGCCCGACAGACGGTAGCCTTGGAAACGTGCTCAGCGTCACCAGTATTATACAGAAAGCTCCCGTTTGCAAAAAAACGAAGTGCAATACAAATAATATGTACAGAACTGAGAGAATGTCCGCGGTGTGTCACATGAGCAATATAAGGCCTGAGGATGTTATTCAAATATATTATAGATTGTGCTGAAAAACGGTAACGTTCACACAGAAAATCATCAGGAAATGATAAAATGTCCAAACGCGCTCTAATCACTCTCTCCCGGCGGAGAGCTCTGCGGAGAATTTGGGCTTCAACATCTACTGGCTCTTCAAGGAAGGGGCACGCCATGTCTGACACTTCCTACAGTCAGGTTTCCGACAAAGAGGCGGAGACAGTCAGGGTTAGTTGAAGTAAACCTGCTAGGGGGCAGGTTAGCTTCACGGAGTGTGTCGTCATAGTAACTCACTCAGAATTAATCTAAACTCGCTTTGTGAAACCGAAAACCCAGAGTTTTCGTTAACTCAGGGTATACTTACTCAGAGTTTGCACTAAACCGGCTTTTTGAAACAGGGCCCTGATATCAGACAGGCCAACACAACCAGAAGCAGATACACACAAAACAGGTCCGAAGAGTAGATCTGTCAGTATGGGTGGGGAATTGGCAGTAATAATGTTGGGTGAAGTTTGGAATATTATTGTTTGCCAGAGAGCGTCACTGGATTATATTCCAGTGTTTGTTGAGCTGTCTAATTCATCCAGATTTGCTTTCAGCCTTTTCTAATATGAATAAATATATTTCTACAGTCAAATAATGCACAAAGTAAGCACTTTAATGCATAAAAGTCTCCCGAATGCTGTGAAGTCTTGTGAAGTGAAGTCTTTGAAGCTTAAATGTGACGATTAGAATACTATTTCCACAATATACGATCCCGTTAATTATTTAAAACAACTGTATAGTCCTATAGCGTGTCAAAACCATTCCTTTTGATTGACAGCTAAACCGAGCAATGGTCACGAGCCATGCAACCCAGCGGACCAATGGGAGTGAAGGTGACGGTTCAGTGGGCTGGGTTTAGAGCAACGATGGCCGCCGCCAGCAGCAGCAGTCTCTACAGCGGCTCCAAATTACTGCTCGGTTTTACATGCAAAGGGAAGAAAATGCCTTTGAAATTTCGCTGGACAATCGCTTTTCTGGTTGTTACTCTAAGCCGGTGTTTTGCCGACGATGACCACGAAATGGAGGAGTTCCTGAAGCGGGAGCATTCCCTTTCCAAGCCTTACCAAGGTACCTGTGGTACAGGAGGGGGGCGCGGGCTGAGGGGCGAGGACAGATATTTCCAGAATAATGTACACACTCATGAACTCTACACGCACTAGCCGCTTTTCTAAGATGAAATCACTCTATTTCTCATGCAACTCGTCTAGCGGCATTGTCATAGTGACATACTCGGTATATATTTTGTGCTTTATTATCTTTCATGCGCGTGTCCCCCTCCCACCCACTGACAAAGCACTTTGATCTCAGGCTCAGTGAGCTGTGTTTTGCTGTCATTATAATGGGTGCTGATTGTTTTACCAGGTGTGGGCTCCTCAAGCTCCTCCCACTGGGAGCTGATGGGCGATGCCATGGTAACCACCGAGCAGGTGCGCCTGACACCTGACATGCAGAGCAGACAGGGGGCGATATGGAGCCGCATTGTGAGTAAAGGCTGCACAAGTGTACAAGTTTACATACTCCCAGTATACTGCATGAGCAGCAAGTCTGGTGACTGAGTTATTTCCAGTGAAAGGAACTCTTAATGCTTCATCATACCAATCCATTTTGAACTATTTCATGCTCCCAGCTTTGTGGGAACATGAGTGCACACCAGTGGATAAAGCGAGGTCCATGAAGACGAACGAGTGTGGTCTGGATGAACTTGACTGGCCTGCGCAGAGTCCTGACCTCAACCCAGTAGATGACCTTTGGGGTGAATTAGAGGGGGAACTGTGAGCCAGGCCTTCTTGTGCAAAAATCAGTGTCTGAGCTCACAAATGAGCTTCTGGACGAATGACCAGAAATTCCCATAAACACTCCTAAACCTTGTAGAAAACCTTCACAGAAGAGTAAAGGCTGTTAAAGCTGCAACAGCTGGGCCGAAATCATATTAAACCCCTATGGATTAAAAATGGGATGTCACCCAAGTTCATATGTGTGTGAAGACAGACGACCCAATACCTTTGGCAATATATTGTGTCGTTTCAGCTGTACTTGTAACAGCAGGTTCAAATAAAAAAGAGTAGAGCTACCTCTGTATTTACATTTACAGTAAGAGCCAGAGACACAAGCTGCAGATGGAGAGGTGAGGGTTAGTTTGAAATCCTGCAGGATAATTTCCACTGTGTTGCCTGATGAAGTTAAACAGACTCGTGCACTCTGTTTCCTGTTTATAAGGTTTACTTAGCTACAGCAACGCAGGCTAACACCCCAGCCCTGCAGTAAATCCTGATTATTACTACACGGTAAATAAGCAAGATATACTAGGGTTAGAAATGAGAGATGTGTGAGAGCTAATGATTGTCATGCTGTCATGCCAATATGCAGATCCATACTTTGTGGTGAAGTAAGGGAGCATCCAAAAGTACCCAGTCATGAAAATGTTTTGCTAGATTTCTCTGAAGCAGGGATGTCAAACTCATTTTACACCAGGGGCCACCTACAGTGCACTGTGATCTTAAGTGGGCCGGACTAGTAAAAATCCCTATATCTCGCTATAAGAAAAAGAAGTGTAATTTCAACACCTGCTCTCATGTATTACTATTATTATTTAATTGTGAAGACATTGTAAAAACATAAATTTCTGTTGTCTATTCTGTTATTTAATTGTTTTTCTCTTGTGTGTAATATGAAAGACTTTGGGTGTAGTTTTCATCAGCTGTAAAATTTACGAAAATACAGTTAAATGTTTGCCCTCCTTTACATTTTCCAAAGAGTGGGCCAGATTGGAGTCATTGCTGGGCCAATTCTGACCCCTGGGCCTTATGTTTCACACCCCTGCTCCATAGTAAAGCACAAATGTTTCTTCCACTTTCAGTAGTTGCTGCAAGAAACATTGAAGTTTTAGACTTATAGTTATTGTTCAGTCACAATATGATGGTAATATTTGGTTTTAAGAATTGGTTAGATGTGGTTCATTGCAGTAAGAAGTTTCAGTCGCTGGCTTTTGCTTTCAACAAAAGCTTGACTGCTTGTCCACTATCATCTTTACTGTAACCTTGCTGATTTTATCTCACACTGGTAAAGAAACACCCTCACCGTCTGCTGCTTGTGACTGTGGTTGGGTTAAAAACCTCATGCATCTACCTCAATCTTAGTAGACTCACTAAAATGATGAAGTCTGCTTCTATTTTCCTTTCCTCTTGGCTTGACCTCAACCCATCCTTAAGTGTTATCCATGCAGTCACCTCACCTACACCTAATAAAGCTCTATATCAAATGTAGCAGGCAGTGAAACATTATTTACTCAAAAGGAAACCAGACTGTGGAACAGGACTTTTAACTTATACTTCTGTAGCTTATTGGACTTGTTGTGTTTTAGCCTTGCCATCTGAAGGACTGGGAGGTGCAGGTGCACTTTAAAATTCATGGGCAAGGAAAGAAGAACCTGAACGGTGACGGGCTGGCCATTTGGTACACGAAGGAACGCATGCAGAAAGGTAAGGACTACAGGATGTAATTTAAACCTAACCATGGTGCTAAATAAACTACAAGAACTAGTGTTTATATGTTACCAGCACTGTCTTTAAATCCTTTTCCAGGGCCTGTTTTTGGAAATAAGGACAACTTCACCGGCTTGGGCGTTTTTGTGGACACATACCCCAATGAGGAGAAACACATAGAGGTACGTTGCTGTGGTTCTGATTACTGTGTGGGTGCACTGTGGGATTAACAAGTGCCAGTTTGTGTAAAAGGGGCTGTATTTTTCTTCTTTTGTGCACACAATTGGATACAGGCGCAGAAGAAGAGATACACTCCTCGCACACAGGTAACCAGTGTTTTTAACATCTGACCCTCTCCCTATGATCTGGCCTCCACTCTCATTTAACCCTTTTCTCCCCTACCCCCTTGGTTTGTTTGTGGTTACAGCTGGGTCATACTTACTAAAATGTTATGAAATTACACAAAACAATCACATAATAGGAAGTGAGCCTGCATGTACTAATTGTTCTCCATTTTATTGTTTCTTCTTCTCCTTTAGCCCTTTTTCTTTTTCCCAGCTTGCTGCTGTCACTGTAGTCATACTAATGTGGATTCACTCTTGTTAAAATACCATGACCCTGTTCCCTCTCTGCTTTTCCTCCTGTGACCACAAGAGGATCTTCCCCTTCGTCCTGGCAATGGTGGGGAATGGCACCATCAGCTACGACCACGAGCGGGATGGCCGGCCCACAGAGCTGGGTGGCTGCAACGCCATGGTGCGCAACCTCAAGCACGATACCTTCCTCTTCATCCGATACGTCCGCCGCAGGCTCACGGTGAGAGACACAGCCTTTGAATCATTTTGGCGTGCAGGAAAAAGCAGCTTGTATCATATAAGTTGTTACTAAGTGGTGAATGGAAATGTGTCGCCCAGGTGATGATAGATATCGACGGGCAGCATGAATGGAGGGACTGCCTGGACCTACCTGGCGTGCGGTTGCCACAGGGCTATTATTTTGGCGCTTCAGCAATCACTGGAGATCTCTCAGGTAAACAAGTGCAGAGTAATGAAATGGCTGGTTTTATCTTTATCTTTTAAAACTGTTGTTGTGTGCTTCAGAGGTCATGTGTGGCATTGAGCCAACTGCAAGATGCAGAAACAATGGAATGAAGTGAAATCGAGCCTTTATTTAAGCTAGTACAAAATAAAGGAAAAACAGGGAGAGACGGACAGAAAAAACTCAGTGAACCAATGACACTCTGAGAATAATGGATTCATAAAAGAGACGGAAACATAAAAAAACAGAGGAGGTTAACGGATGCAGTGAAGGACGACATGCAGAGGGTTGGTGTGCGAGGGGAGGATGGTAGAGATGGAGACAGATCTGCTGTGGTGAACTATAAAGGGAGCAGCTGGAAAAAGAATAAGTTTAAATGTGAAAATCCACTTCTCCAAAGAATTAGGGGAACATTTGATCATCACAGTCTAACACCAAGTAGCAGACCTGTCAGTTCTCACGCCACCATCATGCAGACAAGAGTATATTTTGCAAAACTGAAATAAAAATGAGATTAGGAAACGTAAAAATATGAAGAAAAAAGAAACTAGATGCTGTTTATTGTCGTTATCTGGCCTTGTGTAACAGGACACTCTACTTAGATATTAAAACTCTAAATTATGGCCTCAGGGCTGTGAATATTTAGCGCTGCGAGCTGGGATTTTAACCTTTAAGTCAGCAGTTTAAAATAATGATCTAATGATATAATGATCGATTCACAACGCCAGCTTCACTTGAGCTGAATTACAATGCAAGAAGATTCCTAGAACTCCATATTAGCTTCTAATCTCTGGGTTTCTGTTTAACTTTTTCACATTTCCATTTGCTGATTCTTACTTAATAGATAACCATGATATAATTTCTATGAAACTCTACCAACTGACGGTGCTGCGGAGCAAAAAGGAAGAAGAGGAGGAGGAAGAAGACGTGATAACCATACCCAGTGTCGACAACATGGAGCTCATCAGATGTGAGATAACACAGTCACGCATCACTTAGAGGAGTTTCCATCAGAGGGTGTGCTTTTCGCTCACTGCTGTGCTCTCTTTCAGTGGGTCAGAGTGATGAGGGGATGAGCGGAATAGCCATTTTCTTCACCGTGCTCTTCTCCATGTTGGGGTGCATCTTCCTCATCGTTATCGGCCTGGTGGTGTACAGCCACTGGAACGAGAACAGACGCAAGCGCTTCTACTGAGGACAACAACAAAGCAAACGGCGATTGTAAAAGCTATCGTGGTCCGTGGACACAACTGCACTGAAAGTGAGACGCTGCTGTCAGCCGGCACTGGTTTGTTTTTGTTTTGTTTTTTTAAATCCCGAGGACAACTCAGTTTGACAGGAAGTGGAGTGGATGTATTCCCTGCTACACAAAAAGCCATACTCCAACTTTGCCATCAGTAGCCATGAACCAATAGGAGGATCTCAATTTACACTTTGTCCCCCCCCCTCCCCGGTTGACGCACACCAACTCGGCCTTACCATCTCCACCTCTGTACCTGATACAAAGCAGATGTGCAGCACCTTCACTGACTTCTCATGAGCAGCTATTCTTTTGTGTTTTGGTACTGTTTGCTGGATTTGGAGGATATTTCTTTCACTGGTTTTCACATCACTGATGTTGATTTTGCAGCTTTAAGAAATCTACTTAAGTAAGCTGATGTGTTCCTGCTTGCAAGTCCATTAACTACCTGCAGTACAAAGCGCTAACCGAATTAGCAAAAGCCACTGATCCGCTTCTTTGCATTAGAAAAGCCTCTCAGTTTATACTGTGCTGTATTATGTGCTCTATATTCTTATTGTTGTTTTAGCATGCATGGCGTTTGTGTGGGTTAGTTTTAATTAACTGTGATCTGCTTTGTTAACATCATGTGTGAGCTTTTAGCCGTTCTATCTACACATAGCATGTGTCAATGGCAGCGATCGGTGTGTTTCAGGGAAATTATCAATTTAAGTCAGTTGCTTTGTCTAAATGTTTATTTATATTTCATACCTTTACCCTAGTCTGTGTGTGCATTTTAAAAAAATGTTTTTTTATTTTCACTACTGCTATTTTTTGTTTGTTTTATTTTATAAGAAGATGGTTCTTTCGGCCACTTCTCTGTTTCTATTTAGCACGTCACACCCTTCCTGACATCACCCTCTCATTTACACCACACGTCATCATATCTCTTAGGTGGTGCTTTTTATTTATTGTGCAGTCTTTGGAAACTTCATTTGTTTCTGTAACCACTTTATCCAGCGCACTACCTTATTTATGTTTTTTAAATTGTTTTTTATGAAACTGTGCCTCATGTATGCAGTCAGTGACTTAGGATTTACAATAAATTTAGCAGTTTTTATCTTGCTTCTGTGTCCTGAAGTGTTTGATGTATTTAATGTCATAGAGGGTAGTGAGCACTGTTACGATGGCTTACTGCATTTTAAGGTTTTTACACATTTATGAGTAGAGCCCTACTATTGTCATTGCTTACGGCCATGCCACCCTGAACACGCCCAATCTCAGAAGCTAAATGGTAAGTGAAGTGGTTCTTGTATAGTGCTTTCTAAGAGCTTTCTATCTAACATTCACACTCCAATGGATGCATCAGAGAGCAGGATACCCAAGCATACTTTGGGACACGGCACAATTTTCCAGTGTTAGCAGATGACTCGCTGTACCTCCCCAACTAGATTTAGGCCTGGTTTGTACTCTGATGGGAGACTGCCTGGGAGTACCAGGTGCGGTAAGCTTGGGGTGGCTCAGGAGGTGGAGTGTGTCATCAAGTGTGAATGTTAGATAGAAAGCTCTTAGGTCTAGAAAAAGTTCTTATGTGAATGAGGCAAGTTGTATAAAGTGCTTGGAGTGCTCGAGTAAAAAAGCACTATAAAAGAGCCCTTCCTTTTACCATACTATTTACATATGTCTGTAGCTGGGGCACAGAAAACCCATTTTTCCTTTTTTTCTATTTTATTTCTGACTGTAGGAGGGTTTCTTTACACACCATTATTCCCCATCCATCCATCCATCTTCATCCGCTTTATCCGGGGCCGGGTCGCGGGGGCAGCAGCCTAAGCAGAGAAGCCCAGACCTCCCTCTCCCCAGCCACCTCCTCCAGCTTATCCGGGGGAACATCAAGGCGTTCCCAGGCCAGCCGAGAGATATAATCTCTCCAGCGTGTCCTGGGTCTGCCCCGGGGCCTCCTCCCGGTGGGACATGCCCGGAACACCTCACCCAGGAGGCGCCCAGGAGGCATCCTTGTCAGATGCCCGAACCATCTCAACTGACTCCTTTCGATGTGGAGGAGCAGCAGCTCTACTCTGAGCTCCTCCCGGATGGCCGAACTTCTCACCCTATCTCTAAGGGAGAGGCCAGCCACCCTTCGGAGGAAGCTCATTTCTGCCGCTTGTATCCGCGATCTCGTTCTTTCGGTCACTACCCACAGCTCGTGGCCATAGGTGAGGGTAGGGACGTAGATCGACCGGTAAATTGAGAGCTTCGCTTTTACACTCAGCTCCCTCTTCACCACGACGGACCGGTGCAGCGCCCGCATCACTGCAGCCGCAGCACCAATCCGTCTGTCGATCTCCGGCTCCCTTCTCCCATCACTTGCGAACAAGACCCCGAGATACTTGAACTCTTCCACTTGGGGCAGGAACTCATCCCCGACCCGGAGTGGGCACTCCACCCTTTTCCGGCCATTATTCCCCAGGTATCTAAAAATCAAGGATCATAAACCTTAATGACTACAGACCCAATGTTCTGACCTCTGTAGTTATAAAGAGTGCCTTTTGCTGTCATATCTCCCTGACCCCATCTCAGACCCCCTGTAGTTTGCCTACAAAGCCAGCAGGCTGGTAGATGATCTCCATGAGTATGCAGTTAACATGGCACTGCACTTTATTCTCCAGCACCTGAACTCTACAGGAACTTTTTCCAGGTTACTTCATGGACTATTTCCACTTCCAACACCATCATGCAGGACAAGCCGTCCCAGTTGAATGTACCTGCAGCTGCATCGCTGACGTCCTGCCTGACAGGAGGCAGAAGCATGTGAAACTGCCAGACATATGATGGGCTCTCTGTCTGTCAGCACTGGTTCCCCTTAAGGCTTAATATGGTGATCTGTTGTAAATACAACAACCTGGAGCTTACTGCTGTCAAAACAGTGGAAGTGATTGTGGATTACTACCAGCGCCTACAGACTTCATCTCTCTATATCGCTGCCCAGTTGACAGTGAAATCTTTCCACTTCCTGGGAACCACCATCTGCCAGAATTTAAAGCAGGAGCTAAAAATCAGCTTCCTCATCAAGAATGCACAGCAGAAGATGCACTACAAACGCCAGGGACTAAGGAGGGCTGCAGCGTGTTATCAGTTTTGCCAAAAAGGTGACTGGCTACAATCTGCCTTCTCTATAGAGCTATACACCACCAGGACGCTGAGATGGGTCAAAGTTTATGTCTGTTTAAGTTTATTCCTCCTCATGACACCGATCAATGCAAAAAACTTGAAAGGCAAGTTGCTACGGTAAGGGTTACTTACCAATTCTGAGCTCTGGTATAGAAACTGTATTGACTTTAGTTCATAGTGATTCAGCTATAATTTAATATATAATTTCAAAGTCTGTTCTAAATGATAGAACATCATAACATCAGTGGGGAGGTCTGATGCCTTAATGTGACTGGGGTTTGTTGGCACATGTCGGGATGTCAATTTGGTTGCAAATTTGTGAACTGAATTCATTTCAATGAATCAGTTTCATTCATGAACATACAATTCAGCATTTAGAAACTTTGTGAAACATTTAAAATGATCTTGAAGGTGTCAAAATGGAAATAAATGACTGAAGAAAAATGGCAGACAGGACAGACACCAGCACAGTTTATGCTACAGACAGGCATGCAAATGAGGACTTCAACATACCATTCAGGACACTAAGCAAATACAGCGAGAGGATCAGACAGGAAGAGCATACACACACTCACACCACCCTTATACAAATGATTTGGTTAAAATATGCATAAACTGTGTTGAATACTTGCCTGTTCTCTGGTTCTGGTATGAATTAAATATGTAACTTTTGCATTTTCAGTGTGCCAACCCTGTGGTTGGGAACAGACTTTAATCATGATTACAATAATTTCAGCAATCATGTTTGAACATGAGCTTTATATATCGTTAAAGCTTTCAGTTGGTACTCGTTTGACTATTTTAACTTTAAAGAGTCACAAGTGTGCCAGCTAAACCCTGTTTTCCCAGTGTTTGAGGCCTGCTGTGCGTTACCCTAACAGCTAAATGACATCCATCAATAATTTAGACTGAATGCCTGAGGTGCATTAACTCAACCATGTGATCATCCTCCAAATCAATATGTGGGTACAAGAGGGGACGGGGAACCTTTTTTAGCCTTTGAGGTTTGATTGATCCCGAGGAAAACGGGATTCTGCAAAAAGGACAAACTCAAAGTCGATCAGCAGAGCGCCAATGTTTGTTTTATTAAAAAAATAAAATACAAATGATGACCCAAAGAGTACACAGCAGACTTCTTACAAAACCAAAGCATTTTTTGTCTGTCAGTCAGTGCTTATTGTTTTTCTATGTTACTTATTTTGGCTTCTTTTCTTTTTAAGTTATTAGGAAAACAATGTAGAAAGAGTCAAGTTGCTTTTTTTTAAATAGATGCCTTCCCTCTCAAAAGTGGATGATTCCCATTTTGGCAAAAAAAAAAAAAAAAAGACAAATCACACAGCTCAAAGACATGTGTCTCCCATCTGTTTGGTATAATCTATGTTTGAGAAAAAAAAATAGTACAGTTCACAGGTTTGATGGACACAATCACACTGAATTGTTTTCAGTACAGTGTTGAGGGCTCAGCAAAGTATTACTAATAATGGCTGGTCTGATCCACGCTGACTGTGTTCCATGTTGAGGTCTTTCATGTGTATGATATAGATAAAAAAAACTGTGGTGCTGTATTAACTGGGGATTAAAGGCAATGTTTACATATTTAGACTGTAATTTCATGAAGATGGAGAATAAAAAGTTGAGGGACAGAAAAGTGTCAAACAGACCAAATAATAATAATAATAATATAATCAACTCTTTCAGCATACTCAACTAAACGTGTTTTATCCGTAAGTTTGTAGCAGAAGTGTTAGTGGTTGAAGGAAGCAGAGAGAAAAAGCCAAAAAAATAAGAGGGGAAATGGTATATATATTCATATATATATATATATATATATATATATTTAAAAACTAGAATGGCATTTTAACTCAAGCCCCTCAACAGACACTCCCCACATCACTGTAGTAGCATTACAAGTATTTTTCTTTCTTTTTAAACAGTTTTTCTTAAACAAATAGATAAAACACAGACCAACCGAAGTAGATTACAGTATAGTGCAGTGCCACAAGTACTGAGAGTTATATTGCTTGTACTGGTGCCCACAAACAAAACGACAGAGAGACTGTAAAACAGGGGCGGAGGGGTCGCAGCATATAACAGTAAGTTCATGTTTTTGCATAGCCTAGATCAGTATGTTTCACAGAGATACATGATGCAGACAAGAAATATCAAGACAGTAATAAAAGCGAAACAGTTGCTTTGGCTTTATGAGACTCGTGGGTGAAAAACGTGTCGATTTCAAACTACAGCGCTGCTCGCTAGAGGTAACCCTGAGAGTACGAAACAGTGATGAGCCGTGAAGCGCGAGGATGGCGAAGGCTTTGGTACGTTTACTCTGTCGACAAGCTGAGGAGCAGTGCAGCTGAGAATAAAACGAGCAGCTACAGTGTTGGCTACACTTTCTGTTATCGAGACGCAGCCTGGTGGAGGTTGGTGGAGTTGCAGCCCATAAACGGCCGACGGAGCAAAACATGCCGCTGCTTTGGGGGGGTGGAGGAGTGTGTGTGGGGAGGGTGGGGATCGGTCGGTTACGCTGCATCACGGATCTCTGTTGAGGTCGACAAAACAAGAAGGCAAAGTTAAAGCCTATAAAACAAACATATGTGGTCGTATACAATCAGCTATTAGATAAATACGAGCTCCACCGCATCATCACGAGACAGCCAAGTCCAAACGATGATCATGCGACTCGCTTCTGACCGCGTTCAGGTAGCGGATCTCGGCATCTGTGGTTTTTAAAGAACAACGCAGAACAGATGAATCGCTCGATGAAATGGGTGGACTTGACCAATATAGCCCTTACTCTCAGTAAACATGTGAAAACCAGGGAGGCATAGCAGTTGTTTGGCAATGGGGGAAAACCATGAACCTCCAGTTCACTCCTGCACAGAAGAAACCCCTATTCCCTTCTTCATTCCCCACCCCCCCACCACCCACCTGCCCCGCTCTGTTATTACCCTAAATATGTATACAAATAAGAAAAGATCCACCTTAGCAACAAACAAAAAAAAACTCTTCTGGAGTCAGTTTTTGTCCTTCAAATGGAAAACAAGCCATAGAAAACAACGAGGACATTTTCTACTCTTCTCATGCTTTCAACTGAGTATATTTCACTAAATAAACCAACAGCCACCTCAAAGAGAGGAGAAAAAAAAGCTAAAACAGACTGAGCACAAACTACGTGGTCTGAACATACTCCGTCAGTGCCACAGCTAACTACACACAGATTTTAAAGTCACTACAACCGCCCCTCCGGTAACAACGCTGTACAGAACAGTTCAAATCTTGTGGCTTTTTAATGTTTACCCACCACATCCTTTTCTAAGACACAAGCACACTTTTCTCAGAAATGTATATTCTAGCTACAGCAACCACGCTTCAAAAACAAATGTTACCACAGGAAAAAAAACCCTGACTATTAGTCTACTTTAATAAGGCAGTATCACATCTGCTTCCGCACAAAGAGGTTATAATTTATATTTTACTGTGCAGCTCCTTAATCAAGACATTTGCTCTGTATAAATGCACCAAGGCAGCTCGAGGTGTGTTGGCAAACAAAATGTCTATTATCATTTATGCTAATGGGTGTGCAGCCATGCTCACAGTGTGACTGCTCCTCTGATAAGGTCGCTGTCGTGTTAGTATGGCTTCATGTTAAAGCACCGGCTCGACCGCACAGCACACGGACTGCGAACCTCTAACTAATCTTGCATAACGCCATCGCAGCAAGTTTAAAGACGCCCATTTAAATGAATATGAAATTTCAGGCAGCTGTGCATTCACATATTTTCATTCTGCTCTCACACGCCTGACGCAGTGGCCCACTTGTTTTCGGTTTTTTTAGCATGCACAGCCACAACCAGAACAGGCTGCTGCTAGCTGGGGGGAAAAAACGAAACTGATTCATGAGCCACAGAGCTGCCTAAAATTACATATTTGTGCACAGAACTCAAGTGTTGTGTTCTGCTAGAAGGGCCAACAATGTTCAGTTCAAACGTGTCCTTGTCAGAGTTCATTCAGCACTGAAAATAAAGAAGCACGCAAAGCCGCATAAATATAACCAGCAAGCTTGAAATGCTAGCCTTTGTTCCCCGCTTTGCCAGATGGAAATGTCTTCTAACTCTATGGTATTTAAAGGAAAAATCAAAACATGTGAAGATTGTGAAGCAACATCAGACAGACAAGAGAGTGCATGTGAACGATTGTTACCCTTGGTGAAATCATCTAGAACAGAGAGTACTGCACCGAGACGTTTACTGGTGATAAAGGCCAAATGGAAGCAGGACTTGGTGAGTGCGTGTGTGAAGCAGACTGACTGACCTGAGTCTCTACACTGTGTCCGTTTGGACACGTGCTATCAGAGCAGACAAAAAGTTATTCACCGTTGTTCCAAAATAAACTCTCAATGAAATATTTACTAACTTATCAGTTACTGCTCATCTTGCACAGACAAGAATTTCTAAATCTGACTACAACCGGTTTGACTAAACACAAACTGCATGGTGTGCGGCGCAAGCAGCATGCAGTCAGTCACAATAGATTTGGCTGCTGTACCAACACCGAATTGACTGCAGAGGACAGCCTGCATCCATCTCAACCTGCTAATGCACCGGGCCCTCTGCTGCCAATGGAAAATACCACTGCAAATCCCCTCACACTGCCAAGAGTTACAGGGGCCAGGTAGAGAGCCAAGGCAGCCTGAGCTAACAAGCTATCAGCACGACATGGCTCACACAGTCAAAACAACACAAAAATATTAGATCCAGACAGCTAATGTTAAACCTCAGTCCCTTTCTTTCCCCCGACATCGGGGCTCAAACTTGTGCAGTCATTATTACTGCAACAAAATAATAAGCAAAGCAAGTAGCACAAGTACTAGAAAATTCTAAAACGCTACTTTCGGCCGTCCCCTTATTCACAAGGGGGTCGCCACAGGCGGGTAGCTCCGCATGTTTGATTTAGCTGATGATTTCTTTCTGACAGAAACCCAAAAGAGATCCACATCTCCTCCCAGGATACAAATGAGCTCATATATAAACACATATAAACCATGCCTCATGCAAAACACCAGTGCTTTTAATAGTAACCTCACCTCAGTCTTTTCAACCAGGCAACACAGCACTTTGAAAGATATACACACAGACACACATCTCAATGTTTCCCTACTGCACTGAAACACCCAAGCACTACAACCGCTACTACGACGCACTCCAGCAGCCCCTGTTTGGAGCTTTGTTGCAATTAAAAGTGACACCTGTGGCATTTACTGAAGCACAGCTGGCTACGAAATGAAAACCGCATTCTTTTATATGAACATCCAAACTATGTACTGAGCACGGCAATACAGAGCCACCGCAAGGCTTTTTTATTAAGTAATAAGTTTGGTGGCATCACTACTATGGATTTAATGCAATCTACAACCAGAGTGAGATTACATGCACACAATCCATAAACCGCTGAAATGCTGAGTATCCCAAATGTCATGGTGACTGTTGGTGACATGGCCGAGGAGACTGCACAAAGGGTGAGGAGAAAGTCGTCTAAAAAGGGGGGTTCGTGTGCCATTCAGCATCCTAAGAATGAACTAAACTCTTTGCTCTTCCACCAGTGAGTGTACGGCCTTCCTCGCTCGAGTCCCAAAGTCTTCACACCAGATGCTGGTTATCATGACCTCAGACATGACATCACTACGCAGCTGTGCCCTGGATTTCACAGCAGAGGCCGCAGTCTTGCACGCACAGAGCTTTGGGGAAAATTAAAAATAATCTGTTGTTGATGTCATCCAGTCTCATCCTACAGTTTCGAGATGTTTGCTGTTGCTTCCTCTGCTTAGTTGTAGCTGGGGGGGGGCAGATACGAGAGGAATGCAGCTGACTGCGTTGATACACTCCTGAATGATTGCCTCCTGAATGACAGGAAGGATGGTTGGAGATGTTTTGACCAAGGCCTGAAATATGACAGCAGGGCTAAAGGACAGTCACAATGACGTCAATTCTGGTTCACAATCAACTGCTGTCTTCTAACCACCCAATAACTTTCTCATGGTTAGTATTAAATAAAAACACGTAATGGGGCTACAACACATGATTGCTTGCTCCCCAATTAGAAAAGCAAAGAAAAAAAATTGTCCACACATTACAATAATTTTTTTTTGGAGCTATTAGGGATTATTTATCATTATCATCATCACCTAGATGTAATGTCTATGTTAGTTAGTTTAGAGAATTAAAACACAAGACGGTCTCCCTGTGGTTGTGGAAGCTGCACCAGTTGGCTGGTTGGTTACGCTGTGGATCACACCACGTGGTCTCCATTGCTGGTGCTAGTCTGGCTAGGCAGCTCTGAGGCATGCTCCTTCTGTCTTAAGGTTTGCTGTTGGGGGGCGGAGCAGCAGTCCCTCCCGGCGACCTTACACATACGCTGCTCCTCTTCGCTTTCCTCCTCAAGGCCTGAGCCTTCGTCTACGTCAAGCTGGCAAACGCACACCTCAATCCCTGAGTCGCCGGTTACGTGCCGACGCCGAGTCACAAGCTCCTCGTCCTCCTCTGCCGCCTCTACATTCTCCTCTGCCGCACACTGTACTTGGATTGGGAGCGACACCGCCTCCTGGTCTGATGACGAACCGGAGGCCTGACAGTCCACCCTCGGCTCAGCCTCGGCAAGGGGTTGTGGCACAGAAGAAGCGTCCGGCTGGTTCACTTGTGGAACGACTACAGGGATACACTCAGGAGGGTTTTCAGAGTAAGGAGGAGGAGGTGTCGGAGGGTGGCCAACTACCTCTTCATAGTCAGGAAGCTTGCAGTCATTCCAAAATCCTGAAAGTGAGCAGATACAGAAGCTTCAGCTTTGAACCATCATTATAATCAACTAACTTCAACTTTAATGTGCTAACTGGTAATCATAAACTTGTCAGGAAACACTCGCTACAAAACCAAATCTATCAAACTGTTGATTAGACAGGAAAAAAGTTCACTCTCAGTCACTTTTGGGTCTAAACTAACAACCCTGAAAGCACACATTGGGATTCACACTCTGACTCCTTTTTAAGGCTTTCAACTTCTATAAATGTGGATCCCACGAATCTATGAATTTACACAGAAATAGTTTCTTATTGTGCCGACACTTATCTGAAGTGAAAAGCAACTACACTACATGTTGCCAGGGTCCCTGTGCAAGTGAGTCACTGTCTAAGTATGCACACAGTTAGAGTTGTGTTCACATTCTTGATATAAAGTCAAGCGTGTTTGGAGTGGGCTTCTGGTAAGTGTACACCTTATCCAGCTCCTATTTGTGATATCAGTGGACATATCATGTTCAAGCTGAGGTCCAGTGATCGCTGACATTAGAGCGGCATCTCTGCTGTGGCTCTGCCAGCTTCAGACCATAACTATGTAATACACGCTTTGTATAACAAGATTACCATGATCACCTTCTCCAATTCTAAGATCATGACTGTGAGAAAAAGGCAGCTGCTTAATCTGTTAGGAGGAGGGGAGAACATGGAGTATTATGTTTTAGGGATAAAGATTCCAAGATGTGCTGCTGTACCATGGACATATTAGTGGACCTCTGTGGTAGAGAGGAGAGTTCAATGTACCACCTATGAATACAGACAGGAGCTTTGAGCAGTGCCCAGAGAAGCTGCAAATATGAAGCCTGTCAGATTTTCATGACTCTGAGAATAGCTAAATATCAGCTCAGGGATGAATTAGAGGTTCACAAACAACATCAGGTTGCAAAACCATAGAAACCTAGAGGACTATGTTCAGCACAAGGAGGAAAACTACTCACTTAAATTGAGAGGTGGAGGTGAAATAAAGGAGCTGGAGGCTCCTTGGTAGGCCATGAGACTGATCTCACGCTGGCGCTGCTCCTGCTGAAGACGCATTTTAACCCTCCGGTGTCGATAGGCACAACAGCAGCTCAGCATGATGATTAAGGTCCATACCAACCAGAACCCTGTGCGAAAGGACAAACTCAAAAGTCACTCCTCCAATGAGGGGATGTGGGGCACGCAGGAATAGCTCCCTTATAAGCCTTTTGGGTTTTTTTTAAAGTTTTTTTTTGTTTATTTTCCTGCAGTGTAGGACTTCAGAGGTGAAGGAAATAATTTTGCAACAGCTTCAAATACATGGTGGAAAATTCATCACTGCTGATGGTGGTGTCTAAGAAGAAAAAACAGAGTTGACAAGAGTCTCTTTTCTGAGTTTAAGGAGTTAGCACTGAGCTTTGCCTAGATATTTTTACCCTAAAATGAGTACTTATAACTCTTTTTCACTAGTCAACTCAACTCTATTCAGTCTTTAGGGTTTTCCACTAGGTGGTAGTAACTGGTATGAGGCTCTTTTTTAGCCAGGGTTTCGAGGAATCTGAATCAATCCAAAAATGTGATGTCAACAGACTGCATGTCAGTTGGATAGTAAATGGCGTGACTCGATGAATCAAAACTGCCATTTTTGAAACCCAGCAACAAGGGAAATGGCTACACATAAACCAACACCGTGGTCCCAGAGTCTGAAAACTCAATCATAATGGAAAACGAACGAAACCGAGCAGAGTTGCGTTGTATCGAGCTGAGTAGGTACTAGCTATTTGTCTTCTTCAGTGGACCCAAAAGAGACCTTTCAGGTGAGGTTCCTGCTAGAAGAACAGGCACCAAAGCTGCAGTATGAAAAAAGTCACAGCCTGATTCTAAACATCTCCACATTTACGATATCAAGCACACCTAAAACATCCACAACAATTAAACATTGTCTTTCTGCACTTAAAATAAATCAATTCACGTACGTTCATTTCAACACTACATGAAAACTAAATACATTTAACAGTGAAAGTAAAGCCAACTCCAAAAGTTAAGTAGAGTCTGAAGAATTATACATACATATATTTATCTATCTATCTATTTATCTATCTATATATCACACATGGTGCTATGTATCTGAATTAAATGATGAAATGAATGAATAATCAGAAAATAGTAATTATACTTACACCAGAGTTCATAGTAGTAAGTGCAGCATTCTGTTTCACCACAGCAGTACCCCATCTCACAGCGGTACTGCTCATTGTTTACCCCAAAACAGAACTCCTTCCCCTTAAATACACAAAGGTAAACAAAGCAAAGGCTTCAGTCAACAATCAATTGCACAAGTTAACAAGAAAATGCACAGCAAACTCTTGAGCAAATGCCCTGTTTCTAGGATTTCTGTTTAACCTGACTCACTTACATTTCTGTGCCAGTTTTCTGTCCTTCGTGTAACCTATATTTAGACATTTAAAAGTACACTCCACTTAAATGCCCCCCCCCCTATTCTGAATGCCATTGTAAGAGCAGCAGATACAGTGGTAATAATAAAGCAATAACAATTTACGTTATGTACTTATCATTTTCCTTTACGTTACAAAGTGTAACAACCAACTAAATTCAAAGCATTTAAGATAAGAAATAAGGAAAAGCTGAGGCTATAGGTTTGTGACAGTAAGACGTCTGGCTACGTCTAATTTCGTTTTCATTTTCATGGTAAACTGTAATAAAATAATGGCATTGGGCTATCAAAAACTAGGCCGAAAAGCATTTCTTAACAAATATATTCACAGCAAATTGCTTAAAAGCTTTAAAAAGTTCAAATCGTTTCAGTTTGTTTGGTCGACATTTAAAATAGCGACTCTGTAAGGGAAGCCAGGCACAAACTGCGGCTGGGTGCTGCCCCGTCTGTGCTGCTAAAATCAACAACTATGAATAAATACGTCCATTTGCCGGGTATCAGTTAGCAGCGGCTAATGTTAATCCCTACAACCTCGACCCAAACTGAGAAACAGACAAAATTAAATATTTCTCTCAAGCTCCCCCAGCTTCACCAACCCTCAAAACAATTTACTGTCGAAATTTTATCGAAAAACTTTTAAAAACTGACGTCATCCCCAGCAATACAGTAGCGAGCCGTGCCCAGTTTCCTTTGTGGAGGAGACAAAAAGGCTCGACAGAAAGCGGCCTTCACCGAGCCCACGAGCAGCGGCCTCGCCTTGAAGCATCCGCCGACCCCGCGAGCTCGAGCGGAGGCTTACCTGCACAAGATAGGTCCCGGTGCAAAGAAGACCAACAATGGATCCCAGTGCTTTCTGTGCCATCTTTCTGGGTTGTCGGCCGTTGTCACGACGGGAATCATATAGCAGTCCGTCGAAGTGACGACTTGTTGCGGTGACAGCAGTCGGCTGTAGCTAGTAACGGTTCAACCTCTCGGACATGTTTTTGTTGTTCTCAATCTGAGGTACCGCGCTGGTACTGAGGCGAAAAGGTGCGCAGCCTTGGACACCAGGGGGCGCTGTGTGTGCGGAACAGAGCCTGTCGTGGTGCAAGAGAAAGCATATGACTTCACAGAATGCGGGTTCAAGTTCATTGCGGAAAATGACTTCTTTCAAACAAACAGTAAAGTTTTGTTGATCAAATTTTATATATGTATGAGTGCTCTTCAGTCACAAGATAAGATCCCTCCAAGCAGCGATAATCAACACTAACCATTCATTATTTATAAGCACTGGGATTTGAAACTTTTTCTTCAATCAACATTTTGAGGTCAAAAAAGTTTAACGCAAAGCTTAAAAAAAGAAATATCATGAATAAGCACCTATTCATTTCATAAAAGACAACCTTCATACTTACCATGAAAGTAAACTTGTTAAGGACTTTGACTTAAAAAAGTTTCCAAAAATGAACATTTAATTTAAATAATTAATAGATTTAATTCAGCGCTTTAAATCTTCCTACAAAAATAAGATATAGATGCTGATATTCTATAGTTAATTATTTGTACCTGCTTGTTTTTTTTCTTCTTCTTTGTAGTTATGGTGAACTGGTTTTGTGCTGCTGGAACGAAATTATGGTCCCTCCCCAAGGGATGAATAAAGTTCTATTCTATTCTGCTCTTTTTGTGACATTTGCCCAAAGACCTGATACCATTTATTTTGGTCTTATTTTGTAGCACTGACTTTAGTGAAAAAGACTATAGAGCATTTTACCATATTAGGCTGATGAGATAAAATGTAAGTTCTCAAATTATTCAGTTTAATTTTATTTACATAATGCCAAATCACAACAACAGTCACCTCAAGGTGTTTTATACTGTAAGGTCAGAAGCCTACAATAATAGAGAAAAATCCCAACAGTCATACAACACCTTATGAGCCATGTTCCCTCTAATTTTTCATGTGTCTGAGCGAACACACAAACTCCCTGAGCGGTCCCTTGGACCACCGTGAGCAACAGCAGACGTATGCACTGTGGTCACGCCAGCATTGAATCCATCCAAGTTACATGGTTTATTAAAATAATCAAATTACAGCATTTACATTTATGCTAGACTACTTTTAATTTACTGCTTTAGCCCGCTTACAATGAAAATTTAATAAAAATCTTGACCTCAAATCATGACCTGAGTAGTATGTTAACACTACTGGAAGTAAAAAATAACTTGAACTCCAATTTTGAAAACACAACTTTTTTTTTTTTTTTTTTTTTTATAAAGCTCTGACTTGTATTATGAGTATGAGTCTGTGGTCTTGGAGAGAGTCCTGTAACTCTCTGTCTGCAAAATACAGTATATAATGACCAATGTTGGGCAATTAATTATATAGTTACTTCTTCAAAAAAGTAACTGTTATGCAAACAACAAAGTTTTTTGCAGCTGTTTACCTAAAAATGCAGCCAAGGCGTTATTTTAAATAAACATTTCAAACTATTTACAGAACAATCAGGTGTTCTGCATAAAATTTGATGCCACACAAATTATTTGTGCCACTCCAAAAAATAATTTCTGTCCACTATGAGATAAAGGTGAACAACAGCCTGATACCTGCACGCCTGACAACAGGAGATGTATGACTCCTGTAACACCTGTAACATTCAGTAGTCGCCTCATTGTTCTGACACACACAACAAAACTATTGACTACACTACACACTAACTACACAAGATTTGCGCTAAACGTCGCAAATCTCTCACATCTCAAAACACCGCGTCACTCCTAAAACTTCCGCCCTTCCTAAACAACTAAGTGCCATGTTGCCATATCATTTTTTGATTGGTCGACATGGTACATTTTTCCACCAATAGGAAAGTGTGGGTTGTTTTTGGTTTTGTTTTTGCTCACAGGCGGAGAGTGCTTTCCAGCGTTTTCCTTATAAAACGCCGTTTTTACCATTTCTTCGCAGTAAATATAAACAATGATAGTATTCAGGAAGAAAACCAAACATTGTGTATATTTTTTATCATAACTCTGGTTTTACGTGGCCTATCAACACAATTTAAAAACTGGTATAAAGTCCACACTTTTTCCCGTTAATTGTTCAGTCTGTCCTGCTCACATCTCCAATGGTTGCACATCAGCCACGCTGCTTTGCTAGCTAAAACACCGGTGTCGGCACATAAGGACGCTGTCATAGCCTGTCAACGAGGTTGATTAGCTGCGTATATATGAATGTGAATGCATTATTGGCTGGACTATGGGATAAGGTGACATCGTTCTAATCCCATACGGGAGCAGCCAGTCACTTACTGACTAACACTGCAAAACAGAATTGTTAAAGTATTAATTTTAATTTCAATTCAGGTTAGATTTTTTTTTGTGCGCAACGCAGATTTTCTGTGCGCAGAGACAGTGCCAGCAGTGCGCAATTGCGCACGCGCGCAGCTTAGAGGGAACATTGCATGAGCATTTGGCGACAGTGGGAAGGAAAAACTCCCTTTTACCAGGAAGAAACCTCCAGCAGAACTAGGGCAGCCATCTGCCGCAACCGGTTGATGGTAAGAGAAGGGACACAGGACAAAAGACATATAATAACTAATGATTGAATGTAGAATGGTGCATAAACTCATAGTGTGAAAAAAAAGGTGAGTGAAGAAGAAACAATCCGTGCCTTATGGGAAGCCCCCAGCAGCATACACTTATTGAGGCATAACTAGGAGGATACAGGGTAACCTGATCCAGCCTTAACTGTATGCAAAAAGGGAAATTTTAAGCCCAATCGCCCAGTAGGGGTGTCATCTGCCTCCTGAATCCAAACTGGGAACTGGTTCCACAAAAGAAATTCCTGGCAAGTAAAGCCGGAACTACAAGAAGTCACACTTTTCTATTTCTCCCAGTCTTCATAACAAGAAGGCTTTTAAAAAATAGTGATTTTTTTTTAACATTTAATGTCCCTGTAAAACTCGCTCCTCGCCTTTTCCTCTTTGTATCTATTATGATTTATTTAATTTGTATGCTATTTTTTTGTATTCTAATCTTTGAACTCTGTAGTTCACAATTATCGCTAATAATAATAATACGATAAAATAATGTTATTAAAATTTTATGAAAATTAACTCAAAATCAGCTCTGAAGTGAATAACCAGAAAAAAAGCAAATTAACTATTTATGTTCTTTTTATTTTCTAGAAAGATACTTTTATTTTTTAACCAGGCGCCACAGGAGCCCTCTTGCCCAGCGATCACGTTGTTTACGCTGACGTCACCGTTTCCGTAGCAACAGAGCCTGACAGCCGTTCTGCCAGGAGGCCAACAAGCACGTGTGGTCAGAGAAGATGTTAATCCACTCACACACTGAGCGAGGGCCACAAAACCACCCGAGAAGAACATGGTGAGTTATAATGATTCACGGCCGCAGCGGTTTTTGTTTGCGTTGGGCAAAAGGACTTTATTTTGATTTTGTTTTATATTTAAAACAAAATTACTGAAATTACTCTTGGCACCTGGTAAACATTGGTGACAATGGTCTAAAAACAGTTAAATGATGTGTCACCTTTAGCCAAATACTGAGGGCAGTGTATGTAATACTGGTCATTAAACTGGCCGTTTTATCCCTGAAACGTAATACCTGTTTCACTTTCAGTCGTTGATATAACTCAAACGTTTTGTTTGCCAGTGCCAGGATTAAACTATATTTATTTATTATATCTGTTTATTTATATTTAGACTTGGACTTTCTTTTTCAACCCAGTTCATTTTTACCTATATATAACTATCACCTTAAGGTACTTATTGTAAGGCAAAGAGTTTAAACCAGGTATGGAGATGTTTGTTGAAAGGTAAACAGAAAAACTTTTATAATTTTATATAAACTAAATTTATATATGGAGTACTTTTCAAAATTGGAGCTAAAACAGACTTTATAGGGGGAGTAAAGCTGACGTAAAAGAGATGGAGAGGGAAATTTATGATAACACAAAAATAAAATGCACAAATTACAAAAAAAGTAGTGGCTCTGAAGATGGATTTTAAAAGTGCTATGTGTATTGTTTTGTCTTTTCAGAGCAGATTTTGTATGCAGAGGGGTCACTGCCGCCTTAAAAGTAAATAGCATGAGCCAAAGCCTTTCCTTATTTCCCTCCTCTGGACAGAAGCCACTCAGTAACTTACTAACCTCGGCTGGCTAAAGAGGTCTTTAGGGCTGGTACATTTATAGGTCACTGCAGCTAAATCCTCACACTCTAGATGATTCTAGCTGTTGGGTGAGAGTGTAACCTGCTGTGTGTACTGTGTGATGTTCCTGTGACAGACTCTGCCAACAGGGTGGTGTACTGTAACTGGTGCATGCTGAAAGTGATGTGGTCCAGCAGCTTATTCAGGCTTCATCTGATAAACCTTAGGCCATGACTCTGGAAAAGCAAGAAAATGCTTGCAGGTTCCTCAGTGTTATGACATCTCGTAAGCTGCTGTTCCTTTAAGACTAATCAGCTCTAATATGTGCTTTGATCCTCCTGCAGGGCCTTTTGTCCATCCTTCGGCGGCTGAAGCAGTCTCCAGAGCAGGAAGTACGCTTGCTGCTGTTAGGGTTGGATAATGCCGGCAAGACCACTGTGCTAAAACAGCTGGCAGCCGAAGACGTCAGCCACATCACCCCCACACAAGTACACACATCCACACTCTCTCACATGCACAGAAATGTAGACTCCTGTCATTTTTAGAGCCTTTGAATTCACCTGCTGCAGATATTAAGCATCTGCGATACCTTTCTTAAGGGCTTTAACATCAAGAGCGTGCAGTCCGCAGGCTTCAAGCTGAACGTTTGGGACATTGGAGGTCAACGCAAAATCCGACCATACTGGAGGAATTATTTTGAGAACACAGATGTGCTGGTACATACGTAGTCTTCATAATATCATTTTTTTTTCTGTGTTCTGATCAGTTTGTTAATATCTACGACTGTATTGTGTGCAGATCTATGTGATTGACAGCTCAGACAGGAAACGGTTTGAAGAAACAAGTCTGGTGAGCTCCATAAATACTTTTACATTTTAAGGAGGCGCAGTAGTCATCTTCTGATAAGGTTGAAGGTTAGAAGGCATTCAGGAGCTGTTGGAATTAGAAGCTGATCAGGGATGATCGGCAGTATGATGTTGTGTTGCTTCTCAACACGTCTCAGCGGTTTTTCTGTTGGCAAACACCATTAGAGCAAGTGTATGTGACTGCACCGTGTTACAGGAGCTAGCTGAGTTGCTGGAGGAGGAAAAGCTCGCCACGGTGCCGCTGCTAATCTTCGCCAACAAGCAGGACCTGATGACAGCTGCTCCAGCGTCAGAGCTGGCAGAAAGTCTCCGTCTGCACACAATACGGGATCGCATGTGGCAGGTGCAGGCCTGCTCGGCGCTCACTGCAGAGGGAATTCAGGTAAACATAGAAACGGACACAGTTTGCAAACGCAACATCGCACACACAGCAAGGGTTGGGATAGTTGCCTGCAGCCGCTTCGGAAGTCAGGGAATGCTGGGATTTTTGCTGGGAAGTTTGTTTAAGTAAATCACGTTACGATAAAATAGAATCATTTAACCTTGGGAAATTACCGCGTTATGGTAGATTTCTAAACACAACCTATAATACCTTTAGGTAGTAAAAATAAAATCAGTACAGTTCAATGGAGTAAAATGACACAAAGGAAGCACAATAAAATAGAAATATGCAGAATAATTAATGAATACAAATCTAAATATAACACAATAAGAAGCCTGAGTAAAATCTAACAAATCAATCCAGTGAATGTGGTATGAAGTAGAAAAAACATGGATATATGTTCTTTTTTGTGGCAATGGAGCAGAGACAGATGTTCAAGGAGGTGTTCCACTGCAGAGGGTGGTCTCGATTATCCATGATGGCTCATATCCTCCTCCCCAACATAGCCACAGTCATTTAGAAGACCTCGGCATCAGCTAGTGAAGGAATCCAAAGTGTGCTGAATTCAAACAGGGAAAAGAGGAAAAAGAAGCAGATTACTTAAGATCCATTATTCCTTTAATTACCATCATAAAACACATGCTTGCATAAGAAGATTTCCAATCTGGGTGGATCAGTTATGTCATCTTTCTAAAGACTAAAGAAGCTCAGCTGCTTTGTGTTATCATGTACATTAAAACAGTTTGCTACTGCCAGTCTGCATGTTTCACATCACTGCTTTGCCTCAATTTCATGGGTGGGACGGTGATGTGTGGAGCGTGGAGTTTGCATGCTCTCCCTGTTCATGTTCCTTACACCTAGCACACACATGCTAGGCTAAGTATTTTTTCCAAATTGCCCATCTGCAGTGAGTAAAGTAGATTGAGTGCTTGAAGTGTATAGGATAAAGTGCTGTGTGACTGCGTGCTTAAAAATATGACTTGTATTCTTATCAATTTGGTAAGTGGCGGTAAGTAATCAGTAGCACAAAAGTCCTTGTAAGAAATGATGTTAAATGCATAAATAATAAATCACAATGGTTGTCTGGAAAATGTGATCAAACAGCAAAAAAAATCACACAGTACTTCTGGAGATATAAATTTTGAATGCTATTTTAGGTCCACTTCATTTTTACTTCTCTAATTTTCCACAATTAAAAAAATATATATAATTCTGTTTATTTATTTATGTTTTTTCCAGGATGGGATGACCTGGGTTTGCAGAAATATAAAGTTTCGGAAGAAGCCATGAAAAATTGCATCTTACACCTGGAATATCCAGTGTTTCATGTTCAGGACAGGAGACAACATCATGTGGTAATTCTTAAAGACACTTGTGTCTTTTTTTCCTTATGTGGCATCAAAATAATTAGTCACTGTCAGCACAGTTGTCCAACACAACCCTCAGCCCTGTATTACATATCTTAAAATGTATATACTGTAAATAGGCTGTTTTATTTAAACTGTACACACTTTTTTTAATAATTAAACCATGTTAACTCAGTGTTTTGTAGACAATGTGTTTTTTTTTAAAATAAGCATTTGGTGTTGTGCAGTGGATTCATGAAAAATGGAGGTTTTGTAAGGCTGTAAGTCTCTTCAGTCGAAGCTAGAGGGCGATATGGTGCTAGTCTTGTGTATCAGAGCCTTATGCCAAATTATTACATCTCTTACTTTCTGTCAATGACAAAGCCAGGGGGAGGGCCTTGCCGTTGGTGGTGCAGTGTGTGTGTGTTTGGGCAGGTGGGGAACATATAATAAGCTGTAAGGATAAAGTTTTTCATTCATCCTGTCACATTCTAACACAGCTCAAGCCACAAGAATAAACAGCCAAAACGTAACTGAACTGGCCTGTTACTCAGGCACAGGCAACACAAAAATTTAACCTCCGCCCTGTGACACATCAGGCGCACACACAGTTAATCAAATTAATTATGAAGCCATTAAAAAGTATGCCAGTCATACGACTACAAAGTCTTTAAAGGCTCAGTAATCAAGACATAGAGTCAGCCTGTTTGCACACAGCTGGCTAGAATCTGTCTGAATATTTTACTCGGCCCAAAAGCCAAATTTGCGCAGCATATAACACAGTCATGTACCCTTCTACAGCAACGGTAGCAGTATGAAATACCTGCTTAATAATAATTCTTAATGGCTCTGCAGCTGCTAATAATAGGCCAAAAGGTTACCTTCATCAGAATGCGCTGATATAATGCTCCAAATGTGACTTGGTGCTCAAAGGTTTAGGCGTTAAAAGCTCATGATGGGCACTGAGGAGATGTTGTTCAAAATGTCTGTGATGGCATTCATCAGGGACCTGTGTGTGAGTCTCTTCTGCGTCATGGTAACCATGTTTTTAACTGCAGCCTGGAAAATGATTACTCAGATGAGGCCAAGAGGGATAATTCCAGGAGTTTTCAGGGGGATGAAACTCCTGTTAGGCTCTTTTTGTCAGCTGGTAGTTAAAAAAAAATGTCTTTGCACATTTTTATGATAGCTGATAGCTCACTTTGAAATGCACCAGTTTTAATCTATTAGTGACTTCTGTTTAACGTCATTTGACCATGATGCTAGGTGTTGTTTTTATTATTGTTACCTTTGTTTTACCAGGAAGTCCCACTGAGATCACAATCTCTTTTAAAAGAGAAACCTGGCAAAGACAGGACTCATACAAACTCAGAACAAAATTCAACAAAATTCTCCTTTACTGGAGCTTATTATGCTTTTAAAGTAATCAATATTTAAAGAAAGAAAGTCATTTTTCTGTGCTTTACTCATTTATTACAATTTCATAATTCAGATATTTCTCAAAATAAACCAATAACAGCAGGAATAGTGTGTGAAGTGTTTTGACAACTTTATTTTTTTTGCATTAAGGTGGGGGTGCTATGACGTCTGCCTTTTGGAGGTGGTGGGTGGGGCTTCTGCTTCCCACGGCCTTGACCAGTGATGTTGCATCCTTTGCCATGTTTGATTTGTCGCTTACATAATTTTTTTTCTTCATGCAATGTTCTACAATTTCAAAGTGTGCTTTAAATGTCTTGTTTTGTCACAGCGCTGCTGCGCTCAGGTACGGAAGCTCTACATCATGAGCAAAATGACCATAAAACACGCACACCTGTGTCTGCACACAGGAAACAGACCTCAACACATCTCTCTTGCATATGCAATAAACCATACAGAAACACCTTGGCCATTCAATTACTCAACTTCTCACCTTGTTCACCATGATTTACCACAAGGCAATTGCATTTTCTGTCTATTTTTCTTTTTTGTCTTCTGCAGCACATTTGCCACAAACCCCACTAATCTGAACTGGATGAGTGCTCCACTGTGGTCCTATAGGGCATTTACATACAAACCTTTTCTAGGACTAATAGCTCTCTCCAATACAATTTGCATTTATATAGCCCCCTTCATACCCAACATGATTTGGCACCTTTGCCCATGATAAAAATAAACCTCCTCCTTTGGCCTTGAGTTACTGCCCTGCTGCCGGTTGTGTGTGTGTGCACTTGTGTGTCCCTCAACATATACAGGGTTGGCTGATTTTAATATGCCAAAGCTGCTTGGTCGTCAGCTGGAGACTGAAACAAGTGCAAAACCTTTAAAATGGACCTCATAATGATTTGGTCTCGTGCCCTGTGTGTGTTTTCTGCTATACTATATGCATGAATTTTGTCGATATAGCAGTGTGGGGCACTAGAACACACTAGAAGACACGAGGTAAATATTAAACCACAACAGATCTTGCTGGACAAACTACAACAGAACACGTACAGTACTGACCCAGCCCTCATTTAATTATCTTTTGCTTCCAAGAAGCCAGACTTGTCATTTTTTTTAAAAAGTGGTATTTAGCAATAGTTCTCCAGGCTTTCTGAAGGTCCTTCAAATGTTTTCTTTGGACGTTGGCTGCATTTTCATTCATCTTCAATCTAGTCCTTGTTCTTGTTCATGTTGATGTTTTGGCTGTTGAACCAGTTGAAACTGACCTGTGAACCATTCAAACATAAAAAGTTACCTAACTAAAGTTTATTGTCTACAAATAACAGACATTTTAGCAAATAACCAATTTTAAATTGTGTCTTTAGGCACTTCCCTATCACAAAAGCACTTTTCACCCTCAACCTACCAAAACGACAAAGATAAAACTGTTTATCAGAAATAAAACTGTATTTTTACACCAACAAAATGACTCCCAAAGAGCTGGTAGCTGAAAACTTGGAAGCTGGACAAGTGGAGGACAGAAGAAAAAGTGGCATGCCTGAAAAAACTACTACTGATGGATCGGATCTGAAAGTCATCTCTTTAATTAATAGGAAAATATCCAATTGATCCGTCTACTGTTCACTCAGCTTCTCAGAAAAAATGCTGTTGTGATCCTGTATGAAAAAAGTGAGAAGAGAGGCACAATAGTGAGTCGCTACAGAAATCTGTAAAGCAAGGTGGAGGCTATGTCATGGTTTGAGGCTACATTTCAGCTAATTGTGCAGGAGATCTTGTCGAATTAATGGAATTACAACCACAAGAAAGTACCATTAGATTTTCATCCACCATGCCACACCATCTGGAAAGCATCAGACGGTGGCTTAATTTTTTTTACCATGACAATGATCCCAAACACACTGCCAGTGCCACAGAAGTGGATAGAAAAACACACAGTGGATCATTATCAGTCATGGACTGGCCTCGTCAGAGCCCGGACTACAACATAATTGGAGCAGTCGGGGATCATGTGGACAGAGAACAGAACAAATGCATTGATAATCATTTAAAGAAATTATGAGAAAGCTTGCTTAAGAGAGGTCAGTATGTGTTGAAGATGAAAGATGGTTATGATAAAATATTGATTTTTTTTCCCCAGATTTCCCTTAAATACTTTATTTTCTTGATGTGTTTACAGATTTCAATAAATTGCTTCACATATTTCTCATTTCCTAGTAAAATATAAAGAAACAAGAGGGGGGGTCAATACTTTATTTTCAGTTAAAAGTTGCTTTCAGTTTCCTGAAATAAATCTATCAACACTAAAAACAAAATGGAAAAACAAGTTGAAAGTCTAACATGTTAGATGATAAAAGACCTCCTTTCTCTCTGCACTGTTTAATCATTAACAGTTTTACCAAGTGATAGTCGTTCACCCTGTAAAACATATACCCAATTATACATATAAGGAATTGGACAAATCTTTCGCGATTTATCTACAAGTTGTCTCAGATGGCAAAGGCTGTGGAGTAGCTTTAAATCCCCAAAATTAATAAAACAGAATTTAGCGGATAGGTAATTGGATTGGAGTAACCAGTCTTCGTTACCTCCGGCTCTATCATCAGTGAGGTGAGAGGCAGTCAGGCCTGCAAAAGGCCATAAATCACAGGACTTTCCCAGCTTTTCAAGCCGGCACTCCAAGCCTCCCACACAGGGGAAATGAAGGGCAGAGGGTCTAACTGACTCACAGGGCCTGTGAAACAAGGAGAGAGCTTCTGTGACTTAATTTAACTGTTGTGTACCTGGGAACTCATACCCTTTTTTTTTTTTTTTGATTCAAAGATATCGAATCCATACAAGAGAGTGACATTTAGAATGGGACTTCCTCTGAACTTATTTAAACCATTCATATTTATATTTTATCTCCATCTTTTGAGTTCTCCAATGGGACTACACTGCTAAAATAGTGATAACTTGCAGTGGTTCAGTCAGTAGCCATACATTAGAAATACCACAAAGGGCTGCTTTTTCAGAAATTAGTGAGCCAACCATAAACTTTTCTGCATCTTCTGGACTTTGGGGTAAGATCATTGTTGCTGTGGCACTAAAACACAGGTAATCTATGCACTGGTTGGGTACCATATATACACGAAGTGGTCCCAAAAAATTTAATCTTTTTGCATACATAGTGTTAAGACTTTGCTTTTACTTTGAGATCCTTTTAGGCCTTTGAACAGAGTGAGATGTAGTTGTATAACAATCAGTAAAATGTAGTAAAAGGCAAGAAAAAAGCAATTCTAGAAATAATGAGTCTGTAATAAAGAGGTGAACATCTAGTTTTATTTCCTCACATAAATAAAACTATTTTCTGCACCATTACAGAAAAATACAAACAAATGAACTGCCATACAACTAATAAATTGCCAAACAGCGAGGTTCATCAGTGAGTTGGTGTCCTATTCTCAACCATTCTTTATTATCTATATATATTGATAATATATCATAATGTGTTAACTCCTTAAATAATATTCTGTAAGAAAACATCCTGCCGCATGTGTTCCTGTTCAACTCAATAAAACAGGGATAAACTCATGTAGACTGGTCACTCAGGCGAGTCTTTACTCTGATAGCAACACTCCATACTTTTCTAGGATTTAATTTTAAACCAAATTGGAGCCTCTCGTAGTCTTTTTTTTTCTTCTCCTCTTCAAATAAAACTCCCATGCAAGCAGCTATAACCACTATGAATCTGGCACATCCCTCTAGTAGCAATTACTGTGTTGGGAATAGTTTGTTTGGCCAGCGCGGCGTCCATCCTGCCTCATTCCCAGGCCAATCCTTTATGATTAAGCAGATAAGTGGTGGTACTGGATGATAAAGCAAACAACAAATGCCCACATTCCTCTCATAGCTCCTTTGATGTGTGTGTGCCTCTGCAGGGCTCCTACCTCTCCGAGTCCCCTTTGCTATAATCAAACTGCAGAGTCATAAACAGCGAGGGATGAGGTCTATAAAAATCGTGAGTCTCTATCAGCCAGGGGGACAGAAGTTCACACCTCAGAGCGGGTCAGTTTCAAAGCTTGGGAGGGGGGTCAGCTCAGGGGTTAGCCTGGGAGGGGGTCCAGGGCTCTGTTTGATGCACCTGAGACAGAAAGCAGAGAGGGAGAGATTGTGTCAGGATGAACTAAGAAGTTGTGTAGTAATACAGTGGGTGCTATCAGAAACTTTTGTTGGGCTCCTGGTCCAGATCATGCTTCTGGGCTCCGGTGCTTTTATGAACATGAGGCATTTCCTCTGGAAACACTGCTTGGGGGGGGAAAGAAATACACGCATTTTTTTATTATTATTTTTTTACGGCAGTAAAGTCACAAAAAACCTCAACAAAGTGACTTTAAGGAGGCGGCACTGTATGATTCCAGGAGCTTAAAGAGCTTTTCACAGTTTAAGGAATAATTAGATAAACAGATCTTTATTTGTTTTAATTCACTTTCACAGGAAATCACTGAAACCGGAAACCAGTCTAGTCCGATAGATAATAACATGGGTAAACTGAAGAGCGTGAATCAATAACCCGCTGACCGGTCTCGTTCTCGTCAGTAGTTTGAGGTCAAAGGTTATACTCTTGACCCCTCACTGACCCTTGCACTGGGAGGAAATAACACTTTCCCTCGTCCTCCCCTGATTAACTGATTGCCCTTATCATTTAACGGATCTGGTCCAATTTTCTCTCCGTGTCGTTGCCCTCCCTCCTCCCCTTGCACGCTGTCTTGTCCCTCCCCCGCGTTCATAATTTGACTTTTTATCACCTCCTGCTGAAAGGGAGACCCGGCTCCATCCGTCATTACAGCACACGCTGACAGCTCCTCACACATGCCTGGATTTTTACATTTGACTCAATCCAGGGGCTTACTTTACTGTAACCGATTCAATATTTCTCAAATGAGCCGGCCGATCTGTATACACGCCACAGTGGATGGGATGATCTATGGCATCGCCTTAATAGATTTCCCAGGCCTCATAGCCAGGCTAGTTTAGGGGAAAAAGCCATAATCTGTGCAATAAAAACATGATTATTCATGTGAATTGCTTGATAATTTATGTTACTCGCGTGTTCCCAGACATTAAACTAAAATGTGTGTGTGTGTTTGTGTGCACACACTCATAATTGTCACTGTCTCTAATTTCTTATCCACTAACTAGTTTCATGAAGTGATTAAAACTTTTGAAGTGTATGCATATGTATAAAACAGTATGTTATGAAATTTGCTATGAAATTTAAGTTTATTTTATTTGGATAGCCCAATATCACATTAAGGACTATACATATAGAGTTCAAAGGGCTTCACAGGCACAAAAACATATCAGGAACTGAGGTTCCAGCAACCCATCAGACATATATAAATACACATGCACCCCTAAACACACATTGATATAGTAATAATGCAATCACAACAAAGAGAAATATAAATCTTAGAAGTAAGTTATGCATATGGTCTTATCTGCCAGATTACTTAATGTGGCTGAACTCAGATAGTATGGCTGTATAGTGGTATTATTATAATTATTAAGCCTAAGCTCTCGTTTAATGTCAGATTAAAAAGGTATGTCGTTACCAAGTTCTTGAAATTATCTGTAAAGTTTGCCTCCCTAATTTTTCAAGGAATGTTGTTCCAGAGATGTTGTTTCCACAAACTAGGAAAGTGGCATCCCCAATTTTTTGATAGCTAACAATTTCACAATGGAGGATCTAAGATAGCAAGTTGGGATTTAGAGTCACAGACCATTAAGGATTTTATATGCAGTATAAATAAGAGTATTTTTAAAATCGGTTCTGTATGATACTGGAGGCGAGTATAGCTCTGCTAAAATTGGACTAATGTATTCTCTGTTATTTAGTAATTTAGCAATTTTTTGGGGGGGAAGTCCAGCAAAAAGAGTTTTGCAGAGCCCTGATGAGTCAGGAAGGGTCTTAGCAATTTTTTTGAGATGTAAGAAGGATGCCATTGTAATATTTGGGATTTAAAGAGACAATCAGAATATAAAATAACCCTAAGACTTTTAACTTGTGGTTTTACTCTGTAAGCTCGTGTTCCTAACTTATGAGTTTTAAAACATTTGCTGTCATTTATTTGTTAATGTCTGTTAAACATGGAGCTAGAGTTCAGTGCACCATCGTCCTGTGACTCTGCAGAAACGTAGCAGTGCATCATCTGTGTTAATCTGGTAACAAATGTCATGCTGGCTGATAAGATTGCCAAGTGTCAGAATGTTTAAGGACAAAAGTAAGGGACCCAGATAGCTTCCCTGGGGAACTCCACAGGAAAAATTATGAGTGCTTGATACCTGATCTCCACAGCCAGTGAAACATTTCCTATCTGTGATATATGATCTAAACCATTCAGGAACTTTAGAATTCAACAACTATCAGAAAAGCCAACCCACTGCTTGAGAGGGAGATTAGAGAGTTTATGATCAATTGTGTCAAAAGCTGCATGTGAGCTGAATAAAGTAAGGATTGCGACCTTATTATCATTGAAAGCCGGTCCTAAAAAAGGTTTGACATTAGCCTGTATTCTGTATTTAAGTGTCCAGGCTTGGCTTCTTTAAAAGAGATTTAACTATGGTTTTTTTAAAAGGAGAGGGAAAAGTAACCTTGTGCAATAAGCATTGTTTCATAATGTGGGGTAAGCATCATGAAACAAATATGTTTTTGAGGACTAAGAAATAAGTAAAACAATGGAAAAGTCCTTTCTAAATGTATGCTTTTGTCATTCTTTCACATACATATTTTAATAAATTTGTTAGTGGTATTTACATAATCATCAAATTAGGCTAACAGTGAGCTAACTGCTATTATTTGGTCAGCAAGCCTAAAGGGTTTTTGGCTAACTTTGACAAGATTATGATATTTTAGGTATTTCTATTCCAATTAAATTTTTTAATTCTAATTCAAGTAAGTTTTCATTTTTGGCATTTATAAACAGTAAAAGTTACATCTGGCATTTAACTGGTACTGACTAAATACAAAGATACAGCTAATTTCATTATAGACTAATATCTTTCTTTGCTTACATGAAATAACTTGACTTAGTTATAAATCATGTGCATTTTACTACCTGTTATTACGTTATAGCTAATTGTTGATGAACAGTTTACTCATTGCTTTTGAATGACTTTGGAAGGCCAGCGATCCAGCAACAGCAAAGGAAACAAATACGTTATTCCACAAGCAGGAGGAAGCAGTGCCCTTAACTAGTCTGCTGGGTTTGAGCATGTAATAGCTACTTCAAGTAGTTGGCTACCTTGTCAAGTGTCATAGCAAAAGACATGTTGACAGTCATTGTAGGATCATTAGGTCAGAGAGACAAAGTAACTGGATTCTGAATATGTGGAAGAGGAACAATTTATTTTTTGAGGACCAGTAAGGTAAATTATAAAACTAGCAATAAGTTGTTTTTTTTCTCACAGCGGATGACATTTTTTATTAAAGTTAGCTTGCTAGCGCTAATGGCTGTTACAAGGATAATATCATACTGGCTGATATTTGGCGGTAACGACGAGCTAGCTTTACTACTCTCTCTTCAGTGCCCCAAAAAAAGTTTTTACTGCTCCCGTATAAAGTGAAAAGTCAACAAATTTGAAATGTAGCTTTGCTGAAGTTTACCCTATGAATGCAGTTTGGTCCTCCTGGTGCCTGCAGCAGAGAAATAATTGCAAATAAAGGCAGTAGTCACAGTGATAGCTGCAGAGGTAGCTCTCAATGAAATTTGGTTATTGTAGCAACTTTGGCTGATTAATTGAAGGACATATTTGACATTAAGATTTGAAGCTTGAATTAAAATAGAATTCTATAGTTAAATTTACATGGCTGATAAGTCACTTCCTTATTATTATATTCAACTTGCACAGAACAATTCAGCTTAAATGCTCTTGTCAAATATGTAAAGGCATAAAAAGATGTAGTCACATCTTTTGTTTTTGATTTTGTTTTTATTTCTATGTTGATATATTGACCCAAGTATTGTACAGTATCTAAGAATTAAAATTCCCATGTGTACAAGGAGGAACTAACTCATGTAAAGATTGTGTTATCATAAATCTGTGGGTTTCAAAAATTCAGTTATTTAATGACTAACTGTTACCTGTACTTACATATACGTCATGGAGTTTAAACCTCAATTTGAGGTATTATTCTTTTATGTGTAAGATGATGTCATACTCCACCTAAACACCTTAATAAACTTTATACAAATAAAATGTTAAACCTAAATAGATCCAAGAACAGAGGTATATTGAATTGCTGGCATTTATTATTAAAGGACA
Organism: Pelmatolapia mariae; assembly: GCF_036321145.2. Classification (NCBI taxonomy): domain Eukaryota; kingdom Metazoa; phylum Chordata; class Actinopteri; order Cichliformes; family Cichlidae; genus Pelmatolapia; species Pelmatolapia mariae. Next base: position 23,011,934 of record NC_086233.1, on the reverse strand, counting down.
ACAGGCCCTGAAAAACAAAATGGAAAATAAATAAATAAATTCATTTTGGTGTTCACGTCTGTGGAGCTAAGAAGAGACAGATGTAGTTCAATAATATTTCACTGAATTGAGTACAACACCTTATTTTAAATAAATATAACAAAAGCTTCCCGGCAAGTGTTAAACCAAATCATCCTCCTTCTTCTCTCTGTCTTACATAAAAGCCCTCTGACTAACATAACAAGATATATAAAAGTAGGAGAGTGAACGTTAACAAAATATTTGCATTTTTAAGTCATATCAACTCACTTTGACCACAGTTTGCAGTTAGTGGATTATTAACGTTTCTTAGTCTTGTGCTTGATTTGTGGTTTGTTGTTTTATAAACCAGATGTGACAGCAGTGTGCACCCATTTACTGCGAGGCCTCCCTGGTGATGATCCATCCTACTAACATCTACAACACTGGTAAGTTTTTATTAAAGGAGGGCACAGAGCTGTGTGGAAATTAGCTTTACGTTTAAGGACATCAACAAAGCATTAGATGATGAAATTAATGCAGATTATTTATTATATACACATAAATTCGGAATAAAGATGGACATCAGCTGTATACCAACTTTTACACTTTCATTTTTTTGTAAAGCACTTCAGGATTTCTGACAGGAGGAGAGACACCAGCACAAAGAGGAGCCGGGAAAGCACTGATTCACAGCTGACCTCGTTCATAGAGAGAAGAGTGATTTAACCTACCTCAGTTACTGGACACAGCTTGATTTATAACAACTGAAATGGTAAAGTAGTACTTAATCACAGCATTTTCCTGGCTCCTTAATTTCTTTTTAACTTCTTTATATTTCTTTCAAGCTAATAATTGATCATGCCTAACTGCATCTCCCTGTTATGACATTCTTGTATTTGCAGGTTTGTGACAGTGATGACACCTGGGCACAAGTATCTGTTGGAGTGCTGGCTTTCATCGATTAAGCTGTGCCTTTCTGTCCCATCGCCACTTTAATCCAGTGTCTGCTGACGTTATTATCAAGAGAGGTATTTTAACGGTTTCAAGAACTTACCTCAAACTGTTTGGGCTCCTTTATACCTGATCTACCTTGAAAAACACCTTCAGCTTCATTCAGAGACTCATTCAGACTTAAATCTTATCTCCAAACTTTTATAAATCAAAGCTTTTAGAGTTAGGTGTAACGGAATAAAAGCCTGGAGCAGCACACGTGAAACCAAAGTGTGCTTTCTGACTTTTTTTAATATCTAAACAATTACACCTCTTGCCGGCTAAACCTGTTTTCAGTACCTTACGCCTCATGTGTAAATTATGTTACCCCAAAATCTTTTGAAAGCAATCCGTTTGCATGCTTTTACTAAGATTAGCACGTTGGAATGTACATTGCAAGATCTAGGTTATTACTGATGCACAAACGATCCCCCAGTAGGAACGCAAACGTTAGCTATAGCTAAGTTGAAATTTAGCAGCAGCCGGTGCAGCCAGTGCTCGATTAAATTTGGCAAAGCGAGAACAAATGGCTTCGTGTAGCATTTTCAAAGATACCTTATCTTTAAATAAGGTATCTTTTCGAAGCGCCTATTATAAAAACATTTCGGAAGAGCGCCTAAGGAGAGGTGTGTATTTGTGCTCAGAAGTCTCCTCTGTGTGACAGAGTGAGAGTGAGAGAGAGTGTGTGCCGGAGAGAGGGGAAAGGGAAATATTGTTTGTGTTTTTATTCTGTTTATATCTCGCTGTATTTTTATGTCCTACACTCAAGCTTTGCAAGCAGCAGAGAGGTTGGAAAAAAAAATGAGGGAGAGAAAGAGAGTATTCTCAATTTCCTTCTAAAAAGAAAATTCATTTGCAGTTGCTAATGTAATGTCATCGTTGTGTTTACTGAGCGTGGATGATGTATAGGGGATGTTGCATTGAGTGAGACTGCTTAATGATGCATAGAATTAAGTCTGTGGCTTTCAGCTGAGCTCCCCTCTCTCCCTCTCTCTTTCTCTTCCTCTCATACACTCCTCTCCCTCTTCCTCCCTCCCCTTCTCTCTCACACACTCACTGACTCCCTGCTTCCTCTTTCCTTCCCTTCCTATCACCTCTTTTCATTTAATCCCCACCTCCCCTCCTCCTCCTTCTCCTCCTCCTCACCACACCAGCCTCTCTCTTTCCCTCTCACGCAGGCTGTCTTGGACTGTTGGCCACACGTTGCTCTGTGTACTGTTGCCTAACTCCATCAATCACCACGAAGGGAGAGGAAGAGAGCGTGTGGAGGGAGGGTGATAAAAAGAATAAAAATAAGATATGGCTGGGGAAAAAAAAAATGAGCGAGATGAAAACAGACATTGTACAGGAACAGCTTTAGGAAGCTGGAGGGGAAGTGAGTAAACGAGTGGGAAGAACACCTCGATACATTTAATGATCCACCGAGAGCGCCGACAGTCCAAATAACTGCTTGAAAACTGCAAGAATATATGGACGTAATTGTGTTATTTCTGGCTCTCGCTATGATGATCCTCTGCTGGGATCTGAGGCAATAAAGAAAATGATGATTATGATGATCTCATTTCAGCACTTATGTTATTACCTGAGCCAGATGACTACCTGAGTGGGAAGGCCTGCCGCTGTGGAGGAGTGCAAGAGACAGGAATAAAGAGGATTTTTTAGTATTTAAACTGGTGTTTTCCATCTGCTGATATTTACATTGGTTTATTACTATATAGGTGCTCGATGTATATATGTTGGAAGTAGCTTTAGTTGAGGATTGCAGATTTAACATCTTTGTATGTTGATCCTGCAGACATCTGTGGCATTTGGAGCTTTGCTCAGATGTCTAGATAACAGGGGTCAGCAGTAGTCACCAAAGTCACCTTTAAGATAAAATGATGAACTTTTTACAAGCAAGTAGACATTTACAGTTAATTTATGAGAATTTTTATATCTTCTGTAGTTTTCAATGAAAACCCGCAAAAATTTAGACGTGTGTCTTTGGCTTGGCGGTGGAGGGGGAGGTCAGAGAGTTAAAACAACAAAGCTACATGTGAAGAACCATCAAAAGGCGTGCAAAGCCACCGGATATAATCCAAGAGCAACATAATTTAGTGTTTGCTAAGTTTAGGAGCCAAAAATTTTGTATGTGCTCAATCTAACATATAGTAGGTATTTAAAAAATGTGGGGTAGTTATAGAAAAACATTTTTCTTTGGTGTTTGTGGTTAAGTTTCACTTTATTTATTAAATTATTTTGTATTTTCTGGGAGTTATATTTTAACTTGTGTTCAGCTTTTTTCCTTTTATTTGGTTGTCAGAGAATTTCTTTTGCTTTTCTTTGTCACTGTGGCTTCAGTAATTACTCACCAAGCCCTGTAAAAGTGTCACTACATGTGATCAGATGAAAAGGGAGCAAGAGATAGAGATAATGTTGTTTTCCTAGTTGTAGAAACAAAACCTCATGTGAGAGCATGTAGTAGAAGCGCCACAGCAGATGCAGCAGGCGCCTTTTTTGAATTACCCAGCATAAGAAAGAATAACGTCTGTGCACACTATCTTAAAAAATAAGTGTCAGCTCATTCAAACGCTGGCTGCTATGTGAGTTTTACTCAGAGATGACTTAAATTGTAGTTTATGGGAAAAAATTACAATAGTTACACTAGTGACAGGGATGAAAAATGAAGTTAAAACAAAAATCCAATGAAAGTTTTCAAAGTTTAAATCCTAGAAGCTGTGAAAATGCTGTTTGTAAAAGAGCTGGTGAGAAATGTTAAAACTTTAATGATGTTTTTAAGAGAAAAACGTGATTGTCAAGACTACGGACACTTTTCTGTAGTTTTCTCTGAGTTAACCAGTCATGAGATTACTGTGCAAAACATTCAGCGTGTTTTCAAAAAATATGTTATTTATTTTATTTATTTATTTTTAAAACTTTAATTTTGAATTGAACTCAATTACAGTCACTGGCCACTTCATTAGGTACACCTGTTTAACTGCTTGCTAACTCAAACATATAATCAGCCAATGGCACACCAGCTATTCCATGCAGACATGGTCAGGATGACGCGCTGTAGTTCAAACTGAATGGAGAAACTCACACTTTAAGTGAATTTAAACCTTGGTTCGTGGTTGGTGCCAGACAAGCTGGTCTGAGTGGTTCACAAACTGTTGATCCACTGGGATTTCCCAATGCAAACATCTCCCAGGTTCACAAAAAAACAGTCTGAAAAAGAGAACATATCCAGTGAGCGGCAGTTCTCTGGGTAAAAATGCCTTGATGATACCAGAGGTCAGAGGAAAGACCAGACTGCTTCGAGCTGATAGGAAGGCACAAAGCTCAAGTAACCACTCATTACAACCAAGGTATGCAGAAGAGCATCTCTGAATGCACACCACATCCAGCCTAAAGCAGATGGGCTACAGCAGCAGAAGACCACACTGACTGCTGAGCCTGTTAGTTAAGAACAGGAAACTGAGGCTGAAATTCACACAGGTGCTACAGAAGATTAAAAAGACATTGCCTGGTCTGATGAGTCTGCAGTGACATTCAGATGGTAGGAACAAAATTTAGCATATAAAACATCAAAACACAGATCCATCCTGGTTTATATGAGAAGTTCGGGCTGGGATATTTTCTAGGCACACATGGGGCCTCTTAGTACCAACTGGGGATCCGCCACAGTGTACCTGCCAACCATGTTCATCCCTTGATGACCACAGCGTACCCATCTTCTGATTGCTGCTTCCAGTGAAGATCACAGAGAAGATGTGGTGGAACGGGAGATTCACATCATGTATGTGAAACTGGCAAATCTGCAGTAGCTGTGTCACAATATGGACCAAAATCTCAGAAAAATGTTTCCGGCAACATGTTGAATCTCTGCAATAAGAGTTAAGGCAGCTCTGAAGGCAAAAGGACATCTAAGCTGAACTATTTTTTTGCTATATTTTTTGAGGGGGTGTTTATTTAGTACAACATACAATAATAATCAGAGACCTCGATGTGATATGTTGTTATCATCCAATTTTTGGCAGCATTTTGAGAACTCCTACACTGCAAAGTCAGGTAGAGAGGCGCCCCCACCCCACCCACCACCCACCTTTTCATCCAGCATCTGTGGGATGAATCAGAGCTGTGACTGAGAGACAAACTTCTCTCACAACATCAGTGAGCAGCCCCGCTAATACACTTTTGACAGAGAATGCATTTTTCTTGGGAATTGTTCCCAGGAGGAGACTGAAGCCTGTTAGCAGCACAATCCTGATATGAGGTGTCCAGTATTCAGATATGGATGTGCTGTTTAGGTCAAATGATCTCATGTCACAAAGTTAGCTTATTACAAAACATATAAAACCTTTTCTTTTTTTGCTTGTTGATTTTGCACTTTCTTACTCACACCGTGCCACTTCATCTCTCTCTTTCTCTTCTCTCTCTCTCTCCCTTGCTTTCACTCACTCCATTGCTCTACTGTGATCCAGCTGTCCACCCCCATTCATCATCCCGCCACTCTCCCCCACACAGAATTATTATTTCTTTGATGTGTTACCAGTTGAAAACAAATCCATTTTTCTGGCCATCAATTTATCATTTGGAATGGGGAGTCACACTTGAGTTGTAGGGGCAGCCACATTTTCCCAATTCCAACTTGGACTGGAAAGCTATGTGTGTTTGTTTGTGTTCATGATCGAGTGTGTATATATGAACATGAAAGGCATGCATCCTGTTGTAATCAGAGCTGAGATGCAGCATGAGGGAAATCAGAGGTAAATAGAAATGATGGGATGAAATAGAGGAAGTAGCTGTTTGGATAAAAGAGAGAGACGAGAGAGAGATAGAGAGAGAGAGGGGGCTTCCCTCTTCCTGTCGTCCTCCTTCACCTAACGTCTGTGATAATTTATCACTCCTCCTAGCTTGGCTGACAAACTATTTGCAGGAAAATGAGTTTTTCCGCCACGGATTTGTCCTCTGGGAATAGAAAGGGGAGCTGCTGTGGTTTTATTCCATCACACACACACACACGCACACACATATCCAGATGTAGGGTTTTTCATGCACGCACACACTCTCACGCGCGCACTCTGAGGTCTCCAGTATTTATTGGGGGGAGGGGGAGGTGGTTAAGATAAATGAGGTAAATTAATAGAGTCACTGAGGGAAAAGATCCGCTTCCACACCAGCAGATCCGCAACTGACACACAAGAGATAAGCACACGCACCGCCGCTGTCCCACCCTCATATCCTTCCCTCTGTTTCCCCCACCCTCGTACACCTACCAAGCCCCCCCCCCCCCAAGCTCTCCCTCACTTGGCTCTCCAGTCCCCCTGATCCCTCGTTTGCCCTCCCACAGATGACAAATGTAACACTCAGACAAACAGCGATCAGGGCCATACAGCATAATGTCAGCTTAGATCAACACTTGGACAAAAGCAAATATCACAGCATCAACACTGCATTACAAGCGTCATGTATGGGTGTGCGTGTACGTGCATGTGTGCGTGCATGTGTGCGCGTGCACCGTTATTACAGCAGCTGGCCCGGGTCACTGGATTCCAATCTCACTTTCAACCTCATCAACCAAGATATCGACAGTGTGCTTGACAGAGAATTACACGACAGTAAAGGCCTAATTATATTGCTATTACCCTGGGCTATTCATAATAGTCAAACACAACGCATCAGTTGGACATCGCCGCTGTAAATCTACAGGCACACAGTCTGTCTCTCTTAATGCCTGTTAGCATTATGACATTCACTTTTCTTTCACTTTATTGGCAGCTGACAACAGGTAATATACCAAAATCAGAGATACCAGGATACTGCAGGATGAATATCCCACTTTGCCCCATGTCTACAGTAATTTTTATGTCCTGCTGAACCTGTTTACCATTAAGCCATCATGCTGCGTGGGATTTCTGTCTGCCTGCACTGACAGCACACTTAAACCTCTTATTTTAGCTGCTCACGCTCTGTTCAATATGCCAAACTTATAAGGCATAATCAGCCGACCTAAAGTAGCAAAGCAGCTAAATTGCTAAATAATGTCACAAATTATATATGGGTCTACTTCTTTTTAGGTGAGGTGGTTTGGTGTTATGTGTACTCTACAGTGTCCTTTGTCCTTTATCACTCCCAACACATACCAACCAGTGGGAGCCTTCTTCCTGTTAAAACAGAGTTTTTCCTTCCTACTGTTGCCAAGTGCTTGGTCACTGGGTATCATGTGATTGTTGGGTTTCTTGCTATTACTGTAGGGTCTTTACCTTACAATATAAAGTGCCTTGTGGTGACTGTTGTTGTGAACTGGCACTATATTAATTGAATTGAATTGAATTGAATTGAATTGAATTGAATTGAATTGAATTGAATCATTCCTGTGCCACATCTCAGTGGACAAAAGGGATTTAAAACATTTGTGACTCATTAAATTAGTGAGTATTTAAACGTTTCTCCAGTGGTTGCTTGAGGTTGGCTACAAATCCAAGTCCCTATGGACTCCCATGCTAAATGAAAACATAATTATGTTTACAGCCTAGTTAAAAAAACATCAGTTTTCCCTTTAGGATAACAGTAGAGAGGTAAACTTTTATTATTTTTATTAAATTTGCCCATGAAATTGTATATAATAAAGGAAGTGTTTGCTTTGGTGACAGATAGGTGCAATTTTGTCCTGTTCAGCATTTTTTTTTGTACCCTAGTAAACATTGCTTTTAGGTTTTCTTCTGAGCACATTTTGTTACTGGTGAAAATATGCACAGCCCTTAATGTCATAATTAATACAGATGATCCTTGACGACCAAGCTGGCTATCCAGATATGTTTAAGTTCCAGTTTAACAAAACCAGGATGACTAGGCTTGTCCAGATACCCTGTGCAGCTGCTCTTACGCGCAGCATCCATGAGTCTAAGGCATGCTCACAGTATACAGCTACGATCCTGTTCACCATGTGCATCATTTTTAGTTTAGCTTGGTAACATGCTAGCATTTCCTAATCAGCCATGAACATGAAACTCAGCTGAGGCTGGAAGAATCTGAAACTGACACCGTGATGGACGGTGCTGCACGAATGTGGAGAGCAGATCGCCAAAGTTAATACAATTCATGCTGAGAGGCAACATCGTGTCTGCTTCAAATCCACACAAAAATGGTAACCTTAAACATCCCGTATAACACTCCTTTGTAATCCATTCGTGACAGGCAGGTTGTATTTGTAGAAATCTAGCAACTTAACTGGAGCTATAAAATCACTCTCCGAGGACACTTCACAGGGATACTTATTGGGTTAAAAAGGAAACTAGGAAACTAACTTTTTCTCCTTGGCAGTTTTGCACAGCACAAGTTCTTCTCTTAAGTGACCCCAATGTGCCGTGTTCCTGTTGTCACGTCTCTTCAGCAAGTTCATCAGAAGCAGGAAGTAATAAGGCACTGATCCAGAGGATGGCACAAAGTGCTTTGTTTTTCTTGATTTTTCATTTGCTTCACATTCTTTGATATTTTCTGCATTATGGCTACATACCACTCCGAGGATAATGAGGCTCTTTTACTTTACGTACGATCAGCTCTGCGGTCTCACTCTTTTTTTCTTGCAAGGAGAGCACCTGAGTTCCCCTGAGGACACTCAGCTCCACACCCCTTCAACTGTTGCAGCCAATTGCCAGCTTTGTGATGCACGTCTCCTTGGTAATCTCTTCTGAGTGACAGGTATGAAGACAAGGTCCACCAGCTGCTCTGATCAAAGTCTCCTTCTTTTACCCAGAGAGTGCTGTTGTCAGTTTGTGGCCTGTATCACCCACCCTCCTGCTTTGTGTAAATTATTAAGGAAATAACTGCACGTTTTAATAAGTTCCTCCACTTTTATGTTGTTTTAGGGGGGGAAGAAAGAAAAATACTGGAGAAAAAGACTCAGAGGAAATTAAAAACTTGATGGTGATCGGTCATGAAAGTGAAAGTTCCTATCTGGCCACCGGTCCAAGTTGCATGTGGGATAAACACAGCTCAACATTACGTCCGAGCCAAGCCCCTCTGCTGCTAATGGCTATTACTGTCAGCACGCCATTGTACGTCTCACAATAGCAATCATGCTGGGATTTTGTGTGGAGCTTGCTGGCAACAGTTATTAGCCCTCCGAAAGAAACTTAAAAGGGAAATCAGTCAAGAGAAGAACAAGAAGATTTGGGGTCCCAAGTTGTGTGGGGTGATGGCGGCGGTGGTGGTGGTGATGGAGGGGGTCAGCAGGGTGGAAGGGGGTGAGGTCAGAGGGTAACAGCAAAGCGGAAATGGGGAGGAACAAGGGAGAACAATGGACAGGGATGAACTAAGACAGACAAAGCTGGAGGGAGGGTGGACAGTGCACAAAACACAGGAAGATGGGAAGAAAAAGATGAGGGGACAGAATGGAGGGGCGCTACAACAGATGGTAAAGGCTGGTTGGAGAGAGAGAGAGGAGGCACTGAAAAGCTGCTGGCAACACATGCATCACGAGAGTAACAGCAAGGAAGGAAGGCTTGACACCTAAACATGTCTGGATGCCATATGGTAACATATAGGCTACACTGTAGATCACTAAGGTTCACATGTCTGGAGCTTTGTGGGCAAAGTGTGAATCAAACTCCCCCCCAATGAACCTAATGTGTACTTCTATGAACCCTCTCATGGCCTCAGTGACACACCTGAGGAGCTTCAGCTTAACAGAATAAGCCATCAAGTCCGAATTTGAGTGAATAAACATTCATTATAACAGAAATACTTCATATGTAAGCAGCAGTTACATTTTCCTCAAGTGTTTATCAGTGTGAGAAGCCCCTTGTAGATAAGATTAGGGTAGAAAATGTATGTTTTAGAAGTTGTGCGCTAAAATCGTTGCCCTAATGGGATCATCAATACTGAGATGTTTCTCCAGCTATTATGGCCTAATTATGTGGCTCATCTCGACTCGCTGACCACAAAGAGACAAGCGCCCACCGGGCTTAGATTTATTAAAGTTGTCATTAAGTGGATGTTTTTTTTTTTTTCTTCCTCTCCCATTTATCTTTACGGGAGCGCGCAGAAGCACAGAAGGCGATTTCTCGGCGCGTGCACAATGAGACGGACACCCGCACACTTCTGCTTAATCTGTGTGAGAGAGTCTGAGCTGTTAAATATTTGTGGAAACTTTGTTGTGTGTGCGCGCGTGCGTGTGTGTTTTGATGAAATGACGAAATCGAGCTCGTGCCCAGGCGGACTGTGCGTCCTTGGCATTCGGCGGCTCCTTGCACACCTGATTTATCCCGTGCTATCACTCACCCTCCTTTTCATGACATATTTTAGCGTTGAGACCAGGTTTATCACCTGAATAACCTGGAGATCGTTTCCAGGTCCAATTTTCTTCACAAACTCTAGGATAGAAAGGAAATATAAAGAGGATAGTTGAGGATGATTTCCTATCTCTGGAGTCGGAAATGCTCGCTCTGGCTGACCTTTTACCCCCAACTTTTGTTGCCACCTGTAGCCGCAGGTCACCAGGTTTCTTACAGGGACACACACTTTGCTCGGGGAAATCAGTCCGGAGATACACAACAAACACGACACACCCGGAGAAAAATAAAATAGTCCTATAAGTAGAATTTTTCTTTTGTCCTGAGTGCGCCTTTTAATTTTTAACCCAAACAGACCGAGCTGCTCTTGAGTCCCCCCCCTTGCGTGTGTCCCACTGAACATTTTCTGCACGTTTCAGAGACTTCCCACAGTTATCGCTCAGGGTAAATAAGTGCACTTTTTCTAAATTGGCCAGCACAGCAATCAAGAGGGAAAACGATGAGTTCCAGTGACATGAAAACTGAACGAGGAAGCAGAGAGTGGCTTAAAAGTCTGCCAACAAGCCTTTAGCGAGTCTTTATGAGGAACGATTTAACATTTGTTCACTTTGGGGATATATGAGGGGTGATGTGAAATTCATACAAGTGCACATCTTGTCTGGCGAGGATTGCATTTGGATAGCCTTGCAGTTATAACACTTATTCAAAATGAACACAGTAAATCCAGCCTAATGCGCCAGTCTGCGTGTAAATAGAGTTTTAGCAGTGATCTTGTTTTATCTTGTAAACAGACTGGATTTAGTACGTTAATTACACAAATACAACCTTTTGATGAGTTGTTTATAAAGTAAAGCCAAATCTTCTTCTTGTACAATAAAGTATATTATATTTTTTCTATAATATTTTTACACCTAAATGCGCAATAATTCAAACTGAATTTATAGTTTAAGAGAAAACATTTGGATTGTAAATCTTGGATCATGGCATTCATTTCTCTCCTCTTACATCTTCCATGCGAATTTATGTTTTTCAGTAATTTATGTTTTTCAGTAATTTATGTTTTCAAATAAAACGCAAAGCTTTTTGTGTTTTTATGCTTTTGAATGATATCTTACAGCCTCAACTTTGACATTCTCCAGCTGGGGAAAAATTAAGGTTAAGAAACTTTTTACATATTTAACAGTAACTTCTTCATGTCGGTCTTCCTGCGTTCGGAGAGGCCGGTGGATTTTGGGGCGTGTATGAATTTCGCCCCTTGGCAAATGGAGTCGTATAATTAAAGGCTATTTTAATTCAAAGTATGATCGCGATAGATACCAATCGTTGAGTTTTAATCCCTTGTTAAACTCTCGGTAACCTCTCTGTCCCTCTCTTCTCTGCCACCTCTCCCTTCAGGCACTTGTCATTTTCTCTGCGCTCCGATCACTTTACAGAGGACTGTTTCTGCTTCCAGCTAATACTACGATTCCTTTAATGTGCTGGCGTTTGTGTTTATTTTAAAACACTCGACCCTTTGTCCAGCAACGGCTCTGACCTGACCATGTGCAGTGGCAGAGCTTTTCAAAGACGACGAATGAACGATTTCCAGAGCGCAAAGTTGATTCTTTCTTTCTTTATTTCCCAGATCGTATTCTTTAAAGTCCATATGGCCGAGTAAAGCCACTTGAATATGAGACAGACGACACGGTGCCATTGGTGTATGTTATTAGAGGTGTTGTGTTTGTTTTACAGGCTCATGAGAACAACGTTTAACAGCGTCTTAAACTCACCGGGATCCTGACACCCTGCTGTCACATCACGCACACGCAGGGGCCTGCTGCAGGCACGGTGCAGAAAGTCAAACCAAGAGCTACTTTTTTTTTTCAACTACACAAAACCACTACGTGGACACACTGACGCACGGATGCGTTCTTTTCATAAAAGCTGGAAAAAGCTCAAATGCAAAAAAAAAAACCTTTAGTGTCTTGCAGCTTACTTCAGAAGCCTCTCTGTCGCCTGTGTGAGCCAAAAACTTTTTATTTTTTCTCATCATATTTAGTTGTTTTTTTGTTTTTATTCTAATGCTGTATGCAACCAGTAAAAGGTTTACCTTGTATCGTTTTTTAAAGACATGCAGGCTAATATTTGTTGTTAAATATGAAGGAAGAGAGCAACATTTAAAAATAAAATATAGAGGAAGTAAAACAAAAAGATTATAGGACCAGAGGTTTATTTAATTTTCGTGTTTTTATTTATTATCTATTTATTTATTATTCGCGGAGTATTTTATTTTGGTAAAGATTAATTATTTGAATTGTTATTATTTTTATTACGCTTTTTTTTGGTTAAACTATATTTATATAAATAACGTGATTCCTCATTGTTTGCGAAGATGAATTTTTTTCCCCCAATTTAATTTGGACATAAGAGTCTCTCCTGCTGACCTGAGAGTATTTTCCACCTTTCATTTTCTTCTCTTTGTTCAGTTAAAAAAAAAAAAAAAAAGTTTTGCAAAGCATTTTTCAGTGGGACTCAGTGGGATCCTCCAGAGTCGCCTGTCAGGGAGGCATCGCAGCATATCAAGCTCTAAATTGCGTGTGGAAGTCGGGCCCGGTGTCACACGCCGGTTCACCGTCTAATCAAAGCGGGGCTGTCTCTGGAGGTGAATAGAAACAAGCCGCCTCCTGACAAGTGTTTCCGTACAGTCACTCGGGGGGTGTGATGCCATCAGAGCCCGCGGTCAGTCATCCTGTCCCACTTTTTTCCCCTCTCCTCCTCAAAAAAATCAAAAACCAACCCAAAACACACCTCCTCCATCCTCCTCGTCCAATGGCTGCAGTGCTCCATCCTCTGCGCAGCCCTGCTGGATAAAACCTGAGTCAGTGCCGACTGCGCACACACGACGCAACACAACACAGCACAACAGCGGTCCATCCTCCTCCAACGCGGCTCGGACGCACACCACCAGAGATCGTTTGGATAATATCAGAATATTTGCTGTGGAACATTTTTTATGATTATTGCTGTTATTTCGAGCTCCTGCGTGGAAAGGTAAGCCCTCTTCTAAAGTGAACATGCTTTCTGTGTGATCTGTCATGTCTGAATGAGAACGTTAGACAACCCTGACAACACGGAGAGAAATCACCCCGCAAAATGCTGCGAGACAGAGCTCAGGGTTTAACGCTGTTCCCGTGAAAGCGGGAGAGAAAAACAAGGCGTTATCTAAAGACTTTAATTAAAGTTGAAAAATGTGCGCAGAAAAAAACAAAGAGTGTGTCTGTTTTGTGTCTTTAAGTGACATAATTCGAGTGACCTTATAGGCACGGGTCCTCGCGCAAAAACAGATGAATAATTCTTATTAATTTTCCAAAGTGCATTGATTTCTTAAAATAAATAAATAAATTGTTACTCCTAAAATAAAAGGCACCCCCATCACAGTCAATGACACATTAATTAACGCAAACTGTCTTGTTTTTATGCTAAATTTGGAATTGTGCGCAAAACAGCGAGGCCTTCAATTTCTGCTGGAAATCACGTTTTCCACTGAACATTTATAACCGTCGTTAATACAAGCGATCGATAACAGCGGGCAGCTTATTAAATTAATAATTACACAGTTTTAGTCATGAAACATTCACGTCCAAACGTAAAAGTTAGCCCGCTGTGGATCATCTCTGTGTACCGGCTCTTTATTGGCCTGCTCGAAGTAAATTAAATAAAACACACTTGATTTAATTTTACATTAGAGTCATGTCATATTAGTTTAAATACTTTAAAAGTTTTCTTCACCAGCTACCTCCAATTTCCATTATTAATAATCATCTAGCAGTTCGGTTATTTTTTAAGACTATCACACATTTTTCAGGTTTTAAAATATTACATGTTTCTAATTGCTAACAAAAATAAGTCAAATAAAGTAAAATAAAGTAAGTATTTACCAAAAAAGAGGAAAAAAGTAGATAATTGTCACTGGTTTGTTCAGCGACATTAAAAGAGTGTGTTTCAGTTAATAATAAATGAATTAGTATCAGGTAAATTAGACCTGGGCATGCGCTGTAGGTTGGATTATTAGTACCTGGGATGTTAAAGTTATTGCAGGTAAACTGAACTGAATCAGGCTGTCCAGGTGTCCTGTCTGTCATTTAAAACTGCCTCCCAGCAGGTCATGACAACATTTTGAACATTTAGAGAAACCAGCAGCGGCTTTATTGACTTTTGATCCACTTCTGCTTACCTGCTTTTTAAGGACGGGCGTCATATCGTTTCTTTTTTTTTCTTCCCTCGTTACTCATAAATTACCACTTGATGTTTTTGCTCGTTTTCGTGAGAATTTCACGGAGATGAAAAGTCCTTCAGTGTACAGCAGCTGAACAGATGAAGCCTGTAGACAAGACACACACACACACACAGCCAAAAACAACTGCCAGCCACCGCGTCTACAATGGATCTAAGAGCTAATCATTATACAGACCTGCGTGTCCTTAAACCGAGAAATTATATCACATTATTATTTTTCATCTCTCTAGCTGGCCTCTCACTTTAACACATGCAACATGAAGTCCTGTCATTTCAGCTCCATGTCTCGTAGAGACTGCTGCCATGATATTTAACTCGGCTTTCATTCGGTATTGACTGCATATACATAAATGTATCGCTATAATAAGACAAATCAAATGCAGTCTTTATAATGCCATAAAGAATATGGCCTAAATCTCCTGCAGACTGTTCAATCATCACACCGTAGCCCACCAGCACAGGCAGGTGGGCCACAGGTAGACCTAACGGTGTGAGATGAACGCGCAGAGAGGAAACGTTTGTTTAGTAGGAGTTCAGAGGCCTCACAGATATGACCAGCAGCCAGTTTCACAAACACCTTGATGTCCTGCAGCTCGAAGTCGGCGGGAGAACACTCATGCCAGACCAGGCAGGGGTAGAAGGAGTATAAACACACTTTAACCGGGTCGGCGTGGAGGAGGAGAGCGTCACGTTCAGCTGGTGGAGCAACGAGCACAAACTCAGGGATATGTCCAGTAACACCGGGAGAGGTAAATACTGAGATGTGTTCTTCTATGAAGACCGTGGATTATTATCTATCTATCTATCTATCTATCTATCTATCTATCTATCTATCTATCTATCTATCTATCTATCTATCTATCTATCTATCTATTAACCCATGCTTTGTTTTTCTGTGTGTGCGCGGTGTCAGTGCGCCGTGCGCGTTCACGCACTACCCCCCTGTCCGCCTCGGGGCCGCTCCGCTTTAATATCCTGCAGGTTGATGAAGCTTGGCAGGGAGATTTTTTTCCACACTCGGCTGGCAGCGTTAATAGAGGCTGCCCTCCCTCCATGCCTCGGCCTCGTCCGGCCGCTGTTTGATGTGGAAATGAAAGCTGAGGGGAAAAAAGAGAAAAGGCTGAGAGAAACGAGCGACTCAATGGGGTTAAATTAAAAGCAATGGTGTTCTTGCAGAGTCACCACCGTGCAAGCCTTTAGAGAAGACATGGAGGATATGCCGGGGCGAAGCAGGGGAGCACTTTGTGCGTAATTTGTAGTAAATGCGCGCAGAAAATCAGCTTCATGTGCTTTAAAAATGAGAAAAAAAATCACGTTATTGTAGAACACCAGTCACATTTCTGTAGTGTAAAAAGCAATACATATACATATTTTTTATATGTGCCAGAGAACAGATATTAAATTTTAATAATCCATGTGAACAAATGCTTCTCAAAAACAGGCTGGAAACGCATAAAAATAATAAAAACTAAGTATAGACAATCCGATTTTTTTTTTTTTACTTGAACTTGACAGTTTAAAATGTTACCCCCCCCCCCCCCCCCCGCCCCCCCACCTCACCCCTTCACTGAGTGACATGTTCTCCTGAAATGTAAAATAACATTAGTCACTGTCACTGAAGCCAACTGAGCCTCAAATTAGCGGCCTATAAATGGGAACTGTGAGGAGAAAAGCCTGAAGGTGTTATTTATAAGGAGGCGATTAGACAGTGGGATCATCAAAGAACCATTAGTTTTTCCAGAATGCGCATTTCTGTTTGTTGCCAGTGTTAAACACAAAAGCTTCAGAGTAATTTCACACCCAAAATAACTGAAGTTTTGATCAATATCATCTTTTTTCCTATTTATAAAACTTTTAAACACACAAAAAGATTCCAGAAAAGACGGACGCTAACCACATCCAAGTATCAAAAGGTCTCACTAACCTCCACGACTCACTGCCATCTTGTTTATTATAGAAATCTAAAATATCAGTCTTGCTTTAGGGATAAATTCTGTTTACTTTAGATAAATTAAATATGCCCTATTCTGCAAAATATAGCACTAAGATAAGATAAGATAAGATAAGATAAGATAAGATAACCTTTATTAGTCCCACACGTGGGAAATTTGTTTTGTCACAGCAGGAAGTGGACAGTGCAAAAGTTATATAGCAAAAATTAGAATACAACAAGAATAAAATACTGTACACAACTGTACAGAATAGAATAAAATAAAATACTATATACAGTAGAATAAATAGAATAAAATATACAATAGGATAAAAATAGAATACAGATGCTTTATACAACTGAGTAAAAATACAACTTTGTCAGAAAAGAGTATTGCACTTAGTCTTATTGCACATGTGTGGATGTGTGTGTTTGATCAGTTGAAGTCTTTGTTGTGGAGTCTGACAGCAGTGGGGAGGAAAGACCTGCGAAATCTCTCCGTCCCACACCGTGGGTGCCGCAGCCTGCCACTGAAGGAGCTGCTCAGTGCTGTCAGAGTCTCCTGCATGGGGTGGGAGATGTTGTCCAACAGGGATGAAAGCTTAGCCACCATTCTCCTGTCACTCACCACCTCCACTGGGTCCAGAGGGCATCCTAGAACAGAGCTGGCCCTTCTGATCAGCCTGTTCAGTCTAACTACATTTAATAATTAGTATTTTTTTTATTTCTTTTAATTATTTTTATGTTATATTTTAAATAAAATATAAATAGATTAAAACACTGAGTAAAGTTCTGGTATAAATCTGTAAAATCTGTGTGTGTGAACTTTTAGACCATTTATTTCCATGCAAACAGCTTTTATGGAGTTAACCTGGATAAATGATGTGTGAATCAGCAGGTGTGATTGAATCAACATGCATGTGTGTGTGTGTGCAGACAGGTGCACGTGAGTTCCATGACATTTATAAGTGTTCATCCCCCCTCCTCCCCCAGGTCATGGGGGTCTTAACCAACTAGGTGGAATGTTTGTTAATGGACGCCCGCTTCCGGAGGTGATCCGGCAACGCATTGTGGACATGGCCCATCAGGGGGTTCGGCCTTGTGACATCTCCCGGCAGCTTAGAGTCAGCCACGGCTGCGTCAGCAAGATCCTGGGACGGTGAGTCCTCAACTTCCTGTTAATTGTTCCTGTTAATGAGAGTCTCGAGAGCTGAGAGGTTGCTTAATCATCAGGAGCACTTTTATGTCCTGCCTAAACTTTCCACTTACAAAATCATCTTTCCCTTCCAGCTACTATGAGACAGGCAGCATCAAGCCCGGTGTGATTGGCGGCTCCAAGCCCAAAGTGGCCACTCCTAAGGTTGTGGAGAAGATCGCTGAGTACAAGAGGCAGAATCCCACCATGTTCGCCTGGGAAATCAGAGACCGGCTGCTGGCGGAGGGAGTGTGTGACAGTGACACAGTGCCCAGCGTGAGCTCCATTAACAGGTGACAAACTGAATTATGAATGAAATCGTGTAAGCCAGGGTTCAGGTGGTTAAGCAGCATTTAGCTGTGACTGGCTGAGCTGAATGGCTGAGACTGAGTGTGCTGCCTTTGTTTTGCCTTTTTTTGTGTGTGTGGTATAATTAGTGGGAATGCTTTAATCCATTAAAAATTGTTGTTTTTGTTCCAGAATAATCCGAACGAAGGTCCAGCAGCCGTTTAACCTTCCTCTGGATGGAAAAGGCCTGAGTCCAGGGCAAACTTTGAGTAAGTCTGCACCATTTATGAACACATGCACGACAACAAGGGATGCTGGAAAGGATTAGGATTAAATACATTGCTCTCGTCACATCAGCAGCAAAGAGCTGCGCAGTATTGTTGTCTCAGATCTGTCTTTGTTGTTCTCTCTTTCTCTCGCTCTCAGTTCCCAGTTCTGCGGTCACCCCTCCAGAATCCCCGCAGTCGGACTCTCTGGGTTCAACTTACTCCATCAGTGGCTTGCTGGGTATTCCTCAACCCAACGGCGAAGGCAAAAGGAGCCACGATGACAGTAAGAAATCAATCTAGCAAACAAAACACCACAATCTGAAGCTGATTCATAAGAAAGACTGGGTTACTGCCCACTATCCTTACCAATACTGAGAAAACAAAGGCAAATATGGCTGGAAAAACTTGTTTCTAGGCCTTCTGCAGGCATGCACTCTAAAACTTTTAAAGATGAAAACAAGTATGGCTCTCCCAGCTGCTTTATTTAATCATTAATCTGACCTTGTTTCCTGTAAGAACACTTTTTTCCTGTTGCAAGGGTAAAACAGGCCAAAAGTTGTCCCTCAAAGGGAAATTCAGCTTTACTTTATTAAAGTTTGCAAGGTCCTGTGCACGACAGGGCACGCTTAACACCAAACACTGTGACACAGCAGCTTCTGTCCTGTTCTTCAGCATTTAGACTGACAGATTTCCATTTTTCCTCCAATAACTAAAAAGCTGACGTCTTTCAGGGACGCAGGCAATCAAGTCGTTGATATCAGTGTAATCATTTGTTAGCGGTGATTTATGGCCTGCTTTAGTTTCTTTAATGTTGTGATTTCTAATAAATTCAAAGAAGTAGTAAGAGAGCGCAGACTTGGGATGGAGCTCTGAGGGACGCAGATGGCCACAAAGAACTACAAACCAGTTAATTAAGATTAGAGCCACTTAGGAACTGTGCCAAAGAGACAAGCTCTTTAGCTCTTTAGTTTTCAAATAATTGAAGGGGCCAAAATCTTCTCAGAGGACATTTAAAGACCTTCAAGATAAAATTACTGTTTGCCAGTTTAACATGAAGCTTTCCTCCTCCTCTATCCTCCTCGGTGCCTCTCACAGGTGATCAGGAGAGCTGTCGGCACAGCGTGGACTCTCAGGGCAGCGGAGGCATCCCGAGGAAACAGATGAGAGTGGATCACTTCCCCACAGCCTCGCAACATCTGGACTGCGGCTTCGATCGTCATCACTATCCTCCGGATTCATTCGGATCAGCAGCAAACAGCAAAACCGAGCAGGTACCGACTGTTTGGACTGAAAATCCTCCTTTCATTTTTTTACGTGTGCACTTGTAACAGCAGCCTTTATCATCCTCAGACTCTATACCCGCTGTCCCTCATCAATGGTAGCCTAGACGAAGCCAAGACCAGCCTCTCATCTTCGAGCTCTGCCATTGGACGAAATCTGTCGGCACACCAGAGCTACACCATGGTGACTGGTGAGACTCTTAGTGCTGGATTATGCTCTTTGACCTCCATTAACCACAGGGCCCAGAACCCTCCACATGCTGCCGCTCACTCTTTGTTCAGTTTTGGCATTTCACACAGTTCTTTTAGTCCTGCGTGTTTTTTCTTTTTTCACTTCCACCCATGTTCACCAATTGTTTTTGCTTTGTTTTGTTTTTTTATTTCCTTACCCACGCGCTGCACACTGGCTCTCGCCACCTCAGAGCCCGTACAGACCCTGCCACTTTGTCTAAAACAGGAAATGTCCCCAGAAGTGACCAGCACAACCCCCTCCCCAAACATGGCAGCCTGTAACCTGGCTTTTGTGGAGCTGCAGGCGCTGCAGAAACCCATTTCTGTCAGCAGCAGCAGCTGCAGCGGCAGCAGCAGCAGTTCCAACCATTTCCCCAACGCCTTCAACTCATTCTCCCATCATGCACCAGTGTACGGGCAGTTCAGCAGTCAGTCTGTCATCTCAGGTAACGCAGCCATCCATCTCATCTGTTTACTTTTTGCTCATTCGTTTATTTTTCGGCGTTTGAATGCTGCAGAAGGTTAAATGATAAACTGATCTTATCGTTTCAGCTTCAATTCAGTCTTTGCATCTTACACGTTCGTCCAGCACAAAACACCAATCTGAACATCCACCTCGGTGTTAAAGATGTGCGGCTTTTTTGTGTGCTTTCAGGGCGCGACATGGTGAGCTCCACCCTCCCTGGCTACCCACCTCACATCCCCTCCCCTGCTCAGACGGGATACTCTTCCTCGGCAATCACGGGAATGGTAGCAGGTAAGGAGCTGACCTGAAGGAATACGTTTTTGTTTTAAAAATGGAAAAATGGAAAGACAAGTAGAAAGAAAGAGAGAGAAAGAGGAGGAAGGAAAGGAAACAGAAAGAAGGAGCAGGGCAGGATGGCGGCTTGTAGATTAACCAGGAGACGGGCTGAGTTAATGAGTAGTCTTGCCAGGGTGAACGAGCGCAGGGGTGCACGTGAGCCCGATGGGGAGGGGTACAGGGAACTGGCTGGGGTTCCACCCTGCTGCCCACACCCCCTCACCCAGACACCTCTGACCACACATCGCCATGGGAACCAGGGGGCCCAGGAGGGAGATGCAATGGTTGTGGGCGGATGGGGCGTAAAGCTGGGAAGAGTAGAAGGTTTTTTTGTTGTTTTTTTTTTTTACAGGGTGTGTGTGTGTGTGTGTGTGTGTGTGTGTGTGTGTGTGTGTGTGTGTGTGTGTGTGTGTGTGTGTGTGTGTGTCAAGATGCCTGCATGTGAGCATAGAGAGAGAGAGTGTGTGTGTGTATGTGCATGTATGTGTGCGATCTGCCTTTTTTTTTTTTATTTGAAGTCTGCCCTCCGAAGCGCGAAATGAGAGGGTCTGATTTATTATTTTTTCTGGTGGGCTCGCTGTGAGGAAGCGTTGATACACAATTACCGAGTAAGGGGGGGGGTAGAAAAGGAGGAGGAGGTGGGGAGCTCAGGGATTCATTCCAGCCAACATAATTACCAATTAGATATTGGAATGTTTAAAAAAAAAGAAGAAGAAGAAGAAAAGAAAAATGAAAGAAAGAGGAGTTGCCAGACAGGAAGTGCAGGATGGAGAGAGGAGGAGGGCATTTCAGAGGGCAGAGACTGAACGATGGAAGGGGCCTAAGCGCTGGAGAAAGAGGGCGTAAAGGCTAGCTGTGTGCACGCACCACTGGGCCGAGGGATTTTACCCTCAGCCATCCACCTGGACCACAGATTAATGGTTTACAGGCCGCACTAACTGTCGGTGAATTATGAGCTAAGGCTGAACAGATGCTGGCACTCAGACAAACAACCTGCCGAGCTCCTTGCAATGCTCCAGCTTTGCATTTTAATAAAAAACGTCTCCTCACGTGTTTCAGCTCAGAGCGTTTGGATTGTTTGCTCAACTTTATTTTTAAAATGTTCTTTTCCTTCTCTGCAGCAGGTGCAGACTACTCGGGTCAGTCCTACAGCCACTCGCCCTACACCTCGTACAGCGAAGCCTGGAGGTTCACCAACTCCAGCTTACTGGGTGAGTAACCGAGCACACGTAAGCCTAACCCCGTGAATATTTGTTACTAAGGCGGCAAACGTGTCCCCTGCGGAGCTTCTCCAGAATTCACAAACGGTTCACGAGAAATTTCTCTCTGACCTTATGATTCAGAAACATTTCACTCTGACTAGAATTTAATAGACGGCCTACCAGGAAGTGGCGCGCGCGTGACACCTAATGCACTTTTTGACCCCCCTACCTTTCTTTAACATATTCATTTATCTTGGTAAAAGATTTTGCTGTATTAAAAGCCACATCTGGGCTGCAGACAAAACAATATACCATCAGACAACTGGTAAAACAATGCTAAAGAAAAAGATATTTGAAAAAAAGCACTTTTCATTAACTAAAGAGCAAAAAATCATCTAAACCTTTAACATTTCCATTTCTCGACACTGAAATGTAGTGTAGAAATGTACAGTAGCTTGGAATTCATTCATTTTTACCTCAAAGACAGCAGTGTATGCAGTATTTAGCTGAATTTGTATTGTTGTATTGTTACTGCAGTTTTGTGGAGTGCAGGCAGGCATCTTGTAGTCTAATTGCTGGAGAAACTCGCTTTGCATTCTCATCTCATCACCAAATTTTATTAATTGACACAGAGGTGGAGGTTTGATGGCTGATTTTCTGCACTGCACCTTGTTTGAAACATACCCCAGCATCACTCATGCTTTTAGGGTTTTCGGGTCCCTCATTAAGTGCAGATTGCGATGGGCCTTCAGCCTCAAAGCACTCAGAGCCAAAGCTGTGACCACCAGCATCATCCAGCTCCATCTGTGTCTCCCCCCACAGGCTCGCCCTATTACTACAGCTCGGCCTCCCGCACGGGCCCACCATCTGCAGCCGCCTACGACCACCTCTAGTCCTCGCTGCTCGCCTCAGTCCTGATGGGCCTCCACGCCACGGTAAAGACTGGAGACCTTACCATCAGCTGATCTGATGTGGACCGAGACACGCAGCTCTAAACTGGATATGAACTCGAGACTTCTACTGATGACCCAGCAACACATTTTTTCTCTCCTTCTCGTCCTCTCACGGTCATCCTAAGCCTGCTCCTGTATTTATTTGCAGCCACAGACACCGTTTCCCAGGGTAGCTGTGACTCATGCACGTTTACACACTGCTAACCACGACCTCCTCCAGGGCTTGTTTCCACAGACTCCACAGGAGCATATTTTC
This sequence comes from Pelmatolapia mariae, assembly GCF_036321145.2. Classification (NCBI taxonomy): domain Eukaryota; kingdom Metazoa; phylum Chordata; class Actinopteri; order Cichliformes; family Cichlidae; genus Pelmatolapia; species Pelmatolapia mariae. The sequence goes on along the minus strand of NC_086233.1, from coordinate 22,988,988 downwards.
AGTATGAATCTATTCAGCGCTGTTTCGGCCAAAGACTGTTTTCTTTCTTCTTCTTTTCTTTTCCTGGCACATCTGCAACTTGACTCCACTGATCCAGTGAATAAGGGATATGCAACTTCTTTGTACTGAACTATGCCTGCTTTGTTTACAACCTTTATTTTTTTCTTTGTTTTTAAGAAGAGGGAAAAAAAACTGAATCCTATCCTATCACCACAAATCAATTTCTATTCTCGATCTACTTGTATGCTTGCCTGCAAATTCAGTTTGTGATTATTATTATTTTATTTTTTGTTACTGTAAATTCTGATTTTTCTGTTGGGGGAAAAAAATCACAGTTACAGAAGAAAAGCCTCCATACGCCCCTCAAAGACAATTACATATCTGTCCAGCAATATGTACATAATGTAAATGAAGAATTACTTTATGGGGGAAGTGATGCAGTTTCACTAAGAGGGGAGGGGGTGGGGGTGATGATGATTTGGCCACTAAAAACCAACAAGGCTTGAAATACGTTTGTTTTTGCTTTAGTTAAATTGAGTTTGTTGTCATGCTGATGTTCTGATGTTTGGTAAAAACTGTGACTATTTTTTCTTATACTGTTATTAATATTATTGCAGATGTACATAATGAATTTCTAAAGAATTATTTTAATTAAAGCATGACAAATTTATGTGCTTTTTCCCTTTTTGCTTTCTCAATTCTCCAGAGCTCAATATATCAGGGAAATTTTGATACGTTATTATTATTATTGTTATTATTGGTGACGTTATCGTTGTCGGTGAGCTGCCCCCCCCCCCCCCCCCCCCCCCCCCCCCACCACAACAACAGAAAAAAAAAACCTGAAATGCTTTTTTTTCTACTCAGCATTTTTTAAAGGACACGATCAATGATCCCGAAAAACACGCGCATCTGTCTAATTTCTTTTTTTATTTTCTGCATCATGTACTTTTATTTGCAATTATTTCATTCCTCTTTGCGGCCTCATTATAGAGCCGCCGTAACGAGGCCACGGTTCGGCGGTGCCGCGGCCCACCTGGTGCCACCACCACCTCCACCTCCACGCGGGATACCGCGAGATTAATGGAGAGAGGTCGGGACGATTTTTTCCTTTTTTTAAAAAATACATTTCTTTTTAAATTTTTTGATTATTTAGAAAAAACAAAAAAAAAACATAATATTAAAAATAATAAGACCGATAAAATAAATACATTTTCATTTTATTATTATTATTATTATTATTATTATTATTATTATTATGAAAATAAATGCGATAATAATGGGGTTTTTTTAATCTAGCTTTTTTTGTTGTTGTTTTATTTGTAACTTAATATCAGAGTATTTATTTGAAACCTGCACTTGAACCTGATTGAACCCCTGTGTTGGATCTTCTGAGCTGCTCTTTACTCTCATTAGACCACCGCGATCGCTGCAGTCGTTTTTTAGTTCACGAACTTCTGCACAGTTCATGGACTAATTCATCTTTAAAGAAACCCTCAAGTCTAATTATGTAACTCCTCAATCAGACTGCATGAAGGGTTTTCTCTGAGACAGTCACCTGAAGTCCTCAATCAGAGTGGGATCTGCTGATGAAGATCAGCCCTGACACGTTTCTGTTTACAGTATGCGCTCCTCTTTCTTTTTCTGTCCCCCCTCAAGTCTTCCATCTCCTCACATTTCACCATTTCCCGACTCACTCCTTTACACCCCCTGCTTCCTCTCTCTCCTCCAGCCAAACCACTGTACACACACACACACACACTGCTCTGTAAACTTTAAACAACACCAGAATTTCATCCCATTGTTGTCCAAGTGGCCTGGTCCACCCCAGACAGCCCATCAACCACCCAGACGCTCATTGGTTGCAAGCATTCAGAGACATGATACACATCCATATACGCTCGTTCGCGTTCATGTGCCTCGCTGGAATGAGGAAAATCTTTTAAGTGAAACACTTTTTTTCAGCTTCTCCAGCCATCTGAGGACCAGCCAGAGAAATAACAGCAGCGAGCGTTAAACATTAACAGTCCTGCTGCCAAAAAACCCCACACATTACAACTGCTCCACAGACGACACAACAGAAATAACTCCTCTCTGTCTCTCCCCGGGCCTATTAGTGAGGAGGTTTCGGGCCACAGTGCTTCTGGTAATGAGCCCGGCAGCACAATACGGGCACCGGGCCGGAACAGCTGAGGGCAGACAAAGCTGGCAGGATGGGGCGACAGGGACTTACTACATTTAACAGAGAAACCGTACTAACACTGTGCCCGTAAGTGTGTGTGTGCGAGAGACGGACAGACAGAGTGAGAGTGTGTGCTTGTGTGATATAACATTATGTGTGGCGGCGAAGGCATGTGTCCCATTATCATTACTGGGACAAAGTGAAAGGCAGAATGAAGGGGGGCCCAGCAGAAATTGCTGCCAAAAAGGCAACAGAGGAGTGTGTGGCAATCAGTGGGATGACGGGCTGGGGTTGTCCTGCTCCAGTCATCTGGAAAGTTCTCCACTTATCTCTGGGCCTGAGATACTGGCCCACCAATTCAGCCTGGCGAATACGTATAATGTAGGCTGACAGAGTTTGTCCACCCAAATGAGCTGCAGGACACGCCGTTGTTTTTAACTGTGAATGGCAGCGCTGCCAGGCGGGCCCCGCCCGGGTCAGCCTCTTTGTGACCCTCGATTAGACCCAGATTGTGTAAGTGAACCCATTACCTTATCACTAATTATTCTGAATGATTATTCTGAACTTCTCCTTCTTTAACAGAGTTAAAGGGGCAAAAGTGTGTTACAGGGAAATGTGCAACCCCATGGATGCATTTAAGAGAAGAACATGTGACGAGAATATGATGAGTATGAGTGTGATGACGTTGGCAGCTGTAGTGTTGGCTCTGTGCAGCTCTGTGATATAGCAACTACTTCCCACAGTAGGGTAGCGTAAAGGCTAATGGAAGTGACATTCATCATACAGGTATTTAGGCTTTGACTTCATCCCAAGCCTGTTCACTCAGTCCAGACCACTATCCAGCAATCTTATGTGCCAATATAACAGGAACCACAGCGGTGGTTTGGGAGGACTTATTGAACATTTAGCTGTGTTGTATGAAATGTATGATCTGCCTCAGTTCATACATTTCCATAGATTTCACAGGCTGACTCTCTAACTGTTACCCATGCAGAAGCAGGGAAACGTCACACGCCATATCAGAAGCTTCCTGCAGTCGTCACTGTGTGTCTCTGAATGAATGAACTGAGGTTGTTAAACTCACCTTTCATTTTCCTGTTTTCTATATAATCACCGGTGAAGTTGATCAGAAAATGTCCAACCAGTCTGCTGCTGCACTGCAATGACTGACTGATACCACGGGTGTGGTAAAGGCTCTCCACTGACGTTGCATTGAAAAAAACCCAGTATCACGTGGATGCTATACTTGTGCCTTCTTGTTGTTATTTCCACTACTACTGATAAACTAATTATTATTATCCAGCATTTCTGAGCCCTCGCTATTCAAAACCCCAATACCAGCAATAACAATGACAGGACAAAGAAGGTAACAGATCTTCTAAGTGTACATTTTGTAGACAGCAGCTTGGTTTCATTTGTGGGGAGGGAGAGGGTTTTTTTTTCTACGGCCAACTTTGAGGATCAATATCATGGCGTGTATCGTAGTTTCAATAGTAAAACTAATTTCATGTTCATGATGTTGTGATTTTCTTTTCAGTCCAATCCTTGTACCTGACCATTTTCAGAGGAATGTTTTTATTAATATCATCATTGTTTTGTTAAACCACTTAACTCTCATCCAAGTATAACGTTTTTAACTTAAGGGATGAACCTGTGCAGTGTGTACACATAACAGAGCAACAGACAGGCAAGTAACCCATTTTAAATTGTATCTGCCTGTTGCACAAACACATCATTTGTTCCCATTTAATTGGTTTTTGCATCAACAAGGTGATTCGCAAAGAGCTATTAGCTGAAAACTTGGTATATCTATGTATAGTGTGCAGCGTGTTCTTAAGAATTTGAGGGAATTGGACAAGTGAAGGACAAAAGAAGAAGTAGCTGTTCTGAAAAACTATCCACAGCAGTATTATAAGTATCTAAAAATGATCTCCTTAAGAAGCAGGCTGAGGTATGCCATATTAGACAAAAACTGGACTGAAAATCAGTGGCAACAGGTCTGATGGAGTGATAAAACCATCAGATTTTGATCTGCTATGCAATACCATTTGGAAAGGCTCTGATTGGCAACAGCTTTGTTGTTCAGCCTGATAATGATGAAAGCATACCTGGAACACTGTCAGCCATAGATTGGCCTCCCCAAAGCCCAGACCTCAACATTATTGAAGCAGTGTGGGATCAATTTGACTGAGAAGAGATCAAAAGGCTGCCAGCATCCATTGCATGTGTTTCAATAACTTGCTGCACGCATTTCCCATGTTCCTCAAAAAAAAAAAAAAAGAAGAAGAAGAAAGAAACAAGGAGTGGCTAAAAATTTTTTGCACAGGACTGTATATTGTGATTATGACCTTGGTCTAGTTCAAGGTGGAGGACCAAACCATCTACCACAATCATCATCTAAATTTCACTGTAAGTCAATTTGCTCTCATAGGCCCGAAAAGAGGCCTCAGAACACCTGAGCAGACTTTAAATGATATCACCTCTCTCAAATTTCAAGAAGTTATCTAATCTCCTCCATCTTTAACCCTAATGCAGCTGGAACAAATGTGCCAGTCAAACAGAGCAAAGTGGCCAAACAGAGGCTGTTTCTGTGTCGGAGCAGGTAGAGGGAGGAAACACAGGTGCCCTGTGTCATACCGGCCTATTAAACAACACTCAGACCCCGAAGGCAGGAAGCTACTATTGACCAGGAGACATCAAGAAAAACGCACCTTTCAAAGCACACACACACACACACACACACACATGCAGCACTATACACACACGACGAAGGTGGATAAAATCTTCCAGGTATCAGGTCCTGCCCCGAGGGAGAGGACTGACCTGCAGAGGCCAGTGCAGTCAAACACCCGGCCGACAAACACCTCATTCAACGTCACACAGACATGCTGATTGTGCTGATTTATCCTCCAACCGCACACAGAAGATCAAAGATTACCAAGCAAAGGAAGAACACATTGCAAATATTCCTAGAACTGCTTTGAAAACTTATTCTTGTACGGGCTAAAAGATGAAACGAGATAAAGAAGTTAAACATTCCCGATCCGCTCCGTGTGCCGCATTGACCCTCTGTTTGTCCTGCATCTAAAAAAACCACAGTCTGCGCCCAAGGAGTACTGTCAGACTCTTGAGTGTGTGTGTGTGGGTGTGTGTGTGTGTGTGAGGGTGGACGATGAAGGGTAAAAAGAGGTCATGCATTAAAATGCCCTCAAGCAAGGCACTTGGCTTAACTCTTTTCAACAAGAGAGGCTCCTTTGCTGCTAAAAGGAAAAGGAGCTCTACTTCTTTGGACTGGGTCTGATTGGCAAATAAAATGAGAATGTCTGGCCGCTAGAGAAGCCACACTAATGAGTGCAGTTAAAAGGGAAAAAAAACGGGGGTAAAAAAGGCAGATGTCTTTCTACAGTACCTCCTGTTTCTTGTAAAACAGATTACAGCGATAAAAGACTTTTCCCAAAACGATGCAAAAAGATAAATTTGCCTCAAAAAAATATATCGAGCGTGGGACGCTGGATAAGAGCGTGAGAGGATAAGAGTGGAGTTAATGTCTCGGTGAAAGAGGCAAGTGGGGTCTGAGTGGGGAGACGAAACTCATGAGAGGACCGCAAAGAGACTTCAAGGGCCCTGGACGGTGAAAGCCACACAGCACAACAGCAGCAGTCAAGAGTGGAGGGTGAAGACAGAGGCAGTGGAGGCGGTGTGTGGGTGGAGGGGAGACAAAGAAACGTTTCAATAGCTAGAGTGGGAGAAATGAAGTGTTAGTGCAGATAAAAAGTAACAAGTAGAGCGTGCAAGGCGTCAGCGGCAGATGGAGAATGTGCATCAGCAGGAGCATTGAGGGCAGAAAAAAAGGGGCACGGGATTGATTGTGGTGAAGTTTATGTTTGCTGGCGGTGTTTTCAGGTGTTTTGCGGCTTATGTGTGGCCCAGGGTGGAGGTTGAGCAATGTTTAAGCCACCTCGTGTACACACAAGGGGAGGAGAACAGCACAATGAAATGAGGAAGCCTTACGAGTCATAGCGGAAAGGGGGGTCTATTCTGGATTGGCCCCTAATGATCACAACTTGAGGTCTTGCCTTTTTAATTACCCATCCAGGCCTGACTGAGACGCATCAAGCTCGAGAATGGAGTGGCGCAGATTGGACAAAAAAAACAGGCCACTTCCTTGGAAAGGATGCCCTCTGAACCCAGCAGCTAATGCAGCCCCTGCTGCTCCAGCCTGCTCATTATTGTTCTTGGAGAGGAGGAGGAGAGCGAGGGTCACTCCAAAACAGGCCCACCACCATCACCGGCTGAAGTCATGGTCCACAGGCCATGTGAGAAGAGCTCCCGCTCCAGAGATCGTCTGCGACGCCAGCGCCAAACGGGCACCTTCAGCACAGATTGCGACCCTGGAATGTAAACCATTATTAAAGCGTTTCTGTCTGAGCTGGAAAAGCAGGAGACGCTAATGGCTGCCTCTCACTGTAACATTTCGTCACAGGCCCGAGAGCATGTAGGTTAGCCGAGATGGCGTCGGCCCCTCCCCGCCCCTCTGGAGGTGCTGTGACGGCCCCGGGCCCCCGTCACTCATGTGGCCAATCAGTCACCCTCATCTGCACAATCTGACTTTATCTTAATGAGCTGTTGTTATTCCCGTGAATGAATGGAGACAGTTTCCATTCACAGGACAAGCTGGGCTTCATCGCCTGATGGAGGTTTCTCTCATGTCTGTCCGTCCAGGAGGGGAAAAGATCTAAATATACAAAAACAGCTTCAGGTGCAATGAAACGTCCATTTGTTCAGTGCGTTCATCCGATTCTGACCCGCAGACGGGACGGTGTGTGCTTGTCTGTATTGTCTGTGCTCTTCATTGTGTTTCCTTATTGTCGCATCACATTCCTGTGTGGGGAATTTGTGTGTGTTTAGAGGTGGGGGTGGTGGTGGTTCTAGACATCCTGCCCTTTTGTTGGTCACCCCAGGTCGGCCGCTGCTCGACATGTCAGCCTGAGAGATCACAAAATAGGACCCGTGCCACTGAGAGCAGTGATCTCACACACACACACACACACACACACACAAGCCCGTTCAGCTATCTTAGTGAGGACCTTCATTGATATAATGGTTTCCCTAGTCCCTTACCCTAACCCTAACTATTAAAAATGAATGCCTAACCCTGACCCTTACCCTAAACCTAACCGTAACCTAATTGTAACCCTGACACTAAAACCACATTTTGAGCCTCAAAAAGGCATTCAAACTTGTGAGGACCGGTGAGTGTGTCCTCACAGGTGACTGTTGGTTCTCACAAATATAGTAGAATGCAGATTTTCAGTCCTCACAAAGATAGCTAGACAGGAACACACACACACATGCACAGACACACAGACAAGAACCGACGTGTACACACCTTGAGCTCTGCTTTCTAACACTCCTGGCACAGATGGGTTAATGGTAACCATGGCATCACAGACAGACTTTATATTTTTCACTTTTTGAGGGTTTTTTGTTCTTCGGGTATCAGGTTGTTTTTTCCAGACCTTGAATAATTTTATTGGTTTAATCATCCTCTGATCAATAGTTGAAAACTCTTTGCCTCAGTTTCAGGGAGTCCAAAAGTCTGAAGAAGGTATGATCAGGTAAATGACCAGTATAAATTACTGTTCACGGTTTATAGTTTAAAAACGTGATATATGCACTTCAGCCAAACAAGTTTACAAGAAACAAATTTATGTGGGTAGATGTGATCAAGACAACACGCTGAAGTTCAAACAGGAGACTCTGGATGTGGCGTAGTTGCTCTGGTCCAAAAAAGAGAAAATATCCAGATCCAGATGTCTGAGTAGAATGGCCACACTGTTCGAGCTGAGATGAAGGTAAAAGTAACTGAAAAAATGCAGAAGAGCATACCTGAACACACAACACACCAAACCTTGAAGCAGATGGGCTTCAGCTGCATACCGGATTCCGCTCCTGTCAGCTAAGAACAGGAAACTGAGGCTATTGGAAAAACAATTCCTGGTCTGATGAGTCTATATTTCTGCTGCTATATCTGGATGGTAGGGACACAGGTTGGAGTACACAACTTGAAAGCACTGGTGGCATAATGGGGAGGGGGGATAATTTCTAGGCATACTTTGGACCACTTAGTACCAGCTGAGCATTGTTTAAACACCACAGCCTACCTGATTATTGCTGTTGCTATGCTGATCCCAGTTCAAACTCAAATAATCTCAAACTGGTTTCAGGAACATGACAAGGAGCTCACTGTACTCAAATGGCCTCCACAGTCATCAGGTCTCAGTTCATAAAAGCACCTTTAGAATGTGGTGACAAATCTGCAGCACCTGTGTGACGCTTTCATGTTACTATAGCCCAAAATCTCTGAGGAATCTGGATCCAACGAGGTACTGACAATGTGTTGCCCAATAAAATGGCTGATGAGTCCATTATGACCGAGTTTTGTAGTTAAAAACAAAAATAGAGGAGCTAAGATGCAGTGTGCTAACAGCTTACTTACAAGAAAGCACATTTTGTCGTCAAACTAACAGAGTACACTGGCCAGAAATCCAACCAACAAACACACACCAGGTGTCTAGGAATGACCACGTTTAACCGTATTAGGGGTTACTAATAAAATCAATTAAACTTTTAGTCTTTAATGGACCAAAAATACAATTATAAGATATATAAGATGGCACAAAACAAATAAATTACAGTCCAAAAATCGATTCAGATTCATTTTGTTGTGAAAACAAGTGCCACACAAGTATCTGTGAGCTTTTATGGCAGATATTCTAATATCAGTGACGGCATTTGTGTCTATAAAAACAAGGTTGTTTTGAAAACGTGCTAAAAAATGATGATAAATAACAGGAGCTGAAACCAAAAGTGTCTCCAGAATACTGAATAATAAATGTAAGTTATATTTTATTGTGGAAAAGGAACCTTTCATTTGAACAAAACATGTAACAGAGAGAGAAAATAAACATTTCATACATATGATATAGAAAAACAAAAGTGCAATGAGGATTCTTTAGAAAAACCACTTCACAACAGACAGGACGGCAGGGCGATATCACAGAGCAATATCCTGTGCTACAGTACCCTCTTGTGGTGCAAAGCACGGTGAAAAACATCTGTGCCATTCTGAGTACCGAAAAACAAAAATTCAAATTCAAAAATTAAAACAATACTAAATAAATTAGGTCCAGGAATTTAAGTCACTCAAAAAATTAGGTCAGGGTCTCCCCTCGGTCCTGAGGGAGTTTGAAGGTTCTGGATTACCTGAGGTTTATCTTTATTAAAAAGTGCACAAGATCAATAAGTTGCTAAGGCAGCTTTTAGATGAGACTTGGGTGTTTCTTTGTTCTCTGCTCGGTGCTTCCACAAACTAAAAAAAGAGTAACGTCAGCGCACCTCCGGCGTGCATGAATCTAAACTTTCAAAGGATATAAACTGGTCGTGTGATCTGTGAGCGAAGCAGCTTTCAGACCTCTTTGTTCCATCGAGGAATGATGGGCTTGCGATACGTCCGTCTCTCAGAGATGTTTCGTCTGACTTTGACCACCGTTGCAGGCGCCACCTCCAATTCCAGAGAAGGGCTTGAGTGGGACTTTTTAAGCATGCCCTCCTCATCATCTTCCTCTCCCAGAGAGTCAGCGCATACAGCTTTATCAAACGAGTTCAGGTCTGGTGCATTTAACTCGCCGTCGCCTGTCTTTTTCACGCTCTTCCACCCCTCCAGCACCTGAATGTAGGTCTCATAGCGACATATCTGTGGGACACAGGCTGATGAGTGGCTCGATTGATAATCATATATGGATATAAAATCCTGGGTCCATCTCACCTCATGCTGCAGGTACTGCAGGTGCTCCTCCATATCCCGAGCTTTGGCCTTTTTGCCGTCCAGCGTGCTTTGCTGCTGGTTTTTGAGGTCCACCTTGAAGGACTCCAGCATTTTTGCATGAGACTGAAGCTGATGCTCCTGCACAGGGAACACATGAGAGGCTTCATGCAAATATATGTGACGCAAACACAGGTGAGGAACCAACAGAAACAACAGCAGGGAAGCACTATCGGGGAATCACCTGTAGCTGGACACACTATGCGTCTACTGAAATACAAAATGTATAAAATGCCTCTAATGGTTTCAATATTTACAGCCACCACAGACAGTAGGGGTGTCAAACATAGGGCTGGGGGGCCAACCTGGCCCAGTGGAAAATTATAAGGAGGGCATAGACTTCTGTACTGTACTGTATTTTCATAGATTTTACAACTTGTCCTGTTGATAAAATGTCAAACAAAACAAACATTTAGTGAAGTCACGAATGAATTAGTTCCTAGAACGGATTTCCTTACCCGGATGATTGAGCATGCATCGAGACATATTCGCTAGAACCTTTTTCTGTAATTTTACACATCTATTTCTTACAATTTAAGCCCAAAGAGTCATGCTGACAGCTTTCCTCCATTTACTACAGCAGCATTTTTCTTATCATGCAGAGACATACTTTTGTAACTGCACTTCTTTTTTATGACGATATCTGAGGGATTCAATGTGTAGTTAAACTTCTTTACACTGAAAAGGGGATTTTCACTGGTCTGCCCCGCTTAAGGTCAAAGTGGGCGATGTAAAACGAGTTACACATCGCTGGTGTAAAACATGGACGTAGCTCCCAGGTTGGAAAAAATAAAGCCCATGTGGACTGGCCTAAAAACCTGCATTCTATCTGGAGGTCATTAGCTGTGGTTGCCAAACTCTTTCCTGATGAGTTTGTGGGCTCGCAAACTAATTTAAGCTCATAATGACTTAAAAAATGAGGTTTATTTTGTAAGTCTTTGTCATACTATATTTCAAAATGGAGGATTATCTGTGATATGTTTATTTGCTGACAACTGAGTCAGTGGTTTCCCAGTCTAACCAGCTCCTCCTCATGTTATCCGTTTTTTTGAAACCAAGATTGCAGAAAAGGCTAATCTTCAAAACAGGACTTAAGAAACAAAGAAATGATATCACTGTAGCATTTATGTTTATGCTGGCTGTGAGAGACACCAAAATACATTAAAATGTACATTTTTCTAATATTATCAAATGAAGGAACACTTGTTTTATGAGAAGTAAAAGACAAGGGTTATCTAAATAAACCTAATTTGGTATTTTTAACTCCTTTTTGTCTCAAGATGATTGAAAACCGTAAGTAAATACATTAGAACATTATTCTAGACTAAAGGAAGCACAAATAGAGCCATTAAAAACAAATTAAAATATAACAGGCCTACTCTGTCACTTCTAGTGAGCAAAAAGTTCAGTCACGTGAAGGTTAATGAAGCATGTCCACAGCAAAACACAAAAACAAAGTGGTGGTTTGTCTGAGTGGACAGCTCGGTGTGTGTGTACCAGAGTCTCAGCCGACTGTGACGCGGGGAGGATCGGTCTGCGGAACTTCCTCTGGGAGCCAACGGCAGCGGGGAACGGAGGCGACGAGTGAAGAGCCGAGACTAAGTTGATGCGGCTGATCCACGAATTCATCTCCACTTTGGACCTGAGAAGAAAAACAAATGACTGTTCTGACACCGGCCGTTGGACTCTTTGGCACAAACCCACATATGTATGCTCGGCTTGGACGTGCTGCGACTTACGAGGCCTGAAAGAGAAAAACCCTCCAGTCGGCCGTCTGCAAACGGAAGACGTGTGGCTTCTTGGTGTAATTGGCTGCTGGTTCAGCCAGAGAGTGATGCACGCTCACCACCTCCTCTATAATGTGCTGATCCCTTCGATAATCATTCTAACACATAAGAAGGAACATAAAGAAACGCACAATCACAAAACACAGGAAATGATGCTATATTCTGTACAATAGACTCTGTTACACTATTAACAAAGCAGGAATGGAGTTACTGACCTTCTGTAAGTAAAGGACCATTCCTTTAAGCACTCCATCAAAAGTCTTCCAGCTTCTCTTTCCCCATGGTGCTACCACACAGAAACATCCAGCAGTTAGTAACAAAACTCATGCAAAGGAGACGTTAACTTCTTTAAAAGTCGCCAAACCTCCTCCTGCAAAAAAATACTGGCGGCTTCCAGCGTTAGCCCTCAGCCTTCAGATGCACATATGGTATAAATCTCAAAATCATAGCTGATTTCCTTCTCGAATTATCGCATTCACAAGATTTTCAGAACATTAAGTTCTGAAAATCTTGTTCAAGGTCACTGAGATTCAAACCTGTTTTTCGAGATTTTTAGTAGATGCACCTATGGTGTCAATTTCAAAATCCTACATCGCCTCATTCTCAACTTCTTGCATTTATAAACTCAGGTGTCCGTGCCGACCGCCCGGCAGGGAAGGCTAAGCGTTGTTTTGAACGCTTAGCCTTTTACAGCTAAGCGTTCAAAACAATATCTGACTGAATCACTAAATCACAGTTTAGTTAAACAAACCCTCGTGGGAACTTTATTAGTTTCACTTTGCTTTTGCTTTCAGACGTGCTTTAAGTCTTCATGGCACAGATTCAACAATTTGCTGGAAACATTCCTCAGAGATTACGCTTTGCATCAATACATCTGACCTCTGGCATCAACTTTTTCAGCCCATTTACTGTAAACCCTAGAGGTGGTTGTGTGGAGAAAATCCCAGAAGGTCAGCAGTTTCTGAAATATGAGATGATCCCGTCTGTCACGAACAACCAACCTCATCTCATTTCATTCTAATGTTTGTTTTGAACTTCATTGTGTGATCTTATTCACATGAGTTTTTGCTATGCGACTGGATGGTTAGATCTTTGTGTTACCGAGCAGTTGAACCTGTGTACTTAATAAAGTGGCCAGTGACTGTAAAATCTCGTTACACCACTGTACCATCTGCTTCATTCTCAGTTTGAGGTGTTACAGGTAAGAGTTCTGCCTCACGAGGTTAACCTCTTAAGCCCCAAGCCTACCTGATCTCCTGCCTTTTGCCCCCGTATCAGGGGGCGTTGGGGCTTAAGAGGTTAAGCAGTAACTTTGGGGAACAGACTGGAACGATAAAACATCAAACGTTTACAAAATATTCTTGATAATTCAAAATAACTGTACTCATGCGCACATTTATACATTTATTTCCATTTTTTTAAGAGCGTTATATGTTTGAGGCAAGTAAAGAGTAAAGTTTAGGGATTGTTTTTAGTTTATCTTCAAATTAATTTAAGATTTAGTTGGTTTCCAGAGCAGATTTAGTCTTTTCAGTTTCACAGTTTCAGACCAGATGGGATAAAACATACCTTATTTATCAAAAAACTGGGAAATCTCTGTGTTCTAAAACATGGAAAACATCCTGAGGAAGAAATACTTTGTTAGGAAGTCCCTTCCTCACAGATATTTCATGACTAGCTGTGGAAGTGGAATTATTGCAAAGTGGAAGCATTTAGGCATCACAGCAACTTAGCCACAAAGTGGAAGACCACGTGAAGTCACATTGTGCTGAGGCGCTTTGTGAGCAAAAGTCAGCAACGCTCTGTTGACATAATAACTGCAGAGCTCCAAACCCCCTCTGGTGCACAGAAACAGTGCACTGGGAGCTTCGTGGCATGAGCAGCTTCATAGCTGTAACGTGTAGATGGTGTATCTAATGCTGCAGCATGAATCTCAGATGTGTATCTGTGTTGCACTCACTGCGTTTGCCATCGATGTCAGCGTGTAGCTTTCTCTGGAGAAACCCGTTTTTGACGACGGCAGCCTTTTTGTCATGAGGAACGTCCAGGAAGGGGTTAACCTTTGAACGCAGCCGTGGATTGTCGCCCGGATCTTCATTCACCACTTTCTTCAGCTCATCCTCATCACTTTGACATAAAATGGAAGAATGTGCGAGTGAGATCACGCATTAAAATCGAGGACGACTAACGCACAACCGCTTTACTTACACAGCCCATTCCAGCGGCTCGTTCTTTATGGAGTTGTAAAGACTCTGCAAAGAGAGAAAAAGCTTCATCAATCAGGACTGAACTTTTCTCAAGGAGCTCTCCAAAGGAAAAACTGAAAATCTAGGAAAGTATTACTTTCAAGAGATCCTTGTTGAAGTTCGCTCCATCATTCATTCCATCCAGGTTTGACACAAACTTAGAAGACGACATGGATTTTCCTACATGCTGTCAACACACACACACACACACACACACACACACACACACACACACACACACACACACACACACACACACACACACAACACATGTTTGATTACAGCACAAAGTTTACAATGATTGCTCTAAATGCCACAAATGTCTGCTACCTGTCCATGCAAGTCAGTGTTGAGAAGCATCAGGGCACATGTCAGAGCCAACACAGCCCCTGAGGACATTAAAAAAAAGAAAAGTGATGTTGACACAAGAATCTGTTAAATGTAAGTTCTTATCTCTGTATCTCGCAGCACGACACAACAGGCTCACCTGAGGAGGAAAAGGAATCAGGGTTGCACTGATGGAAGCGGCAAGAGAAATGCTGCAGCACGCGCTCTCTCTCCTGCGTCTCTCCTATCAGCACCACCACTTTGAGAAAAGACCTAAGAAAGAAAGAAAATGACTAGGAGACGCTCTCTGAACCTCTCCATTTTAAAAGAAGATGTCGGTGGAGGCGATCCAAGCTTCTATTTGCTTTATTACCTCAGGGAGTGATCCAGAGTTTGGCCGGTGAAGTCAAAGAATTTCAGGTATTCCTCTCCGACAGCGCGGCTGAAGTCGTTACTAAATAAAAACAATTGATGAATAAATAAAAGAGAGAAGAAGAAAAAATAAACTACGTCAGCACTGTCACCGCTTTATTTATCTGCCACATTCATCTGTAATTTTATTTCATGGGGAAGGATGTGGTGTTACGAAAAAATACTGACTTCTTCAATACAACGGCAAAGCATTAACACGCCCAAACCCCCTTACCCAACCCCACTCCGCAACAGCTTCAGTGACTCAATGTTATGAGGCTGTTATTTAAAGGTCTCAACAGGTGGAAATACAGAACTTTTTCAATTTGAGGGCAGAGTGAGTTTTAATTCAGGCGGGCCTTTTAGGTCTTAAGGTTTCATATGTTTGGGGTGGCTGCAACTGAGGAGGTAGAGGAGGTCATCTACTACTCAGAAGGTTGGTGTTCGATCCCTGGCTGCTCCTGCCTGCTCTCAGCACCTAACCGTAAGGTGCTGAGAGTAAATCAGCACCTTCGAAACAACGCAAAGTTGTTTCTTTTGGGCAAATTATGATGATTTAAGATCATAAATTAAATAATTTAAAATATACAATATATAGCAGTGGCCCACCGCCTTTGGCAGAAAACTAGATGATTAGTAACATTTTTTTACATTTTTTTTTTCATTTATATATCAATCTGAAAAAATGTGAAACCCATATGCTGACTTAAAAAAAAACATGTAATATGTGCATCATAGCCTACTTCTGTCACCTGGCAGTGGTGACAGGTGGCAGCTAGCATAGACACAAACATATGTCCTAGAACTTGGTCCAAAATTCAGAATTTTCTTTTACATTTTTAAAAGTATTCGGCACAAAAACAGATAGGACTCAAAGTAGATTAAAATTATGAGATATTTACTACACGTATGCACGCTTAAATTATAATATAATCATAATAATAATGGATGCTTTTGCATTTAAAAAGGTGTGAAGATTTGTCGAAGTCTCCACTTCTGGATTTCTTTAGTATTTGAACATGCATTTGAGTAACCTGGTTATGGTTAATTTAAAGCGTTTCACAAGTTGGAAACTGTAAATGTGTCACAAAAATAAAATTCAACATAGATATAATCTGTTGTGTTTGAGCACACATTTGCAAACATATGGATCTTGGAGCTCTTCTGTGGAGCCACCACCAAAAGAACACTAAAATGATTCAAATCTATTAAAATATATACGCTTACTCTTTGTCTAAGTGCTTCACCACATCTCCACGTTGAATCTCGTCCAGCTTGAACAGCTTTTCAGCGAGGATGCGGGCCTTCTCTCTGTCCACCTCGCCTCCATTCATAAGAGGCACCGCTGTCTCCAGGGGCGTGGGCTGCTTTCCGTTTGCCACTACTGTTTCTAAATCTCCATCCTCAGTCCCCCTAACATCTTCTGTTAGATCTGAAGTCTCACCCTGTTCTTCCTCCTGATTTAACTCCTCCTGAGTTTCGGTTGTATTTACTGGTTCCTTATCGTCTTCTGAAGGCGCTGTCTCTTCTTGCTGCCCTGCCTTTTCAGGGTCTTCAGCTTCAACACAAACAGCCTGCTCCAACTGAGGAGACTCCTCTGGCTGCTCTGCATCTTCAGGTTGGATTACCTGGTCTGTCAGTTCCATCTCTGGTGACTCTTCCAGATGCTGGGGTGGTTCTAAGTGGTCAGCGTCTTCCTCGGTTTCATGTGACCCCTCTACTGGTATCTGCTCTGGGTTTTCAGTCACCTCGAGCTGCTCAGGCTCTCTGTCCTGCACCTCAAGCTGCAGTGAAGCGTCTGTGTCCTGCAAAGCTGTTTGAACACAGTCTTGTTGCTCTAAACAATTTAAATCCTCCAGTTTTTCAACCACCTCTTGTTTGTTTTCTATCCTCTCTGCATTTTCTAAAACCTGTAACGCTGCTCCCTCGTCGTTGTCCACAGCTTCTGGCTGTTCAGGCTCCACGTTCTGTTCGACATCTTCACACATTTCTGTCCGACTGGTGAGATCTTCATGTAACTGGTTCAGTATCGCTTGGTCCTCTTCAGCACTGAACTGCAGGCTTTCCTCCAAAAGCTCTGGGGGTGGCAGATCCACTAGCTTATCTGCCTCTGTCGACACTCCAGTGTCATCAGTTGGAAGGGGCTCTGGATGTACCTCCCTAAAAAGTGTGCAAGAAATATGCAGTGGAGTTATTGCAAAAAATACTATACAGTAAAAAAAAAACTTGCATGACACAATGGAAGGATACACAGTTAGCAAGGGCCAGAGATGTCAGTCAACCTCTTCTGCATGATATTTACTGACTTGTTTCTCTGTGTGGCTTCTCTCAACACCACTACTTTAAATAAAGCTGCTCTTAGCGATCATGCTCGCAACTTGTTTGGTGTTAGATGACAAAATAATTTAAATGCAACATAGAAACATCAAAATGCAGCTGAGAAACTGTGTATTAGTAACCATTAAATGTTATATCACAAAAACCCGGATGAGGAGTAGGAGGTCTTCGGTCAAAGAAATATATTTACCTAACAGCACATAGGCGTTAAAGACATACCATTACATACCAACCACAATCTTCGGGTCTTTTGGAGTTGTGATAGCCCTATTTGATAGGCGTCAGTGCTATCATTGTTCTATTTTTACAGTTTAACTACCTACTATTCTAATATTCGTCACCTAAAATTCAACAGTGGTGGCATTTATTATTAAAAGCAGTATTGAGCTATTATTAGAAATTACCAGGAAATATATCAAAATATATCGCCTCCACACCACACTCAGTTGCACAGCAATCGTTATGTTGCATAGGAGCTGTTATGTTGCTATGCAACTCCCTCATCATAATATCTAAATTAACATTTCTTTAAAAAATTACGCAAACTCATTTCCTTAGAAAATCTGCATACAGTTTAGACTACATGGTCAAATTAGGAGAAATTGTTTCTTGTGAATGGACAGCAGTCAGAATAACTTAAATTTTCTGAGTGAGCAATGTAGAACTGGGACTGGGAGGAGACCCAAACCCAGCCTCATGGGGTCAAAAGCTAGCGTGGATCCTTCTTTGTCGACCCCCTTTGAGGAAGACAGGAGTAGCTGAGGGTATGATTGTGGCAGATTTTGTTACCTGAATTTAAAAAAACGCAGAATTGACTATCAAAAGGTCAGTAAGAATTTAATACTTTGGCCAGAAAGCAGAAATTTTTGTATGGGTATGAAAACATCCTCCTCTCGGGAGACGAGACAACATTTACTAGTACTTTCAAGATGTTGTGGCAAAATTAAGTCTCTGGTTTTTTCAGTATGGACCTAATACCCAATCACACTCTTGTTAAGAAAAATAATGTGATAATTATATTTGAGCTGACATCCTGCAAACATATTTTTCATTCCCTACATTAAATGCTGACCAAATCTCCTTTAAATTTACTGACATGTTGTGAACAATGTCAAGTTTTCAATCTTGTAGACTTAAAGATTTTTCTTGGTTTTATTTAGTTACTGTAACAAGTCGACCTCACCCAGAAAGCTTTTTTTGAAAAATCATTGCTGACTTGGTGTCAGAAATGATTAAACGATGTTCTGTCATGCATTCGGTGTTAAACATACCGAGTTCTTTTTGGTTTCAGAATCAAGCGACGGTATAGAATATCAACAGCGTTTTACAGATGATTTATTCACACTTTTCACTCAGTGGGTTTAATGTTAGCACATGTTTCCTGTTCCTCTTTTTCAAGCTCATGATACTCACACATTCATCAGACAAATGACACTTTCTTCACTGCAGGATGCGTTTGCCTCACTCTGCCCTTCTTCTACCTCGCCCTGCTGCTCGTTCTCTTCCTCGGTTTTGTCACCATTTGCTGAAGTTCGCTTTTCCTCCGACTCTCCTGACTCCTCCTGCCCAGTCAGCAGAACACAGGAGTCTTTCTGTTCCTCTTCTAGCTTTAAATCTACAAAGCTGTCCACATATTCATCCGAGCTTCCAGTTCCCAGAGCAGTATCGATTAGTTCCTCAGTTTCAGCGGGATGTGATGTCACTGAGTGACCCTCCTCTTCTTCCGATTCTGATCTCAATGGGACTAGAAGCATGTGAATACAACTGCATGCAGTTAACTTATAGAAAATATTACTGAAAGGCAAGCCATCAAGGCCATGAATGTTTAACAACAACTCTGAGTGATACATACCGTTATTACTCTCTACCAGCTCGTCTTCTTTCCACCGTGTCTCCAGCTCTTGCACATCTGCAGCATCACATGGCTGAAAATTGCAAGACGAGCCACTGAACATTAGTTGTGAGAGAAAAACTTGTGATTGCCCGTGGGTTTGCGAGCAGGAAGATACATCCTGAGGCTCATCTGACTAACATTACATCCACCCTGATCCACCTAACTCTGCTCAACCTGCCCCAGCAACCCAGAGATGCTGAGTTATGCTCAATAAAGAAAGGGTTAACGATACAGGAAACTGTAGGTAAACGTGTCAACATTCACTCAGGAAAAAGAAAATCCTAAACAAACTCACACACACCTTCTTTATATCTATCTATCTTTATTTATTAAAATAATAAATAAATAAAAAAAACTTACCTCAGTGTCACTTCCTGTCCACTCAGGTTCTGAATTCAGAGGCTGTGGATCGAGGCCAACTTCTTCCTCCCTGCTCTCCGCTTTGAAAAGCTCAGCGCTGACATCCTCTTGAGACTCGTGAAGTGATGGGGAAGTGCTGCCTTCATTCGTCACAGCGCTGACATCCTCAAAGTCCAGCTCATTGGCTGAGCTGCTGTCAGTCATGAGCAGAGGCTGCTCTGCAGCGGGATCGGGCATGTCCCATTGAACTGTAGCAAAGGAAAGTGGGGGGCTGGTACAGTTGACATGACACACTGGCCATATCATTTGGCCCCACTGTTCCACCTCCTCAGAGGCATCACAGCCCTCCTTAGGGCTGAGATTGGCCTGATCCGACAATGCTGCTGCCTCCTCTTCCCCATTGATGGACTGATGATCTATACTGTTACTTGATTCTTGCTGAAGCACTGAATCTGTAGCAACTGTCTGAGAGGTGCAGAAGCTGTCCTCCTCCATAAGCGCCTCTCAGTAGTTATCAGTGTATTTGTGGGTTGTGGTGAGAGGTGTAAAATCTGCAGATGTATGGCTACAAAATGTCCTCGTTGGCCTAATGACAGACAGGAACTTTTTAAGGTGAGCCCCCTTCCGGGTGCTGCCTTTCACAGATCTGTAACAATTTAAAAAAAGGAAAAAAATACAAAAGATCAAACTACTACCACGTTTTAAAGCTCTTTGAATCTCGCATTAAAAAGAAAATGGAGAAACACCCCCGGGAAGGGGGATGATTAGCTGACAGACAAAAAAGCCATTCATAAAACTCTGCTATATTTAGTTGTAAAGAAACTGCCGCCATTCAAATACAGATTATCATTATAGTTAAACTGCACTCACCACTTGTATGGCAACATAATCCAGTTTTGTCTGTAATTTTATTTTTATCCCATCATGTTCATTTGGCAAGGATCTCAAACTCTTGGCGTGTGTTTGCAGTTATGCAGTGCAACAGGCTTTAAGCAAAATGTCACAGAAGCACGCTTGTACTTCCTGACCACAGAAAATCAGCCAAGCAAGTCAGAGGTGTACATGGTGAGGATAGAGAATCGAGGCCTAGGGAGGGGCTGAGGGGTTGCTTCTGGTGAGCAGTTTAACTGTCTGCATTCTGCGTTTATCGTTTTATCGCCACATCGCACTGCGAACCTGGCTTGTGGATAAAGCCGGGTCTCTGCTTTAATTACAATGCTTGTTATCGACACAAACAAAAGAGTGTCATGGGTGTCTCTCCTGTCAACACAGAGGCCAAAATACCACCTGCCTTTGCACTTTGGGAGGAAATAATAATCAGTATTATTCAACTACTTTAATATCACCTTCATGTATGCCACTCTCTCTCTGGAAGATGTCTTTTTATTGAAAAGTTTCTGTCTATCTTCATTATTTTATTCACGTCAGATAACCAACATCCGGGATAGACATTGACCACATTTCCTGTGTGGGTGCTCACTTCTCAGTTCCTGTCAGCGTGCAGCAAGCGCTACATTATGGGAGGCAACAAAGAGAGAAAACTCTAAATGAGTCACATTGTGTTTGAAAACAAAATGCTTAAATTGTTGCTTTTCTTTTTCTTTAAATTTCTCCAGACGGTAATAAAAATGCACGGTATAAAAATTAAAAAGTAACGCGCAGCCCTCACACATTGAACATCGATGGCGCTGTCCTGATTTCAATCTCTCCTTGATAGACTTTTGTTTCATACAGCAACAGTTTTGCACCAGATTATATGCGGTAGCATTGTTGATGATAAAAACTTTACCAGTGAAAGCCAGATGGCTGTGAAGCTTTGCGGAAACATTCCTCAGACACAATAAAAGAGAGAACAAGAATAAAACTTGGTGACTTCAGCCAAAACATTTAGACATATTCTGACTAAGCTGAGTATGGTCACGAGAAGTTGCTTAGATTGCATGGGAATATACTCACCAAAATTACATGCTAGGGGGATGGTTAACACAAATTAAAGGAGAAGTATAAATGGTAACGGAAAAAAAGATACTAGAGGGAAAAAAGGGAACACAGGCACGTTGAATGAAGTAAAAGTTTTGAAATGGCTTAATAATAATACTACTATTCAGAGAAATAAAAGTAAAACCAATCTCATTATAGGAGGAATATTTTCAAATGTGAAGCGTGACTTACCCCCTCTGGGCTCTTTAAAGCGACATCATATGATCAGCCAGCTTGTGAGTTCTTAAGTCCTGTGGAGAGAAAGGCAAACCACTGTGTTATACCAGCTTTATATTGCTGTGCACTCACAGAAACAGCCACTCAACACGCAGACACAGAGAAGCCTGCAAGTAAGCCTCAGAGCTGTGTATAGCAAACAAGTCTCATATCCACCTGGCAGCCTTTAAGTGTAGGTTACAAGTCCAAGTCTGGACCATCATCCCTTACCTTCTTCCTCATGCTTCCTGTCCATATTGACTAGATCAAACTCGTGGTTACGTCTCCCTGCGTCGTTTTTTTTCGCCCTGAACAGCAAGTAAAAGGAGGGAAAGGAGGAAAAGATCTGCTGAATGGCAGCAACAAGGAGGAAGGAAAGGTTCGTTGTGATTGGCAGATGACTCAGGAACTAAAAGGACACCTGAGAGGCCTGGCCCCCGCCCCACTGGCCTAAAGGCATGCATGCAAACACACACACATACACACACAGCCACAGAGACACCAGTGAGGTGAGGGGAGTGGCCCGACTTCATTCTTTCAGATGCCACTAGAAACGATGTGGAAAAACCAGAAGGTATCCCGACTCATTAGCAGTTACTCTTTCTGCTGGTGCCAACTGTGAGCAGAAAAGCCTGTTTGACACATACAAGACATTTTTTAAGACTTACTTAAAGGCATTCCACTCTCTCAAATTAATTCATCCTATATTTAGTGTCAAATCACTCAGAGAGTTGTGCGTATGCCTATTATTTCACTGGTGTAAAATACAAAGAAATATCTTTAAAAAAACAAAAAAACTTTATTGGGTGAGGAACCACGTAAATTGGCCTCTCCGTATCTCACTAGTTGTAAAACCAGCAAAAAACTGCCTATGTGACAAAACGAGAATAACCGTTGAGACAGGTGTTGTTTCTGCATAATTTCTAGAGTTAATGGCCTACAAATGATAGCACCATATACAATCATACACCTGTTCAACTAAAACTAGCACAAGTATCTATTATAAACATAGAGCAACAATAGTCAATGTAATGTCAATGTAACCTAGCTATAGACCTTTTCAAGGTATCAATAGAGAAATCATTCAACTTTGTCTGTTTTACGACCTTTTAGCACTTTTATTATACTTAAATTGCATTTATTGGTTTTCTATGTCTATAATGTTTCTTGTTCAGTAGAGCTACACTTCACTGTTACTGTTTTCCTGGAAGGTTGGCTGGATACTGACTTGCAAATGTAATGTTTCCTTTAGCAGCTGTCTACTCAGCTCTTTCATAGAAGCCAGCCCAAGTACCAAGCAAGAGGATAGCCTGTATTTGGGTGTATACAAATTCTGTGTTTATGAATGAAAAGTGTAAATGTTTAGCTATACTATCTAATTGTTATTATTGCCACCTTGCTGCAGTACCTTGTAGGAGCTGTCTGTGACTGCACAGGCCTGCACTTTGACGTATGTGTTACATTTGTGAAAATTGCCCATGTCAGTCATGAAAAATGCTCATAAAATTAAATGTTTCTTTAAGTTTGTCTGTTTCCTGTATACATACGAAAATAATGTGAGGTGAGCAACTATCTATGGTAGTTTCATTAAATTTAATTTGCAACGTAAAGATGAAGAATTTCATTGAAAGTCCTACAAATATATACATAAAAATGTCCGGTGATAGCCATATTAACATGTCAATTTTTATCTCTAAATGTCTCTAAATGTCATTAATATTATTAGCATTAGCACTCTGTTAGCAGTTAGCTAACACGTTAACTGCAGTAACTCATAGCAAGAGTTTGCTAACGAATAACTGATGTTTCACTAAGTTTTTATTCCCTGTTACAGTTTTTATACCGTTAAGTTGGTTTATATATTTAACATATAAATATGAATCCCCAGGAACTGCTTTGTTACCTATACTCTAGAAATTTATTAGCATTATTAGCATCAGGATGGCCTTTGGTATCAAAATATTAGTATTACCTAACATTTTAGGTGAACATCCTTGCCGCTGGGGTAATGCGGATTATTACTGCTCCTACAGGTATGTTTGTTGCTGTTAAAGAAACATTGTACAAACACAAACAGTTAATTGCCCTCCTAACCAGCAGGGGCGCTACAAACCTGGGAGCCGTCGTACAAGCAGAATCGTCCTCTCCTCGCCGTCTCTGCTTTGTTTGTTCCGCACACGGCAGCAGGGTCGCACACACCCACTTTTACCCAGAGACTTTCAGCCTTGCGCAAACACACATCTGGTGAAGTGTGTGCAGCTGTGTCCGCTCAGGCTACAATGGCCAAGACCGGGGATCTGAAAACGTTCCTAGAGTCTTCACTGAATGAGATTTTTAAAGCCACGGTGAGCGACATCCTGGACTCAGTCGACCGGACACTGTCCGAGTACCAGGGCACAATACAAAGGATCGAGTCTGAAAACGAGGGCCTGAAGCGGCTGCTTTTTGCACAGACGAGCACAGAGTCTGCACCTGGAGGTATGGTGACCTGCTGTCGCTCATGACATGTTAGTTAAAGCATGCCCTGGACCATCATCAGATAGACTTATGTACAAGGGAACCACGTGACACTATACCCATGAACATTCACATGCAAGTAATGGAGCTGTGCATGTCTTACAGCTGCAACTTCAGCTGATTACTTTACTTCTTTGACTGGAAGCTCAGGTTTAGTTTGGAGACAAAGTTAGACAAGTGAGGTTGAGATAGTTTGATGAGGGATAGTGGATATACTGGACAAAGGATGATGAAGAGCTGGGGCTACCAGGCAGGAGGAAAAGAGGAAGACCACAGAGGAGAATCATAGATGTAGTGAAGGAAGACATGGCAGAGGGTTGGTGTGACAGAGGAGAATGCTAGGGACAGAGAGGAAGCAGATGTTCAACTGTGGTGACACCTACAGGGAGCAGCCGGAAGAAGAAAATGAAATATGAGAAGAAAACTGAATCCTCTATCAATTATGATTATTAAACTTAACTTATTTCAACTGTTTGTTGCCAAAAAATGACTGAATAATTGGCAAAACTGTCCAATTATTTATCAGTAAAGAACACAGCAATTAGTTCCAGTGCCAAAATGTTTATGAGGTAAAAAGCAGATTTTGTGCTAAGAGGTTTAGGCCTTCCCCCAAATAAAATGACCAGAATTATAAAATTAAACAAACAAACAATATTTTAAGCAGTTGGATTTATATATTTGTGCATAAAATAGATTTTTGATCCGCAAATTCACGACACAATGCATTTATAGCCAACGCTGTAAAGGACAGTTATGGAAACTCCCTGTCTAGTGTAATATATAGTAGTAATACTGTGTATAGTATGGATGCTAATTAGTATAGAACCAGCAAAAAATACAGTACAATGGAAACGTCTTGAGCCACCTATCATTTATTTATATTTTTTGCCAGAAAAAATGGAAAGTAGATGCAGGGATTTATTGAAACATGTGCAAACATAGCAAGAAAGTACTGTTGCCTCACAGCAAGGTCCTGGGTTCAAATCGACCATCTGGCCGGGGCTTTTCAGTGTGCAGTTTGATGTTCTCCCACAGTCCAGAGACATGCAGTCAGTGGGGTTAGGTCAATTCTACTTACTAATGTATACTATTCATACATTTAGCTGTGTTAAAAGCTGCTGCTTTGCTCATTATTTTGCTTGGAATTCACAGATCTACATGAAGAAGAGGCCACTGAAACCTTTTCAGCTGCAGAATGGGGGAGTCATCCCAATGGTATGTTCAAGGTGTCCATATGTAGCAGTGACAAGAAGAGCATCAAGAGGAAGAGCAAAGAAAATATGAGGGGGGGGTTGCCACCTTCAACCCTTTTTCTGCAGACTAACCACACAGTACAGCATCTGTGCGTGAACTCAACAGGTATGGAAACTGGGATATCCATAAAGTCAGATTTGGATGAAAGCCAGGCTATTGATCTCTCTCAGGCGTCAGCACTTCTGAATTTGACAATGAAGCCAATAAAAAATGAGAGCACAGAGGTCAGGTGTGACAGTCGTGATGAATACGCACATCAGCAGCCATCCCCGGGGCCCAGGCATGAGTACGGTGGTGATGAGGGCGATGTTAAAGTCACCATTGTTTCAGATCAATACATGCAGGATGGTCAGTTCATAAAGACAGAGGAAGAGGAGCAGAACGGGGACAGTTTCCACCAGCGTGAACTGAGGTATGAGTCAAAAAATTACCCAGAAGCAGAGGGGGATTCAGCGGCGGGGCGGAGGCATGTGTCTGAGCCAGAAGCAGTGACCCCCAAAGGAGACGATTTACCTGCTGTTCCTGTAGAGGAGTTTTTAGAAGTTTGTGACAACTTTTTGCGTTGTCCCACCTGTCCCAAAACGTTTAGTCGAGCGACCTCGCTCAACATCCACATCAAGACCCACAGCGGCGAGAAGGCTCACAGCTGCAGCTACTGTGGAAAATGCTTCAGCCGGGCCGACCTCCTCAAAGCCCACAAGCGCACTCACACGGGAGAAAGACCCTACAGCTGCAATCTGTGCAGTAAAACCTACGCTCACCCCAGCCAGCTCCGGATACACAAACGCATCCACACCGGAGAGAAGCCATATTGTTGCTCGCACTGCGGGAAGCGCTTCAACGAGCACAACCAGCTGAAAGTTCACCTGCGGACCCACACCGGGGAGAGGCCATACGGCTGCCAGGAGTGTGGCAAAACATTCAGCAACGCGGGAAACCTGCGCATCCATGAGCGGATCCACACCGGTGAGAAGCCGTATTGCTGCGCCCAGTGTGGTAAGAGGTTCAACGGCCTGGGTGACCTGAAAACACATTACAGGATCCACACTGGAGAGAGGCCGTACAGCTGTGAGCTGTGCAAGAAGACCTTCAGCCAGGCGGGCCACCTCACCATCCACATGCGGATGCACACGGGGGAAAGACCGTACAGCTGCAACGAGTGCGGCAAGAAGTTTACAGTGGCCAGCAGCCTTAAATTGCACCAGAGGACTCACACGGGCGAGAAGGAGTACAGCTGCTCATACTGTAGCAAGAGCTTTAGCAGGTCCGGTCACCTGAAGAGACACGAGCTGGTCCACACCAAGGAGAAGGTCTTCCTCTGCAGTCAGTGCGGGAAGACCTACACTGACCAGTCCTCCCTGAAGAAGCACCTGAAGATGCACGTAACAAAAGAGCAGGAGGCTCAGAGTGAAGGAGGCACGTGTGGGGCTGAAAGGAACTTGGACCGACCCGCAGCCTCAGAGACGCTTTCAGACACTCTTAGAAATTAAAACTGTAGGAGGTGAGTCATTTAAAAACTGACAATGAGTACTGTATGTGACTGTAGTCAATGCGATAATGGTACACTTACAAGCTTTTTTAGGGTTTTTTAAGCACATCTAGCTGCCTACTTCTGCAGACGGAGTTTGACTGTACTACATGTAAATGAGGTGCATGAGCTGTCACCTTTTATATCTCAGCTTAGGGGGAATTCCAGTGAAAGGATGTGAGACAGGAGGCTGAGTAAGTGGCAGATTTCTAACTTGATCAGAAAGCAGAAAAAAAAACTTCCATTTACATAAGCAACAGAGCCAGTTGGGACTACAGGTGCCAAAGTCGTCTAGAACCACTAAGCACAAACTCCTAATGTAAATGCTGTACTGCTAGTGTCTCAAAAATTCTCCATCTATTTAAAAAACAAAATCGAGTTCAGGGTTGCAAGGGCGCTAGTCACGAGTCCATCACTTGGCTTATCATAATTAAAAAACTTAAAATGTAATAGAAAATAAAAACCAAACTAGCCGGCCTGCAGATTTGAACACAGCATTCATATATGTTGATCATATATGAATGCTTATAAAACAATAATATTTTTACATTGTCATAATATTGTTGTAATAAAGGAAAAAATGTGCATATAATAATCTTATAGCATTTCTTACTGGCGCTTGTCACATAAATATAAAGATTTTAGATGCTCTTTAAAAACTACAAACATTCTTAGTGTTGTTGCACTGAGCACTGAGGGATCTTCCAGGATTGTTGATCCTGTTTTCCAGAGAGCTGATTGGTCAGTGGAGTTTGATCTGAAAGATTTTTTCTCCTGGAGTTACCGTAGTGATATACCCCCATTAACCACGTGTTTCAGCATGAACCCCGTTAATGCTGAAACACAGGGTTAATCCTGAAGTTACCTTGATAAGCCCAAATCCTGCTTCATTGTATGAACCTCTAAAGCCTCATCTGCAGAAAAAAATCTGTCACTTAATTCTGGCATGAAAACAACAAACTCTGAAGGTTTCTTCAGAGTACAGCTAGTACTGTGAGCTGTGGTTAAAAGCTCCAAAAAGCCTGTAAGTGGAACTGAAGTTAACATTAATTTGTGCAACTACTGATCCTGATGTTGTGTGTGTGTGTGTGTGTGTGTGTGTGTGTGTGTGTGTGTGTGTGTGTGTGTGTGTGTGTGTGTGGGGGTTCGTACTATCCTGGTGGGGACCAAAATCTGACTTTTACTATCCTGGTGGGGACCAAAATCTGACTTTTACTATCCTGGTGGGGACTTTCTGCACCGTGGGGACCAAAATCCAGGTCCCCTCAGGGTTGAAAGCAATTTTCACACTCAAAATGCGGTTTTACTGTCAGGGTTACAATTAGGTTATGGTTAGGTTTAGGGTAAGGGTTAGGGTTAGGCATTCATTTTTAATGGTTAGGGTTAGGGTAAGGGGCTAGGGAAAGCATTATGTCAATGGGATGTCCCCACGAGGATAGCAAACCAGACGTGTGTGTGTGTGTGTGTGTGTGTGTGTGTGTGTGTGTGTGTGTGTGTGTGTGTGTGTGTGTGTGACAGTGCAATACACTGTTGTCCAGTCTGTGCTGTATTAATCTATTGTAAATGGAAGAAAATCTGTTTCCTTTGTAGCCCTGTCTGTCATAACACACTGGTTTTTTTAATGTACCTTTACTTTGAAAGACAAATTATTGACTTTGTTTAAGACACTAAGTCGTTGCTACGAGATTAAATTCAACAGTGGCTCTGTCTAAAATTTTTAATTTAACATGATTTGCCCGCAGGGGGGCAGCACCAGAATAACACTATAATTATGTCACTCACAGGCGTATTCACTTAATAATGAACAGCGTGGTCAAATTTGATTAATTTAGTGCTGTATATAGCTTTAACTATAGAGTTAGCACATGATCCTTTGACCTGAGAGGAATGTATCTGTGTAATAACGTCACAAAAAAATGTTTCTATCAATATTGTAACTGTTTAGTAAGTCATGCTGATCTTAGAGGATTAGCTTAGGCTTGCTAACAGTTACATACAGCTGGGTAAAAGCCCATCTTCATGATTGTTGTGGGACCTGCTTGTTGTATATCAGTTTATATGAGCAGATGTGTCCGCCTTTGTGCTACTTAAAGCCTGTTTGTGTGATCTGTGTCTAAATTAAAGAGATGCATTAACGAAAACAGATTTTCATGTTTTATTGAGCTTTTATACGGTTAAAAAAAAGCACAAAACACAGAAACATTCAAACACATTCAGTGCACGATGAAAATAAAAAACACCACAGTGTGGTATTCAGATTGTGGTAAGGTGAACTGCTTTTACTGTCACTGAAGTGTCTCGTGCATTGATAGGTATGTAACAGTGCTAGAGCTAGAATCCAGGTGTGCAATGCTTCCAGAAACATGAAGACTGGGCTGTAAGCGCAGCTAGAGTGATTTCTACGAAACGAATGTGAGAAAATTGGAGCTTCATTTTTGGATTTTAATACATTTAGAAAAAAAACCCCGCTTAAGAGTTACTGAGTGTAGATTTTACTGGTAATTAAAAAAAAAAAAGTTTATTTAAAAATCATAAAATAAGGAGCCTTGAATAATTAGATAATAGCTTCTGTGCAAAATGGTTACACATTCCCTGTCTTCTAGGTTCAAGTCCTTTCAGCCATCAAATGTTCCACTGCTGCTACAAGTATCAAGTATTTGTGTGAATTTAAAGGGAAGATCATGGCACTGTGAATTTCAGGGACTCTGCATGTGAAAATTTATCATCTTTATGAAAGGGATTTATGACCTGCTGCCCCATCGCGGTCAGACTGCAGGTATCTGAGGTTTGAATATGTAAAATATTGCCAAAAGGAAGCGGCGACTTCATCTCACCAACGTGTACTCATATCTGTCCACGATTGTTTTTTGCCTGATTTCCAAACATGAAATTTTATCGCTGGTGTTTCTCGTTGCCTTAAATGCAATTAGTCTCTGTTGTCTGCGCTCATGTGGATTAGATTCCTTGTAGTTTGCGACTCAAACTGAGGGCATGGCTACACGCGAGGACGAAAAGGGCATGCATGTTTATTTAATCAGATATATAAAGCAATAGGTGTGCATGGTTTTTTTAAAAAAAAAATTGAATTAAAGAAAATGTAACAGTGGCAGAGTGAAATCACATAAAGTGTCACAGCACACCTACTGACAGCACCCACTGTAACTGCTGTTTGAGGGTGTCACTAACTAACCTCTAAGATACTCATTCCTTTATTAATTATCCTATGATATCTAGTAAAATAACAATGATTTTTACAACTTCCCACAGCCCTTAAAGATGTATTATTTCAGAGCTATCTGTAGGTCTGACCTTTCTTGTTAATTAAACCAAGAACTTCAAAATTCTGGGGTCTTGTAGGGCGCTTAGATCTTTTTACCTCATTGGTAAATGTTTCATTAATCATCATTTTCAACATGCAATCAAGCAGGAGCAGTACATTTGTTCGAATACATCCAACATACATGTAGCCCCGCTGGATTTAAGTGTTGCTCCTCTGGCTGCAGGTGATGCTCCATGGCAGCCCCTCCTTGGACAGATACAGCACAGGCTGAATGGTGCTGCTGAAGTCCATCAAGCCGAAGGCGATGTAGTGAATATAGCAGCGAAACACATCGGGGGAAAAGTACTCTTTGAAGGGGAAGAGTGCGACAGGTGGAAAGTAGTTGAACACTATGATAGCCAGGATAATGAGGACCATCTTGAAGGCTTTCTTCTTGACGGGATGCATGGCATCTCCGCCAGGCCGCGACTGCCTCAGCACCCAGAGGATCGCTACGTTGCAGTACACCATGAAGGCGAACGCTCCGAGGATCATCACCGTGAAGACCTTATCGAAGTTAACGATGTTTCCTGCGCATTTGGCAGCCGCATAGGCCAGAATGATCAGCCAGACCACAATGGCCAGGACTGCCCTGTGCAGACGGTCTTTGAGCTTAGTGAAGATGATGGGGTGGACCACGGCCATGTAGCGGTCCAGGCAGATGCAGGAGAGGAAGAAGGGCGAGGAGTCTTTCATGCCGTAGAAGAAGCGCAGGACGTACCAGGTGCTGGTGGTCGTGGTGAGGAAGACGAGGTTTACGAGCTCCAGGGGAGGGATGAGACAGAAGAGGACGTCCAGAACTGCCAGATGAAGGATGAAGATGTCAGAGGTGGAAGAGTCGCGTTTGTTCTTGTGGATGAGCCACAGCACCGTGACGTTGGCTGGGATGCCTAGGAACATGTTAGTGAACTGCAGGCTCAGATACCAGATAAGTACGGCAGGCATGTTTCTGCAGGACTCGTACACTGTCTTCTCAACCGCAGTGGAGTTGAGCGGTCTGTGAGAGATGAAGAGCAGAGACGAATTGACGTAGAAAACCTCCATGACCTCTCAACTAGTTCAGAAAGGGAAGTATTGAGAAGATGTGCAAAGATCTGTAAGATAAGAGGCCGGCAAGGCCCGTTAGAATCAAGAGTCAAGCAGTAACACAGTATTAAAGTGTTTCAGGGTGATGGTTGGTAGAGACGAGTTGACATAGAGCTGTTGCTATCCTACTGCTGCTTTAACATTTCACTTTACTGTGTCTCTTTAAGCTTAAGTTATGTGTGGCTAATTTTGTTGCTATATTGGGAGTTATACTGTCACAATATATGCGTTTGCATTTACAGCAGCACAGCATCTATTTTTGTATTTTTGACACTTGAGCCAGAGATAAATGAACACATGAAGAATAACTGGTTGAATCCAGACTTCACACTTTTTTTTTTTTACCTTTTTTTAAACAGGGTTAAAAAAAACTCTTCAATACCCAAGTGAACATCCTGATGCTGCAAGTAAAACTGAAGTCTTATTATTTTATTTTTTTTACTAATAACAGCTGGCTAATGTTAGAAAGATCATAAACAGAATGAGTTACAGCTGATAAATCCAGTAATGATACACCTCTCACCCTTTATTCATATTGATATGAACAGAAATCGTCTTACCTCTCAGCCTCTTTTGCCTTAAACTGTTCAAGTATGACACCCTCAATAGCCTCGCAACCTCATATACAAAGTTTTTACACCCCCCCACAGAGCTTTGACGTGACTGTGTATAATATTATCGAACGTTCAATAAACAGCTGCTGGAATTGTTTGTGTGGGTTTGTGCATGTTTCCATGCACCACACCATTTCTATTTGTGGCATGTAAATGTGCAACCAGAGCAGAACAGAGCTCCATTTCATGCAGAACAAGCCAATGAAGAAAACACGGCCACCAAGACTTATCAGCTAACACAGGATGCAGACACTTAAGCAAAACTGTTTCTACTGTAATCTAGCGATCAGGAGTTACCAGGTGCTCACCTGATTAATGGGATGTCTTCCTGAAGCGGCTGGTGCCCAAAATCTCCACGAATCATTCATGTGTCTCCTGTTTACATCTTTTCCAGTTTGAGAGCCCCTGCCTCAAAATGATTAAGAAACATATGAAGGAACATGAGCCAACACTTCGGGGATCATCCAATCACAGCGTGGAGATGAGGGCGTGGAGGCTGAGGATCTCCCTCTGGATGCCACGATGTCTTTTTTGGCCCGCGTGCACCACCTTTAAAATTAACACTGACAAAACTAACGCAAGTAATTTCTCGAATGGGTGAAAGGTAGTTGAAGTGGTTTGAAATAAACAGCTAAAGGAAAAAAAAAAAAACAGGTTAAAACAAAGATTAAGGGAGGAGCAGATGTTGCGGCAAGTCGTCATCCATTCACAGCGATTGGCAATGATGCAACAAACTAATGGTGCCTGACGGAAAATCGGCAGTAAACAACTGATGCAACAGTCCAGAAAAATCACTTCTGATTGGTGTAACATGTGTAACAGGTTACATGAGACTGTCAGGTTTCACGGTGTGATGTCTGCCGGGTGGGTTATCAAGCACGCCAAACGGGGGACGCGTCCTTATTCCTACTGAAATACTGCACGTCACCTCACATCATGATTCACAGTTACACCATGAATGCTTTGAGGATCTATGGAGACCTTTGATGTGGAGGATTACAGAATTACCTCTCAGGTGACCTTTGACCTTTTCACAACTAATCACAATTAATTAAAAGACCGTTGTGAAGTTTACAGTCTCTGAACATGTAAATGCCTGTAAATCATTCTGTCAGTCCCTTCATGGCGTCCTGCTCTTTTATAGCGTTTCAGTGGTTTGGGTTGTTTGAACAGCTTTACAAGGTGCCTGCTGAGGTTTGTTTACCTTTGAGTTTGTGTGTGCGTGTGTGTTGTTGTCAGGTATACAGGTGTTTCTCCCTCATGAAAGATGGAAGATTTCCACAGGTTTGCTCTGATACTCTATCATCAGAAAGAACAAAGGCAGATGGCAATGACAGCAACATGTCAGCTGTTTTCTGAATCCAGACACTTTTTGTGGCTTTACATAACTTTTAAATGAATATTAGTATTTTTCATCGAGTTCAAAGACTCTTACCTTGGTCATATTGTAGAGCATAATCCTTTATATCTATGCTGTTCCTGTGCAGATAACGATCACACTGATATCCGTCATCGGTGTCAGTTGTCGGTGTCGACGGTGACTCGAGTATAATTTAGACTTGGCGAGCCTCCTTGTGCGCACACAGACCTGCCCAGGAACAGCGTGATTTTCCACATCTGTTGCATCGTATGACCATCTGGCTGCGAGCAGTTTGACATTAGACGTCACACTGAGTTGCATTGTTTGGACCGCCAAGGTTTCGCAGTCCATGACAGTGCAGCGTCTTTATAAAGTATTTTATTTACAATTTTTTCTAGGAGAAAATAGTGTGAATTGGGAAAAACTTGTTAGAAGGATCACATTCATTCTTTAACACAGCCTGAACTCTCTTAGGCAGCTTTCCTGTACTTTCTTTAAATAGTTTTCTGGAATAGTTTTCCAGGCTTCTTCAAAGCTCTTCTTTGGATGTTGGATGCCTTTTGTTCTGTTCTCTGTCCACATGATCCCACACTGCTTCAATAATGATGAGGTCTGGGCTCTGGGGAGGCCAATCCATGAATGCTTCACTGTTTTTCTATCCAGGTATGTTTGTACTGCATTTGCTATGTGTTTGGGATCATTGTCGTGCTAAAAAATGAAGCTATTGCCAATAAAACGTTTTCCAAATGGTATTGCACAGTGGATCGGAATTTGACGGCACTTTTCTGTGTTCATAATTCTGTAGATTTTCACAAGATCTCCAACACCTCTAACTAAAATGAAGCCAGAGGCAGAGCCTCCACCTGTTGTCACTGGTTTTCAGTCCAGTTTTTGTGATATTTGGCATACCTCAGGCGTTTCTCCTCATTTGCCTTTCGTAAGAATGGCTTCTTGACAGCCACCTTTCCACTGAAGCTATTTCTGAAGTGCTTTCAGTGAACAGTAGATGGATCCACTGAAGGTCTAGATCAGGGGTGCCCAATCCCAGTCCTCGAGAGCTACCGTCCTGCAGCTTTTAGATGGATCCTTGTTCCGACACACCTGAATCAAATGAATGGCTTGTTATCAGGCATTTGCCAAACTTGATGGCATGCTGAAGAGGCAATCAAACCATTTGATTCAGCTGTGTTGGAGTAGGGCTGCATCTAAAAGCTCCAGGACAGTAGCTCTCGAGAACTGGGATTGGGCACCCCTGGTCTAGATGTATCTCTCAGTCCTGTGTCAGGTCTTTGTCTTATTTATTAAGGATATGAACTTTAGATACTGTACATTTTCTCTAGATAGGATTCATTTTATTCCTCGTGGTTCTTTTTTGTCCTCCACTTGTCCATCTTCCAGAAATCTTTTAAGGACAGACTGCACACCACACTGAGATATGCCAAGTTTTCAGTTAATAGCTCTTTGGGAATCAGCTTGTTGGTGCACAAATACTGTTTTATGCCTGTCAAACTGTGCTATCTTTGGCATTTTTTGCAGATTGAACTAAAGACATGGAAATAAATCATGCATTTTTGCAACAGGCTGCTAGTACCAAAGTTATGTGTAGACACAACAATGGTTCCTCCCTTGGATTAGGTTCCTTTAAATGATGCTCAGTTGGTCCCAAGGGGTCCAAAGTGCGCCCAGAAAATATCTGCCACACCATTACAGCACCACCAACCTAAATATTCATGTACTGTGCAACAAATTCTGACCCTACCATCCAAATACACACCAGAAATCAAGATTCTTCAGACCAGGCAACGATTTTCCCTGACTTTGACTGTCCAATTTGGGTTAGTCCATGTGAATTGTAGCTTTCTTAACTGATGAGAGTGGTGCACAGTGTGATCTTCTCATGCTGTAGTTAATGTTCAACTTGTTGTGGTCTTTTGCATACTTGGTTGTAATTAGCTGTTATTTGAGCCTTCCTGTCGGCTTGCAGCAGTCTATTTTCCTGATTTCTAACAAGACATTTTCTCCCTGAGAACTGCTGCTCACTTAATAGTTTCTTTTTTGCAGACCATCCTCTAAAAGACCTTAGGCATGGTTGTTTGGGAAAATCCCAGTAGGTCAGCCTGTTTGGCTCTAAAAACCCCCACACCCCATTTAAAGTCACTTAAATCCTCTTTCTTCCCTATTCTGAAGTTCAGTTTAAACTTCAGCAGGTCGTCTGGATCGTGTCTACATGCATAAAGGCAGTGAGTTGTTGCCATCTGTGGGAGAAGTGCAAATGTGTTGCATTAATTACATCAGGTAATCATCGCTAACAGCCAACAAGGGAAATCTCCTGGAATTATGACCAGAATTCACAGCAGAGCTAAACGGGCCAGATTATCCTTGAATATCAGTTCTACTTGAGTTTTTCTTTTATAAAGATATTTAACTGCTTTGTCGTGTAAACTGCAATTGCAGTTCGTGACTAGCAAACTGCATCAAAATATGGAAGCAGAAAAAGAGAAGCAAGACCACAGAGCTGCTCATCTTTTCTGATTTGGAGACTAGATGATATTGCTTTTGCATCAGCATCCACATTTCTTTTAAATAAGCTTTGTGCACACTGAAAGATAATCGATATGAAAAGAGCTCAGTTTCAAACAAATATCATCTGTTTCTGTCATATTGTGCTGTTTTTATAATATTGTGTTTATTCTTTAATTTAAGTGTTTAGCGTCAGCACAGCTTGTGGGAAAATGCATCTCGAAGAACCACAGAACCAGTGTCATCGCTGTCATGTTTATTTCTGACATTTAACCTGAAGTCTGAGTCCTCTCAATAGAAAGCAGAAGGAAAAAGAGTTTCACACATCATGCAGTTTGAGCAGCAAGAAACATACAATCAAACAAGTTGGGGCTGGATACCCACACGGCACAGAAACTGTGTTATACGCAGACATCCCAGCAGTACCATACAGTTGCTATTAAACCATAATGTGTTTAATTATTTCTATTTCCACCCACAAACTAAACAGTACTCCTGTAAACTTGCAGACTGCTGGTAAAAGGGGAAACGTACAAGGACAAAACAGGGTTTTCACATCTGTGCTAGCGTTTTAATCTCTAAGATTCAAAGTGAAATCTCTTCAGAGAATAGAGTGATTTAGTATAGTTCCCCCACCTGGCTTCTAAATCCTAAAATCTGATCCCTTAGGTCATCGAGGCAGGTCCTCCAGGGGTGTCCTGTGGTGTCTGGCACCAGATCGTTTGGGCCTCTGTGGATCAAGCTTGTCCTGCATCAGCAAGGCTGGAAGCCAGATGTCTGCCATGCTCCTTGAGCATCTTCAGCGGCGTTTGCAGAGTGGCAGGCTGCTGCTATCAGTTTGACCATCAGCAGTGTTTAGGCAAATGTTATAAGTCAAAGTAACATCAGCGCAAATTCTAGGGAATAATATTTCCCAACAGAACACTCCATTGTATCGGAGTGATCAGTGCTTACTTTGTTTATCTGTATTACTGGGTTTTTTTTCTGGCAGCAGCTTTTCCGAAACATTCACCATCTACTACGTTCATGCTCCGCAGCT
This sequence comes from Pelmatolapia mariae, assembly GCF_036321145.2. Classification (NCBI taxonomy): domain Eukaryota; kingdom Metazoa; phylum Chordata; class Actinopteri; order Cichliformes; family Cichlidae; genus Pelmatolapia; species Pelmatolapia mariae. The sequence goes on along the minus strand of NC_086233.1, from coordinate 22,952,129 downwards.
TTCTTCCACATGCAAACTTCCAAATTTCCCTAATCCACCTCTGCCTCTGCATCTCATTGGATAGTAGGCTATCCTTCCATATTTTTTTTCTCCAGTCTTTAAAAAAAGATAATAACATTCAAAAATTGAGAAACATTTAACACGCTACTATGAAATACAAACCGCTCTTTCAGTAATTCATCTCTGTCAGCGTTTGAAATCAAACACTGTGAAACCAGGGAAACGTGCTATTGAGGATTCATTTACATCAAAGGGGAGAAATACTGAAAGTCGGGGACACAGTGTCTCTTATACAGATTGAAATAAAAGTACCAAACTTAAAAAAAATGTATTTAGGTCACAGCAAGTGTATCCAGCTAATGATTTGTTTTCCTTTTTTAAGAGTATGGCGTTTTATTCCAAGAGAAATGTCTCCTCCCCGCCACTTCCACTGTCCAATAGCTTCTCAAACCGCTACTTAAGGAGCGATGGTGGACTCCCGGTGAATGTAAACGCTCTCGTTATTTGATTGTTGTGCAGTGGAGATCCTCTAATCCTGCAAGAAATGGAGTGATGGGACCATGAGCCTCAAGTTCTAGTCTTCTTTTTTTTCTAACCCTAACAGGAGTGTTACTGCAGTACTCGTACAACGAGAAGTAAAAAAAGAAAAAAAAGAAAACGGATTTAGACAGGATCAAGGTTAGGATCAGGAGTGCTCGCATCTAGCAGCAGTGTGTGGTTTGATTTGGGTTGGAGTGCTCGCATTTATGGCTAAAGGTGCATCACTGTCCCGAACGGGCAGCTGGGTAAACAGGAGCCAGTTTCAGATTACCGGCGTGCTGATATGACATCATCGTGATGTCTCCTAGCTGACGTTTGGTGTTGGGTGGAGTTTCTTTTTTTTTCTTTTTTTTTCAGATAAAGGTGGAATCCAAGGTGCTTGTGTCTTGTGCACTGCGGGCTCGGGCCTCAAAAAGCTGCTTTATCAAAGCCGACTTCTCCTGCTCCAGCTGGGTGATCCGCTCGCTTTTCTCCGTCACCTCCTTAAAGAAAAGGTAGAAGAGAAAATAAGTGAGCAGGCTTAAAAAAAACAAACAAACAGTATGTTTGGTTGGTTATTGGTGACACATTAAATATATAAAACCTGCGTGAGGAGGCGGTTCTGGTCCTTCAGTCTCTGGATGGCTTGTGGAGGAGCTGGAGCAGGAGGCTGGGCGTTAGCTGAGAGAGCTGCTGTCTGAGCGCCGCTGGAAGGAAATGGCTGCTAAGAAACGAACAGGAACCTGTTACACTTCAGCTCTGCCACAGTGTGTCACAGAGTAACAAAATTAACATGTTGAACATTAACCTGGCTTCCCTTCAACTGCTTTGCCTGCTTCAGGCTATTTATTATTATTTTGAGAAATATTTACTGCATTCAACATTTCCAGGTAACAAAAAGAAAAGAGATACTCTGAGTAGGACAAAATTAGGTTTTAAATACATTCCACTTATTTATTTAATTTCTTTCATTTCATGTCATTTAATAAAACTCTGATAATGCCGAGACCCACGTCCTTTATTACAGCTAAATGATTATAAGCATACTGTTTCTCAGGTTTTGTGACTCTCGGGGATTTTATTCTAAAAAATGCTGATTCTTAACCCCAATTCTTTCATTAGAGTAGCAAATATTCAGGCCCCGTAGGGTTGTGGTTGGCTTATTACAAACACATACATTACAACATTACACAATTTACACAGGCTGACATGGCACTTAATCTACAGACAACAGAGAAAGACAATATTGAAACCCCACATAAAGAGTTCCTCAGGGGCTTGGCATGCTAAGCATGTTCTGGCTATTGGACATTTTGAAAAGGTCGAGAAAAGTTGAAATCCAAATTTAGGGGTTGTAATTAGATTACACAAATAAATCCCAAATCATTAGCAATGCCTGACTCTGCTTAAATCCTAAAACAAAGAAAAACAAAAGATAAACTCACCATTCCCGTGCAGGAAATAAGCTCATTAAGGCAGCGGTTGGCTTCTTGTAATTTGGGAATGAGAGCATTCATGCGACTCTGATTGGCTTCTGTGAAAAAATCCTGCAAACGAGAGAGCATGAAAAAACGATCAGGATGACATTCAAGCATCAAGAGAAAGAAAGATCTGATGGCAAGCTAGGATGGTGACTTGACAAAGCATTAGTAAGCTCAGGTGAAAAATTGTGTCCAATCAGGTAAAAGTGCTTGAAAAACATTTGCAGAGACATAAACCAAGCCTTGTTACATATTTTTATTTTGTCAGAGGTAACTGAATTACTCTTCTCCTGCCCTTAAATTATCAGTTTCCTGCATTTCTCGCTCACATTTACAAGCAGTGACTGGAAAGGCTATAGCAGAAAGTTGTATATAAAAGATGGAAGTCGTGCCTTAAACCTGCATTCTTTCTAATAGCCAGCAGGGGGTCACTTCTTTTTGTATGTAGCAGCCATTCCCAAACTTCACACTGCTTAATCCACCCAACCTTAAAACTGTGACTCTGTGGAAAATAAAGCATTTCCTATGTGTTCTCATTCATTAATCCTGATGATTTTCCATCAACAGCCTTACTTACCCGTTTAAATTTCTTTCAAGCTAATAACAAAAGATAAGACAAGTTTAAGATCAAAAATTGGTCAGAAAAATGAAAAATAATAGTAAGTCACTTTTAGATCCCAAGGTTTTTCCCCCCCAGGATTTCAAAAGAAAAACATAATGGGGGAAAAATGTATATACAGTCAGGTCCATAAATATTGGGACATCGACACAATTCTAACATTTTTGGCTCTATACACCACCACAATGGATTCCAAATGAAACGAACAAGACATGCTTTAACTGCAGACTGTCAGCTTTTATTTGAGGGTATTTACATCCAAATCAGGTGAACGGTGTAGGAATTACAACAGTTTGCAAATGTGCCTCCCACTTCTCAAGGGACCAAAAGTAATGGGACAGAATAAGAACCATAAATCAAACATTCATTTTTTAATACTTGGTTGCAAATCCTTTGCAGTCAATCACAGCCTGAAGTCTGGAACACATAGACATCACCAGACGCCGGCTTTCATCCCTGGTGATGCTCTGCCAGGCCTCTACTGCAACCGTCTTCAGTTCCTGCTTGTTCTTGGAACATTTTCCCTTCAGTTTTGTCTTCAGCAAGTGAAATACATGCTCAATCGGATTCAGGTCAGGTGATTGACTTGGCCATTGCAAAACGGTCCACTTCTTTCCCTTCAAAAACTCTTTGGTTGCTTTTGCAGTATGCTTTGGGTCGTTGTCCATCTGCACTGTGAAGCGCCGTCCAATGAGTTTTGAAGCATTTGTCTCAATATGAGCAGAAAATATTGCCCGAAACACTTCAGAATTCATCGTGCTGCTTTTGTCAGCAGTCATATCATCAATAAATACAAGAGAACCAGTTCCACTGGCAGCCATACATGCCCACGCCATGACACTTCCACCACAATGCTTCACTGATGAGGTGGTATACTTAGGATCATGAGCAGTTCCTTTCCTTCTCCATATTCTTCTCTTCTCTTCTCATCACTCTGGTACAAGTTGATCTTGGTCTCGTCTGTCCATAGGATGTTGTTCCAGAACTGTGACGGCTTTTTTAGATGTTGTTTGGCAAACTCTAATCTGGCCTGCCTGTTTGTGGGGCTCACCAAAGGTTTACATCTTGTGGTGAACCCTCTGTATTCACACTGGTGGAGCCTCCTCTTGATTGTTGACTTTGACACACATACACATACCTCCTGGAGAGTGTTCTTGATCTGGCCAACTGTTGTGAAGGGTGTTTTCTTCACCAGGGAAAGGATTCTTCGGTCATCCACCACAGTTGTTTTCCGTGGTCTTCCGGGTCTTTTGGCGTTGCTGAGCTCACCGGTGCGTTCCTTCTTTTTGAGAATGTTCCAAACAGTTGTTTTGGCCACGCCTGATGTTTTTGCTCTCTCTCTGATGGGTTTGTTTTGTTTTTTTCAGCCTAATGATGGCTTGCTTCACTGATAGTGACAGCTCTTTGGATCGCATCCTGGCAGTTGACAGCAACAGGTTCCAAATGCAAACAGCACACTTGAAATGAACTCTGGACCTTTTATTTGTTCATTGTAATTGGGGTAATGAGGGAATAACACACACCTGGCCATGGAACAGCTGAGAAGCCAATTGTCCCATTACTTTTGGTCCCTTGAGAAGTGGGAGGCACATTTGCAAACTGTTGTAATTCCTACACCGTTCACCTGATTTGGATGTAAATACCCTCAAATAAAAGCTGACAGTCTGCAGTTAAAGCACGTCTTGTTCGTTTCATTTGGGATCCATTGTGGTGGTGTATGGAGCCAAAAATGTTAGAATTGTGTCGATGTCCCAATATTTATGGACCTGACTGTATGTATATATCAGCTTATGCTACTAGTTTTTTTTAAGTTGCAATTTTTAACATTATGAATTCCTTTGTATTTATATATTTTTTAAATCTTAAATTGTTATTTCTTATATAATCTTATATATTTTATTATTCAAATTATTGTTGTTGTTGTTATTATTATTATTTAAAAAAACAACTTTAAAATGACCCCTCACCCCACCTCCAGTACCATTACAGCCTACCACTGTGAAAGTGACTTTGATTTATGTGCTCAGTAAGCACTTTCTTTTACTCTGTGACTAACAATGCACTACTAAATAAGTGACTTCAAAAAAGGATCAGATGTTAGCCACATCCATCTTTTATATACAGTCTGTATCAATGATTGAAAAAATGTCATACTTCTGTGACACGAGGTGAGCAAAGTTGATTAATTAATAACTGATTTGAAGCAAAGTCAAATCATATCAAAGCTGCAGTAGGCAGAAATAAGAAAATAAAGAGTCCACCATCATCCTGCAGCTTACTATAGCCCTTCAGTTAAAAAACAAATAAATACAACATTTCAAACCCAACTTTCTGACATGAAAGTCTTCTCTTTAATCAGCTCCATCACCATGTCTATTATTTATATTCAGATTTTTATTCATATCGTGAAATCACAGCAGTTGCCTTAAGGTGCTTTATATTGAAAGGTAAAGACTTTACAATGATAGAATAGAGTCTTTTGTACTTTTTCTAATGCTTCATAATATTCAGCTGATCTTTTAAGAAATGTGATTCCCTAAAGTCGCCCATAATTAACTAGATTTTCTAAAGCCTGAAATAGTGCACGGTCGTAGATCCCTGTTGGGCAACTTGTGTTAATTTAAAAAAAATAAAATAAAACATGTTGCCTACTTCAATTTTAACGAAGAGCCGGGAGCGCACTCAAACTGTGCAACCTCCAGTTCACACTGAATGCAATATCACAACAAAGTCGCAGCCTCATTCTTAGTGTTTTCATTCATTTCACAGACTAACAATTTATAATTGTATGTTTTAAACAATTAGTCCTTATTCTAGATATTTCAGAAGCACCGTCTTGTGATGCAACATGGTCTATAAGTTTTATTTTAAATGCATATCACACTTTGTAGCTGTTTCACAGTAGTGTTTGAACTGACCGCACAGTGTGAGCTTTGGCCGATGTGCCGCTGTCTCTCTGTGACATTGTGGATTTGGTCCTGGTACCATTCTCGGGCCCGCTCCACCACTTCCAGGCCCGCCAGCAGGGAATCCTTCTCCTGCTCCAGCTCTTTCATTTGCTTCAACTGCGTGAGTTGAAATTGAAAAGCAGATGTAGGAGAGTGAAAAGAAAGAGGTTGGTTAAGAACCTAAAACAAACTCACCTGAAGTTAATTTCTGTATAGATTCCCCACTGAGACTCTAATGAATGAAAACATTTAAGTTTCGTGACATCACTAAGAGAGCTTTCGAATCAAGATGAAATCTAATCACTGATTTATTTTAATTTTTTTGCCAGCACTCTGCATGGTAGACAAACTCCAGTCTTTTCACAAGGGCATCCGCAGCACGCTCTTTTGTGCTGGCTGAGACAATGGCGCCACACCAATTGTGTGGGACTCTCTCCCATCATGAACAATGTTTAGAGGAGCAATCACCCCCAGCACTATGGCAACCGCACAGCAACCTAAGAATGGGGTAAACAGCACTTCAGCTATGGCCACCCCAGTGTTTGTGAAAGAGAGACAGAGAGGAAGAGATGTGTGACAGAAAAAGCATGTTTGTGTGAGTGTGTGTGTGTTTGCAGCCCAGCAAGGCTGCAATGAGTTGTGCTGACCAGGCTGTCCATGCAGCAAGCTGCCACAGTCAAGGCCTCACTGTTGGCATTCAGCCACCTGGTGTGTCATCTATGTCTATCTATCCACCCATGGCTCCATCCATCCAGCCAACCCTGCACAGCTCCCTACATTCCACAGATCATCGCTCATACACCAGTAAACATGCAGGAAACACTGCCTGACGACACACTAAAATCCTTCACCAAAACTCACTCTCACTCGCACTAAAGTGAGAGTGTTCACAAATGAAGAGGAGAGGAGGGGGCCTCTGATAATGAAATGGTCGGAGGGGGGAGTCCATGTTAAGAATGAAGCACCAGCATCAAATCTCCCAAAGGGTGCAAAAAAGAGAAAATACTCACAGAAGAAGTAGAACAGCAAAAAGCTTAAAGGGTTATGGAAGACTTGTGCTTTCGTGCTGTCAAAAATGCACACGAAAGCACAGATTTGATACCAAACTGATTCAAAGAACACAAGGTGTTTTCAAGCTAAAAGTGATAAAAGTGATAAAAACAAGGATATTTATGAAGACTTATTCTGATCATTTGATTAATTGGCAAGTCTCCTTTCCTGACATGTTTAATATACCTGAATATTAAAGAAACTAAGGCAGGAAGTGCACACATTGGTGAAGAAATGATTTAAAATGGTATGCTCTGTCAATCAGCTAACTCACATCATTTAGTTACATTTTCTTTAATTAATCAGACTTCTTAGAGACTTTTATTTTTCAAATCATAACCCAAAAAGTCAAACTTACACTCAAACTGTATCAAATCCTCACAATGGAGACACTGTAACCACCAAAAAAATCTTTGTTACTTTGTAACTTTCACACAATTTTGGGCACAAAGAAAAACCTCATAAGTACAAATCATTAATTTCTACTGTCCATTTCAGCTCATACATCAAAAAGCTACTGGGAAAACTTTACTGACGCTGACACAATTAAATACCAATACAAAATCTTCAACAGTGTAACCTTTTCTTTACAAAACCATCTCACAGATAGCCTCTAAATGCCTCTATCCTCTTTGACTATCTCTCCCTCTCCTTCTCCATCCCTCTCGACCTACTCACCCAGAGGAAAAAGTGCAGGGCCTTGCTGCTGTAGAGGCTACTGCTGAGGGGGATGAAGACGGTAGTGTAGGCCGCCCACACAGCCGTTAAAGCTGGGCCAGGCCTGCCAAGCGAGTCCTCTACTTCTACCAGGCCCCTGGGCCCGACTCGGCTCACTACCATCAGGGCAGCAGTGGGCCAAGCCGGCCTGGGGTGGGAGGGAGGGACAGAGGGGAGTGGGGGAAGGAGGAGGAGGAGGAGGAAAGGGGCTGGGATAGAGGAAGAAGGAGGGGAGCCGGTCAGTAAATTTCTCCAGACACAGAGGCCAGGGGAAAAAGAAAGAGACGGAGACGCTGACAAAAACACGCAAAAGGAAGAGGGAGAAGAGGTGAGCTGGAAAGAGTGGAAAACGTTGAGGCAGGGGGAGAGAGGGAGAGCGAGCGCTGGACCACAGGGTGGGAGGGGCAGAGTCAGAGGGGGAGGCAGGGGGGCAGAGGGATGGGAGGGGAATGTGTGGGCCAATAGGAGGTGAAGCAGAATAGAGCCTGCTCTGGAAATGTTTTCTAAACTTGTCAAAATAGATATTTGTCTGTTTTTCATTAAGTTTCCACACAGGCCTCAGTCTCTCTATGAAACTCCAGCACAAATAAAGCAGTGAAAAGGGCCGCCTGCTAAACTACAACGTGTATATGGCTGCTTAATTTATCTTTGTTTTTCCAAACAGGCTTAAACATGTAACATTTTCCAGCTGGTCTGTTTATTCCCGTTTGCATGGTAACTTCATAAAAACCTGAAACGAATGTGTTTGTGTGCTTTTCATTCACCAACCATTCCGTAATCCACTCCATTGGAAATGGTATGCCTCCTCTGCTCTTCCCGGCTCCGCCCGTGTCGCCTTGAGCCGCCGGTAAATCCTGTAGCTGATTCACTCTGAGATCTCGGCAAACCTGATTTCACAACACCTAGACAAACGTGAAACAGACAGTTTCAGCATAGCAATGCAGTCTGGCGTGCACTCAGTTATTCCTGATGACAGTGGATTAAAAACACAACACACTTCACTGTAAAAACATTTGAAAAAGTGACAATCTTGCACAGAAAAGTAAAAATACTCCTATTCTTTGCTGCACTATGACATACTTGTTCTATAATTATTCTTCATTTGGCTGCTCGCTTTAAGGGTCGCCACAATGGATCATCTGCCTCCATCTCACACTATCCTCAGCATCCTCCTCTGTCACACCAACACTCTGTTCCTCTTGAGCCACTCCTGGCTGCTTTTTTCCAGTTATTTTAAAAGATTTTTTATTTATTTATTTAATTGTTTGTCATACTCTGATTTCCAAAGTACTTTCAGATGAAAAACGTCGCATATGAGAATGCATGTTACTCTAACAGTTCACAAAGAGTAAGAAAATGCTTGAACTGATGTATTTGGGCTGCCAGTTTTTACCACAGGAGGGAGCTGCACTCTGTAAATGTGCACTGATGTGGCAGCATTTATATTTTCTGTTTTATTTTAAAGTGTGCATATGGTCATTGTCCCTTGTGTGAATGCTTATAGGGATGTAGAGCATCTGAGCTGTTTCCTGAGCCTTGTTGGCGCTTCTAAAGCCAGCAGTGTGCAGCACTTTAATGTTTAACAAGTGAAGGACTGACAGAAGACATCGGGTTAGGATTATTTCTTAAAAAAGGGACAGACTTTGATTTCACATACTGCAGTCCAAGCAGGAGTAGATCTGCTTCCAGTTACTCTATAGATCTAATAAGGTTTCTCTGCAGGGACAGAGAAGCGGTTCAGGTTGCGAACTGGTTCCAGATTGTCTAATCCGTCACAATCTCTTCCCTTGAGGTGTATCACATTCTTTCATCAATGCTTGAATGTTTGTCTAACAGTAGCACATTGCAAAACAGTGACGTCAAACTTGAGGCAGTCAAGCCCTTTTTTTTAAATACTGTTTCTACACTCCATTCAGACAGAGAGTTAATGAAACTCTTGCATCACTGACACCAAATCTGCACAGGCCTGCTTTTTTCCACATGAATAATAATCAGGAATCAGTGAGCGAATCAATAAAGAATCAAAGCTGTGAACTGAATCGACAGCAGCGCTGGTATCAGTCTAATCTAATTAAAAATCATCCTTATTCTTTTGCCCACATCTACTTTAACTCTTCTCACACCTGGCCTCTATACCTATGAATGTGGAGTTAAGTGAATGTTTTCCTCTTTCCAAGATCATGCTGTCACAGCTGAAGTACATGCAGGTTCTCGTTAAGTGGGCGCTATCTCCAAACTATTCAAAATCTATATGTATCACATCTCAGTGGTATTCTGTGGTATTTTATCATCATCAGATTTTTAGATTTGAGTGCACAGCTTTCACTAAACCAGGAGACAGGGAAAGACAGAGTGAGTGTCTGGGATATGTGATGAAGTTCACGGCGTTGAGGAGGATTTCACTGCTGCCGTGATTCAGAAAGTCCTGGCCTGTGTGCTGTAATCTGGACTAATCCAACAGGGTTTGGCTGCATGTGAGAGATTACAGCATGAACACTGCTGGTCAGTCTGTATTATGCCCCAAAGTGTGCGGACACATAAGCTGCACACTCTTGCTTTGATGCTTTAATATTTCTGCCATTAATGCGCCATTATATCAGCATGCAAACTTTTGCTGATTTTGGAATCCGGATCGTAGTCAGCACCTAATTCCAGTTCATCCCAGAGGTGGGGTCACAAAGCTGGAAGAACAATGCTGTTTAAAATGTAATGGTTTCCCTCGATTTCATTTAATCACAGCGCCAAAAATGACAAAAAGCAGAATAGACGTATGTGAGTCTTTGCATCTGAGCATGAGTGAAAATCAGAATTCACACTGTTCTCAAATGGTATATGCAGTTAAAGCCCTGAGGGCTCAACAGAGAGATGGTAAGAGTGTCACTCTTATTGTAGCTCCACACAGGCCTGAGTGTACAGATATGATGCAAACTCGAATAGACTCAAGCTGAGTGTATGTGACTATATGAAAGGGCAAAAAAGAACTGTCGTTCCATATATGACAGCATGTATATATTAAAGAACTTCACCACAGTAGTGGTGTAAGACCAGAAAGCTAAATACTGAAGACTCAAATGAAACTCTAAATCTTTGCAGTTTCTAACATAATCTCTGACCTATCTTAGGGTTAACGATGGCAATTATTCAACTAAGCACTCGTGACTGCAGCAGAGCCTCTGTTTAAGCCATGACATAATGCCATAATGTGCTATCAAAATCCCAGAGACTGTTACTGGACTCTCTTCAATGTTCCCTTTTTGAACCTGTGGAAAACTCCAGCTGAATAACAAACAGTGACTTGCAAGAAACTCTGAAGATATTGTGCACTTGTGTGGACATCACGGTTCAGTAGCCCCAGTCAAATTATAATAGGGGAATGAAGAGCGTAGGACTGCAGTGGACATATCAGCTCAGGTTATGCATGCAATGTAAGGACTCATCACAGAAATTTAGTGTCATTACTTCTGAGCCCTGGTGTTCTTAATTAGCAGCTTCTCAGTTGCAGATTAGATGCTTTAGTTTTGGAACAATAAAAATCGATTTAGTTAATGCACCCCCCAAAATATCTGCGCGCACATTAATAAATGATTGTTAATTTTGGTTAAGAAATGCCAGAAATGTCTTTGTTTTACAGACTTCAGATCAATCTCTGCCAGTCAGACTAATTTAAAGCCATCATACTGGACTTTGATAATTATGTCTGGCATTTATTAGTAAGTTATTAACATTTTAAAAGATTCATCGCTCTGGCTAGAAATTTCTGAGGTTGTGGAATTTCATATAATTACATGAAAGCAGCATATTGTATAAACTGAGCAAATCTGGATCTGTTTTCAGTGAGCAGTTATGAGTTGCTGTTATAAATGATGACATAATGAGTCCTGCATGAACTCTCTGCCCCCCTCACACACTTGCAGTTTTCTGGTGGCACTTACTTGGTCTCTGGAGCTGTGGAGACTCCAGTGCCAGCGACTCAATGGACCTGCCCCTGCTCTGCTGGTGCTGTGCCGGGTTGGTAACATGGCTCGTGTCGGTGCGGTAACACCCACCCTCTGGAGCGACGGGAATCCGTTCCAAACTCCGCCCGGGTCTCTCGAGGCCCGCGCTGTACCGCGCCGGTCCACACGCCGGGTACCCGGACCCTTCCTCCGGCCTGGCCCGGTTCTGCTGAGGGGGTGCCCGGTGCTGCTGGGTGTTCGTTACGTTACTCGGCCCCAGCGGGCGGACTTTGTTCTCAACCCGAGTCCCGACATTGCATTTGGACAGTGGTGCGAGTTTGTGGTGCTGCTTCGGAGCCTGCTGCGGGTGCACGGCCGCCTGGGCCTTGAAGTTGGAGCTGTTCTCCGGGTTGAGCATGGAGTACCGGAGCCCGGCAACAAAGCGCTCAAAAGTGAGGCAGCCATGCGGTGGTGTGACCCTCCTGAGGCAGCCCAGCACTCCGCCTGGCAGGTCCCGAGTGTCTGCGCCCTGCCAGCGGCTCTCGATCTCTGAGATATGGACGTAGCCCCGACCACCGTCATCCAAAATGTCAAAGAGGGTCCTCAGGCTGTGCAGAAAGGCTTTGGGCAAACCATCTGTTGAATACTCACTTTCTTTGGGCTGCATTTTGGCAGTTTTAAAGCCGTCCGCGGGTCCCCGAAACACCTCTTTCCTCGACCCAGCTCTGCCGTAAATCACTGAAGTCCCGTTCAGCTTGCAGCTCTGGTCAGTCGCGATCAAAGCCATGAAGGTATTGATAGTCCCCAGCTAATCAGTCAAAAACACACTACACGGGTTGCCTAACTGCATGTAAACGCAAAGCTGAAGATACAGAGTATAAAATAAATTCCCGCTTACTTACTGAGCAAGAAAACATATATGTTCATTAACTTTTATCCCCCAAAACGCCTCCGCTGCATATTTTTCGGGAATAACTACCTCCGCCGCTCTGAGATCCATACTTTCCTTTTTCTGCCCAGGACCGCCCTTCAAACGGTTGTGCGCGAGCGTCCCGGGACCAGCCATTGGCCGCGGTGTGCACGAGCTCCGCGCTCATTGGCTCTGACCTGAGGTAGGCTCCAGTTTGAGTTGTGCTTTTGTTATTACTAAAGCTGCGCAGACGTTATTCATAAAGCCTGGATATAATTACATACAGGGCGTTTTTAAATAAAAAAGACGTGCAAACTTTCACCTTACACACGTCATATCCGATACAGAACCCCTTTGTTTAACATTAAATACCTTTAAACTTACAAGTTAAATAAAATAGGCTGTTGATATATGTTTCGTATATCTCAATTTAATAATAGTCATTTAGAATTTATCTCTTTGTCTGCATTAAACTGACTAACACATACCGACTATGCATAAAACATACTTCTGTGCTCCATAAAGAAGTCTAGCAGGCAAAAATAAAGGCAAGTATTCTACAAGACAGTAGAAAGTTGCTTGTTGCAGGTATTCAAGTTATAATCTCCTCGTCATTCTGGTGCCTGCATGCATGGTCTAGATATTCATTGCAGGCAGCAGTGCCAAGTATTGCAATAAAAGTATTTGCTCTCTTCCTGGTTTCTTAATTTTTGTTTTGCATATTTGTCACATTAACATGTTTTAATCATTCAATATTTTTGATATTAGACAAAGCCAGAATAAATACAAATGCTGTTTTTAAATGATGATTTAAAAGTCTTGATATGTGTCCCCTAAACCTAATAAATGGTTGTGCCGACCTTGGCAACAAGAACTGCAGTCAAGCATTTGCAATATCTGGAAACATGTCTCTACGTCACTGTGGAGGAAATTGGCTCATACTTCTTTGCAGAATTGTAGAGTTCACACACCAGTCTGTTTAAGGTCATGCTAAAGCATGTCAATTGGATTTAAGTCCAAATTTTCACTATGCCACTACAAAACCTTTATTTTATTTATTTATTTTATTAATTCAGAGGTGGACTTGCTAGTATCTTTTCAGATTATTGTCCCGTGATGACCAGTCATTCTATTTCAGAATTTGTTTGGTAGAGAACAGAGTTCATGTTTTCATCAAATATGCCTTTGTTTAGGTCCTGAAGCAACAATGCAGCCCCAGACCATCACACTACCACCACCATGTTGCTGCATTGCTCTTTTTATGTTTTATGAAATGCTGTTTTAGTTTTATGCCAGATGTGACGCAACACAAATCTTCCAAAATTATTATTATTATTTTTTTTTTTTATCTCCAGTCTACAGAATATTTTCCCAAAAGGCCTGGGGATCATCAGAATGTTTTTGTTTTTTTATGTGAGACGATCCTTTGTGTTCTTGACAAACAGCCATATTCTGAATTATCTGCAAACCAGAGCGAGAGAGAGTGGAATTGGGCAATCCTACAGGGAGTTCCAGTAATACACTCAAAAGGTAATAAAGGTGTGGATAACTGTTTCAAAATCTTTCGGTGTCAAAGCTGGTTTTAATTTAGTCATGGTTCTCATTTGGTAAAAGCCTCCCATAACAAAATTTCCAGATTTAATTTAAAAGTCAAGGAAATCTACATTAAAAAAAACAACATTTTTCACTACAGTTTGTTCACATCTGGATAAAAAACAATCCAAGCTGAATAGAAAAACTTCAGTTTTTTGGTTCATTAGCTGAAGGATTTTTTTTTTTTTTTTTGCCATTCAGGATTTCAAACTACCCAAACAGTCAAATATGTTCTTAATGGAGCGGTCACTGTTTAGGTGTGGCAGATAGATAAAAATGTGTGTCATCTGCATAACAGTGATTGTCAATTTTGTGTTTTTGAAAGATGAAGCCAAGGAGGTAACATATATCATGAAAAAAGGAGGACCTAAAACGGATCCTTGAGGGATACCACAGATAACGGAAGCTGGGGATAAGGGTTTCCCACATGAACAGAAAAGGTCTATATTTTTCAAATATGAGGAAAACCCACGTAGAACGTGACCCTGTAGACTGACCACAAGCACCAAATGTTTTAAAAGAATGTTATGGTTGATTGAGGTCCATCAACACTAAAATGGCACAAGAACCATTCTCATCAGATAAAAGATTATTGTTATACACCTTTAACAGGGGAGATTCTGTCAGTATGTAAATAGGAATTGATAGTAACCTGATTTAAAGGCTGACCTTTAAATCAGGTTACAGGGTGTGCTATGCATCTTTACGACTTCCTTCATCATACATCAGCTTGAATATTATGTAACATGCATTATGACAAGGTTTTCTCTCAGCGAGTTGACTCAGTCTTTATATTCAATGTTTACACAGAGTCGAAACATCATCTTTTCTGACACTTTTCCTCCTACTTTAGCAGTGAGTAACATGGAAAAACTGTGTGCACAGATGTATGTTTATCTCTGACCTGCCCAGGCTTGAACTTTCCTTACCATTGTCATCAACACAGGGCGAACCGGTGATTTAACTGAAACATGCCGTGTCCTAAAGAATGTGTTGTAATTACCACCTAATGCTTGTTTTACAGTTATTTTTCCTGTTGGGCCAGATTTTAAATTGCACGCTTTCCTTGCCTCGTGTACCAAATGCACAGTCAGGACACATAATCAATACCACCCCCTGCCCCTCCAGTGCACGTCAATCACACACCAGTTCTTCTTCTTAACACATCAATTTCTGTGGATTGATCACCACTGCAGGCCACAGAGAAGAGCCAAATAATTAAAGAGGTTTTGATTTTTCCACTGTGGGGCCAAGATCTTTTTTAGGATTTTTTTGCATCCCTGGCTCAATTTTTATGTAACCATTGAAAGAGAGTGAAAGAAATAGGAGAGACGGATGCACTGTCCAGCTACAGCTCAGTGTAATCGCTCACGGGGTCAGACAACTGAGCGCTCACTCCTGCTCTCCCCCATCTCTCCCTCTCATGTTGTCATGCACGTGCCAGCCAAACACACAGACACACTTGAACCAACACACACTGGGCATTGTTAATCATGCCAGTTGTTGCCGAGGGTGCCCGAAAGGCCAGTCCATAATGCTGTTTAAGGTTTTTTTTTTTTTGGGGGGGGGGGGGGGGGGGTTGTGGTCATGTACTGATCCTCTGCTTCACTGGCCAGTCAGTCCTCTCATGTAACACTCTCTCTCCTCTCATTATCTCCTGTTTGCTCTGATTCTCAAAGTCTTCCCCTTCAGCAGTATCGGTGTGCATGTGACAAAGGATTTGAGAGCTTATTCAGTACATGATGCATGATTTCTTTTTTTTTTGGAAAGACACAAAGAGACTTCAAAACCTTCAAATGCTGGAGGTGTTAAATCAAATCTGAAATATTGTGGGAGGAAGAGAGCGAGAGGAATTAAAAGAGTGGGGGTTGACTCAAGCTGAGCAGTAGGAAAAATAAAAGGAATATTATACCGAAGCCAAAATGGTTCATTATTCAGATTTTCATTTACTATGAGAATCTCCTATATCCGCTGTCTCTCTCAAACGTGCTTTCCACATCTCTGGTCTGAGTTTGTGTTTCCAGCTCTCAGAATAATTCTCTATATTTCGAAGGCTTGAACTTTGGATTTTTCATTCACTTAAGGTATTAAAAGTATGCTTGAAAGACTCTATTGTTTCAATGGGTTGCACTGCATGGTTCAGAATTTACACTACTAATGCCTTATTGTGCAAATAAGTCTGGAGAAAACAGAATAGTCAGACTGCTCATGTTTGCGTCCACTAAACAATCCCATATTGATAGAATTCTATCTTTGTGAATATTTATGGTCCCCAGTTTCGAGGTATCCTTGTAATCTTAAAATAATGCAGTCTCAGTAATGCAGGATTTGCAGTATTTAGTTGGTTGTTATATAAATAGCTCGAGTCTATTCATATTTACATTAGATTTTGTTTTGCATCTGGCATGACAATGCAAGTCTTCTTTTTGCATGAAAGTAGCCTAATAGCCAACAGCAGTCTTCTGCTGCTGTTGCCCATCTACAATAGCTTAAAGTAGTCTGGTCATTTTCCCCTGACCTCTGGTATCAATAAGCCATTTTCTCATTTTCAGACCATTCTCTGTAAACCTTAGAGATGGCTGAGTGGGGAAATCCCAGCAATTTCTCAAATACTCAGACGCTTCTGGCACCAACAACCACACCACATTTAAAGTCACTTAAGTCTCCTTTCTTCCTCAATCTGATGCGTGGACGTGTGGAATGAATGCAATGTATGAAATAAATGTTTGGTTCTGGTACTGTATATTTTAAATAGTGGCCGTATAGTTTAAATAACGAAAAACAGAATACTTTGTTATTTTTACATATTATTGAAGAAAATATTACAAGGTTATTAGCAGAATGGAGTTAAAGCAAAAACTTCCACAGGAAAAACACTGAATTCTTCTCAGTCTGTCGTAATGCAGACAAAAAAGGTAACCTGAAGACTCTATTACAGCACACCTGAACCATTAGACGTCCAGGGGCTGAAAGCTAAATGTTGTCAGGATTAATATGCTGCTACTCTGAGAAAGCAAGGATTTAAAAGGAAGAACTGTCCCCACATGATTTACTCTGTGTAGTTCAGGCATATGTTTAAATAAAAGGTTAGTAACTTGCTTGTCATTTACTGGTTTGGCCCACCAGAGAGTCCAATAAGCAGCTCTACACCATTAGCTTTACAGTAACAAGTAGAAGCTGGTTTTGGAAGTGCACTGTTAATTCTGTTGCACGACAACCCAACACATCCAAATATTAATAACAACAACACCGGATCACAAGCTTTACATCTAATTCCTACTAAAAACCCACAACTAATTCCTGACCTCTGAGTCAGGAAAACCCAGGGTTTTTTTTTTTTAATCCACACATTGATACTGTTATGAAATTTAAGAGCTCCACAACCAGAATAAATATAATACACAATCATGTGGGCCATGCAAAATATGCAGAGCACCACTGAGCTCTTTCTCTTTACATATTTATAATCTTTATATTGTAGATAATAAAATTTGTTTGAAACTTCTTCATTCCATCACGTCACCATATTTTGTCTTCTGTGGTGCTGTTGGTTCCTCTTGTTGGGGTACTGAAAGACAGTAAAGAGAAAGGTAGAGATGAAGCATACGGTCTTCATTTGGTGAATTATAAGTGATGAAATGATACGCACTGATAACTTTTCTGATCATAAATCTATATACCTCAATAGGTTGACTCTTCAATCTTATATCCAAGACAACAGTTAACACAACATTAAATTCACATTTCATACAGTTCTGCACTGTGCTCACCTGGAGGTGGTGACCTGTCTGGGACTTTGCCTGTTTCTAGGAGCAACCAGAGGTCTGAGCATTTCTGCGTTTCCCAGCGAGTCACTGCGTAACTGCCCACTGATGATGCCACTGAGAGCACACAGGGGAGAGACAGACATTTCAGTGGCAGCACTGATGTAAGATCTACATTTGAGAGCTAAATACATTTCTTTATGTATTTTTAATAGTGCAATCCAAATATTTTACTCCTCACCTATTGAAATGAGCAGGTTCCACTGAAGGGGATAAGGAAGCTTCCTCTGTAGGGCCTTCTGAATAGCAAAAAAACCTGCAACACCTGCACCAACAACACAACTCACTGTCACATCTAAAACCAGGGAGAAACATTTACACTTGTAACTGCAGATTTTCTTATTGCTGCTGGTTGTTTTTTTGTTAGTTTTTTTTTTCAATTAAACTAATTTCTAGGTTAAACCTAAAATGACAGATGACCTGACAGCTGAGTGGGTAGGACACAGACGGGTAAATGCCATCAGCAGTGGGCACTGGATTTGATTCCCAGCTGACTGGACATTCACTGTCATTCCCACACTTTCTTTCACCATGTTTCTTGTGGGCTCTGAATAAAACTGAAAATGCCAAACAGTCAAGCTTTTGTTTGGAGGGTGGTAGGTGTACTAGTTTCCCAAAAAGGCATATATCCTCTCACTGGACACTTTATTAGTACAAGGCCTTCAAAAATGGCTTATTTCTTTGTGGCAACTTCAACAAGTTTCTCAAAACATTCCTCAGAGATTTTGGTCCATATCAACATGATCACACACTCATGCACATCCATGATGTGAATCTCCTGTTCCGCAACATCCCAAAGGTGCTCTATTGGATTGATGTTCTTGTTCTTGAAACCAGTTCAAGATGATCTGACCTTTGTGACAGCCATTAGAAGATGGTTACACTGTGGTCACAGAGGAACGGACATGGTCAGTTACTGAAGCAGTGAGTTACTCTAGACTTCCTATCAGCTCAAAGCATGCTGGCCATTCTCCTCCAACCTCTGACATCAACAAGGTATTTTCACCCAGAAAAGTGCTGATCACAGGATATTTTGTCTTTTTCACACTATCCTGTATCAATCATAGAGATGGTTATTACAAAAATTTTTACTAGAACAGCAGCTTCACCTTTCTTCCCCACACCGATGCTCAGTTTGAACTCCAGCAGGTTGTCCTGACCATGTCTACATGCCTAAATGTACTGAGTTGCTGCCGTGTGATTGGCTGATTAGATATTTGCATTAAGAAACAGTTAAATCAATGTACATTACAAAGTGATCAGTGAGTATATTGTCAGAGCTATGTTTGGGTATCCTTCAGTGCATTTCTGTTATCTCCAAAAGTTGATTTACTTTCCCGGATGATTGAGAATGCATCAAGACATTTCTGTTATCATTTCTTCATTAAAAAACATTTACATTATGAACAGCTGGCATAAAAACAAAAACAGTCCAGGATGCTAAAGAGCAACATCAAAAACATAAATAGATATAATAACAACACTAGTTATTTTAACTTTAATAATACAATCATTTTCTCCCTGTGCTGAGATCAGTGTGATGTATTGGGTGATACCACAAACATTTACAGAATACAGCTCCCTCTTGTGGTATAGTCTGTCTGCAAATCCGGTCATCTGTATTGTTTGCCTACATTCACGTTGACCTTACTTCAGTAAGGTCCTTTTACTTTTACAGTTGTGTCTCATTTCATATTAACCCAGTCAAATTTCATAACTTTTTAATCTCAACTCAAAATAATGTTTTTGTTATTTAGTCTGGCTTTCTGAGCTAAAACGCTATAAATTTATTGATTTGACAAAAACAAAATTTGGTAGATTTGGAAAACTAGTGCAGAGTAAATTTTCTATGAAAATCATAGATTGTTCTTTTGGGTTAAAAAAAAGACTGTATTGCAAAAAAATTTAATAACAACAAAATTATTATATATTAACAAGTGTTTTTTGTTTGTTTGGGGGGGGGGTGTTGTCTCGATTTTCATTAAAAATCTCAACACAATGCAGAAAAAAATGATAACAACTGAGGTTCAGAATTACACATAAAAACAGCAGCACTGACTGGGTCAAAGTTAGAGTAACACAGCCAACAAGAATTTGGATGAAAGCATGAAAGCATTAAGAATGTACAAATAGGAGAAAGTCAAAGATTGTAACATGGACTGAAATATTTCTTATTTTAAGTGTGTGACTTTTAATAAATAAATAAAAAAAAGTATTACCCAGCACAAAGGTCCCAGACCCCTTCATGAAAGCATGAGACTGACAGGCGGCGTAGCTCTCCAAACCCTGAGAGACAACAAATAAAAACAGCTCTCACCTGAGCTTTTTACACATTTCTGTTTTATCTATGGAAAAGGTGTCAATGTGAGCAGCTGTTGGTTTATTCCAAGTGTGCAGAGGGACAGTGTCCTCCAGAGTGCACAGGTAATAAAAACGCATAAAAACAAACAAAAAACCCACCGGATGTTTCGCCACCAACGCGTCGTCCACTTTGGTGAGCCCCAGATTAACCATGTTGAAGCTGGAGGTAACTTTTTTTTTTTATAAGAAATAACCACTTGAGCTCATTCCCTAACTTCTCAGTCCACAGCTTGCAGTAGATGTACTGTTATGAAAGTTCCGTGTTTGAGAACAACAAACACCGAAGAAGGGAAAATAGAGCAGTTTGTCCAAAACTGTGGCGACATCTAATGGAGGGAGAGAGGTACTGCACCGTTGCTAACTCAAGGTAGCATTTTAGAGGTTGCTTGCATTTTAGAGGATGCTTGCAGGAAAGAAAAACACAAGATAATACATACATGAATAAAATATATACTCACTCACTAACGCAAATATCTAATCAGCCAACCACATGGTGGGCATGGTCAGGAAAGGCAGTTTAACAGATTTTGATTGTGGTGTGGTTGTTGGTGCCAGACTGGCTGGTCTCAGGATTTCATAAACTGTTCATCTACTGGGATTGTCCCACACAGCCATCTCTGGGGAAAGAGGAAATACGCATTGGTTCTGTGTGAGAAAATGCCTGGCTGAGGAAAAACAGCCACTCTTTGAGCTGCTGATAAGAAGGCAATGGTAACTTAAATAACCACTTGTTAAAACCAAGGTATGCAGAAGAACATCTCTGAATACATAACATACCGAACCTAGAAGCAGACTGCCACTCCTGGCTACAAATCATGCAAGCTCCCAGAAGATTAAAACATTTTTTTTTTTTTAAATCCTTGCCTGGTGTTGTGAATCTTGATTTCTCCTGCGATATTTGGATGATAGGGTCAGTATTTGATGTGAACAGCATGAAAGCTGTCATGGAGCCATCCCGCCTTGTGTCAACGGTTCAGGCTGCTGGTGGTGTGATGATGTGGGGGATATTTTCTTGGCACACTTTGGGCCTTAGTACAATCTGAGCATCATTTAAACACCACAGCCTACCCAAGTATTGTTGCTGACCATGTCCAGCCTTCATGAGCCCTCTATGACAACTGCATGATGCTATCATGTTAATATAGGTCAGACTATCTGAGGAATGTTTCCAGCATCTTGCTCATATCCTTAATGCCGTCATGCTTCCTATGCCATGAAGAATAAAAGTACATTTGAAGGCAAAAGGGGGCCCAGCCTGTCACTAGCATGTGTGCCTAATGAACATTGATTGTGCTGTTTAAATAAAAAGAAAAATAAGTGTGAAAAATAAGTTCAACAGTAAGTAAAAAATATATATAATATGGGAGACAACAAACAGTCATTCTGAAAGGAGTACTTATATATTAGAGAGGGTCCATTTAAGATTTTCCCCCAGACTGAAGAAATTTAAGTGCTGTACTTACACATGATGGGGAGATTTATGTTCTGCAGTGGTAAAGGTCCACAATTTAGAGCAACACACAATACCAGCATTAAGTCGTGCAGTAGACAAGGAACACACACACACACACACACACACACAAAGCAAAAAATGTATTCTTATGGAAATACACTTTCCTCATTTCCATAAGAATAAGGTTTTCTCCTCTTTGTTGTGCGTATGTGCAGAACCTGACCTCTGGGTGTTTCGGATGTTATCTCGACGTTTAAAAAAGATGGTTTAGCCAGTGCTACCCAAACTTCTTTGCCTAGCAGACACATAACAAAGGGCACCTAAACCACCACATGTGGGGCACTTTCAGCACAAATGCAGTCTTTGAACTATCAAACTTTTCATTCAGGATTGTATTTATCTCCTTTGTTGGGTACCACTGGGCTTCACTGTTGAACTACTTCACCAAAATGGTCTCTAATCTATACTCAGAAATAAAAATTCTTCTTATTAGCACTACAAAAATGTCAGATAGCTCAAATCTCAATAATCTGCAAGTGCCCAGACTCTCTGCTGATGTCTGTGACCGGTCTGTTGAACTCTGACACCACAGTGGCCTAAAAGATTTAAAGACCTGAGAGCAGTTTCTGTCCTAGAAGAAAAAGAACAGGCAGATGGAAAGAATCCAACTGCTGAGACCCAAGAAACAACACCAAGGGTAGAGTTACCGGGAGGCCACAGCAGAGCATCCGAACATCTGTTGCTTGTTACAGAGGAGAGAAAACAAAGGACGAAGGGCCGCTGGAGATACATGAAGCATAGACTGTAAGAAAGCATTAGCTCTCAAGGTGGTGACTGTGATAACGCATATAAGGTTTGATTTATTATTCATCATACTTTCACAATAAGAGCATAAATATTGAGATTAAAAGTGAGTTAATAGGCTTAATAGGTTCAGTCAGTGCCGAAGCAACGTGATGGAAGACAGCAGCTCCATTAAAGAGCGACTTCCCCTTTAATCTTCTCAGCTTCTCTGTGTTCATGCCTATAACTAATAAAGCAAATTTTCACAATAAAATGTCAAATGTAACTGAAAATAAATACTG
The DNA here is from genome assembly GCF_036321145.2 of Pelmatolapia mariae. Classification (NCBI taxonomy): domain Eukaryota; kingdom Metazoa; phylum Chordata; class Actinopteri; order Cichliformes; family Cichlidae; genus Pelmatolapia; species Pelmatolapia mariae. The sequence continues at coordinate 22,929,634 of NC_086233.1, read as the reverse complement.
ATCTGATGACTTATTTTCTTCCTTTCCCTTTGATTTATCCAGTGGCTCTGTTTAAGACCCGGGTCTGTTGTCTTGAAACGTGTAAAATAATACACCTGGTATGTTTTTGGTCAAATTTTGGGTTTGATACTCTTAAGTGTATTTATTTTTACTTAAAGTGGACTAGCTTTGCTGATTCACAGTTCAAAATAATCTCTTTCCCGCCATTTAAGGCAACTTGCTCCTGATTGGCTGCCCCTCTCAGGCAGCACTGAGCAATGCTTGCAACACATGCTGACGTCATTATTGCAAACTTGGCTACATTTTATATGCATCTCTTAAGACATCATATGCATGACAGAAAATAAGGAATGGTATAACAGGGCTACACTTTAAACTGGTTTTTGTATTTTAAGTATTAATTTTAGTGGGTTATTTACAGGACATGCATATTTGTGTGAGTTTGGTCTAAATTAAAACAATAATAATATCAATAATGAAAAGGATATTTCACCCCAGGAGGTCTTTTGGACTGAATGAAAACATATACAGAGTATATGAAAAAAATAGCTAAATACACTACATACTGGTAAAATCGACATTTTAGCTATACCCGTCAGAGCCCGGATAGCTCAGTCGGTAGAGCATCAGACTTTTAATCTGAGGGTCCAGGGTTCAAGTCCCTGTTCGGGCGAAAGATTTTGACGTGGAAGAGAACGGAGCTGAGAAAACAAGTGCTAGAAGTTGAGGTAACGATAGAGAAAGTAGTAGCGAGCGGACTCTGCCGTACCTGATTTTGGTTTGTCCAAGTAACTGCAGGGTTAGCCCTGACTCTTCTGTACTACTTCTGTACTTTTTATTTTATTTTTTATTTTTTTAATAAATGTCGTGTAATGTTTCTTTGTCGCGGGAATGTTCGTATATCAATGTAATGACATAAAAAATATTATAAATATTGTTCTGCTTCATTCTAACCGGCTGGTTAGTTTGTTTTACACTCCTGGAAACACACAAAGGAAACCCGTTCAACCAATCACATTCATCGCACTTTGATCTGCGACAAACTGCAGCGATGTCCACGTCTTCTCTATCAAGCTGTGGGACAGCAAGCTTTAAAGTTTAAATGGATCCAGTTTAAAGTATCAGAGATCTAATGTGCTGCTGTCACCTTAGAAATAATCAACAGCACTGGGAGCTCACTCAGTGACAAAATCATTAACTTTATTTAAGCTGATGAATTTGCATTTACAGCAGTGTTGGATTTTGCTGGTATATTTTTATGCTCTTTAGATATTGTTTTTATTACCCTTTGATGACATCTCTGGAGTAGGTGGCACTCATAGTGATGATTTTCTGTGGAAGAAAAGTCATATGATCCGTGGACCTCCCTCCTCCCTTTCTGATTTGTCAGATGCTGCCAATGCCACCCTATTTGTGTGATCATTCATCTCGATCGTAAGTGAATTCAGAAAAGGGAAAGATGTCCTGGGTATGCTAAGTGAGCTTCGTAGTATAGGGCCCTGGTGACTTGGTAAGTACAGGTGAGGAGCTGATGAATTAAGTGAGTAGATGGAGGAAAGTTAGAGAATCGGAAAGTGCAGAGGAAGTGAGGGCAGCTATGAAGAGTGGAGAGAGAGCAGTTGCCTTTAAGACCAGATTGTTTAACACCATGCCTGAAGAATGAGGCATTGATGGTCAAGAAGCAGGCTGATGTGCAGCGCTGTTATAACTAAAAGAGTTGTGAAAGCTCAGTTATAAAGAGAAGTGATGAGCAGCAGTATGGCTGGTGCCAAGAGAGGAACTGTGGTACTGCATGAGGAAGTCTGGAGTGAGGGTGGTGAGACTGCGGTGAGGAGTGCAGGAGGATTGACACACAGGTTTAAGATGGGGAGTTGGATTACATCACATATTGACTTTGAGTTCATTTTTGTTTGCGATGGTGATGGACAGGTTGACAGATGAAGTCAGGCAGGAGTCTCTGTGGACTATGATGCTCACACCTGCAATGATGTATGGTTTTGAGGCAGTAGTACTAACAAAACTATTCTTAAAATGCTAATTAATTCAAGTTAAACAGAAAGGCAGCACATTTTCAAGTATAACTCAGGTGAGAACTGGTGATTGTAGTATTTTTTGATCGGAGCATGACAAAAGTTACACAGATGAATCCCTTCCACTCAATTAATGAATTATTCTAGTACTTGGAGGCATTTCTTTGTGATACCAAGAGTTCAGATAATCAAAAGACACTTTAGGAATCAGCAAACCTGCTCCGTTCAGGAGTCACCACAGCGGATCATCTGCCTCCATCACCTCTGTGATGTTCTTCTTTTCCTCCTGCCTTAAAACACTATCCCTCCTCTGCACCAAAACCATGTCCAAACCCACTCGAGCTGAGCTGTCCATCTGATGTACTCATTTGTAATCCTGCTAACTTCCAGAGAAAGACTGAGCATCTGCACCTCAGCCTCCTGTTTGTTATCACAGCAGGTCTCATTATGGTCTTCTAAACCTTCTCTTTCACTGTTATATCCTTCCGTCACAAATAACCCTCTGACACTCATCTCCAACCACTCCACCCTGCCTGCACTCCCTTCTTCACCCTTCTTGTGCCCTGTCCATTGCGTTGGATGGTCAACCACCAGTCACTTTTACTGACTTTTATTACTGATCTCTGCAGTGCATACCTCTACCTGCTCTCACTGTATGTGGCCCCTGTATGCACATCAAACCAAACTCCACCAAATGAGGTTCATTTTTATTTATTATCATTTAACATTGGAAAAGCAACTGTCGGTTATCCCAGTTGTACTTCCATTCACATATTGTAGCTCTTTATTTCTAGGTGATTAATGCGTATATTCTTACCAAAAAAAAAATAATAAAAATTTGTTTTAGACACAATCTGTACACTCTGTCCAAATCCACACCACACCCTTCACCTCATCTACGACAGGTACGCCAACACGGGAGCCAAATTTTAGTGCAGTGTTCAAAAACTTTCACATTCGCACACGCGCGCACACCAAGAAAAACAAATAAATCACATGTACACATGCTTATTAAGTGTTGGGAATTCTCACCTAAGAAACAAGAGGACACATTAAGCACGTGTGCATTGTAGGTAACACAAGGAAGGCAGGTGATTTGTGGATAAAGTCAACAAGGACCACCGTGTCTTTAAAAAAACAAAAAAAAGCTCCAGAGCAGGAAATGGTTCAGTTCATCAAACCACTTTCCAAACTAAAAGTCACAAAAAGAGGGCCGTGGGAGGGATTCAAGTTTTACACTCCAAGACGTCTCTCACGTGGAAGATTGTTTGTTTTTTTTGTGACATGACTGTGTGCAGTGTTCTCATGGGATTTACAAAAAAACAAAAAACACTGGGAGGGGAACAGCCAGGACTCAATCATCCATCTTAGAATCAGGAAAGTAAAATAAAGAAATCAAGTAACAGCGATGAAATGTTTCAGCCCCTCCCATCCAACCTCATCACCTCACAGATATACAACAAAAAAAAGGTCCCACAATGAGCACTTTTTATAACGATGACTGTTATGCCTTCAAATATCACCAGGACAAAAAAAAGTTTCACAATCAATTTTTTAAAATAAATATAGCTCCATTGATAGATTTTCTTCAAAAAACATAACCCTTAGCACAAACACGCATGCGAGAAACTGAGCACTAGCTCCTCCTCGCCAATCAATGCACACACACAGCGTAACCCTGGAGATGCAAAAATACAGTTTGAAAAGGCAGGTGTCTGTTCGGAAAAAAATAAAACGGAAGAAACAACCCCCTCCCCCCCCAAAACTGAGCCGAAGAGGGATTTATACCAGCTGACAGGAGTGGTAAGCTACGGAAGGTCAGAGAAGACTTTGGTAAAGTGGTAAAGATTATTCTTACAGGTTGAGCTATTGAACATCAAATAATAATTGCTTTTATATTACGCCATCAGTGCTCACTTTTACTGGGACAAATTGTGTGTAAGAGCATCAACAACACTGGTCGTACTGAAGCTGGTTTCTGCCAAAGTAGAAAACAAACAAACAAAACAAATAAAACCCCAACAAAAATGTAATTAAAAAAAAAAAAAAAAAAAAAAGCCAGTTACTTTCTCAGAAGACTGAGTTCATAAGTCAAAATTTCAACATAAAGGCAATAAATTTAAAAATGATTTTTAGTTGTTTTTCCCCCCCCCACCCCAATGTATTTATTTTATTTTATTTTTTTACAGTTGCAGAAACAAGCTTCCATAGAAACCACATTTTTTTAAAATGTTAACTGGAAATTCTAAAAAAAAATAAAATAAAATAACAAACCACCTACTTCCAGCACTGAAACTGAAGTCTTTAACCATTAAAATTATATATATATATATAAAAAATAAAAAAGTGACGCCTTTATTTGGCAGCTACTTTATTACAGAACAATGATCTTACTGTCAGACCACCAATTTATAATTAAATAGGACATTTTTAAATTAAGTAATATGGCCCCCTTTAAGTAGAGCAAAGATGTCCGTTAACCTCGACTCATTAGCAATGGTGACCACCTCAAAGTCCTTTTTGTACATGTTGGCAGCACAGGCGCTCACACACACAAACACATCCACCCATGCACGCCCACATTCACTCAATACTGGTAGTGTGACTCGGTGAAATCTCTGATAATCTGTGTCGTGGTTTGCTGCGTGGGGAATACAGACAGGGAGGCGGCGGCGGCGGCGATGGCAGCTAAAGTGTCAATGACTGTGAGCGCAGCAGCCGTGTGCACGAGAGAGGTCAGAAAAGGGAGCGATACAGTGAAAAGGTCCATGTCCCATTGTACCAGCTGAACAACAGATGCTGCAGCCCCCAAGTCCCCTGTTTGGACAGACGAAGTGACATCCAATGGGATGACGGCGGTCTGTATTCCGACTGTGGTCCGGAGAAGCTTGTTCAGTTCATCAACAAGATGACTTTCCCCTCCTTACATACAAAACCGTAGCAGCAGGTAGTGCCCGAGGTTCTCCCTCGAGAAAAAACAAAGACCCCCCCCCCCCAAAAAAACAAAAATAAAAACAAACAAAAAAATCCCATCCCTGTCATCCACATGAAAAGCAAGCTATGGAGAATTACCAGTCCTGGGAAGTGGCAGATGTCTTTTTGCGTTATTCTCCGTGCCCTCGTCTTCTCAGTCCTGAACTCCTTCAATCACTCAACCAATCAACATTGTCTCTTCTCAGGAAGCACCCCACCCCCACCCCACGTCGCACTTAATCCCCGCTCCCCCTCCCAAGTGTAACCCATTCCCTCCCCGATGATCATCCTCCTTCTCCCCTTCCAAGCAAGGATGAAGACGGATCACCGCTCGGGCTCAGACTCCAGGGCCAGCGCCCGCTTACGCTCACGACACTGTTTCTTGTGGGCCGGCCAGTCCCTCTGCTGGCACTGGGACCCGCAGTAGCGCGCCACCTGGCAGCGGCCGCATATGTTGAACTCCCGCAGCTGTGGAAAGACAAGGAAGAAGATCATCTTTGGCTCTGAGAGCACGGAGCTTTCGAATGGGAATGCTTTGCTACACGAGATGGAATACATACCCTCCTCTCAATGAGCGAACAAGGAGGGTAGTGACATTCGTAGTAGGTGCAGGAACACTCCTCTTCCTCCACCAGCTCCCCATTTGCGTTGTAGTAACGTGTGCGACTCAGCTCCAGATATTGCTCTTCCACAGGGTCGGCTGGTACCTGCTGGATGGCCAGCCAGTAGAGGGACTGCTCTCTGTACAGATAACATGAGAAATGTTAGGCATGCATTACTTGTTTGGATAACCCTGGAATAAATCACAAAAGGATTTAAGACTCATTTCCCCTAGACATCTGCCCGGTGTGTCCTTTCTAGCATTTTCACATGTACCTATAACCTATAACCAATGTTTTACCTCTGCTTGCTGGAAATCTCCTCTGGTTTAGGGCTCCAGCCTACTGGAACCAGTCGAAGGTTGTCTAGTCGGTTGTCCACCGTCACAGAGTTGATGTGGATAACTTGAAAACTAGGGGCGATGCCTCCTCTGTGCTTCTCCCTGGGTAAAGACATTAAAAGTTAGCCAGTCTGCAACCAGCAGGACAAAAATCTGATCTTGGATAAGAAGAGTGTTTATTCCAAGGACTCCTCAGTAAGGAGCTGATGCTAGCTCAGAACTTAAGCTCTGAAGACTTCTTATCCAATATGAAGCATCACTGAAAGCAAAGTCCTCTACAGAGCTTGAGCATGCACTGGTTTACTATACAACCTCTATTTCTCACGACTAGTGATAAAACTGAAAAGCTAGCTCGCTAAACAGTTGATGGTTTAAGTGACACCTGTGACGCTGCGCCGAGAGAATTCTTTTTGCCATTTTAGCCCTTCCCCTACTTTTGTTAAGCTGAAGCAATTCTCATGAGCACCCACTTATCTTATCTGACAACTTTTAGACTGATTAAACTAAGATGAGCCTTACAATGGAGGGCGCTTTCACAAGAAGCATGCTCATAGATTTTCCAGCAGAGGATAAACCACAGAAGAAGCTACTTCCAGCAGGCAGCTCCACATGTTTGATTTGGCAGGTTGTCTATTTTTAAATGCCAGATGCAAGTCCATGAGCTTGCAAACCTGAGACCTGTCGCTTGTTAAAGCAGTGTGTAAACGACTACGGTATGGAGTCACAGAAGAAAAAACAAAACAAAAAAACAACGCCTTGACACAGTTTAAACAGACTTACCAGAGCAGCTCGTGCAGCGGCCTTCCTGCCCAGCGGCCTTTGCCAACGTCAAAAGCATAAGCAAAGATCTTAGCTCCATTGCCATCTGCATCTACTTCCATGCGCGCCTGAAAACAGAAAAACACTGCTCTATATGTTTTTCTCCTCAACTGTATCCAGATATCAGAGCAGTAGTGAAAAATCAAACACGCTTACCTCAAAGGCATAGTTCTCCACCAATGGTATGTCCTGCTCATCGATCAGTGTGTACTTTGTCTGAAATAAGAAAATTCAGGGTCATTTTCATGTTTAAACCTACAACTGCAACAACAGCATCCCCACTCTCAGGGGAGCTTTATTGTTTGTGAATTAGCACTAGCAGAGTCATAAACAGGGGCACTACTTCTAGGACAAGTTTCAACCTTCCAAACTTTTTACACTGACCACAGCAGCAACACGTTTACGAAGCAGTCCCAGCTGTCTCACAGACACCTGAGCTCTTCTCCAGCAACACAACATGAAACAGATGAAACCTGTGTGACACTTTCTTCTTTCTATGATTGCATGTGTGTGTGGCATTTCCACGAGTGACATCATGTGTACAGCTGAGTGACCGGAGCCCTATCACTCAGCAGGTGGGCAGCCGGCTGCTCACGGTTCAAATACGGTTTATTCCCAGTGTGTCCCGTGACTTCAGCGTTAGCAGCTGGGAGAGCTTTCTGACCCACCGCTCGCCAGTTTCTGCTTCAAGCGTTAATTAGTACGATTAAAGCCAAAGCCGACACAGGCACAGATGTTGGGCAGTGTCGTCCTGCCGGTGCTTTGTCACACTGCACAAAAGAATCAGTTGATGGCAATGGCTTCCTCATTAGCCGACACTTGAGGGTAATCCTAGTAACATGGCTAGCGTGGCTCTGCTAACTGCACCGCCGAGTGTTTGGGTATGACACGACCGCCGAGGGGTTTCCACTCCACCGACAGCGGCTGTGACAAAAACTGAGCACGTGTTTACGTTTCTGGCGCTGTTTGGTCGTTAAATGTTAGCCAGCGGCTAGCGTAACGCGCTACATGCTAACTAGCGTTAGCGGCGGAGTTTGAGAAACCAGTCTGGCTCGGCACGGCCGGCTTTTCTAATCCGCTCAAACGCCTTTAAATCGGTAAAGCCGAACTACTCCCGCATTTGCGACTGCTTCATAATAATCAACTCGGTTGGCTAGAGCTGATTGAGCATCGCTAACTATATCTTTTCTGGTGACTTTTCTCTTCCCCGCGGGCCCTCCCCCGGCCGCACATGGCAGCCCTGGGATCCAGCTCACCTTCCCGGCCACACGGCCGAGCCGTACGATCCCGAGCTTGAAATCCGACATCAGGAGGACGGGCGGAGGCGACAAGAAGAAGCGCAGGGTCCAGCCTAAACTGTATTCAGGTTCAAAACTCGCCTCTCAGCCCCGTTTGCCAGGTTGCGTTAAATGGTTGGGTATATTCTCTGAGTCCGGATCTCTCCGGCAGCAGCCCAGCCTCGGTGACACACCGCCGCTGGCGCAGGAAAGCCGAACGAGCTGCCGCTGCTGGGAGGGGCGGGGCGGGAGGAACCTCTAACCGCAACGTCCAATCAAGCGTGACGTTAAGGCTTTTTAATACAACACGTCACCTCACGCTGCCAAATAGGAAGCGGCAGCTTCAAAATACCGCCTATTTTCAGTTATAACGTCATCACACTCTCGTGACCACTTCCAGCCATTTTCGCGCGAAATGTTTGATGGCTGGGTAGGATTATTGCAGAGGGCTTTGACGTCATGATGCGTCGTTTGCTGCTAAATTTGGCGACAGGCATTGAATGTGCATTGCGTATGCCTAAAGAGGAGGCTAACAATGATTCATAAGGTAAACATTGAGCCCAGTGGAATAAGAGAAACTGGTACACATGGATAAAAGAATATCATAAGACTGGAAAAATAGAGATAAATATAATAAAGAGCAAAGGACAAAAAAAGAGTCAGTAGAAAGCTGGGCCACTTACTGTTCAGGATCAAGGATAAAGTACACAGTGTATTCAGTTTATAGCTCAATGCAAGAACAAAAACATAATAAAATGAGAAAATTGGCCAGTGTTCAGATGACAGTTTACCATTACTTTAGCACAGGGGTGGGCAATCTCAGTCCACGAGGGCTGGTGTCCCTGCAGGTTTTAGATCTCACCTTGGGTTAACACACCAGAATCACATGATTAGTTCGTTACCAGGCCTCTGGAGAACTTCAGGACATGTTGAGGAGCTAATTTAGCCATTTAAATCAGCTGTGTTGGTTCGAGGACACATCTAAAACCTGCAGGGACACCGGCCCTCGTGGACTGAGATTGCCCACCCCTGCTTTAGCATCTAAGGAGCAAAAAACAAATTGAAAAACCTGATATGGAGAGCTTAAAAAGGTAATTGCAGTTCTTTAGGTTTGTGAAGACGTTTCATCTTTCATTGATTAATTTGTTTTACTAACAAAAGGTGGAGAGAAAATCTGTCATCTCGGTCCAAAATGTGAACATTTGCGTCCTCAAAAGACTGCCCATTGTCCTTTAAGTGCAGGCTTAGAGATGAGTCTTGGGCCCATGTGTTTGTGTTTGGTTTTTTTTTGCAGTTTGGTTTCTCTAATACTGAGGTATGAACACGCCTCACTGCACTGCCCAGCATACACTATGTTGTTTACCTTGTGTTTGGGAGTTTGGAGAAAATTCTTCCAAGTTTCTCTGACAAACCTGCTACACAAGGGTAAACAATATTGCTGTCCAGCTGTCTTTCTGTTTGTCCCTAGTTGGCGTCTGCCCTTCTCTTCTGTGCATTTTTGATGATTTAATGAAGGCCCAGTTGAGATAACCATATGTTTCAAGAGCTTTCTTTACATGTGTGGAATATAGCTGACCTAGCCAGACCTACCATGACCTGGACGACTGAGAACCTACACAGACACACTGAACCTGATATAGTTCTTTGTGGATTTTGAAAGATTGGTTTCTTTTTACGATCACTTAATTTACTGACTGCATAACATTTGCTCATAGTTAATAGAAGGCATTTCTTCCTACATTGTGTAGCATTTCTTGCTACACAACCCCATTACATTTTGGCTTTTCAGCACCTTATACTGGATTTTGTGTTTGTCAGCAGTTGTGATATGGTGTAAAATAAATGCACTGTTCCCATATGAGTGATCTTTTTCATCTTGTTGCTTCAGTTATTTCAGCTCAGTTTTTACTTCCAAATACTGCTTCATTTCAGTCTTTTGTTATGTGTGTTGAATCACGCTACAGTAAGCTGTAATTCTTCACGGCAGCATTCAGTCATGAGAAACAGAAATTCACAGGTCCTTATCCCCTCCTGTGAAAAACTAAGTAGACCTAGTGATTGAGTAGCTTGTAGAACCATCTTTAGCAGCTATAACTTGAAATACTGGTTTTCTGTATGGGTCTATCCGTCTTTCACATCACTGTGAAGGAATTTTACCCCGCTCTTCTTTATGACGTACTATTCATTTACACATAGCTCTCTTAAGGTCACACCACAGCATTTCTGTCTGGACTTTGACTGAGCCATTGCAACACCTTCATTCTTTTCTTTTTCAGCCACTCTGGTGCAGATTTGCTGCTCTGCTTGGGTTCATTGTCCTGTTGCATGATCCAGTTTTAGCCAAGCATTAGCTATCCTGGACAGACAGCCTCAACAGACAGGCGATAACAACTGACCATCTCTGTTCAAATGAACGAGAAGACTTTGTTCAAGTGCTTGTCTGTTCATTTGTTAGCAGGAATAATCAAAAGGATTTACATGAAAAAATTAAATAAAATTACCAGAAGTGGACTCTAATTTTGCTGCTGTGCTTGCGATGATTGTCATGTTGAATGACTCAGTTTTAATCAAGCTTTAGCTGTCGGACAGCTGGCCTCACATTTGACTCTAGAATAATTTGTTCTACAGAGGAGTTCATGGTCAACTCAATGACTGACAGATGTCCAGCTCCTGTGGCTGCAAAACAAGCCCACATCGCCCACATCTCCCACCTTTCTGCTTGACAGAGAGTATTAGGCATTTGTGCTGATATGCTGTGTTTGGTGGAGGAGACCAGGGTGGAGATGCTCCAGACATCTCCACCCTGGTCTGGTCTATTCAAAGGTCATTGCTCCACAGGTCTTGTAGTTTGCTTGACTTTGCAAATCAATATGCAGATGGTGGAGTTGCATGAACACACATGGATGCTCCAAACCATCCAGCAAACTACCAATATATGTGCTTTTCCAGAGGTGGTCACATTTGATTATCAGTAAATCAAATGCATGTCTTTAACATCCAGGTGCTACTTAACCCCTTAATTCCTCGAGAACCAGCCATGGGGGGTAAGAGAAAACTTTCCTCTTCATATGACAGCACATGGCAGTATACAACAGGTTGCACCAAAATCAGAGGGACTTTGGTGGGTTCTGTTTATGTTTTAGTCCTGACATTTGTACAGTTAACACCTACAGATATCCACAAACACCAAGAACTTGGCAACAGTAGGAAGGAAAAAATCCCTTTTAACAGGATGAAAGCTCCAGGAAAACATCAATCTGCTGCTGTCTGTTGGGACTGAAGAGAATGAGAAAAAAAAAGAAACTAAGAGTATAGAGACAAAGGACAAAACCCAAAATATGGACATTCTCCCATCTTTTCAGATGGGGACTGAAAAGATGGGAATGAAGAGGAATCCTCAGAGTGCCATGAGTCCCCCAAGCAGCTTGAGAATATAGCAGCAGAGGAACCCCAGGGTCACCTGATCGTACCCTAACAAGAAGCTTTATCAGAACAGAAATTGTTATGCCTAGAGAGTATCTGTCTTCTGAATCCAGACTGTGAGCTTGTTCCACAAGATTGTGATCTGAAAGCTGAAGGCTCTGCATCCCAAACTTCATTTAAAAACCCAAGGAACCATAAGTAACCCTGTAGTCTGTACTCTGTTTGGATAATATGGCATTATGAGGTCTTTAACATATGGTGGGGCCTGATTATTCGATACTTTGTATCCTGTCATTTTAAGTCATTACTATTAAAGTAATACTTGGTTCAAGAGAGCTCTGACTCTTAGCAGCCTGGCTACATTGCTGAAAAGAAATCTTTGGTTGATATTAGATATATATTAGAGAAGGAAGTAGATATAGTGTAATTACATTTATTAAGAGATGATCAAACAAAAGGCGGTTTTCAGGAACTACTAACCCAATTCCAAAAAAGTTGGGAGGCTGTGCAAATTGTAAATAAAAGCAGTCTGCAATGATTTGCTAATCTCTCAAACCCTTTTTTTAATTGACAACAGATCATAGAAAATATATCAAATATTTAAATATTTAATTATTTCATGAAAAATATGGGCTTATTTTGAATTTAATGTATGTAAAACATCCCAAAAATGTGTTATGTGGTAACAAAAGCCTGCAAAAGTAGGTGGTACTAAAAAGAAACACCTGCGGGAATATTTTGCTTCTGGGTATAAAAAGGGCATCTTGGCGAGGCAGAGATTCACCAGTCCACAAAAGACTGCATCCACAGGTAGTGGAACAATTACAGAATAATGATCCACAGTGTAAAAATGTGACGACTTTGAGTATTTTGTCATGAATAGTATGTAATATATTAAAAGGTTTAGAGAACCTGGAGAAATCTCTGCGCGCAAGGATAAAGGCCAAAAATCAATCTTGGAAGCCTGAAAGCTTCAAGTCCTCAGGTGGAAATGCACTAACACAGGTGTGATTCTGTCATGAAAATTACCGCACTGGCTCAGGAACACTTCCAAAAACCATTGCCTATCAACACCATGCATCCAAAAATGCAGGTTAAAGCTCCATCATGCAAAGAAGAAGCCATATGTTCTTTGGTCAGAATTTGAAATTGGTTTTGGAAATTCTGGCTGCTGCATCCTCTAGACTAAAAAGGATTGGGACCATTCGGCATGTTATCAGCACTCAGTTCAAAAGCCTGCACTTCTATAGTGTGAGGTGCAACATTTCTCTACCAAAAGCCCATCAGCTAGCCTTCTTAGTTTCTAGACCTTTTGACCTGTTGTTAAAAGAAACACAACCCTGTCCCAAACATTTTTGAGATCTGTTGCTGCCATCAAATTCAAAATTACTTTTCCAAGTTCAAACATTTTGTTACTTTGTACTTTGTAGGACTGAGAAGCAGCACTGAACTCATAATACAGCTTTATTTATGGACTTCCCTACATAAAAATATAAAAGAACTTAAACTGGGGAGATACTAGAAAATTGCTAACTAGGAAGTTACAAAGGTGAGACAAGGGACAACAAAACAAAGGAAGACTAAGACAATATATACACACAGATAACGAGGGAGGAGGAAACGGGCGGAAAACACAGCGGGAGCAAACCAGGAATAACATGACAAGGGAAGTTAAACTCAACACAATGCACACGAGACAAGAGGTTATCACAATAAAACAGAAAACATAACTACCTTTGAGACTGAGCCTAAAACATGCAAACTTTACAGGAACAGAAGACAAACATGGTGACAGAACATAGAGAGACGCAGGGATGTGATCCTTAAAGATAAAATGGCCACAAAACACACAGACAAACAACACCTTGGGTCAAGACCCAGGGATCATGACAATTTACAGCATCCTAACAATTTTGCAATTGCAGAAAAGAGACAACAAATTAAACTCGCAGGTAAGAAATGCAGTCTTAGATGCCATTAGTTTTATTCTTCAAAGTGAATGTGCTGAGGAAAACATGGAAAATCTGGAATATGAAGCCATTAAAAATGAATCATTTTTAAGGAAGCCTATCATGTAGAGTCGTCATTTAAAATAATCTTTGTGGTCTCTCAGTCTGGAACCTCACACCAACACACGTTATGTTTAGTTAAGGGCAGCCAGCGCCCTCTGGAGATCAGGAGCAGTATTACAGAAACCTCAAACCCAGCAGCTTGAGTTAGACTGAAAATGTAGAAGAAATGCTTAATAAAAGAGCAAATATGTAAGAATTTCTGAATTTCTTGATTCCTTTTCTTTTTAAGTTATTCTCTTGCACAGATGGCCTCACATTTGACATATACTTTGGTATACAGAGTTGCTCAGGTGCTGTTACTGCAAAACAAGCCCAAATGATCTCCCCTCCCCCACCATACTGACAGTTCATATGAGGCGTTTGTGCTGATATGCTTTGTTTGATTTTTGTTAAATTTAGATTTTTGTGGTGATGTTCTTTATGGCCAAAAATTGTCTCTTTGGTCTCATCTTGCAAAGGACATTGTTCCAGAAGTCTTGTAGTTTGTTCAGGTGCACTTTTGCAAAGTTAAGCCGTGCTGCCACCTTCTTTTGAGAAAGAAGCGGCTTTATCCTGGCAACCTTTCCAAACACGCCAAACTTGTTCAGTGTTTTTCTAATTGTGCTATCATGAACTTGAACATTTTTCATGCTGAACATTTTTCAGGCATGTAGAGTCTGAAGTGTAGCTCTCAGTTTTTTTGTAGCTTCTCTGAGCACTGCACACTCTGACCTTGGAGTGAATTTGCTGGGACGTCGACTCCTGGGAAAACTGGCAACTGTCTTGAATGTTTTCCACTTGTGAATAATCTTTCATACTGTAAAAATGGCATAACGGTATAATGTATAACTTTAAATCATTTGGTAATGGTCTTATAACCCTTTCCAGATTGATGGGAAGCTGCAGTTACTTCTTTAAGATCACTGATCACGAAGATCATATCAGATGTAACTTTATTTTCTAATGGAACTCATCAGGATGCATCAAGAGACAGAAAGGCATGAGCTTCATTTGTTTTTTGTTTTTTGTCTGGATTATTAAAAATCTTTTTATTGTTTTCCTTCTTTTACTGTGTAATCACATAGTCATCATTCTCCCACAACAAACTCAGTGTGCTGGAAACCCTTAATCATTTCATGATATAAGCACCTCTTTGTCTTGTGTTTACTTGTTTCTCCTTTACAAAACAGCTTTTTATGTCAGTACAACAATGGTAGCCCTGTTTCTCTGCTGTTCTCAGTTCAAAGTGAACTGAGTGGAAACCCACCTTATCTGAGCCAAAAGGCATGACGCTGTCCTGTCAATCACTCCTATTCATTGCTCTAAAGACATGGCTCTGGGAGGAGTGGGTGGGTCGGGGGTGGGGGTAGGGGTGTCTCTTCCTGCTGGTTTGAGTTTCTTGAGATCTGATCTGTTTGCTCCAAAATGTACAGGTGACTTTCTTGTTACTATTTAAAGTGCTTTTGACCATTATTCATTTTTCCAAAGGTCTGTCAGTTTTTCTTTGGACATCAGCTGCTTTTTCACTTTTCACTTCACTCCTTGTACGTGACCATTTTCCAAGGGGTGTTTTTTATTTGCTGAACCGCGTAACACTGGCAAGTAAATCATTCAAGCATAAGAAAAGCATCTAACTGAAAGGATGAACCAGAGCTGTGTCTAAACATGAAAACTGGGCAAAGAACCAATTTTAAAACGTATCTTAAGGCACTTTTTTTTTTTAGCCTATCACAATAGCACATCTACAAAAGAAGTCAAAGATAGCACAGTTTGACAGGCATAACATTGCTCCAGAAAGGGGATTGCTAGTTAACTATTAGCTGAATACTTAATATATGTCAGCATGGTGTGCAGTGTGACTTAAAAAAATGGAAAAATCTGGAAAAGTGGAGGACAAAAAAGACATGCCAAACCTAAAACAAAACCTATCTACATTTCCTTAAGAAACAGGAAATGAGAGATACATCTGGACCTTCAGTTGATCTATCTGCAGTTCACTAAAGCCTCATCAGAAATGGTCTCAGCTGGCTGTCATTAATCCATTCTTAAGGAAGGGAAACAAGGAGTAAAGGCTAAGTTGTGCCAAATTACACAAGAACTGGACTTAAAATCAGTGGCAACAGGTCTGATGGAGTGATGAATCCAAATTTGAAAGTTATCTATATATGGAGTTCATCAGGGGAGAGTCACAACACTGTGTGTCTGTGGAGTCTTTAAAAAAACTATTAAACACTTTTCTGTTTAATCAGGGCTATTTTTAGTCTGTTTTTCTTATTAATTGTGTTTTAATTGTTGTACAGCTCTTTGTGATGTTTATATCTGTGAAAAGCTCTCTATAAATAAACTTTACTTACTTATTTACTTACCTGAATAGAAAGACACACAGTGGAAAACTATGACTCATTGATTAGAGCATGAACCTCAACATTAATGAAGCTGTGTGGGATCATGTGGGCAGAGAACAGAACAAAAGGAAACCAACAGCCAAAGAAGAGCTTTGGATGTCCTCAAGAAGCCTGAAGCTCAATAAATCGCTGCACCTGTTTCTCATCCTAGCAAAATGTAATGAAATAAGAGGCGGCTAAAGAGTTTTTTTGGATGGCACACCTTACAAAGCAAGTGGCATTTTTTGTTAATGGACTTGGCTGTGGTATGATATGTGATAGCAGACCATCTTCCAAAGTGTACATTGGGTATTCCCAGGTCTCTCTGGATTCACTGGCTTTTCCAGGGAGTGGGTGTTGCTCAGTATTGCTAAATGAACTGTCTCAAGGTGTGGCCGCACCGCCGATCCCTGCACATAGTCATAAAATGAACCATGAGTTTCTATCACACCTGTCCTTCCTGAAAAATATAATTACGCTCTGCTCACACACAGGTATCTAACAGACACTCCAGTGTCTTATTGTTGCATTGATACGGTCTCAGAAACTCACCATAAATGAGCCAAAATGAGGAAATAAAGCCTTTTTATTTTACACGTGAGAGTTTTACTTTGTTTGAAGTATAGCAAAAATCAATTTGACACATTTTAAGTATATAAAAAGTATACCTAATGTCCCCTGACCTGTTCTACAATATCCCACTCAGTTTTTACTCATGCTGAATTTTAGGGACTTTGCTCAGTTAGTAGGATTTTTTAAAATTATCTGAATTTCTTCTGAAATAACCACAATGTAGGGCTATGAATGAAAGTTGACTAAGGTTGAACTCCTGCCCTTTGAGCTGTGCTTTATTAAACGAAGTAATTGTTTTAAAACCAAAGGTGTTATCTGCATATTGAAAAAGAAAAAGAAAAAAAAGGTTCTAAAGTGTCCAAAATCAGGAACACCAGTGAAACAGGGAAATGAGAGACACCATAAATATGTAACCGCAGGCTATTAGGCCATAAGGCACACAGGCCTATAACACCTGCTTGTATGATGGCATGATTTCAGACTCTGCGGACGGCTATCAGGTGACGCTCGTGTGAAAACCAGCGGGGCAGAAGCTTTTTTTTCTTTTTTCTTTCTTTGAGCTCTGACCTCTGAGATCCCTGTTACTTCCGCGTTCCGCTCACCTGTTACACCTGTGTTACTGCTACGCTCTAGATGCGGCGACTCCTCCTCCGCCGGTGCACCTGTCCTGCTTTCGTGCCATGACCGAGGACTTCGAAACGTGTGATTTAACATGCTCGTCCCCATCGGGTGACCCAGAGGAGACTCTAAAAGCTAAAAGCTGGAGTATGGAGTGCGAGCAGCCCATTTTCTCCGTGCTGGGAGGCGGAATGAAGCTGCAGAAGACAGTCGACGCTCCGCGGCCGACTATGAGTGGCAGTCCCGGAAAAACCTCACTGGCTGCGGCCACCTCCGACACCGAGTCCGGGATCTACTCTGTTGAGAGTGAGCTGTGTGTGGACCACGAATCCGAGCTGGACTGGTTCTGCGGCACCGAGCAGAAACTCATCTGCTCCCACTGCGCCACCGTGGGCTCCTGCCAGGGACACACCGTGACCCCTCTGGCCACCAGAGTCACCAGAGTCAGGGTGAGTCTCGGGCAGCCAAGCAACAGCTGTTTGAATATATTTCACTCATATGGGATTTAATAGTGATCATTTTCAGTTCAGGGGTGTATAGCTACAATAAATACACATTTTCACCCGGAATAATCTGCCTGCAGGTCTCCAAATGGCTTCAGGAAGGTTTCACTTTGTCTGAGTGGAACTACCTTTAAGGGCAACTATTTTCTTCTAACCCTATTTACCATAAAATGACATTTTTCTGACTAAACTTAACAAAATACATGTTTAAAAAGTAAAAATACTTTGATTTAATTGAGTTTTTGTGAAAGATTTTGCCCATCGTGACTGAGAAAGTGTGGATTTTTATATTTCACCTACAGTTGTATAACCATAACAGTTATCCAGATAACAGTTAATATGAAACAAAGTGGCCCGGGTGTTTCCATATTTGTTAAGTTAATGTTTGTGTAGTTCTTACGGCTTTTTTGGGTGTGCCACACTTTAAGTGGCTGATTCCTCTCAGCGGTATTTGAGAATACAGGATTTTCTTGTTGTGTTTCCAGCTGATGAATTCCACGTGGTTTTTAATGTGTTTTTTATTCCTGAATTGCAGACAGTGTGCAGCCTATTTAGGTTTTTCTTTTTTTCTTTTTGTTATCAGAACAAACTGGTGGACGTGTGTGAGAAAATGCAGCTGCAGGCCCTGAGGATTGAGAGGTTTATCGAGCAGACACTGGCAGCCAAAGAGCAGAAGCTTCAGGTGATCCACACCCACCCAGGCTCACCACACACTCATGATGATCTCAGCATCCAAATGCTATGTAGCCTGTTTAGCAAGTGCATTGTGTTGACATTGGCTGGATCCTGTTTCAGATGTGACTTTTTGGCCACGTTTTGGGTTTGTGTATAATGATAGAAATTTCTACAAGCTGCTATCTGTTTCTACTGATTAGTCAATTTATTGATTTTTTTTTACTATTAGTATGATATACATATATAGATCAACTCTCTGAGCCCAAAGTGAAGTCTTTATTTTGACTGTTTTGTCCATCTAAACCCAAATTATTCAGTTCACATTAGAAGCAGAGAAACAGAAGCAAATCCACACATTTCAGAAAAACAAACAAAACTGGGACATTTCTTTGATAAATATGCAAACTAATTGATTATTGGTAAAATTTTCTTTGAATTTTTTTGCACGTAAAACAAAACTTAACATGCATTTACCCGTTTATTCCTTTACATGACCGTCTGTGTAAGTTCTATAAATATTAGGAGGCAATTATTTATTTTCTCTGACAATTAAGTGTTAACCCGGGAGTATAATAATGAAAAGATAATGATAATATATTTTATAACATATGCTTCACATGGTTTAAAAGACTTTGATATAATCACTGACTTAAAAATATATAAAATTGTAACGGATGAAGACTGTAACAACAGAGAGGAAAAAAAAATACTTGAAGCATGGGGCAAGTCTTGCTGATTCAGTGCACGTAGCAAAGTCTGCAGCCTCTCTTAGCTTAATGGGTGTTCAGGGCAAGTCGTGCTTGTGCACTAAAGAGACCAAATCGAGCCTCAAGCAAACAAGAAAAGCCTGATAAGTGGAAAACTACCACCACACCTGAGCAGGAATCAAATGTTTCTGTAACAAAATAGCTTTACACAGTGGGGGAAAAAAAGAGCGTGGTCAGTGAATCTCTGTACACTTTGCTGTGCTTGGTCAGATGTGCGAGTCACGAGTATCATTAACGAGCTGTCGTCCGTGCCCACCGTCAAGTGCTTGTGTCACTGCTTATGAGCAGCAGCAGCTTCCATTAGGCGCAGGTGTAGGCCAGTGTTTGAGTTATAGGATAGAATACCAGATAGGAAGTGGGCATTAAAAAGAGAGACTACATCACAGTATGACGAATTTTATCAGAATATGCTACGTGCACTTGAATTTATTACAGCAATGCATTTGACTGCAAGCAACTTTCTAGCTGTACGTTCACACAGTGATTTATTCTGAATACTTTATGAACTGCAAATCCATGGCTCATTTGGAATCACCAGCTAATCTAGCATGCATATGTTTGGGCTGTGGGGGGAAAGTTACCGCCACGGGAAAAATTCTCTTCACAGGTAGTCCAGCAGGGATTTGAACCGGGAACCATCTTGCTGTGAGGCACAGCAAATTTTCCTTGGAGATGTTTAGTGATGACACAATCAAACAAACTGAAACGTGATAAAATCATAATAAAACCATATCGGAAAACCTGCTACACCACAGCATTTTCTATTTACTTTTTATTTTTATGTAATTTTGACTTTTTGTTTTTAATTCACTTTAGTTTCAATCGGTTTCCAAAGTTGTTGTTTTTTTTTAAATTTCAGTTTAGTTTGTTTGGCTTTAGTTTAGTTTTTATTAGCTTCTGTGCTAGTTTTAGTCTTTATTATTGAATGCAGGGCATGTGTCAAGGGCGAGATTTTGGAAACTCAGTGCAGGTGTTACAGTAAAAACTTTTTAAAAAACAGACTTGTAGACCTTCAAAGTCTCAATAAACACATCCACCACTGACCCATCAGGCAAGTTGTAATAAAATTGTTACCAAAATAATGGATACTAAAGGAGGGATGTTACTATGATACTAATGAGATTTCACAAAACGTTTCACTTAGATTACATTTTTTTAAAGTCTGTTTTTTTATTTTTATTCTATTTAACTAAAAATAATACCCATGCTACAGCAGGCCAACATCTCAGATAGCTGACACAATTTGATTGGCTCACGGTGTGCCGTATGTATATTGTCATGTTATTCAGTTCAAATATGAAGATGTGAAAATTAGTTGTGGGACTGTGGATGTGGGTTTTATGGCATTTTTCACGCATTTTTGATATTCAAAGAACTTTACAAGTGACCCTAAATGATTAAAAGAGAGTAAAAACCATGTGAGACTAATTCACGTGAGATGCACAAGGATAAAGATTTCAATTTTGCAGACAGTAAATGTTTCATTTTCAGTTTTCTCATGCCAGATTTGAAAGGAAATCATTTTAAAATCATTGATAAATCAATAAAGGATTTATCATTTATGCAGTTGGATTCCAAACCACAAGTATTCACTTCACACTCATGCATTTCTTCTTCCCTGCTGTCTGTATGCAGGCAGCGGCGAGCAGGGCGAGGGAGCAGGTGCTGGCTCAGGTGAGCGCGGCACGTGAAGCTCTGGAGGAGGAGGAGCAGCGTCTCTTGGAGGAGGTGCAGAGAGAGGAGGAGCGTGTGGAGCAGTGTCTCCTCACCCAGAGAGCCCACTGGGGCCAAGCGTTGACGAATCTGACGCAAACACGCTCCCGCCTGGTGCACACGCTGACGAACACTCCCGACGCACAGCTGGTGGTGAGAGACTCGGGAAGCTTTGGCAGGAAGGGGTCAACAGGGGCGACTAATAAGTGTATCCTGATAACCAGTGTTGGTCAAGTTACTTGAAAAAAGTAATCAGTTACTAATTACTAATTACTTCCCCCAAAAAGTAATCCTGTTACTTTACTGATTACTTATTTTCAAAAGTAATTAATTACTTAGTTACTTAGTTAATTACTTTTTAAAAACACGATTTACAACCTGAATAGGTGACAAAGCGATAGATCTTTCAGTCCAATTCTACTTTTTCTGCATAATCCATCATACAAAATGTAATCAAATGGAAACGTCTCTTTTTAAAACTTTAAACTTTAAATCTTTTAACTTTATGCATCAAGCAAAAACTTAATTATATGCAACATTCTCTGACTGGAAGAAATTTGTTTAACATTTAAACCTATTTTCTGCACATTCCAGCACATAAAATAAAATATTTTTTTGTATTTACACTCACTCTTTCAAATAAATGCAAGTAAAACACAGCAGAAAATAAATAAAATCAAAGACTCAGCAGTCCTGTTGCTCTATTTTCACCTATAAAGCAGGAGTGGGTTAGGCGGAGGTTTACCCTGGTGCAGGTGTGCCGCAGCGGTCAGTTGAAGACTCCGCGAGTTTCTCTGTGAATTTCACATTACGTCGTAGCGCACTCGCTGCTTGCTTGGAAGTTTAGGGGTTGTTTTCGCTGTAAAAAGAAGTTTTCTTCCCACGCACAACGGACACTAATGTTTTTGTCACTTTTTATGGAATCAAACTCAAAATAAGGTCAGTACTTCCACGCTTTGAACGCTGCATGCTATACTCTCTCCCGCACTCGATATATTATGATCTGCACACAGCTGTTGTCACGAACGTCGCACTCGCTTACGTCACTGTCATGAGACATTCTCGCAAAAAATCGCAGTTTTAGTAACGCAGCGTTCCTACGTGAAAGTAACGGTAATCTAATTACCGTTTTTGCAATAGTAATCCCTTACATTACTCGTTACTTGAAAAAAGTAATCAGATTACAGTAACTGCCCATCTCTGCTGATAACAGTCATAATCACTGAGAGTAATCACCTGCTTAATGTTTCATTTTTTCAGACCAGTGTCCAGGAGATAGCTGAAAGGTAATGTTTCTTTTTTATAAAGCAATATTTTGTGAATACTATTTTCTTGCTCAGGAGCTGTATCATTAAACCTCTTTTCTCTGCTTGTCTCAGGGTGGAGGAGGCAGAGGGGGTCGGGGAGCCCTGTGACACAGACCAGCTCAGCCTGAACCCGTGCTGCACTGAAAGCAAGCTGCTGAGGGGTCTGTGGGCTACTGCAGTGCTGCTCGGGCCAAACGGTCAGTAGGTTTATATAATACTTATTAATCATTTTATGTAAACGCAGCGCGTTCAAAATTCAAAAGCATAAAAGTTTTCACTGCAGCACTACAAGGTGTATTTACCAACCTTAAAAATCTATGAACAGAGTGGATTTTGTAGAGTATGCTCAGATCCACTCAACAGAAGGAGTGAGAAAATCTGCAAGAAAGAAAGGTGAAGAAAAAAGTATAATATCCGATTACAGTTTATACAGATGTAAGAAAATGGCTCCTGTTCCATTATTGATTCTCATTGGCTCGACTTTGAGTGTCACCACCATCGCTAAGCAGCATATCAAAGATATTACATTCATGCTGAGGGTCAAATGGTTATTCACGTTGGAGGTATTTCCCCTGCTTCGTGTGATAAGTGTTGGGATCATCAATCAAAAAAAGGAATTATTACACAGAACACTTCTCTTAAAAGTATTGCAGTATGTTACTTAATTACACCTAGGAGGAAGTAATTTGTTTTACTACTACTTCATTTCACATTTCTCCATAAAATCACCTTAAATGCATTGTCTCATAATCAGCATTTAACTTTATAAACCTGAGGCTGCAGACACACACATTCTACTTTAGACACATGAACAGGTAGAAACAGAGGCTACAGCCTGACTGCTCATCATGTTGTTACCTGTTAAAGTTCAGGGTCTGGCTGTTGGGCTGGGGTCAGTGTTCACTCAGCTTTAACATCACTCTGGGTTCTTGGCTAGCTTAGCGTCTGTGTAGGTGCTTGCAAAGTCGAGATTGTGTTAGCAGCATAATGCAGATGTTTCTGTCCTGGATGCAACCCTATTCTTTAACAACAGTACATTATATTCCATAAACTAAATATCCAAAATATGGTTAAAACCAATTATGTTTTTTTGTTTCTCACATAAAAGGAAAGTAGTTATTGTACCGCCGCAGTGAAATGGCAGAGTCAAACGTAACTGAAACTCAATGATTATTCTAAAATACTAAATCTAAAATGTGACGGTTAGTAAACTTATGCCTTGAAATGAGGCATAAAGATAATTATCATTTTAATTTTAGTTTAGCACAATATTTTCTGAATTAATTGATTTAAAAAAGTTGTGTTATTTATTAGAGAAATAACAAACTGAGTTCATGTTTTTATACCCAAATTTGATCTGGCACTTGTGTCTGAGAGGTCAGGAGTTCATGAAGAACAACATTCAGCTACTAAAACTAATTATTCTATTCAGGAATCCAACTAAATAATTTGGCATCTTAATCTAAAAATAAATGTGCTTCATTTTTTCCCTGCTTTTTTGTAAAGTAGTGAATTTGAAAATTTAAATTATATAATTACATTTACAACAATTATACTAGCATTAAAAATATAATTTTATTAAAAAAATGTTGGTAAATATCATTACTCTTCATTTGCAGCTGTTGCATAAATGTTACATGTGTTGGTCTACTAAATTTGTAATAAAAGTTTTAAAAGCAGGGATGTTAGAGCTTGTTTATATAAATAAATTGAAGATGAATCAATTCTGGGCAGGAAGAATCCTTAGAGTCCTTATTTGTGGGTCCCCTGCAATGCTCACGTCCTGCTCTACTATATAAATGTTATTGTAGTCCATTGTAAGGTGGTTGCTAGGCAAGTTTATAAATGTATGTGTGTAAGGAGTTTTTGGGGTGTGGTCCATCTCCTAAAAAAACGGATAGATTATCTTCAGTTAGGTGTTACTGTGGTGAAATCAAAACAAAACGGTGCTTTTCTAAGGTGTTACTGATGCACAAATTCTACAAGTGGATCATTTTAGGTCATTGGTAGGTGGTTGCTAAACAACATGATGACATCATAATGCGTGATATAGATAACAACCTTCAGACACCTAAGATATACATGCGTGCTACTCCTGCTATGTAGGGTGAGTATGCAGAAAGACAGAGATTTCATAATAAGATGATGACAACATCACTCTCATTGTCAATACAGACACAGACTGACGCCCTACAAAATATCCCTGTTAACTGTAGCAAATTGAACATAAAGCACATACAGTACTTACATTTATTTTTTAGCGACACAAATTTAAGCATGTAATCACACATTTATCTCAAAAGATGATCTGATTTCCTAATGTGTGTGTGTTTGTTGTGCCTGGACATCTGAATGTAGGGTAAACTGAAACACATTATACTGGTGCAAGTTAGAAATTCAGGAGTTACTGGTATATCAGGAAGATCTGGAAGATGAACGGGGCAGTACTGTAAAGTAATTCCAGGTATTCTGTGTTTGGAGAAGAGGCCATGTGCCATCTGTTTGGCAGCGCTCAGAATTTGCTTGATGTCCTGTTTATATTCTCTATATTCTCTGTATTTACTGCATATTCTCATGTTTAATAGCGAAACAATATAAAAACAAAAACATGATAGTAATCCACCCTTTTCCTTTCTTCTCACAGCTTATGGATCATCATGTTTAAAGTTCGATGAGCGCACAGTCAGCCCTCTTCTCTCTCTGTCTGAGGACTTCTGCACTTTAACTTTCCTCCACAAAAAACCGCGCCAGTCTCCACCCTACGACCCAGCACGATTTGACTCTTGGCCCAACGCCTTAGGCTCGGTGTCTATGTCCTCTGGCACCCACAGCTGGGTGGTAGACGTGGGCCAGAGCGGCGCCTTTAAAGTCGGGGTCTGCTACGCCTCCCTGGAGCGCAAAGGTTCTGGGAACGAGGCTCGACTGGGCCACAACAGTCAGTCCTGGGTGCTGTCTCACTACGACGGAGACTACTCCTTCTGCCACGCAGGGAAGAAGGTGCCGCTACAAGTGGCGAGGAGGCCAGAGAGGGTGGGCCTGCTGCTGGACTGGCAAAGTCAGATGCTGCTGTTTTACGAGCCACACTCCTGCGCTGTGCTGTACTCAGTCTCACAGAACTTCAGTGCCCCGCTGCTGCCAGCCTTTGCCGTGACTGACCGCAGTATCACCATACTGCACTGATGGACACACACACACACACACACACACACACACACACACACACACACACACACACACACACACACACACACACAGTTATATAGTGCCAAAATTGCTAAATGAGCATTAAAGATGTGAAGAAACCACAGAGAGAAACAATGTCCTCTAATGTAGATTTAATTAGCAGCTTCACTGTCTGAGCAGTAATGAGAACTCCAGACACAGCCTCAGTTTCTATTTATTCAGTCCTGCTGTAGACACCTTTATTTTTTACTGCTTCTTATTATTTTAGGCTTAAATGTATTTGTGAGCTGATCACATTATAAAGTAGTGTTGTTATAGTAATAACAGTTTTTTTTTTTTATAAAGAATATTTGTGTTTTTAGTATGATTACATGTTGCTAAGAAGTATCCACAAAGAAAACATCGCTTATTCTGGTTGATCCAGGACTATTTTAAATGTGGAAAAGAAACTCACTTCAACAATAATCTGAAACTGTTTTGTATTGTCAAAATTTTACATGTTATGTGGTGAGTAAAGGAGTTACTAAACTTGACTCTTTTATTACTTGAGTCTAATATTACCCTGTTATTTCTTTGAGCCGCAGCAGTGTTTGATGTTGTGTATGTGTGGCACGTCCACTGGGATACAGTGAAGCACAGCGTAGTGTTTAAGTTGGTGTAAGTTGGATTTTTGGTACTTTCGGGCAGTGGGAAAGGCAATCAGGAGGAAGCTGGCGCAAATAATCCAGCTACTGGTCATTTTCCACATGTAAATGTATGAGAATGATACTTCTTGATAAATCTTAAATAAAAAAGGGCATTTGTGAAGGTTCAAAGAGAATGAAAAAGAGAATGAAAAATTAAAAAATGAAGCATTAACAAACAAAACAGACCAACAAACAACACAGGTGACAAACATAAAAAAACAAGCTGGATGATAATCAAACTGGTTGGATTCAAAAGCCAAAGTAAAAAAGTGAGTTTTAAGACGTGATTTGAAAGACTGAATCGACTCGGAAGTATGAATATCAACAGGAAGGTTATTCCAGAGTCTAGGTGCTGCAGTTGCAAAGGCACGATCACCTCTGGATCTCAGCCGAGACCTTGGTTGTACTAAGAGCATCTGACAAGAAGATCTTTGTGCTCTTTTGGGGTTATACAAGTAGAGGAGTTTAGTTAGATAGCTAGGTGCCAAGTTGTTTAAAATTTTAAAAGTAAGCAAGAGAATTTTAAAATCAATGTGATATTTGACAGGGAGCCAGTGTAAGTTAGCTAAAACTGGAGTGATGTGATCATACATTCTAGTACCAGTTAAAAGGCGTGCAGCAGCATTTTGAACTAACTGCAAACGATGGAGAGAAGAGTGCTGGAGAGAGTTGCAGTAGTCCAGTCTAGTGGTGATAAATGCATGAATAAGTTTTTCAAGGTATTTCAGAGGAAGATAGGGCTTCGCTTTGGAAATCTAACGTAACTGGTAAAAACTGGTTTTAACCACTGTGGACACTTGCTTCTGTAATTTGAAAGAGCTATCCAAAAGTACTCCGAGGTTTCTTACAGTGTGGGAGAGATGGCTAGCAAGAGGACCAAGAGTATCAGTTTGCTGGCCCAAAGGGCTATGATTATCAAAAATAATAACTTTGGTTGTATTTTCATTCAGGGAGAGAAAATTATTTGATGACCAGACTTTGACATCATGAAGACAGTTAAACAGTGGTTGCAGTGGGGCAGAGACATCCAAGTTCAGGGGAAAGTAAATTTAGATGTCATCGGCATGACAGTGGAAGGAGATATTGTATTTTTTGAAAATGGATCCCAAGGGCAGCATGTACAGTAGAGTTGGACCCAAAACAGACCCCTGTGGGACACCACAGTAAATACGGAAAGAAGAGGAAGAGAATTGCCCCATAGCAACAGAGAACGACCTCTAGCCTTGATAAAAGAATGTTATGACCAACCACATGAAAAGCAGAAGTCCAATCTAGTAAAACTAAAACCACAGAGCAACCCGAATAAGCGGTTAAAAGAAAATCATTAAAAACTCTTAATAAAGCTGTCTCAGTACTGTGGCGAGGTTTGAAATCAGACTAGAAGTTTTCACCAATATCATTAACATCTAAAAAGGCCTGAAGTTGCTTAAGAACTATGTTTTTCAGGATTTTGGACATAAAAGGGAATTTGGAGATCAGCCTGTAATTAGAGAGAGCATTAGGGTCAAGGTTTTTCTTCTTAATAATGGGTTGCACAACAGCATGTTTGAAGGCAGTCGGTACACAACCTAATGACAGTGATGCATTCAATAAAAGTAAAATACAGGACCCAATAGTCTTCAAAGCTTCCTTGAAAATGCAAGAGGGAAGAGTGTTATGCGGGAAATTAGAAATTCTTAAGTGATCAATTATTACCTTTAAGGCAGAAAAAGACACAGGCTCAACTGCTGAAAAACAGTCGAACATTTAGAAGCTGGAACTTGGTCTATCACCGCTTTGGATTTGTAGCTCTTGATGGCATCGACTATTTGAAGGCACTCCAGTTCCATTTTTTCCAGACCACACCCTGAAACAAATTAAATCAAATTCTCTGCCATCAGTTCCTCACTATTCCTTTTGATTATTTTCATAATTTCTCTCTTCTTTTTATAGTTTATCCTCCTTTGAACTTACCAAGTACTGGATGGACACCCATGCAGGACAGATCTATGTTTTTAACCCGTCTGATGGACTCCGGCGAGGGGTTTGGCCGCGACTTGAGGTACTGCTTGTAGGCGTTCTCTGAGACACGGAGCAGATTTTGCAGGTCCAGGGAGTTTTCATGAGACGTGATCAGATGAGCACTTTCATCATCCAAGATCCTCTGAGGGACTCGACCAAACACACCTTCTGAATCTGGAGTACAAAAAGAAATGCAGACATTTCAATACAGTGACAGATAAAAAGAGCACTAAATAAAGTTTATTAGCAACCTCAAATGTGTAGCACATCAGTTAAACAGTTCATCTGTCAGTTTAAGACCTGACAGGCATGCAGTAGAGTCTACCTTGTGTGTGTTCAGGTGAAGCAAACTGAACTGGTCGCCCTAGGAAGAGGTGGAGGTCGTAGACATAAGGCATTTCATCAGGACAAATCAGACTATAGGCTGTGCCACTTCGGCCCGCTCGTCCCACACGCCCTGATGGGAAAAGAGAGGGGAAAAATACACGTAATGCTGGCCTAATCATTTCAAATTAAAGAGGCTGAATCACTTTGTTCGTTCTGCACACAGCTGCTCACCACCTCTGTGCAAGAAAAGTTTAGCCTTGGAGGGGAAGTTGTAATTGATGACATTATCCAGCAGGGGGATGTCTATACCACGAGCAGCAACATCAGTCACCAGAAGCACCATGGCTTTCCGATGCACAAATTTCCCAATGTTGATCTTCCTGGCGGTCTGATCAAGGGCACTGTAGATGTAGGCACACTCTAAACCTTCTGACGACAGCAGCTGGACATCAGAAAAAAATAAGAAGTCAACTAAAGCTCTAGTTTTTAAAACAATATTTAACACTCTCACAAATCTATGCTACACTGTTATCTTACCTCCTTTAGGTACTCCACATGGTGTTTGGTGGCAGCAAAGACCACTGTCTGTTCCTGAGGCTTCACTACATTCCTCAGGAGGTGGAGCAGCAGAGCCGGCTTGTCATCCACACGCAGGTGGAAGAATGACAGCTGATGGAAGTTAGAAGAAATGAAAACATGCTCAAAGCCATGGAAACATCCAGGTGACTGTAACGACTTTTGCTTTTGGCTTTATATTTAAATCATTCAACATTTCTGGGAGAAGAATACAAAATGTTTGAATAGCAAGTGTCTGAAGACAGAGCAACAAGTAGGAAGACCAAGACACTGACACAGAAGCTGATTTAACATAAGTTAGCATGTAGAGTAGATGCAATAATCCTGTACTGAGGTTGTAATAAATAATGCAAAACCTTCCATCTAATTTCTCAGATTAAACAAAAGGTAAATAAAACAAAACCAAGTTCTGCCCTTTTACCTTGATCTGATCACTGAGCTTGGAATCCACATCCAAACGAATCAGTGCAGGTTCTGTCAGGCCTGGGAAAAAAGTTTGTATACACCGGTGTGAATATAATTAGGATTATTTGCCTTTAGATGCTAAAAAATATGGAAGCTAAGTTGAATGAATATGCTTTATGATGAGAAAATAAGCCAGAAAAACTTTGAGAATCTACACCGTGGAGGGTTAATTTATTACATTAATGTGTACAGAAAAAAATTGATCTTCAGTTATACAAAACATTTCATAAAACAGACTGGAACATGTATTTGGGATAAAAGCAACTAAACTACCCTGGTTTTAATCATATTTACCAGATAAATTCCAGTTTTTTTCCACATAAATCCAAACAATTTTCTGTTTTTGTCCGGTTCTTAATATTGGTTTGTAAACAAAGGACTACAAAATTTTAATAACACATTGATTAAGTTTGCCCAGTGACACACTTTTGTAAGCCTCGTTTTAATGGTTCTTTTAATACAAAAATAAAGATCTTATTTAATTCTAAAAGTCCCTTTTTTGTGTGTAAATGCATGAATGGCTTTTATGCCCCATTATATCTATGATGTGCTGATTGTGAGTTGAATAGACAAGATAAATTCCACAGGGTGTACATGCTTATTGTGCATATACATGTAAATATACAGATACAATGAATAATAATATCTGTAAATACATCTACGGTTCATTTTCTAGAATATGATCATGTTGCAAAGCCCAAAATAAATATTTGTAGATGTGTGTGCATGTAAAAATAAGGTTAATGGACGATCGCTTATATTTTCTTCATATTGCATAATCACGTTTCTACATGCTACATTCACTATAGAAATATAATGCATTTTATTTGAGTTAATTATTTAGCTAGATTTTATATTGTATGCACTGCTTTAGTTGGTAAATTATATGTAGCCTTATTTTCTCTCTCTCTCTCTTTTTTAACAAGTAACTGAGCCTAAAAGTTATACTAACAAATTAAAATGCATTCATGATTTAAATGCTGCGCATGTGGTCATGTTTTGCACCCGCCAAGCAGCTGAAGGAATGACAGAAGTCTCTTTGGTCGGATGATTGACTGTTGGATCTTCTGCAGGAAATAAATTGCATGATGTATTGAAATATGGTCAAAAAAACACTCACATGTGACAGAGCCAGCGCATCACTGATGAGTGAAAAAAGTCTGCTACATACTATTAGTTATGAATATAACCCCTGAAGATTAGTGCTTTTTAAAAACAAATAAATAAACCTTTTTTTTAATCAATCGACTTAATGTAAAAAAAAAAAAAATACAATAAATATTAGAGAAAAAGCAGATACTAAAATCCACTCTAAGTTAAAATTTCTTGTGTAAATTTATCTAGTAATATCTTACATTTCCAATTGTATTAATAAAAATAAATGTGGATCTTGTAGGCATATAAAGTAACTGATGGCTTGGTCATTGTTGCTTTTTATAAAACATTAATTATATTTCTTATTTTGTTGGTTTGCTATTTTTGTTGGTTAAGTGAACATGCCCAATACAACTATAATAAAACTGGACATGTAAATGATGTTTACTATTAGGTCTAAACTTCACATAAGCGGAGATGTTAGAATTACTAAATTACTTAAAGAAAAAAAAAACTTCTATACCAGAGCAATAACTGAAAAAAAATAATATACAATAACACAATACAGACTCACTAACCTATTCAGCTGCTTGTGAATGCAAATATCTAATCAGCCAATCACACGCCAGAAAGAAAAAAATAAAAGGTGATTTAAGTGACTTTGAAGGCAGCATTGCTGTTGGTGACAGATGGGCTGTTTTACGTTTTTCAGACACTCCTGATCTTCTCAGATTTTCTCAGGAATTTACAGAGAACAGTCAAACTGAAAAGTGAAATAAACATTTCCCTGGGTAAAAATGCCTTGTTAATGCCAGAAGTCAGAGGGCCATGGCCATGCTGAAGGCAAGAGGAATTCTAAGCCAGTTTCTCAACCCAGCCCATCTGATATCAGTAACCACAACACTTTCAAAGTCAATTAAAAGTCGCCTTTCTTGCCCGTTCCGATGCTCGCTTTGAACTTTGAAATGAGACCACTTGGACAACAGTAATGATAAATAATTGCAAATAGGACATGTTTACAGAATTTAATGTCATTTTTATACAGCACCTCTTATTTTAAGAAAACATAGGCGAGACGATTCAATTCAGCACACAATATTTAATATCTGTATTTTACCATTTTGATAAGACATATTTCAGTACTCCAAAACACTTTTATTAGACTGCCAACATGCTTACAAGTAGTAAATCCAGGTTAGTGGATCATAATTAAACATAACTCTGTGGCAAACGCAGAGTTCAGCAGGCCATCAAGGAAGAAGTGACGTGCATTTCTGCAGTGTAAAGATGCACAAATCATTTTCTCCTTAATCTACAGTCACACAAAGCGCCAGGAAAATCTTTGGTGATGTTCTCAGATGATTCTGGCGCTTATCACCCAGTTCCTCGTGATGTCCTCCACACCATCAACCCTCTGTCCTCCTCACAGTTTCTTCCTCAGCTTGCCTTTCTTATGGCCACCCCTTCCAAAACCTGACTTTTTAACTTCTCCGAGCCACTTTTTGTTCTTGGAGCGGAGCTTCCTCATCCCCCCGCCCTGCAGGAACTGGTGCTTCTGCTTTTTCTTGCGCTGCTTCATGATCTGATCCTTTGTTTTCAGCTCCGAGCGTGCTTTGTGGTCACCGGAGCTCTGTACGTTTGGACCTCGTCGGCCACGGCCACGACCTGGGAGAGGCACGACACAACAAAGAGGTTGGAGGTTATAGCTTGCAAGGCTGGAAGAGGGACTTGAAGTATTTACTTTTAGAGTTGAGTTAAAACATGGTGGCTGATGGTCTATATTTAACAGGCAGACGTGTTTGTGCTATTCATTTTGATGCCTTCCTACCTCTTGCTGGCTTCCTGCCTCCTCCGCCTGTTTCTCCATCTGATCCAGATCCTGTATCATCAATCTTGTATTTTTTCTTCCACTCCTCATAACTGACATGTTGTCAAGTGATACAACATCTTCACAGTACAGCTTAACATTGTCATAAGAGTAGAGAAGAGGGTCATTAAGAGCAGCAGACAGAGAAGCTTTTTGTTGGAAGGATACAAGTTCTTCCTGTTCTTCTTGTTACTGATAACCTGACCGCTGTCTGTTTTGATCTTCTTCTTCTGGTCTTCTTTTCCCGTTTCTCTCACAAAACGCTTCCTCTTACGGTCCCTAAAAAAAGAAGGGGGAAAAAAGACTTTAAATTATAGTTTTAAATGACCATTTTATGGATATTGAGTCAAACATAGGGAAATTTGTACCATTTCATCATTTTCTTCTGCTGGTTAAGGCGATCGCCTTCATCTCCCATGAGATCAAGGACAGCTGAAGAGGCCTGCTGTTCAAAAGCACTGCCCTCTCCACCGAGACTCAACCTGTCGACGCATAACACAGGACAAAACAGCATAAAACACAAAGCCATTCACAGTTTTTAAAGAAAACAGATGCAACAGTTTAATGCCTCACCCTCTCTCAGAGTCAAAGTCTTTGGGTCTGTAAGGGATATAATACTCTTCATCTTTGCCCGACTGCCTCTTTTTCTTGGTCTTTGGTCGTTCTTCACCATCTTCCTGCTGACCTCTTCTTTTACCACCTACCACCTCTGAAAACACCCCCTGGTGGAAATAGAAAGAATTACATGGTACAAAGTGACAAAACATGATACAGAGATCCTACTATCTTCCTCTTCTAGTTTGTATACAACATCAACTACATCAAAACTGCACTTTATTTTGCTTCTTCTTCATCAGACAGCACAAACAACTTTCTCATTTTGACTCAAATATTGGTTTTGAATGAAAATGATGAAACAATCCTGGGTGTTTATTCAACTTGTGAGCAGGTTTTCTAATCCACCGTACTATAATTATTGACACTAGTACATGTTCATGCTGCTGGCAAACTAATACACTTAAGAACATATAGCAAAGCAAAAAAGTGAAAAGTAGGTCTTGCCTATATAAATAAACATAAGACAATTGTGAGACTTTGACATAGTAACATCTGCAGTAATATTTACACCTGTGATGACATCTCACAAGCATTAGCCTTATTTTGAAACCAAGATTGTTTACACAGAGTTTGTAATTGCAGAGAAATGCTCCATTTATTTTGGTCATTTCATTTTCGAGCAAGAAGCTCACCTTTTTTCTTATACCCTTTAGATGAATAGAGTTTTTTAATTAAATACATATTCTTTAAATAATGTTCCCTCTTATAAAAAGTAGGATAATTTAAAAAAAATTAAAAAATGTATTATACCTCTATTACTTAGAAAAAAACCTGTTTTTTTGCTGTTGTCTGTTATATAACATTAGGGATGCTCGTGGCAATTCATTTCTTAATCAGCTAAACAGGTCAGTTAAGAAACAGTCAAATATTAAGTTAAATTTCAAAACGGTTTAAAAAAAAATATCCCCATTCCAAAATGTCACACAACAATCTCATTGGCTCACGGAGTGATGATGTCACAAGGACAAAGGACCTTTGATCCTTTGAAGTTTTTCCTTAAATAGGGGTGAGAAACAGCAATTTGTAGTTCGTGTCTTCGCAGCATTTGTGTTTGCAGCCTTCAAAACGTTCACCACAGAAACTTTTGGAAACCTTTTCAAAGTTGTCGTGTACAACCTTCAACATGTATCCAACAAGACACCAACCAAGGCAAAAAGATTACGCCGCTTCTCCTTCCTGTCGTGGCCGGCCAATTTCCCCAAATGACCTCTTAGCCGTCCAAAGGGCATTGCATGACAGTAGGAAGGAAAACTACCATCTCCAGAATAAAATTCAACAAATTGAAGAAGAGAAACTTCAACTGGAGGAGAAGTGTAGACAGATGGAAGTGCAAAATAAAAACCTGGAGGAAAGACAACAACGCCAGCCCGACATAACAATAATTAATGAGGGCTGGGGAATCAAGTTTGGACAAGCCCGAGAGCAGATTGTCTTCCTAATTAAAGAAAACAAGCAAAAGAGCGCAGAACTAAAGGAGATGTCTGACCAGCTTAAAGACAGCAAAGCTACTGTTGAGAAGACAGAATGGGATCTCCAGTATATGGACCAAAGGAATCGGCTGCTCCAAACAAAGTTCGATGAAGCTGTGAAAAAAAATAAAGAAATCCTCCAACAGAAGGAAGAACAGGAGAACAAGCAAAGAGACATGCAGCACCAACTCAAAGTCACGGAGGAAAAATACAGAATGCTGAAAGGAAAGTTGGATGATACACTGCGCCAAAATAAAGACCTTCTTCAAGAGAAACAGCAACAGCAAGAAAGATTGAAAGAAGAGAAACGTATTGCCGAAGACTTTGAGGGTAAAAATCTAAAACTGCAACAGTTTTGTAATGAACTGAAGGACAAAACAAGTGAACTAGAAGGGGAAAAAGAAAAACTGGACAAACAATGCTCACACATGCAGAAAAGGATGGATCAAATGGCAAGAAACAACTCCGAGCTCACTAAGGGGATATTGTTGGAATACAACAACTTGAAGCGCAAACACACTGAAATGCAGGCGCAAAAGCAAGAACAAGACAAAATACATGACGACCTGCAGCGTACGCTCCAAGAAATCCACAGAAGAAATGAGGAGTTACAAGACATGCACAAAGAAGTACAACAGAGAAATGCAGACATGCACAAGGACAAGCTAATGCAGGAGGCAACATCCAAAGAACTCAAAGAAAAGCTTGAAGAAAAACAAGCAACATTAGAAGAGCTGGAGCAAACATGCAAGAAGCTTGAGAAGCAAAACGCAGAAACAATTGATGAGTTGAGAACCCTCATCCTGGAGAAAAAAGCTCTTGTAGAAAAGTGCATGAAAAAGAAGAACAAACGCTTCCGCTTGCCCTGGAGGAGAGACTCTACTGCTTCCTCACCTGATGTAGCCTCGTCTTGCTCCACCTCTGTTCACCCCCCCAACCAGTCCCGGCAGTTGACTGTCCCCTCCTGAGCCTGGTTCTGCCGGAGGTTTCTGCCCGTTTAAAGGCAGTTTTTCCTCCCCACTGTCGCCTAGTGCTTGCTCAGAGGGGATTGTTGGGGTTTTCTCTCCTCTACCTTGTTTCATTATTTACTTGTTAACTTTTTGTTCTTACTTCATTTTACCTTGTTTCATTATTTACTTGTTAACTTTTTGTTCTTACTTCATTTTACCTTGTTTCTTTATTTACTTGTTAACTTTTTGTTCTTACTTCATTTTACCTTGTTTCTTTATTTACTTGTTAACTTTTTGTTCTTACTTCATTAATAAACCAATTAAATTTATCCTTTGAGTATTTGTCATCTAATCTTTTCATCTAAAACATTTTCAAACATTCATATCTGTCTTTTATGTTCTTGAAACCTCATAAATGGTGAAGCAAAAACCCTGGAACATGGTTTGAAACACTGAAATTGTTTCAGCTGAAACTGGCAAAGTCAT
Source organism: Pelmatolapia mariae (assembly GCF_036321145.2). Classification (NCBI taxonomy): domain Eukaryota; kingdom Metazoa; phylum Chordata; class Actinopteri; order Cichliformes; family Cichlidae; genus Pelmatolapia; species Pelmatolapia mariae. The sequence continues at coordinate 22,893,858 of NC_086233.1, read as the reverse complement.
ACGTGTGTGTGTGTGTGTCACTGGTTAGGCCATCATGTTTAGGCTCATTCACTCAAAAAATTATAGGCGAAATCTTTAAAACTGTATCATTGCATACACATTTTCAATACATTTCAATCGCACAAATGCAGAAATAATTATTTGCAGTATCTTATCTGATTTATTATGAGAATGTCATGCATGATCATTTGCACCCACACCACCAAAAATGGGGGCAAAAGGGAGGGGATCGCATTTAATCACGAGAGGTCAGAAATAGAAGTGCTGCAGAAACCTCTGAATCTCAGCTATAAGCTCATGTAAACCATTTCTACAATCGCCAAACAAAGAGCAGTTACGTCACCATGAATCTGTGGACAGGTAATATCCACATTTTGATTTATGATTTCCTGGAGTTCAATGTGTGCTTAATCCTTTATGAAACTGATGTAAACCTGCAACTACAACGATCCAGGGAAGAAAGAAAGAAGCAATACTTCACCCATGCTTACATTTAGATCACTCTCATCCTTTTCTGTGATGTCACAGTCAGCAGTAGTGGTGGGGTTGATTGGCTGCTTCAGCCTGCTTTCTAGGGCTCGGTCCTCTCTCTGCTTGCTGAATTTGTCCACTAGCCGAGTGTCTTTAGAGCGTTTGGCCCACACCACCTCACTGGCTGGTGTCTTACTACTGGAGCTGATTTCGAAGATGGTCTATTTCAGGAGAGAATTATATGTTTCTTTGCTTACTAGAACACTTTTTACCAGAAAATGCAGCGCTGTGACGTGTCTGCATCAAACTCATGAACGTTATAATACATTCAATTAACACTTTATCAGGTGCATCTTGCTAGTACATGGTTGGCTCTTGTTTTTGGTTCTTCGTGGGATTCAACGATGCTGCAACCATTCCTCAGACTTTTCCCCCCATATTAATATGATGACATCACAGTTACTGCTGATTTGTCGGCTGCTCAACTGTGATGACAATCTCCCACAACAATAACACTCAGGTAGGCTGTGGGTTTAACTAAGGGAAACACAATGAACCAATAAATTATCCCCCACACCATTACACCTCCAGCAGCCTGACCCATGCTTTCATATACTTTACACCAAATTCTGACACTCCTATCTGAATGTTGCAGCAGAAATCACGGTGTGGTCTTCTGATGCTTCGAGGTGTACATCTCTTCTGCATACTTTGAATATAACAAGTAGTTATTTAAATTGCTGTTGCCTTCCTATCATGTCAAGGTAGGGGTGGGCGATATAAACGATATACGATAGAAACGATATAGATTTGGCCAACGATAGAGATTTTGACTATATCGCTCTATCGCGATAGCGCATGTTGATGATGTCATCAAGCTGCGCCTGTTTTGGTAGAAAGTATCACAGCGGCTACAACCATTATCATCAGTAAATTATGTTCTCCTGACTGAAGTTTGGCCCGTGTATAGCATCCTGCTATGCGATTGCATGTGTCCCTAACCACCAGAATCCCTCACGTTAACTTTTATTGAGTGGAAAAAAAGTTGCCGTTCATCCTCCAGCTTCACTGTGCTAATGTTATGCTAACATAGCTGTGTCGCTAGCAATCGCGTAGCACAACATTATATACCAGGTAGTCTAACTTCGGTAACCCTGCAAACGCCACTGCTGTTTAGTTTTCTGTCTTCATTTATGTTGGAAGTGGTAGCAGAGCTGTACGTTTTAATTAGTTTCAAAAATCTCTCAGTCAGAACATGGTATGAAATGTTTAGGTATAAACTAGCGAGCTAACTTCCTGTTAACTTCTAACTCCGTTAAATTTAATAAATTCTGTTTTCACGGATGCATGGATGTTAAACTTAATTGTTACACCCGATAAAGCAGCAACGCTGATGATTTAATTAAAGATGAAAGAATTTAGACTGTTTAACTCTCAGTGTTCGTTTGACTTTGGGACCTGAAGGGGATGGAGTTTTGGACCCAGATTACTCCTCACTACGGCGGCCGTAATGCTCTGACAATCCATCAAGCAGTCCATCAGCAGGCTTACCAAAGTTGTACTAAAACATTTTTTAACAGATTTCTACACGCCAAAATCGGTTCAAGGTCAGTGAGCACAACCAGAATTCATACATAAGGCACACTCTAGATTTTTGAGAAAATTAAAGGATTTTAAGTGTGCCTTATAGTGTGGAAAATACGTTATACAGAAGAAAAGAATATATCGTGATATATATCGTTATCGCACATGCTTCAAATTATATCGCGATATGAATTTTAGGCCATATCGCCCAGCCCTATGTCAAGGTCATGTTTATTTATATAGCACATTTAAAACAATAAAGTTGATCAAAGTCAGCTGTGTAAAAGTGCATTAAAAGTATATGGCTACAAGAAAAATTACACTAAAACATTAGGAAATTTTAATATAATACTTAACATTAAAATAAAATAAGATTAAAAAACTGAAATAAAATCGTAAATACAAATACAATCAGACAACAAAGGATGAGGATGTCAACTGGTGCCAAATTCCAAGAAGAACAAATGTGAAAATAAATGTGTTTTTAATGAAGATTTAAATGTGTGTGCTGTCTATTATGACTGGCTATCATCTTAATGCATTGGTGGCATGCGATTGACCGACCGGATATTTGAATTTGCGTGCAGCTTAACAGGGTGTGACTGACAGAGTGGCCAGGGAGTATTTTCCCACTCACTGAAGCGCCATCTACTTTTTAACCACTAGAGGGCACCACTGTCCGACCTTAGAAACCGACATCATAAGCTTGATGTTGGTTGTGATCTCCAAGTTTCCTCTCAGAACAGTGAGGACCACGGATAGAGTCAGTCATGCAAAAATACAGGATATTCCCAAACTGGGTACATACTGTCAATGAGAGTCTGTGAAACAACTTCCCCAAATTTTCAGATAAATGAAACTGACGTGGCTGCCCAAGACTGCTGACTCAGACAAGTGGCTGGTGGTGCAGTGGTTGGCACTGATGCCTCACAGAACAAGTTCCTGGATTTGAATCCACCAGGCTTTGGCTTTTCCGTGCTCAATTTCTATGTTCTCTGTGTGATTGGGTACTCCGGGTGTCTCCTGACATCCAAAGACATGCATGTTTGAGGTTAAATGGTAATTCCAAATGGGTCATGGGTATGTCTGTCTCTGTGACAGCTGGAGTCAGCTCCAGCCCCCTCATAACCCTAAATTGGAAAGTAGATTGTACATACACGAGCACCAGAGAGGAAACATGTAAACCTCCAAAAAGCGATCCCTAAAGGTTGACTCTGTTCATCTGGACGTAGCGTTTTCAGTGGGAGAAACGTTTCGTCACTCATACAAGTGACTTCTTCAGTCTCAGCTGATTGCAGTTTTCCACAACCTTATCAACAGTATATTTGTGCACTGACTGATCAAAGACCGTTGATCATGATACTAATCATAATACATGATACTACAGTCCATTACAGTTCTTCAGGTAGTCTGGCTTCTTCAGGAAGGCACAACATTACATGCTGTTGCAAGATTTGCTGTATCTGGAGGAGATATCAGGAGATGGGCTGCTACAGGAGGAGAGCTGGACAGGGCCATACAAGATCGTCTTCTCCGTTGTAATTTCAAACATACATTTCAAAGACCAGGAAGAGCTCTCCAGAGCCATAAAAATGACTTTCAGAAGGTGACTCGTGCATGCTTCTCACGACACCATCAGAATCAGATTCCACGAGGGTGGCATGAGGCCCCAGCACCTGTGCTCAGAGTACAGCACCTGGCTGCTCAACAAGCATTCACCTAAGATCACCAAAACTGCCACCATGTTCTCCATGTTCGCCATGTGAGATGGTGTGGGAAACATTTTACTACCTATAATATCATCAGTTGGAGAAAAATCAGTCAGTCTGGATAAGGAGATAGCAATTGTTGACGTACAAAACCATTCCCTATTCAGGCAGTAGAGAAATGCTTCGTCATTAGGATGTGAAACAAACGGTTATTTCAATCTTACACAGTAAATTTTCCAGCATGTAGCAATCACTATAAGACCGTAGACTCTGCATACAAAAGTGTCTTCTGCAACAGATAATTTCATTTATAATGAGCGCACTTTAACATCTGAGACAAAATCAGGCATTTGCCCAAAGAAAATTATATTTTGTATCTGAAATACTACATTGGAAAAGTTAAACAAAGATTTTCTGTTCTTATATTTTTGAGCAGTGAATTAGGGACAGTTTAAAAACATCTCTTGTGACCTCACTGACATGTATGTTTTTACCAGGAAAGATGCTTCTGTTCGGCCGTTACAGCTCTACAGGTGTACAGAATTTTACTTCCTCCTCGTGTCGTTATTACTGTAAAAAGGAGAGTAAAGTTTGCGATAAGAGAGTCAAAAGGTCAAGGAATACAGCTGCCCTATCACTCACTCCTTTCCCCATCAGAGTTCATGAATCATCAGGTGCTTTTGTTCCTCAGTCATTTGACAACTGCATTCAGTTTTGCAATTAGTCGCTGCATGGATATCAGATCAATATTAGCATTTATATAAACCCTAAACAACTGGCAATATTTACACATTAAATGGCCACTTTATTATGTACAGTGTTTTACTTACAACTAAAAACTACCTTTTGATTATCAAACCGAACATCAGAAAGGGGAATTTAAGCTACTTTGAATCTAGCATGTTTGTTATTGCCAGACAGTATGAGTATTGCAGGAACTACAGATCTACTGGGATTTCCTGCACAGCCATCCCTACGGTTTACAAAGAATGATCTGAAAAAGAGAAAATATCCAGTGTGTGGGAGTTCTCTGAATGACACTGACTGGAAGGAAACAGTAATTAAACAACCACTTGCCGAGCAGAAGACCGCACCAGGTGTCACTCCTGTTATTGAAGAACCAAAACCTGAAGCTTTGATTCATGCAGGCTCACCAGAAGGTTAGAAAACATTGCCTGCTCTGATGAGTCTCGATTTGTGCTGCAACATTCAGATGGTTGGGTCAGAAAACTACATGGTGTGAACTACATGAAGTCATGGATCCATCCTGCATTGTATAAATACGTTGGTTCATTTTGCAGACCCGTAGTACCAGCTGAGGGTCTGTTAAACCCTACAGCCTACCTGACACTCAATAACTCAGGTGTTGTTGAGTGTCTGATGACTGCTTCCAGCAGAATAACGAACCATGCCACAAAGCTCAAATAATCACACTGGTTTCCTAAACATGACAGTGAGATCTGTACTCAACTGCCTCCAGACACTAGATCTGAATCCAATAGATCACCTTTAGGATGTGGTAGAACAGGAGATTTTGATCAAGGATGGGCACGAACTGTGAAACTATCACGTCAATATGGACCAAATTCTCTGAGGAATGATTCCAGCACCTTGTTGAATCTATGACATGAAGTATAAAGGTAGCTTTGAAAGCAAAAAGAAAAGCCAACCTGCTACTAGCAAAATGCACCTAATAAAGTGGCCACTAATGTATTATAACCTTACAACGTATTGCTCAATCTGATCAGCATTTTAGATTATTTTTGTTTTGTAAATTCAATTTCAATTTGTGTCCTTTGGGGATTTTTAGACCAATATAATAACAAAACATAAAAAACCTAAAACGTAGTTATACTACAAGGTATGAGAGACCTGAGCATGAGATTTAGCAAAGGTTGGCTCCGCCCCAGTGGAGGTGTTTCGCTCTTTTCCCACCCCTCGCGACTCCCAGAGTTGGATCATACTATGATTTTGCTAACCTGCAATCTTGTTTATAATCCTATTTAGTTTTTTTGTTGTAGAACATAGAAAGTGAAAAGTACCAGGCGATAAAACAAAAAGTCAGAATACCCGAGAGCACGTTTCAAGTTTCAGATAATGAGCAATGACAGATGAACAAGTGCAGATATTTTGTGTAAACACATCTTTCTGTAAAAGTACCATAAATCCAACTTAAACACTGTGATGTATTTCACTGTATCCAATGAACTCTGCCACATGCACACAATAGAAAACACAGTGGCTGAGGTTACAACTTCTGAGTAAATATATAAAATAGTGTCAAAAAATAAGCCTGTTTTAATAACTACAACAACTTTAATAATTCTAGTTACATGGCAGAATCAGACACAAATAAAAGCGTATCATCAGCTGAGATCATCTTCCGTTAAAACCAGAAAAACAGGAAAGGAGATTTTTCAAATCTTTGCCAAGAGGGAAATTCTCCCTTCCCCTCAGCATTACAAATTTCCACAGAATCTTTTAGATATTTCTGGTTTAGTCTCTTGTAGAGCAATTTCCAGAAAATTCATTATGTTTTCCCTTTTCAGGTCTTCTTCTTAGCCTTTGGTATGACAGGAGGTGGCTCGATGTTGAGCTCTCGCTGGAGGTCCTCGAGGTTCTGCTCCCAGCGCCTCTCGTAGAAGATGCTGAGGACGCAGCGGGCACGCCGACCGCTCTGCAGAGCCCACGGGCCCAAAGATGTGAAGAGTGACTGTAAACGACTGGGAGAGGCCAAAACAAAGAAGAAAGATGAGAGCGTCATATAACAATAATGAGGAAACCTGGCAAATAAACAACAAAGTCCCCTGATACTGAGGAAGTTCACAGGTATTAAATGAGGAAGACTTTATGATTTGCAGGCAAACAGCCCACATACATTTCATCATTCCACACCCACGCACAGTTTACTCACTTACAGGATTTTACTGATTTTACTGTTTCCAGATGTTTTACTTTGGACCTTTTACACTGATCCACTAAATCCGAGTACAAAAGGACTTCTGATCGTCTCAGTTATTTTCTCCATTGTGCTGAACTGAAAGTGAAGAACTGTTATTAAGACGAGGCGGTCATTCGATGATGACAGCAAATGCAAGTTTGGCTTCTGGGTAACTGAGATGGTTTATTGCTTTTTATTTCAAGAAACAATGACACGTCAAATACTCCAGAAATGGACCTAGATGGATTTACATACACTACATTGCCAAAAGTATTCGCTTGTCTGCTTTCACAAGCATATGAACTTGAGTAACATCCCATTCTTAATCCATGGGGTTTAACATATTGGCCCACCCTTTGCACCTATAACAGCAGAGTGCATGCCTAGGTACTTGATTTTATTCACCTGCTGCCATGGAAGTGATCAGAACACCTGAATTCAATGATTTGGATTTGGGAGTGAACACTTTTGTCTACAATCTAACATTCACTTCCACTCCACTTGGAGAGGGGTCTGGGTTTTCACTTCTCCCTCTGGCTCCCCTTTTTATTTATTACTCAACTATTTGTCATATTTCATGAGAACAACTGATTACAACATTGAATTCCTTCCTGTTGAACTTGCTGTTCCCCTTTTAGAACAATATTTATCTGATCTTTAATAACTGGATTTCTTTCTCTCTCTTTTTTAGCTAGATTTCTGTTGCAGGAAGAGAGCTGACTTAAAGTCTGGGTTAGTTACCAAGGTAACAGATGCTCTGGTGGGGTTTTTCACTGAGCCCTGAGTTTCTCTCTGACTCTTCACCTCTTGCTGAGGCAGCTCTGATTTCATTTCCTTTAATATCAAAGCATCCAACAGAGCGCATCGATGTTCATGTTGAAGTTCCAGTTAAATATACATTTTTTTAGCCTTTAATGTGACCGATTTGTTATTAAATAGTAATGGATGTAGAGCACACCTTTATATTTGTATCATTAGTTATTATTAATCTCTGGCTTTCTTCAGTGTGTCATTCCTAACTGAAAGCAGCAGATGCCTGGTTCTCCTGGAGGTTTACTTCTGTTAAAAGGGAGTTTTTCTTTCGTCCTGTTGGTCATTGGTGGGAAGTCTTGTTGTTGTTTTTTCTCTGTATTATTGTAGGGTCTTTACCTTACAATATAAAGCACACTGAGGTGACTGTTGTTCTGATTTGGCGCTTTATAAATGAAACCGAATTGAATTAAAATACTGCACTAAAATGGAGAATCCTGGTATCAGAGCTCCACTGATGATGTCACATTTTTTCATAAGCTGCACAAAAATTTAATCATATAAGGAGTTTAGTTCTAAACTCAACATTATTGCTGCTTTTTGAAACAGACGGCAGCCTGTAATCAGACTCAACCCAACACTTACAGAAATTTCAGCAAGTCAGTCAAACTGTAACTCTCCTGTTATCCCAACTATACCTGGCATTTAGCCGTAGTGGCCCCAGCACAGCTCCAAGAGCACACATGGGAAGCCCGGTCTGAGCAGCTTCAAACCATTTCACAGCGACTTCACCTGAACGGAAGACACAGAAAAGGACACAAACATGCAAATTAAAGATTAAATTAGGAGAAAGAAAAGGAGAAGTTGTCAGCCAACAGTTTTTTTAAAGTGTATTAAAATAACTTCTGTGTGAACCCTATTTCTCTTCTCAGAGTTTTTGGCAGGTTTATTCTGATATAGAATCGGTCAAATAGGAGATGCCTGCAAAACTGAAAGCTCAGGTCAACACTTCATATCAAATGGACTTAAAATGTAGGTTTAGAGATTTGTAGGTTTGTAGAGACAACTGGATGAGAAAACTTGGGAGAGAAGAAATGAAGTTCAAATCTCAAATCCAGTTTTGCTGTAAAACTGGAAATATTTGTTCAGGCATGCACAGAATAACTCTTACTGACATACAATTATGTATGCACTATATAAAGACAATGCGTGACTTGGCTGTGAAGTTTCTATAAATAAACTTTTACTTTGCAGATGAAAGTAAATGTCAGAAAATAGCATTTTCAGATTACACAGAACTCGACTCACCCAGCATGTTAGTGGGCATGCCCAGTAAGGTGTGCAGCAAGTCGTGGACCTCTCTGTATCTCTGCATGACATAAGCTAGCTCCTCGTTGTCCACGAACTTCACGTCTGCTCTTGAGTCAGGAGTCACATCCTGAGGGAAAAATTAAAAAACGGAAGAAGGAAGGAAGCGTGTTTATACCAAACAATAAGTGTTTACAAATGCACAAAAAAACATGTATATATGCACATCACATCAGCAAATACTCACATTGTCCTCCAGAAATCTGAGGTATTCCCTCCCAAAGGAGCCGTCAGGCAGCGAAGCCATCTTTGTCAGATCGAGCATAGACAGCCGGATCCTCGGCCTTTCTCTGCAAGATCAAATCAAATAAGAATAAAGCGCAACACTAATTCCAAAAAAGCTGTGATGCTGTGTAAAATATAAATAAAAACTAATGCAATGCAAGCTTAACCATATAGAATGTTTAAACTGAGAAAAACTGAAACCAGCTGCTGGACTTTTGGATTCCAGCTGCTCAGCAGTCCTGGGTCTTCTTTGTCATATTTCCACTTTAGCATCGTCTTGCTTTCAGGCCCTCCCTGAAAAAGATATCATCTGGATGGGAGGGTATGTTGCTCTAAAATCTGTATATACCTTTCAGTTGCCTGATGTTACCTTTCCAGATGTGCACTGTTGCACTCCCATACCGTTAGAGAGAGATGCAGGCACTGATAACAAATTGAATAGTCGCTCTCCTCTTTAGTCTTGCAACATCCATGTTTTCGCCCCAAAAATTCTAAATTTGGATTTTTCTGACTACAGAACTGTCTTTGTCTTTGCCTCGATCCACTTTAAATGGATAGCTTAGAGAAGACAGCAGGGTTCACCATGCCGTTCAAAATGATTTCTGGAATTGTTGCAGCGCCACCTGACAGCCCAAAGACACCAGAAATTTAGTACTAATTTTGTCCTTGCCTATGTGCACAGAGATTTCTCCAGATTCTCCGACTAAACTGTTGATGATGAGCAACTCAAAGTTTTCACAATTTTACACTGAGGAACATTAATTCTGAAACTGTTCAATGACTTGTAGATGCAGTTTTCTGCAGACTGGTGAACCTCTGACCATCTTTACTTCTGAGGAATGCTGCCTCTTAAAGATGCTCTTTTTATACCCAGTCAGGTTCCTGCCATCAAATTATAAAAATGATACATTTTCTCTGTTTAAACATTTAATTTGTTTTCTATGTTCTATTGTGAATAAACTACGGGTTTATCAGATTTGCACATCACTGCATTGTGGTTTTGTTTTTTGTTTTTTTACATTTTAAACAGCGTCCTTCGAAGACAGGACACATATTTTTAATGTGCCCGAAGCAGAAAGCACTCTGACGTTCTGCCACACTGACTCACGTTAGGACAGCGTAGCCTTCAGGGTCATTTCTCATCCTGTCCCTGAGCTTTATGAGTGCTAGGTGTCCCGTTGTCTCCCCCAGGACTGCAACCATGTCTGTAAAGTACCCAGAGTTTCATGAAATCCAAGGGCACCGAGTTCAACATCATGACAGTACAGTGAAATGTTGACGATATTTTTATTTACAGTAAAGAAACCATGTGTTAATTCTAAACAGGTCACTACTGTTTACTCATCATGGAAGCAATACTCAGAAACTTCACAAACTTTTAATCAGTCTGCTTTAAAGACGGAGCTGGGAAAGACCTCTGTGCCTGTGAAAAATGCATTTTAAAAAAAATCCATTTATTTATCAATTTCTTTTTGGACATGAATCGATACTAAGCAGTGGATGTCATGAGAAACCTCACTAAATGTCAGCTGACAGGTGTTAAGACTCTGTTCCTTCATTGGAGTTTCAGGGTAACTAATATGTGGCTGTAATTTGTATTTAGTCTCATTTTTGTTTCCAAGACATTTTAAGTCACGTACTAAAGGTCTCCAGAGAATAAGCCCTTGAGAATGAATACAAAACGCTTAATCAGTACATGGGAAAAGAGTCTAATCAGTGGTATCATTTCTGAAAAATGGAAAACAATCCCGCAATCTGAAGCCACATCAAGGTCAGACTTGTTCACATCCCTATCAGTTGGAGACTGGCTGACATCAGTTTTACCAAGAAGCCTGAATTCCTCAAAGTCGCAAGATACCAAAAATACACTGCTTTTTTTATTCTTACATATTTTGTGCTACTTTGTTCTTTTTTTGGAGATCGAGAAGACAGTTTGTACAGTGAAAACACTGGTTTAAAAAAATACATGTAAATTAAGGTTATTCAGACACAAAGGCAAAAAAGTTCAAATGTAAATGTTGGCACTAAATTTTATACAGTTAACTCCAAAGCCCCTCAGTCCAAAAACAGCTGTGCTTTAAGGTTTATCCGTGACCTTGTAAACAGCACTTTGATTAAACATCCTCATCTTAACCGATTTATAGTCCCTAACACACAGAAAGAAAACCAGTGCACACGGAAATGCTCATGTGAGTGTCTCACCATGTCTGTAGGGGTTCTGCAGTGCCGCCACACCTGACCCAATGGACAAGAGAGCTTTTTGAACGGCGGTGGTGGGAATATGTCCAGGGTACAGTCCATCGTAGTGGATGTTTGCAAACTCAGTGCTGCTGCTGTGCAGCTGCTGAACACAAACTACTAAGGAAAAGATGGAGTGGTATTAAATACTGGACTATTCTATAGAGACATATTTATTCTATTGCTGTTATAACAAAAAATAACTAAACCGATTATTGATAGTGGAGTGTCTAAATACCAAAACCTTTATGGCAGGATAAACCATTCAGAGCATTTATTTGTAGTAACAGACTGCACTGCACATCAAAGTTATTAGAGTTAACTAAAACTAGATGATAGGGAAAAAAAGAAAAGTTTTAATTAAGTAAAATTAAAATAAAAACTAGACTTTTGAAACAGATTAAAACTAAATGAAATGACTTTTTTGAACCTGGAAAACTGACTAAAATTACATTTAAATAAATACAGAGGAAATATCCTCAGTAACTATCTGTTAGTATGGTAAATATTTTATAATAGCTTGGCTGATGAGGCATTGATGGATATGTGTATTGAGACTCTGGATGTCTTGAACAATGTGAATCAACTGCTTTCAAAAGATGTTTTTTTTAACTTAATTTTTATTAACACTTAAACAATTAGTCATTCGTTGTTATATTACAGTTGTCACATGGTGGCAGAATATAGCATTCACAAAATTACTTTTTTATAATAATAATAATAATAATAATAATAATAATCATGCTTAAATATAAATCTAAAAATTATAAATAGATAGATGAAGCTAATGTGTTTCTCTCCCTTCATTGTTCAAATAATGCAAAAATAGGTTTCCGTCTCCTCATAAACAAGTCTTTCCGAGATATGTTCCATTAGATAGAGTTCCCAAATTCTAACTCCAACCACATATGATATGATGGAGGGTTGTGTTTCAGCCATCAGACGAGTTTTTATTGTAATACCTGCACTGATTTTCCTAAATCTTTCCTCTAATGTGTGGCCTCAATGGAACAAAGATTATAGGGACTAAAAGTAACATTGAAACCAGTAAAATTAAGTATTTTCAAGCAATAAAACCTACCTGAACTTAAAGTGAAAAACTGATTGACGTAAGTGATAAAATCAAAAACTAAAACACAAAACAATAATGACAACAATGTTGGCTCCTTCTGAGAGAAGAAAGCCACAGTCCTGTCTTGTGTATGTGTTTTGGCAGAAACGTGTGCTTAATTTACGTCACATTTTGAGTCTGCACACGCCATGAATGATCTGCATGAGCTACATGAGAATAGATGGCTCCAGAAACACATGGGACACAAAGCTGGAGAACACTTTGATTTATATGAATTATAAATCACTGACATTCAGCACTGTTTGATGACGTGTCAAAAGATCATCCCAGTGTAGGGTGAGTTACATCCAGGTATATGTGGTGTTCGCCTGCTACAACGTTTTCTTAAGAGTGATTTAGTAAACAATGATGAACATTTCCCTGATGTTAAGCTAACAGTTGGTTGACATACTGCTAAGTAACGCGTAGCCCTGTGCCTGGTGCATGCTGACAGCGAGGCTCCCACACTACTTATTTCCTTTATCAACTTACCACCAGGTTTATTTTTAAGAACACTAAGCTGTAACACAGAGGACACCTGCTTAAACTCGTACCTTTAGAAACTGTAAAACAGTGTCGCCGCCGGTTGATCCATCGGAAGGGTATCAGCGGCCACATTCTTTTGCGGTAGTACGCATGCGTGAGTGGAGCACTTGTTTTCGGCTTCGGAGCAGCCCAAACTACGTTGAGAGGGGTGGCTTTGGGCTTTCATATAAAAACCCAGCCGTTACTGCGCCCTCGCTAGCAGCAGCTTAAAACTAAGTGCGCTTAGTGACACACCCGTCCGTGAATTATGATAAAGGGCGAGTTCTAAGTTGAGTTGCGTTTTCCCCTCGTTGAGAAACACAGGCCAGACTCCAAGGTTAGTCAGTTTGCATGCTGTGAATCCCTTCCTATAACTCACTAGCAGTTAGCTGTCTGAGTAGGTAAACGTATAAGTCGTAAAAGCAAACACACTTTAATGTTAGCTGTTTGAAGTTCGCAGGTGCTCATTAAAATAATTAAAGTGTTTTTTACGTCCCAAAGTACACAGTTGCTTAAAAAAAGCAATAGCCCAAACTCTAAAATAATATTTAAAATAATTACAGGAGCTAATCTAGTAAAATAGATGCAAAACAGCCTACATTACAGTGGCTAAGCTCGCTGTAAGCTCTCTGCTACTGAACGCGCTCGCCGGGTTTATATGGTTTCCAATGCTTACGTGGTAAGGGTGTAGCTAAGTTACGAGGTGAAATAGTGTCAGTGGTGGTGACGACTGTAAGATCCGCTGACAGTCTTTGCGAACTCGGTGAGTAAATATTCAGGTTTGGGCTTTTGTATGAGAAAGGGTCTGAAGCACCCTGCATTTTCACACTGAACTCGCAGAAGTTCAGCGTTAACACGCAGGGCAATAACATGGCGAGCTGAGAGGACGAGTCTCCCCAGGAAGAAGATGTTTTTTAGGCTTTGAGCAACGCTGGGTGTAGCTTTAAAGAGCAGCTGTGGTTATTTGTCTGAGACAAGTTGAAATGTTGAGACTGAAATTTTGTACTCTTTGTTGTTGTTGTTGTTGCTTTATTTCGTTGTTGCTGGTTGTGTTGTTCGTTTCACAGAAAAGTTCATGCTGCTGTACATGACAAAGGTCACTTTTCAAGGTTTAGCTGTACATAGGCCTCGTGTGTGTTACCTTTATATAACTTAAATTCTTGTTTCTGATATTTCAATGCACAGTGTTTCATTGTCTGTTTCTCTGACAAAGATGACTAGTTTCCACGCGATCCAGTGATCGCGCTGAATTGATGTTGTAATTACAACATTATCCAAACACGAGCTTACATGTCTTTTCGCTCACAGCAGGTTGCCTCAGCTTTTCAGTTAAGTTTTGTAAGAATTAAGTTAGGCTTGAACTTCTTACGCAATACCAGTAACAGAAAAGTTACTCATGATTTAATGTGAATGGGGTGAGTGGCAAAATTGAATTGCGTTCAAATAAATACACGCAGGAAGAAAGAGCTTCCAAAGAAAAGCAGCGTTTCCTGCCTTAACATGAAATTATTAACAGTGTATTCAAATCATATATTTGTATATGTTCTAATTCAGGGTGAGATAAGTAAAGCTCTAAAAATAAAGGTTCAATAGAAATCTAGATTTAAAACACACATACACAAACAAGATGCCAAAGTATTTCATTTTGTTAGAAATTTCTAAGATTTAAGTAACAGTTAAGAGGTTAAATTTATGTGAAGCACAGTTCAAATAAAAATGAAATGAAATGTTCCACTCTAAAAGCTGGATCTTTAGACAGTAAGCTGATCTTGGCTGTAATGTGATTCATCTAACTGAATGAAGTAAAAAGTCTTAAAGGTTTGTAACTTAAATTCTGGTAGATGAGTTTGTAGGAAGGACACAAAGCTTCTTTTTTTTAGCTATGTGTATTTGCATTTACTTATATTATGTTTATTTATTTATTGAGTGATGTATTGGAGTTGGATTGTTAACTATTTCCAGTTTCAGTGTTAATACTCCCACTGAAATTAAACATAGGGGCTTTCCTTGCATTTATTTTTTGATTCAACATCCACTTTCTGTGTGGTCTTACTTCCCCCCATGAAAGTTAGTCGCTTTGTTTGAAATGGATCTAAATTGGTCTAAGGAAAAATCCACTGAAAACATGATTCAGATATGTTCTGCTTGGAGACCATGTCTGCAGAAAGTTCATTGAAAACTCGTGACCATCAGGACTGGTGCTGTTTTGTGGACACAATTTGGAATTTACCACTTTATTTCTTTGTGGGGAAAAAGCTGAGCTGTTTTGTTGGAATTGCATACATCATTCACATTTAGTTAAACATTAACATTTACTTTATGGGTGTTGTTCTGTTCACTTTAGGACCTGCTTTGACTTAAGAACATAAATGGTTGAATGGTGAGACAGCACTGTTAAGCTGTGTGGCTTTTGCACACAGTTTTACCAGACTGATAACATATTGTGTTACCTTAAGCCTACAAACACCACAACCTTAAACAACCACATTTTCAAGTTGTGACATGCAAAGGTGCACTTTGTCCACATTCTTTGCAGTTTTCTTTGACATGCAGGCATGTATTATATATAATTTATACACCTGTAAAACCCATTTACACATGCAGTGGGTGTGTGGAAATATATCAGTAAGAGTTGTCATCTGCTGGTTATGGGAAAAACAAACACTAGACATTCCCCACACATTTTTTTCATGAGGGAATTTTTATTTTTATATATATATATATATATATATATATATATATATATATATATGTATATATATATATATATATATATGTATATATAAATTGCATAATACCAACAGAATAAACATTTACAGAAATTTATGACAGAAGGGATATTTGCAAAGACAAAAGAAGCCCTGGTGCTGTTCTTTATGCAGTGGGTGAAATAACTGCCACTACATGCTGTACTTTTAGTCTGAGGTAGACAATTGTAGGAAGCGTGACGTGAACTGTGCCAGATTATTACTGGCACCGATAAGTGATTTGGAAGCAGACAGTGCATAATATTCTGGTGTCTGTGAACCAGGTGGGGTGAGTTTTCTGCCAGTTGGGCATTTTCTTTATTCACTTTTTTCTTCACAGATTTCAGTCTAAAATGATTTCCTACCATGAAGTACTTTAATGGAAGAATTATTTTAAACAGAATTAGTGAGGGAAGATATTGTTTAAATATAAATGTAAAAAATATGTTTACCATCTTCTGATTGCCAGAGTATAACTCTTGATAATTTCTAAGACATACTGAACACAGTTAAAGGAGGTATTTTAACCAAAGACCATGAGGGTTTCCTAAATTTGGTGCCTTAACCAGGTATAAAATAATATAATATATAATGTCTAATATATGTAGAGAGAGAGTGCTGGCAAATCTTTTCCACTTGTAGAATATATATTCAAAAAGGAGCTCCAAGTTAATGCATTTAAAAATGAAATTCATGTAAAGCCCAGATATTGAGTACATTGGAAAATTTCTGTTTGGAAAGACATTTTTGCTGGACATTATATTTTAAAATGCAAAGATATTACATGTTGAACAAAATTTAGTTTTGTTTTAAAGTTGAGCTGATTGTGAATTTGATGCCAGCAACATGGTTTGAAAAAGTCAAGACACAAATTGTGTAATCTGGTGAAGCATCAAACATCTATTTGGGGTAATTGGAAAACAGGCAGCAGTGTAATTGGGTCTTAGTCTTTTAAAGTAAAGATGCAGAGGAACTGAGAACTCTGTGAGAGACTCCCTGGGAAAATTTAAGCATAACTTCAAAATAATTTGTGAATTTCATTGTCTGCTTTACAGGGGTTTTAAAAAATGAAGGCAGTCCAAGGGAGCTCAGGAATTTGCTGCACGGTCTCAGAAATACTTGCAGAAACAAATGATGAATCCAGTTTGTTGCTGCTGCTGTCACAAATTGCAAATTATGCATAATTACTTTATTTTTTTAGAAAGTTTACCATAGAAACAAGATACAGAAACATCATCAGCTTTTTTTTTTTTACACAAAAGCTCATTTAAAAGTCAGAGGTGAATTGGAAAACTGCCCAGAATTTGAAATTCCTTCTCGAAGTCATGGATGGAGTCCTGTGATGAAGTGGCAAACTGACCCTGATTGACCCCGAGTTGTACAAGCAGTTCAGAAAATGGATAGATGGATTTATGGATTGGAGCCTCCTGTAGGTTAAAAACAAAAACGGTACCATCTAGCTTGTACGTGTAGTCGTTTGTATTAGTGATCGTGGCTTGAGTGAAGTGCACACCAGCAAAGTCGCCATTAATGCAGAATGACATGTCGATTTTGGAGTGACACATGCTGCTATCCAAACAGCTTTTTCTCCACACAAGTTGAGCCACATTCTGCAAAGAGCAGTGGGATGCAACACATAACAAACATATTCTGCATCGTAAAACCAAAATAATAAGTGCGTGAGAAAACGACTCAGTGATTCTTTTTGATCCCTGAATGCTTATAAATAAAAAAAAAAGTAATGTAAATCGCTGGTAAAAATGCCTTTGCTCTACCCTTTGTACATGTTGGAGACATCAATTCATTTAAAATCTCAATTTCAGTATTTGATATATTTTCTTTGTGCCATTTTCATCAATATACAGATGAACTGATTATACAGCATCCTAGCATTTTAACAAAGGGTTCATATAAATATTATAACTACACACCACTCTGTATGCATTAAACTTTAAAGAACATACAGGATGATAGGAGCACAAACACGTTTAATGGTAAATTTGACTTAAGTAGCTAATGTTAAAACGATTTTAAAAAGGGTCTGTGTCTTTCTCGTCCTTGAATTTATGCCACTGTGTATCACTGCGCAAACCTTCAGTACCCGCTATTACTTAGTTAAACTTACTCAAGTTGAGCACATGGTGGAGCTGTGGCCAGCACCCCTATAAGTGCCATTCCTGTAAGAAACCGTGACTTAAGTGATCTTTTAGTGTTAACACTTTAAAGTGAGCTTGAAACTGAAACAAAGGTAACAGAAACTATTTGTGGAGGGTGAGAAATGTTGACAACATTGCAGGAAAAGTATTTAAAGGAAAGACCCAAAATACACGTGGGAAGAAAAGCTGTGCTGTCTGATGCCTGGCATCATTGTTTTTTCTGTGAAGTACAAAAGATATCAGCAAAGCTCCTGTAAATGCTGTGTTTGCATTTCACACCGCATTAAAGTGAGAAATATTTCACTAGTATTTCTCAGTAGAAAGATGCTTATCTGATTATTATCTGGAAATGCTGTACAACAAAACCAAGTTCTACATTTTAAAGTTACTCAGCTATTTGTAAGCTGGACATACAAAGAAAATTGGCAGGGGATTTTTTTTAAACGGGTTTAGATACGTGTTTAAATAGATTAGGTTGTATATCCTGATGCTGCTTCTCCCACAGTTATGTTTATCCCACCAATCACAAGACTTTTTCTGGTAACTCAAAAAGAAAAAGTACCTATGTCTTTAAGTCATTTGACTTGCTGATCTTGTTGCAGCCGTTGCAGCGTTAAGGAGGGTTTTCCATATTTTTGAATATTATTACCATGCTTTTCTTTTTTTGTGTCTTACACAGATCACACAGGTCACACAGATTCTCATGGTGATCTTTTAAATAGTTAAGCTTGCCAGCGGGTAATTCGCTGCTAGTTTGAGTTTCTGGGTAGTTTATATTCCATCTGTGCAGTTAGTTCCTGCCTGGTTAGTTGACAGCTGTTTCTCTGTCTTCTCATTAACAGGATATAGCACCAGATTGATGGAGAAGAATGGCCCGTATTTCTTTGGACTGTCCCAACTCTTTACCAGGGATTCCCCTCAGTGTCCTGTCAGTGCCCATGGAAAATAAATATAAATGTCAGCAATGTCTCCAGGTCCTGAGGAAGCCTGTCCAGGCTCAGTGCGGCCACCGCTTCTGTGTACACTGCTTCAAGCAGCTCACCAGGTAGACTGGAGGTCCTTAGACCAAACTGCTTACCCCGCACCTAATGTTTCCTATCTTACTGGACATGCTTCAGCACATCCTTTCCTCATCTTTCCTCAACTCTGGGAGTTTTGTCCAGACAAGATCAGTTATTAATGCAGACTCATGCCCCACATGATGGACCTGTCATACTGATGTCTGTGAATCACAAGGATGTGGTGTTGCTGATTCATTCTAAAGGTCTTCTTTCTAAAACCTCCTTTCTGAGTCATTCACACACTGTTAATGCATGAGGTGTATTTGTAATGACTACCCAATACAGTGTTTTCATTGCCTTATGTATTCAAATTCATTACAGAGTAATCGTAATGAATATTAACGAAAAATAATACATGAGGAAAAACACTGGATTTGTAATGAATATTCACTACAAGTACAAAGAGGTGACACACCAACGTATTTGTAACGAGTATTTGTGATGTGTATTCGTTACAGATACATACATGGATACACTAATTAATTTCTAGTTGATGTCCATTTCAGTTATGTGTTATCTAATGTTTAATGAAAGTATAATTAAACAAAATGTGACAGAAAATGTGGAATTTTACCATTATTTAATTTTTTTAAAAACCGCCAGACTCTATGTTAATTACCCAAACATTTACACAACAGTAACACAAGTGATTGTGAAATGTGTGGATTTCGCATGTGATTTGTCCGAGTGCTTTTATGTGTTTCAAAATAACCAGATCATGTACGTTATAAATTCACCATGTGATGTGACGCGCACACACGTGCTCTTTGTTTATGCTTGTGTGTGTGTTTTGGTTATTCATTTAATCGCCTTCAAACTTGCTAAAGCAACTTTTTTTGTTTTTAGTTCTTTTTTTTTTCTTCTTGTCCCACTGATATGATGCTTACAAGCTTCTTTTCATTGCCCTTGTATTGATTAAACGTTCATCTGCTCGAGCTGTAATCCACACTGGTCAGCAGTTGCTCCAGTTTTGGATCAGCAGGAAATTGTTGCTGACTGTTGGTGTCGAGCAGCTGCTTTTACAGTAAAGTCACAAACCTGTCTTGTTTGGTAGTTCTGGCCCAAAGCCATGTGAAGCCTGCCGTCAAGAGGAGATATACGAGGAACCCATTTCCATTCTGAACAGCAGTGAGGTAAGCCTTTATATGTATTCAGGTTTCAAACCCACCATCTTTGTTATGCTAGAAGTAGTCAGCATGTGATATGTTACTGCCCTTTAGAGGAAAAAAATATGACTGCAATCTGGCGGGGGTTTCCCTAACCACACAATGCATCAATGCATCCTACTCTTGTCTGCTTTCTTTTAAGACTGAGGGAACATTGAAGGCTTTATGAGTTCACTGATCTCTTTGTTTTTGCCCTTCCCCCCCCACCTCACAGGCTTTCCCAGACAATGCAGCAGGCCGAGAAATAGCAAGCCTGCCAGCCAGGTGTTTGAACCAGGGCTGTAACTGGACTGGATCTATTAAAGAGTATGAGGTAAAGTATGAAATCTGTCTTTTCCTGTGGCATGGGCATTGCTGCCTTTTACCTGGGTGTAGGTTTACGCTACCAAAAAAGAGCCTTGTCAGTATTTATTAATCTACGTGAGAGGGTAATCTGACCTATAATCTGCGTTCCCGGGTCACTGTGTTCCCTGAAAAAACCTCAGCTTTCATAGCACGCTCTGAACGCTATGTGCTGCGTCGCTGCAAACAGGAAGTGAAACTTAACAGGCGGCTGGAAAGTCCCAGCCTCTCCTCATTTATCAACAAAAGCTCAGTGGAAAGTACCAGAATGGAACAACCCTGTTGAGCTTAGCGTGACTGGGTTACTGACCATTAAACCATAGAGCTGTTAAGGAAACTGCTTGCATTCATTCAGTTTAACAGAAACCCAGATTTCATTGAACACAGACTGGTGTTTGTAAAACTGCATGAAAGACACGTGAAGTAAATAAAGCTGGTTAGTGTGTGTGCGACTGAGCCTTGTGTGTGTGTGTCTGTCTGCAGCTGTGTTTCTACTGTAAGCATCAGTTTTAGATGAGCTACGTAGTTTGTGTAGTAAGCAGATGGCACCATGATGCTTACACTGTGAAAAGGATGTTTACAACAATTCTTGTCTGTTTGTGGTTTTAACTAAGCGTACCAGTGTGACCTAATCTACTTCAATTTTGTGAGTGTGCATGTATGTGTGCGCGTGTGTGTTTTTCACCTGGGAAATGTTATAATGATATGCTGTTTAAATGAAAACGCTAGGCTAATGTGTGGGATTTGCACGGATTGGAAATGGAATCCCAAGCAATAGCATGCAGATGAATCTTCCTCTTATTAAAAAACAAAAAACAAAAAAAAAGAAGGCACCAAAAGATCAAAACATGCCAACCTCTTATTGTTGCTTCACAAACGATTATTATGCTGTGTGATACACCCACTTTGCAAATATTTTTGGCCTGGTATCTTAGTCACTGTCACTGTGTGGAAAAAGCTACAAATTGCTAGCCGCACACACCCATAGCGAGGCCTTCTGAAGCTGGGGAAAAAATAGTCACATCAAGGCGTTGGAGTGTTGTGCCGAGGACAGGGATGAGATTAGGAATCTTCTAAATGTGAGTCATTTTTATTGACGCGATCCGGTTTAAGATTTTTGAGCGTAGCAAGTCTGGAAAGTCAGCAGTCAAAGCGAAAAACAGGCTAACGTACCTGAGCTTCTGCTTCTGGGTCTGCAGCATGCCTTTGGTAGTCATTCTGAAAGACGGCAACTTCCCTGTTGATTAACCCCACCTTAAGCTCCGCCCCGCCTGTGTGATTCCCGGTATTTTTAAATGGCGAATACACAGCTTTAAATATATTTCTTTAGTTATTCTACTTCCCCTTTTTTATTTTTGTACTTCTCTTCATTATAATCCTATTTCTATGGTACATTTTCATCCTTTTTTTTTTTTTCTATCAGATGTTTGTGGAGCTCGCTTTTTGTTTAAATTTCGTTTTCTTAGCATGTCATTCGAAAGTAAGAAAAGTGCATATTTTAATGGGGGTTGCAATGAAAAACAACTAAATATCAAAATAATCTTGATCACAATCGTGTGCGCAATCATAGAACCGTAGTTATCTCTTTCATACTCAAATCAGTGTATTGTGTTTTTACTTTCACTTTTTTTGTCAGTTGGAGGTGTATTTTTTTTTTTTTTTAAAGAACAAAACAAAAAAACACTTGTTTTTCCACATAGAAGCTAAGGATACACCCTGTACCAGAGCAGCTACACCTGCATTTAAACACTTCCTGAAAAGCGGTTATTTATCAGTGATTGTGAAGGGTTTGGCCCAACTGTCAGTTTGCTCTTTCACGATGCTGAAAACCTGCTTTACACGTAACAAACAGGCAGTTCGAAAATAATAACAAATAAAAAATGTCTGTTATTTTTAGGCTCAGCACGAAGGTCGCTGTGAATTCGAGCGGATACTGTGCGAGGGCTGCCAAACCCTTATCCTTCTCACGGAGAAGGACAGACACAATGAGAGAGAATGCGAGGCAAGAACTCTCAACTGCAAATACTGCAAAATGACCTTCAACTTCAAAGAGATAAAGGTGGGACATAAAGAGACTACACTAAAATACACTGTTTTTTGTTTTTCTTCTTCTTTGTTGGCATTAATGGACACAAAGTGACGTTCTGCTATACAATGCATTTCAGGCCCATGATGAGATCTGTCTGAAGTTTCCCATGCAATGCAAGGACTGTGGAAAAAAGAAGATACCAAGAGAAAAGGTTAGCGCTGTTACCTTCAATGTAATCTAAGTGGTTTTAGGGCAGTACTCCCCAAAGTCTCCTTATGATACTTAGTTTCTTTTTGACTAGGAGTCCTTCACTTCCACTTTCCTGTTGATGCATTGTTTATAAATGGTCTTTTCTCTTTGTTCATTCTGCCTTTCAGTTCAATGATCATGTGAAGTCTTGCGCCAAGTCAAAGAGCACGTGTCCATTCAGTGAAGTGGGCTGCAAGTCTATGGTAGGTGCAGTTACATAATCACCTAAACTCCTGTCTTATGTTTTATCATAGAGGGTTGACCAGTGTGATCGAACTCATTTTTCTCATTGCGTTGTAGTAGTTTGATGCTTATTTGTGGTTTAATAAGGAGTCTAAATGTAAGTCCTGTACAGTAAGGTAGTAATGTGGCTTATACTTTTGCTGTTGTAAGTAAATCAGATGAAGGAGCTGGCCTGGCTAAAGTCACAGGATCACTGTTTGGTGTTTTTACTGTTTTGTTTTACATCAACATAAGATATAATGAGTGGCTGCTTTGTGCCTGATGTATGCCGTGAATCTGTGTAGAGCGTATGATGTAGCCTACGTAAGCGGCACACGCTGTTTCCAGTATTTATACCTGTGCAGACTGTGTAGTTATACTGATTATAGGGTTTCAGGAGCGTAGATTTAACACAGAAGTCTAAAACCACTGTTAGAGGTTTAACTTCCAAAAGAGCCAGGGAGTTTCCAACTAAACAAGGCTAATCATCTCCCACCAGCTGCTTTGTATTTGGAGCACAGATAGATGTGAGTTATCTCGTGAAAGCTAGAATATGTTGCACACAGAAAAGATTTCGGTGGGGGTCATTGGATAAATTGGTCTCATTGCGGAGCAGATTTAACGCTATTAAATGCATTTTCTCATCTCCTTCTTCCTAATGTGTTCCCTGAGGTTAGTCACATGACCCTTTCACATGAGATATTTCGCGCTCTGTGCTTTCGTCAGTAGTTTAAAGTTGGCTGAGCTCAGTTTGGCAAATGTGATGTGATATGTTATTACACCCAAGCACCAATGAGAGTTTAGGAGCCTTTGAATCAAACCATCGTGGCAGTTAAGGAGGTGTTTGCTCATGCTGCCAGGAAGCCGTCTAAAAGATTAGATAAGGCTGTTTCTTCAGTTCTTCTAGAAGCAATCAGCACTACTCAGCAGGCATCTCAAAAGGCCTCCAGACACATACTTAGAGCTATTTTAAGCTTTATCTAAATTGGGTTTACTTTCATTGAGCCAACAGAACAAAAGAAACTGCATGTAAATACTCAAAAGTGAAACCTGTTTAAAAATATATAAAAAATTCCCCGCTCGCCCCTGCGGGTGGTCTATCCTTCAAGCTTGGGTCCTCTACCAGAGGCCTGGGAGCTTCAGGGTCCTGTGCAGTATCTTAACTGTTCCTAGGACTGCACTCTGTGGACAGAGATCTCCGATGTTGTTCCTGGGATCTGCTGGAGCCACTCGCCTAGTTTGGTAGTCACCACACCTAGAGCTAAATTTGTCCTACTGAAGGCACAAACTGGACACCACAGCTCAAGCACTCGCCTGGGACTAAAACTAACTGGTTTGACCTTTGTCTCAATAAAACTTAGACGAGCTCTCCCGTGTTTCTGTGTCAGGTAGAGAACGGGAAGCTTTGTGACCACGAGGTCAACAGTACTATGGAGCACTTGCGTCTGCTGCTGCCTCTGGTGCTGTCAGCGACTCGGGCTCGCGCAGAGGGCTCTGGTGCCGGGGAGTGGCAGGAGGACTCCGGAGTGGGCCTGTACAGGGATCCTAATGAGGGAGCCGGGCCCACGACCTCCGTGCAGTCTGTTGACCTGGAAAAAAAAGTGAGTCTCAACAGATTTGAAGCCGCTTGTAACCACTCTGCTCATTTTGTGAAATGAGAAAATAATCATTTGTTGCTTCTTCTTTTTTTTTCTTTTTTTTCACCGACAGGTGAACGCTTTAGAAAACATCGTGTGCGTCCTGAACCGGGAGGTGGAGCGCAGTTCTGTTACAATGGAAGCATTCGCACACCAACACCGCTTAGACCAAGAGAAGATTGAAAATCTGTCTAACAAAGTCCGACAGCTGGAGAGGACGCTGACCATGAGAGACTTGCAGCTGTCTGAGACTGAACAGCTGGTGCGCGAACTCCAGTTCTGCACCTACGACGGAATATTCGTCTGGAAAATCTCCGACTTCTCGCGCCGAAGGCAGGATGCCGTGGCTGGTCGAGCGCCTGCAATGTTCTCACCAGGTAGGATGGAAAAACATCACGGTTGTACACGTGTGGTATGCTTTTAGGTGAGAGGGATTTTTCTGTTTTGTTTTGAGGTCATACAGTTCACATGACATTATCTTCTGGCGTGTAGACGGGGGGGAATTCCACGCCGCCACACCCTTGTTGTTCTTCAGGGAGCGTGCATGGCTCTGCTGACTTCACATGATGCTGTTTTAGGCTCTGTTTCCATTTCTGACCCTTCTTTCTTTTTCTTTCTTTTTTTTCCACGCAGCTTTTTACTCCAGCAAATATGGCTACAAAATGTGTCTAAGGTTGTATTTGAATGGTGACGGGACAGGCCGGGGAACGCACCTTTCGCTGTTTTTTGTCGTCATGAGGGGAAAGTGCGACGCCCTGCTCAAGTGGCCATTCAGTCAGAAGGTGGGGAACCATTTTAATACGTTGACGCACGAAACTCTCGATGAACGGCACGAAACCAACTCCTCTTCTCTTCTTCTTCCCCGCCAGGTGACTCTGATGCTCTTGGATCAGAACAACAGGGAGCACATCATCGATGCTTTCCGACCGGACGTCAGCTCCTCGTCCTTCCAGCGGCCGATCAGTGAGATGAACATCGCCAGCGGCTGCCCACTCTTCTGCCCGCTGGCCAAACTGGCCGGAAAGAGCCCTTACCTCAGAGATGATACCATTTTCATTAAAGCCATTGTAGACCTGACAGGCTTATAAGGGTGTACTGTGGAAGTAACACCAAAAAACTCTTTTTGTTTTGTTTTGCTTTGTTTTGTTTTTTTTAAATACAAAAACACAGAAACAAAAATCTAAAACAAATAATTAATCATTTTAATAATAATATTAATAATAACAGTAATAATAGTAGTAATAATAATAATATATATATATATGACAAAAATACAATGTTATTATCATATAGGTTACTATATTTATATATTATCACATTAAAAGCATCATTAGGATGTCATTACACCTTGAGGGCGTGCGATGTGACATCTGCACTCATTCCGAGGATCCATCTGCAGTGAATCAGTGAATCAGCGGTGGGAGCTGAGAAAAGCTCTCTGAGGAAAAAAGGGTCTGAAGTCATCTGTTATCCTGATGTTACCCTCCTTATATCTGTATTGCATCTTGTAGATGATAATTTATCTCTTATATTATAAACAGCCTAATATCATAATAGATATAATACACCTTTAGCTTTGTGGGAGTGTGTGTGTGTGTTTTGTTTTTTCCACAACTGTGAGATTATCTCCAGTTACTATTTATTTATGGGTCGAGATAATTAAAGTTAACTAGTTCTAATAAAATATTTTCGTTTTAAAGGCACATACTTAGACAAATGGGAGATGTCTTTAGTTTTAGCCTGTGTTAGCTCTCATGCAGTATAGGAAAACAACGACCAATCAAAACCAAACAAGCGCTGATGGAAAGGAATCAAAAATACTAGATTATAAAAGCTCTAGTGTTGATGAGGTCGTGGTGCGTGCACTTGTCACTTAAACAGCTCGATCTGGTAAACATTTTATATCAAATTTTTAATGAATCTAAAGGGGATAAGACGATGATAAAATATGTAGCCCGTTTCAAATAATCCCTTAATACTGTATTACTAAATAATCCTGAAACATCTACTGTTACACAGAGTAGCAAATATATAAATAAATATATAAATATATATATGTACACACTTTATTGTATTATGTCAGTGCTACTGCTAACTATAATGCCTGATCAGTTGTACTCATACTGT
Organism: Pelmatolapia mariae; assembly: GCF_036321145.2. Classification (NCBI taxonomy): domain Eukaryota; kingdom Metazoa; phylum Chordata; class Actinopteri; order Cichliformes; family Cichlidae; genus Pelmatolapia; species Pelmatolapia mariae. The sequence goes on along the minus strand of NC_086233.1, from coordinate 22,867,200 downwards.
ACTCAATCATATAAAGTTAGTTTTGAATCTTTCATGACTCTGATGACTGGTGATTATTTATAAAGTGTTTTAAGGGATGCTAAAGTACCATTTGACCATAGGTACATTATTAATTTAACCATTTTTTGTGTGTGTCATTTAAGATAAAATTTCACAAAATTTTATTTGATTTTAATTAAAAGTTCATTTAAAGCATAACAATACTATTTCCTTGTTTTATTTTTGTCTTCTTCTTTATGACTTGTTTTTTAATCCTGTTTAAACCTAAACAGGATTAATTCATTATTAAAAATTAATAATTGTTGGATGTAGCAACATGTGAAATGTAGGCACAAGGGTGTAAGCACCACAAATAGCTTTAAGTCAAAAATATCTTGTAAACAAAAAAAAGGGGGGGTTTTTTTTAACCACGTTTCCTTATATTTGTCTTTTTTTTTTTTTTTAAATAACCACGTGTGAATGTGAAAATCCCCCCCCCCCACACACACACACACACACAGGAATAACACTACAGGTGATTCCTTTTATGTAAAACTCTGATGCCTTCTCCTAAAACAAACGGATGATGCAGAAGAAAAACACAAGCACCACGCTGCAGTGTCAAAAGCAAAGAAACATAGCTGTGTTTGTTGTGAATATACATGTGGTGTACCTGTTTTTCCTTGCTTCACGTTGTTCTAGGGGAACTCCAGCTATTTCATATATAATAGGTTTGATATCCAAAGTGCTCGTCAACCCATTCTGTCGTCAAGGAGGCGCTTTAAATGATGGGAAATGTGTGAACTTTTATTCATTTTAGGGCAGAGTGTGAACATAAAACCAAATTTAAGTAGCCTGTTTGCCGGCCTTCCTGCCTTGCAAAGAAACACAAAACCTGCTTTGGTGAATGCCCAAATCAGCAGAAGCAGTGCGCACAGCTGTCTTGTTGTTGCACCTTTGACTTCTGTGAGGCTCTAATAGAGGTCCAAAGAGTTTCCAATGTAAGTGTATGACAGTTTAATAACAACCTCTTCCACTCAGACCTTGTAGATCTGAAGGTACTGAGCTCCCTGAACAAATTCCTAAGAATGAGTGAAATGTTTCACTTGGATTATGAAATTTAAGACCACTCTGCTTCCCAGCAGCCTCAGCAATGCCTTTGTACCTCAGGCTAACATTGGTGAAAACTAAAAATGTTGACTGTGTTAATGTGTAGCATGTCAGTGTGCTGAATTACAAATAAAACCAGAACTGCAATTCAAGTGAACTCAAAGCGGTAAGCCCTTTATTTTAACCAGTCCATTTAAACCATGTTTCAGCCACTTTTTAGGTTTCATGTCAGTCACATCAGCTTCACCACACAAAGCATGTTTACCAAAAATGAAACCCCACTAGTATGATAAAAGAACACAAAATGACTCATTATACATGCCAGTGATGGTCTTCACTGAGGCTGTGGAAATGCCTCATCATGGTTGAGATAAATGTGGTTGGAAAGAACCTGCCAGAGGGACGGCGCACGTGTGATCGATGACTATGTGAGGAATGAAAATCATCTTTCTTCTGAAAGCCCCTGGGTTAGATTCTCAAGTATTTAGATGGTGACGCACTTTCTAATCTAACCTTCAAAGTCAGAGGCTGTGAGGTCACCAGATGATATCACAACAAGTGCAGCTGTGCCATGTTTTTGACCTATTTTTATTTTTTTTCGAGCCCCCTTATAACTGAAATTAGTTATTGCCGGTAACTGTTGATCCACTAACCTACACACAGCTATAACTGATACACTTTGGTTGATGCTTTTGTTCTCACCCATGTCCCAGAGTTATCGTGTATCATTTCTTAGATGGTGACCAAGAGTGAGTGCTAAACAAATGACACAAAACTGAAACTGTACAAAAGTAAACCCCCTTACTTATCACAACTTAAAATCCACGGAACTAGGAACTGTTCTAGTTTAGACTACATCTCTAAAACATTTAAAGTTGCGACACTGAAGAAAATCACCTACATATATAGTTGAAATTCATTTCATTTGAATTAAAACACCCAAATGTTGCCTGCGCAAGCAGGTGTGTCAAACCAAACTCTTTGCTGTCAAATATCTAAATATACAAACTGAATTCTAAAAAATCTGCAACACTGTGTGAAATTTAAATAAATACAGAATGCAGTGACTTTGTAAATCTCATTAACTCATTTTTTTTTAATTCATCATAGAGCATAAAAAATATTAAATGTTTAAACAGACATTTTATTGTTGCATGAAAAACATGAGCTCATTTTGAATTTGATGGCAACAACATCCCCTCTTCTGTCAACATCTGGAAGCGAGCAGACCAGCTACTGGGCTCTTTCTGGTTCTTGTCTGATATACGTAGGATCCTAGCTGCGTAAAAACTGGTGTTGCTCCCAATCCTGCAGGACTCTTTGTGCATAAAAGATTTCTCCAGTTTTTAGATGATTTTATAGATAGGTGATGAAATATTTAAAGACTTTGCTATTTTAATTCTGCTCTTTTCAGTCCCATCACCTCACACAAAGAAAATCAAAAACCCAGCCGATCAGTCTGCCTTTACAAACATCTGTCAAAAATGAATGAGTCTTTCTAAAGACCATACTGAATTCAAGGGTGATGCTCTAACAGGCAACAAGTCAGTGCAATTTCTTCCCTCGTAGATACTCTGCAATTGACTATAAGTCGTGTTACTGAAAAGTGGAAGCATTTAGGAACCACAGCAACTCAACCATGAAGTGGCAGACCACGCAAAGTCAAAGAGCACGGGTCTGCTGAGGACTAAGGTGCAAAAATCACAGAAAAGTCACCAACTCTCTGCTGACTCACTAACTGCAGAGCTCCAAACCTCCTGCGGCATTTACATCAGCAAAAGAGTTGTGGGCCGGGAGCTTCAGGGCATGACGCAGCTCCTGTAGCTAATGTGCAAGAAGCCCAGTGCTGTCTGAAAAGGTGGGCAATACAAGTTCAGATGCACAGGATAAAATTATTTAATGAATTACTTTAAAAAAAACCTAAATTTCCCTGCTGTATGGTTCACATATATCATCTTTATCTGTGCTGTAGGTGCTGTATCAAAAATAAAATGTCCAAATATGTCAAAAACAGAGACAACAGTTACCAGGGATGTACTTTTTTTTCCCCTACATGACTATTAGTAAGCGGCATTGACATTTTGATGGAAAATTTAATTCACACAGAAGCTAAAAATATGCCTGTGTAGTATGTGTCTATTTTTAGATTTGACTCTGATACTGGAGAAGACTCAAACCGCATCAATTGAGCGCTCAGGGTCGATTTCTAAACTTCATTAACTGACAAATACTTGCAAACAGGCAATAACAATAAGGCTAAGCATGGATTGGGCTCTCTTTTCAAAACCTTTAATTAAAAACTGCACAAGAAAGCAACATTTTATTGGCAGAAAAGAATATCAGTCTGACACATGTTCAGTTTTCTGGATTTGCAGGGCATGCGCTTTATTAAAGTGAAGGTTTTGAAAAGAACACAAGCTGGAAAAAAATGATCATGAGGAAGCAAACATTGGCAAAACATGACAGTGTGATGAGGAGGAAGTGAAAGGGGAGCTTGGGGAAAAAAGGAAAAAGTTTGTGACTTTTTAAACAAATTTAAAAACATGGAAAAAACCACTGTTCAGTTGAATGAAACCTGCTTGTTCAAGTGTCGGATTCACAGGGGATTCTGAAAAGTCAACAAGTGAAACAGTCGCCCAATCATAATTAAAGCCATGTTTTAAAATCAGTCACGTCCTCTTTAAACAGGCATCTGCGTGGAAATGTAAATAAGAAGCCAGTAAAGTACCCTTGTGCTGGTTAAACTGTAGCTGTAACCATGCGTTACTTTTTGTTTTGCTTTGTGTTTACCAGTAAAAGCACCTCAAAGGGGACTTAAAGTATGATGTAAATACCAACAGACATTTCAACACAATTTGACCAGGCATTCAAAATGAGTCTTCAGTCCTTTATACTTTCTGTCTGTTTCTGTGGAAGTGTTTTTAATCTGTTGTTTCTAGTCAACTTACCAAACAAAGACTAATAATATTAGTCAAAATATTTTTAAGCATTTCTAAACTGAATTTAATTTCAAGTAATAGGCGCCACTTGTGCAACCTGAAAGGTCCATGAAACTCCATTATTGCTTTGCTTTGGGTAAAAGTCTGTGGCACTGGTACGCAATGTAAGTTACAACATGAACTGCCAATCCACTGAATATCTTTATTACAGCATATTAATGTTTTTTTTTAAAAAAAAAGAGTGATATTAAAAGTTACATGTGTGCCACATTAAAATAAAGACTAGGAATTAACACTGCCTTCTAATCCTTAAGGAGATACATTAGTTATTTATACACTACAGCACTGTTCAGCAGTCTGTGGACAAACTGGAGAATGGCGGCTTTCATTTAAAATCCACAGGACCAATTGGAGCTCGAGGTCGGGGTGTCAAACATAAGGCCTGAGGACCATAATGGGCCCGTCAAAGACTTCAATGGACGGCTTTGGAAAACACTTAGTGCATAGATTTGGAACTTTTAACTGTATTTTCATAAGTTTTGCAGCTTTTTTGACTCACACAGACCTCCCCCATTCATACCACACCAAAGCAGCTAAAAGTAACAGATTCCTGTTTTTACACTATCAACTATAGAAATGTCTTTAAAAAAAAAACAAAACAGTGGGTCCACAGTTTAACAAAACAGTAATTAACAAAACCTTTACGTTTTATAAATACAGCACAGTCTGGGCAACGTGCTACCACTTTTTCTGTAATTTTACACATTTATCATGTAGAAAAACGATCATGTAGTGTTGAATGTCAGGGATTAAATGTTTACTTAAATGTTTTTACTGGTCTGGTTCTCTTCAGATCAAAGTGGCCCACAGCATAAAATGAATTTGACATCCCCGATTTAGGTAACTTGACTAAAAAGGCTCTACTTGTAAAGTTTCTTTCTCCAGAGGGGGGACAAAATATGTTGCTAAATAAGAAAAGCAAAATTAATTAACAAAATTCTGCAAAATAAAGGGTACAGCGTTGTGATGCTAATGAATGAAAAGGGTTTAAATACATTTTTATATTATACAGATCCAATAAACACTCAGCTACACAAACAACTCTTCTTCACAGCCAGCGGTTCCTCTTATATTAAACTGCTCAGTAATTCTACATTTAATAGAATAGTGATGGATCATTTCCCGGGCACAGACAAAAAACAAAACAAAAAACAAAACAAACAAACAAAACAAGCAGACCACATTAAATGCAGCTCAAACTCCTTTTCCCTTTTCGTTTTATACTCTTTTATAAAATCTTTGAGAAAAGAGTTTATGAGAAACTTTTAACTCGAGACGTCAATTAGATACAGCCACTGATAGGAAAACGAACATTTCTCAGCTTATTCTCAGTTGCACTTTGCCCTAAAGGAGGAGGACCTTTGTATACATGTGTACGTCACATCCAGGAGTCCAAACTGTTCGGACGCAACTTTACAGATTTTTTTTTTAAAGAAAAAAAAGAAAAAAAGAAAAAAGGAGAACAACCATCTTTCAGGGGAGCAGTTTTTGGGCATCTGTGTTTAGGCGTCAGCTCTACACTCTCTACATCTCTACCTGTGTTAACGTTGCATATCATTTCTGTCTGCAGTCAGTTCTGCTGGCACAACAGCGCCCCCTTGTGTCTGAGCCGGCTATCGTTTCCTGTCAGCTGAATCAGTCACTGCTTTAGGTCACGACACCGTGAGCTCAAGCGAAAACAACAGACCGTGCCCACGCTGTACACATACATGGAGTGTGTATATATTCATACCACAAAGGGAAAAGATCAGACTTTCCTCACCATGCTTCCCCCTCCCGCTTCAAGTGTTTTCCAGCCTGACTCATGGTTTTCCGTTGATGCAGGAGTTCTTGCTGCGGCTCAGCCAGGACGGCAGGAGGCAGCGTGGTCTGGGCGGCCGGGCGGAGGCCTGCGCGAGGCGGATCATTCGCGGCGAACGCCACACCTTGATGGTGGAGTCGTCGCTGGCGGACAGCAGCAGCTCCTGGTCGGCGGGGCTGAACGCCACCGAGTTCACCACATCGTCGTGTGCCAGACGCGCCAGACAGATGTTGTAGTGACGGTCCCAGATGTAGCCGTGCTTGTCCTCGGCTCCACTACAGGTGGGAGATTGGAGGGTAAGTCAGAGCGGTTACCAAGCGTTTGATTTAGTGTGTAAACATTTGCAGTGAATATCAATTAAAACTGACAAACACATGAATATGTTTACTTTACTTTGAAATAGATCAAGGTAGTCCCCTGTGAAGCTGGAGCTGTGTGTGGTTACGCAGTGCTTTTACCTCATCAATGTTTCAATCAAATAAATCGTGAATAGTGACTTTAACAAAACTGTGTTATACATATTTCTATTAAACCACAGAGTTCAGAATTTGAGTTATTTAGACATAAACATACAATCACAGCCCACAAACCCTTTAAAACAACAGCATATGATTATTAATATTTATCTATGAACACATTTTATTTCATTTGTGTTTATCTACTGGGTTTTTTTGTCTTTTATTTATTCTTCTGTACACCACTTTGGTCCATGTGGTTGGTTTCAAGTGCTTTACAAATAAACCTGCTATAGTATCGTGTAGTATGGTACAGTACGCGGTATCGTATTTGCCTAAAATGCAAAAGATCACCAGTTTGAGACTAGGAGGAGACACCAACCGAGTCTCAGTTGTGGGTTTCTATCTGGTGAGAAATCTGAAGCAAATCAAACTTGCTGATATATCGGCTGTGGATCTACATTTTGTCTTATAGTGATAATGGGTGTCACTTCACTGCATCTATGAACCTTTGGTCTACCTCTTTTCCTCATGCCTGGCAACTCTTCAACATCTACTGTCCGTTATGCCCACCATCTCTCCTCTGTACATATCCAAACCAGCTCAATCCGAGCTGTCCCTTTATCCTTGTCACTCCCAACAAAAATCTTCACATGCCATGGGAAATATTGGTTTTTATATATGTAGTGGGGGAGTAATATGGACAGTAAGTGGAAAATCTCTTCATGACAGCACCCATCATACTGAACAGATTCTTTTTCAGATTCTTCAGATTTTGTTTCTGCTTCATCATTTTCTTTATGCTCAAACTCACGACTGACACGTCCTGAGTGTAAACCTCAACATCCGAAAGCAGCGTCTTCATTCAAACGAGCTGTCTGATTACTGTTTTAAATTCTGACACACCCCTGTTACTAGAAATAACGTCATGTACAACTGACACACTGTGACGCACTGCGCCAGAACGAAAAAAGGGAATTTCTTACATACTGAGCAGTGAAATGGTGAGCACATTTACCAACACTGCAGTATCGCTTCCTTTTCTGTTGCCCAGTGGAGAGTGGCTGCAAGTTTGAAAAACTTCTGTGTCTGAGGAATAAAATAACAAACACACCTGGCAACAAAGTCTCTGCTGACGTCCAGGAAGATGAAGAAGCACTCATCGTTGGGTGTGAAAGCTCGATGAGCGCGCAGGCTTCTTCTCTCCTCTCTCAAACTCTTCAGGTCAATCACGTGCAGGTCGATCTCCTCAGCGATGGGGGGCGGAGACATGGGGTCTGAGATCACACATCCGGCTGGCCAAGCCCGGCTATTAACATACAGGTATCTGACCAATGACAGAGGAGAAGTGATGTTAAACTAAAAAGCTGATACAGGATCAAATAAGCTCAAATGTTTCTCATTTGATTACCTGTGGTCTGGAGAAAGGCCCATGCCAATGATGTGACCGTGGATATCAATAACATGATCCAGGGAATCAAAAAACTCGTCTGAACTTCGCTCTTCGCCGAGAACTGGACCCGAAGTGGTCATCTGTTCAGGCCTGATTCGCTTAATGCCTGGAAAGTGAAAAAGGAGCTTACAGGTGAAAGAGGGCCGGCACAATTTTGAGAAAATATCGCAGCGTTTCTGAATAACTTTGTTACCTATCTGGTGAGGGGAGTATGTAAGGCTGCCGGTGGTGAAGAGTAAGTACGTTTTGTCTTCCTCCCCAGACTCGGACGGCTCAGTGAGGCTGGGGTCAGGGGGCTTCGTGTAGGCTCTGCCCATCAACTGAGCCACCTGGGTCTCAATCTCCAGCTCCTTCTGCCCCACGTTTTTTCGGCTCTGGGAGGAAGAAGTGCAAAAAAAGAAAATGAATTTAAAAAAATGAAAACGCTAAAAAACAAAAGAAAAGCCAAACAGATTCTTTACATGTATAACGTGCTCCAGTCCCGACATGGTCGGCTGAGGGAGACGAGGACTGGGGAGGCCGTGACTTCTCGCTCCCCTCTGGCACTCTTCCTCCTCTTCTTGCTCCTCTTCTTCCTCGCTACCGGACGTTGCCAAGTCAAAGAGGAGAGGCTGGTGGTGCTGCTGCTGCTGCCCCTTCTGCCTTCGGGCCTGAGACTGAGCTTCATAGTCCAACAGCAAGTCCGGGTTATCGTGACGCCGACAGTGGGCCACCATCACCGTGCGAATGGTGCTGGCGTTGATGTTCTGGATCTTGAAAAGGCGCTTGACCACGTTGACGTTCTCCGATTCGATATCCTGTTGCAGGAAAAGAACATTTATTTTTTGTTTTTCCCCTGGAAACCCACCACTGCACATGCTCACATATATTCATAACCACGAGCTGCTCGATTTTATTGAATTTGCTGAATATACTCAATATTTTAGAGATGTGTGAGTCTGTGACCTAACGCAGACCGCAAAAAGTGCTACGTATTGGCACTTAGTCTCACTCAAACAGCAACATCTGGGCCTGAAAAATGAAGTCACCACAGGAGCTGCAGTTCCTCCGCTGGCCACTGAGGCTTGCTCCAAAACAAGAGCAAACCCACAGAGCACTGCCATATTAAAATTAAACAGAAACAAACATGTTTACAGTCTGCTGCTTTGAAAAAAAGAAAACAAACCGAATTTCTCAGAGTTATCGAAAGAAACCAAATGGATTAATACCTCACAAACAGTCTTTGATACTGAAAAAGAAAAATAACACCACCTTTCTACTAATGTGTGGATGCAATCTTTGTTTACTCAGCTGTTGGGAGGTTTTTCCCCTCACGGTCATGTAAGCACCTACTTGATAACACACAAGATCCTGTTTTCTAGATCCTCCTCCTCACTTTCATAACCTGAGCCTTTAGTTTCTCTGCCCCAAAACTTTGGAATATGCCTACACCGGATCTCCGGACCATAAACTCTCTATTTATGAATCACGTCTCAAATCCCATGTGTTCAGAACTGCATACCGTTCATTATGACATGGCCTTAGTCTACAATCTATTGATCAGTTTTTACAGTTTAGTGGTTTTATGTGTTTTATTATCATTTAAGCGTGTATATGTTTTTAATTTCCTAGACTAATGTGAGCTGTCTTTGAGGGCTTTTCATGATCTCGAACGCATCTTACAATTAGTTGCTTTCTACCTGTGCAAACACACTCTAGTTAGACTCACATGTTGACAGGGAAAATAGGTTAAATCAGGGGAAACACACATTTTCCACTCGACTACACATATTGCTCATTTCCTCCTTTATGACAACTGCATGCCAGATTTTATAATAATATCGAGGCTACAGTCTACGGTCTCACCTGGAAGGCTTTATTGAGCCAGAGCACAGAGCAGGATGTCATGTTGCCTATCCAGTGCAGGTTTCCAGATATCAGGTGGGTCTCATTCAGCCAGCAGCCAAAGACATCATAGGGCTTGTTCCTGACCCGTGACAACAGCGTGTAATTTTCTGTAGCAACGCATCAAATGGGGAGAGCGTCACAGAGAACACATTAATGAACAAATGCAGCTTAGACTAACACGTGACGTTTTAAATGACTTGTCAGTTCAATGTGTAACCCTGAGCATAACCTCATAGTTGGCGGGTTGGATAATGAAGTTGGGTGAAAGCTCTTACACCATAAAATGTGACCAAAAATGGCATTTAACATAGAAGTTCATTCAGGAATGTAATCATTAATCGCAAAATAAAAAAAATTAAAAAAAGTATTTTTTCCTTCTTTGAGCCTGAACTATGTAAATCAAATCAAGCTAAGTTTTAAGGTGATTCATGGTATTTAATGATGTTCACGAGGTTTCAAAAGCAATTTGGAGTATTTCATGGCTCCTACCTAGACTGATGACAGCGATTTCTCCTGATGACGAGTGGTGTGGTCCCAGGTAGACACCCGAGACGAGCAGCAGGCTGTCATCAGCGTTGAACTGGGAGAACTGGGTGTAGCCCCAGTTAAACTGCCGCATGCTGGAGCTGTGCACCAAGGAGATATTACCATCTGGCCGCTCAGTGTCCCATAGCTGCATACAGGAAGAGAGAAGACGTGAGAGAATGTGCAGGGATGGATATTGATAAGACTTCAGAGAAACCAACGCCACTATTGGTTCTGCTCACAGGGCTGAATTTTTAGCAAGTCCCTCGTCTATTCTTGGTAATATTCTGTGAGAAATAAAAAATGGCCTATGCAGGCTTTCAGCATCACCATTTCTATAAAAACTTGTTAGAGCACGAAACTTTTTGACACTACTCATTTTCCTTGCACCACTGCAATCACAGATGAGACTGATCGCTGTTAGACAAATAAATAAATACCAACATAATTTTTTTTCTAATTAATCACGACTCTACGAACAGTATTTTACCAAAAAATATAAATATTTTGTCCCAGAAAGTTGACTCTATTCATCTGGATGTAGCGTTTTCAGTGGGAAGCGCTGGATGATTGAGCATGAATCATGACACAAACATTTGGTGTTAGTTAATTCTCCACTACACTTCTATTTTTCCTCTCAACAGTGTATTTTTTTCTTTGCGTGATGGTATTGAGTACTTCAGTTGTGCCATTGGTTGTCCACTAATTTTCGCGAGCACTGCTGCATACTTTGCACTTTATGGCCTGGAGTAATACTCACTATGTATTCGGACAGCAAGACATTGCAAATGCTGTCCTAAAATTGAGTAAAAGTGTCCCCTTGTCCTCCATAGACAATAAGAAACCTCAACAGCATATCTTACCTTAACAGTACAGTCTTTTGAGCAGGAGGAGAAGCGGTGACCCCGATGAGAGAAAGCCAGGTGAAGGACTTGGTCGGTGTGCTCTCTCAGAGTTTGAACCTCCACACAGGGGATGCAGTCAAACAGACGCTTGAACTCCCTGTACCACGACACAGCCGCTGCACACAGGCAGGTTTTGGAATTAATGAGAGAAAATTTCAGCAGTAACTAAATTCCTCTCAGAAACAAATAAATAATAAAGATATTTACCAGGGTGCCGGGGTACCGAGCGGGGAATGCGGTAGTAGCTGTAGAACAGCTCCCTCCACAGGAACTCATCTCTGGAGACAGCCAGCCACTGTCGGCAGGTCAGACCAGCTCTCAGCACAGCATCATGGGGCAGACGCAGAAAGATCTCCAACACCAGGCTGTCCGGCAGAACTGGGCCACACTCCATCCTAACATCCTGAGTAACACGCACACACGAGTATAGTATAGTGCTGTGCAAAGGTTTCAGGCACAAAGTATAAAAGAGCCAACTTTTTATGAAGCTTTTTGGTTTTGTGTTTGAGCAGTCTGTGTTTGCCTTCAGGTTAATAAAAAAAAAAAAAATCTGCTAGGATACCAAAATAGGGAACTCATTTGTTGATGTGCATCTTGAAATCATCAAAACAGGAAGTCTTGTCTCAGATATCTCTGGCCCAGAAATATTGACCATTGTCTCCAGAGGGAAAAATTAGCTGATGGATTCCCGGACTGCTACATATTAGGTGATGATGATTAATTAGTCCCTGTTGTTGTTAGAAAAATTAGCAGCAATATTTTATCTCAGGGTTTTATCTGAATATAAGCCATTCTCTGACTAATAGCAAAGAGGTTTTGGCCAGAGAAAAATCACAAGGACAATGATAAAAAAAAATACATTTTTAAGCACTTTAAATGAGGTTTATGGAGCATATCCCAAGAAGTAAGAGATGGGGTACACCCTCAACAGTCTACACATCCGTAAATTAAACTTCAAATATATTTTTGATCATTAAATCGTCAGAAATGGCAGGAAAATGTACAGAATTGCAACTTTATCTTGACCAATCACACTTATCTATGTGGTCTAACTGCAAAAGCCCATTTTAAGCCAGGAAGGAAACTGGACAGTTTCTGTGAGCTTCTTTCAACTCCAAATTAAAGCTGTCCAAACAAATGTTTTTATGACTGCACATTTATAATCCTTTTTTATGTTATCCATATGAGTATATTGCATTTTATATTCTATTTGCTGCATTTTGGTTGAGATTCAACCAAGGATAAAAAACCTCATTCACTGCTTTATAAAACACACAATGTAAAATAAAGACATCACTCAAGCTCCATGAGATTAACTCCTATTCTGACTCCAGTCAGCTGAGATATGACTGAAATTCTATTTTTATTATTTATTGCATGAGCTGTAAAGAACAAATACAGATCCAGCTTCTAGCATTAGCGTTTTCCTTTCATTTCAGCTCAATTATAATGAAAATTTCAGCTACAACCAGTCAGGGTGCTGCATATTTTTGTGGCTCCACCATTAATGAGATTATCTGAAGCCAAGACAGCTGTTGACAGCTGTTGCGGTGCAAAGACAGCGGCCCATTAAAGACATCATCATGATGTCAGTGAACCTACGACCTGCCCTCTTCCTTAAAACCTGCTTTATTTGCAGAATTTTGAAAGGAAGGGAGAGCTGACATGTCGAGTCCTGTTCACAGCAGCTGGAACAGGGCCATGTTAGCGTGGCATTTCCTTACATCACAAAGGTGCAAAATGGAAAATTTTACGTGAACTGAGTTTTTAAAAATGTGATCGACACCCTCTCCAACTTTGGAGTAAACGTCCCCAGCTCTTCTGTGAGGGACCGTCGTGAAAAGATGACCTAACATGGACATTTTATGTCGGGTGCTATGTTTACACTGAAATCAAACCAGTCTAGCCTTCCTCCTCACAAACCAGACATCTGTAGAAATACGTTATAAGTAGTAAACGTTTGTATTTGTTTGCCAGTCTAAATTGGAAAAGAGTTTCGTTTTCAGCTACAGAAGAAGACTATGTAGCTAGCTTTAAGCGAGCTAACTTATTAAGAATGCAGCTAGCTGTTAGCTGACATTTGTTTTCAACTTTTAGCTGCGCCCGGCAACACTCAATATTGACTGCTAGCTGCTAATTTTACGACTAAAAGCTTTCGTTGACTAATTTAAAGAGCCTCGCTTCATACAGGTTTAATGACACAAACTGGAACCCACCTGCTGGATCAGAGTATGTTGGAGAGAAAAATCCAACGGCTAGCCAGCGCTAAACGCTAGCCACAGAAAATGACAACAATCCTGCAGCAGCTACGAGGCGGACAGACGCTACTAATAGATGGCAGAATAATCGATACACATACAGAGGAACTTTAACGTATGCAATCCGACAGAAGAGTTCGGAAAAATTGATTTAAAAGTGAAAAGTAAAGATAAAGAATAAATGTTGTGTCATATTGCGATTACTAAAGCAACTCTATTTTATTTAACTGCATAATCGTTTTCTTCTTCTTTCAGCTTCTCCCTTTAGGGGTCGCCACAGCTGATCATCTGCATCACTCTAGTATCCTCTTATGTCACACCAAACCTCTGTATGTTCTCCTTCTGTGGTCGTCCTCTTTTGTTTGGCAGCTTCATCATTAACATCCTCTGCACATGTCAGCCTTGTCTTTCTAACTGTGTCTCCAAACCACCCAACCTGAGCTGTCCCGCTGAGATACTCCTTTCTAATCTTAACATCTCAGGTCTCACTGTCATCTTGTAATCCTTTGCTTGCTGCTATCTATCTATCAGTCACAAGTCAACCCTGACACTCGTCTCCACCCACCTCCACCTTGTCTGCACTCTCGTCTTCACCACTGTCTCCTGCTCATTCACACACATGTATTCGGTTTTGCTTCGACTGACTTTTATTCCTCTTCTCTCCAGAGGATACCTTCACCTCTCCAGGCTCTCTTCCATCTGCTGTGAGCGTTCATCAACTCCTCAAAGTCCTCCTTCCACCTTCCACCTTCCTAACACATACTTTTTTCTCTTTCTATCTTTAATCACGCTAACCTGCTGCTAATCCTTTCCGGCTCGATCTTTCTGTCTAACCAATCGATGCAAAATCTTTTGTCTCCTTCCTTAAGACATAAAAGTAACTTCAACAAAGTTAACTCGGCCTGTTCAGCATTTACACTTAGGATATTTTATGACTCCTATCATCATCATCATCGTCATCATCTCTAACTCTGAATTTGATATGTTTAGTTAGATGAGAGACAGAGAAGAAAACTCAGTTTCTGCCAATAGATATAACACTTTTTTGGGTAGTTTTTTACTCTTGTTTATGTTTTGTTTGTTTTTTTATGTAAAGTGATGCAACACACACAAACAGACATACACAAATAATGTGATTGTTTTGATGAATGCAAAAAGAGAAATGCAAAAAGAAAACTCATAAAAGAAACTGTTCCCTTTATTTCTCCAACCTCGTTTCAGCTCTAAGACTTATGTTGACATGGTGACTTTGGATGGAAAATTAAGAAAAAGCTGATGGAAAACTTTTTTTCATATGTGTGTAAAAATATACACCACCCCTATATAAAGCCATTTTATTAGCATCAGTAAATGATCTCATTTTCTTTTCTTGCCCATGAAGTAAGCAGACAATGGAAAAATGAAGGGCAGTAACAGGAGTGGTGGCTCATGGTAAACTGACACCCCAGTTGTGTACTGATGCCTGCGTGACTGAAAAATAGCTGAGTCATTAGGTTGGCACTGTCGCTGCACATATAACACTGACTACTGACCAGCTACACAAGATCTGACACCCCAAGACTGACTGGTGAAGAAAACACTGAAGTGGAGCCATGCTGTGACTGATATGCTCTGGTAAGATTTTAAATTTCCCTAGATTTTTTCCTAAAGATTTAAACATAAAGATTTATTAATGAATATATTTATTAATTAAATAATGTGAGTAATGCATTTATTTTTGTTTAGATAAGCAACATTTTCACTGCTTTTTAATTTTTTTAATGAAATAAAGACGTAAAACATAGACATGCATCCTGGGTTAATGTGTTAATGGCATGTGTTACACCTGATAGGGATCAGTTTACCTGCTGCACCATTATCTCAGCGGAAGAGGCTAGGCTAATGCTGCAACAGATAATAGACAGATAAAGTTTCTGTCTTTATTTAGCGCTGCACAATGTGGCTGCCTGGGTCGTGTCTTGCTGTTGCTCCTCAGCAAAGGACGGGACATCATCAGGAGAGACATACAAGTGTAAAGGTGCTCATCATTGGGTAACATGGTATCATTTCAGAACAATAATCTGCAGAGTTGTCCTAAACATGCTGTTACTTACCTCATTGTCCAGGAAAGCAAGTGTGGACAGTGTCTGATGATGCAGCGCCATCCAGTCAAAAGCCTTCCTAATTCCTCTCAGCAGTGCAGAGAGGAACAACAGCCACATTTTCTCCACCCAGACACCCTGCAAAGTGTTTAATCTCCGCTCTGGTCTGACTCTGTGTTGCTCTGTGTTTGTTATAATGATGACTTATCTAAAAACTCCTGTTTGGGAAGCTGGATAATGTCTGACAGCTGACAAATACAGCAGCATCAGTCAGGTCATCATGTCACATCATGACTTTAACCAATAAAGAGTTGTGCAGGATGTTTAATTTTGTATTTCTTGGTGTGTTTCCAGTAAAGTAGTGATTTCCAGTATTTGCCATAAAAAAAAAAGAAAAGAAAAGAAGAAAGACGATTGCTCGTACAAACTGAGGCTGCAATCAGTTTTCAGTAAAGTGACTTTTATTTATCCAGCTAAATACAGTTCTCTGTTACAGTAACAGAGAATCATATAACCCCTACGTAAATCCTCTTTGCTACAGTCTATTTACCAATATGAGCAAAGATAGCACATAAAAAACACACTCTCTAGTGTCTCTGGCGCCATCCTGTGGAAGAAACTACTGTTTCAGGCTGTAGGACTTGTTGGGGACCAGTCACAAAGCTGAGCGTGCAGGATTATAAAAATATTTCCAAGGTTTATGGAAACACCATGGGAACACGGGAAATATGCACTGATCATAAAAACACACCAACTACTTGTTAATGGGATTACACCAAATATGTTAAAGTATCCATGCCGGTCAGTACTTTAATACTGTACACTGCATATTAACTTTTTATTGTTAAAATTCAGCACCTCATCTTCTGGTAACTGACCATGATGAGGCAAATGATCAATAGTGGGTCAGCGACACTCTTAAGGGACAACTTCCACTGGGGATTAAACACCAGGGGCTCTCCACCATTTGGTTTTAGAATTGAAGAAGCTTCTTGGCTGAGAGGTGAAACGTCTTCAAGAAACTGAAAGAACTCCAGTCGCTTTCTTTCCAAGCTCCTTAGATGCCCATCTAACTACTTATAATAATTGTTATGATGCAAAGATTATTACAAGTCCAGGCCAAAAATGATGAGCCAATGAGCTAGAGAAGTATCTATGTTTTTGAACATTATGTTTCATCCCTTTGTCTCCATTTACATGCATTTAAAAAAAATCCACATGGGCAACAAACACACCGAAACCCAGAGACACAGACACAGCCAAAAAAAGCTTAATCCTGAGTCACATGCACCATTTCAGAAGAACAACTTCACTGATTTAATTCACTAAATTCTTCTCCTGCATGCTGATGATAGGGAGAGGACTCAAACCAATATCATTTATTCTATGTTTCTATTTTATATGTGGACTTTTCTTTAAATATTTGGATCTGTTGTGGAAAGTAAAGAAAGAATCTAACTGTCCAGGGAAACATGATGCTTTTACATATGATAATAAAACTTGGGCATGTGGTTAATGATGAACTAATGTAAGAAAATAACTGAAACACCACCGCATGCAATATCATATCATTTATTTAGAATAGAAGAAAGCACAAATGTATTTACATTCACATGTACAGTAGCATACAATTCCATTTTTTATATAATTACCTAACTCTCCAAAGTACCCAGTCTGTACAACGTTAAAGTGACTATTTTAGTTTACAGTGTGGAACAATGCAGCGGAAACCATGTACATCCCTTAGTTTCACATGACTGTACACATCTGTGATGGTACTTTACACCTGAGCTGGTGAGGATTTGATGCAAACATATCAATTAGATTTAAGGATTACGCACAGAATCACTGATAACAAATGATATAAAAACGAAATATGGGTCGACTTGTCTTTTCTCTCTTTCTTTCATCTTCCAAAACATAAAAATTAAAGCATGATTTATGACAAAAAGAAACACGCAAAAACAAATTAGGCGAGAAATGCTTTCACCGTCACCTCGACTCGTGTTTTCCTTTCACTGAGCACCCTTTGCTCTAATCGGCTCTAATCTAAAGTGCAACGTCGTCCTGCCTGGCAGTCCTTCCAGTGTTTCCGTCATCATAGCACCATGGTTGGGATGTGGTGCACCAGGGGCATCTGGTGGGGTACGGCTGTCATTTGTGGGGGAGGAGGGGACACCTGGGAGGGCGCATCGGCTCCGGCAGCCACTGGTTTGTGCCGTGCGCTCTTCTGGTGCGCCCTGAGGCCCGCCAGCTGGGAGTACGCGCTCTGGCACACGTGGCACTTGTAGGGCCGCTCGCCGGTGTGCAGGCGCACGTGGTTGCGCAGAGTGGACGACTGGCTGAAGCGACGGTTGCAGAAGCGACAGACGAAGGGCTTGTCCAGAGTGTGGATGCGCATGTGCGAGCGCAGGTTGCTGCGGGAGTTGAAGCCGCGGTGGCAGATGACGCAGCGCATCCGACCCGTGGAGGAAGAGGAGGTGGCGGAGGAGGAGGGGGAGGGGGAGCACGAGGAAGGGCCGTCACAGGAGTGGGTGTCATCTGGGGAGAAAAAAGAGCAGGAGATGTTTGAAAACCTTTTCAGCGCGAGTTTCACGTGGTTACCGTGATTTTTTTTAAGTAGCTCCTTTTTCATTCACAGTGAAATAAAACCTGCTTCTCACCATTTCTGCCTTTCTTCTGGTGTTCTTCTTCGGTTCCGGGAACTCCAGGGATTCCCAGGAACGTGTTCTGAGTGTTTCCATACCAGACAAGCAGCTCTTGGTCTGGCGGGATGGTCTGAGAGGGAAAACGCAAGATAAAAAAATATCTGTTAGACATCGTGAAATTTCGATTTGTTGCTCTGTGAATGATGCAAATGACAAAGAAAGAAATCACGGGTTAAGTTCTTATTCTAGCCAGCAGGTGGCACCTGCATTTTACACGCTTAGAGGTCTTTTAATGCCATGGGCATTTTACAGCTGCTATCTGGACTGAACCTAAGTGCGTCCTCACCTCCACGGCCTTGTAGAAGATGCTGCTGCCGATCTGCACCACCTCCAGGTTTTGCTCCTGCTCATTCCGGGCACACTTGATGTAAGTCATCCAGCTGCGCTGATCCTCCTGACTGGCGTCGATGAAATAACGCACTGTGCCGTCTTCGTTGAACACCTGAGCGCACAAGGCAATAAAAAGTGGGAGAAATTTATAAAGAGTCCGACTGAGGAATTTGGATAACACGGGCCTCATCAGGCTGCGGGATGAACAAATGAAGTTAGAAGCTCACCTCCCACATGAGATTGTTGTTCTTGAATAGGTCCACGTGTTCAGGGGACAGGAGCCTCCCTGTGAAGGGGCCCATCTCGGTGCCGGCTTTGATCCAGGTCTTCGAGAAGATGCCCAGACCCTCACCGGGGATCGAGCTCTGGGCGATGATCACCTCACTGGGCAGCACCAGGCTGGACAGCTTCTGCACCTCTACGAATATAAAGAGAAAGAAACGTGAGAATGTTTTTTTTTTGTTTGTTTGTTTTGTTGTGTTTTTTTTTTTTTGTTTTTTTTTTATAAGGAAGTTAAAATACGGAGAGCGGCTGGTCAGTTTAGATGATAACGCGTACTGTGAATCTTTGTGTCAGTTAAAGGGCATGGGAGCCAGATTACTGTGGTCAGGAGACGTTCAGCACCAAAGCTTTGCTGGAAAAAAGTCCTTAAAGCAACAAATGAACTGGATCTTATTTTAGTCACGAAATATTAAGCTACACCTCATCCTCCGTTTAATTCGATTATCTGGCTGAATTGAAACTTTTTGTTGTGCAAAAGCCTCTCGGAAAGCATTTTCATCCGCAACAGAAAGGAGGGAGAAAAAAAGAAAATCGTGCTTCTTTAATGTCAAAATCAAAGATTTTTTTTTTATTACTTCGGGCTGCCAAAAAAAAAAAAAAAAAAAATCCCGTCCGAATAGGGGTTAAATGGTCCTCTATTGCGCAGGGTCCAACAATTTGTCATGCTTCAGATGTGATATTCATTAAAGTTTACTGGAAAAGAAACGGCTAATTCCAAATTCATTATCCTTTTAAGAACTTTGTAGCAATAAATTTGCACTGAATGAAACGCGGACTTGTTAAAAGCCTCAGGAATTTCTGCAACAAAAAAATGGAAAGGCGATTAGATGGTTGACATGCAATGAATAGCATTAGATTTAGCCTTCACGGTGCATTATGTGAGGAACAGCAAATCTTTTAAGGAGAGAGAAAGAGAAAGGCTCCGGAGCCCCATAGCTGCCAAGAGAGGAAAAGAGACTGTCCGGAGATTGATGAATGCAGGATAAAAAAAAAGGAAAAAAAGAAAAAGAAAAACCCGGGGACATCTTAAAGAAAGGAAACCTTTCACTCCGCGAGGTTTAAGTGGAAACTTTCCCAGGTCAAGCACAAAGTTAACCAAATGAATTTAATGCTCCGCGTCTTTCAGTTACACGCCTAACAAGCCTCCAGCGCGAGGTCTCGGAGCTGGGGAAGGGTTAACGCGTTAAATGGGTCGAAATAAAAGCAGAAAAAAAATGGGAGAAAACGTGGAAAGCAGCGAGGAGTCAGGGAAAGTTTAGGACGTAAGCACTGTAGAAGGCCAGTAACAGGTCCGTGTTTATAGTGATGAAAATAAATGAGAATTTTGAGAAAAAAAATCTGTGGGGAAAAAATATAAAGTTTTATTGTCGGCTTTGATTAACGAAGAAAGATGATTTGATCAAATACTTCCAAAAATGTGTCCTACAGCCATAAAGCGCAATTCAAGGGGACCTTTTACGCACAACCTGGTGTACCGAAAACAAACCAAAATCTGCATTAAAAAAACACAAACTCGCACTGCAGTGTGGTTAAACATTTTAATGAAACAGTAAAGCATCAGCAGCTCAGCCTACCTCCAGCGAAGGACTGAGCCAAGACTTCGGCGGTAAAGGCGGTCTTGGGGCTGCTGCCGGTGCTGCCCTGCCGCTCCTCCGCCAGGTGTTCGCCCAGCACGTTCCTCCACCTGCCGTACAGGAAACTGTGCAGGATGTCCGATGTGATCACGTCCGACAGCGAGCGACTGGGACACTTAAATCCAGATTTTAGAGCCAAAGCGTCGGCGGGTAGCACGGAGCCCATGTTGTAAGACGAGTAAAAAAGAGCGAGGAGGGAAAAAACCAACCCAGAAATGATGATAAGTGAAGCTGCAGCGAGCGGAGGAGAAGAAGGAGAAGAAGAAGAAGTGGACACACAGGGAGCTGCTCTTCAGTCCGCCCCTCTCTCTGCTCCAAACTGTGCGCAGTAAAGCTGCCCTGCCTGGTTGTGGGGGTCTCTTTATATAAGTGGCTAGTGTGACCCCTGTCTAATTACTTATTAATGACACACCCCTCACCGCGTGGACCTGCCTGCTGCACGGCAACAAACCAGCAGAGACATTAAAACAAACGGAGACAGAGGAGGGGAGAGTGAGGGGAGGCAGGGAGGGTGGGTCAGCGGAGGGGCAAACTTTACTTTGGTAATTATCCGCACATAAAGCCGCATATTAAATTAACACACATGCGCAAAGCCATTGTAGTCATGCATGTGAGATCGAAAAAAGGTACACAAATAAAAAAAACCGCTTTGAATGCACACCTGTGCTGTCGGGGAAGGGGGGTGGTGCTTCCGTGGATTTGTTGGGACTTTATTAATGATGTATGTTTGATAAATAAGAATAAAGAAGGAGAAGGTGGTGTTAAAATGATGATGAAGAAGAAGGAGAAGTTTCCCTCATGCGTACAGAAGTGGGTCATTGCGTCTGGGAGTTGCTCGCCCATTTTTTTCTCATGCATTTCGTATTCATGTGGTGGTAATATTAATTTTTTTGTGGAGAGTTAGCGCGGGAATAACAAGAATGGAAACAAGCTCAACTTTAGGGTTTTCTTTCTTTCTTTCTTTTTTTACAGCTTTGTTCGCATGCAAAAGAAATGCAAAGCTGCTTTGACGTGGTTCACTTTTTCAAGCCCTTGTTGAGGTAAGCGGTTTAATATTCATGGATGTTCGGATCCCCCTCCACCCCCACTCCGTATTGTGGCGACGTTTAGATGAGTATATATGGGCCCTTTTCTTCTCCATATAGTCGCAGTCCTCTGTGTTTTTTCCTCTCCTGCCTATTTTTCGGGCTTGATGGACTGGGGCTAAATGGGCAGTTTTCCCTTCTTTTCCAGCAGAGAGGACATCTTTATTCCATCCCTGGCTCACAGGTTTCCTATTCAGCTCCCCTCCAAGTAATGTCAGGGCCCTGAAAAGTGCTGCAAATCAATCTTTCATGGTGTTTTGAGGGCAATTTGACATCCATGCACTCCTCTTTTCAGTCCAACAACTACAAGGGGATTGTCCGAAAAAAAAAAGAAGAAAAAAAAGTGGGCAACGTTGAGCTCTCTCTCTCCCTCTTTCTCTCTGGACGAATATGGACTATGGCGATGTAATGGCACAGAAGATATGGCAAGTAAATACAATAGCGGAGAGTTTTGTTGAGCTGCAGTGATAGTGAAAAGGCAAGGTGAGTGACAGGGCACGAAAAAAGATTACCGTGTACAGCTGCTTTTTATGAGCGGGCCCCTCCCACGTTTGTCTCCTTTTTCCCAGATGAAATTTCTCTGCTCTTTCAATGGGATTCTTTCTCATCTAGATTGATTTACATTTATAGCATTCATCGCACAAATCCGAGGTAAATGGCGGGGACGGGGGGGTGGGCCGCTTCTTTATTAAAGAGGAATTAAATGAATTGAATTGGGGTAACGCATGGATTTGATTTGCTTATTTATGCATTAACCTGTGGCATTATGCGGAGCTGGTAAAGCCGCGGGCATGTCAGCAATAGCAAATCATCCCGCTTAGCCGTTCCATTGTAAAACAATTTAAGCCATTATTCTGTCCATTTAAAGCTTATCAATTTAATGTGGATGATTGACAATTATTGCACAAAGAATGTGGTAATTGATGGATTTCAAAGAGCTGCTGGGAAACCTATCAAAGGCGAGCGTTTGTTTGTGGGTAAATAGCGGAATTTTACGCGAATCGGAGGGGGTGAGAAAGGAGAGATACACCCCTGAAGAAAAACAGGAGAAAACACATGATTGGCTTTACACATTAAAATGTCAGAGAATAAACTGAAAATTACTCAATATTAAAAGATGCTTTCAAGAATTTGCTTGGAAAATTTTTTTTCCGTTATTGTTGCTCGTTAGAAATAAGAACTAGAAATAAGAACTTTCCCTTCCCGCAGGAAGGGAAAGTAAATCACTGACACTTTACCCAAACATCCGCATGAATTTAACTGAGGCCTGCTGCAGGGACACGGACACACACACACACACACACACACACACTGCTGCTGTCCAACCAGCAGGGAGAAAGGAGCGCAGAGCCTCCCGCGGGATCCTCCGCAGTGTCATTAAAAACAGATTAAGGTAGCTGCCACAGTGCGCCGGATCCTGGAGGCCGGCTCATCTGCTGCAAAGGTGAGAGAGGTGCAGCCCCCACCCCACCCCACCCACACCCCTAAGAGCCTCTTTTTCTTCACCCCTCTCTCCCTCCGTTGCGGGACAGGGCACCTGCTGGATGTGGAGGTGTTGTGTGTGTGTGGAGGCCCACCTTTACTTACAAAGCATGGAAACTCATTGAAACATGGTTTGGCTCGTCCTGCCCAGCACTGGCTGCGATGTGAAACTGCGAAATTATATCCATCTTTTTCGATCAATCAGCAGAAACTGCAGTAATAATTAAAATGTCACGACTTGATTTATCCCCTTAAATCTACTTCACACTTCTAAAGAGAAAATGTACCCAAATTTAGTAGCAGCTGCAAAACTGCTAACCTGTGGCTAAAAGTCCCACAAATCCAATTTCTCTCATCAGTTTGAAAATAAACAAATACTGACAACTGTACTTTTACCTTTTAAAAATAATGAGTCGGAGACAAATTGATCGTTTTCTAAAATATTTTCAAATGAAACTGCACCAAATTACACGCAGACGTAATAAAAACAAGTCGTACAGTCAGCTGAGTCGAAGTTGGCCTTTCCAATCAGTAATGCTCTTTTAAACAAACAAGACCTGGACACAGAGCAGGGGGAAGAGGATAAAACAACCACTGCTGCCATTCCCCCCATCTAACAGTGTTAAAAATATCCAATAATTCTGAAATGCGAAGGCTTTTTCATGCTGAGTATAATTATCTTATATTAAAAATGTTATTCTAGAACGATATTCCCAATTATTTCTACATTGCTATTTTACCTCAAACATAGCTAAAAGAAAATTGAATTATAATGAAAATGTTCAGTTATGATTGGGAAGAAAAAAAAATCTAGGAATTTAAGTGATTCGGGCTCAGGTGATGTAAGATAAATGCAGAATGATGCATCTAATTCTAGACACTCTACAGAGTGTTTATGAAATTATAGATCATTTTGCGGTTTACAAGCTAAGTGAGGTGGAACAATAGAGGCCTCAAAATGAAGTAAAGGTCCCTAGAACTACATTGATTTGGCACAATATTTGCAGAACCTGCATAAAGTCATTAAAATAATTTGAGGAATATTTTACTTGCACATAAATACATCAATCCAAAAAAAATGTGGTTTACTTTAAAAGCCTCTGCTCTTCTCATTTTTCAGACTGAAAGCAGTCGCTTTTAAAAAGGCCAGAGTACTATTGTACAAGCAGGATCATTTTTAAATCGTTTCAATACAGGGGCACCTGCCCCTGTGCAACAGACCAGCATATTCAGCATAAATTCACCATCATACTGTCAGTTTGGATAAGCAGGAAAATGCTTCGGTGTGTCTACAGATAATGAAGTGCCCCTCTCACTCTGCTTAAAAAGAAAAAATTATTAGATGGCCACAAAGGACCCAGCAGGTCCAAAACGTCCACAGGGATGGCATGTTAAAGACGAAGAGGATCAAAATCAAGGGCTGGATTTGGAAACAGCTGCACGGCATCAAAGCAGGGGCCGCTACGGGGCCACGCAGGATCCACTGTGGCAAGAGCCTCCCTGCTGAGGGCAAAGATGTGCAGTGACAAAGCTGGAAAGAGCTGCAGGAGAGGAGGAGGGGCGGGACAGGACAGTGGAATGAGCTGATGCTGGCTTTAAGCATTTAACGTGCGAGAAGGATGAGGAAGGAAAAAGTGCAAGAATTGTTTCAAGCGCAATGAGGAATGGATGTACAGGAAATGTGGCCAAGTAGTGCAGCATTTGGAGCAACAACAACAAAAAAAGACCAGAAAAAAAGAGATAAAAGGAAGGCCAACTTTAGATTTCCTGACAGGCCCTGAAGGTGAAGTCTGTTATAGTACAACTCCAACTGAAGTCCTCATCCACAAACTAAAGCAGTGGCTTATTTTAATAATAAATCAAAAATCAGTTTAAATTAAAAGTCATGCAACAGACTCTTAAACACGCAGGTATTTTTGTCTGTGGCTGTAACGCAGTGGAAGTATTACAGCATGCAGCAGCTTGGCAGTGCAGAAAAGTTACCATTATGAACGTGTAATAGCATAAATCACCCACAAGAGAGGCTTGCGGAAAATTTATTTGAATTTGAGAACTGGCAATGGACTATAGAAAATAGATATTCTGCTTATAAAACATGAAAACATACATTTGGCCTATATATCCTCTATGTATCATCTGTTAGTATATATATACACACACGAACACAATAGAGCTCTCAGAAAGTTTCAGATGTGAAATTTAACACTTTAGTATCAGAATACAACCAAAGACATCCAAATGATTACAATATTCAAACAGAAAAAAGAAAATAAAATAAAAATTCAGCTCAACAGTACACAATAAAGGTAGTCCGGATGTTTTCAATACATGGTTAACTGTACACAAGAGGAGGAAAAAGAACCAAACAAAATAAACACCATAATTAGACATTTTGAATTTATATCCCTTTTCATTAAGAAATGACGTTAATAACCAGAATCACTTGCTATAATGACGCATCATTTATATTAGATCACACAAGAAAATTAAAAAAAAAAAAATTAAAAAAGGTATTAGCATTGGACTGAGTCCAACGCCCCGCCAAGTCCACAGCAAGGGCTCAGAGGGGGCGCCGGCGAACTGGGAGGTACCAAATAAGACAGTTTTTGATCATAATACTTAAAACATAAAAATACTACATTAATTATTACACAGGTACGAATTACAGGGGCTTAGCAGTCTTGAATAGTTCAGGTACAGAACACAAACCCAGGAGAGGAGAGAAAAATAAAATAAAAACAAAATCCACCACGTCTTGTTTTGCTTCATAACAAGATGCAACATCAAATTTCAAATCGCACATTCACAATCTGAACATTTTCAGTATGAAAACAGAACAGAAAAAGAGGGACAATTTTCCTGCAACTCTGATCACAGGAAAAAATAGTATTTATATATCTATATATATGAAACAGATGTTTAAATTAAACAGTCAAATATATGAGCATATATATACACATAGTTGTACAAGGTAGCAAAGTCAAAAAAGCTATTTGCAACATCCCCCTAAATCAGATCAGTGTAATAAATTATCCATGACATTTGCATTTGGAAAAAAAAATCATCTTAAAACTACAAGTTAAAAAGTCTGTCAAAATATTAGAGAACCCATCTTTGTTTCAAAAGTGAAATAAGATATTGCACCTTTCTTTAAACCAGAGTACAATAAAAATGACAATGAAACAGCATAACAATGCACAACAGGAATTAAATTAGAACTATTGCCACTGGCTGACATTAACCCACTTTAAACCTTTTAACCTTTTTAAAAAAAAAAAAAAAAAAAAAAAACCTGTAACAAAAACATCACAGTTTCATTTTATTGAATTATGTAAAAGGAGAGAAAAAAAACATTTTAAACACACGTTTTAAACATCTTACGACATGTGACAACAAAACACTGTATTCAAGACTGCTAAGCACACAATCATGGTTTCATTTCGACAGAGCTAGAAAAAAATAGATCATATTGCCTTTTGAAATGTTACAACTCTTGGGTTCATTTTGGCGCGCAAACTGAGCAAAGACAGGAAAATATAGAAAAAAAATATATAACAGAACAGCTCTCTCAAGTCCAAAAAACAAAGGGATCCCATATACTGTCTATCCAAAATAACAGTGTACATAAGCATTTAGTAACAAATAAATGTTCCTGATTTTAGAAATATTACTTTATTATATAAGTCACTCTACAGCTAGTGTTTCTCACTAAGAAAAAAAAAAAAGTCTTCAAGGCGCTGGAAATCTAGACCCCCCCCACACCCAGTTAAAAAAAAAAAAAAAAAAGAAAAGAAGAAGAAGAAGAAGAAGAAGAAGAAGAAGAAGAAGGGTTGTTTTCATCCTCAGTGATTCAAGTCTTTAACCTGGGCGCCTTCTCTAATGATCCTGTAAAGTTAAAACATGACAGCGTTTAGCACATCTGACATTTGTCAGGCACTTCCATCAAAACGTGCGACTACTGACAGCACTGCAAAAACGCTGCATCGTCACAGTGTTCGGTGCAGCAGCATACTGCGAGCTAACTTTCTATAAAGAGTCGGAGTTTTGAAGATGTAATTTTGAGTGTGAACTATTTCTAATTAACAGTCAGTTAATGGAAAAAGTATTTACAGTCTTACAGTCTTTCTTAATGGGGAGTAAAGTTGCTTTTTCTTCCCATTTTCCAAGAGCTTAGTATTAAATACACTGATTTAAGCTGGAAAAAAATATGTGATAATATATAATATACAGATTTTACATTTTTTTAACAAATGTAATTTTATTTATCAAGAAAAAAAAATCCCAACAAAAAAACAAAAACAGTACATATTTTTTACTACACCTGGCTAAAGTAAAATATCACTACTATGATTTGTTAAATGTAAACCACAATCAACAGCAATAAAAAAAAAAAAAAATTCCTCCTAACTTTAATATTTACTCCAGGAGTGCCGAATAAACTGAATGCATGCCGTATGAGACAGGCCGATCCTTCAACATCTGTACATTTGAGTCCAACCTCACCTGAAGACCCGGGGCTTGCGTCTGAGCGCCCTGGCTGAAGAAGGCCATCGGCTGTCTGTAGACGTCAACCCAGGTGCTGTAGTCAGGATTGGAGGTCTGCTGAGATCCAGGACTAGCCGCCTGGCCTGAACAGAAGGAGGGGAAAAACAAATTAGGTGAAGAAGAAACAAATGCAGGAATTGAGCATATGCTTAAATCCGTATCTACTGCACTCCCAAAACAACACAGTAAAACTACATACCCCATCCTTTGTTGTATTCAGGAACAGTACTCTGGGCCTGGGTTTGCTGACCTATAACGAGCAGAATTTTTATTTTCTACTCCACTGACTTTCTCTTCTTTAACAAAAAAAAAACAAAAAAACAAAAAAAAACAAAAAAAAAAAAAATCAGGCTTGTGTGAATAAAGATCAATGTGCACAGATGAGATTCAACTTCAGTCTTGAAAGAGTAAAACAAAGAGCTAAAGGATAAATGTTCTTTTGTTCCTGAGTGACACTTGCCTAACTTTTTGTAATACTGCTCCCAGTCCATCTGGCCCGTCTGGGATCCATTGTGACCTGAAACCAGACACAGATAATGCCGCCAGAGTTACTGAGACTGGATTTTACTTTTCTGCTTTTCCATCTGCAATGCTGCTTTCTGATGATTTCCACCGACAGCAAATGTAAAACACGTCGGTGCAAGAAACACGTGGATAACCGCCGGGAAAGCTGCCAAAGACTGAGAACAGAGCTAGTTGTGCTCTGCTGCCGAGCTTTTGGTCGCCGTTTTCAAATTTATAGCTAATAAAACAACTTAAGGTACATCACAGTATTCGTTTAGATAAAGAAGCACATTCTTGGTGAAATTACTCACCGTTATCCTGTTGTCCTTGGGGTTGCCAAATCTGAAAAGTTGTCCCCCATCCTCCAGTCATGAACGTCTGAGGCCCACTTCAAACAGGAGAATGCAATCGTGAGTTTAAACGGCATCTGCTGAACATCTATATTCACACAAGTATGTATTAAAATGTGCTGTGAGGAGGAGAGAAATGGACCCTTACTGTTGCGGGGGAGTGGTTGGTCCTTGGTTGTAGGGATTCATACCGAAGGTGCTGTTCCCCCCGATTCCTGGGCCCTGGACAAGATAAAGAGAGGAGACCACACTTGTGTTTAAAAGGAGCCAACAGGCAAGGTCAGAGGGCAGGGCCGAGCGCTGATGCACTCCATTAAGTCCATTTGATGGATTCTTCATGTTTAACCTCTGGTGACATCCTGCTGGCCACCAGGACCAGAGCAGCCTAGCTCAACCGAGAAGCTCCCCGCTTTGACATGTGCGCTCATGAATATCAGACCAGACAATGGACATTTTGGGGAGGGAGTATTGTGGGGGGCTGGAGCTAGACCACCTACCCCAATTCTCTCATTGATCAGCTGGCGGGCCTTTTCCATCTGCTGAGGGGTGCCTCGGATGGAGAAGATGCGCACGTTGGGGTCGGTGTTGGGCGGCGGGTTTCTCTGCAGCTCCACGTGGGCACGAGACTGCTCTTTGATGTTCTTGATGGTTTCTCCACCTGAAAAAACAAAACAAAAACACACTCAATTTCCATATGCAGCTTGCACACATTTTTCAAACAACATTAGTGCATTTAGCACTAACGCCAAACATTCTTTTTCCTGCCCACACTTGTGGGCTGAGGTGGGTTTGGATGACTCCAGATCTAATCTCCAAGTAAACTCCCCAAGATCTGAAGTGCTCAACTATCAGTACTGGTCAGAGTTTATCATAATAAAGCAGTGAAAAGCTTACAGCTAATTGGGAACAAGGTTATGCGTTTAGCACAGTGGTTAACACATTCGCCTAACATGTTAAAAGAGCCCTCGCTCTAGACCAAGAGGAGGAACAAATCCTTGAGAGAGTTATGTCAAGAAGAGCCTTCATCCTCCGTTGTGACAACCCTTTGTGAATACAGGAGCAGCTGAAAGAAGCTCCAGACAAGGAAACGATTTTAATAACGTCTCAGTTTTATTAATTGTTGATCTCCTTATGAATGCACCCGACTAATATTTACAGGAGCTGTAATCCACTTTAGGTTTCACTACCACTGTACTCTCCATGCTGCTGCTATCACTGATGTCCACAGCCCTTCCTAACGATTGGCTTTCATATACCGCTAGTTCTGCATGACTGAATTTGTAAAAACCATAAATAACAGCTTCCCCTCTTCTTTCTATTTATGACTCCATCTATGCATCCTACCATCTTTCTAAGGCCAAGAGTCTAAAAGCCGCTACACACCCAACTCACAAAATTCAGAATTTTCAGATTCAAACTTGCTGTGTTATCCACACACACACACACACACACACACACAGAACGCAGAGTGTTTTTTGTGAGAAATTTCCCCTTAAAAAACTAAAAGAAATAAAAATAAAAAGCAGTTAAAAACAAGATGAGACCAAGCGATGATGAGCTGGTCCTGTTGTTTCTGAACAAGAGGGTGGTTTCATCAGAGTGTTGGAGCTGTATCACGACGGCTTTTGTACACGTAAAGCTGTATTATTTTAGTGTAATGATCTGATTGGTTTATTCAGATATGATAAAAAATAAAATCCAAAAAAATAAATAAATAATAAAAAAATAAAAAAAAATAGTGTGCACGGCTGTATCAAAAAACAAAATAAACAAAGGTGAGTCTGAAAAATATTTCTAACGCATGAACTATTTGCACAGATTTTACGCAGCTGGCATGTAAAGGTCTTTACTTTAAATTAGATTTCTACCTGATAAGTGAAGGAAATGACATCTGTGTGTGACTTCATCAAAACTAAAGCAATGAGAGAAGGAAACAGTTGTCGCTCACTACACTTTCTGGTCATTCAATATGAGATCATCAAGTTTGTCTTACAGGGTTTGCATGAAGATCGAAGTCATCGTAACCTCTCTTCTGAGGTCTGACTCGGTGCTTTGCTCCACAACACATGGAGCGAGCACTGGGCCAACTTTCTCTTCTGACCAAATCTAAGACTGCTACCTTAAGAAAAATACGGCATGTGTCTCACCACTTATCTACCATTCTCTTGTAACATCCATGCAAATCAGGAAACAAAGGAAGACATCTCCTGCACGACAGCCCCTCCTCTGCATCGGATGCCAGCTTCCCGACGTGTGGGGAGAGCAATTACACCAGCAGGGAGAAATGAAACATAGCTGGCAGGAGAAAAGGGGCCAAAATTGAAGCGTATCCTCCTTCTGGGATATCGTTTGTCTCTTTTACCCCCTTTCATTCTTGACTCGGTGTTGTCCTCTGTGATGAGAGGTGGGGGGGGGGGGGGGGGGGTCTCCGAGGGTGCTTCCCGGGGGGACACTGGGGCTGTCCCAACATCAATTACATATTTGTTCACTTGTGGCTGACACTCTGATGACCCTGGCTGACCTCCGAATGAAAGCGCTCATCAAAAACCTCTCCTCCTCCGGTAGCCTTATTCCTTGCTGCCAAAAGACTGCACATGGGCCATTAACCCATTGTCAACCAAATGAAACTTCTGCCTTAATGAAGCCATTATGAGCTCTTCTAGTCAGACAGCAGAGAGCAATGAAGACCCCGACTATTCATTTCATGGACTGTAGTGAGGACAGATAATACAGGCTTTATTAATGAGACTGGTTTAGCGAGGTGGAGAAAAGGAGGGGGAGACAAAAGTGCAACTGGTGACGGCATTCAGGGCGAAGCCAAGGGACTGGTTAGCTGCTGGTGGGGAAAATAAAACTTCCAGTGGCATTAAGGGAAAGTAGAATTAGCAGAACGGGCAACGATGTTTCTAATGTCGCTGAATTCAGCTTTATATGAAATTACAGCGGGGTGTTATAGCTGAAAAAGTGGAATAAATAAAACTTCTAAAATACGAATAGAAATGTATATTTGCTGAACTGAATGCAAGTACTTTCCCACTTTTAAAAAAAAAAAAATAAGGATGGGTATTCATGGGATAAACACCAATGCACCATTTGACTTGTTGTCCAAGAAGGCCAAATAAAATGAAATACTGCAGAGACTGAAACCCCAGCCTAATAACAAACTAAATGCAGCTGAGGTAAAAATTTTATTTATTTACTTTTAAACAGTGAAAGTCTCTGCTCCACTGGGAGAGCAGGGGAAACAGACAAACCTGTAGCCCCATTCAAATACCTTTAAATACATTAATCTCCAAGGGAAGACTGTTTATATATATTTAACACCTTTTACAAAATAAGTCATCTGAAGTTTTGAGTTTTTTTAAGATTATTTTCTTTTTTAGATTCCTAAACAATTAGAGATCACATCTTATTTTAATATCTCATTGGTTAGTTCAAAAACTTACACTAGAAGTGATAAAATAAATGTAAAAAATTAAATAGAAAACAAAAACAAAGCAAATAAAAACGAGCCTTCGTGCTCTCAGCAGTCTGTCACTAATGAGATTTAAAATTAAATCAATAAAAAAAGGACTAAAAGTGCGAACAATTCAGTATATAAACAGTGTAAACCCAAATACCCCCCCAGAAAGCCAAAAAAACTAACAAAAAAAAAAAAACCCTAAACATTTTATTAAGTCTCAGATGTACTTATTGGTAGTTTATTTTTGTCTCTTTGACAAGAAGAGCTGAAAAAGTCACAGGCCCCTTTTAAATATTTACTCACTCAGCTTAAATTAGCAAAACAACCCCATATCAAAAATCACATAATTAAAAGCTTAAATCATTAACCCCCCCCCCCCCCAAAAAAAACAACAAGTGGTTGAAATTATGATGAATAACAAAAATTCCTACACAAATGTTAATTTTAGCCAGTAGCAAAGGTAGCAGCCCACTTTGGGTTTAGATGTTTCAGGTTAAAACTTGTGCGGTGTAACTTTCGGATTAGGATTCAACTTTATTGTCATTACACATGTATAAATACAGGGTAACGAAATACAGTTTGCATCTAATCAGAAGTGCAAATAAGAGCAATTATATACAGATAAGTTAAGCAAATATACAGATGTACTACGGCAACTGTACGGATATACTGATATATACTTTGTGATGCTGGTTATGCGTTTTGCACCAACTTCACGGCTCTGGTAAAGTCTGAGTAGGTTGGTGGGTGGCTTGATTCATCAAGCTCGGTGTGGCGGTGTGTATGAGGTCAGAACAGAGGGGCAATGAGCTGCATATGGCATCGTAAAGATATTAATCACTGCATCCTTTAAGGGATGCCTGACAGCACCCAGACCCACCGCCATCTCCACCATATTGGCCCACTTCATATGCTAATGCACAGAGAGGGGGACGCAACGCCCAGGTTTATTTGTTTCCCTCGCCCCACTACATGCACAAAAGCCACTTGACATTTCTATTGCCATGTTTTTATCTTAGGTAAAGAGGCCCCCTTTGACCCGCCCTTCCCCACACAGACACACACACACACACACACACACACACACACACTCTAAGGCAGCATCCATCCTAGCATACAACACACACACACACACACAGCTCCTTCCAATGCAATGGTCAATGACTTTTAAATAGCTGGCAATAGAGTGGGCATGAATAGCCAATAAGCTAATTCCTCCTATTCATTCCCTCGCTGCACTCTATTGGGCTGAAAGACCCTCATTAGATGCCAGGCAGCCTTCCACATGATTGAGGGCTGTTATTATGCACCTTTAACAATTAATGTCACATTACACGCATTATCCCCGTCATTAAGCCCTTAGTGAAGCCAATGAATGCCACTTGTGCTGTATACATGAGCCCTGGAGGGAGAATAGGAGGGTGGTCACTCACCCCCTCCTCTCCTCATCAGTCTCTCTCAGAGGCAGGACACCAAACGGCAGTTATTAAAATGGAAACTGCAATCTGCTGAGCTGGATACTCTTATCAATTCTGCTCATTTTAATCAGGCTTATGCAACATCAGCTCAAACAAATACAACAAACAGCATCTTGTGCTTAAGTGTTAGTGATATTTAAAAGAAAAAAACTGTATCTGTGTTTAAATATCTCCAAAACATTTTCCTTACCTTTGCCAATCACCAGGCCACACTTATCAGCTGGTACTGCATATGTCATCTCTTGCAGACCTCCAGACCCTCCCATGTTACAGTCACCTCGCCCTCGACGTCCCATTACGCCGCCAAATCCATCTCGCTCCTGTCAGGAGGAGACAGGAGAAAGGTCATTATAATAAAGACACAAAAGAACTTGACAGATTGTTGGAGGTCAGGAAAAAAAGACATCCCTGCATATGAGCGATTGCTCTGATGGACATTTTTTTTGGTGGTCTCCAAATTTCCTTTAAAAATTATTTATTCATAAACAAATTGTCTAATTAAATATTTAAAGCCAACTTTGCATGAACAGATGCAAATACATGGGGACTAAGAAGCACATACCTGAGCTGTCTGAACGAGTTCATTGATGAGGTGGACCGCATGATGACAGTGGTCGGGCTGTCCCATCACCTGAGCTACACGGTCAGGGCTGATACCGTCATCTGAACAACGACATTCAAGGGAGGAAAAGTTATTTTAGAGAAGCTTAAACTACATGAAGACTTTATACACTTTTCTGAATTTAAATTAAGAAAAATATAGGTGATATGTTTCCAACTTTAGTGGCTGCCTGTTTTTTACCTGACTGCGTGGACACGTCTCCAGAGAATTTACATGAAAATGCACCAACTATGCACGCACTCCAGGAGACAGATGTCAAACAAAACAGTAACTTCTGAATGAACAGCTACTGAGAGCTGGGCTAATTCAGAAAAAGCTTTTCTGTGACTGATTGTAAAGTACATCACCACTACAACTATAATTGTGTCATCTTTTACTTGCAGGTAGGCTGATAAGGACCAAAATGTACAAGTTTAACACTTTATTATAATAATTTTACATTTGTAAAGTACAAAAATTTGATTGCAAGCACTTGGAAAGACACTCGAGAGCCTGTGGTTGTACTAAATCCATATTTTGTGTGTCGTTCACGTCAGATTTTAAGGGCTTCCTTGACCTCTTACTCTACAGTTAGTACATTAACTACAAATGATGACAGCACTTTGCTAAAAAAACACTTTAATTTCTCACCACCGTCACCATTTGTGCATTGTCTTATTTTACGACAGCTTAAATATTAAAATACCAGAGATGCACATCAGCTACTCCCTTGTATGTGATGTAATTAATCTAGACCCAATCGTATTAGGCAGAAAATGGCCAAAATGAGGCCTTGTTCAATCCTCTTTACCTTGCTTGAACTGGATCCTGACCCCAGCATCATTCTGAATCTTCTTGATCATCTCGCCATTCCTGCCAATGATGATGCCAACAGCAAATCTAGGCACAACCACCTATGTTGACAGAAAGAAAGGAAAATAAAGAAAGCTTAAATGTACTCTGAACAAATTTAGCTGCCTGTCCCGAAGCTGAAAAGCAGAGAAAAAGGCTCTCACGTCCAGACTGCTTCCACCCATTTTGGAGCCAAAATCTGCCCTGCCAGCTCTGTAGTCCCCTTGGTCTTTGTCCCGGATGAGCTTCACCACAAGTTCACGGGCTTGCTAAGAAGAAAATTCAAATACTGGGTAAACAATCCTGCATGTGAAACAAAGCCAAGTCGGACTGACCCGCTCCTCAAAAAAAGAAAAAGTTTTGAAATAAAATGTTTGAGTCGAAGGCTGAAGGCATAAAATGTGTAAAATTGAGTGTAAAACAGGACAGATAGTGGCACACACTGAGCACTTCTAAGACTGACCTGCACTTTGTGGGGATCCCCAGTGATTCTCAGGGGCTTGTCTGCTCCAGTGGGCATGGGGTCATCCTGAATCATTATCATCTGCACTCCTGTTCTCTCCTGCAGGGGTACAATCAGACAGAAGAAGAAACAACCACCAAAGAGTTATCTGGGGCCCAAAATACTACTCGCTCCAAAAAGGAGGAGATTCTAGCACATCTCAAAGAACAGGATGTTTTTTTTGTTGTTAAAAAAACCAAAAAAAAAAAAAAAAAAAAAAAAAAAAAAACCCCAAACAAAAACAAAACTATTCTGAATGCAGCCGTTCACACCAACCATGTACTTTCGCAGGACAAATTTGTGGCTTTTAGTTTTGAGTCAAGCTTGCTTTTTGTTTACATGTGAATAAAGATATCTGACCAATCAGACCACTGCATTTGACAACAAGGCTCAAAACACACACTGGTACTGAAACAGGTCCCTTGAAAAGGGGCCTCCAATTGTTACAATTTTATTCTGACTCCAGTGATTAATGCTTAAAACAGAGTGCAGCTGATTTCAGTTTGGGTCAGTTTCTACTGGACAGGTCAAACACTTTACTCATTCCTAAATGCTCGGTGAAGAATCACACAAACCTTAAGTTTGTCCCAAAAGAACTAGTCTAAAGAAATCAATTTCAACTTGACCACCTTAATTTGATCTGTTCTAAAGATGCAGTTTGTTAGTCAGTGGATAATTTAGAACTAGAGCTGCTTCCTTCTTTCTCAGACCTCTTTTAGAGGATGGCTTTGTGTTTTTAGTGTCATTTTCGCAGAACTCTCTCAGATAAAGCAGACAGTTACCACTTCAAGGCATATTCCTAATTACAGTCACGTGATTCAAACAGACTAACATGAAACACCGAAACCACCTTCTAAAATATAAAAGTTTAATCCGGTGCAACAGGGCTGTGACGTGTCCCCCGAAACTTCCAACAGTTGTTAAACACCAAACCCATTCTCACCATTTGCAATCTTTATAGTCCTACAATCTGTATGCAAAATGTTGCAATAATATGAAGTTCAAAAATTAGGTCATCACCATGGTTCATTTTTACTGTAGTGCATGTGTTATCAGTGTAGCCTACTCGCGGACCTGCAGTTGTTTAATGGTCTCTCCTCCTTTTCCAATCACCAGGCCAACTTTGTTTGCAGGGATCAGGATCTGCTGAATGGAACTGTTGCCGTCCATCTCATTGTGGAAGCCTGGACCATACCTACACTGCTCGATAATCTCGCACAGAAGCCTCTTTGCCTGCCTGGAGGGATGGAGCCAAGAGCAAGAAAAGGGATTTGTCACTACAACCTGCACAACCACCCCCAAAGAAAACGCCTTGCATTTGTGAAAGATGAGCTCAGGTGATTCATTGACTGATCAGCACTTCAAATGAAAAGAGACTGGAGTTCATGCCCTGAATGACAAAAGGGCACACTTTCCTAATGACATGTGGAGTTCCAGTTAATCTGTCAAAGTTAATGTGAGACTTACTCTATGTTCTCTGGACTGCCAGTCAGCGTGCAGGGTCTGTCCAGCATGCCTCCACTGTCTGCAAGAAAACAGAAAATTAAAGAAACTCATCGCTAAAAAATAAATCTTTGCACTTACAAGTAGTTTTGGTTAAGTTTCAGTTTCATGCAATAAAAAAAAATTAATGCATTGCATTTTAGAAAAGGCGAGTTTCATTTTTCAGCAACATATTTCACAAACTTGCAACTTAACATGATAACAAACCACAGCCTGAGATGTGGCAAACACTGCATGTGCCACAAACAGTGCTGACAGTTGTGTGAGTAACGCTGGAACCAATGTTGGGCAAACTATGTGAAGACAATCCTCGGTTTTGTTATTTTAGTTTGAGTGGGGAGGAAAAAAACAAAACAAAACCCCCAAACCCTCTGTACTAGGCTCAAAGAAAAAGAATAAATGAATGGCAGAACAAAGAAGAGAGCCACAGACAGAGTCTGGAAAATAAAAATGCCACGTGCCACAAACTGCAGGTCCTCTAAAGTGTAAAGTCCACTTACGACTGGCTCTTTTGTTATGCAATAGGTTACAACCTGGTTTAAAACAAAAAACAAAACAACAAAAAACCTGCATTTAGACTTTTTTCCCCTTCCCTAAATGGTAAAAGTTAGCAACACATGTTAAAGGCCATTATCTGCCGAGTCCAACTTTCACTATCTGGAATCTGGCAGTGAAATCTAGCCTGAAGTGTGGAACAGACATCCAGGAAGTCTGTGCTCCAGGATTTGAGTGTTTCTAATATTTTATTAGTACTTGACTTTGCACTAATTAGCAGGCATGTGAGCTTCAGCTATAGTTTGTGAATGCAGCTTGCTAACCAAGTTTGCTAGCCTTAGCAGAAAACTAAGTCCACAAAAGTACAAGCTTGCTCATGCAAACTTAAAGCATGATAAAAACAAAAACAAAAAGTTCAGGTAAATATTCTATACAAAATCCTGAATTCACTATTTTCTTAGTCTGCAGGTAGTGCTGGGCGATATGACGATATATATCGTGTGGACGATAGAAAAGTGTCTATCGTGCCATTTGTCTTCTATCGTTTCTATCCCTAATTTTATAAATTATTACATAAAATATATAATTAACCCTTTACAACCGGTCGGAGCAGGCACACTCCGTTTTGCCTAACTATTTTTAAATCCCTGTAGAACTGGAACCACGTAAGGTAGCGCAATAATTTTTTTTTTTTTTTTTGCATATGAAACTGGAGGAGTTGTACTTACATCTTATTCCATTAGCTTGCCCTAGGTCACGGTTTCCTTCCACATACGGCTTTGCAAAAATTGCATAAAAAGCACTTCCAGCAACAAAAACGCTTTGCCGATCCGATCAGCTGTTCATAACACTTCCTACGTTGGAATATAAGTCAGCGCGAACTATCGCATGTCCGCCACTACCTGTCCGAAACCGGAAGTGACGTCATTTTCGCGGAAAATGTAGGTTTGTTTTTTTTACCTTCAAAGCCTATGTTGGTGTTTTTAAAATTCATGTTTGACTTTATGCTTTTCTGTATCGTTTCTGGGATGCTTAAAAGTCAAATTACACTGTTGGAAATAATTTATTTTGATGCACATGCTGGTTTTTTTTGCAAATTTGCATTATAATATTTATTTTAAGTTTTCCTGTAGTATATAAAAATTAGTGTATCTCAAACATAAAACATGAACACACTCAAAGTAAATTTCTCGTGGTTGGAAACTATTTTGTGCAACTTTCTTGTATTTACAGTTTTGAGGGATAAGCCTCTTAAATTTCTCTAACTAGAAATATATGTAAAAAAAAGAAAAAAATTCAATTTTTTTGTAGTTTATTGCACTTTTTTGCAATTTATGTAGTTTCTATGGACTTAATGCATACATATTATTAAAATTTGGGCTAAGGGTTAAATAGCCTGTGGCAAATATATTAGTGTTGTCTTCTCACTATACATGCTCTTAACTTTATGCAAGAGAAAATAAAATATAAAAAAAATGATATTTTTCGCAAAGAAACTCCGTCTTGTGGTTTTGCGACATGGTGCTTTACGTGCACCCGGATTTGCGACATGCTTTACAGTAACTCCAAACAAAGACTGCACCCTCTCCACTCGCTGTTTACAGACTGCATACTTTCCAGATGACCACAGGTCAGGTGGTATATCGTGATATATCTCGTTATCGTGATATAAAAGAATTCATATCGTGATAAACATTTTTTCCATATTGCCCAGCACTATCTGCAGGTATGCAGAACGGCCTTGCGTACACACAGAGACACGAGGATTCTGCTAGCTTAAATTGTATCTTTAAAATACAATTATCAAAAATTAGCACCCGATGTGTCACCAAAACAAGACCAAATAAAACAGAAGATGAGAGTTTGAAATATATTATATTGTATATTATAAATATACAATAGATTAAATTTTCATTTTGGGCTTTTTTTAATGCTTTTTCGCCTCATCAACATTTAAT
Source organism: Pelmatolapia mariae (assembly GCF_036321145.2). Classification (NCBI taxonomy): domain Eukaryota; kingdom Metazoa; phylum Chordata; class Actinopteri; order Cichliformes; family Cichlidae; genus Pelmatolapia; species Pelmatolapia mariae. Next base: position 22,827,975 of record NC_086233.1, on the reverse strand, counting down.
TTATATCAAACCTCTTTCCATCCAGTTTGACCGTCAGAGGAAACAACATTCACCATCATCTTTTATTGCTGCACACAATAAAAGTGAGTAACGCACACAGCACAGTATTTAAAGACTTACTATATACAAAATGAAAAGTGACCATGTTATGTGTTATTACATTTGTTTTGCCACCTTGAAAGACCTCACTGCCACCATGTTTTTATATTATGTTTATCTTTATGATTAAACTGGACTTACCTGAAGCAATCTGGATCTTACAACCTGATTCCTGCTGAATTCTTGAGATCTGCTCGCCTCCTTTTCCAATGACTGAGCAAAAAGAGAAATTTCAGCATTTAACTTTTCTCCCCCGCCCCACAATTTAGATTGAGGCCCAGTGCTTTGACCCAAAAACTGAGCAGAATGTCAATACTGATGATTACATGTCAAATGTTAGGCTACTTACTGAATCCCACCATCTTATCAGGCACTTTGAAGTCTTCTGTTGTAAAAGCCCTGAGAGAAATTGGTACATGATCAATATTCTGCCTTTCTGCCACAGACATCTTGTACACATCAAAAGAAATAATGCTGAAATTATTGGGACTACAACTAATGGCCATTTTCTATACAATCAACAGAATAACTTCTGAAATTTGGGGCACATCCTGCGAGTCCATCACAGGGCACATAATTTACTTCATTTTATTTTGTTTGATGCTATAACATTGTGAGGAAGTTACAATTTGAACCAAAAGGTTTGCTTTGACCTATGAGGATCAATTTGAGTACCATATTTGTTTTTATTCTTGGACATTAATAGCTTTGCATGACTAACAGTTTAAAATATTATTACCAAGGCTTGGTGTCCACCCACAGTCAGAAACAAATTTTGGCTAACTTTATTGTGAATGGCTGTCGCTCATAAACCGAGGGTTTGAACAGCAGGTGTGTGGAGCTTCTGTGGTTGCAGCCAAATCAGCAGGGGGCTGAGATGACCATACTAGGGAATATCTGCTCACACTGATTAATACAGAGCCAAGAGTAGGAAAGAAAAGCTAATAAGCCTGAGCTTTTGACTCACTGAGAAAGGTTTACCACATCATTTTAAACTTTGACCTCATTTAATGTGATCATCCACCACTATATTAATATTTGTATGATGAGATAATCACAAGTCCACGTTAAAATTGCTTTACGTTTTTCTAATTTAATTTACTGTTAAACTACAGCAAAAGTACTTAAAAGCAAAAGCAGCAACAACTTTATGATAACCATGTAAAACTGGGTTCATATTCATCTTTGATGTCACAACAACATACATCATACTGTTAACCACAGACATGCATGTGCTTGTATGAGAAAATAAACTGATAAACTGAGTGCACTATGAACTCAGGACATATTCAGGCGTTTTCTGCTTACCTTTGATGTACCATTGCACTGAGATGGTTCCCCACTGAGAGAAAAAGAGGGGAAAGCACACCAATTAACATGTGACAAATAATCTGAGATCATGGTTTAAAATACAGCAGATGCACCACAAATATCTGCCGAAGTGATCGCCAGCGAAGCAGCAAAATGAGAAAGAACGAGTCAGTGGTGGAGGGGACGGCTCTGCCAATCCTTCATGTTTGTGGCTGACCTGCAGCAGGGGGCTTTCACCAGCATGGAAATCGGGCCTGCAAGTGTATGAGTGAGTGTTTCAATCAGAGCCGCTCAGAAAGAGAGAGGCAGCAGCCGGGTCAGCGACTGCTGGTCCTGAATTGAATTTTGACAGGTAGCACCAAGCAAGGGTCCTGCAGGGTCACTGGAGGATGTGCTGTCATGGACGTGAACACCTGAGTTGATATCTCGTGGGTTCAATCAATTTTATGGCTGTTTGCACTGATTTCACTTCTTCTGGAAAAGCACTGGGGTTAACGCTTAAGAATGGGACCGCTATGAATATAAACGAGGAAGGTGTGTGTCTCACTCGTACGAGGACAAGACTGGATAATAAAGTCTGAATGCCTCGAGTACCTGTGTACTTGTTTGATAATTAACTGCAGTGATACACAGATACAATTTCTGTTATTTCCCCTCCAGAGTGCAAGAAAAACCTTGACTGAGAAAAAGCTGAGCACACAGCGATCCAAACAATAACAGTAGCAAATAAACCTAAACCAGAATTGCATACAATTTTCTTATCCGTTCATTCAGGGTGGAACTATCATACAAACAACTGTGACGAGATAAGACGACAGGATAAATGTCTCGCGTTTCCACTTCGGGGATATGAAAGAGATCAAATCTTTGTTTTGTGTGCAAGGCATAGAAAAATGCAATGTTTTGTTGTTGTTAAAAAGAGAAAAAAAAAAAAAAAAAAAAAAAAAAATCACGACACTGCAGTGTCAGGTCCAAGCAGACACAAAAACACTTCAGATTACAACAGTTCCTCCTACACAGATGAAATGTACACAGACGTTTGGCAACTTCTACACAGAACCGTGAATTCTGAAAAGTGACTGAATGAGAGTCACTCAGAAAGAGTTTAGAAAGAAAAGACTACAGCCATTTATTACAATTCAAATTAATAACCCCTTATTTAATATGACCAAATTCAGCTGCTTTTACATGAAAATGTCTCAAAGCTTTAGCGTAGTCTGGTTTCAGATCTCCAATTTGCTGTCCACACGTCTGTTTATTTATAACAGAGCAGGTCTCATGATGCTTTCACTGTACATTTTCTAAATTGCGGAAAAACAGTCAATTAGCCAGAGTTCTAGAGGCAAGAGTAGAAACAGAAATGTATTTCTTCTGTGCCAAACCCTGAAAAAGGATCACGATTACTGATGCAAATTGTCCAAGTTCTCCAATCACCAAATAACTCAAAAATGTTGTTTTCCCTCCATCTTAAGCAAGAGATGGAAAAAAATAAATAATCAAAAGCACAAGGCATGGCATGTGCTGCAAACATTTGGCCACCGGTGCACTTGAACTGTTATAAACAGTCATTAACTGCTTCTAGCAACTGCTGCCACAGCTTTTTGTTGAAAAGTAACGCCAAAAGGCGATGCCTTATTTTCTCCTTCTGATTGGATAATGAAGTTTGTTGGCTAAACTCTGGAGCCCAGTATGAAACAGTTGCACAAACCCTTGCAAGCTAAAAAGGCAAAGAGCCATGCGTCATGTCAACCATTTTTATTAATCATTAATAATAAAACAGAGCCAAGATTAAGTTCAGTGAGGAAAAGGGACAACACTCAAAACAAACTTCCCTACATCAGTTTAATTTCACTGCATGTTTTCCTTTGGTTATCAACACCACGCCTGCTGTGGCTCTATATCCCAGATTTTGAGAATCGCTCTCCAATAGTGATAAACGCGTCTTGTTTTCATGCAGCAGAATGCCAGTGTAAACATTATGCAAGAGAAGCTGCAGAACCAGAAAACATATCTGTGAATTTTATGCTGCCAACATATGAACTATACACTCGCTGGCCATTTTGGTAGGTACATATGTTCAAATGCACCTAGGTGCAAATGGGCCTCCAAAGGAATGGTTTGATCCACCATAAATTAAGATTTACTAACATGTGCAGTGATGTGCGTAACTTTTGAGGACTCGCAAGCACGTGCTTCAATCCACACCGGAATAAATACTGATCATTACGCACAATTTATTAAGTTCGGCTTCACAAATTAGACAAATTCTCCCTTTCAAAAAGCTTTGTCTGTATACAAATGTTTAAAAATACACTCCCTCACTTACAAAACCTTAAATGTGTGCGCATGAATTGCCTGATAGACACAGATGTCATATGCCCATGTGGGGTTTTTAAAAATAATTTTACACTGCCAGCGTTGCATAGATCCACAAATGTAAGCTGCGTTCATGTGCTAGTGTAAAACTGGGACATCTGGGCTATTCTTGCATTTTTTTTGTTTTATTTTTTCCCCAAATAAAGTGGTTGTTTCTTCAGTTCACTACTTCTTCAGCTACCACATCGCAGAGCACCTTTGGGATGTGGTGTTAGTTCATGGACGTGCAGATGACAAATCTGCAGCAGCTGTGAGTGGCCATCATGTCAGTATGGACCAAAATCTGAGGAATGTTTTCAGTAACGTTGAATCTCCGCCATGATGGATTATGGCAGTTCTGAAGTCAAAAGTGGTTCCAAAGTGTACCTAACAAAGGGGCCAGTGAGCACGTAGATTATAAAATATGTGGCATGTGCGCGTATATATCCTGAAGACTCACCTCCATTGTCTAGTGAACGTTTCTGGCCTCCAAAGCCATACATGGAGGGGTCCAAGACTGGAGATGAACTGTTCATATTGGGCATCTGGTCTCCTCCCATCTTGGCTGTCATCTGCAGACAAAACAGCAGATACATGATGATACCCTTTCAACATACACTTCCTTTCCAACACATAATCTTGGGCAACCTTTTATAAGTATGACACCTCGTTTTTCCCTTCTTGCTTGACTTAAAGCATCAGCTCTGGAGCAAAGTTTGGTCTCTCTAGGGTGTTATCTATTTGACAGCTGCAATCTGTGACAGTATATATATTCAAACGACTGATCGATGGTGATGCTTTCCTGGAAACATCTGTCATATTCTGGTTCTCACTGGCTCAAGTTTTCAAGCTTTCATCAATAAATCATAAAGATCAGAGTACATTGCAATATCACAACTGACAAGATATGTCACAACAGCTACCTAAAACACTGACAAAGACTCCCAGGTCCTTGGAGCGGAGACACAATACTGTTTGGAGAAGCAGTGGAAGGTTTTGCAAATATGCAAACTGAGAAGACAAAGCAAAATAAGTCTAGGCCGAAACCTTTACCATCACAATTGCATTTTCTTGTAAAAGCCCTAAATTATGCAACAACAAAATATGACTTGATTTGTCGGTTTGCTCTTTAAAACATTTGTTATGACTTTGATGCTTTTCGTTGGCTAAAAACTGAATCTCTCTAAAGGGCCGGTTAGCAATTAATTAAAGGACTTACTTTATGTAAAACACACAGTGACTAAACCAAAAAGCAAACAGCAACACAATTTCACTGCAATTATATACAACTCAGGGTTCGACTTAACCGGCGGCCTGACAGCCAGCATAAATGTCAGGCAATTTTGGTCAGCTGCTGGTCCAACTGCACTTCCAAAAAACCCGAAGATCAAAAATGCTACAGCATCGACAAGCACACTTCATTGTTCAACACCATTTCACTTCAGCTCTTTGTATGTTGTAACTTCCCACTTCTCTGTAGCTAGCTGGCGGACCAACACCATCACAAGTAAGAGTAGCTTGCTGACCAGGTGTTTGTGACACTGCCTCCTGGTGACAGTAAACAGCTACAACAGATAGAAGAAAGTACAAAGCCGTCACTGGTTGTGCGCAGGACCACCGCAGAACCTTTTTGGAGCCCAAGCAAGGTTTATAACCTTAAGAGAGACGACAACACCATGAAAGGGGTCAGTTTACGCTCTTGGTTATTTGTCATACATGGCTGATGGTATGAGGGCGACACCACTGTGTAACAGTAAGCTCAAGTAAAGTGCAATCAAAATCTATATAAAACAATTAAATAGGCTTAAACATAGAGACAACTTTTACCCTTTACTCATGGCGGCAGCACATTTCCGCTAGGAACTGCTAAAATGAAAGCTAACAATATGACAACATGGTCCTTTAGTTTGCTACTGATCTCCAAAACTGGAAGACTGTTGGGGAAAACTTAATGGACACCACAATATCCCCCACACACAAATCATGCAACTTGCACCAAACAGCTGCATATTCAACTTTTATCTTTATTTATTCAGTTTCTTTAAATTATAATATAATTCAGGGAAATCCGGCAAATAAATATAGCACAGGATATCTTAAAAAAAAAAAACCCCCAAAACCCAAAACATAACGAAACAATACGCTCAGCTTTGACCAGCACTCGTTTTTAACTTGTTACCAAACAAGCTGTAAGGCTCAGCACTCCACGTTAGCAAAGCAACATTTGTTTCACTACCCAGTTTTCTTGTAGTGATGGAAAGTGTTCGAGCCCATCTTTAAAGTACAAGAAGAGTGCAGTTATTTGCTTTAAAGCTCAACTAAAAACTGATTTAAAGCTATTTCCAAATCAGCCACTCGCCTAAATTAGATGCTTGCAATGATCGACATTTAAATCTTCTTGTGAGCACCGGCTGCATCTTCCATTCCCCCATTATTTCTGCAACCTCTCCTTCCATACAAAAGTATTGCATTACAGAAAATTACACTGAATTGACATTTGCGCCTGACTGGAATTTCTTCCCCGATATGAAAATATAGTGATGGAAATTAGAGTTTCCCATCACCTTCAGGGACAATTATCTACTTCATGAAGGGAGAGGCCTGCAATGGAAATAAGGAGGCATAAAGGGAAGCAGGTGTGGGGTTGTTATTTCCATGGTGATGTGGCATTTAAGTACATGTGTAACAACATAAAAACACATTTTAAGTCTGTATTAAAAAGAAATTGAAATGTGAAATGCACATCTTTTCGTCTCAGCTGATTTTTTTCCCGCATGGAGAGAGGCTGTGCTTTTCGAAAACCCATCTCTACAAAATCCTAACTTTGTATTTTAGTAACTTTCACTGTGAGAAATCATTTTAAAAGTAAACGAGACAAAGCACAGATCTTCATTAACCTAAATGTAGTTTCAAATAAAAGCAGAAATTCTTCCCTTATGTAGAAGCATCCCAGCTGCAATGATGTCCCATGTGGAAGACTGCTAAATGGTTGATAAGTGGGCCAAAATGGGGAAGGGAGTGACAGCAGAGTTACCAGGAACAGGAGCCATGCAAAACCTATAACCTATAACCAAGAGTGTACCACACATCGGTCGTACCACATATTTTTGACACTGCCCCTTTCTGACATCAGATGCTCTCTGCAGGTTGATGGGCAGTCTGAAGCTGTTCACAGACTTCCACCACTGAACTACAATTTCCCAATCAGGCACTCAACATTCTCACTTTTTGCTCACCTAGAACGGGGTGATGTCAAGCATTGGCATATTGAATTATGGCTCTGTTGCTTTGGGCATGCTAAAATTTAATTTTTGAATCACTAGGGCTAGCATTAGCCAGCCAGATCGGATCATTCAAGTACTCTACAGCCACTGTTAGCCAATAAACTCATGTTATGCAAATATCCAGAGAGAACAACGCTGTTGCCTGTACAGTTTTTTAAATTTGTGACAAGCTGACCAATGTGGCAACCAGAGATGGGCAGTAACGCGTTAATCCGATTACTTTTTTCAAGTAACAAGTAAAGTAAGGGATTACTATTGCAAAAAAGGTAATTAGATTACCGTTACTTTCCCGTAAGCACGCTGCGTTACTGAAACCGTGATTTTTTTGAGAGTGTCTCATGACAATGAGTGGCAAGAGCTGTGTGCTGGATAATATATCGAGTGCGGGAGAGAGCATGACCGTGCAGCGTTTAAAGTGTGGAAGTACTGACCTTACTTTGAGTTTAATTCCGTAAAAAGTGACAAAAACATTAGCGTCCGCTGCTCACTGCGTGGGAAGAAAACTTCTTTTTACAGCAAAAAACCCCTAAACCTCCGAGCAAGCACTGACAGTACGCTACCACGGAATGGGAAATTCACAGACAAACTCGCGGATTCTTCCACTGACCGCTGCGGCACACCTGCACCAGGGCAAACCTCCGCCTGCCCCACTCCTGCTATACAGGTGAAAATAGAGCAACAGGACCGCAGAGTCTTTGATTTTATTTATTTTCTGCTGTGTTTTACGTGCATCTATTTGAAAGACTGATTGTAAACACAAAAACCAATTTTATTTTATGTGCTGGAATGTGCAGAAAATAGGTTTAAATGTTAAACAAATTTCTTCCAGTCAGAGAATGTTGCATATAATTTAATTTTTGCTTGATGCATAAAGTTAAAAGATTAAAACTAATAAAATAAATTTTAAAAAGAGCCTTGTTTTCATTTGATTACATTTTATATAATGGATTAGGCAGAACACAGAATTGGGCTGAAAGATCTATCGCTAATCAGTAATTAGTTACTGATTACTTTTTTCAAGTAACTTGACCAACACTGGTGGCAACTAATACGTCTGCTGTATATGAATAAAGTAACTGACAAACGGCTAGTTTGGCTAAGGCTAACTTCTAACTGAAGCTTGTCTAGCCACCCTCATGGTTACTTTGCTGATGTTTGAGGAAGCTGGTGCCATCATCATAGCGGCACTAGCAGACTGCTAAATAACTACATAATTCAAAAAATTGAATATTTATCCAGCAAAAATTAAGGCAATGTAAACACCAGCAATTGCCACATGCTGCATTTATACAGAAGCTGACTCAAACCTTACTGTAAAAGTAGAAAAGCTTCAAGTTTATCATCTTGTCCACATCCGTCTATATGCCTTTGCTCGAATTTGTTCTCAACACTGCGGATACTCTCAGTTAAGCTACTGTTCCCCTGCTGCTCTGTACTGCCTGAACCATATTCATCAGCAGAAAGCCTTCTGTGTCCAGTGAGGCCACAAGGCAAACAACACTGCAGCCTGGCCTGTCCTCCGGGTTTCACTTCTTGAATGCAACCTTTGCGGAGCAGCTATGCAAAACAAGAAAAACTGCTACTGTCAGTCAGGTTTCATACTTTAATAAAAAACAAATGTGTTAAATGTCAAATACTTATTTAGGGATTAAAATGGCTTAACAACACTGAGATAATGGGAAATATGGGGCTTATTGCAGAGGTGAATTAGACTAGCAATTTAATGTGATTTGCTGTTGTTATGGCTCAAGACCATTTAATAAAAGCAGAAAATAGGAAATGTACTGCTGAGCCATTTCGGCTCCAAGATTTAAATGTCAGTCACTTTCAGCAGCTGCTCCCAAGCAGGGAGAAACAGGTACTAGCTTTAGCTGCATCAGAGGGAACTTAAACGACACAATAGAGTAAGAAAAAAACAAAACAAAACAAAGCGTACAACAATAATGCAACATCAATGTCACATGATGCACAAAAAAACAAAACAGAAAAGGATGGGATGACTTCTCTTTTATGTCGAGTATGTGGTGCCACTTAAGGGAACTAGTGTAGCGAGTCAAATCTGCAATTTAGGACCAGCCAAACAAAATGTGGCAGAGACGAACAGATTATTGGTGCGTCATTAAACTGTTTATGGCTCTCTGCAATTAATCACACAGTCAAATCTTTTCTTTCATATCTGTTAAGCTACATGTACACGGTCTAGTTCTGGATTCTAACAGAAAGATGGCAATAATTTAGTCTGTGGTTTCAAAATAGTGGTCCTATGCTAACAGTTAAATATTTCCTGTATTTTTGAGGAGCTGTATGAAACTTGAGTGTTTTAAATGTGCCTGAAATATGGGTTACTTTGTGGCATACATTGTAGCAAACAGGATCAGATTAGTGTAGCTTAGCACATGGCCTTAGTTGCTTGGTTATATTCTAGTATATTGAGAAACTGGTGACATACATCCACCTTTAAAACAAACACCAAAACATCAAAATAGTGCTAACTGGTGCAGTTATGCACAGTTTTCAACATTTTACTCAGTTCCACTGGGTCATTTGCAACTTTCGTTCACAGAAACCTAGAGGGACATTGGCTGCATTGCTAGTGGTGTTGTAACATTTTCAAACCGGTAACTCTTGTTGTACATTAAAGGAATCTTACTACGGTACAAGAAATCTCTCTGTGTTTGTTCCTTTGTGTGCCAATGACTCTTTAACTGTGCCAAGCGTGGCGTTGAGCAACTACGCTTGATACAGGTATGTCTTAAGCTGAAGGTTTTTATCTACAGATTATCTTATGACATCAACAAATTGCCTAGCAACCACCTGGCAATAAGCTAAAATGGCCTATGTTTTTCCATTCATATACCTGTAAAACCTTAAAAAAAATTAAATAAATAAAAAATTACATAATTTCTTTTATGACAACATTTTCATATTCACAAAAATTCAATTATGAATAATATACGAAAGCAGGAATTAGGGCTGTGCGATATGACCAAAATCTCATATCCCGATATAAGACATTTATCATCCTGACAACGATATATATCACAAAAATTTTACATTTTCTGTAAATTCTGTGAATCTCGGGCAACTCGACTTGAGTGAAGTGTTAATGTATGTATGTATGGGCGTCGTGTACCTGGAGTTGAGTGTTACATAAGTAAAAACGGCCGCAATTTTCTTTGTTAGTACTTATTACAAGGCGTGTTCTAAGGTCTATTTTTTAGCACTTGACGGCTCTTTTTAGCTTCTCATCCGTAAAAACTCTGCATACCATTTCACGTGATTCCATTTATTTTGAAAAATCTCAACCGGATCTTCAGCTTTATTGTGAAAGGTTTATGTGGAAAATAAACAACCGGACGGCGGAGTCACGCGATGGCTTTATCGTCGTTGTTGCTAACGACAACGCATAAAAACAGTCGCTTGTCTGTCCGTAGTGTGGTTATATTAAATATAAGAGAAAGAGAGAACTTTAAGAAATTCTACAGTGACCACCAAAACGATGAAAAAATATTTTGCGACACCACGAAACAAACGATAGCGTAAAATGAAACGATAGACGTTTTCATATCGTCATCCGATATTTATCGTTATATTGAACAGCCCTAGCAGGAATTATACTTTACATGTCCGCAAGTCCACTAGTGATGTAAATTTCATCAATGTACTGTTAGCACGAGGGCCCCTGTAGATGTCCGTGTGCCAGCCGGTTTCGTTTTCCCATGTGAACTCGCACGCAGAGAATTTACGTTACAATGCACCAACTACGCAGGCTCCCCAGGTGGCGGAGTTCAAGTGTATGTCAAAGTATAACAGGAATGATTATTCTGCCATCGGGTCCCCAGCTGTCCATGTCCGCAACTGAGTATAATCTAGGCTTAAGATGCCATGAAGTTGCCGAGCAACGATGTAGCAACGGGATAAAAAATACCCATTTTTTTAATCCTTTATGCACCTACACCACCTTAAGGAAACAATCCTATTGTTTTAGTTTCAGGACAACATCTCTTTTCTATCCACAAAAGCTAAATTATACATGATATAACATTGCCCTGTTGCTGATAACCCACTTAGCAAAGGTCTAAAATAGCCCATTACTTGTATGCATTCATCTATAACACCTTATAGAAGCATTTTAATTGTATTTTCACAGCCAACAGCATGAATTGGCAAAACAATATACCAGCATGTGGACATACTAAAAGCTACTTTTAGCTACTTCCTTTTTACAAGGGGGCTCCACAGTGGGTAGTTCCATACGTTTCATCTGGCAGATTTTTTCTTTGTTTTTATACTGGATGCCCTTCAAGAGACAAAACCTTGGGATCAGCACAAGGATTTCTCACTTGTGAGGTGACTGTTCAGACCACTACGCTACAAAGCCACTCAAAGGTATACTAGTAACAATAGTGCATTTAACCAAGTAGTATTGTTAATGTTGACTACGGCAACGACCCTGGTTGACTGGCCACATGCAACGAAAGCTGAATAAACAGTGGAAATACAAGGAAAACCTTCACAACGGAAATGTTTTTCGGGGAGACAATGTGACAAAGCAGCTGCAGAAGTGACAAGCTAACAGTAAATGACTAACAGCATAGTTGTACTAACAGCATTATAAAAATCATGCAATTAAAATGCACATTACTTTGCATCTTTTTCCCCACAACACCAATAAATCCTCTGTTTCTTTAAGCGCATTTAGTTTGTTTTAGTTTCTGCTGCTGTTCCGTCACATTAACGCCTCCCCAAAAGCACTTCGGAGTGCTCTAGTCAACTTCTGTAACAAACATCAAACTTTAGTTATGTACACACTGGAAGCGATTTGCAGTGATGTGGTGACCAGAGACTATAGAATGTGAATGACATAAGATTTGATGAAGCAACTATGGGCAAAATAACTGCGGGCAAGGGGGGAATGGGCGCGAACTGAGATCAACAGTTCTCAACTTCCAGATGAGCAACTGAAGCAACCGAGTGACGTATGACCTGGTAGTGGGTCACCTAGGCACCAGAGCCTGGAATGTCTACAACTGACCAGCCATCAGCTTCAAAGCAATGTGCGACGAGTGAATAGCTTTCGGTGTCTATGCAGCTTTAAAAAGGGGTAATCCAGGTTCATATGATTTGTGTTGTATGTGGTGTCTAAATGTACTCAAGCTTAAAGTACTTTTTAAAAAAATAATTTTTATAAATGTAAAGGATAATGCAAAATTCTGAGAGGAAAGCCAACAAAGTCTGTATACTTTAAATTGTGTGTGCATAGTCACCCACCAAAGAACCGGTTATAATGTGAAAACAATCATACTCTGAGACAGTGAAATACATTCAGTATGTTTTTGCTCATGTCGGCTCCAAACTAGATTAAACTGACCTATATTAGTATATTTTGAGAAAAAAAATGCATTGGGCTGCTGTGGAAGTTGCACATATTTGAGTACACAACTTTAGTGGTTAAGATATTCAGGTGGGGTTTATAATTCACGGGGGTTGGAGGGGGGCACAGTAGTAGCTATAGAGTAAAGTCCAGTTTGCACACTATAAGTGTTTTTAGTGATATAGTTAAGCCTGCAGCAAAGAGCGAGCTCCATGTGATCAACTTATTGATAGCTTGCTCCAGTGACCATGTCTGCAACGGTCACAAAAAGACACCGGACAGCATCTCTGACGAAACTGCATTTTATTTTAATTATTATTTTTCAGGGAGCAGTGGAAAAATCCAGTGTACATAACAGGAGTAGTGGAGGGGGGCTTATTTCAACAGATGACGTTACATTACATGGCCTAACTCCAACGCTGCGTGCGAGGACACACTACCACAAACGCTAGCTAGCTAACACGAGCTGTAGTAACTTGCTCGCTTGTGTTTTTATGTCCAACACACGCTTTATATGGAAGAGTTAATAGATTACAAGCGTAACAAACGAGGTAGTTTAATCGTTGGTGATGCATTCAGTTACTCACTAAGCTTTGATGATGCCTCTTTAAAGCTGTCTCACTGAAGCTAACTTAACATTGTAATCTAACAAGTTAGCCCGTAGAGAGAGTTTAGCCGTATTGGGCTTCAAGTCTTGACTAAATGTTAGCTTCAGTCACGTGGTGTCGAGCTGCAGGGTATTCAACTTGTGTTAGTCAGCTAGCAAGCCAAGCTAACTGCAACTTCTGAGAGTTGACAACAGGTTGCAGTGGACTCACTTAACTTCCTAAAGTAGCACAAACTTCGACACCTCAATAAGCCGTCGTGTCTTGTGACAAACATGTCTTTATGGGTCGTTTTCACCGCGTTGACGCTGAATAAAAGCGTTTTCTGCTCTCTATAAACTCTAATCTGTCCGCTCAGCTATGCCGTCTCGGCTATTTAATGTTAGCTTGCCAGCTCGCAGTGTGCAAAAGGGGTGTTTATAGTTTAGGATCTGGGACGCCCCAACCAAAGTCTCGGTCTGCTCCGCCCGCAAACACGTTGTCTACGGTGCGAAAGCGTCTCTCCCGTGTTCGCTGAAGAGCATTTTACCTGTCGGACCCGGCGTATCGTGTCTGCGAAGTCATCTTTCGTTCCGGGCTGAGCCACCGAGGCCTGTCCCTGAACCAGCTCCGCCATCATCATCATCCGCCTCGGCAGCTGAGAGCCGCACTTAAAAAAAAAAAAGCACACGTGCCAAACCAAAGCACCGCGAGCCAGATGATCTCGCGAGTTGACCGTAGAACACATGGCATGTAGGACATAGGTAAGAAAAACACAGTCATTACAACTATAGAGGAAAATTTTACTGCACACATTAATTATATTATATATTTGAAAAATCATATGTACTTAGTCAAAAAATTATTTTGTGTATTTCTTTATTCAGTCGAATTCTCTCTCTCTCTCTCGCTATATATATATATATATATATATATATATATATATATATATATATATATATATATATATATATATATATATATCACTCAGAGGTCAGTGTTATATCTGTGGCAGCTTGTTTCTGCCACTAAAATAAACAAACAAAAATAACTATTCATAAGTCAAAATTGAAAATTCACTTTCAAGAATTTCTGACTTATTTTGAGATAATTACCTAAAATTTGGCTGCTTATTTTTCAGTGGTGGAAACAAACTTAAAACGGATATCGTAAATTTGGTTGGCTAATATCAAAGACCAAAACAGTGAAAATCCAAAATAAATAAATAAATGAAATTAGGAAAAAATGAACAGCAAAGGAAAATAGTGTAATTTAATAAATTAATGAGAAAAATGTAATTAAAAATAGGATATGACAAATGATATTTTTAAAATCTGTGCATTTAATGGTTTTTACTGAGACGCTATCTCTCTCTATGTCTATTTCTTTATTTGTCTGTGGTATTCTGAGAGTTTTGGTCTTTCACTGCTTATCAGCTTCAAACACAAATGTATTCATATTATACGTATACAAGTCAGAGAAAGAGAGACATTTTTCATGTCAGGGAAATGTTGGACACTTTCTTACTTACTAAAAGGATAAACATAAACATAAACATATGTGAATGTACATATACACATATATGGATAAACATATATGTCAATTGTTGGCAGCTTATTCTTATGCCAGTAGACTAAGAAAGGCAAAATAAATGCATACCTTTAAAAGCAAAAAAGACCTTTTTGAAAACAAAACAGGTCTAAGTAAAACATCAACTTTTAATTACACATAATTATACATAATGAACTTTATTTTCGGATTTAATGATGGTCCACACGTGTTTGAGCTGAAAATGCAAAGCCTTAACATACAGTTTGCGGATTCCTCGAGCCACATATGTTTCAATCTTTTTTTTTTTTTTTACTATTTATAGTCACATTTCACTGTCTAACAGGATGAAAAAAAAATCCCATCTCATGCAACAAAATGAAAACCTGCACATGTGGAAACATCTATATCATTGCACATCTGGAAAATGCCAGCAGCAATACAGAAGAGTAAAATTGCTGCAAATTTCCAAAATGTTTATGCAAAACAGTTCGTTCTCCATAAATTGTATCCAAACCTCAGACAAGTTGACCACTGAGGACTGATGTTAATATGTGGTCCAGCAGAGCAGATGTAGTTAAGAGTTTCTGGAGATTTTTTTGGAGTCGTCTTGATGAGGATTTTCTTCATTCTTCAAGTTTTCTTCAAGTCTAATCTGTCTGGTCGTTTGTGTGGAAGTTACTGATCCTCATAAGTCTGTTAAGATGCTGGTTCTTAAACACTTAAATATGTTTTCCTCTTATATGTAGCAAGTTCATGCAGCTGCTCTAATTTGAGACATGGAGACCGGCATGCCGTGTCTTACAGACGTAACTACATATATCAGTTTCCTTTCCTCGTCGGCCCCCGGGCATGTTATCACTCCCAGAAAAGAAGCAGAGAAATTAAATGGCAGCTGAGCGCTGTTCCCAGACCAGCACCTCTAAATGAAGACCTCCAATCTAGCAGGACTGAAGTCTGATCTGGGCGACTAACATATTGCAACCATGTGCTGTGCTGCCAATGTATTCAAACCCGGAGGTGGCTGGGAAATCAAAGACACAGTCAGGTGGTTTTCTTCATATACAGCCAGACGATGCATTCATGAGAATGGACTCAAGCACACACATACAATTTGTATAAAATCAGCCCCCCATCTGGTCAAATGGCCTAGTAGTAAGCAAAGGCAGTTAAGGCAGGTGTGGGTCTCTGGAGTGCTGCCAATCAAGCAGCGGGAACTGACCAAGTGTGTGTTTATGTGTGTGGAGCTGTGGTTACCGTAGCAGGCTGATCAAGTGTCACACACAGACACAGCTTCCTCCCTGTCATTGTCTGGCAGAGAATAGATGCTTGTTCCCAGGGTTCACTGTGGTAAAACTGTTGGGCCACTCGCCAGCGAAGTGCATTTGAGCACAAACTCAGCCAAGCTTTTGGTCTCTCAAGAATAAAAAGTTTTTTTTAAAAAAAAGTATCATCAGTTGAAGCTGAGTAGCTGATCTTTTTTCTTTTTGTCCTTTTCATGTTCATTTCAGTGAAGTCAAAATTTGATGTTTTCTGCGGTCAGGCAAGTGGAACACATGCAGAGGTGGACAACTGAGCATTTAGGAAAAAGGAGCATCAATATTGGCACACTTACTCTTTTTGACTACTGAGCTTTTACCTCCTCCTCTTTTCTCTCCAATCTCAAAAGAACAGGCAATATGAGACTGTAATTGCTTTATAATTGCCATAGTTCTGCTATGGGCATAAATTTCTAAAGGCTGGATGCAAGACATGGTTTAGAGTTTCATCCAGAGGTCTCAGAGGTATCCCAGCATGGCTTTCATTCAGGAAGACATTGTTCATGCAGCAGGAAGCAGTAAATAAACCTTGGCTCTGAAGCGTTAATGATTTTCATATCTGAAAAAAAAAAAATGAGGGCCACATCTTGTGAATTATTTCCACAACCAATTTCCAAAATAGCTGTTCTTAAATTTCAAACATAATAAATATATTGGGTTTTTTGTATTATCCATATCATGCATTCACTCAAATTTTGGCAATTTTGTAATTTTTGTATGTTGCATAATTAGTTTCTTTCATTTTTTCATTCTCTGTAAGAAGTTTGCAACAAACACTATGACCCTAAACACATTCTTTCTGTTGTTTCACTCTAGTGCATCGTCCATATACGAACATTGCATAAGAATAAAAAGAGAGTAACATAAATTCATCAATTCACAGTTACTTGAATAAATAACAAGTAGTGTGAGTAAATAAGTAAGAAAGTAACTATAGTAACTATTTATAGAGTGTCTTTCATAGGCAAAAAAAACCCCCTTAAATAAAAACCTTAATTTATACTTACTTTAATAAGTGAAGGAGAGGAAGGAGTAATTATGTAAAGTTTAATTACAGAGTGCTTTTCACAGACATGCTACATTTGCTGATCACGCATAGCCTTTGAACCTAAACAGCAATCCTACTGAAACAAAATGTCTACATCTAAAAATACTTCTCCTGTGTAGTAATACTAACATCACATTACCACAGCAGTAATGGGATTGCATCTTATGATAAAAAAGAAAAGTGTAATGAATGACTTCATTGCAATTTTCTCACCATGCAAAGCCATTGGGTTGAATATGGTCCCCCGGGGCTGCATGTTCGACACCCCGGTTGTGCAGTTTTAAAATCAGGGGCCAGAATTACTCACAGTGCAACTTAACCGCTGGCAGATGGGTGCAGGTTTTTGTCTGTACGAAGCATATGGGGCTCATTATTTTTTAATTCTTTTAAACCTAAAGTCTGCAGATCCAAACAATGCTGATTCATGTGCCTTCAGATGGAGGCACAAAAGAATTTACATAACTATTTTTTTAACATATATTCCATATATTAAATGACCTGTGAAAAATGTTGAGCTCACCTTTAAACAGCGTGTAGAAACATGCAGCTGCAAGTATGGGAACTAGTTTTCTAATCACAGATCTTATCTTAGCCTTTAACCCTTGAGCAGTTATCCCAGGACTTAAACCTTCATATTAAATATTAATGATTAATGATTTACTTACTATGTAATATTATTATCTTTTCCCTGTATAAGCCAGTGTAGGTGTACTTAAACTATGTTTTTTTAAGCATGTGTGTGTTGCTTATGGTTTGGGATGAGGTGTAGAGTTGCTGAAAAAAATTGCTCTTACTTTTTTGGTGTTCAACAATATGTCTGTTTGCAGTATTTGCAGTACTGGTTCACCTGTCATCACAGAAAGCATTGGTTTTATTTATAATGGCCATTATAAAGATGCTCAGTGCTTCTCACACAGTACTACTGAATAATGACACTTCTTTACACCTGCGACACAGACATGCGATGTAAACTGTAAGGTATGTCTGCAGCTGGGTGTGCTCAACAATTCAGTGAAAACAATATGCCATATATCCTTGGTGATTTTTTTCTGTACAGTAGTTTGACAGTTAAGTTTTCATGCTTTGCAAACTATGTGCTTGAAGTTACTTTCATCCTAGAATCCCATAGAAATACTTTACTGCTAGTAAAATGTATATTTTCTACATTCTAACACTCATTTACATGATCACATAACTTCATTTTAAAATGAAGGCTGTGTGCATTCACTAAGCAAGCACTACTATTTTGCTCTTTGTCTTTTTTCTTCACTTGTATTGTTGTTTACTTGGTGCTAACTCTTTATTGCATTTCTTATTCACCATAGGTGCTGCTTGCTATGCTTTGTTTGCTATTCTGTTGCAGTCTAAACAAAATTTGCTCACGCCACAGGTTTATCTCTCGTTTTAAAATTTATAAACGAGAATAAAAAAATTTCTTCATGAAATCGAAGCTACTAAATCAAATCAGCATTTTCTCTATTTATGAAAAACAACGTATAATCCAAAAACTCCTCAATTTATAAGTCGTGTTTATTTATCTGGAAATGTGTGATCAGAAATTATAGAAACTGAAGAAGATATACATAAAGAATTTGCTAATTCAGTTCAAAATTGATTGTTGACTAAAATAAATGAGATATAAAAAAAAATAAAGTGCAACATAACAGTCAAATTATAGAAGATCCATCACAAAGACTAAATGAACATAGTCAGAGACAAAAAGCAAATTCAGTGCCACAAATGAATAAAAAAAAAAAAATAAAACAGGAGCATAATGCTGACTGAAAGAGTATATGAGGACAAACAAAAGAAAATCTGTGACAGGTAACACGGTGTCTTGAAAGAGAAGATTGACAGATGAATAGGATAAACAGACCAGCTTCTCCCAATAATAGGAGAAACACACTTTTTACCTCCTTGTTTTTACCTCTTTTCCATTTTACTTTGCAGCCCCCTCCTCCCGCCAAGAGCCACTTTGCTTTGATTCAGCTCTGTATCTGTATTTTAAATGACTCAATTACACGGGATCCCGCAGTGAAAATTACGGATGTTTTCCACTATTTCTCTCCACTGGGACACCATGACCCCTCCTCAGCTCCAATAACCCTCCCCCCCACCCTCACCCCTTCTTGTCTTTTCTCCATCCCTCTCTCCTGGCCTCTCTCTCCACCTGTCCTATTTTCCTCCTCTCCCACAGTCGCCCATTTTTCTTGATAAACATCCGTTTTGCTGTGTCTAACGGATACTGAGAGGAAATAATAGCTAAATGGTCTTGTTTGTGAGCTCTCTGCACACTGAGCTGACAAAGAGTGTTTTGCAGGTAATTCTTCTGCTGTCACCACAAAACAAGCCGCTGAAAAGAGTTTCATAAGGATGACACGAGGCGCCATTCAAAGCCAAACACCAGGCATGACAGAAATAAAAGCATATCAGCAGGCAGAGCTGCAGAAATGGACTGAATGTTTTTTTTATTCACCCAAAGCAAAGCAGGGTTGCAATTCTTTTCGGCACTTTAAACCCACAGCTTATGGGGCCCCGAGGCATTTTAAAAGCGGAACCGACCGTTGATGTCCTTGGCTGGTGTTGAATCTACTTTCGAGATAAAACCCTCACCTACTGCTGTGTTGCTCATACTCACTGAGGTGCAAAGTATCACGTAATGCTCAGCCAAGGCATACAGCTGGATCAGCTTTGAGGTGGCAGCACATCCGCGAATACTGCAAAGCAAAACAAGTGTTCCTCATTTCATGCATACAAAGGCGCATAGATCTTCCAGGGCTGTCCAAAAAAGGAAAAAAAAAACCAACTTAGCATGCATAATTTATCACCATCTCACAACTTTTCAAACATATTTTTCACAACTGGTTACATGCCTTTCTTTATGGTTTGCAAAACACATCGCATGAGTCTCTTATACAGCATAGCAGCCCTGTTAGTAGTCTCACATCAAAGCTAAAACACTATGTATACACTTTGTGGCCACTTTATTAGGTATACCTGTTCAAAGTCTCATTAACGCATAGCATCCAATCAGCTGGTCACATGGAGGCATGTATACATGGTCAACACAGCCTGGTGAAGTTCAACCCGAGCATCAGAATCGAGGAGGGAGGTGAGAAAGGCTCCCTATTAAATTCAGAATAAATTCAAAATCCTTCTCCTTACACACAAAATCTAGAATTATCAGGTCCCATCATATTTTAAAGACCTCATAGTACCATCTTATTCTACTAGAGCAATTCAGTCTCAGACTGCTGGCTTACTTGTGCTTCTCAGAGTTTTCAAAATGACCTTTAAGATTAGGCTCAAAATGGGTTTTGTTTTGTTTTATAAAGTTTATACTTAGGGTACAAGACCTGTGTGATGAGTATTGCAAACCCAGTTTCTACAGTTTTCTTCCTGTAGAAAGGGGTTTTTTCCTTCCTACTGTCACCAGTTGCTTGTTCATAATGGGTTGTCTGGTTGTTGGGATCTCTTTCTAATATTGTAGTATCTTTGTCTCACAGGCAGTCAGTTATGAAGAACAGGAAACTGTTTGCCTCAGTTTGGGCAATAGAATATTGCAAAAATGTTGCCAGAGTCTCAATTTCTGCTGCAACATTCGCACAGTAGGACCAGAATTTGGTGTAAACAACATGAAAGGATGGATCCATCCAGCAAAATTTGTTCATCATCAACCTAAACTTTGTCAGTGACCTGATAACTATCTTTACAAATCAACAATAACACTATTCTCTTTGAACTAGTTGTTTTTCTAATGGAAAATTGCACTCCTCTACTAAATCAGTCGTACTGTACAAAATTTAATTTGCATAAATGAAATGCAATTTGTAACTGTGTTGTGTAATGTAGTGCATTATTTACATGTAGATGATAGCTTCAGGATTTATGATCCATTTTCAAGATTTAGCACAATGTTGTAAAATTACAATAATTTTCTGTCAAATTAGGTTTCAAATGTAAATGTGTCAGCTTTAAAATCTACATGTAAACATGCAGAATACAAGGCACACAAAACTTTTAAGCTAGGTGAGTTGGAAGACATTTATATGGGATGAGAAAGATGTGGTCACTCAGTGCATTTAGTATCAAAGCAATAACAAGAAAGCTAGAGTGAAGTTACCATGTTTAGTAGTCAAGACGCTGTGCAAAAATGACTTAAAATGACTACTGAAGCAAAAAATACTGCAGCAGCTTGAACTATAATTTCAGAGCATATTTGCAAAGCTCAGTAATGAAAGCCAGTTAAACACCCAGCCCAAATAGCCTGCATACCCTGCGGTGTAATTCAGGCACCATCGGAAAACATTGCATTACCATCCATCATAACACACGCCATAACAACCGAATAACCAGCGCCATTAAACATTTACATCATCCAGGGGATTTACTGAGAATGAGGCTACCAGCATGCACCTTGAACCCCTCATCCAGTCACCTCCTCACAGAGTAACAGATCGAAGAACATAAAGAGTGTGTGCCAGCAAACAAACCTCACCAGCAGACCCCCGGGGAGAGGAGGGGAAGGGAAGCAACACAGGGAGATAAATCTATTGATTTGAGATCAACATGCTGCATTGGCGCTTCCCAGAGGGACCTGCAAAATTGAGGGCATTGTAATGGTGTGTGTGTGTGTGTGCGCTTGTGTTTGTCATAACTTTGATAGGTCTGGATTCAGTGAAAGTATGGCAGAAGTTTCAAACCAGTTTCAAAGAAAAATCCAAACACAGAAGTTTAAAGATTTTAAATGAAGTTGGAAAAAACTCATTGTCAAAGCAAAGATGTTACTTTAAGCTATAATGTAGCCAATAAAAGTGTACTGAAGCTCCAAGTAAAGAGAATCACAGTCAGTACACTCATCTCAGTATTGATCTGTGCGATTAGTGTGCTAAAAAGAAGCAATTTGTGCAAGTTTGCGGAAAAAATTCACAAATTAGTCAAATACTTAAGAAACCTGTAGGTAATATATGATGTGATGTATATTTCTACCCCTAAATACAGATTAAGAAGCATACTTTGACTTAAATTGACAGTGAATAATCAGTGTTTCTATCACTGTTATATTAAACATGACCCTACATGACTGGGAGTTAGTCTAGCTTATCATAAGAAGGGGAAGCAAGGGAGGCTGGCTCAGTTCAGCTGGAACAAAATCCACCACAAAACGCAACAAACATGTTACAGTTTGTTTGCTTAATCTGTGCAAAGATAAAAGTGCAAAAACCTCAGGCTAGGGTGGATTTTGTTACCTCTGGACAGAGCCAGGCTTAGCTAACTGGCAGATGGTTGTGGCTTTATATTTACCAGACAGATGTGAGTCTCACTCTCAGCAAGAAGGAAAATAGGCAAAAATCTTTTTAATGCCCTACTATTCTGATCTTTTCAAAGATGGACAATATCCAAAGTTTGCAAAATGCAGGCCAGCACACTCATCAGTCAGGATTCGGCTACTTGAGCAATTATACCCGGACATAATCCGGTATTGAAAAAGGTTATCGATTCTTGTTAGGCCCACAGAGCCTGCAGACTCCGGTCAATGTTAGTGAGTAGTTGAGCTACATTTGGTTGTAAGAGGAGACAGGGAAGTCCTCACACTCATTAACCCTTTTAGATGAGCAACATTGAGCAGCGGGCAAAATATTTCTATTTTTCCATCAATATTTCATCACCGACTTAGGACAAACAAAGCCAGGGGCTTTGACCGTAATGGTCCCATCTGTCTATAGATCTTCAGGACATCATGTATGGGTGTCCTTTGACACCAGAAAATAGGCTTCGACATCAAGGTAAAAAAACACACACACACACACACACACACACACACACACACACACACACACACACACACACACACACACACACAGGAACCGTGGATGTTAGCTAGCCTGGAAGGCTTTATTTTGATGGTTCCTCACAGATGGTCTCCTTGATGTTGTAGCAGGAGATCAAGTTTCAGGAGTATGAATGAAGCGCACATCTGACCCATAAAGACACATCAGTGCTTTCAGACTAGCCTGCATAAGTGGCACTTATACCCAGTACGTGAACCACAGAATTATTCAGACAATTAATACAACAGGTGTCAGAAACTTCCACTCCCATCTCAGTTTATTCAAAGTATTCAATTTAATGGCCCGTGGTTAAAACAGATACTTCACATCCGTATAGAAAACAATGAGGCGGTTATCCTCATATATGTGCTATTAATACTGTCCTGTTCAATTTGGATCTTCCAGTGAACACAGAAAATATTAATATAAATAATGTATTCATAGTAGCCCAGCAGAAATTTTACTGTGCGCTGCAAATCACTTATTGTTTCTTAGCTGGGAATGACCTCATCATCTTTGCCAAGCCCATAAGCTTTCTACACTAACCTCAGGGGACCAGTCCATTAACCCTTTACCTGCTAAGTAAAGCAGTATTAAGTGAAATGGTAGAGCACAAAAAGCAGCTGCCAGTTTATTCAGATACAAGCGGGTGTTTATTAATCCAGGTAGGTATAAAATATGACGTGATGGTGGTAAGAACAGTGCGTGTATGTGGTGCTCTGGAGGCAGGTGAAGGAACAGACACAGCGGGACAGCGGGACAGCCGTCATGCGGCTTCCTGGGCTTGGGTTACACACAAACCATAGTGAACAAGAGCTACGTTGGCCTGTAATTGGTGGTAATTAACGGTCTTTGGCCATTGTTCCTGTCTTACTGTGCTGAAGCGGACAGGTCAGTGAAAAAAAGGATCGCTCTCTCTCCACACTGACAGGCAGATGAGGAGCGCAGATTGAAGGGGGGGGAGAGACAGCAGACATTCTCGTGCACTTTGTTCTGTTAATTCCTCAACAAATTAATATCACAATAGATGGGTAAAAACCTGACGATTAACTTAGCTTCCTGCAAATTCAAGAAGCAAACTGCAACACGACAACTTAGAGATAGCGATGGGGAAGTATTAAGTCCTGAGAACAGTTTGCTAAAGCAGTGGTTTGAAGCAGGTAACAAACATACATCCATCCATTCTTCTTAACTGCATGTCCAATTCAGGCATGCAGAGGGGGCCTGGAGCCTATCCCAGCTGTCATAGGGCGAGAGGTAGGGTACACTCTGGAGAGATCATGCATTAGCAACACCATCCATCCCTTCTCTTGCACTTAATCACTGTAAATTTCAAACATTTGCAGCTGAATTAATACTAGATGGAAGTGAAGTTTGGACTTTCATCCAAAGAGATTTTAGTACTTTGCATAACTGGTCTATAAATTATTGGTAACTTAGAATCCATTTAAAAGTGCTGTCATCTTAGAAAGCTGTACCAAATGGTTAAATAAAGTTAAACTAAACCTTCTTATCATCACCACCTTTGAGTATTTCTTTTCCAGCTTTTGTTGCCGGCGGCCCTCTGCACTTCAGCTCAAGAGGTCGCGGACTGTGATCCGGGACAATAGCCTCCTTTGTACATGTGCTGCGGAAGAGTGACAGGGAGTGGAAGGCTAGTCAACCTGGCCTCCTGAGAAGACACAGTCGCACAGAAGTGTCCATTAGGAGTGTCCATCGGTCCTGTGCTACCGCTGACTTTCATGTCACTCTATTGTCACACAACTCTCCCCTGAGAGGAAGACATAGTGGGTAATGAGGGGTAATTGGTCCAGGGTCAAGGATGATTAATTCCCTTGGTCAGGTGTGGGACAGTTTTCATACCTGCTTGGCCGGGCAGGCAGGTAGAAGGGAGGGGGTGGCGGATGGGATATGACATGTGATACGGTAAGTAAGTAGACACACACACACACGTGCAGAGTTGTTGATTAGAGCAGTATTCACCTAAGTAAAACTTCAATATGTAATCTTGTAATTCTGAAAAGAAATGCATGCAAGCTATTATATCAGTCAAAAAATTCCACAGGATCATATCTTTCTAGAAACAAAACAGAAAGGTCACCACAATCCTCCCCCTCTCCAACCACTGAAGCCAGATTGAGATTGATAGCTGTCCCCATCCCTCCTGCCACCCCTTCAGCTTGACTGACTAATCTGAATAACTCTCCTTCCATCCCTTCATTCTAACCAGGCAATTTTGGACACTGATTATCTTACAACCTGTGTGCGCACAACAGTAAATGCAGGGACTGGCTGGTAATTGACCAGGCAAAGACTGAGACGCCTGCCGTGTAATTGTGCAGTGGCTGAGTGGCTGCTGCAGGACTGAAAGGGTCCGAGAATTCCTCTTTGCCCATTAGACCTGGCGGGGGGTCTCCTGTGCCTGTGCACCCTAATATGAGGCCCACAGCATACCCAGCACTTCGATACGGGACTGACATCTCTCAGTGGTGGGAACTAGGGAAGAAGAAGAGAAACAGCTACAGCATAGTATTATTTTTACATCTAACCATAAAAGGAAATCGCAAACACCTAAAACGGAGAAAGAGAAGCCTCTATTATCATGAGGGAGAGTGCTTTCCAATCACAGTGTGTCCACTGTGTTTACTTTGAAGGCCTGATGCTCTATGGATTGGGATATTATCATACTGGAAGAGACAACTCCCATCAGAATAGAAATGATTCTTCACAGAGCAGAGGTCATCACTCAGTGTAGTAACATCTTCCTTTAAGGGTTTTCAAAGCCAATCTAGGGGGCAAGCATATGCTTAAGGACTGCACATCAAAGACTTTTAAGCTGTTTTTTGTTTTTGTTTTTTTTTTAACATGAATTTTGCAGTTTTGTTTTCCACAGCTGTTCCACATGTAGGAACCACAAATGGTCCATTTCAGATGTATTCACACATCAGCGCAATTCCACATGACATAGACTTTATAATGAGAAGCCGGTAGGCTAAAGACCAGCTAACATTTGCATTCTCACATGCACCTCTGCTGTGTGATTAATAGAAATGTTCAGGGCTGCAGTGCATCTCTTAAAACAGCTTAGACAGTGTTTGTTTTGCGCCTGTTTATACCCCAGTGGTTTATACCAGTAATGGTGTTTGAACAGGCTGCATTTATCCAGATTAAAAAAGTCAACGAGAAAGTTTAAACTGAAGAGAAATGCTCTTCACTGCTTTGTCATGGTATAACATGAACCTTGGTTTAATGAAATGTAGTGTAGA
Organism: Pelmatolapia mariae; assembly: GCF_036321145.2. Lineage (NCBI taxonomy): Eukaryota > Metazoa > Chordata > Actinopteri > Cichliformes > Cichlidae > Pelmatolapia > Pelmatolapia mariae. The sequence goes on along the minus strand of NC_086233.1, from coordinate 22,801,956 downwards.
GGACCTTTTCCTTCAGAGTATCCAGGCTGCGAGGGGGCAAAGGCACGAGGTCAACAAGTCAGTATTTCCTTTAATTTGTCGCCCTCTTTCTATTTAGCACCACACCTCCAAAATATTGTCACAATACACGATACAACATCAACATCTTAAGCTCTTTGTATCTGCTGCCACATTTCAGTTGATTCAGAAAAGCTGCTGTAGCAATAACCCGCCACATTAGCATACATACATATTTTACTCATGTTTTCAGCAGTACAGTTGCAGCTTTGTTCCCTAATACCTTAATCTTCACATTAAAGCTAATTTTATAGATTTTCCTGCCTAATCTTGTTAATTCCCATTCAAGTCTTCCTGTTGAGCGACACTGCACCACGTTCACCTATTCACAGATCTTTAAATAGTCATCCAAAAATACATACCAATTTTTCATCCATTTTCTCCTTTTTATCCAGTTGAGGGTTGCAGGGTTGCCTGTCCCGGCTGTCACATGGCGAGAGGCAGGGTACGCCCTGGACAGGTCGGCAATCTGTCGCAGGGATAACACACAGAGCCAGACAACCGTTTCCATTCACACCTACAGTCAATTTAGAATCACCAATTAACCTAACCACATGCATGTCTGTGTGGACTGTGGGAGGAAGCTGGTTTAGCTGCAGAGAACCCACACATGCACAAGGGGAACCTGCAAACTCCACGTAGAAAGGCCCCAGATTAGATTTGATCTCAGGAGCTTCTTTCTATTAGGCAAGAGTGCTAACCAATGTACCACCTTCCAATTTAAAAAAAAGAAAAGAAAAAAAGCTGTAACTGAACCTTACTATACCCCCTCCTGCCTCTGTCCTATGTCCTGTAAGCGTGGGGACGCCATGCTTGGCGAATATACATATGTATCGCGTCCAATTGGTTTTCCTTCCATCTGACTTGTGCCATTTGAGCTCAGAAATGGCCTCATTGCTTCCACTTCAGTGTCTATCACTGAACCATTATGCTCACTTCTGCAGCGCTCCCCCTACATCTGCATATTGTAAAATATGACACGGCTTCCTCGGGGCACCGAGTGTGGCCCCAAGACTTAAACAGGCATGCATTAAAACAAAAAAACAAATACACAGTCTGCCAAAGTCATAAATGACTTGTGCTTTTTATAAAGAAACACCAAAAAGTGGAAGAGAAACAGAGAAAAAGGAAATTTCACCCCTTTTTATTTGAATACAAACAGTTCATGGTATTAAAATAATGATGCCAAGAATAGAAAATTCCAAGGAACCAAATACTAAGAAATACACATCAAGAGTTTATCCACAGTTCATATTTTGGAGTGAGCCAATCCTGCTGTTACGTGGGAATGTCTGCTTTCAACTATGAAAATGATGTGCTTTCTATTGTGCTAATACAACCAACACTACATAATAAGGCATAAGGTAGATACTAGAGGCACAAAGACTAAAATTTGTTGGTGTGTAATACGTCATGGAGAGAGAAAACAAGCAAAGAAGGTGTTGTTCCACGATTGACACCAACTACTGTTTGGTGCTGGACAAACCCTGCAAGCGGTGGTGTTCCCTTAACCTGCGGAAGAAAAATATATAAAGAAGGATGACGCATAGGTGTGAGCTGGCTTTAATAAACAGCCATTCTTTGGTTTTAAAGCGAACGCTAACCTGACGGCATTAATCCTGATGAATCCAGAGGCATCACACGGGTCATAGTCTCCCTGCACGTCCATGCTGAAACAAAAAGAAGTCAGAAAAGAAGCAGGTGAGCCAACAGGGAGCAATCTTCAAATCTGGGATCAGTTAAAGAGGGAGCAAACACTGAAGGCAAAAGTTAGAGGACAGCGGGGTAACAAACTGATTGAAGTGTTTGCCGTCACTGGCGTGAACATAAAGAGAGACAGAGCCTCATCAACCGCTGGGATAACTGGATCATTGATAATCTGCTCTTTTGAAACAGTGTCCCAATTGATTTTCCTCTGAATGCTCTTCTTTAGTTGCTTGTCCCGAATGAAAGCGCATCAATACGGCAGAATGAAAACACGCTCACGCATACAAGAACACAAAAGACGCACATAACCCATTTACAAACAATCCCATCATATCAACTGTGAGCTAAGTGTTGAGATGATTTTGTAATCTGCTGTTTGTCTTCCAGTTTATCCACTTCTTGTGAAAAAGTAGTAAATCTATAACTTGCGGCGGTGTGTTGTCCCATGTTGTCGAGGCTGCTTGTTGTGTAGTCATCTCTTCTTAGTGTGTCTCACAAAGAGTGCCCGTGTGCTGTGTAATTACAGCAGTTTCTACCTGCAGTGTTTAATACACTCCCTTACTGAGTCCTCTCCTTCTATGACACCCCCAACTCCCGGTGTACAGCTTGCACTCATTCTTCAAAAGCACTTAGCAAAAGAGGAAATTGCCAACAAATGATAGGATAAACACTATAAAAAGAAAGGCCGACAACTAAATCATCAACTCTCAATACAAGGCTCCCTGCCCGGCACCTGAACACCATTATGAGTGAGTGGCCACAAAGAATACAGCACTTTGTGCCTGTGTGTCTGCAAGCATGTGATTGTGTATTCCTTTAAGAAACCCTGCAGTCTAATTGAGAGCGGAGACTGCTGATAGCGAGGAGGGTGACATTTCTGTCTCAGATGGGTGCGGCGAAGGGCTGTATTACCACTGTGTTAATGACGCCGTTTACTGTTGCCTGTGGAGAGCCAACAGGATGTCAGCGGGGGTTTCATGCCTAATCTGGTCTGTGTGTGTGTGTGTGTGTGTGTGTGATTTTGACAGGTTTTCATGTAGTGGCAAATAAGTGAGTGTGTGTGTGTGAGATTGCTGCTTCCAGGTGTATCACTGTCAGGTACGTCCATCTGTCAGTGGCAACGAAGAAGTAATTCACAATAAGCTTGTCATCTAATGCATAAGTAAGTACTCGTTTTATATTGCTGTATATCGATGACATATTACCATCTATAAAAATGTGTTGTTAAGTAGTCTTACATGTTTTGTAGAACCTGGAAAACATTCCAACAAGTCTGGCATGGCCACTTTGTTAGGTACGCTCGGTTAATTGCTTTTAAAGCAAAATCTAATCAGCCAATATTATGACAGCAAGTCAACGCAATTAGGCATGTAGACATGGTCAAGGCACCAAAATTGAACAAGAGAAGATTGGAAAAACATTGCCTGATCTGACGAGTCTCGATTTGTGTTGTAGCATTCAGATGGCAGGGTCCGAATTTCACGTAAATAACATGAAAGCATGGATCCATCCTGCCTTGTATCAATAGTTCAGCCTGTTGGTGTGTTTGATATTTCCTTAGCACACTTTGGGGCCTGCCTGAGTATTGTTTCTGACCACGTCCATCCCTTTAGGACCACTGTGTGCCCGTCCTTTGATCGCTCCTTCCAGCAGGATGGTTTCTTGAACATGACAATGAGTTCACTGTACTTAAATGGTCTGCACAATCCAGTAGAGCACTTTTTGGATGTGCTGGAACAGGATATCATCTCATCATGGATGTAAAGCTCACAAATCTGCATCAACTGTGTGAAGCTGTCATGTCGATTCGGACCAAAACCTCTGAGGAGTATGTTTTCAGCACCTTGCTGAATACGTGTCATAAAAAATTAAGGCAAAGGGGGTCCAACCCAGTGCTGCAATACCTAATAAAGTAGCCAATGAGTGTGTAAAGTAGCCAATGAGTGTGTATTAACACTTATTTTTAGGGGATTTTATGCATTTTATTGTACAATAGAAAGCACTTAAGAAAGTTCTGGTTCACTACATTTTCCCGAAATAGATCAAGTTTTCATTCAGTTTGTTTTATCCATTGTTCTCGATTAAAGAATAATCCAATAAAGTTTCTTCTAAAGTGCCAATAGACAACTTCCCCCCTGCACCCTTACCCTCTGCCCCCATTTTAAAGCCCCTTTTGTATTAGGCTGTTAGGCTTTGTTGCTAACTGATTTAGTAGATATAATTCCAGCTGAAACTTCTGAACCTTCCCAAGTCCTGGAGCTCTTTTCATTGAGCAAATCCCCTTCTAAGTTTCACTCTTGGTTTTAGCTTCTGTCACTATCCCTTTTTGCTCCTTTTCTTTTACTGGGTAGTTTTCACAGCTACTCTGGTTATACCCTTGTCCCACCATCTCAGCTACCTGGAGAAAGCTACCGATAACTAAAGAAAAAATAAAAGCATATTCCTGTTTCAGGTGTATCATTGAGTTTTTATTTTCTTACTCGGAGGCAGACAGAATTACATACCGAAAGCAAAAGCTCATCAGGAGCACCTCTAACATAAATTAGTGTCTTTATTCTATATATGTACATTCTGTATCTCAAACACAGATCTTATAAAATGCAGTGAGATCTATGATCTTTAAAAAATTGCAATGTATGACATGTTTTCCTCATTGTTGTTAAATGTTAATGCTAACACTAGTTTCAGAAACTGAGCACTGGTGAGGTTCCAGCTGGCACTGCATCTGAACTACAAATAGGAGAGGCCAGAAGATGAACAAAATCAATTTGTAACTATTACGACTATTTTCTTTATAATTTCATCTTCTTATTTAGACTTTAGTAAAAACCCAAACATTTGTTGGTTTCACATTGCCACATATAAAGAATTTTATATTTCTTTCAATTTCACTTTTCTTTCTTGTATATGATCAACAAAGAAAAGTATATATGAAACTGAATATCTTTTTGTTTTTAACTGCTGAAAGGCACCTGAGAGTCAGCTTGGTCTCGTAAATTCAAGCATTTATTCTCAGGTTTAGCATGTAGGTCTGTAGTCACAGGTGTGTGTTTACCTGAAAACACAACACCTTATCAAGAAAAACCTGCTCTCCGTGGGTAAGAAATAAAGCTGTGTGTCAGTGTGAGTGACTAAATTTGAGACTAATGTGAGAGTTTTTTGGGGGGCTGATGTTTCTAAAGAGCCCCTTTATGTGGAACCACTGGCCCATCTGTCAGTGGCCCCGAGGACTTTGCGATGGTGCAACACAACACTGAGTCACACAGATGTATCATCCCTGCTGAGAAATGTGACTTTATAAAATGAAGCCTCGTATCAAAACACAAGCGTTCATCAACTAAGCAAATTGTCTGTTTAAAGGAATGAGGAGTTATAATTTATCTAAAACGAGTTGGAAGTTTAGCAAAAACTGAATATTAGTAAAAAAAACTAAACTGAAACAAGCCAGTATGGGTTACTAAAGCTGGCTGCGTGCCTGGTCTGAGTACAGTATAATCTCTGTTTATCTCCCCCTCTCTCACAGGACAAAATGTACACTCACCGTATTGATTTTTTCTCCTTTTTTTAAACTGGCTGTTTCGCTTGCCAAACCAGTCTAAGGAACTGAATGGCTGACTGTGTGAGGCATGTTTTTAGTGTCTCTCTTTCTGACCTGCTTAACTAGCATGACATGCTGGTGCTTTCCTCTTAAAAGCCAAGTGAAATCACCTCTCTCGTCTGGCTGAAAACACCATTAGCTCTCTGACTTTAGGGTACAACTGGTGTGTGTGTGTGACTGACGTGGAGATGGAGAGACATATGGAGGAGGTTTTCACTTTGGTCAGTGCTGAGCCTGCCCAGAGGGCATCAGGGGTCACCCTCCTGAACAAACCCACTGTTACCACAGCTAAGAGGCCGGGGCGGGGGGGTGCTGGGGTCTGCCCTGCAGGAACTGAGTCTGACACTTCTCTGATGTCTTTGTGAGGCAGGGTCAGTTAAGTATGCTGATGTGGAGATCATCAGAGAGCTTTGTCAAAGTGACCTAATAACAGGCCGACTGGTGAACATGTGGATGCACCAGAGCAGCACCACACGCAGCTGTCACTTCTGTCTTACAACCACACACACATATGCACTTTTTTGTATTTCATCCTCTGCTTACCTGACTAGCTCCTCGTTGTACAGGGACTTGGGTGACTCTCGTCCCAGGATGTAGACCTGACCCTTGAAGACAGACAGCTGCACTTTGCCCTCCACGTTCTCCTGGGACTTGGCGATGCAGTGTCGCACAAAATCACACTCTGGACTGTACCAGAAACCTGTAATGCAAAGGTTGGTTTACGAGTTGTTTTTATTATAGTCCAGGCAGATGGAGAGATAAGACAAAACCAGGGCTGAAAAACTAGAAACAAAAAAACCCCTGCAGTTCCTCGAATGACCACTTGAGGCATTCACCCAAAAATGAGTCAATCCCCATAGAGTCCCGTATCAAAGATCCCATATTTAGAGAATAATTAAACATGTGTACAGCCTATTTATAAGTAGTTCATAGATAATATTTTAATAACTTGCCAGTATTAATGGTAACAAGGCTTAAAATGATGCATTATAGATCCCCATCCACATATAAAGCAGTGATATATTGTATATTGTTGTCACTTTACAGCTGCCAGCTGGTCGCGATTGGTTATTCAAGGTCACCCTGTAGCTTAGTTAGCACGTCAGCAGTACGTTTCACTTCTATCAGTCATCACTTTAAACGGTCCCCTCAAAAATGGAAAAAGGTTTACTCAGGACCCGCCCGCTTCACATCACTAACGGTTACTTCTCCTTCTAGTGTCTTTCTGTGTGGATGCTTTGAATGACAGGTGGATGCAGACCATCTGCTAAGCTTCACCTCTGCTAACTGGAGTCAATGGACTAATCTGGAGTGGTTTAATGGAAGGATTTTCAACTTTGTGAACTTTATTTGTAAGCTAATTGGAACCAACTACAAGATATCAGGGTTTATGTGAGGCACTCGCATAGTGTACGGACGCACCTTGCAAACCAAGCTTAGTTAGCATTAGCTGGTTATTTAGCTTTTCATCCATAATAAATGAAGTTCAAGGCTTCATATTAGTTCCAAAATAGCCACTGAATATCATCATGGTTGCCATGTCCACCTGTTTTATGGAAACTATAGAAAAAGAAACAATTGTACTCTTAAGATCTTACCTGTTGCTTACACGACTGTGGCAAAGTGCTTTGTGTTGCTGACTTTTGTATTGATCACATAGCCCAAGATCTACATAAGTGCTATAATAAAACCTGGAAGCTTTTGATTTTTTGTTTCTTATTTACTTTAATGCAGTGTTAAAAATCCAACTCAGATCAAATTTGGTGGCTCTTCACAGTTCACCTGCACATGGTTTTTCAAAGACACTTGGGAGGCACGTTGATCTAAACAACTAGTTTTTCTCGTCACTGTTGCTTCTTTGTTTTCATGTAAAGCCAAACTCAATACACAATGCTGACACCTGGAATCAGGACGCCTTGTAATGGATACGTTTGGGACTAGCACATGAATAACAATTTAACATCTAAACTGCTTAAAATCTTTTTACTGTGTTCTAGATTTTCAAGTATGGATGGCCACACAGATCTGACTGTTCGCTCTTTTATGAGATACAATTCTTTCTCTGCTCTGGTCTCGTTTCTGTCTCAGGTAAAGCTCCTTTCCCCCTTTCTTTTCTCCAATTTTGATGAGCTGGATCATCAGTCACTAAGACAGATGGGCGAGGGACACGTCTATATATGTTCAGAGGTCAGTCACACCCCACTCAGCAGGGGTCCTTCTCTCATCAGAGGCTGACCTCCACCTCATCATCTGGCCATGTTCAAAGACAATCATTCCTTTCTTTTTTGATCTTCGTGTTAGCTGCTTCTAGATGCCAGCATGGCTCTGTTAAGTGGTTATTTGAGAAGATTACACGAATTATCATTTTAAATCGTCAATCAAAGAAAAATCCAGATTTTGGTCTTTTGCTTTCAAAAGTGAAGTGAAAGTGACGCTTTAAGATTTGTCATTGTAAGCCAGCAGTTGTTCTGAATATTTTGGGTTTTCTCTAAACCCCTGCAAGCGAATTTAGATTCATTTTAATCAACTAAGCAATTATTTGACCGCTAATCTGTCGTTTAGTGTCAAATGCGTCTTCTCCTATAAAACACTGTTTAGGTAAATATTGCAAAAAAACCCAGATGCTGAACAGGTGGATTGTTAACATAAGCCCCACTACCAGCCGTCTGCTATCTGCAGAGTTATTAATGATTTAAACCCACAATGGGTTTAATCTCTGCCCTCCTCCTCAAAGTATCACCTTTGTGTGTGTGTGTGTGTGTGTGTGTGTGCGCGCGCGCATGCTTCCTGCCTCTGGAGGGTATAACTGAAGCAACCTAGTAGTCAGTCTGTAATGGCACTGATCCTATTATGTGGATGAAGGTGAAGAGTGAGGAGAAGGGAGGATTAGGACACCTGAGCCGAGAAAAGCTCGACACACACGTGTAAACACACTGAACATACAGCAGTGTACGGATGCATGGAGCGTGTTTGCTTCTTTCTTACAGGAACTGCACAGGAGAAAAACAGAATAAGAGGAAACAACATAATTAAGATGAGATATTTTAGGCACTCACCATTGTACACAAGTTCAGAGAACTTGATACCAAGCCCCTGTTTGATCCTCCGCACCTCTTTGTCCATGGTAAAGGTCTCAATGTCTAAGTGGGCCTTCAACAGAACTGTACCTCCTGGGGTTTCATAAATCCCTAAACAAACCAAAGCAAAAATCAATAAAACAAAGTCAAACTTGCACAAAAGACTTCAGCTGGGTTTTAGATGAGAGTGCCGGCACCTTTACAAGCCTGACTGCTCATGAATATCATATTTTTACAGGCACTGGGATAGTGCACATAATTACTTCCAAGGCATAATCTTCACAGGCCATTCATAGCAACATAAACTACAAGGTCTGTTCATTTGAACTAACTGCAGCCAAACAGCTACATCAGCCATCTGACAGACAGGCCTTCACAGTGCTCACAAAACACGGATCAGCCTGTCCTGGTTAAATGACAGGTTAGGAGGCCCCTGCCAGCCCGGAGTCTGGACCAGGGCTCTGACTACCCTGCAATTTACCCCCTCTGGCCAGGGAGGGAGGGGTGGAAGGGAGAAAAGATGAGGTAGATGACAGGAGAAATGAAGCTGTCACTTAAATGTCAGGTAAAACAAAAGGAGGGCAGGCAGGAAACTGCTACAAAAGAAAAAAAAAAAAAAAGCTCTATCAGTGCCATCAATTTTGGAGCGAGCTGAAATTTTGAGAAACTGTGAACGCAGTTTTTTCATTCAATACAAGGTTCCACATGTCTTTTGTCAATTTGAATGGCAAGCGCACTTTCGATTGGAGCAACGCTGCCTAACAGACACTTCACTACAGTTTGTGTGATGTGCTTCTGGCTTCAAAGCTCTTTCCTGAGATTTAACAGATGAATGCAACTTAAACTCTTCCAAACTCCTGAGTGTCCGAATCTGTACAAGCCTAAAGACTGCTGATCTGAGAAGCATTTATTTTGTGCTGGCAGGTAAAAAAAAAAAAAGCATTAGTGACGCCGCTAATTGTCTAAAGCCTCAAAAAGGCTGCCACCTGAGCAAGAGCGGCTTGTGGCTTTTTGGAGATCCTGGGCCACGGAGGGCACGTAAAGACATTTCCGTTCTAGGCTCGATCAGATAAATGAGTTAAAACTGCCCCCGAACAAAACTCGGCTTAAGTGCTCCGAAAACAGAACTAGCTTCACGGAGAGTAGGAAACAATGAAACGCTATCTGGTTAAGCCCCAACAGTGGCAGTTTAGTTAGGCTTAAAGAAAGAAAATCCAGTGGCTTTGAGGTTTTTTATACAGTCAGTGCAGGTATGCTAACCATGGCTGCAGGCCTGCAGGGGCTCAGGACAGGAATTTATTCTTTTTAAGCTGATCCTCTTTGACCCTTCAGGCAAACTGTTAGCTGAGCATAAACAGGTAGCGCAAGCAAGCAAGTTCTCCAGAGGCTTGGTAACGAACTAATCATTTGATTCAGGTGTGTTGACCCAGGGTGATATGTAAAACCTGCAGGACACTGGCCCTCGAGGCCTGGAGTTGCCCACCCCTGTTCTAGATCAAGATGAGCTGGTTAATTATTGGTGGGACTCTTTAGATGAAGACATTAAAAATGACTTTTATAAGTATTTTTAGAGCCAGCATCTTGATGTCTGACAGCAGTTTTTGACGAGGCAGCCCGCTCATCAAAAGATGAGGCCATTTCCGACTGCTTTTGCTGAGGCCATCATGGGTGCACTGGTCAGAGGTCTGACAGTGTTTTGACAGGAGGGAAATGTTAGTCTGGCACACAGGCTGGTGAATGCTTTGTAGCACAGTGACAAGATTCTTGACAAACCATTTCAATCCTTGCCGCCTCCCTGACCCCACACAAATAAATATGACCCAACACAAATGACATGTCCCCGTTCAATTCCTCCCATCTTCTATTGTACTAATGCGAGTGCCGTTTCCGAGGACAGCAACGTGAACACTTGATGGTAGTTATTCAACCACTCGGGCACCTCTTGCTCCACCTCTTCCTATTGCTTCAGTGTAGGAAACAGCTTTGATCTTTTGTTCAGTCGAGGGGAGAGAAAAGTGGGCTTCCCATTTTCCAATTTCTACCTGCCAAGTGGCGCCACAGCCACAGTTTGTTGGCCAGTCAATTTGCCAATCATAGCACATAGTGTCGGGGAGGAAGAGGACAGTTTGTGTAAGAGTGTCTCGCAAGGCCAGGGCTGCTCGCTGGCCCTGTATATTTGCTGTGGTAATACATGTAGAGACCTAACAAAGGAGCTTTTCAAGTTGCCTGCTGATGCCGAAGATAAAGAGACAAAAAAACCCATCCTAGAGCGATGCGTGTGCAGATACGTGATCGACTGTGCATTTGTGTGTATCCAGTGGAGCGTGTGCACCTTTCCTCTTCACGGTGTGTGTTTTCTGTATGTGTGCATGCATAAGTGAATGGAAGCAACTTTGGAGTCTATGATTCCAGGTGAACCACAGGAAAAACATTTCTCTTAAGAAGTGTGCTCGCCACCCGGCCCACTTTTATGGAAGTAGAACAGCAGAGGTGACACTTGAAGCATTCATGTAAAATAACTGCAAATTGGATGAAAGCTCTGGATGTTGAAAGGAAGGCTTTCAGTGCATGTAAAATTAAAATACTATGAGGCAGTTCAGAGTAAGTGCAAATATATGCGCCTTACTGCATTTACAGTGGATATTATTGCTCAAGTAAGTCAGGAATCGTGAATCTGGCACAAAAAAGAGACAAAGAAGAACAAAACATTTTTAAGTCTTACCTCGGGACTTCATGCCGATGAAACGGTTCTCTACAATGTCTATCCGGCCCACTCCGTGTTTTCCCCTAAGAGATAAAGACAAGACTGTTGGATAAACTCCTAAATTATTTAGATTATCAAAAAAGAAGAAGTGCTCTGCCAATTCCCTAATTTCTTGACCTTGAAATTCCCATTTATTCAATCTGTGTGGCATTTTGGGCCTCACTGCAGAAAACAGGTGGAAATTGCTGATTGAAAATGTGTGTTACACTTTTTTGCCTATAAAAGTCCAGGAATAACATGCTCAGCCAGCTGCTATGCATTCCTTAACAATGGCCACAGGCGGCCGGCATGTTTCTCCAGCTGAAATATATTTGTGCAAACTATATATTTTAACATGTTTGAATAATATCAACACTTAGCAATAAATCAGAAATAAAATATTTTGAAATATTTTGAAATATTTTACATTTTTACCTGCCCGAGTCACCTCATACATTTTAGCTGGAGTTCATCTGTAGTGAATACAGCCTGTCGTTTGTTCACCTCAGCTTGTATTGTACCAGGTGTCCATGCCTGTTTACTCTGAATGAGGCTGTAAAACAGTGAATCCCACTTCTATCTGATGACAGCAATGCTGAGGTGAGTTTTTGAAGTTATGCTGAACTTTTCTATCAGTGAGCTCTGCCAATTAGGTGCTGTTAGAGAAACTTTCTTTGAAGTGGCTCACACACTTAGTGAACAAACTCTGATATGATGTGAGAATGTAACCAAGCTATTTATCAGAAGGAAAGGGCGATTTTTAAAATACTCGAGCCTAACATTACCTGGAAGAACATTCGCTGTTGTTTTATGTCTCCAGTCCGCAGGGTTGCATGTCGGATCTGCAATAACTAACTATGGCGGTACTGGTAATAAATAAGCATGTTTACCCACATTTTCTTTTGTTAGACCCCTGACTTGAGTTCAGGAGTCTTGGCTGAGGCTGAAGGTGATGAGAAAGAGAATGAGGGAGGAGAGAGAGCAATGATGGCTGAGGCAGATGAAAGAGAGGAGGCGGAGAAAGAGATAATACGAAACAGATAATGAAATGTAGAAATATTAAATGGTCATATATAGTTTAAAAGACCTACTCATGATCTTTAAATTAACACTTGACACTTAGGTGTTTTTAATTGTTATCAGATTTCTCTTTTCTTTCGGAATTCTCCAAAATCTGGAACATTCCAGTGGAATCCTATTAGAGGACAGAGGGCTAATTGAGCTCCAGAAACCAGGGTTGTGTCTGGCACAATGTCCGCCTGCTGTGACTTTATCAGAATAACACTACAAATGTGGAGGCATAAAACATTTGAATAACACATAAATGTTTATTTTGCCTGAAGTTAAACTCTTTTATTTAGAGATCGATAAATTACTACAAGTGATTCTTGCAGACCCTTTGGCTCACAGCTACTTAATACTGAATGAAAAGCTTCTACAGCAAATACAGGAAAATTACACCTGAATGTGGCCCATACAGCTATTGTTTTGGGGTGTGTTTTTTACTTTTTGACCGTCGTTTATGTGGGAAATGTTGACTCAGAGTGCCCAATGAATGCTGTGTGCTGTAGCAGAATTACATGTTTTAGTCCTGAAATGCACTACTATGTAAATCTGCTTGTGTCAAAGAGCAGTAAGAATTCAAATAAACCCAAAATATCTTGGGTAGATACACACCAATCATGCAATCATAGGAATGCATCATCAATGTCATTGCACAAGTTTAATAAAAGCACACACCGATTTACCGATCTACAGATTTGAGGCACTGTTCGCACAATGATGCATTTGCTTGGTAGAGCGTGTCCCTCACTGATCAGAGACGTGGTTTGCTCTCTGGCTCCTTCAGCTTGCATCTTGAGCATCATCAGGAAAGATACTGAACCCCAGAGTTGCCCCTGATGTATTAATCAGAGTGTGTGTGTGTGTGTGTGTGTGTGTGTCATCTTAAAAATCTTTTGTAATAAGAAAACAATCTGAGTGCTTAAACTGAATAGAAATGTGCTGCAGTAGTAACAGTAGTAGTTTGTACAACTTCATTATAGATTATGTAAAAGATAGATAATCTGTAACAGTCTGAAGGTCTGAAGTTAAGAATTAAAGAAAAAAAGTGTGTGTAAAATAAAAATCACAGGAAACACCTTGAAACCCAAAAGCAGCAGAGGAAAACAGTTTGTTCTGTGGTGTCGCCTGGTTCACCTTTAGTATTTCTCATTTACGCTGACAGTTGGAAAGCAGAGAGAGGAAACAAGGCTGGAAGAGAAACGCAGGAGGGAAAACTGGTGGAAGTTGATCCCAGGGCCAGCAGCGACAGACATCATTCTAGAGGTGGTAAACTTAACCACTGCTCCACCTCTGGGGACACTATCCTGATAGAGAGGCTTACTTACAGCCGTACACAGAAGGTGCATGTTGTTTTGAAGCCACAGAAAAATGCTTACCCGATCTCATTGAGGTAAGAGAAGATATCCAGTGCTGTGTTTTTGGAAATACCATCGTTCTTATTGGTCACCTTGACAGGAACACCTGCAGGAATAAAACACTGATTTAGAAAAAATGATTTTTTTTAACACCAACATAGAAACAGAATCATAAATAGTAACTAAAAATAGCTTTGATGCAGGCCGTTATCCATCCTGTACATCATGCTTTCTTACATCTGAGATTCAAACAGAACAAAATTTTATCTATAGGCTGATATCCAAGTTCTCTGTTTTTCTGATACAACAAAGAACAACTACAGCAAAGCAGGCAGCTGATAAATTAATGTAATGCTCAAAAACACAAGAAACACATCAAAGAACCATGAGTTATAAAGTTTACTTTCACAGTCTAGTTTAAAAAAAATGTTTTGGATAAATGGCTTAAAAACAAATTATTAATTTTCACTGAACAAATATAAAAAAACAAAAACAAAGCAGAGTTTATCAAATCTGCTGACAAGCGCTTATTATCTCAGCCAGTCAAATAAATAGTCTCCAGCTTAAAGTGAAAGCCATTACAAAAGGAGATGGAGAGAAGGGCTAATAAATTCAAAGGCCCTTCTCATTTGAAAGCTGTGAAATTGTGGGCTGGCTTTACCTAATTCAATTACACACACAGCTTTGTTACCCATACTCTCTTCGGCTCTGAGGTTTTTTTCCTTCTCACTTCTTGTGTGTGTTTTGCGCATGTGCTGGAAGCTAAAGCACCTGCACTCATCTTCCTATTGCTCTTTAGACGCCCACGATCTCTCCGCACACTTAACCCAAGTGCGCATCAATCACTGTCATAGACCTGCTTATTCGTGGCCTTCGATAAAGCAACGCAGGCCAAAGGTGGAGGTGGAAGGAGGGGGGTATATATCCTTTTTAAGACTACACAAGGAGGAAGCAGGACGAAATCCGCTGCGCTGTCCATCCCGAGGCCTACACACACTTGAGCGTGCTTGCAGTTGTCAGTCAAACAGCTTTGAAGAGAAGAGCAGCACTTCTCTGCTTTTCAGCTAGCGTTTACTAAGCTCTAATGGGACTGACATGTGAGGGACTTGGCTAATTTTTTTAGACAAGGGCTTTGTTGACAGCCCATTCTCATATCGCGGGAATCACGGTGGCTCCCATGGAAGACGAAGAAGAAGAAGAAGAAGAAGAAGGGGAAGAAGAAAAAAGAGTGAAAGCAGGAGAGGGCAGTGTGTTTTTTAAAACGTGCCCTCTCCTAGATATTTAATAATTAGATTAAAAGTTTAAATAAATTAGCTGAGCGTCTGAACGTGGGAGTGCAGGGGTCGGCTCTTTTCGTCCTTGCGCTGTTCCAGGTTCTATCATTTACCGAGGGGGTATTTTTCCACTCACGATCCCCTTTCTTCAGTTTCTTTTCTTTTTTTGTGGCCTAACAGTGCAGACAATGGGAGCGCAGACACAGTTGTAGGAAAAATTACTGCTTTACATTTTTCCTCTGTGTCTCTTTTTCCTCCTTACCTCTTTGGCAAGAAAGGAGGGAGGGATGATTTTTTTTTCACTTAAAAAAAGGGGAGAGGATTGGGGGAATGGAGCGTTTGACGGGGGTAGAAAGGTTCCTGTCGTTAAATATTCTTTTTTAATCAGTGAGAAAACTTTGGTGAGAAAGGCAGGGATGAAAAGGTGGGAGGGGGAATGAAATGAAACATTCTTGTGCTGATCTTGTGCTCAGAGGGAGGAGTAGGCTTGGGCCTTTGTGTGGACAACTAAAACAGCTTTTGTCATAGAGCGCTCAATAAAAGGCAAAGAGAATATGTGTGAAAATGGAGCACAGGCATGCAAAGGGCCCGCGAAACCAGACCGGGCTTTTACTAGAGCATCGCTGTTTTACAAAAGCATCCCCAGATAACCGACGCCGAGCAACTTGTTTCGGAGTTAAACATTTCTTTGGGGGAAACTGGTAAAGAGAGATTGGGGTATCCATTTTCGTTGCAGAGCCACTGAAAGGCATTTTCATTTGCTATTTAAAATTTCCTGCTAAACTTTTGAACTTCCCTTAAATTACCCTTATAGCTTATAGCTCGTAAAGCTGCCCACTAAGTCTGTTCAATCAGAGGCGCTAGTGTCTCCTCAGCCTATTGATGTTGCCGTAGTTCAACCTCCACCGAGGAACCACGATGAAGGGACATCTGTGCCGCTTGCCCCAGGCTTGGATGTGTCTTGCCGTTTTCTTTTTGCACAAACATGTGACACTTTCTACTGATCACCCTGAGCCTCGTAGCAATATATCTAATGAGCGTTCCCCTGGCCCCTCAGGGCTCAATGTATTAGCTGGAGTTAATGCTTCCGGCCTGTGTGTGTGCCCCCGGGTCAAACATGGCAGCTTGGGACCAAGTAATGCTGTGAGGGGTTAGGGATAAGACTGGGTGGTCAGAAATGGTGATAAAGTGCAGCTGAGTCAGCCTCAGATCTGTAGCCCTACAGCTGTAACCATCAGTGTTAAGTAACAAGATGAGGTACGGCCTGCAGTGGACAGTGAGCGATAGTGGACGCGACCTCTTAACGATGATTAACAGAAGCTCCGAAATGTTTAAATTTAACACATTTTTTTAATGTTTATGCATGACATGCAACAGAATGTCTCCAGGTTTGATGGAGCAACACAAAGTAAGGCAGAGGCCAAAGAAATGACACTAAAAACACTGCGTGATTATCCTTCATATAATTCACCTCCTTCTTAGAGGTCACCACAGTGGCTCATCTGTCATACCAACCCTCTGCAGGTCCTCCATCACCACATCCATTCTTCAATTATTCATCAAATAAATGGCAACAGGTCAATTGAATTGTCTGTTTTCAACTCGCATGATAAAGTGTTCACCTCCAAAGTATCACAAAAATCGAGCCTTCACTGTCATTCAGTCATCTTGAACTTTTAGTTCACTCTTTAATCTTCTCCTCCGTCCATTACTCTTACTCGCTCTTGATATGCATCTCTTAGCCAGTCTCCGTTTAGTGCTGAACGCATATTCTCACACATTACAGACCTTCTTTCTTCCCTTCACTGGCTCCCAGTGAAATTTATTAACATATGAAGCTCTACATGGACAGGCCCCTGTTTCTTTTATCAGAGCTACTGAGACATCATCGCTTCAGCAGACTTCTCAAATGGTTGAATCAAGGTCTCCTAACTGTTCCACCCTCTTACTTTAGAGTCAGAGGCGAGACTGCTTTTGAGACTGCGGTGCCCAAACTTTGGAAAAGCCTCCTTCAGCCTGTCAGGCCGGCCAAATCTGTGATTTGCTTTAAACGGCTGCTGAAAACTAATTTTTACAGGTTAACTTTTTTTCCTCTTTACTCTGGACCATCGTTTACATCTGTTTGTGTGTATGTTGGAATGAATATGTGACCCCATGTTTAATTATTTGTCTGTATCTTGGAACATGTATACGTATCTTTAATGTGTAGCTTTTATTCAGACTGTGAAGGACTTTTTAACTCTGTGTTTTGGAAAGTGCTATACAAACTCATCCATCATATACATGAACAGTACTGTGTAAAGGTCTTGCACCTTCCCTGATTTCTTTATATTTTGCAACAAAACTGTGGAAAAAGGTGCAGCAATTTATTAAAAGATGTGCAAACAGAAACACAGTATATAAAGCACATTCTTCTTCTACACTTCTTATTAGGCAAGCTTTCTTGTAATGTATTCAAATAGTCTTCAGGAATAGTTCTCTGGGCTTCTTTAAAGCCATTTAAAGCTCTTCTGTGTGTTGATCCTACGCCATCTCTGTCAAACTGTTATTTTGGGCATTTTTCATAGATTCAGCAAAAGAAATTGCAGCAAATTATGTGTTTTGCCACCGCCTGGTAGTAACAAAGCACCCAAATATACCATTTAAAACAGTTTCTTTGCTAAGCTGTCTGTTAATTGTAGACAATACAGGTGTCTTTTTTATGCTTGAATGACTCACTGATCATTGGCTTAACAAAAAACGGTGTTCTGAAAATGGGCAGATACAAGGGCTGAGCTGAAAATGTGTGAAAAAGCAGTCAAAGAAAAACTTTGAAAGAGCTTCAAAAAAACCTAGAGACCTATTGCTGAAAACTTTTAAAAATTAAACAGAATAAAAGCATAAAGAAACGATGGGTGGCTTAAAACTTTTGCACAGTACTGCAAAAACAGGTAAAAGACAGATGCAGACTGATGGAGGGATCAACAGGTGACACACGTGGCGAGCCCACAAACCTTTTTTGAACTCTATCTCCAGCACATCTTGGACATTTGGAGAGTCTTCTGGGTTCTTGGTCATCAGGTACAGGTCAGCCGGTGCACGACTCTGAAAAACACACAAAGTCACACACTTACTCTCTCCATTTCACACACTTCACTCCCTGAGAGGAATAACTAGGACCTCTTGAGACCTCATCAAAAAGAAAAAAGAAGAAAAAAAAACAGTATAAAGAGACTGTTGTGTGAGGACAGCTCAGGACACGGCGGGCAGAAGAACAGAGGGAATGATGCGTGAAAAAGAAGAGACCTGAAAACGACATCAGGACTTTAGTGAAGACAAAAAAAGGGGGAAAAAAATCAATGTTCCATTTTTCTCCTCTATTTGGTTTCATTTTCCCCATGTGGCCCTGCACCACAGGGGAAGGCGAGGAAAAGCAGAACACAGCGAGAAAGAGTGGGAAAGGGCACGAGAATGAAATTACTCACATCCTAAAGAACAGTGAATACCTGACAAGTCAAAAACACACAATAAAACCCCACTGATGCTACGACAGCACCGATCTGAGCAGCAGTTCTGCCCGTCTGAGAGAATCTGCCGACTCTATCGTGTTTCTGCCATTCTCTCGCTCTTCTCTAATCTTCCAGTTTTCCACTTTTGATTTTCTGAGTGACGTTTCCCCTTCTGCTTTATTTTCAAATGAAGAATGTCCCCCTAAATGGGCATCGCACAATAAGACCTTCAAGTCTACACCCTAAAATCCACTAAAGTTGTCCTCGTTGACAGACATTTGTCGTTTTTCTTTTTTCCAGCTGGCGGGAGCTGGGAGCGATTTCAGTAAAGTCACGGCTGGGACCTAAAAGAGCGTGGCGGTCTGACGTCCCTGCCCAGCGATGCACCCCTCCAACAATTACACGGCATTAGGACAAGATGATGGCCAATGTCTCCTGAGCTGAGGCAAATTGCAGGGGGACTATGCAAAATAACCACTGGGCGCATTTAAATGGAAAGCTTTACCAGACTCTAAATCATCATACAATAACTAATCGGCATCCGCTCGCCGCCTGTCAGTGAGGAGAAAACGAGCAGCGCAATCACTTTCCTTCCTTTTAACTAAACACCGAAATTGACTGGGAAGGCGGCCGTCTCCCTCTCCTTTATTTTCTGCCTCAGTGCCCTGAAAGATGCCAAATGAGAGCGAATGGGAGAGGGACAAAATGACTGCCCCTAAAAAGCCTTTTGATGCTTACTCTTGGAGAGGGAAGAGGGAAAGAGGGAATTAATCTTTTTCTAACCTGCAAATGCAACACAGCACATGAGAGGCACCAGCTGGACGAATACTTGCAGGTGGCGGGATGCTACACTACAGGAAACCTGTTGTTTATAGTTTTTTCCATTTATGGTCTTTTAATTATCATTTAATTAACAAGAAGTTGTTCATTTAGGCTCTCTGCTTTTGTTGTTGAAGAACGTCCGAGTTTAAAATCACCACTAAAGTATTTTCACACGATCAGCTAAAAATAAAAAAAATCATTAATTTAAAAAGTATAATAGCAGTAATGCTTGAAAACTGATGCCAAAGCTGAGAGCTTGAACTTACATACTACTGAATACAAAAAAGAAGGGGGGGAAAAAAAGGAAACGTAAAGGGACAGGGTTGTTTCCAGTGAGCGAGAGATCAATGCATTTCAATTCAAACCCCCTGCAGGTGGACCTGTCCCAAAGCCGTGGCCCTGAAAGAGAGGAAAAGGTAGAGATGGCGAAGGCGGGGGGGCGACGGGGTATTGGTGGGAAATGGGGCGTGAAGCGCACCATCATGTAGCACAGAGCAGCTCCTTTGGCAGTCTTTGCTTCTGCGATATTGTTGTGCTAAACGTGGCCCAGGCAGCAAAAGGAGAAGGCTGACGCATGAACTTAAAGCAAGTAAATTTCTATCTTTCCACTTATTAGTCGCCTCATTGGTTTTCAATCAAAGCCAAAAAGGGGCCAAAAGAAGCAGAAATGGCAGGAGGAGAAAGCAGGATTTGGGAAGAGAGCGGGAGAGGATGGTTTAAAAAAAAAAAAAAAAGAGGGAAAAAAAAGGAAAACGTGTTTGGCGCAACAGATTGGAAATGATCCTAAAATCACCACGTTTCAAGTCTGTCCTTCTCCTTAAAATGCAAACATGGCAAATTGAGACAAGAATAAAACAATATGCTCGTGTTGTGCTGTAGAGATATTTATATTCATAGCGCCCTTGGATAGTTCCACATCCTGGGCTGAATTTAATGAGGACAGCAGGCGCTTGTCTATGAAGGCAAAGCTGCGATGACGACGATGCTTAGATGGTCGCAGAGAGCACTCGTCGGGTAGCACAGGTCAGGCTAATGAGACCTGAGGGCAGCGAAGGCGCATGACAAATACTGACCTCTTTGCTTCAGAGCACACACTGACATGTATACATACACCTACGAGCCCACTTCCTACCCCTACAGGCAGTCCTCCGACCATCCATCTTTCCAGCGATCAAATGTGAACGGCAGCAAACAAGTTTTCATTTCCTCTAGGTGGGCACGGCGTTTCGCTCCTTTACTCCTGGTCAACGGGAGCAGTGGGCCATCAGCTCCCGGATCAAAGAAAAAAGGAAAAAAGAAGCAGGCCCGGGGAAACTCGCTGACAGAGGCTATAATTAAGACTGAGGTGATGTTTTAATGACTCAGGACGAGTGTCAAGCTGCCTCAGGGCGGACTCTGACTGCTCATGTGCAGAGGGACGAAGAGAGCAGGGACAGTGAGGAAGCTTGAGGATGTGGAGACATCCAAACACAAGTGCTGGATTGTTTACCACACATGATGGATGACAGAACATAAGAGGTACTAAGCAACAATTAAAACCTCAGCTGTTTTGCCAACTGGTGGTGATCTATGAAGTCAATTTGTTTAGTTAGCATTTTGTTTCCAGAAATGTATTTAGGCAAATCCTAGGAATTAAAACCCTGCGCCTATTCATTACAGCCTCTAATATCTCTTCTTAATTAGTAAAGAATAAGCAGGGGACAAAACATAGACTACACCTTCATGTTCCCAGCAACATCAGAATCTAATAACTTTATAACAACCACTACATCAGTGCACTTATCAGATGCATGCCAACAGTCTGCAACAGCTAGCTGAAGCTGGCCTGAATGCATGTCTTCACATAGGTTAACGTTGCCATATGGAGATGAGTAAATAAAAGCCTGCAGCCCATTGTGGTGTAGGTGACCTGGTTTGGGGTTATCAGGAAGGATACAGTGTTAATCACAGAGTAACCTGAACTGCTGACGCTTATCTACAGACGAGCATATGAGCGACCATTTGGATATTTTCTAATCTGACGGTGTTCAGCAGAGAGGGACCATTGTATCACAGATACAGAGGGGGGGACTATTGTATCGTCTGAATAGTCGCGGTCCGACCTCAGCCTTCAGGGCTGTAACTGGAGCAGAGAGACAGGCTGGTACAGAGAGCAAGGTGACCTCTATCAGATGACCTTCAGGTAGATCAGAATGTGACCTGCTGGTTTAAGAATTTGGAGGGGGAAGTGACTTTTTTGTTTTTACCCCCCAAGTTTAAATTGCACTGGTGTTAAATGGAGAGATCATTTTTTCATTTTTTTTTATTAAAATTTTAACAAAAAGATTTGAAAACTTTTTGCTTTTTTGTAAAGAAAATTCTACCTAGTCCCACATTTCAGGCTCTGGGGTAATATATTCAAATCCTTTTACCACTTCAGACCTCTGTGCCATAAATATTTCATTGTATTTAATGCCATGAATCGATTCAATATTGGAGAAAAGGTCCAGCACAAACCCCTCCCGAATGAACTCACACACACACACACACACACACACACACACACACACACACACACACACACACACACACACACACACACACACACACACAATACCATCATCATACATCGCTATGCTATTGAGCTGGTTCGTCTCATTCTTTTCAAAACATTTCTCCACAGGACGGCCACTAAAGAGGCAGCGGAGGGGTGGGAAAGGGACAGAGAAAGACAGCAAGAGATGGAGGTCTGTGAGTTACAGTGGCCCTGCCCCTGCATCTCCGCTCCAGCAGCGCAGGACCCCTCGCCTCCCTGTGACACCCCGTCCATTGGGGACTCATCTGTCTGGCGCACTGTCTTTGTACTTTACTGTTACTGGTGACATTTTGGTGTCACGGTGTCATGATGAAATGGCTCCCCTCCCACGTCGCAGCCTGCGGCGGCGCAACCAGTGGAACAATGAGGTCCCGAGGAGTTGGGGTTGGAACTCAGGAGGCCCCAGCTGGGCGCAACGCCCTAACCCTTCCCCCTCCCAGGCTCCCATGAAATCGGGAATTAGTAGAAGCGTTGCTGACGACAAGTCAGTGTCTGTGTGTCCCAGGCTCTTCCCAGGGCCTGGCGAGGACCCGGGGTGAGGAGAGACAGAGGCACAGACACAACGACCGAGGGATGGGAGCTCTGGGGGGCGTGGGGGGGTCACTGGGGGCAACCTGTATGTACTGCACTGACCTTTAACCCTGCAGAGATCAAACCCTTGACTCACCCATGGCACTGTGGGAGAGTGAGTCATGTTTGTCTCTGGCAGGGCTGGCATTGGTCAGTGGACTGAAGGGAAGGTTTACTGATGTGTCCCTCCAAGTGTCTGACACATTTAACCACACGTACACACAAAAACGCAGCATTAGGTCTGTTAGCTCGGCGTGTGCGCATGAGATGGATGCTGAAGAGATGACTCACAATGGTCAAAAATGAGATGTACCGTCAAGCGGCTTATGCAGGTTTCCTTCTATTTCTCATGATCGATTTCAAGAACAGGTACCGATCTAAAGATGATGTCATCCTTCTAAAGTTTAGGCAAAACCTTTTACCTTTTCAGGTTCACTTAAATTGTTTTTGCACCTGTGCAAAACTCTTCTGATCAGCTCTTGTTTTTACAGGCTTGAACAGGGGTGTCAGTGAGGAAGGTTAAAAAAATGCCTCAGACAGTCTGCACAAAACAATTTTCGGTCTATTTTCTTAGAACAGTTACAGAACAGCATATTAGAAGGCATTTCTTTAGTTAACAAGTATACTGTAACAGCTTTAAAATAAATTCATATTTAACACAAGTAAATCACAGCAGGATTAAATATAAAAATGATGAATTATGTTTCCTTTTATTAAACATTGCGAGCTTACCTTGGGATTCTCCAGGATGCCCGACTCGTAGCTGTAAAGAAATTTGAACAATTAAAGTTTCTCACTGGAAAAAAATAAAATAAAATCAAAGATTCTGAAATAAGAGCTAAAGAAGATGCATCACACCAGTCCTGCTCACCTTATATGCATGAGGTTGGCGTCCATGCTCCAAGGTGCCCGAGGGGTCACAGGCACAGGGATGCCATGCTCCTACAGTTTAACAGCAAAAGAAGCTTTTAAGTTACATCCTGTGAGCGCAACTTGCAAAAGGGTACATCTCCACTGAGAAGGTTCTGACTGAAGGATTACAGACAAAGACATTTTGTATACATATATTTTTATTATTTTTTTAAAAGCGCTTTAAGACAAAGTAAATTTCACAATTAACTCACAGGCTTGCCTGAAAGGTGTTGGCTAAACATCATGACCACCCTCTAGTGGGAAAAACTGGTCGGCCCATGATTTCTTTTTTGATGCGACTACATCGACAAACGTCCACCAGAATACAAGTAGTCCATGTAATTTAATCTGAGAATCTGAGGTAATAAATAATTAAAGCTTTCAATACAAAATGTTTGTTATAATATTTTTATTTTTTTATTTATTTATTTTATTTATTTTTATTTTTTGGTAGTCCACTGCATGCTTAATAATAGTTTTTTTCAAAATAATTCAGGACAATGTTAACATCACTATTAAGTGGATGGTACTTTTAGGACTTGTAGTTTTGATCAGGTAATTGTTTAGGTAACTGTTAGGATTTTTTTTAGTCAAAGGGTGAATCTGTACCTTGAAAATGTTAACAGACCCATTGCTATGAAAATAAAGGTGGTAAAATAATTGTATTTCGGACATCATGCCACTGACAGAGTTACCTTTGCATACTCCATCAAGTCCGTCCTCCCCCGGAAGCGGTTGTAAAACTCGGGTATCCTCCAGGGTGCGATGATCTAAAGAACACAAACAGAGAAACTCTTTCCAGCTACAGTGACATTACTCCACAGTGTCAGTAAATTACATCCACACAATAAATAAACAAACTCACCTTGACCTCAGGGTAGAGGGCATAGCATGTTAGCTCAAAGCGTATCTGGTCATTCCCCTGAAAAGTGCAAACAACAGTTCAACTCGATGTTTCTTGTGTTACTTGTTTTATCAGTTTACAATAAATACAGATGATTAAAAGTGTGCACAGCAGGGCTGTTGCTAACATTTTTAATCATTTATTCATATTTTCACTAATAATCTGCTTATTTTTTATCTATTAAGGGCCAGAAAAGACCCCAAACCCCAAGTTTACATATTCAAACAATTAGTTTTCCGCAAACTACATCCTAAACTCAAAAATGCCCTCCACGTACTATCAAAGACAGTAAAGAAAACCAAATGAATCACAGTTACTATGCAAAAAAAAACCTTAAAATGAACTATTTTACTTCACACTGACTCAAATTATTAGAATTGTTGATTACTTTGTGTTAATGGATGAACTGATTAATTTTTAGTTGTTTCTTAGTTGTTAGTAGTTGTTTCTCTACTGTCATTTTTTGTTATCTACAATTTAGAGTTTTGGGTTATTATCCTAAAATTTAAAGATAGTTACTTTTGGCTTACTAACTCAAATTTTTTTTGTGGTTTAAACAAGCTTCCATAGTTTCCTCATTATCAACACAAATAGTAAAAGAATAAATGGACACGAGCTGCACTTTGAAACACGAGGTAGGGTACACCCTGGACAGGTCGCTGGCCTCTCACACAGCTATAAGAAGTTACAATGTTTTAAACCTGTACTTTAACTCCATGATGTGGTTTTTGACTCCATCTATAGGCAACATGTGGACACTGCATTTCAGAAAAGACTTAAAATAATAGAAGGAAAATGTATTTAAAAAGTACAAAATGCTTTTTAAAGGGTTTTTATTTTATTTTCCAGAAGTATATTTGAAAATATATTATGAATCTCAGAAAAATCTCCATAAATGTGCAGTGTAAACATACAGGAACTATTACTAAAGCAGCTAAATTTGTGCTCTGAACATACATTGGGTCAAATCAGGATATGAAAACAATGGCATGAATGTGTGGCTTACTGCAGCAAGTCTAAATAACGAGAACATCACAAACTGTCACTTTCACAACCTAGGCTGAGAAAGTTCTTTACATGCAGCCTGAAAGCATCTTCATCTGCACTGTTAAAAAAAACATCTAAAACAAACGGTAATATTCCGGCAGCTGGGGCGCCACAATACTACCGTAAAATAACAGAAAATAACTTCCTCATAAAAATATGGTTATTTCCAGTAATGACAATACAGTTTGTTGCGCTAATTTTACATGGGATCTTGCCTTTTCAAGTGATTTTAAACATTAAATTAGGAACATGTTAATGTGATTAAACAATGGAATTATCTATAAATAGGAAAAAAAACAAATCCTAAAAAAACAGTAATATTCCGGCAGCTGGGGCGCCAAAATACTACTGTAAAATAACAGAAAATAACTTTCTCATAAAAATACAGTTATTTCCAGTAATGAAAATAGAGTTTGTTGCACTAATTTTACATGGGATTCTGCCTTTTCCAAGTGCTTTTAGACATTAAATTAGGAACATTTTAACGTGCTCAAACAATGAAATTACCTATAAACAAGGTCAATGAATGTGGCAATATGAATCATAATACGTAAATGTACAGAAATATACAGTTAACAGTTGGTTTAAATAATAATGGCTTGCATGCCCTGGGACAGACTGACAGAGGCGAGGCTGCCATATCGCACCATCGGCCCCTCTGGCCATCGCCAGTAGGCGGTAGGTGAAGAGTCTTGACCATGGACACAACAACCGAGAGTGTCCGAGCCGGGGCTCAAACCGGCAACCTTCTGATCACAAGGCGAACTGCCAACTCTTGAGCCACGATCGCCCTAACTAGCAATGATAATAATACTTATGTGACGTAACACAAGCTTATAGGAATCATGTTATATACTTTTCCATAGCATTACATTTGAATTCAACAGTTCAATCTTTCAAATAACGGACAGATATTTGTGAAACCATGATACATTTGTGAATGTATTTTAACAATCTAAATATGCATATGTACAGACAGATACATTTAATAACCATGAAAATTATGTTTTATTACATTACAGTGATTTAACGTTAATTGACATTTGAAATGTGAAGTCACAGTCTATTTACGTAACTTTAATGATATTCTAGAAGAACAGAACAAAACTGTAAAATGCACAGTAAAATACTTTTATATTAGGATTTTTTCCTACAGTGCAGCCATACCCGCGACCTTGTGGTTGTTAGTTCACATTCATTGGCCGATGCTTAGCGTCATGTTATTATGTGTCCCAACATCCAATGGCATGTCACATTGTTTTCATGGCCACACCCTCACCCCAGGTGCAGAGGCCTATTTCTGTTCAGGAATGTTGTGAATACTTTGAGATTTATATTAATTGCAATTCCTACCTCTACATTTATTTTTTTAAAATATATAATTAGCACAGCGTGGCCGTGCAATGTTTTATATGTTTTTGTAGTTTTTATTCCTATTAATTATATTTTCACTTGTTACCTCTGAATTATTGAATCAGACCTAGATGACATGAAATTTTCAGCAAAATTATAATTCAAATACTCCTTTAATTATTGATTATTCTCATTAATTTTCGATCATTTTATATATTTTTCCATAGTATTACATTTGAATTTAACAGATCATTCTCTCACATGACAGACAAATACTTGTGAAATTATGTTACATTTCTGAATGTATTTTTACAATCTAAATATGCATATGTACAAAAAATATATTTAAAGAACAAGTAAATTGTGTTTTACTATATTTACAGTGATGTTATTTTACCTTTGACATGTAAAATCACAGTCTACTTATGTAAATTTAATGATATTCTAGAAAGACAGTACAAAACTGTAAAATATACAGTAAGATACTTTGACATTACTATTTTTTGTAACAGTGTGGTACAGCTGCAGTTAGGACACTTGAACTTTAGATGACTCAAAGTTGTCCTGATCTGTTAAATTACCAACTCTGACCAAATAAACTCTGTGCTCTTATTTTACCATTTGAGCTGTATGCTCTTTCCCATTAAAAAGGCTCACTTTAGAAATAAGACAGCTGTTATTCAGCTGTTATGCCTCTTTCTTTTCAAAGGACTAAATAGAAAGGGTTTCTGAAAGAGGAAGGGTAGATTTTAACTTTGTAGTTTTATTTAGGTTAATAAGCAACTGTGCAAAGTTCCAAAAGTTTAGACCTAGCTAATAAGTCTGTACTTTGAAATTGGCTGGGATCAAAGCACCTTGATTTTATCCGCCATGTCTGAGGCTTAATTTATAATAAGAAAACTGATGCTTTAGTCTTGTTTCACAAGCCCTACATTTGATTTTATGTCCCTGCTCTTCAAAAAATAAAGATGTAAACTTATTCCCGGAATCACATTTGCACATTTTGGACATTCTTACCCCACACTGCATAATTCCATGCCCATTGTCTGACTTACCTTTCCAGTGGCACCGTGAGAGACAAACTGGGCACCCTCCCTGCGTGCAATCTCCACCTGACGCCGGGCAATGCAGGGCCGTGCTACCGCAGTGCCCAGCAGGTATCGGTCTTCATAGACAGCATTGGCCTGAACTGCAGGCCAGATGAAGTCCTGCACAAACTCTGTACGAAGGTCTTCAATGAAAACCTGCACAGCCACAGAGGCGAGGACACAGAACAGGGCTTTGTGTTACATCTGAATGAATTCACACTCTGGTCTTTTTTTAATGAATAGATAATGAATGGTTGATGATACAATTCCCTAGCAGGAAAAAGAAAATGTTTACCATAAAATGGCTTTGTGAAGAGAATTCAATCAGAAAGAATGAGAATAGAGAATGTAATACTTTCTATGAATTATAGTTTATTATGACGGTGAGCAGAGCTTCAGTATTACTTGTCTGAAAGGAAGCGAGAACACATTATTGCTAAGAATCAGTTGTTTGACTGATATTACTGAGGGGTATTGAAACATTTTTTATAGAACATTTAGCAGAAAATGAACTTTTGTCATTTCAAAATGGTTCCATCATGTCATTTGTCCAGAAGACTGACTGTGACTCTGACTGTGTTGCAGAATCAAGCACTGCCTTGCTAACTCGTCCGTGAAATAAAATCCTAATGAAATTAATAATAATTTTCCGCTTTTACTATAACTGCAACACTTCTACATCTAGAAAAAAATATTAGTATTGGCATCAGTGCCAGAAATCCAGGATTGGTCAGGCTGTGCATAAGCATTAAAAGCATTGTAGCTGACATTCTCTGATGTTGCTCACACTGCAAACAAATCCTAATCAAATACAACATGCTGTTTCACTGACGCTTACCTTCTTTGCACCGAGGCTTTCTGCCTTTTTCCGGGCAGCTTCAAAGTCTTCGTCTTGCCCAATGTTGGCCTAGAAAGACAGAAAAGCCCTGTGAATGTGAACGTTGATGTTGAACTCTCCAGGGGAAACAGCACGAACACAATGAGAAGATAAAATATGCAGGTTCTCTAGTTTAGATTCTTCTATAAATTAAATGCATCGACACACAGAGGCACATGCCTGCCAAAGTATTATTTTTGACAATCCACCGTCTTGCAATTCAGATCACGTCTGCTGAGGAGATGCAACAACTGTGCGTGAACACCACTCGAGGCCATGAAGAGGCTGATCTGATCTCCTGAACTGAGCAAGGGACTATTTTTCTCACATAGTAAAGTGAATTGTAGATGCTCTAAAAGAACCTGCATATTGCAGTAATCATACATGAATTATACTTGCACAGCGGCACAGTAAACCCTCTCGGTTTTTGTTTACGTCTTAGTACTTTGTTGTTTGGCAAATTCACGCAAGTGTGTGGTTTTGTAATTTCATGAAACATTACACTGGATCATGCACTGGATGAGTGCCTTCTTTTACTCCACTGCAGAGCTAGAGCCGAGGTGTACATCCTGTTCAACAGCTATGAACCTTTGGCTGACACCCACCCCCACTGACCTAAAATAATCACTAAATGAAGTTAGACAGTCGGAAAATCTGCCTACTGTGCAGTTCTGACTGGCTGTGGGGCAAAACTTAAATCCAGGCAGATTTGAGCTGTCATTATGAATCCAAACCTTTTGACCCATGCAGAGATACCCAAAACGGTAGGTCTTAGGGGGTTTTTTGTTGTTTTTTTTAATAACAGACCACAGTGAACACCTGTAACCCTTTATAAAGCTAACTGTACAACAAAAAGGACACAACATGCAAAAGTCTGGCAACATAAAACTAAACCAACTGTTGCGTGCATGGCTTCAAACCTTACCAAGTAGGTGATGACATCATAGCCCTGCTCCTTGAGCCAGACCAGAATGCAGGAGGTGTCCAGTCCACCGCTGTAAGCCAGAACCACCGTACCTTTGGACATGATGAGTGCTTTTTGCTGAAGCAGCCAAAGACACTGTTGAGTGGCAGGGAAATAATTGCATTAATTGGATGATTACATAACTATTAACTCGTAATGAGGAAATGTCAATGAATAACCCAAATTCTGATCGCTGTCCTTGTTTGACTTAACAGCAGGTCCCAACAGACCATTAGTTCAGATGCGTTTTGGACAATTCTTGATTAGGTAAAGTTTCCAAGGTTAGCTTGGAAAACTTCCAACATAAGGTCAGATGCTCAAATATGAGCATTTTCTGCTCACAGACTTTAATACCAGCTATTGCGCAGGCAATTGAAACAGATCTTGAGTTAATAAGGCTGTAAGGAATAAAGGTTTTGACCTCAAGAGCTCAGTGAGCATGTAATTTCTCTCTTTCTGCAGAGTCAGTCTCCTACAGATCTCCAAACCTCATGTGGCCTTCAGATCAGCTCAAGAACAGTTCGTAGAGAGCTTCATGGAATGGGTACATCCATCACCAATAATGGATGTAAACCACGCTGCTACTGGAATCTAAAGCAGTGAAGATGTGTTTGTCTGGAGTCACAAATCAGACTTCTCTGTTTGAGATGAGAGATGAGATGAGAATGGTACTTGTCTGACTACGTAGTGCCAACTGTAAAGTTTGGTGGAGGGGGATTATGGTTTGGGCTTGTCTTTCAGGAGTTGGGCTGGGTCTCTTAGTTCCAGTGAAAGGATCTCTTAATGCTTCAGCACAACAAGAGATATTGGACATTTTCTTGCAGCCAAATTTGTGGGAGCAGTCTGGGGATTGTCATTTTCTGTTTCAACATGACTGCGCATCAGTTCACAAAGCAAGGTCCATAAAGACATGGATGAGTGAGTTTGTGTGGAAGAACTTGACTGGCCTGCACAGAGTCCTGACCTCAACCCAACAGAACACCTTTGGGATGAATTAGAGCCGAGACTACGAGCAGGCCTTCTCGTCTAACATCAGTGTCTGACCTCACAAATGCCCTTCTTGAAGAATGGTCAAAAATTCCAAAGAAACACTCATAATCCTCACGGAAAGCCTTCACAGAAGAATTGAAGCTTTTATAGCAGCCAGGGTTCATGAAATATCACTCAAATTCATATGCGTGTGAAGGCAGATGAGCAAATGCTTTTGGCAATATAGTGTACTTGCAGTTGCTGGAGTCAAAACTTTTAAAGCTGAGTTACAATATCTTATGCACACATTTATTTGCTGGCTCAGTGCTTCTTAAAATGAAATTGTTGTAGACTTAACAAGTACTAGAATTAGTATACTCGTAATACCAGAAGTGTTAATATTAATTTAAGCAACTTTTGAAGTCTAGCTAGCAGTATATATATATATATACTATATATATATATATATATATATATATATATATATATATATATATATATATATATATGCTATATATGCTATATATATATATATATATAGCATTTTATTGTAGATCGTGACATACATGTGGAAAGTTAAGGAGGACCACAGAATTGTGCTTGTGTGAATGTGATGTTTGTTTTGTACATATACTAACAGTGTGCTAGCATTGGTCTATTCTCATGAATGTGAAAGTAAAGAAGAAATGACGTTACATAAGCAGAGGCAAGTCCTTCCCTTTTGTCAGGCGAGTCCTATTTTTTTCCCCGCGTAAATAGATTTCGGTAACAGGGTGTGGTTTTGGGATACAACTTGCACTGCATAATTACTGTTCTTTCTAATATGCCGGTGCTAAAAAACACATTTAAAATGGTTTAACAGTCGCAAGAGAGCTCTAAACAAAATGTTTTCACCCTACTGGCGTGAATACATACTTATTACCGACACAGGTATGAATATTTCTGGGAGAAATTGCCAACAAGGTTTAAGGGGCACATAGAAGTCACCGGCGACTGACGGCAACCTCCAGCTAAATTCAAAACACTCTTTATGATTGCGTAACAGAGAAAAAAATAAACACATGCACACACAAACATGTACACGTTTAGATAGTTTGTACTCACACAGACACTAGCAGAGGGTTTCTTTCTAACCGAAGAGGCGTGTGTGTGTCGGTGAGGAGCGCAGGAAAGCAGCAGCGTGCTCGGTTCGCTGACTCCGCTGTACCGTTTGCTGCCCTTCGCGACACGTTGCGTCATCCACAGCGCCCACAGCGTGCTCGTGTCGCTTTAATCGCCCTGTGCCAGCAGCATTTGTTTTATTTAAGAAATTATGGGAGCACCAGAGCTTGTTCAGTAGATACATTGGCATTTAAATTTCAGGTACATCTCTCTGAAATTCATTAAGATTCAATTTCTCCAGGTTTTGTGCAAAGCAGGAAACGAAAATACACACACGTAGAGAGTTTGCAGGTGTTTGCCATAGACCAGGGATGTCAAGCTCCTATTACATCGTGGACCACTTTGATCTTATGTGGGTTGGACCAGTGAAACCCTCGTTTTCTCAGTGAAAATAAATTTAAATACACATTTAATCCCCAGGGTATCACAATAAGAACAGGCAGTGCAATTTCTCTACTATTAATCTCTATTTTTAAGATTAGGCTTAAAACTTTCCTTTTTGATAAAGCTGATAGTTCTGCAATAGGATTAGGCTGCTGGGGGCTTCCCACCTATGTTATGTGTTCGTCTTCACTCATCTTTTTTTCCCACTCATTATGTGTTTATACTATAAATTATACTGTATATCCAAGCTCCTTAGACTACGATGACCTGGATGATTGAGAACCTTCACAGACATGTGTTTATACTCCACACCACTCTGCATTTAATCATTAGTGATTATTAATCTCCGGCTCTCTTCCACAGACTGTCTTGTCCTGTCTTCTTCCCCTTACCCCCAACCAGGCAGTGCAAATGGCTGCCCCTTCCCGAATGTGGTTTCGCCTGAGGTTTCTTCCTGTTAAAAGAGTTTTTGTCCCTTTCCACTGTCTCCAAGTGCTTGTTCATTGAATTGAACTGAATTGAATTGGATTTCAACAGCATATCAGGTTTTAATTTGAGTTTATGGGCCTGGAGCAGTGAAACTCACCTTTCTGTCAGTGAAAATACATTTCATACACAATCCTGGGATATCTTAATACAAGAAAAAGAAACGCATTGTAAATTGCAACAGTATGTCTCAGTTTTATACATAATGAAGAATATATTATAATGAAGAAATGTTGCTGTAGTCTATGAAAGATAACTCACTCTTTGGCCTTAAATTGTAAAAAAACAAACAAAAACAAAAACAAAAAAACAGATGTATAAAATTACAGAAAAAGTTCTGGTAGCTCGTTGTACAGACTTTTCTGTAATTACAAGCCAGAGAGTTTTTGTTAATTCACAGAAAACATTCTATTTTATTAAAATTTTTATTTTTTTATTTACTTGTTTAGTTTTCACTGTGAAACGACTCTTGACAACCCTGACATTTCAATTGTGTAAAAAAAAAGGAACTTTTTTGGTCATTTAATTATTTAACTATTACTCATTACTTTGGTGTAGTATGAATGGTCATGGGGGAGGCCTTTATCAGTAGGAAAAGCTGTAGTAAAACCTATGAAAATATAGTTAAAAGTCCTAAATTTATGCCCTCCTTCATATTTTCCATAACAGTCCAGTGGGCCAGATTGGAGTCTTTTGCCAGGCCCATTCATGGGCCTTATGTTTCACACCCAGCCTCTGCCTTTCTACATCAATGGGACTCAGGTGAAGAGTGTTCCATTCATATGAAATCGACCCAGCTACGGTGAAGAATGCCCAGCATTGACTTTATTTCATCACTCTGCTCAGAAAGGCAGGAGTGAGCTGCACCCTAACTTCATACCCTCCTCTGACCAAAACAATGAATATAGCAGCAGAGCGGACAGTCTGATTATACACACGACATGCTTCCACAACAACTTCTTTTCTACCACAGTCAGACTGATGGCAAAAAAAACCCTAAAACTAACACACACACAAATTTATTCTGTGCAATATATATCTTCATTTAAGTGTAATACAGGATTTGCTGTTATATACCTGTTTATTACTAGATATATTGTCAATTAATAATCAAGTGCACCCTTTGTTTATATATATTTGTGTTTATTTGACTTTAAGCTCTGCGTCATATGTACCCAGACCTATGTGTACAAATGGCAAATAAAAGATTTTATCTCCATTTTACCTGATACCACTGAGAGAAACCATTGTTCTCTTCTAATTCCTCACAAGTTTTGATTTTTGCAGGCGTCCTTGTCACCGCTGGTAGCAGTCCAGCACCTCCACAGCTACTGTAACTCTACCACATTCTGCAGTGCCAAGAGTGTAGACGAGAAGCCACAGAAGAGGAGATTAACCATAGCAGAAGGACATCAAGGACCAGCCATGGCTGTTTGCCATGTCAGAAACATGGCAAAAAGCCCCAACAACCTTTAGTGGGACCTGTGCACACAGATCAGCTCCGTGCAAATGCAACTGGTATTCGTAAGAGAACTATAGAACTAGCATGTTCACCAATGGTACTAATTCTCTTTCACAGAGGTGCACAGGTTCAGTTAAAGTGAAAGTGACAAAAGAAAGAAAAAAAAAGCCTCCCGTCCTTAAAATTAAGGGTTAAGGCTTTTCTGCTCAAAGTGCTTTTACAAAACACTATTACTGATATGTCCCTACTTCAGTGAATCCTGTCTCTAGTCCATGCAAAAAACATCATTTACAGTCAGGTCAGCAAATTGTTGGACCATGACACAATTTTACCTCTGTACACCACCACAATGGATTTTAAATCAAACAAACAAGACTTTCATTTTTTTAAACAAAAGTATAGAATAGAAGAAAAGATAATAGAACAGCCCTTTATTGTCATTTTACATGTACAACAAAATTATGCATCAACTGTTAAGGAGTAACAGTAATACAATTTGCAGAGGCTCAAAATAGCTGCTCACTGAAAGTGTCAATATGTGGTCCAGAGACATGTTTATGCAAGTGCAGGAGACTGTGATTAGGCTGAATGAAGGAATGATGGTTGAGCAACTAATAACTTTAGGAGTGGCCACAGTCAGCTGTCTGGTACATCATACTGTAATGATCACATACAGTCAAGCCCATAATTATTCATACCCCTGGCAAATTTTGACTTAAAGTTACTTTTATTCAAGCAGCAAGGTTTTTTGGACCAGAAATGACACAGGTGTCTCCCAAAAGATAATAAGACAATGTATAAGAGGCATTGTTATAGAAAAAAATATTACTCAGCTTTTATTTACATTTGAGCAAAAGTGTCATGTCCAAAATTATTCATACCCTTCACAAAGTGTCACAGTCTCTAGGAAAATCCAAAGTTCTATACCATTCCAAATAGATTTATGGACATTTCTTTCAACTATAAAATGGAAAATTCAATTTATTCATGGTATATTTTCTGTATCATTAACAGATAATTCCCATTAATAGAAAAATTACAAATTTTGTTTCTATTGCTATTTACAGTAACTACTTTTAGCATTAACCCATTAAATGTACTTTTTTATATCCTTAACTATACATTTCTATACAATTACAACCTTATACACTATTTGCTTGTAAATTAAAACTTCTTAAAATTATCTGTGCCCAAGTAGTACACAACAATATTGGTACATTTAATGTTATTGTCCTTAACTCAAAATCTATACTAAAATTTAATGACAGCATAACTTTTTATTTTTTCATTTTTCTTGAAATCAGTTTCTCCTCATGTGTGATGGCAAGCCACACATGGTAAGCTCCACACCTCACCACTAGTTGCATCATTGTAGTTTCGCTACTTTAAATATATTTTACTACTTGTCAAATATATTGTTTCTTTATTAACTTAGTTTACTTTTTCCATCACGCCTTACAATGTTTATGTGGAGGGCACACATATTAACACTGGAAGGTAAAATGTTTGTTTTGTTGTATTAATACATCTTTCTTTGTTTGAGTTACCTGGGAGTTTGGCTTCTCCTTCCTGGTTGGCAAAAGGTGTGACAAGCGGCTGGGGGATCTGAAGTACTGCTGACAGCCTCATTGGACTAAACCACATGCTTCATTGCCTGAGGGGTGTTTGGAGTTTTTTTTAATTGTTTTGTGTTAATTGGTTATATGGCAGCCATTTTGTTTCCCTCCTTGTGTGTCATTTGGTTTAGCTAAGCCAGTATCTAAGTACCCTCGTGTGTCATTGTGGGGTAGCATAGCATAGCCAACAAGGAAAGTGATAGGAAGACAGCATCAGCAGACTGTTCGAGTTTCTTTTAAGTGTCCTTTATTTTCTGGTGTCACCATTCAACAATTGTTTCACTGAAACATAAGAACCCTGGCAGTCAAAATCTCCCCTGCTTTATACAGAATCCCACCCACAGCTGAAACTCCAGCCAAGGTTGCAACTGCAGTGTGTACATTAAAGCATTATGATTCATTATAAGATAACACAAGCTAAATTAACAATATATGTAAGTGACAAATGGTAAATGATTTCAATCCTAGCCACTTTGTCACAGTCATTTCACAAGGTCAGTTTGTCTTAAGTTTGTTTGAGGTTTTGTTAGTTGTTATTTTGAGTTTAGTTTATTGAGTTGACCTCTTTTATTGGTCTGCCTATTTAAGTTTTGACTTTGTCAATTATTTTTCATATTTTGGGTCAATAAAACCCCATTTTTGAATTAAACACCCGTGTCCTCTATGCCTTACTGCTTGGTCCCTAACATCATGAAAATGTGTTCATAAATTCATGCATTCAAGTGGCGTCAAAGTGTTTTCTTCAAACAGGACAGCTGACAAACAGAAAAATATACCAATATTTGCACATTTAACAATATCTAGAGTACCTTTAAGCTAGAATCCCTGCTGTGGTTGTTTTAGCTCAGCCAAACAGTTAAGATGTGGTTTACATCCATGTCTGTCCACTCATGATATACTATACATATGTAGTCAGTTATGGCCAAAAACTCACCTTTGATTAACGACTTCATTCGCTTCAACATTGAATCAGAGTGAACATTTGTCATAGATTAACACTGTAGGGTCTTTACCTTACAATATAAAGTGACTTGAGACAAGATTTGTTAACTGGTGCTATATGAATAAAACCGAACAGATCCAAAGGTGTTGCTGAAATTTGGGTTTATTAGAACATACAAGATTACTTGTCTGTTATTAGAACAGACAAGTTACAGAAGTGCATTTAGTGGATTTGTTTTATCAGCTCTTACTTTTCAAAGACAGTGAGGAGCAAAGTGCAATTAGAAGTGTTTGTTCTGATGAAGACTTTTAAACTAAACAGCAGCTAAGTGAATAAGGATCTGTCTCCACAAATCCTCTGCAGTGACAACACTTAAACACCACAGTTCAAAATCCTCAGTGCAACCCATTTTCTCCACTGTGCTCAAAATGCTCTTAGCAGTTAAAGTTGAGGAGAAAAGTTGACATATTTCACAACCATTAAATGTTAGAGAAGCCTCTGAAAAGAGGTCATGGTTACTTCCCAAGCAAAAACCTCTGCTTGTGAGGCAATAAAAAATGAGACAATAACAACACAAGTGAATAGAAAGCGACACCAGAGGTTAGTGAAGAGCAAGCATGAAGTGAGACATTGTGTGCACACTTTCTATTGGTAGCACTC
The DNA here is from genome assembly GCF_036321145.2 of Pelmatolapia mariae. Classification (NCBI taxonomy): domain Eukaryota; kingdom Metazoa; phylum Chordata; class Actinopteri; order Cichliformes; family Cichlidae; genus Pelmatolapia; species Pelmatolapia mariae. The sequence continues at coordinate 22,764,799 of NC_086233.1, read as the reverse complement.
TTCATATACCAGTGTGAGAAAGTCCTGAATGCAGCATGGTGGTCCATCAAATTCCATCTGAGCTTTAGGGAAAATACACACCTTTTCCTTGGATTTTCAGAGTTGTTGGGTTCATACAGGAACTTCAGCAGTCACAGTTAATGTGTTGCTGTTTTGCTCCACCATCTCAGCCAATGAGCCTGGTCACAATTTATTCTGAGGAAAAAAAGAGGAACAAAAAGAAATTTTAAGAAGTTTGTTTTTTGTTGATGTTGTTTGCATTTAAGCTAAAATAAAATGACTAAAAATACAAAGTTTAGTATTGAGAAAAGTGAGGTGGGAAATGACTTGAAAATAAAATGAATTTGTACACGCTACCATGAAAGCCAGCAAGAAAGAACAGAATTTTGGTCAGATCTGCTGTGGATTATCATTATTAATATAATACATGTAGAGTTGCATACACATAACAGCATTCAGTTGCAATATAAGAATTTTATAATTAAAGTAACATACAAACCTTCAAAAACTAAATCAATCACAACAATAAACTCACCTTGTTGTTGTTGTAGAGAAAGTGTTCAGGCTTGTTCACCATCTCCTGAGACCAGCTGCACTGGATCTTCATCCTTTTTTACTCAGTGAAGTCCACGATGTAATAATCTAATATACTTGTGGTTCCTGAGAGTTTTAGAGCGTCCCCCTGGTCACTCACAGGTGCACGTGTTTACAGCCTCACAGACCTGTGATCATTTCTCGCTGTCCAGGTGATCACCTTAATAAGTGCGTTATGGGTGATGAATTTGTTTGTCGATTCGGCCTACACGTGTCCTCTGCTTCCGCTTTATGAGAGTGAAAAAAGAAGAAAAAACGAGAAAGAAGAAGAAAAACGCAGGACGGGTGAGTCGAGCAGATAATTATTAAATATCCGAATAAATTACTAGACGCGACTAATCTGGTCTGTGTGAGAGACGCCTGAATACCGCAACTCCCGCTAGCGTAACAAGTTACCCTTATTTTCTGTTACTAGGCAACAGTTGCTGACTGAAAAAGAAAACAAAAAGAACACATCAAAAACCTTCTTCGAAAGGATTAACAGGTACGATAAACGCAACGAACAAAAACAACAACACAAATGATCGGAATTAAACAAAAAATCGAGGTTTTTCAGGCGCAAAACCTGGCAATTGAAGAGAAACTTAAAACACGCCTCATGGCGAAAGGAGGCGAGATAACTGTTAAAAAAGAAGTCGATAAAAAGATGACTCTCTCAATGGCTCACACCATGGCTAGGGTCAGAAGAAGACAGCTAACAGCAGACAACGCTTCAGAAAAACTGGAAGCAATGCAAAAAGCACATACTGTCAAAAAAGCTCTAAGAGAGACAGAATTAGAAAAGGCTTATGCGGAAAAAAAGGCCAGAGAATTTAAAGTCAGATGCCTCGAAGAAGAAAAAATGAGATCAGAAATGCTAAAAGCTTTAGACGAAGGCAGAAAAAATGCCATAAGGCTAAAAGAGAACCAAAGACAAGAGGAACAACTGAGAGAACAAAAGTGGGATGAGTATAACAGGAAGCGTTATATAGAATACATCCTTAGTGAAAAAGAAAAATCAAAGGAGAAAAGGGAGCAAAACATCAAGGTCAGCAAATTTAATTTTGCAATTGGAGAGGAGAAGCGTGCGCGTGCTTACCTTGAAATCCAAAAAGAGAAAGAGCGCTATGAACATGACAAACTTGTTCAAAAAGAAGTTGATAAAAACATGGCTCTCTCAATGGCTCACACCATGGCCAGGGTCGGAAGAAGACAGCTAACAGCAGACAACGCTTCAGAAAAACTGGAAGCAATGCAAAAAGCACAGGCTGTTAAAAAAGCTTTAAGAGAGGCAGAATTACAAAAGGCTTATGCGGAAAAAGAGGCCAGAGAATTTAAAGCCAGATGCCTCGAAGAAGAAAAAATGAGATCAGAAATGCTAAAAGCTATTGATGAAGGCAGAAAAAACGCCATAAGGCTAAAAGAGAACAAAAGACAAGAGGAACAACTGAGAGAACAAAAGTGGGATGAGTATAACAGGAAGTGTTATACAGAATACATCCTTAGTGAAAAAGAAAAATCAAAGGAGAAAAGGGAGCAAAACATCAAGGTCAGCAAATTTAATTTTGCAGTTGGAGAGGAGAAGCGTGCGCGTGCTTACCTTGAGAAAATACCTCAAAAAGGAAACCCGTCACCAGGCAGCCGAAGTTATATTGCAACCTGTTGTTGTTAATAAGCATTAATTAATGGAAATCAAACTGCACAGGGCAGCAGATTTCGGATTTCCAAAAGAAAATTTACCTGACTTGGACTATCAATTTGCATCAGGAATAAAAAATAATCGTAAGATCAGCAGTGATTCAAAGAAATGTTTCCTTTGTTTGGTTCACTTAATATGTTAGCACATGCCTAATTGTAGATTTGATAAGGTAAAAGAGTTATCCTGCATGACCCACAGAATTATGGAGGTTTACGAGAGAGTGGAGGAGACAAGAAAAAGATGGTGAATTTGGAAAAAAGTTTTGTAGTTATAAAATTAAGTGTCTGACATGTTTGTAGTACTAGTAATAGCAACATATACATTTTTATAGACTGTTACAACAGTAATGCAGATACCTCTGTTCATTTGGACAGAGAAACATTTCATCACTCATCCAACTGATGCCTTTAGTCTCAGTGACTGAAGATGTCACTGTAGCAAATGGAGTTTACTGAAATGTTCTTTATAAATGTAATTGTAAACACTGAATTAAAAAGCTTAAAAAGTCCACAAGATAAAAGCAATAGCAATAAAAGCAAAAGTCAAACTCTAATTATTTGTGCACTTTTAGGTAACACTATGATTATTTGAGACCCATTTGGTATTCATGCTAACTGCACCCTCCTTTCTTTTGGGTGCAGGGGCTAAGGAAATGGGTTAGCAGATAGTCGCCACAGACCACCGTTCTCTCTTTATCCTTCCTGACGTATTTTTCTCTAGTTATGCATGCATTGGTATCACTGCTTGTTGCAGTCGAGCTCAATTAGGTGAAGCACTTCCTCCCTCCTTCTCAGTCAAAGGCATTGATGATGTTGCTATGAGCTATTTTACACACAGTAGTCTTTGGGGCATATATTGCTTTATGTGCACTTTATTTACATATAAAAAGGGAAAATCTTTGTGTATTTTAATGTATATAGTAACTATTTGTACATAGTATGGTATTTTGGGGGGGATTTGTACACTACTTTTTTCATTTATCTTTTTCTATTTTTATTGTTTTTCTAATATTTCTCTAATCCACCTTTTCTTCCTGTCCCTTGTGCTGCTGTAACAAGTGAACTTCCCAGTGTTCAAAATCAAATCAATTTTATTTATATAGCACTTTTAAAACAACAACTGTTGACCAAAGTACTGTTATATAGAATAATCAGATGAAATCTAAAAGGAAAGTAAAATCAAGGATAAGAAAATAATAAGAATAAAACAATGAAAGACTCATACCGGCTTAAAAGCCAAGGAGCAAAAATGGGTCTTTAGACGAGTTTTAAAAGTATCCAGTGTTGGAGAGGTCCTGATATGTAAAGGCAGTTTATTCCACAGTTTTGGGGCAGTCACAGCAAAAGCCCAATCTCCGGGCTGTGTTTTAATCTAGACCTAGGGACAACTAGAAGTATTTGGTCCGCAGACCTCAAAGATCTCGCGGGAGTATACCAATTTAGAAGATCAGAAAGATATATAGGAGCTAGTCCATGCAGTGTTTTAAAAACAAGTGTCAAGATCTTAAAATCAATTCGAAAACTAACTGGCAGCCAGTGTAGCGAGGCAAGGATAGGGGATATGTGCTCTCGCTTGTGCATGCCAGTCAGGAGCCTTGCCGCATCATTTTGAACCAGCTGTAGTCGGCCAATTGATGACGAAGTAACAGCAGAGTAGAGGCTGTTGCAGAAGTTGAGGCAAGATGAAATAAAGGCATTATTTATCTGTTTATCGAATGTTAAATTACTATCAAAAATCACACCTAAATTTCTCGCAAATGATTTTTTTTTATAATTTTCTAAGGGGTCAAGGTCGTAATGGTCACTAGGGCCGAAGACAGTGATCTCAGTTTTCTGTTCATTTAAATTGAGAAAATTTAAAACCATCCATGCCTTAACATCTTCCAGACAATCAAACAGTCTCTTCAGAGGGTTCACAGTTTGCGTTTCAGTGGGAGGTAGATCTGTGAATCAACAGCATAACAGTGAAAAGGGACACCATTTTTTTTTTTAATAGAGCCCATAGGAAGCATGTAAATTAAGAAGAGAACTGGGCCAAGAATGGATCCCAGAGGGACCCCACAAAAGAGCGACGTCCTTGAGGATGATGTGTCTCTGAATCTAACAGAGAAGGATCGATTAGATAGGTAAGATTTAAACCATTCCAATGCAATCCCTTTAATACTGGCATATTGCTCCAGCCGAGAGATAATAATCCTATGATCCACCGTATCAAAAGCAGCACTGACATCTAGTAATATTAAAACAGCGGAATCTCCCGAGTCGGTAGCAGTTTCAGTGCTATGATGCGTTTTAAAACCAGACTGGAATACTTCACCGATGCCGTGATTATCTAAAAAGGTCTGGAGCTGGAGGAGGACAAATTTCTCCAGAGCTTTTGACAGAAAGGGCAATTTGGAGATTGTTCTATAATTTGATAGAACTCTTGGGTCCAGGTTCTGCTTTTTAAGGATAGGTTCCACCACAGCATGTTTAAAGTCAGGGGGAACAGACCCAGACTGCAGACTGCTATTTACAATGAAGAGCAAACACATACCAACAGTGTCAAAAACATCTTTCAGCAATCTAGGTGGAATGACATCCAAGAACATTTTGAAGGTTTCAAGTTATTAACTATTTCATTAAGTAATGAAAGGAACACTGGCTCGAAGTGATCAAAAACAGCAAAAGTTGGAAAGTGAATAGATGGGTCAATAGTAGGAAGAATACCAACAATGATAAGAATAATGTGGGACCTGATGTCTACAATTTTATTAACGAAGAATTTCAGAAGATTTTCGCATGTTATATTCACTACTGTATGGGGATCGATAGTGGGTGGATTAAGAACTGAATTTATAATGCCAAATAAAATACGAGGTTTATGATGATTATTGGACACAATCTTAGAAAAATACTTAGTATTAAAATAGTTTTTGCTGCTTTAATGGCTTTCTGGTAAGTTGACAAGGATTAAGTGCCTCAAACGATACCTGTAATCGGTCCTTTTTCCCACTTTCGTTCCGCTTTTCGACATATCTAATAATGTTACAGTTTTCAATGTCAAGAAGTGACAGACCGCAAGATAGGACCAAATCCAAAGTATGACCACTTCATGTGTTGGGCAGTTGACTGACTGAACAACATTAAAAGAGTCTATCAGATTTAAAAAGTCATTTACCAGCAGAGTGTTTGGGCAGTGTTGGATTAAATAGTCTTATCTGTGTCTATGAGCTTTTTGTGGCTAAACCTTATGATATAGTCCATACAATAATAATATGCGTTAGTGGAGTTTAAACCCAACGCCCACATTATTGTTTTCTATATAAACCAGTAGCCGCATAAGCTCAGCAGCTTTAATTTAAGTTTGAAAAACACACACAAAAAAACCCAAACACGCACAGATGTAGCCTGGGGCAACCAGAGTACTGTGACGTTACCACGCTGTGCTTGCCATGGCGACCAGGGTGCTGTGACGTCACACGCTCGCTTTGACGTTTTAAATTCTATCATCTTTCTGGGTAACTAGGGGTCATGATCCAGTGCATATCCTGTTTTCTGAAAGCACTCACATAGAGGAAAATTGATCTTATACATTTTTTTGTGTCGTCACATAAAACCCAACAAATTTTTCGATTACACATTTACTGGAATACTCGTGTATTCCATTTTGAACTGGGGTGTGTTGGCCGCTAAAAATGCTTGTGAGTTTATCAGATCAAGTCTGGGACTCAGTGGGGGAGGTTCACCCAACCTCAGATTTTTAATCTGGAATGCTCTCTCAAGTTAGATTTCAAACCCAGAAAGTCAGAGCAATGACACCAATGCTGAGTTAACAACCCAAGATGGTGTTAGTAAATGTAAACAGCAGTTTATATTGAACATTTAATTTGTCATGCCGCCGTGCCACTCTGCACTACAGAGCACTGACTAATTTTGCTGTATTGCTAGTGATGCATGAATGACTGTACCTTACTAAGACAAAACAAATACTGTATTTCTTGCTTTTCTGACTGAGTGATGTGATTCTCAATCTATCAATTGTCCTTAGCGCAACATTTGTGTCATCATATGTCATCTGATCGATAACAATATTTGTTTTCATGTCAAGTTAAATGTAAGTTGTATTTGTTAAATATATTTTGCTGCATTTCTTTAAAATGTGACACGTTTGAAGTTCACAGAGTGCTCCTATCACTGGAAAACTTTCCCACTTAGTGTAAAAGGAGAAAGAGAGGAAAAGTTAGAGAGCTTGAACTTAATACAAGATACTTCCTTGTTTGTTGGCTGCTTGTTTAAAAATAGGTGAGCTTTCCACAATAAAATATTTAAATAAAGCAAAAATCAAAGGAAAGTATCAAGGAAAGCAGAAATAATCATGATCAATTATATCATGAACTTAAAAATTGAACACTCTCCCACATTCTCCTCATTCTTATGTTAGACAATAAACTCATGATGTCTTACAATTAGATGTGTCTCTATGTCCAAAAAAGTGGAGGGCACTCTACATTTACGGCTGCCAGTGGAACCAGGCCAATACTGTTTGACGACGTGATTGCTGATAAAGCCGCAGAATGAACTCTGAAGTGTACACGGCTATAGAAGACTGCAAATGCTTTTTTTAAAATTCCACCAGATCTGAAGAGGTCTGTGTTAATTTGACATCAGATTTCTGTGTATAGCTTATTTAAGTTTAACTTTTATAGAGTTAATTTTCTGAGTTGAGTATTTCACCTAAACAGTGGCTAAAACTCACGACAGCAATATAGACACCATCAAAATGTGATACCCATCCAGCTGATAATATTTAGTTTTATTAAAGTTTTTAATCACTATGGCTGCAAATGATCAAACGCTGTCTTGAATGACTTTTACCACCACAGTCCAGCAGAGGTCAGTATTTACTCAAAGTTTATCACTTCAACAACAACTGATGCTTTTATGGTTATGTCCAAACAACTTCTTATTACAGTTTTCTGAGGAGAGGCTTAAACTTCACAACTTCGTTAAAGGAGGATTTACATTCATTTGGCTTTATTTGCCAGTTTATAAGAATGTAACTGTTAAAAACTGACTGAGCCAGTGTCTTTATATTTTTGAATTTTTATTTCTTCGCCATGAAATTTCAAAATCAAAAGAAAAAACAAAACAAAAGATGATCAAAAATACAATATAAACTTCTGAAAATTAATACACAGATTTTTTTTTTTTTTTTTTTTAGATTTTCCTTACACAGGGCAAAAAACACTGAGCAAAGACCAAGTCCAGGTGGCTAGTGACTCTGCTTAGTCCTCTTTGCTTTTCCTAGGTCGCAGAATATGGTGTTTCACAAACGATGAGTCTCCCCCCCTGCTTTTATCTCTGATTGTATAACAGTTCACTAGTTAGGCATTTGCCAAAGACGTACAGTACAAAGTGCCCATTAACAAGTCCTGGAGCTAATATCTGTGTTGAAAAAACACAAGTGCAATCCAACACTTAGTATACAATATGCACATCCCACCCGGTTTTGACTCCCCATGAACAGGAGTCATCAGTCTATTGAGACTGATGGTGCGGATGGAAGAGAGACAAGAGTGGCTAACGGGGGAAAAACAAACCTGGAGAGCAAAATTGTTTTCGATCAATACCAAGTTCCCAGGCGGCAACGATGCAATGGTCAGGAAAGGTCGCCATCCACTGGAAACCCCAAACTGCTGCAGTTAACCAGTTCTAACTAAACATGTAACACCTGTAAAATAAACCCTTTTCTTCTTGTGCACACAGAATAGATAAATCTTTTCCTCCATTTGCTATTCGCTGGTTTTTGGGGGTTGTTTGCACTCTGAACTACATGGGCATTTATCGTTGCCGTCACGAGAAAAGGAAGTTTAAAAAAAACAAAACACTAATTTAAAAAAAAAAACAAACCTAAATCAGCAGGTGGGGAAAGAAAAAAAGTCCGATGATGGCTGAGGTGGCGTCTCTGGATTTAGCAAACAAATTTAAAAAAACAAAACAAAAAACAACAACTATGTACCCTGGTGAACTGGAGGGGGAGGGTCTTTTTGTCCCAGCTGGCAGGGGAAGTTAGTGATGCTGTGCTTCCTATGCCTACCACTCTTTCTTTTTCTCATCCATGGACACTCCACCAGGCCCAAGAGCCACCACCAACAGCAGGCCTCCAATGACTGACGTGGTCTGGAAGAAGTCATACTTGAGGAAGTCGTGCATGGGCTTGTAGGCGGGGATGGTCCAGAAAGCGTTGAAGTAGAAGTTGATAGCCAGAAGCCACACTACGAGGGTCAGTGCTGCTAACTTGGTTTTGAAACCAATGGCCACCAGGATGATGAGAGCTGTCCCCACCATGTTCTGCAGTATCTGTGGAAGAAGGCGAGTTCATATGAGAAGTGTGAAGGATTGCAATCTGTGCTGTAAATCTGTCAGGATGAGCCCACGTTATTAAGCATTTACTTAATATTTCTGATTTATTAATGTTTATACTACTAAGACAAAGTTTGAAGAACAACAAAAAAAGGCTACAGGACACTTTTAATCTACTTAGAGCAAATCATATATACCACCTTAAAACTTTAAAGTACACCCTGGGCTTTAGTTATTTAAGACTTAATCACAGCCAGTGGTTAACACATTGGCCTTGCAAAAAAAAAGCTCCCCAGTTTGGGACCCCCTGCCTTGGGTGGTGGGGGGGGGGGGGGGGGGGGGGGGGGGGGTTTACAAAGCAGTGTAGTCTTAGTGTCAGCCCCCAGATAAATGGGAAGATTGCATTAGGAAGGGCATCTGGCATAAAATGTGGACCAAATCAAATATGCGGATCCATCCGCTGTGGCAGCCCCTTGAGAAATAAAGGCTTGATTAAACTCTGTTGTGGGCATCGACATACACAGCTGAAGACATGATGGCTGAGTAGTCTTTTCTGTTATACTTAGTCCAGTGCCTGGGTGCATGCATAGTTGGGACATTTTAATGTAAATTCAATGCGGAGGAGTACAACAAAACAAGACAAAAACAAAACAGGCTGACACCCGCACAGACCTTCATCCTTACTGCCTCTGTCAGTGCGCCCCAGGGCAGCTGTGGCTACAATGTAGCTTGCCATCAATGGGTGGATGACTGTATGTAGTATAAAGCGCTTTGGGGTCCATAGGGAGTAAGTAAAGCGCTATACAAATACAGGCAATTTACCATTACTGTCATATGACAAAATTTACATCACTGTCACTGGTTCATAAAGTACAGTCAAAGCTTAAGGGAGAAGCTGAAAGTATCACACAATAGAATAAAACGTTTCTTTAAATCCAGGTGAGAACCCCTGATTCACATGCAGTACGTAATTAGACTGAGACATGAGGACATCTGCAATTTGAGGCAATGTTAATGATAATATTAAATCTCAGAAGAAAATAAGTGAAATTAAAGTACAGTAAGTATGAATGCACGCTCTTTCATGACCTCTTTTGCAGCGTGTTGATTACACATTTATGGCATCATGACAATAAAAACTGAGCAAACAGAGACTGAGTGTTGACTGTGATGACTGTGTGACCTTTGAGCAAATTTGAGTTCACCACAAATACCATTCTCTATAGAGGATAATGAACTAAAATGATATGTGACACAAATGTAAATGAAATACCGTACAATTGTGTGCATAATGAATATAATGTCCATACCTTCATTACTGTGTAATATCCGACTATTTGGACACATTTTATTGTGAATCTTTGGTCATTATTTACAGAAACGTACATGTTACCACCTGAGTTGATCAATACTAACGTGTAAAGATTAAGTAAATATCTAGCAGTCATTTTTAAGATTTCTGATGTCAAGTTTAAAACATGGTTTAGATGCAAACCAGTCAGTATGGTTCCTGCATTATTTAGAAATGCATATAAATATAATATGTATCATCTTGATCACCTGCCGTGGTAGTATGACATGAGCCTTAATGTATAGTTAATTCAAGGCTATGTCAATAAAACTCTTTTTAATGACAGGAAATCCATCTGTATGAAGCGGCTGGAGAACGTATGGGTATTTGATTGTGTCCGAACTCACAGAGAAGAAGCTGGAGTCGAAGTGTAACAGGGTCATGAACATGAGCACCAAGAGTACTCGACCGCCCAGCTGCATGTACTGCTTCGGTGAACTCTCTCCCATGGAGGGGACTCCAGCAAACATGCTTTTTCCTTCTGAACGAGATTCAGCCAGTAGCAGCAGCAGACCACCTCCAAGGGCCAGGTTTCTTGAAGAGGAGAGAGGACAGTTATTTTTGTACAGTGTCCTCAAATGAGCAGAAAAAATACATCCGTCTTAACTTGTCAAATGGTGACAATCCGATTGTTGTTTAATTAGCAGGGTAAGGGAACAACTCCATTAACTTATGCCTACTTGTATGGCCAGAACGTTTTTATTTTATTCTGAATAACACGAATGTTTCAGTTATCAACTTTGACTATTTTTCTGTTAATTATAGAGCTGATTTACTACATTATACTACAACTCTCTCATTTTTAAATGCTCACAAAATGCATAAACAGACAAACGTGGCACTATATTTAACAGATTTCTCCAGAGACCCATGATTCATCCAGCCTGGTGGTGTTTAAATCTAAATCACAGCTCTTCTCCACAGTAATTACAGTAATCCTGAGTGTTGGTGTCTGTTTGGAAACAGTGATGTGTTCTGATATAATGCCACTACGAGGAGATTAGACTTTCTATTCCTGCAATCCTACACTATATTTTTTTCCTTATTGATTAAACTGGTTCTAATTCAAGTTAAATTAAAATGTTATCAGAAGGCACCACAAAAAGCATCCGCTTCTGCTTCATCACTCGTGAACAAACTTGAATTGAAACAACATGTCAGTAAAAAGTGATGGCCGCTTTTGTTTGAAGTTTGATTTTGCCATGCATGATATTAAAGTTGTGTTTCAGTTCAGCACCCAGTGACACCTACCTCATCAAAAATTTAAGGTCCCATAAAATGCTGTATGCAACAGTCTGGTGGGAGAAAAAAAATTCAGATTAGACACAGTGAGATAAAAAGAAAGGAAATATAATACGACTGTTCTCACCTGTAGCGCTATGATCCCAAATAGTCCAAAGCAGGCATACTGTACAAAATTTCTACTGAGGATGAGGACACAACCACCTGTTTGGGCAAGGACAATGAGAGGAGTTAAGCCTTGAATGCTTCTCATATGGTCCATTCTTCTCTTTACGTTGCAAAATGCAATCATAAACCATAATTTGCAGTGCTTTATCAATATGATTATATTACATATTTGTGTTAGATTAACTTTGCTGTTAGAAAGGCAAGGCTTAGATGGTTTGGGAATGTGCAGTAGAGGGATAGTGGATATATTACAAAAAGGATGTTGAAGGAAAAGAGGAAATCCTCAGGGGAGGGTCAGGATGGATGTAGAGGGCCAATGTGGTAGATGTTTGGGATAGTATGAGGTGGAGGTAGATGAGCAGGAGAAAGACAAAATGTGGGACACATACTTTTTTTTTTTTTTTGCTCATACTGCTTTATGATTTCCTGCAAGAGTTGACCATGTGCAATTTACAAATAATCTCAGTGAGTCAAGGCCTCAGGCTTATCAAGTGCTCAGTTATGCAAAGTTTATTTTCTACTCTCAGCCATGTGTGATGTCAAAGAGTACAGACATGCTTAATATGGACACTGCAGGTACAAAGCACTGCCTGTTAGCACAGAAGCCCCAGTCATCTGCTGCTCAGATCTTCTGTTTGCGAAGGTGCAGCCAATCAAAAGGACAAACTATCGTAAAGGGAGGTGGAAAGAAATGACCTGTGTGGCTGCGCCAAAGCCCAGTATTAAATAAATAAGAATTATACTGAACCAGAAAGCATCCAAACCTACTATAGTACTCTGCAAAAGAAAATAATGTCTAGTTGGAAGCTGCCTAAAATCAAATGCTAAAGCTGTAGTCACGGAGGTTCAGGCTCAGGAGGTATAGCAGGCCTTCCACTCATTGGAAGGTTGGTGGTTCAATCCCTGGCTGGATTTAACCATTGTCAGAATTTAAAGACACTGAACTCCAAGTTGCTGAGTGACTGTGAGATAGAAAGAACTTAGACAAAAACAAAGTGTTTGTATGAATGGCTTTGAATGGGTGAATGAGACATGATTCAAACACTTTGAGTAGTCAAGTAGAGTAAAAAAAGCACTATACAAGAACGAGTCCATTATTGAGAAACACTCTAGAGAAAAACTATATTCTCTGGCTGGCAAGTAGTTGCTGGCCTTTGCTTTGTGAATTCAGTCCCAATGGGCAATTGCCAGGGTGTTGGCGACTGGTCTCTAGGTCTGCTTGACTGATGCCTGAAACTTATGCTATCGAAGTAATTCTATCATGATCTTTTTTGCATCATAAAAACATGTTTTTCTGTTTTTAAGTCAGTCCTCATTGAATTTGTCCACAATATGTATGAAAGGTCTAGAGTAACCAGATGCTTAAATCAAACCCTCTCTACAACAGCTACCACAAAAGTGAACATTATAGAGTTCATGAAGGAACATGTTTTGCAGGGGTATTGGAGTTATGCCTAATTAGAGTGGTGTACACTGGGAAGTAATGGTTCATGCTGAACAAATACTGTACTGATGCTTCCTGCTTCACTCGTAGTTTCAATACATGAACTAAACTATTTTTATTTATCTCATCAAAGAGCTAACATTAAAGATGTCACCTAGATTTGTTTGGCAATTTTAATTAGGACTGCTCCCGTTTACTCACCGAGCTGTCCAATGAGGTTAAGCAGCACAAAGCATGTAGCGAGAAAGTAGCCACAGTTCCAGGTTGCCTCAATGTAGTCTCGCTGCTCATTCCACTGGAACCACATGCGGATGCCATCTTCGAGGAAGGTGCTGATGAGACACAGACGAGCCAGGTGGGGCAGGTACTGTTTGGTTACCCGCAGGAACTGGAAAAGAGAGGAAAAATGACTGACAAGCTCCGAAGAGGGATGGAAAGAGGTCATTTTGATTATGCTATATTATATAAATATAATTCAATGTCACCAAGCCTTAAAATCCACTAAAAAGTTCCCTAAAGGCTCTTTAAATAAATATATACTTACCTGCTAACAGTCAAACACACCACTGTGCGGGAGACGCCACTGTCTAATTAGAGCTGCGCAACTAATTGAATTTCATCTGGGCATGGTTATTATAATAAGATAATCAAGACAAAACATTTATTGTGCCACACCCAAATTTAGTCCCCTCCAGACTGTGGAAGGCTGGTTGTAATTTTTTTTTAAAGATTAGTGTGGTAGTATGCCAAAAATCACTAGCAATATTTTTCTATAATCAGCACTCCAAAAAACATTAAATAAAAGATGAAGATGTTACACTCTATATCAGGGTTGGGCAATCAATTATCTCAAGGGGCTATGTGAGAAACGGGGACTGGTTTGAAGCGCCACACCAATAAGCTGAACTCAAGTTTGCTCAATATTAATTTGATCTCTTTATATAAACTGCTACTGGTAAGAGCAGATGTTATAGTGGTTGCCCCTGGGGGATACCCCTGCTCTAGATGTTCTTGCCTCACAAATGAATCTTGTTGAGCATCTAATAGAACATAAAGCTAATCAAACTGACTTCAAAGGTGTGAGAGTCTCATACATGGAAATAACAGAATTACTGTTAGACATTTCATCACAGCACAGCTTTGTTCAACTAAAAAGTATTTCTTCAAAGACAAACTGTGATGAACATTTAAACAAAACACAAATTAAGTAACTGAGGCTCTTCTCTCAAGAATTCATGTAGATCTCAGACACTACAGCCACACAGCAGAGCAGAAATGGCCTGCCCTCTGGCCCGCCTATTCATCAGTCCACATCAGCACAGTCAGATCTCAGCAGCCTATCAGCATCCACCAACTCCCACTCTGACTGCTGTGCGAGACATGAATGGGCCAGCTTGGAGCCAATCCTAACAAGCCCAAAGGTTGCTGCAACAGCACAGAAATACACTATTTCGAAGTGTTAAGTCTGGGTAAAATGCTAGCTCAGTACTCATTAGTGAGGGATGTGCCCCTTGCATTGAGCTTCAGTGAGCTTCCCACAAGGCAAACAAATCAGATGGTGTGTACTTTTCCCATGTAATCTTTCACAACACACAGCACTCGTGATGGCCAAATATAAATCAATCAGGTGTTATGAAATTAGGGAACATTTTCTGGGATTTGGACTGAGTTCAGTCAACACGAAGGGCCGTAAACGTATGCAGAACTGGCTCCATGATATTTGATTACTTTGAACTTCTTTATCTGTGCTCTGCTTTGCAAAAACATGAGATCAGTAACCTACAGCACAGAGAGCTCAACGTTTTGAAGGAACAAGGAAGATATAAAACCATATACGTGGAGAGGATGGTCCCCAGTGGTTGCAAAACAAGGGTCAAGAGGCTACCTGAACGCTTATCTTGGCATCAGCTCATGTCAAGTTGGTTGTAATCGCATGAATATAAATAACAGAGAAAAGCCAAAGCAAGGTATAGAAGCACAGATGCGGTTGGTGTAATAGAGAAAATATCAGCGATGCTAAGCACTAAGAGGGCTAACTGAGTAACGTGTTAGGGTTAGCCCACAACTTTGGAGCCATCATAAGTGATTTCACGACAGCAGTCTGGCAACATAATAATGTTAATAACCCGTATGGCTAGAAGCAAGCCGAATAACTGACACAATGAAGGAACAACCAAATTTGCTCCTGTCACCCAGCTCTTTCTTAGTCAATTTAGCTACCAGTTTCATCTGGTCGGTGTGACTCAATATTGCTATCAAACCCATCCCGACACACATGACAGGCATCTCCAGCATTTGTCACCCAAATTAAAACAAGAGTTGAAGCCGTCGGCAGGAACGCAGAAAGAGTAGCCGACAGACGACAAGAAGAAACGGTTAACTTCATTCTGCACAAACTAGTTAGCAGCTAACCTGCTAGCAGCGGCTAGCGGTGCGAGCTGCCGTGCGGGGAAACAATCAAGTTACCTGGTCTGCCACGTCTTCAGCGGTGTTCATAAGATCCTCCTGCCCCATATTCGAGTAATATTACCAGCTGTAATGTTTAAGGCTCGGCGCAACACGGCTTCGGTGCGTTGATTTTTTTTCCGCAGGCTGCGCTCGCTCTGTTCCTGCCACTGTTAACGTTATTTACTTGAAGATTTCCCGACTGCCTGGACGCAGAGAAAGGCCGCCTCCGCCCCACAATGCCCTGCGATTTGACGAGCGAGACGGAGCGAGCCCCCCTACATGGCACTGCAACCGCTGTGTGCCACGTATACCGATCCGTACGGGGTCCTCCGCGCCGCCGCTGGGCATTGTTTACGGCTGTACACAAGTAAACAAGCGCTGCTTTACAGCCCCAAACCCACCTGATGTTAATATCACTATAAGCTGTTAGTTAGACCGTTTCCCTTAGACAGTCATACCTCTGTGCTTTTAAAATTTCTTTCTGATAATTAATCTTTTAGAGATATGGTTATAGTTTGTATGTAAACTGTCTAATAGGTTCTGTAAAAAGATAACATATTTAAAATACTACTAATCTATACAATATAAGCTGAGTTAAACAATTTTATTACACTTAATTTCAACACTGAGCAAAGTTTAAGTAACCGTCAGAGAAATTATATTTAAATCAATTTGTTTAGTAGATAATTAAAAGAAAAATAATAATATATATTGGGATTTTTTGTTTGATTTTGTTTTCAGATGTTTTGCCGTATTTTCAGGTACTAGGAGGCACCTGTAAAAACTGATTCAGCAGTTCTGGATATAAATTTGACAGGTCTGTAAAAGACCATTTTAGTTTAGGCATACTCTAGTGGCTTTAAAGGCTATTTAATTATTTTAATAGTGAGATCATACAGTGAGCCGTCATCTCCTGTGAGATATTAACAGTCACGTATGGTAAAGTTACATACACTCATGATGAGCATGAATGTCATGGGAAGTTTTGTTTTTGATCTCTTTGAACTATTCTTTACCCAGAGTGGAATTAATGTTTGTACAGCATACATCTTTAATATTTTTCTTTAAAAAAACAAAAAACAAAACAAGAAATGGCTGCACAAGTTTGAATTTATTTGGGATTTTTTTCTGCTAAATATACAGGCAGAATACGTACTCTTCCCCCCCCCCCCCCCAACTAATATTTGGTTAAATGTTCCTTAGCAAGTTTTATCTTATCTGGTAACTATTAACAGGTTCTAACCACTTTTGCTGACACAATTAGACACAATTATTAAGATTTCATTTAAATTGGTTGGTTTCCAGGCAAATGCACAAATGTTTTTGAGTTTGAGGCTTTGGCAAGGCAAATCCAGAACTTTAACGTTAACCTGCTTTATCCATTCAAAAACCAGCTTTGATGTGTGTTAGGGATCGTTGTCCAAATTTCAACTGTTTGGTTTTGAAGTGAAGTTGTTTGGAAGTAGTCCTTCTTCATTATTCCATCCACTTTGTGCAATGTACCAGTACCACTGGCCGCAAAACAGCCCCAGAGCACGATGCTACCATCAACATGCTTGACAGCTGGTACAGTCTTCTTAGTTTTGGAAGCTTCACCTTTACCCCTCTAAAATAAATCTTTGCAGGTTTTTTTGTTAAAGTAGTGACACATTTGAATAAGTCGTATTAACCATACAGTTGTCTGAACTGATGATCCTCAAATCTGCAGTTGTTTAAAATGGCTTCAGGAGACCGTCCCAACTTGTGTAAATCTACAGCTGTCCTTCTTAGACCTTCACCGAGCTCCTTGTTCCCATTGTTCTGAGTATTGGTTAATCCAGTGAATGTCAAAGAAATCCTCCTTATTCAGATACTACCAGTTTTAGGCCATCATGATCACTAAACAGATGAACCTTTAGTACCACTTATTTCAATACTATTAACTGACTTTATGTATCTAATTGAGCCTGTATGTATACCCCTGTGTGGTATACAGCCCTATGTGGATTAGAGAAAATCCAAAACAAATTCGAACTTGTTTACCCAACTCAAGTCCTCGATGAATATATGTAAACTTCTGACCATGACTTTAGATGTACATATAAGGTTCAAATTACTTTATTTACACTAAGATTACAGCAGAGACTTACGATTAGGAATCTTCAACATCTTGGTGATAATACACCTGTGTGGCTCATCGATAACCAGATTCCCAACCTTCAGTTCCACAGTACAGAGGGAAATTAACAATAAGACCCCTGATTCTTTGCTGTTAAATTTTGTAAAAACTCTAAAACTAAACTGTACATTAAATGAGACGGATTAATAAGCAATAACTTATTGTGGTGCTCCATATAGAGCAACAACAGTCCATCATTGGTGAAGCTTATTGCAGCACTAGAACAAGATCTGTTCTCGCTTCCTTAAAAGTCATATAAAAAACTGTGACCGAAAATGTTTCATTTTCCATCTTTAGCTGCAAATCTGTGTTGAAGAAAATTTTGCATCCTGAGTGCACAACAACCAGTAAAATCAGATCTCGATGGTCAGATAAATCTCTGTTTTCGTGGAAAAGATGCAGATGTGTTGTGTGTAGTTGCTGAAGTTTGTCGTATGATATCAAGTTGGAAACCTAACAGAATAATTTGAAGCATTTTTTAGGTTAAAAATTGGAGTAAATGTTTTTTTAAAAAAAGACAGACAGTTCTTGCAAATTCAAACAGAGTTATATTTTACACTAGTGCAGATGAATGCAAACCAGAAAACACACCTTATCTAGTCCAAAGGAACTTTCAAACACATTTTCTATGCGTCATGTAAATCAGCCTTCGTTGGACCAGTGGAACTCAGGAACCAAAAACATCCTCGCGAAATAGATGTTGAAGGGTCAGGCTGATTCTGACACAGGAATAACACTCCAAACTAGATGTCGTGGAAGGGTATATAAAAATACTCTTCATATGGGGGTTTGGATTTTACTTTCCATTTTGGGCTTTTCTGCGTTTCTTTTTCATTTTGCTTGATCTCCAGCTGTTATTTCTTTGTTTCTTATGAAATCCACCACCCTGAGCCTGAAAGAGAAAAAGACAAATAGCATAAACAGCATGAAAGCATGGACCCATCCTGCCTCAACAGTTCAGGCTGGTGGTGGTGTAGGAAATTTTCTATGCACACTATGGGCCCCATAGGACAAATTAAGCACCACGCTAACCATATCCACCCCTTTATGACCACAATGTACCCATCTTGTGATGGCTGATTTCAGCAGGATAACAAACCACGTCACAAAGCTGCAATCATTTTAAACTGGTTTTCTGAACATGACAATGAGTTCACTGTACTCAAACCGCTTCCAAAGTCACCAGATCTCAACCCAACAGAGCATCTTTGGAACTTGGTTGACCAGAACATTCACATCACAAATGTGCAGCCAATGAATGTGCAGCAACTATGTGATGCTATTATGTCAACATGGACCAAAATCACTGAGGAAGGTTTCCGGCACATTGAGAATCTATACCATGAAGAATTAAGGCCGTTCCAAAGGCAAAAGGGGAATAAACTCAGTAAGTGTACCTAATAAAGTGTCAGGCGAGTGTATATTATTCCACAGACCTTTTTGCGTTTCTGCACCGCCTGTTTTTCAACCTCCATTTCTTCATCCTCATCTGTCTGAAAGTCATCTTCCTCCTCTTCCCTTCCATCCTCTATACTTTCTTCTGCTTGGTTTTTCAAAGTGAACATGGAGGCTGTGGACAAATACACGGTGTTACAGAGCAGTAAAACAGGCCCACTGCAAGAGTTTCACTAATCTGTGTCGTTATATGTGGATTCAATGGAGAACCAGTCATGTAAAACTCGACAATTATCCTGACTAATATTGGTTCTTCTGATGGACAGTGTGCTTCTCCTGAAATCAGTGGTCAAATGAATCTAATGTGTGTAGATGGGAGATACTGACGGGGGTAGAGGTCGCTCATGCTGTCCTCAGAGTCACTATGACCGTCATCACTGGATGAGGGTTCCCACGTGCTGCTTGAATGCTTGGAAGGGTTTCCTCGACCGCCCTCCTCTTCAGTGTCTCTGGGCCTTTTCTGTGTCAGTCTGGTTGGAACGAATTCAATCCCCTGCTTCACACATTCTTCATCTAGAGAAGGCATAAGGCAGTTGTGTTAGCCATCACATTAACAGTGTAACTATACAACAACCCATACCCTCAGTGTTTTATGCATACTAATATATCAAGTCTGCATTTACTGACATTTTCTCACCTTCTGATTATTTATTTATGTAACAAATGACAGATTGTGGTATTGTTTCCTTCCCGTTATGCAATTTAAACTTTGATTCTTTCAGCTAATTCTATTTTTCTGCAATCTTACTACTGTGAACTCACCAAAAAAATAAATTAAAAAAATTGCCAAATATGTCAGACTACATTGGTCTGAGCAAATTAAGCACGATTGGTATCTGCAAAAAAGTGCTAACAAATGAATAAGCTCATCAGATAGCTTTGCTTTCCTTCCTGAGAGATGGCTATCACACAAGAAGTCTGACTCCTGAGATGAATAACATCCTGAGTGTTTACACTACAGGAAAGGTGCACATGGAGAGATAAGTGATGCACTGACATTTAGAGAGGGCTTTCTTGAAGCGTTTTCCGTTGACGTGCCTTAAGACGTGGTGCGGCTGCCGGTTGAGATGTCGAAGGGTCAGCTTACAGAAGAGCTGATTGCTAGAGGACAAACAAATACATACATTACATCAGAGAATGCACTTTGATCTATATGGCATCAGAAAATTACTCAGCTGTAGTTACTAAAATCACTTGTTGGGCAAGCAAACATGTCCTTACGGTTGCTTTGTGCTTGGCACGATGTGTGGCTCATACTGGCTGTAGTTGAACTCTGCTGCAGCACTCAGTTTCTCATATTTCTTCCCCTCAGTGAATTTCTGCAGCTCGGCCAATTTGCAGGGAAACTCGTGGCCATTTAGAGTACATTTGATCTGAAAAAGTACAAAATCGAAGGTATGAATAGGGCGTTTTTATTGGCGTTAATGTTTTGGTCAGTAGAGGTCGGTGGATCAATCCAAATATCGCTAGCATTGATACTGGCAACAGACTGACACTAGTGCAAAAGGATCGATACTTTCTTTCTATCCACTGTAGCTCATTGTGTTAAATTGATGATAATTCTTATCATAAATCATGACACGCTGCTCTCCCTGGGATAAGCTGCCTTTATAAGTTCCAAGTATCGGCGATACTGGCTCTGTATTAACTTGTTATCTGATCGACACCATAAATGGCAGTATTGCACACCGCTGTTGAGCACTCTTTAGCAATCACAACATCTGAACACCTGGCTCGTGCTAGATCAATTTGCAGGTTAGCATCACGTTCGACATCAGCTCACACGAAGTGCACGTGTGACGTGGAGAAATCTGCTCGCTAACCTTTTTACCGCCTGTGAGCTGAAGAAAGGGGTGATTCAGGAGGAACTCTCTTAGGTCCGCAGGTAACTCATCCATAGTTTAGAAACACTTCAAAACAGCTCGTTCAGCGTGTTGACGAGGACAACGCTTCAACAAGGAAGCTCCCAACACGTGGGCTGACTGCGCAGACTCTGTTGTGTGATCTTGGCGCCATCCAGCGATCTAATCAAGTAAAACCCATCTTACACGAAGTTAGCCATTCACCTCTCTCATTTGGCATCAGGCGATCCTTTTATCGAACCACCGGTGTGATTAAACAAAAGCAGACAATTGTCTGCAAGAAATAATGTCCACGGTCCTTGATATACTCCCCTCCCCTTTTTTGCTACCTTTAAGAAACTAAACCTTAATCGGCTTAAGTAAGGTGACAACAGAGCCCAGTCAGCTGACTGCCACCATCTGACAGGTCTGAGAGCATTACGGAAGACAGACAGCCCACTCTGCTTGGATTTCATAAAACTACAGAGTAGCCGGCATATGAGCGCATGCGTGAGCTTTGAATTAAAGTTCATAAATCAGTAAAGTAGACACCTGTAAAAGTAAATAAAACTATTTTATAAATCTTCCTAGCATGGCTAGTTTAGCACATTTGTTTTACTCGACTAGTCACTAGAGACTGTGCACAGAGTGAGTCATCTCGCTTTGGAACCAAAACCACGCCCACATTTCTCCCACAATTCCCTGGTTCCGTAAACAAATATCGGAAGCTAGCTGTTTGAGATGTCGTGCATACTGTGAATTAAAATCTGACAATAGAGCTAAAGTAGAACCCAGACAGCGCTGTTGGTGTTACTTACAATTACATTAAGAGCGTTTAGTAATGCTACTGAGCTAGCTGGCTAGCTTAATAGCATAACTGACGATATTTAAGGTTCCTACTGTTTCTTAAGTACACGTGAATATAAATATATATATATATAACAATGTCTGGACCAAATGGAGATCCAAACATTTCTGCGGACGATGGTATTATAAACGACGAAGATGATTTCGGCGAAGAAGGTAAAACAACAAAAGCTTTCATTGTAACTGATGTTAGCAATCATTAGAGCCGCAGGGTCGCTTCAGTGATTGTTAGAACAAACACTAGTTAGTTTTTGGTTAATTTTAATTACCTATGCGGGTATTTGTGGGCGTGATTTAGATTTATGTAAAAAGAAAATTAAGTCCATCCTTAAAACTTTTGTATGAATCAATTGGGTGATTAGCAGCCATGTTCAATAAAATGAAGCAACTGTAAAGATTCATGGGCCAAAGTTCCTCCAAAACAATGTAGGACACTGAGAAGGTCATACAGAAAACAGTGACTTCTGCTTAAGAGGTTTCTAAAAACTGTTGAATCATGGGTTGTGCTTAGTGCTTCACAGGCCTGCACAGAGTCAGAAAATGTTCAGAATAGGTGTCACAGTAACTACACTCAACATTCACCTTCATGTAAACATCCCTGCCTGACTAAACACCCGCACCAGTGCCTCTTCATGGCGGTTGTGTTGTCAAATAAATATGGACCTTCATATTTTTCTTAAGTGCAGTTAACTAAAGTGGTTTTCATATTTGCCTCATTTTCAATTTTAGTTTCTTTAATAACCTTGGTGATGAATAATGGACTGTTAAATTGCTGGGAGAAACCATGGGGTGACCCCATGGTTTCCCTAGAAAACCAATGGGGTCAGATCTGACCCCATGGGTTCTCTAGGGTTAAAAAAACAAACAAAAGGTAACTGAAGCCAAAAACTGTCAACTTTCATAGCATTATCCTGTCTTTCATTGATAACAATATAAATTAAATTTATATGATCAAAAACTGTTAAACTCTTTATTCAGTTGTTGCTCTTTAAATTGCCAATTTAAATTGTGCTCGTCCACAGAGTACTCTGCCATCAACAACATGCTAGATCAGATCAACTCTTACCTCGATGACCTGGAAGAGCGGAACGACGCTCTTAATGGCAAACTGCACGAACTGATGGAGTCAAATCGGCAAGCTCGACTGGAATTCAGAGCCCAGTTGTTGGGCCCCCCAAAGGAGGAGGATGTGGAGGAGCACTGTCCCGCAGCAGATGGGGAGTCCTCCTCAACCAGCAAGGAGGACATAAACGAGGATAAAGAAGGCTTGCAAATGAATGACATTAATATTTAGATCAGGAGGTTAAATTAAGGAAAAAGCCGGGATAGAAATACTATGAAAGGTGACTCAACTCCTGAAAGCTCTCATTTGGACTAGTGACCCTTTATCTTCATAGTTGACGCTCACATCAGCAGGCGTGTGCGATAGATTACATCTCCTCCTTTGCAGAGCTCATTCCGGTTTCTCCTTTGGCAATGTGCTGATGTTCTGGTAACTAACCTCAAACAGCTTCTCATGCAAGCTGGATGTTACATCAACTTCTTTAATTTCACTGCAGACTTTATAAATCTAAAGCCAGATGTGCCGCTTTGTATTGGGAAGAAAAGGCTCTGTAGAGATTTGTACAGGATTATGTGGGAGGTCACAATGCCAAGTTCTAAAGCAAGAAAACGACTAAATATATATATTTTTAAAGTTGGTATTAAAACGTGGTCTTTGATAAACAAGGTTCAAACTACAGGATCAACCTTAAATCTTTCCAGATTCTGGACCTAAATATTGTTTTGATACAGATTTCATATCAAAAACTTCTCAAGCATTTAAGTCAGTCCTTGTTAAACAGAGAAAGACTCCAATTGAACTTCCTCAAGTGTTTCATCGCATTAGCTTTGCAAACCCTCCCAAAAAGTAAATAGGAAGCATTCGACACTCATATGTATTATAATGCTTGTTGTGCATCCTAACTGTAAACGCTGTGCTGTGTTCAGTGTCTGTTAAGTGTGAGCTGTAAAATAAAAAAAACCCCGAAACATTGGAATTATGAGACATTTTTAATATAAATTAAGATGACTCCCAAACAGAAAACAAACATCCAAAAATACAATAAACTTCCAGCAGTTAGAAAACATCACCAGTTTGTTCATCTCAATTTGTCAGTAGCTGAATAAAAATACAATAAGAAACGTACAGCTTTGTTTGAAGTCATCCTTTACATGCCCTTTTTTTTGCCTCTCCCTCTCTCTGTTCTGTTTCAGAGCTTAAAAGCACAGATTAGATCACGTCTCCTTCACTCAGAGAGAATACAACACTAATCATGTGACAGTCGCTGACGTGACTACAAGGGTTGCTACGTATGTCAGTCAGTCCTCTGTGGTTGATAATAGGTTTCTCTAAAACACAGGGTGAAATGTTTCCAGAGCAGAGCGCTGGTTATGATGAAGGAAGTGGTGCTTCCTATTTCACCCTCACCTGTGAGTAACACCTCTGGATAATCTACAGGACTCTTTGCTACATTTTAACTGATAGTTTTGTACTATCGCCCAACTGTGTTTCTATCCTTGGTACAGCAACTAAAATAAAATGATGGTAAACTGGAGTCAAATAAGCACCAACTTAAAACAATGACATTGGGCTGTGAATGCTTTTAAAAAGGATGAGTGGAAAACATAATTGTTTTTATCTAAATGTAGCCTGTGCCATCGATTCTGACCTGGAGGCGACAGCAGAGCGTTTAAACTGAAAAACAAGATGTAGACAAAGTGCATGCAGCCTTATGCAAACGAGAAGAATCGTCATTTAGATTAAGTGCCTTACTGCTATAAGAGAAGCCTTTTATTTTTGGCTGCCGACGGCCTTTTAAAAATACACACACTCTTCACCGGACTATATTTTGACAAAGGGTGTCCATTACCACATTCGGCTCTTACAAACTGCTTTCAGTGTGAAGGGAACTACTGCTGACTGCCTTGTTCTTTTTGTTGCCCAAAACATAATCAGCAACATCAAATTAAACCCAAAATCCCAGCCATTCATAAAAAAAGAAGATAAAATGCTGTGAACCAGGCTGCGATCAGATCCAAGATTCAGCTTTTTTTCTTCACTCAGTCCATGTGCCACTAAGACCTGTTTGTTTTAAAACAAATGTTGACACCTGCTCAAGTATGCAGTGTGCTTACATTCTACATTTCACCATGTGCTATGTGTGATTAGCCAGTGTCTCCACTTTACCATCAGTCCAGTCTTTTATACTGGTAGGTTGTACTAACCATCAGTCACCTAGCTAGCCAGAGAATTAGCGTAAAAAAAATAAAATAAAGAAAAGCTGATAATGAGCCATCTAAGACTTCCGATTCTTGAGGACAACAGGGTGGGAAATTAGCACTTTAGCGAGCAGTCTTAATTTTAAATGTCACTGGAGGAATTCAGCTTAGGAAGAAAAGAGTAAAAATCAAAACCAAACTATGGATTCGTCTAGATCTGCAAATTTGATTGTATATTAAAACTTGCATTTAGCTTCTTTTTTTTTTTTGCAACCAAGCAGCATTTCCTAATTCCAAACTACATCCTTCATGTATACAGTAAAAGTCACAATACCCTTTGTTTTTTTTAGTTAGTATGCAAACAACACTATGTGCAGTTTTAATTCAGCACAGCAAATATTAGGTTTTAAATAATACAATGCCTGAACCAATGCACAGATTTGGAATGATAGAATGATAAAGCCAATTAAGCTTCAATGGGACCATGGGCCATTATATCCAAAGATATATATATTTTATATATACTTTCCTGTCACCCGTTGAAGCAACAGCCTCTCTATGAATTTCTGTAGTAGTGTGACTACACAAATAAGCACAATCTGCTTAGTTGCAGTTTTCCAGAGACCAAAGTACGGGAATCAGTTTAAAGAGGGCATCAAATACAAGGATGTTCTCGTTGTTAAAAAAAAAAAAAAAAAGGAAAATAAAAAGGTCTATTTAGTTATTCTGATTATACTGATACTAAACACAAAGTTCAGTATCTACTTCATCTTTTTTTATTTTTGACTACATGACTTTATAATAATGTGTAATCTGATAGTGATGGCTGACGCTGGCCCACATTTTCCAACTGAAAGCCAAAATTAAAAGCTTCGCCCGCAACTGTGTTAATTTCACACCCTGGGAGAGCGATTCACATGAGAAGTCCTGTTCCTCTGTGCATTTAATTCCAACTTTCCAGTGCGGTGAGGAGCTCGACTGCCAACTCCTTGGTCTCTGTTCCATGAAAGCACCTCTTTAGTCACATCCTGTCAGTGGTTGTGATTGTACCTGTTTCTTTTCTGTGCACATTATGTCCTCATCGCCTGTTTGCCGCCCTTCCCGACCTGCGTCTGGGTGTGGCTTTTGCTTTCCCCGTCCCAATCTTTTTCCCCTGGGTTGCAGGGGCTTCTTTCTCCTCCAACTCTTCATTGACATCCTCTGCAGCGGCTGACGGCTCAGAGTCCATGTCCACACTACTGCTGGCGGGCACCTCAGCAGGGGATGTGTCCATGTTGCTAGTGATGGTTGCTGAGGTGGTAGACAAGTCCTCTGAGGTTGCCTCAGGTTCGGCCGGCTTTCCCTTTTGCTTGCCCCGTATCTGCACTTTAAGTTGGGTGAGCGTGACGACGGGCTGCAAGGATTTAAGGTTCGTCGCTAAATCTGTGTCATCAGAGAGTAGATTTTTATCCGAACAGTCTGAGGCAGTTTCATTTATGTGCACGAGCCCGTCAGCAGGTTGGACAGATTCTCTCGAGTCTTCAGCATCTTCACCTTTTCGACTCACCAAGACTCTGTACCTCTGTGGGGGAAAAAAAACCCAGCATAAAAATACTGGATTATGCCTCTAGATATACACTCATGCAGCTTGTTTCCCCGGCAGATTAATGTACACACTGGCCTTTTAAGAGCTCACGTATGCCTAGATTAAGGCTGGAGTTATGCAATTTAAAAAAATAATAATAATAATTCAAAACACAACTGAATGCAAATAGTAATGTTGTTATCTTTAAGCTTAAAACTTAAACCGACAAACCTTAAGATTCTCAAAGTGCTGCAGTGATTTGCAGTGGCTGTGCAGGGCAGAAGACTCAAAGTTGTAAAACTTGTTGCAAAGCTTGCAGATAAAACCTGCGACTGGAATTAAAAACCTGGACCCTGTGACGAAGGAAATGAGAAACTAAACATCACAAAGATACTAAATATCAGAGAAGAGAAAGCAGGAGTGGAAAAAAAACACAGGAGTGCCTCTCTCACCATAGACTGTGTCAGGGTCATACTGCTCATCACTGGACACGTCGTTTAGAGTCGCTTCTTTAAGGGAGGACCAGCCGTCCTGCATCAGTGAAATGTGTTACTGCAGAGATTATCTTAAACCAGTTCTGAACCAAGGGTTGTACATTTGCCAATCATCTCACTGAAGGAAATCACCAACAATAATTTATATGCAGCTCACCTCTCCATCTCCTTGATTACTCAATCCTTCCTCCTCCTCAGTCCCCCCCTCTGTTTCTAATGAAAAACCTTCTGTGCCCAATGAAGCAAGTTTGGCGAAGGCCTCACAATCCTTTTCCTGGAGCTAGAAATGAGAAAACTGAAGTGAGAATTTTACCTCATCTATGTATACAAACTCGATTAGTCTCTATATAGTTATGAATATAAATAGTTGTGAATATAAATGTATTGTATTTGGCAAAAGAAGCTTTTCTTTACTGGAACACTGGTGATTTTCCTTTGGGGAGGTCAAAACCTCTCTCATGTGTGCCAAAACTTTCTAAATAAAGAAACATCTTTTCCTCTGGGAAAACATTTGTTGATGTGTAAAAGAAAGGATTTCTTTCCCACCTTCTGTCTGTGTTCCTGGGACTGCAAGTGCTCCAAAAACATCTGGGAGTTCTTGAAGTGTTTCTTGCAGATGGCACAGGAGGACATGTCTGTTTTACTGGCAAGCTGAGGACATGGAGCAGAGCATTTTCAACACTACTCAAAATATTTTCTAATATTTCTTGAACTTTACTTTTGCGCTATGTAGTGAGAAACTGATGTACCTTGTGTTCCTCTGTGCGACGGTGGTCGGCGATGCTACTCGTGAAGTGTGTGAGACAGGTGGCACACCAACGCTTCAAGTCTTTCTTCTCCCTGCAATGAACACAGAACATCCTTCGTAAGGGTCGTCCTCTACTTTCAAACTTAATATGACACACAGGAGGAAGGAGGTGGTCTCTGAAGGGGTTTAATTAAAACATGTGCAAATATGCCACACCTTTTAAAGCTGCTATGCTTTTCATAAAAAAATCTGCATATAACTGACCCATCTTTGTTTGCTCCCTGTAGAGACTCCTGCACCCGTGGCAGCAGGGTGACGAGGCAGGCGTTGCTCATGTGTTGGATCTCCATCATCCTCTGCTGGTGGGAAATGCTGTTCATATGACTCCTGAAGTTCTAGCACACAAAGGGAAGAACATTAATGACAAAAGAGTGGAATATTATTATTAATGCTTACCATTAACCTACTTGCTGGTTGTGGCAGGTGATGCTGCAAAGATAACAGTAGAACTTGTTGGAGCCCTCTGCCACACCCTCCTCCTCTTCATCCTGGCTCTCAGGCAAAGCTACAGGGGCATCTTTGCTCTGTGAAGTTTCCTCTGCTGGTAAATTAACCTGCCGGTCACCCTCACTAGGCCTGCCAGAGGGGGACGGGGCTGACGAACAGCCATGCACCTACAAAGAAGAACCACAAGTGTTGAACTTTTATGAAAAATGTATAAAAATCAACAAGACTTTAGTTCTTTAGGTACATGAAAAACAATATGTTCTCTATGACCTGAACATCAAAAACAAAAGGCTCCTCTCACCTCACCAACTTTGGTCTCCTCGAGTGCGTCGACAATGTCTGATCCTGTTCTGGAGCCACTTTCTTCCAGAGCGATGCGTTCTTGTGATAAAGAGACACCCAATAAGAGTTCATCTCAAAAGACCCCAACAATAACACAGAGTACTGTGTAAAGGTCTTGAATCACCCCTCATTTCTTTATATTTTGGTCAGGAAATGGGTGCAGCATTTTAACTGAAACGTGTACATATAGACATGAAAATGCAGTATATAAGGCAAGAACAGAGTTTGTACAACTCTAATGAGCCTGAAAGTCAATATTTGGTTTGAAAACTTTTATTCTTGAACACAACCTGAACTTTCTTAGGCAGCTTTCTTGTAATTTCTTTTTTACCTTCAGGGTGGACATCCTCTGTGTTGTTGCTACACTCCGAGGAAAGAGCTTCCCCATCTATGTTTGCTGTAGTGACGGCCTCGGCAGCTCCCTGTTCTGTGGGCTTCTCCGACCTGAGAAGACAAGAAAAAAGCATTTCTGTTTAGCAAAGTTTCACCATTTTTTTAATGCTATGAATTTCAAATAACTGAGTAAGAAAAAGAACACATTTATAAATTTGTTTTTTGCCTTCTTAAAACCGGTGAGAGGAAAAAAACAAAAAAACAAAAAACAAAACGTAGCTACAGTGGACCCCCATTTCTTTCCTTTTTTGGTCAAATACAAGAAATTACATTTTCCAGAAATAGAGAGTGCAGTTTTCTAATACAGCTAGCAGCAATAAACTGGCTTTCCCCACCATTCTGTCCTCTTTTTCTTCACTGCAGGCTCTTCAAGTTGCTCCTCAGATAGTTGTGTTGGCCCATCCAGTCCTCCCGTAGCGCCATCTGTGGGTGAAAAACACAAACCAAAAGGAAAAAGAAAATATTTAACTCTGATATTCTTCAAGTACTTTGTACAAAAAGTTTAAATTCACATGGCATTTAGCTAACACTATACCTCAGCTTCCATCCTAACTAATTACTATGTTTCTGGTATGGATGAATTGCAGCTCTACCTGCTTGAGTCTTGCCATTAGCTCCAGTGGTACTGCTAGCTGCTGCTGGTTGCTCATCTGAGCTCCCTGCTGCCATCTGCTCACTGTCCCGCTTCCGGTCTGGCTGTCGATTTGCAGCATCCTACTCAGAGACAGATCACATGAAAACTAGAAAATAATGATCCATCGTAGCCGAAAAACTTTATCTACGCAGTTTTTTTGAGGGATACATTCCTGAAACATTGTGTAAATATGTGCACTGACTCTATAGTGCACCTACTTATTTGTCGAGAATAAATGGAAATCCTGATTCTTATCATTTGTCATATATTCACACTGCTTACAACAAAGATAATTACACTAACACAAATAATCAAAAACATGCTGTACTGTCCAACCCTGATCACTCGGATGGTAATCTGAGCTCACTCAAAAACCCACACAATGAACACAGTAACTGCAATACCGCTGTTATAAATACCGCGGAAGAAGAAGAAGAAGAGGATGCTGAGGAGGTGGTGGTGTTGTTGTTGTTGAAGTAGCGGGGATGTGGGTGGAAGGGTCGTGCAGCTGGGAAACCCATGATGGGAGACTTGATAGCCATGCCCATGGGAACCGGCCCGAGCAGGGACGACCTGTTCCCTGCTGTGAAGAACTGCCGAAACTGCTGCCCACCCATCCCAAAGCCCCGCATGTTACCTGCACGCAAGTACAACAAGAAAGGAAAAAAGGAAACTAATTATTATAAGGGCTTGCTTTAAATAAAAAACAATATACATGAAAATGTCACGTGACATCTTCTGCTCTTTGAGATTTCCAGGTATTGCCATTTTTATGCTATTCACTCACACCGTACCCTGCATCTGCTGCATCAGTAAAGCACCCTGCAGCATGGGATTGGGGGCGATGATGGTCGTCTGCGAGGCATGGCTCAGGTTGACCATCCGGGGAGGGGGTGCTGTCTGGGGGGCAACAGGAATGGTTCTAGGAAAGAAATACACACAAGAAAGTAACATGTCTTATTATTTAAAAATTCACATCCTCACTCAAATCTGAAGCTAAAGGCAGAGTGTCTGGGGTAAATGACAAATCCATCAGAGCCATGGAAATGTTTTCCGCCTTCTTAAGAACCTGAGAATTTATTTTACATGCATCCATCATACTAAAGCTGGCTTGACAGATTTTGCTGCCACCTTCGCTTATCCTCAGAATAAAGACGAGGAAAGAGAAGAAAATATTCAACCCGAGTTTAAGTGAGGATTAAAAACGGAGAAATAAAAAGCTTCCTTCCAAAAAAGGTTGGGACACAAAAAAATGTATATAAAAAAAAACACAACATAATTTGCTTATTGTTTAAAACCCACATCTTATGGATAACTGCAGAAAGACAACATAAATAATGTTGAAAATGAGAAACTATGTTGTTTTTTGAAGAATATGTGCTCTTAGTTTGATGTGTAGTGTAAAAGCCATGTGGCTGAACATCTCATAATTAATTACATTAAGTAGCAACACGCCTGGATATAAAAATAACATGCCAGAACTTAACCAGTCTTTCATCTACAGTAAACAATATCATTAAAAAATTCTGAGAATCAGCCTAGCAAGATGGAGCACCGTTGCCTCACAGCAGGAAGGTCCTGGTTTTGAATCCTGTGGCGACTTGTCCAAGGTGTACCCCTCCTCTCGCCCTATGAGAGCTAGGATAGGCTCCAGCTCTCTCCAGCACCCGAGAATCAAAGAAAATTTCCATGTGCAACGGACTAGGCTAAAAACCAGTATTAACGGCCACAATCTTCAGAGTCTGGACTCAAAACAGACGCGATTATGTAGTGGAATCACTGCTCAAGCTCACGAACACTTGTGAAAACCACTGCCGATGAGAAACATCTGCTGCTGAATTGACCAAATGCAATTTAAAACCTCACAATTTAAAGAAAAAACAACAACAACATATATTTATGAAAAAAAGATCCAAAATTATCATTGCCTTCTCTGAGCTCCAGCTGACTTAACAGGAGACAAACAATACCAAACAATCTGCGGCAAGGTTTAGCAGGAAGTGTCTGGATGCTAAGATTGACACACAGAGACGAACATCATAGAGCTCAAATTCTTTATACACATTACTGACATCAAGTTAAATTTAAGCAGATATATATATATTTTTTAAAGGCTTATTTATATAGGACAGCTTTATCGCCTTTATATGGCTTTCAAATCGGTGCACTGCGTTACAGTGAACAAGTAATTAGATTACCTGTTACCTGTAATTAGATTATAGACTGGTTGACTGTGGAAGATGCCATAACAAATGTGATGTGATTTTGTGTTATTGGTCTGAGGTCAGAAGTCCTGCAGCAAACGCTTTATATAACGTGTAAAAGAGAGATAATAACACATAACCTTTGAGTAATCTAGATAACAATGGAAGGCAGCAGTCAAAATAAACATCAAATACTGTCTGACCACTAATTAAATATCTGAAATTATAAATGTAGCCGTAACAGGTGTTGGGACGGGCAGTTAGCATACAGGTCATCCAGAGGGCCTTACATTATCCCCGGTCTTGAGTTAACAGGCTTACCGGGGTGTCTGGTGGTGATGGGCAACATGGTGTCCGGGAGGCGGCTGCGGCGGGGGAGGCGGAGGCGGCTGCTGCTGGAAAAGTTGCTGTAGTTGCCTCAGTTGCTGGTGAAACTGTTGCTGTTGCTGCTGATGGATGTGCGGATTGAACATCACGGGCTCTGATTTAATCCGTTACGTTGCAGCGAGTTGTCAGAGCCGTCAATGTGTGGCACCTCTTAGGACAGAGGATCTCTTGTTGGGAGGAAGAAAAACGTGATTACTTGCTCTGCTATCAGACCAACTATTTGTTGTTAAGGCACACTTAATGACAGTGCGCACCTCCTGTGAGACAACAGGTCGCTCTCATATTTCATTATGACAACTGGCTAGCGTTAGCATAGGAGCTAACAATAATGAACTTTTTGGTTTGCTAAGTTTACTTTCATTTCCTCCACCATCCCGCTTCATACAGATAGCCGCATGTTAGCCGCTAGTCTGTCAGAGAAAGCAGAATGGTACTCTAAATATGCCCACAATATCGAGCCTATGTTGATAACTGAAGTGTAGCTACACCTTCCATAAAATGAACGAAGCTAACGCTACATTAGCCTTAGCCGCTCAGTCACTGAACCAAACAAGTTAGCTTAGCATAGCATTCAACTAACTCAAAGACAAACCTCTCCTGTAGGGACTACTTTGTCGTATTTACCTTCCTACAGCTGCCCCCAGAGACGTAAACCTCGCCGGGTGTTAATTGTCAACGTAAAACCAAACCGAAGACTTAAACACTCGCACTTTACAGCAACGGTGCAACTTGCATAAAAGCTGAAGCCATAACCTCTGATCAAACCGGTGGACCGTGTCACCCCCTAGTGGCTGCCTGGAGAACTGAAAACGCATGATGGACGTAGAATGACCAGGCTTCGAAATAATGTCGTTTTTAATACATTTATTTGTTGTTGTTGTTGTTTTTTGTTTTATACTCTACAGTTATTATTTTATCTATTAGCTAATGCGACATAGTTAATAAAAATAAAGCTTTTTAGAGGTGAACATTAAATAGCAGAATACAACTTAGCACCTGTGGCACTGTTTACATTACTGTTAGTATACTGTCATGTTGGTTGTAGGTTGAGCTCATTATGTTTTTCAATCTAGCTATGTTGCAAATAACCACCGCTGAAAATTAATTTCTATAGGACAGTGTTCGCTTAATCTTTCACTCTTTGTTTTTGGCTCTTGTTCTTCTAATATGTGTTTATGCAGTCATGTGTTTGTGTGTTTAATTGTGTAAACGTATACTTAATGTGTGATTTTAACCAACCACTGAAGCATTTTGTAACTGTATGTTAAAAAGCGCTGCACAAATAAAGTTGTTGTTATTATTATTATCATTATATTTAATAAAGTGTCAAAAAATAAGGTAATAAAATGTACATTTTCATAATTGAAACTGAGAGCAATCACAAATTTTAACACAACATAAATATAAAAGGGCATTCAAATTCGCTCAGGTGAGTTAAAAAATATTTATTTTAATATGAAAAATACTCTGAGTTTGTTTTCAATTTGCAAATTATTTATGCGAGAGAAATCTACCAGTGTCGCCACCTAGCGGTGGGTGTGGAGTGCTGCAGGGATCTCCTGGTAAAATACAAGAGCTCATCCTTCTCCTCCTCCCCCCCTGCGGTGCTTGGAGAGGAGAGTGTTGGAGAGAGTGCTGGCTTGAGGTGATCTGACACACCGAGGAGCACCGTAAATGAGGAAGCAGAGCGAGTGAGCCGGTGAGTGCGCGCAGACTAGAACGCCCTCTGAACGCTCTGAGGGAAGCGAGGAGGGGCGCAGAGGAAGATAAAGCCATAGATCCGTCCCTGTTCTGTCAAGGAAGCTAGCCCATCATCCTCTCGCAAAGATGGGGAACCGGGGAATGGAGGATTTGATTCCTCTGGTGAACCGCATGCAGGATGCTTTCGCGGCCATTGGGCAAAACGCAAACCTGGACCTGCCGCAGATCGCCGTGGTGGGAGGACAGAGCGCCGGGAAGAGCTCGGTGCTGGAGAACTTCGTCGGGAAGTAAGTAGGCTTTTCCAGGCTGTAGTGGATGCTGGTGCGCCTCCGGTGCACCGCGCAAGAAGGAGCTCTTACATCTAAGTCCCCATCCCCCCCCGGCCAGGTTTAAATACATTACAAAGCCTTCACTTAGACCCGAAAGCTTCAAATTAAACGCGCATTCAACGCACTTTCTGTCGTTTTAAAGCCTCGAGCACACCGTGAGGCAGATTATTTTGTTAGGCCTTCATAAATCCCCAGAGTAGTTTATCTGTTAACTACCTTGTGATGCATTCAAGAACCACATATTCAAGTTACAATGACTTATTATGATCTTGTTATGATCCCCGTGCTTGATGTAAGTTTTCAAACGTTGTTGTTGAGCGACTTCAGTTAAAGGAAAATTTTCATTGTAAATCCACTGACATCTGTGACAAAGGCAGGGTCAGTTTGGAAGCTGACTTCCTGTGCAGCATGGACGGTCACAGCTTGCTTGGTGGAGGTGTTGTTTCTGTAGCAAGGCTCCCATTTTGTTGCCCAAAGGCTATTTAATCCTGAGCAGGGAAGGGTGCAGGATGATGCCCGCTGTGTGTATGTGTCAGTGAAGAGGCTTTAGCCTCGCAAACATGCAAGGCTTTTTCATTCTGCCATAACTGCTGTGCTGATGATACAAAACACAGGAAGGGAACAGAATCTGGAGTATGCAAGGCTGCTGTGTGACCTTGCACACACACACACACACACACACACACACACACACACACACACACACACACACACACACACACACACACACACATACACACACACGCACGCACACACACACACAGAATGAGAGTCCACCTGAGCTTTGAGCCCTTCCAGCTCAGCTCATCCATCTGTCTGCCCGTGCTTATAATACTGTAAGTGAAGCTTACTGCATGCAGACAGCACTGATGGTGCTTCTATCTGTCAGTCTGCTCCTGCTTTCTTGTATTTCGCTGGATCTGAAGATTTTTTTTAATGGGTTCAAAGATGCGCCCCCCACACACACATACACTGTGTGATTCAGCAGTATTTCCTGCTTAAGCAAGGGCAGAGTGTATGCACACTGTGGCTCAGAGCCAGCTCACCCCAACACTCAACAAGGCCTTGGTATTCCAAGACAAAATACCATCTATCCCACTGGACACAGAAGGAAAGGATCCATCTGTTAGGCATAGCTCTGTAGGTCTACCTAGTTCTCCACATGGCCTCTATAATCCCCATCTTAAATGGTAGTAGGTGAGGCTGACCTGCTGTTTACCTGTAAGTGTACTCTACACCGTACCTGCTGTAAAAATAAAGGAATTCATTACAAAAACGTTCAGATGTTTCTGAATAAAGGTGAGAACATGCAGTTATATATGGAGATTACAGTTGGAACACTAAAATAACAGTACAAAAGCAACCGGTGCTGACACTAGTATACTGCAAAGCATTGACAGCTATTCTACACAACACAATACCACAAGAAACCGCTGATGTAGATTATAGTAAGTGCACTGTTTGAATGAACATTTTATTTCTGGCAAATCTACCTGCAAACTTAGCTCAAAATTCAGAATAAAAGTCTGGAATGAAAAGCACATTAAGTTAAAGTGAGCTAAACATTCATATCTGCTACTGGCATCTTATTACTAATGTAACTCCTCGCTTTTGAGCCTTTTTATTCCCAGTAATTGCTATTAAATTGATCTCTTCACCCTCACGATTGGACCACGCTGTGCTGCACTCATGCATCTGTTGTCATAGAAACAGCTTTGCGCCTTATTATGCTGTCTTACCCAAAGGAGCAATGGTTTAGACAAATTATGAGATTTTAAACTTTATTACACAAAGGTGGTGGATTTCAATGCCAAGCGGGTGATTTGTAGAAACTGCGGTCTTTGGCGTCTCGTGAAAATTTGTGGCCTGCTGCGTTTTTAGCCTGCCAGCTTTCCTCGTCCAGCTGCAGTGACGTAGCTCAGGCTCTCCCATCCTCCTGATCGTCCTCTGCTTCACCTCCCCCACTGACCCATTGTGTTTTCTGACTAAACACATTTTTTCAGTACGCTGCATTTACATGTGCCACAGCTTCTCTTTTTTCCATTTCCCCGTCTCTAATAGTGAATTGTGTTGGTGCCTTGCAGAAAGTCCAGCTTTCATTAAACTGCTTCTATTTCATAATTCTTATGTCAATAAAAACAAACAGGGTGCTATTGATTTTATTCCTTGTTCAAACTGCCTAACCCCACCTCCAATGTGTCTTTTATGGTTATCCAAGACAGCCAGTAACAACATACATAAAACTGCTGCATCAGTTTAATGGCTGTTTGCAGCTTGTCTGTTGCTCAGCTGAACTGGATGTCATTTTAGGGGGAAAGAGAGAACATGAATGGGAGATAGATAAGTGAACAGGTTCATTCGACCCTTGTGATCATAAACAAACAGCTTTTTCTATGTAGCTGTTAAAGGATTTAGGTTAAAACTAACAACTACACAGTTAAAGAAATGCTGCCAAAAAGGGTTTGAGAGACAGTTTTCCTCACTGGTGGATTAGATTTTGATTTGGTGATGCTACGTGTCTGGTAGGTGTGACAAAGACAGTTAAAACCATTTGAGATATTCTGTCCTAACCTCACAAGAGCACAGGGGCACTAATCAAACTTACCTGTTTGTCTTTATCGTCTGTCCTTTACTGTTATTGCTCACGGTGCTTCTTACAGTTCAGTGTGTCTCCTCTCAGTTTGAACTCTGATTCCCCAACTCATGAATCCCTAAATTGAAGTTCTACTTGGCAGTGAGGTTAAACTAAAAACATGATCATAACAAACACACTAACGCACCGTGCCAGCACAAATCAAGATGCACAGTCATCACAATGCGTTTGTATTTTGAAGTATTTCTCTTTAATCGCTTCTTTCATCACCAACTATTTTCTTGTCACAACTAAAGTAGATGCAACTGCTTCTTTTTACTTTTCCTCTTTAAACCAATAAATGGGAAACTTATTTCAATATTTCTTTATGGCAACAAACAGTGATGAAACTGATAGATGCCACTGTAGTTTCATCCAGGCCAGACATCTGAGGGTATTTGATCTGCGGTAAAAAAAGTGGTTTAATGTTTGTCTTTTAATTGACAATAAATGAGCTATCTGACCTTCTGCAGATTTGTTTCTCTCCGCATTGACCTGGCCAAATCGTTGGCTTGCCTGTCTGGCAGTAAACAAGACATGATTATGAATATGAATTTGAGCTCATCCGCTCTTTCTCATTTGTGGCCGTCTCCCAGTCAGTAATTAAGGCTCCCACAGGTCTAATTATCTCAGACAAAGCAAGAGAGCTCTACTCATCTTCGTTGCCAAACACTTGCAGTGCCAGCTGAGTGAAACCTGTTAGTACACAGTAACTGTGAGAGTGGCGGTAAATCCACTATTGTTACATGTGTAGCGTACCATTTATGTTAAAGGGAGACAAAAACAGTTCATACACTGAACGTTGGAGGAAAACAGAATGAGGTGATTTAGAAAGTCAAAGAAAAAACAGTCACTAAAATGGAAAAGCAGCAGCTGTGTGCTGCAGATTTCTTTCAGTAAAATGAATTTTTCTTGCTGAATTCATTGTTAGTCGGATGACTCTGCTGATGGGACAAATCCACATAGGATGGCATAGAAAGCTATTACAGAAAATAACCGGGATGTTCAAGATCAGTATGTTGAGTTTATCAGGAGAGCTTGGTAGTCGCTGTGAATGATGTTTGCAAAGGCTTAGCTGCAAGATTTGCTCAGTTTCAGCACCACGGACAGCTCTTTGACTGATTCCTCTGGAAAAAGCCAAATGCTGATTTTATCATTGGAAGTGAGGGTTGCTCTTCAGCTCTTTGTGTATTATAGTCATGTCATTATGGAAGATT
Organism: Pelmatolapia mariae; assembly: GCF_036321145.2. Lineage (NCBI taxonomy): Eukaryota > Metazoa > Chordata > Actinopteri > Cichliformes > Cichlidae > Pelmatolapia > Pelmatolapia mariae. Next base: position 22,726,796 of record NC_086233.1, on the reverse strand, counting down.
AAAAGTGGCCAGTCAGTGGATTATAGAAACAATAGCTTCTTTTCTTTTTTTTAGCAGAGGATTCATGCGTCAACTGATCAAACACACACATCCACACATGTGCAATAACACTAAGTGCAATATTCTTTTTCTGACAAAGTTGTATTTTTACTCAGTTGTATAAAGCATTTGCATTCTATTTTTATCCTATTGTATATTTTATTCTATTTATTCTACTGTATATAGTATTTTATTTTATTCTATTCTGTACAGTTGTGTACAGTATTTTATTCTTATTGTATTCTAATTTTGCTATATAACTTTTGCACTGTCCACTGTCCACTTCCTGCTGTGACAAAACAAATTTCCCACGTGTGGGACTAATAAAGGTTATCTTATCTTATCTTATCTTATCTTATCTTATCTTATCTTATCTTATGCTTGTATCGAAACAGGCCAGGAGATGTCCCGCAGTCTTTCTTAGGATTGCCTAAGGTAATAATGAGTCATATATTTAGGCGATGAGTGGTGAGAAAATGGAGACAATAGGAATATTTGCCTTTTATGCACCGAAGCCCAAAGATTGTTGTTTGCTGAGGTGTGTCAGGTGTTTTGTTATCAGTGCAGGCTGTGAGCACTGGAATAGCCCAGTAACATAAAACTCCAACATAAGTGTTTTTTCTTCTCTCCCTGCTGCCATCACTGTTTTAACCCCAGCACAGGGTTTAAGATACATACCTGTTTCCACATGTTACATAACACTGAAAGGGTGTAAAGTGTTCTGATGAGCAGCAGCAGGATATTATCCTGTCACTAGATTAAAGCCTTTACTTTGTTCAAATCAAACCCCAGTGGGAGGTGGTGGGAGGGATGTAGAGGCCTAACTTAATTTATTGCTTATGAAGAATAATGTGAGTGAGTCTCATGCCTAAAACGTGAATCTTTTTCTTTGATTCCATTGGATGGGATCAGCAAAGTTAGACTTGTAGAGTTCGTAATAGCTCTAATTAATCAAGTGGTAACATTTTACTTTACTTTCCCTGTAGTGTTAACGTCTTGCATGATTCTGAGTGAAATGGACTAGTAAAGAAAGCAGAGACTTGAGGGATTTGATCTTGCTTTAACAAGCAAGATCGTTCTTCTTGGTTTAAATTGATATCTGCTAATTTTCCATCTATTTACACTCACAGGACACTTTATTAGATAAACCTGTTCAACAGCTTCTTAACACAAAGGTCTAATCAGACAATCACATTGCATTTAGGTGTGTAGACAGGGTTAAGATGACCCGCTGAAGTTCAAACTGAGCATCAAAGTGGGGAAGAAGGGTGATTTGGTGTCAGCTAAAAACATGAAATTGAGGCTACGATTCATATAGGCTCACCAAATTTGGACAACAGAATACTGGGGAAAACTTTGTCTGGTCTAATCAGTCTTGATTTCTGCTGTAACATTCACATGGTAGGGTCAGAATTTGGTGTTGTAGCATAGATCCACCCTGCCCTACATCAATGGTTCATGCTGGTGGTGGTGGTGTGATGGTGTGGGGGATATTTTCTAGGAACACCCTGGGGCTCTTAGTAGCCATTGAGCATCATATAAACCCTGCAGCGAGTATTGTTGCTTACCATGTCCTTTATGAATGGATTACATGACATGATTTACATCATGGATGTGCAGCTGACAAATCTGCAGCAACCGTGTGATGCTATCATGTCAATATGGACCTAAATCTCTGAGGAATGTTTGCAGAGAGTTGCTGAATCTCTGCCATGAAGAATGACGGCAGTTCTGAAGTAAAATTGGGGTCCGGCACAGTACTAGCTAGGTAAAATAAACTCTATTCAGACATTGGTAAATAAAGAAGCAACACAAGACTTTCGGAATTAGTTTTTTCATTAGTTACCACTTTACATGACATGTTTTATATTAACCGATTAATTGTTTGGTCAAAATGTCTTATTTTGTTTGATAAATCTTCCAGATAAAGCAAATAAAAGTGGGAAATCCTCACAGATGAGAAGCTGGAAACAGATAGTGTTTAGTAAATTCAAATTGAAACAATACCTCAGCTCCATTTAGTAAAAATGTTGTTTCAAGGAAACTTCTAAGGAAATCATGAGGCATTTATGGGACTTAAATGCAGTAATAAAATATGCCTTAAAGAGCGAGTTAATGTGTAGAAACAGAAGAAAGTGTGGGCACAGTAGGAGTGGGGAAGCAGTTAGTGAGAGACGGAGAGAAGAGAGGACATCATTCGTTCTGATACTGCTACAGAGGATTACCACTAATCTCTGTTTGGGCCGGAGCTCGCCTCCAACACATTCTCCCATTGGCTCCGGTCTAATCTCGATGCCCACATATCCGACAAACGCCCTTTCATTGGCTCCACCTTCCAGTGTGGTTTATGGGAATATGTGTGCACGTGTGCGTCCATTATTCATCAGTAAAAACAGTGTGCTTCTGCCAAAACACAAACGCTGCCGGGAGGGAAAATTGCCTGTTTGTGCTGGTGCACCGCTGTCAGGACTCGTAATGCTGCATGCATTAGAGCGGGATTAGATGAGGCTCAGTGTCTGACTGTGTCTGGGAATCGGAAGTGAGGTGACGCACATGCTGAGAGCAACAGAGCTGCATACTGAGCTGGAGTTGTTGGGAATATTACAGTGTCTTATAGAGACTATCTAAAACATATACAAGGCAAATCCATCCTGGGTGAATACCAAATACGCCATCCTGAGAGCTGTAGTTGTTGACATAGTGTTGGGCAAACTTGTATTTAATTATTATGTAAGATTTCTTTAAAGTGGAGCTCTTTGTACTGATTAAAACAGTCAGGTCTACACGAGGGAATAAGACAGTCTGTGTGCGTGTGTGCACTCGTCCTGGCATTTATTTGTACACCACTGAGAGGGTAGACTTTATTACAAAAAGCAGTGAGTCACTACTCCACAGCAGCTGGAGCTTACTAGCTGCGTAGGCGTGTTTTTGTGTGTTTATGCACAACATCAAGTGATGGAGGCTTAGCCCGAGTGCCTCCAAAAGTAAAATCTATCAGGTTCTTTTCTTTGAGTGTCTTGGAACCTAAAAATACATCAGTTTGTTTAATCTGCTTTGTGTTATTCAGCTGCTGGAGACACACATGCGTCACACATGCTCAAGCACCTTCCTCCTCTTTTCACTGTGCTCACAACTGATTAGTTTTGATGGTTTTATGGTATCCTACAATATATATGCGGTATATCTACATAGATAGAGACTGAGGGAAATGCAGATTTAGAACTGCTGTAATTTGGTGCAGAGCACTACATACTGGGGGCTAATTTTGTGTTTTTCACAAAGTCACTTGACGAAACAATTAAGGGTGAGTGCAAAATAACTCAAAATGGCCATATGCATCTAACACGACACATTAGTTTCATATACAGTCATTTAAAAAGAAAGCACGGCTTCTTTCAAGTCCAATGTTTGACATATCGGGTCATAATAAAAACCATCTGATGAATAAAAATACTGACATATTATTTAATTCTTTGTTTATTTGTTCATTTAAAAAGGTAAATAGCAGCTAGGTGCTGATAATTAAATGTACATGATTAGCAGCCGTTGCTGCCCATCAGTCTTGGAATGGTTAAAAGGCCATTTCCAAACAAATTTATGTCAATCATTCTACAGCAAGAAGGATTATTCAAATGGAAAACATTCAAGACAGCTGTCAGTCCTTCCAGGAGTGGATGTCCTCCAAGGTCAGCGTGAAACTGTAAACACCCTAACAGCGACTTCTCAGGATCTTCAGGCCTCAGTTAGCATGTTAAATCTTAAAGTGCATGAAAGTACAATTAGAAAAAAGTGAACAAGTTTTGTTTGGAAGGAAGGAAAAATCCTCTTATCTTTAAGAAGAACATGACTGCACAGCTTAGATTTGCAACGTTGCATCTGAAAAATCCACAAGACTCCTGTGAGGGGAGATGTTTGGTCATAATGCAGAGCGTTGGAGTTGTAATGCACAGTACTGTGTTTGGCAAAAAGCAAACACAGCACATCAGCACAACCACTTCATACAAGCTGTCAAACACAGTGGAGACATGATGATGATGATGATCACAGGACCCGGTCACCTTGCAGTCACTGGATTGACCATGAACTCCTGGCTTTGCAAAAGTATTTTAGGGTCAGAGGCTTGGATTCTATTAACTAGATAATGACGCAGTGTATTATAGCATATGTTGTTGTTCAGTTCAGGTTCTATTTAAGTAATCTTAGAACCTGCTAAGGACTGGATGATTTTCTTATTATGTCCTGATACAAGAAACCTTAGAGTCAAATGAGGGTGTACTTTCTTTCTTTACATGATTGTAAAGGTGTATGTCTACCTGCTGCCTACTGCTCACACGGATTGTTCGACAGGTCCATTCATCAATCTATGCAAATGAAGAATATTACCAATAATGTATTTCCCAGATACAATGGTTAGGACTCAAAGTGCTCAGTGCACTTACACTGTGGGTGAGTGCTTGCAGAAGATATTTAATGTACCTAAATACAGACAGCGTGTTTCTCTGTATGTCTCTTTGTGTCATAAAAACAAATCATCTTGTGTCAGCTTTGTTTGTTTCATTTTTCTTTTTTTTAAAAAGTGTGCCGTGGTGATTATTTCAGTACATTTGGCAGTCACACAACCATGACTGTTTCTGGTCCCTCACCTCACTGTGGAGGATGTATCTGAGGAGGGTTGGGGGTAGGTGGGGCTGGCATCCTCTCTGAAGAAGACATTAAGTGATGAGCAATTAAGAAATGAGGATGTTGATGGTGTTTTCAGGGATATGACGGTTTCCTTGGCAATGCAGAGGAAATATGGGTGTTTGGGAGTGGAGCCAAAGGAAGACCCGCAGTCAAGACCATCTGTCTGCTGGGCAGGTAGAAGAAAGGACAGACACACAAACAGTGGATGATGAGAGATCTGGTTTGCTTTGTTCTACAGGCACCAACAGAACAGCGCTGGCTCTGAAACAGCACTCAGAATAAAGCGCTCTGCTGCTGCTGGGCTCAGAGTAGCAGCTGTTGCTAATAAGCAAACAGATTTTACACGTCTTTGTTGATAGTCGCCCGGTCAAAGCTTGCTGATCGTGGTCTAAGAGATGTGCTGGATTAATATCTGCACAACTCAGCAACCTGCAGTTTTAGGATTTATGAGATTATATCACACGGTTCGGTCTTTCAGAAAGGGACACTTTCTTCAAGTTAGAAATCCTGTATTGTCTTTTTTTTTTTTTTAGTTTTTGGATCAATTTGAGAGTATCTTACTACCAGTTTCTTGCTTGTTCTCTTATAGTATTATGCTGTTGTGTAGCAGACTGCTTCTTCTTCAAGTCATAAGAAGAGAACAAGAAGAACAATTAACAGGAAAATGTTCATTATTGAGCTTAAAGGTGCTGGTAGGCAGATACTTACAGCAGTTTAAGCACAGACAGATCAGACTAATGATATCTCAGTGTAACATCCCTACGTGCTTTTTGACAGACTTCCCACTCTGCTCACCAACTTTCACATCAGATCAGTGAATTTGTCAGAGAACACAGCTCAGACCTGTTTAACTCTCATCCCATGACCCCGAGCTGCCTCAGGCTTTGCCTCAGGTTCAAACAGAGACCTCATCTATTTCTTATGAATGTTACATTCAGTTGCCCAGTGTTGAGCTCTCTCATCAGATACTGAACAGTTTGTCTTTGCATTGTGTAAATTGAAAACGTTTTGTAGCTTGATTGCATTTCTGTCATTAAGCTGAGGTGACTACAAGTAAGCTTCACTTGAAACTGTTGGAGAGAAAACTAGAAAACTTCGCATCGCTAAGAAATTGGTGTCACATCAGCTGAGGGGCACACGGTGTAAGAGGTGAGCTGACGCTGATGCTGCATCTGAATAGCTCCAGGAAAAAAGAGATCATGTGCAATGGAAAGCATAACTGTCCAGCTCTGGATGAGCTGCTTTACAGCTCAGACACACACAATCAGTGTCAGTAGCTGTATGCAGAACACATTGATTTGCATGGACACATACAGTTAATACCTCAATTCAATAATCAGAAATAAGCAGCAGAAATAAGCATATCAAACACCTGTTTCATTTTTTCTTTGTCACCATTCGCATGATTTAGCTGTGATGTTCATTAGTCATGTTTTGGTGGTTTGTGGTTAAAATATACTGATTCTTTCTTTAAAAAATTAAAAACGTCAAAACACACAAAACTAAACTCTAAACGGTTCCATGAAGGCACCGCCTATTCAACGAATCGTAAAGTGGTGAGTGGAAACTGTTAAATATTGGTCAGAATAGTAATCCAACTCTTGGAAACCTGCAATCTGTTTGTAAGCCACCAGATGGCAATATCTGTGGTTGCAAAAAAAAAGTCTTCCCGTCCCATAGAGATCTATGGGAAAATGACTCTGTCTTAACCTCTGTAAACAACTTGCTGCAGACTTTATGGAGTCACTCACTCATTTGGGGTCATACTGAATAAAACATTAAATCTGTTTTGTAAATCTTGATCATACCTTGTTTCAGAATGGACGATCACATGTGGTAAAAAAAACAGGACGCCTGCTTGTTCACAACTTGTCAATCAAAAGGCATTAGCCAATGAGCTTTTTTGTCTGTCTGTGGCTGTAGTATGGCATAAACATAAATGAACCAGCCGTCTTGGCTCCTTATTTAGGGTTTGGTCATCACACTCGAGGCAGTCATCTTTGGACTATACAAGGGCCACTAATCACAGCTAATGAGCGCGTGCACACTCCAGTTAGCGTATTCTTTCTCACATTATGCAGCTGTTTTTATTAAAAGCAAAGAAACTTGATTTGACTCGATTTTCACTTAATACCTGCTCACTGCTTATTGTCATCACATTCCGAACACTGTTCGTATAAGCTGTAAACTGAATGAATTTAATTTAATTTAAATGACTTCATTTTATTCAACATGACGATTTGCTGTCTCTCAGGTTTAGTAACCTGCTGAAGGGCAAAACGAGGAACATGAAGATGTCAGTTTGGAATCTATTTTCGATTATTTCATACGACTAATTTAAAAGTTAGAACAGGGTCGAACTGGTAATGAAAGAGTTTTTAATTTGAGACATCATTCAACATGTATCAGTGATGGATCAACTGAAGCTTGACCTGTATTTTATTGCTATTTTATTACTTATTTCCTGCTGTATTGAATGCACTCCTAAAACTGATCCCTGTCATTCACACATTTACTCTCTTACTTCCTCTTGTCTTCTCTTCAGAGCCTCGTTATTTTCATTCACTGACTCTTCTCTGTTCTTTTCTCCTGCTGCTGTCACATCATTGATGACACAACCTTTCATTTTTCTGAATGGATTTGTTTGCTTTTTATATTTGGAGTAAATTATCAGGATGGCACAGTAACTGTACTTTGTTATTGTAGCCCTGCTGCATTGTGGTTGTTTTCACTGACCATCATCTCTGCCATCCATCTGTTGTGTTGCAGGGATTTTCTTCCCCGTGGCTCTGGCATTGTGACCCGCCGTCCTCTGGTCCTGCAGCTGATGAACTCGCCCACCGGTAAAGCTCACCAAATTCCTTTGAAATTGCGTAATGATTTATCTTGACTGCTTCATTGACTGGTTACTCGTATTTGATATCTACAGCTGATCAGACAGCTGTTCGTGCTATTTGTACAGAAATCTTGACATCTTGAAATCTGTCTTGACATTTTATTGGGAACTGTGCATCACTCTGAATACATTTGGTAAAGATGGCTGATTTGAGTCTATTTATTGTCATTAACCAGTGACGCTGAAAAAGCCGGAGAGCTACTATAACGGTGATTGCAGTAGTTTTCTTGTGTCTAATGCTCTGAAATAAGTAAAAGGTATAAACATAATACAGTGTTTAATGAATTTATTACACTACCTGTCATAAAAACAAGAAAAGACAAATATTTTACAAATCTGTCAAAGTCTGTCATCTGGCACAGTCTATTTCATTTAAGACCAAAAGGAAAGTTTTCACTTACTTCTGTCCTTTCAAGTCAGCATGTAGTTGAATGAACTGCATCTTAGTTCACGTCACAGATTTACATTTAACAGCTTTGTGTCAACAGAGAGTCCAGCTGCCTTTAATATTTTACTTCTATTCTGAAGGCTGCCACATCCACATCCCTCTTTATTCTCTTCAGACACAGGAGCTTCATTCTTGGCCAAACCTTCAGTCTCCTCTCATCACGTTCTTGTCCTTTATTTATTTATTTTATTTGTTTGAAATGTAGCTGTTATAACATCCCCTGTAATTTTATTATTTGTTGCTGAGCCTTCCTGGAAAGACACAGCACTTGGGAAAGTAGCACAGCTTTTAACCCACTCTCCCATCACCCACCTAACCCAAGCTCCTCCTGGAGTCTAATATGTCCCGGTATCCTCAGAGGAAAACCATCCGTGGACATTTGCCATTCATCTCTATAGACTTGCAATGACAACATCCTCACGTTACCATAGTTACACGTTGTTACATTGATTCAGGATCTAGCAGAGAGTGTTTTCTCACAGCTTAGTCATGGTGCAAATCATAAATTACTTTGCGTTAATCTAAAATCAATACGCGGTCACAGCAACTGTGTTACTTCATGAACCAAGCTCTAACTGAGTTATCTAACAGTTTTTATCTGTCTTAAGTCTCATCCAAGGACACATCGCTTTGCAGCTGAGCGTCGTTCACTATGATCGACATTCAAAACCTTTAATTTGCCATTAACAAAAATCATGTTAAAAGGGTTTGATTCAACTTCTTCTTCTGTCATCTCTGTTTACCGTTTTTGCTGTCCACCTCACCGGATCTTCTGATATTCTGTCACATTACTTTCATTTGTGTCTCACTTTTTTGCTGTTTCTTCCAGAATACGCTGAGTTCCTGCACTGTAAGGGTAAAAAGTTTACAGATTTTGATGAGGTCCGGCAGGAGATTGAGGCGGAGACGGATCGCGCGACTGGAGCCAACAAGGGAATCTCCCCTGTGCCCATCAACCTGCGTGTTTACTCTCCGCACGGTGAGGCTGACGCAGTTTTATTCCGCACACACTTTGGTGAAGATTTAATCTGTGTAGAGCAACAGTAAGTTTAGTTTTGAATTGGCTTTGTGTTTTCTCTTCTTTCTTTCTTTTTTTACCCTCACAGTGCTGAACCTGACACTTGTGGACCTGCCGGGGATGACCAAGGTGCCGGTGGGCGACCAGCCTGCCGATATTGAATTTCAGATAAGAGACATGTTAATGCAGTTTGTCACCAAGGAGAACTGTCTGATGCTGGCCGTCTCCCCGGCCAACTCTGACCTGGCCAACTCCGACGCTTTAAAGATTGCCAAAGAGGTCGACCCTCAGGGTGAGTTTACACACATGTAAAGAAGCTAATAGGAGTTTTTTAACTCTTTGTTTCTACTTGCATACCAGGATTCATGATGTTTCATTTATAATTGCTCTTTGTATCATCCTAGTTATTTTTATACAGATGCACATAATGAAATACTGTTAATAAATTTGCGTGACTGGGTTAGGTTTAAGGACCATCGGTGTGATCACCAAGCTGGACCTGATGGATGAGGGGACCGATGCTAAAGACATCCTGGAGAATAAGCTGCTTCCACTCAGGAGAGGTGCGTAATACCTCGACAGCACGCTCACACAAAAAGTAGCACCTTTTCTGTCTCCTTCAGGTCGGTCGCAACGATGCACTGTTTCCCCCTTGTGGTAACTCAGAGCTTTTCAGTTCTTCCAACATCTGCAACGAAGAACAGAAACAGGGCCAAGGGATGTGGGAGAGTGTGTAAGAAATCAAAAGACAGACAAAGGGGTGAAAGAGAGGAAGAGCTGGAAGGAAAAGCAGGGGAAGGGGCAAAGAGAAAAAAACAAAAACACTGTCTTGGAAAATAACTCGCATGTAATTTGTGAGCTGCCCTTTATTGCAATGTGCTGATGTGGTGCTTTTCTTTTCCATTTGCACTTGGTTAAAACCCAGGCATGTGCTTTGGAATATTTTCCATTTCCTTTGTTTTTTCTATACTTTCCCCCCCTCTCCCTTCTTTTTCTCCCCGTCTCTCTAACGCTGTGGATATGCACATTTACAAGGCTGCTGGCTCACAGTTGCCTTAGTTATAGAGCATGAAACAGCTTTTAACTGAGTGATGCATGAGGAAGCTTAACTGGAGGTGAAACAGGATCCTTGTGACCTAACCTCTCCTGGTTATTTCGCCGCACTTCTTTTTTTTTTTTGTCTCTCTACGCCTTAAAAGAAGAAACGCATCCAGGAATTCTTTCTCTCTTTCTGGTTTTATGCAAATCCCTCTTCCTCCTTTTCTCTTCTCCTGTCTATATTCTTTTAAGTTCTCGGTCTGAGGTCTCTTAAAATGTGGTTTAACATTATTAAACACATGTGAAACAGTTGGGTCCTTGGAGTGGCTGTTCAAACCTGAGGTCATGGGTAGAAAATAAAAACCCAGAACAGTTCAGTGTTGCTCTAACACAAGTCTGTATTATCTTCCAGACAAATTACAATACCCGTTTCAAGTCTGTCAGGAAACGATCAAAGGAGTTGGATGGTTTTCTCTAAATCTGTCAGTGTTTTAGGGTTTACTGTGAGTGTGGAGCTCTCTGTCTGCTTGTCCAGGTTACATTGGTGTGGTGAATAGAAGCCAGAAGGACATAGATGGAAAGAAGGACATTAATGCTGCAATGGCTGCCGAGAGGAAGTTCTTTCTCTCCCACCCGGCATACAGACACCTGGCTGACCGCATGGGAACTCCCTACCTCCAGAAAGTCCTCAATCAGGTGTGTAAACATGTGAATGTAGTGAGCCCATTCCTATGTTTTCCCAAAACACTATTTCAGTTTTCTAGTGACCTTATTCTGATATTCTGACCTTTGACCTGCACAGCAACTGACCAACCACATCCGGGACACCCTGCCGAATCTGCGGGCCAAGCTGCAGAGTCAGCTTCTGTCCATCGAAAAGGAGGTGGAGGAGTACAAAAACTTCAGACCTGATGATCCGTCTCGCAAAACCAAGGCTCTCCTACAGTGAGACAAAGCGCACAAAAACGCACACACACACACACACACACACACACACACACACACACACACACACACACACACACACACACACACACACACAGAAATGTTAATATCTGCATCCTTTCCTGTAGGATGGTGCAGCAGTTCTCGGTGGATTTTGAAAAATGCATAGAGGGCTCTGGGGACCAGATCGACACAGCCGAGCTGTCGGGCGGTGCCAGGATCAATCGCATCTTCCATGAACGCTTCCCCTTTGAACTGGTCAAGGTGTGTGTCGGTTTTGAGATGTCAGGAAGTTATGCTCAGGGTTTATATGGCAGTTTAGTGTCTTAGAAACCTTTAGATTATATTGTACTTGTTATTGTACAGTGTAAATTCAGTGCTGTACAAAAGTCTTGAGCCACACCTCTTTTTGTGTGTGTGTGATGCTAGGAAAATGGGAAATAGGTTCAGGGCTTTGTTTTAAAACATGGGCAAACATACATAGAAATACAGTATATAATGCAAAACAAGGGAATTTCTCCAATTCTAATGATCTTATTAGAAATTCAATATTTGGTATGATCACCTTTATGATCTAAAAACAATCGGAAATGAAGGTAAGAGTTCTTATAATTTCTTATAGTATTCAGGATTCATACTCAGGATTCTTGAAGGACATTCAAAGCTCTTCTGTGGATGTTGATCCTACACTGCTTCAATAATGTTATGGTCCAGGCTCTGGGGAGCCCAATCCATGACTGACAGTGTTTCATTGTGTGTTTTTCTATCCAGGTATGCTTTTACTGTATTGGCAGTGTGCTTTGGATCATTGTCATGCTGAAAAATTAGCCACTCAGAAGCTTTGCAGATGGTGAATCAAAATCTGACTTTACTTTCCTGCGTTTATAATTCGATAAGTTTTGACCAGATCCAAATTGATGGCTTAAATGCAACTACAGCAGGTTCAGAGTCTCTTCTGTGTTTTAGAGATGGCTGTAGGTCCTCGCCATCCTGTGTCATGTCTTCACTTGATTCCCCCCCCCCCCCCCCCCCCCGTTTCTTAAGGACGTGACTTTTAGATTCTATTCATCAGCTGATAGACTCCACTTGTCCAGTTCCCTCAAATTTTTTTAAGCCACACTGCACACAATGCTGAGATATGACAAGTTTTTAGACATGGGAACTAATTATGTGTGCTTGAATGATTCATAGGTCAGTGTTAAGCAGCTCAACAAACAGAAAACATTCTTCTGAAAATGGCCCTGGGACTGGACTGAAAAGCAGCCAAAGAAAAACTGTGGAAGACCTTCAGAAAGCCTGGAGAACTCAAGGCTACTTTAAAAAAAATACAAGAAAGTCTATCCCCTTGTAAGCTAAATCTAAACAAATGAAGAGTGGCTCAAGTCTGTAAATCAAATAAATAACTTTGGATTAGCAGTAATGTTAGTCAGCTGCATATTTCATTTGTTTGGCAAATTAAGTTTGTTAGGGGGAAAGAAAAGTAGGTCTCCTCACTATAAGGTTTGTACATTTGCTTTTGAGGAGCTGGGTCATGATTTATCAAAAGATACATTGCTAAAAAAAAACCCTCTATGTAACAAAAAGCAAGTGGCTCTTAGTTGGATCTCCAAACATGGACAACTCACTCCAAAACAGTCTAGTTCGTTTTTGGATGAACTGTCTTTGTAATAACTCTGTGTCTGTATTTTAGACACTGTAGACAGAAAAAAGGTCCTAAAGTCAAGTTTCTCTTAGTCTCTTTAAATCATGACATTTCTCCCCTTCATTGTCCCGCTTTCCTCGCCAAAAGGAAGTGCCTGAGCTTCTTCGCCCCGACGTCTCCCACCTTACCTCTCACACTGTTTCTCTCACTCCATCACCATTTCCATCCACTTTTAAAGCCTCCCCCTTGCCTTCTCTGTCCGCCTTTCACCTTGTATTAATCCAAAGCCTGTCCTCCTCTTTTCCACCTTCTCCGACCGCCTTCTCTCTAAGTCTTTGCTTGCTCCCCCTGGTCTGGTTCATTTTCTCTCACAATATGCCCGTCCTTTCTCTTCCCCGCTTTTCATCCAGTCCTCTTCCCTGTCCTCTCTCGCCCTCCCTTTGAGGATATAAAACTTACTGTCTGTTGCAAAAAAAAAAAAAAATGCAGTGTTGGTTTCCCGCTGAGGTAAAAAAAAAAAAGAGCAGGTTGCTTCCTAACCAGAAAACTTACTCAAAACACAGAAAACCCTCAAAGCCTGCCAGATACATTAGAAGCCGCAGCGGGTAGCTAGAAGTCAATTCATCATTATGTTTTATTTGCTTATGGTGCACGCTTCAGAGAAAATATTAAATTTTGAGTAAAAGCAGGGGAGAATGTGGCATCGCAGTAAATATAATGGAGATACTTGGACAAATATATTAAAAACAGATGTTGCAGGAATAGTCAACAAAGTCACATGAAAGCGAGCGCTGAGTTAGGGAGAATACAAAGTGTGCATGTGCATGTTTAACAACATCTTCCTTTCTCTGTCTGCCTTTCAGATGGAGTTTGACGAGAAAGAACTCCGCAAGGAAATCAGCTACGCTATCAAGAACATTCATGGCATCAGGCACGTCCGCCTTCCAGCTCACCCTCCACCCTTCCCTCTCTTCTTTCTCTGCTTCATCTCCCTCCATCTCTTTGTCTCAGTCACATCTAACCTGCAACTACCCTCCTTGCTAATCCAAGACAGCAGTAACACAAATTGAGGGCTCTGCTGCACACTAAGGTTATACAATATACTTCAGCACAGGGTCGTTTGGGAACAGACACAGCTGGTGACTGCTGGGTACCCTCATTTTTTATGTGGTTGCACATTCATGCTGATAAAAGGGCTTTTCATCTCTGTACCTTATTTCTGGGATGTTCTTGTCCCCTCTTCCTGATGATGTGCATGTTTACTGTCTATTTTATTTCACCCCAAAAATTCGGCTAAGCTTTGATTTAGAGTTTTGTTTGTCAAAATCAAACAACGGTATATGGCAAAACTTGTGGGTTTGTATATATATATTTATATTTATAAAACATAAATGAGCTGTGCAAAGAAATCATATTTAATATATTTCCATTAGTGCCAAAATATTTAGGATTTCTATCCCTTCTGGTTTCTACTTCATGTCTTCAGACGGATAGTTCGTTCATGTATGTGTCTTTAAAATACCAGATAGATGTTTACCAGGATGTAAAAGCGAGTTGCTCTTCACATTTTGGTGTAATAAAATCATGCTTTTGGTTTTAGTATGTTTTAAAATAACGAGAGCTGAGCACAACAATTATGTGCAACAAACAGACTTATTTAAAAAAAAGAGTAAGATAATATGTAGACTAAACAGGACATTACAAAAAATCAAGATAGAGCAAAATAAGAAACAAAACAAATAGTAAAAACTGAAATTGTAAAACCAAAATGTAAATTTAGTTTTAGTTAAAATAAATGTCTGACCCCCAAAGTTGCTCTGATTCTCCGTTTAGTTATTTGAGAAACAAAAGTGTGAATGATTGTTTTGATTAGATTTGTTTAAATGTGGATTACTGCACATACACTGCTTAACAGTTTTATTAAACCACCACTAACTTTAAGGTTAATTCCACAGCAGCCCTAAATAACAGTACTGGTTATTGCTAAAATCATTTTTATGTTCCTACATTAGTTAATCCACCAATATAAACAACCTCTTTATTTGAAATTATATAGTAAAATTATTGTTGTTATCCCTGAATTTTCAAATTGACTGTTTTATTATAAAAAGCTGAAAAAATAGTAAAGAAAATTATTATTTTTATCAAGATGACAAGTTACAGGTCTTTTAGTTAAATTGTTTTTAGTTTGAAACTATTTTTTAAAAAGTCTTTGCTTTTATGACAGGTGCTCTGTTACATTTGTTAAGCCCTGTATGTAAAATACTTGCTGTGATGCTTGATTATAAAAGGTAGGTATATGACGAATGTGAGTAACACGACGGCCTCTTTGCTCTAAAATATAACAATAACTGAATATTTGCTGTGTAGGATCACATCCCGGTTCCTTGCCTTTTCCTGCTTTTGCTGAATTTTTGCTTGTTTCTGTTTAAAACTCAGAAGTGGAGGGTAAATCTTTATAATTAACACTCTCCTCTCTACCCAACCCTCTTTATTCCTTCTCTTTTCTTTCTTTCCACCAACTCCTCCTCCTCCTCTCGTCTTTCGGCCCTGTGGCTGCTTCTCTCTGTGTCGGGCAGAACTGGCCTCTTCACCCCGGACATGGCCTTTGAGACCATTGTGAAAAGGCAGATTGGGAAGATTAAAGAGCCTTGCACCAAATGTGTGGACATGGTCATTTCTGAGCTAGTCAATACAGTTAGGCAGTGTACCAAGAAGGTAAAAAAATAAAAGCTAGCACTTTTTTCCTTGCTTTCCACCTCTTCAGTCCCTCTGCTGTTCGCTCCCTTTCACTCTAACCACCTGACTCCCTCCAGCCCTCGCTGCTGTTGGACAGCGAGGGGACGCCTGGAGCGGCAGGGTGGGCTGCTGTACGCCTGCCTGCCCTACCTTACTGTAGTACCGTGGAGGGTTTGGCTGGACAGGCTGGCTGTGGTAGATGATTGTGCTGAAGAAACAGAGTGGGGGCGCTGAGCGATCATCAGAATACGTCTGCCTTAGAAAGCTATCAGAGCATTCAGTGATGCTCGAAGTAAACTGATGGGTAACATCACGAGGGCAACACCCTTTCCACCTTTTCTAGTGCAAACTAGACAAACACATACACATAAAATCCTGTCTTTCATTTCGAATACCTGGCAAGCGTATTGGATGACCTCAGTATCCGAACTTTCTCGTGTGTGAGATTGCAGCCGTGCACCTGCAGCTGACGGGAGCCATGACAATTACTGCTTAACTTCACGCCTCAGGGGCTGCACTCTGAGCGTAAGATGAGAGAAAGCGGGGCCAAAGAAAAGAGCAGCAATCTTTATCCACGCGGATCGGCTGTAACCACACAAGTTCAAGAGTGCGACAATGCTGGGATGATAAATATCATGATCGGACTCCCTCTGGAAGTCAGAGGAGAGCTGGGTGGAGAGGGGTTCGACACCAGGGGAGATCAGGCTGTTTTGGCTGGAGGTTGGGGTGCACAGCTGCAGTCTCGTGGTGTGTTGCTTGGAGTTTTTGGCTGGCAGAGTCACGCAGGCTGGGAGCTCTTTCTATTTCTTTCAGTCTCCTCCTCATCTTCTTTGCTCATAGAGAGAGGCTCCAGCACTGTCCTGTTTTAGAATGGCTTTAGGGGGAAACCAAATGTCTCACTTGCACTTTCTTCCTTCTGTGCTGTTTATCCTTCCCCCCCGCCCATCCACACACCCTCCCCCCTCTTGTCTTTGTCATCTTCAATCTGTTCTCCTGCTTCATCTCCAATTTTCACCTGCCTCATCTGTTTACTGCCCCTCTCCCTCACCATCTGTTCTCACGGCTTTCTTTTAAATTGGTCTCATCTTTTTACTGTATTTCCTTTCTACCTCCACTTACAACTCTTCATTCGATGCTTTTAATTTTCCTCTTTCCCCACCTATTTCTTCCATTTTTGTTTCTTTCCTGCTCCTTTCTCTCTCTCGTACTGCCTACCTATCTCTACAGGACGGGGCTATTCACCCCCGACCTGGCTTTTGAAGCCATAGTGAAAAAGCAGATCCAAAAGCTGAAGGAGCCCACACTGAAGTGTATAGATATGGTAGTGAGTGAACTCACCTTCACCATACAGAAGTGTAGCCAAAAGGTAAAATGTTAAAGAGAACAAAGCCACTTTCGCTATCTCTGTTAATCTTACAGGTAAGGGTAGACTGATAGCTGGAGATTTTTTTTTTTACCCATACTTTATATAAAGAGATATATGAGAGACAAACAGTATTTGTATCCCAAAAACACCTTATATATTATATTTATTGGTTATAAGGAAGAAAAGATTTGTTTTAATGCAAAGACTGGCTAATATTTCAAAAATAGTGCCAATGCTAAATTTTATACATGTTAAATAATGTTATATGAAGACTGTGCATAAAAAGCTATGTTGCTGTGCTAAAGTCTTATATCTTTATATTGGACAAAGGTGCAGCGATTTATTGAAACATGTACAAACGTATGTGTCAATGCAGAGCTCGTACAATACTAATGACGTCAAAAGGCTGCATAATTAAATGGTACCCCATGAGCCACATTGTGCTGCTCTGTAAAGGGAGTAGTGCACAAGTCTGATGACTCCAGAGACTCCACTGACTCCACTTCAATCAGCTGTGATAAACACAATCAACAATTACAACATCTTTGATTAAAAAAGCATTTTTTAAATTAAAAAAAGACACAAAACCCCCCAAATTAGGACATTTTTAAGTGACATAAAATGTTGAGCAGTATATGTAAACTGACCCACAATAAATAAAGAATGAATGAATTAATGTAAGTTTTGTTCACATTTAATTTGAAACACTCTAAATTTTAATCAGCAATTATCAGTCTATCCTTGCTCCTTATGTAACCACGTAACCTTTATTTTAACTAAACTAACGTTATCATTTATGTTTTGTCGGTTATAACCGGCCTTATATTGACAACCAAGCACACCGCATGTTAGACAACTTTTTGTTTTTTTTCCACAGTGTATTTCATGATGTCTAAAAACCATTTGATTTAACCGGATTAAAATCACACTTTTTCTGTCCCTGTCAGTGTGGTTTAATATACCGGAGTGACTGGTTGTGTACTTTCACTCATTGACTAACTGACGTGATTCGAGCGTCTCTTTATTTCTTCTTTCATTTCTCTTTCGTCCTCTCCACCCCGTCGTCCTGCACAAACCTTTGAATGGCTGCTTCCTCGCTAAGCGACTGACCAGCACAGAGTAGCAGTGCCACCTCCTTTGGATTTCTCTTCACTGTCACACTTTTGCAGTTATTTCACTGTATCAAAAAGATACTGTAATATAATACCCAGTGTTTGGGAAAATCCACAAAGGGGGTCAGTTTGAAGTCTTCCCACACCTCCCCGTCTCCCACCCTCCACCCTTTCCCTGCTTCTTTGCATTGCATGCCAGCCTGAATCAAAGTGAGTGCCTCTGCCTGAAGCCTTTTTCTCAACACTTCTCTTCTCTCCACTGTTCTTTTTTCAGTGTCAGTTTTGTAGTCACTGACCGCAGCAGCAGATTTTGACAGATCGTGTCTGTCGTCAAGTTGCGTTGCATCTTTCTACCTGCAGAAATTATCTGCCACTGAGCTGCTTCCATATGGCGCACGTAACTTTTCGCTATTTGGTACAAAAAACATGAAATGCTTCTCGTCAAAACAGTCTCCATCCGTAACGGCACAGTGATGACGTTGTTAGTAGTGTGTTTCTTCTAAATAAAATCAACATTCCCAAAATATCACAGATATGCTTCAGATATGCACCCTCGGTCCTCTAAAACTTTAGATATGCAGTGTATGCTGTGTGATGTTGAAAAGCCTCATTATTATTGGCAGTAGGACCTGAAAAAGTCACTTATTTAATTCAAATACTGGCAAAAATTATTTAAAGTGTTTTATTCTTTATCGGTGTCATCTGCTCTGTCAGTGGATCAGACCTGGAAGGCGCTAAATGAGCTCCCAAACAACGAAAGAGGCCAATCGGTACCTACTCACTAACCCTCCAAAGATGCACTGTAACTTGCACGAAAGCCTTTCTTTCTCGTGCTGCGATTATTTGATTTTTTTTTTTTGCTTTTCTCTCTTGCCTCACACTTCTCCAAATGTGTTTGTGTCACATTGGAGACCCACCAGCGTCTGCGTTCGTGGGTTTTGCAATGAGCTCATGGAAAAAGACCCACAGTGTGCTGGGAAAAAGAAAGCTTTTTCTGCCAGGAACATTGTTTATTCTGTGTTTGTGGTGAAAAAGAAGAAAAATCACAGACTTTGCTCTATTCTCTTGCATTTGTTACACGGTGGGAACGAATACACATTTGGCACGTATTATTTAATCTAACACAAGTCAACACCCACTCAGGGTGAGCAGTGACTAGAGCTGAGTCTGCGATAAACCCAGACCCCCTCAAACATACCGTGTTTAATTGTGTTTCTGTAACGTATTTTGTTGTGTTGTGGAACTGTGTGCTGTGGTTCTGTGAGATCTTTTTTTTTTTTTTTTATTTGTTTACTGAATCTTGTACATTGACGTGTGACAGTGTGTGCATGTGTTGGGATCTGTGTTTGTTTTTTGGGCTACTTACCTACCGTTTTCTGTGCTCACAGCTGGCTCAGTACCCCATGCTGAGAGAGGAGATGGAGAGAATTGTCACTCAGCACATCAGAGACAGAGAAAGCCGTACTAAAGGACAGGTAAAGCAGACAAACAAGTGTGTACAGTGTAAAGTGTGTGGGGGGGTTGTGATGGTGTGGAATGGGGTACGTTTGTGTGAAACACTGATATGGACAAATTGTTTTGCCATGTTTTAAATCATTGTGCATCCTGGTGTGTGCTGGAATTTGTCATTGTTCTATATAATAACTGCGTCATGATGTCTTAGGAAGGAAAGTGCTTTGTTGTCTCTTAAAGTTGTGATATTTTGCTTTCATGAAGGCGGGCTGTGAGATCTTTTTACTGGTCTGTTTCCAACTAGTGGTCCATTATCTCAAAATTTCCATGTCTGCAAACCATTTTCAGTTACAAGCTGCTCCTATTTAGTGCTTTAATCTTATTTCATATTCATTTTTTTATGGAGAATATAATAATTTGTAATGTAGAAAGTATTTCTGCAAAGAAGCAGGGGCTTTTAACAGTTTGTTCTTACTCACTTCCCTGCTGAAATAGGTTTTCTTAAAGTATATTAATTTTACTTATTGACCAATCACAGTGCTTAAGACTACAAGTCACATTTAACCATGAATTCATACAGCGCTTTATTCTAAACACTTCAAGCACTTTACCTAAGTCACATACACCCAATATACACCCACCAGCCACTTTATTAGTTACACCTTGCTCGTACTGTTCTAGACCCAGTTTTACATCAGAACTGCCTTTATTGTGTGTAGCAGAGATTTACTAACATGCTGGAAACACTCTTCTGAGATTTTGGTCCATTTTGATATGATAGTATTACACAGATGCTGCAGGTTTGTCAGCTGCATATCCATAATCCCTGCTCTGTGCTCTGTGGTCATAAAGGGATTGACGTAGTCACCAACAGTGCTCATAGTTTCTATGATGTATATATAATGATCAGTGGCAGCCGATGCGGTCTACTGCTGAAGCCCATCTGCTTCAAGGTTTGATATGTTGTGCATTAAGAGATGCTCTTCTGCACACCTCGGTTGCTTTTCTATCAGCTTGAAGCAGTTTGACCATGATCCTCTGACCTCGAGAACCAGCAAGGCATTTTTAGCCAAAGAATTGCTGCTCATTTTCTCTTTTTTGAACCATTCTCCATAAAAGCCTAGAGATGGTTGTGTGGGAAAATCCCAGCAGATCAGCAGTTTTCGAAATACTGAGACTGGCCCATCTGGCAACAACCATGCCAGATTCAGAATAACTTCAATCACCTTTCTTTCTTATTCTGATGCTCATTTTGAACGTGAATAGGTCTTGACCATGACTAAATTAAATGAAAGGGTGTACCTAATGCAGTGGCTTTTGAGTGAGTTGACCTAACATGTATGTCTTTAGGCAGAAGCCAGAGCACTCTAATGAAGCCCATGTAGGAACAGGAAGAACATGGAAAGTTCCCAGCTGGGTTTTGAATCAGGAACTTCATGCTGTGAGGTGACAGTGTAACCTCTGTGCTGCCTCGTTCCCCTAAAATTTTCACTGAATGCTATGACCTTTCCAAACATTTCCGTGTAAATGCACACACACGCACGCACAGACGCACGCACGCACGCACGCACGCACGCACGCACGCACGCACGCACACACACACACACACACACACACACACACACACACACACACACACACTGTTACAAGAAAGAAGTTTAAAAAAAGCAAACTCCAAGAAACCAGTTTTGTGATGTTGCATTGCTCTGTGTGTATAGTGATAGTAAAGATTATTCAGATTCAATGAAACATTGAAAGTACCTCAGATTTAATTCATTGAGTACGGCTGAATTACAAAATGAAAGCTGGGGACCAGGGCTCCAAAATATGATATATAAGTATAAAACTGACTGTTTTACTCTCTCTGTTCAGGTGTTGCTGTTGATAGACATTGAGCTGTCCTATATGAACACTAACCATGAGGACTTCATCGGATTTGCCAAGTAAGTTTAGAAATCTGCTGCCGCTACAGTGGAAAGTCTTTACTACTTAAGGTCAAAGTACAGTATCGCATGTCTTGTTGTGCAGTGCCCAGCAGAGGATCAACCAGATGAGCAAGAAGAAAGCAGCCGGCAATCAGGTACTCCGATCACTAACAGGCAGACACGCTGTCTGTATTCTTGCTTAATAGTGCAGAGCTGTGCTGTTCACTCCAGGCCTCTTTCAGCTGCTGTAACATGATGACTCCACTCCTCCAAATATGTTTTGTCTGTTGGCAAGCAACGTGCCAGCTGAACTTTATGAAGTTTTACCCTAAGGCTTAGTTCTGTTAGCACTCAGCTCTTGTGTTTTCGCTCATGGTAAATGTTGCACAGCTATACGGTCTATGGTTACAGTGGGCAACAGCCCATTGGTTATACAATGCCACAACCCTGTGCTGCTCTTGTACACGTTACACAATAATGGACAACACTTGTGTGGTCACGAAACAGCTTGTCCTTTTGGTGAAAAACCATGATAGCTCCTGCGGTTTAAAGCTTTAAAGACAACAACAGTTATTATCTTTCCACCCAATAGAAAGCCTTCTAATTAAAAAAAACAACACAGTACAGTAACTGAATATTTAAGTGTAATGGCTACATATTTATGGTTCAGTAACAGCTTTTGCATGACGTTGCTTTTTTAAAGTGTTTTGAAGCGCTTCCTGTGCATTCTTCTTCTACTTTTAGCATATTTTTTATTTTACTCTCTTTTTCTTCTTCTTCTTCTCAGCTCTATATGTTTTAGTATCTGTCATTTTGTTGCCTTGAGTTTCCTCTGAGTGTTTTCTTCTTTGCTCTCTCTTTCATCCCTTCCTCCTTCTCTCTGTGGCTTTTACACTTCAGGATGAAATCATGGTGAGTAGTGTGGGGGGTGTGATTCTGTGCATGTCTGCAGGTGAGCATTTGTATGTATGAGCTCATATCCATACACGTTACATATATCAGGATTTATGTGTTTATAAATGTTTAAACTTGTATGTCTTTTATGTATTTTAGGCTGTAATTAATAGTGGATACATGAGTGTGTGTGTGTGTGTGTGTGTGTGTGTGTGTGTGTGTGTGTGTGTGTGTGTGTGTGTGTGTGTGTGTGTGTGTGTGTGTATGAAATAACATTCAGAGTAAGTGCTAGTAGATTAGCAGGTGGCTGTAGTTAGAGATGCTTGGCTGCTTCCCTGTCCTCCTTTTTTCAGCTATGTCATCCCCACAGAAACACAATTACATTTCAGGGTTTTAAATATGCCATAAAAAGCTTTTGTGCACATAAAAAGAAGTGTGATTCTCTGTTATATAATGTTATTTTGTGTGTGTGTGTGTGTGAATCCCACATGCATCTTTCAGAAAGGCCCAGTTTGGAGATGTTCAGTGTGGCTTTGGCTCTGCAGTTGATTTGCTTTGGCAGTAAATAGATGCCCCCCAGCAGTAGCTTGAACTACATGAAGAGGGAGTCACACGTCTAAAGAAGCAATAAAGACAAAAGACAGAAAAGAAGAGAGTCTGAAAAAATTCTGATAAATATTTTCCCTCGAAATATTGATCAAAGGGGTCTTAGCGTTCCTCTGCCTCTTCTAAATTCAAAGTAACACAGAAGGCCAGAGGACATGAATACCTGCAGACATATGGCATCCCTGTAGTTGTCACTGCAACCACCCAGAGAAGGGTCAAAGGTTAGGGGCACATTGTAAGCAAAGTGGTGAACTTAACATCCTGTTTATAGATGGATATCATTGGCCCTTAAAGACCCCGAAGCTTCTGCTCTTCTCATTCACTGCTGGTCTGACCTCCATGCAGGGAAATTTAGGAGAACATGAAAGTACAAACTCCACATTAAAAATGTTTCTGAAAACACCGCCGTGTCTTAGATAATCTTTCAAATATTAAAAATCCTTTACAGGCCACTAAGTTATGCTTAAAGCTAACCACACCTTATGAAAGATCCTAATCTAAATGTTCAGGAATTATAAACTTTTTATAGAGATTAATTATTAATTATTTAAAGATTTTCGATAAATGTAGAGCAAGTCCCTCATGTAAAACTTGTTCCAACGTGGGCCTTAAAACACGTCTCATTAGACCTCCTTTTATAAGGCAAAACAGTGACAAGACCTAAAGGCGTTGACTCTAAAAGAACAGGCTGATAGCCAGATTATAGATTACTAGAATATTTGTCTTTGCTAAAAAAAATTCCCAAAATGCTGACTCTAAGTAATCTGATTACATGTAAATTTTCCAATGTAATTTTGTTACATAAGTACAGTGTAAACTGTTACATTTAATTGACTCTGGACAAATTAATTTTATGTGATTGGCGGACATTCAGTTTACACCAAGTATGTTTTCCTTTGTTTATTATATATATTATATATTTTTCAGTTGCATTTTACCCCAAATTACTACTTTATATTTATGAGGGCAAAGAATTATGTCTTTAAGTGTGTGCTGTGGACCCGTATTGTTGTCCAGAAACCATCAGAAGAACATAAGTGAGTTGAATTGTTCGATAGTGATCCAAAAGACACAAATTAATGGACTTCATAAATCCATCTAGCCTTTTTTTAAGGGTTTACATTGTCAGTAGGTAATTGCCAGGCTTTAAATTATTTTATTCTGCTTTAAACTACTTTAAAGGGAAACAACTGAATTGAATGTATGTTATTTAAATGCTCTTGCTCAGATAATTAATCGGCTGCTTCCATTTGCAAAGCTCATACCTACAGTGTAGCATAAAACAGGATCGCCTGCATTTCACTGCATGATCTTCAAAAGGTGACACGGGCCACTGCAGCCTCCTTATCTGCCTCGTCCCTCACCCTGCTTGCTGTCCCCTTGCTGCCATCCCAGCAGCCGGCTGTAATGTGCTGGCAGTTGATCAGTCGTGTGTATTTGGCCTTTTACTAAATGCCCTATGCTGGCATAGCTTTGTAATATTCTCTCCACATTCTCATTCAGCCGGAGAGAGGAGTTAACGATCGGTTCAAGGTAAATAACCTGCACACCATCGTACTGTATGTGTGACTGTAAAGTGGAGGGAATGAAATACAAGAGAGCTGAGGAGAAAAAAGAGAGCGAGTGCGAGGAGTGTGTTGGTGGTTTAGCTGAGCGTTTTTGTTAGCTCATTCACTTCTGCTGTGTAGGTAGGCCTACATATGTGTGTGGTAAATGTCTGTAAATGTAAAGGTTGATGGACGTTAATGTTAACTTTGTGAAATGTGCAAATGCTGGTTGAGTTTCAGCTCATTTCCTTTCTGTGTGTCTGCTATATCCGTCTGTATCTCAGGTGATCAGGAAGGGCTGGCTGACCATTAATAACATCGGCATCATGAAGGGAGGCGCCAAGGAGTACTGGTTTGTCCTCACCGCCGAGAGTCTGTCCTGGTACAAGGATGATGAGGTGAGACAGAGTTCACGTAAAGTCGCTCGTGCACACGGAGTCACACAGTCAGGGTGTTTGTGTGTGTTTGCATGTTTCAGTATCTGCACACTCAAAGTCTTGGTTTAGAGTTCTGTTTGCGGTCTGAGCTGCAGACCTGATGACTGAATCATCTGCCCAAAGCATCAGCCAACTGCTTTGTAGTGTTTTCCAAAGAAAAATGCAGCGTAAGAGATTCATAAACGTATGCAACACTGCACTACAAGTACTTGTTACTGCATAGAAACAGAGCTTTGTTTTGAAAGGGAAACAAAGGGTTCTTTGCAGGATAATTGATTCAAAGTTAAACCCGACTGAAACTCAGTTTTGAAGGCTCAGGTCAATATTTGAAAATCTTATGATGATGATCTGAGACATGTTGTTTTTTTCCTTTGTGTGTGTTGACCATAATATATAAATAAAAAAACAGAAAAGGACTTAAAATGGGTCATTTAACGAGTTGAAAAATAAACTGGATAGTGCCCCCTGATGGATAAACAATATAATGTCCGTGCAGTGCAAATGACCACAGATCAACAGTCTTTTGATTCTTGTGTTCCAACTTATGTGCTGACACAGATTTTTCTGTGTTTAGCAAACGTCAGACTAGTCAGCCGCTCCGTTTTTTGGTGTACTTCAGTTTGACAGGACTTTGGAGTTTGGCGGTTTCATATAATTAGGAAAAAGCTTGTTTGGGAAAAACAAAACTTGACAAAATTGACATTTCCTCACAGTATAATTTGATTATAAAGCATGTAGTCTTGTGATCCAATTCCTACTGTATGACACTATGAAATTACATTTTACTGTGGCGGTTTTTCTGCATCTTTACCGCACAACCCGACAGAATTTTCCGGGGATCTGAGTGTTTATTCTCCGTGACCTGGTCCAACATTCAATCCGACTTATTCCACTGGCAGCTATGACTGCTGGTCAGTGTTATCTTCTGCACACTGATATGATTCGCCCTGACATGCCTTGTTACTGGACTTACTGGTCAAAGCGGTATCCCATGATGCTTTGCAGAACTATTAGGAGCTAGCCACAGTCTCGCTGTCTCCATGCCTTAGCCACAGCCTCTGTGCGCGCTGACATCAGGCTGTGTGTGTGTGTGTGTGTGTGTGTGTGTGTGTGTGTGTGTGTGTGTGTGTGTGTGTGTGTGTGTGTGTGTAGGACTGAGCAGACCTTTCTAAAAAGTCAGGACCCCACAGCATGTCAGACATTGAAGCTGGCACACATATGTGCATACCAGAGCCCTTGCATTGCCCTGTTCCTAATTACACACACACACACACACACACACACACACACACACACACACACACACACACACACACACACACACACAAGCTGCTTCTAATAAACCTACTTTATTTCAAAGAAGGGGCACAAAGTGAGAGGGGGACTGGATCGCAGGGGTGGAGGCAGGAGTGTCTCTCGTTAGCTGGTTAGCAGCAGGAGTAACAAGGACCATGTGAGGAGAGAAAGTGGGGAGAAAAGGTAGCACAGATGGGGGAGGCAAAGAGGTAGGAAGGGCTGGTTTGGTACATTACATCCTCCCTTCCTGCCTTTTCCCTCCTTCTTTCCCAGAGACGTCCTCAAAAGTTCATCCCAAAAAACAAAAGAAACAGTCTGTCATCCTTTCCTCGCCTCTTGCTTTCTGTCTCAGTCTTTCCTTGTCACAGTCTCCTATTTTTTTTACTCCTGTCTCCTCCCTCCATCTGTTACCTCTCTCTCATAATGTCTATTTATTTGAACATGGAGCTGTGAGGACGCATGGAGACCTAGAACCAACACCACGTGCTGACGTTACAGCTCAGCTCAGCCTGCTGCTGTAGCTGTAGCCTAAAAAAAGAGAGACTTTACATGATGTTTTATATCCGACATTTTACATAAGCCCCTCACACACTAGAGTACTCCTAAGGAATTATGCTGACCACCTGGGTGGAGACCTGCCAAAATACGATGCTTTGTTTAGTTTCAGGGGAAAAAATGCATCAGTGCATGCAGAAAACTTCACGTTTTTGCACACCCTTTTTCACGTATATGCGTTGAAACGTTATTTGCACCATCTTGCAAAATCAGCACACGACTGTTTTATTGGTGGTGCCGCTTGTCACGGGGAAAACCCTCGCCATGGTCTGGCAAACGCATACACACATGGACACACTCCACCTCCAGACACTAATAATAACTTTCGACCCAAGTAGTGGTGCCAGGATGTTTTGGTTAGTGTGTGCATGTGTGCACGCATGCATGTGTGTGTGCTCTTAGAAGCCTTCTGGTCTGTATTACCACAGGACATGCCAGTTCTTTGAATTAGGCTGCTCTAAAGCTTAAAGCTTCCCAAAGCAGAGTGAAAGTGAGGGGGATGAGCCAGAAATTGAGAAAAAAAATGGTTGTAAAGAAACATTGTGTATATGAATGTAAAACACTGGATTTTATAGACTTGTAACGCTTGTGATAGCCGTGCATTGGTAAAATCAAATCCATATTTTTACACAAGTATGTGACAACCGCAGTTTCACATTGACAATAGTACAAAGGCACAAATGGCTTGATTTCATTTGTTTTTTTTAGTGCCTGTATTAACTTTGGGTGCCCTTTTTCTTTTGTGTGTGTGTGTGTGTGTGTGTGTTCAGTCACTGCGCATGTGTGTGTCTGCCCGGGTTTCCCTGCTCGTGCTGTAAAGCTGCCAGAAAGCCAGACTCTCCTGGTGATCCCAGCTGTAAACATCCTGGGGGGAAACAGCAGCCCGCTGCTTTCAGCACACTCATAGTAACATGTCTGCTTTAATGGTGAGCGTGTGTGTGTGTGTGTGTGTGCATGCACATGGACTTTTGCTTTGTGCGTTACGGGTGTGTGTATGTGTGTATATATATATATATAAATGCATATACACTTGTGTGTTTGGTGGCAGGGCTGTAAATGGAAACAGGTTGGTTTTGTGGTGTTCATTCCTGAAGACGATGCTCTGTGATGAGGCACCGTGTGAACGTTTCTTTTGCTTTGGCGTGTTTGCGAGGGAGTGGGGATTCGAAACGGTGCACTGTGGGTTTGCTTTATCAAAGACAGGCAGGCCCGAAGGTAAACTGTGGTCCCAGAGAAGAAGTAGAAGCGAGGGGGGGCAAGTAGAGGGGGGTAGCTAAACTTGTAACTTTTCACATGACATCACCTACAAACACTAAAACCCACAATTTTCTGTCTTTTTTTGGCGGGAGAGCTATATAAAAAAGCAACAAAAAAAAGCCAACCCAAAAACAAAACGGTGAACAGACAATGATAGAGTGGCTGCTCTTTCAACATTTTTGTCTGGTGGCTTCCTGCCTCTCTGCACATTACATGGTCATTTGAGGTAAAGCGGCCGCAAGCTGATGCAGGGAAAGCAAGAGGCATAATTGTACATTTTCATTATGAGTGCAGTGTGACGCTGGAAGTTTACTGTGCGCTTTAGTTATCTTTTTGGTTGTTTTTTTTTTCCTGTGTGGCTGAACTTTTCTGGTTTCAGCTTTTGGTTGCATAGGAAAATAAACAACATGTTAAAAATGTCTCGCAACCATCACTTATATCTATATGCCTGTGGTGTTTATTTACTTTTGTGGAGCCCGTATATGTGTTATAAGTTGCTCAAGAAAAAAAGAAAAACAACATCATTGAAAACTTAAGCCTCTTTATTGTGACGATTTTTAAATATTTTTCACAAGCTGAGTCGCAGAGTGAGGTCTTGGTTACACAAACATCATATAGCTAAATAAGAGTACAACCTGATGGGTCTGCTTTCAAAATTTTAGGACTTCTCCATCACTCATACATCCATCCTGGGCGAGGGCTAGGCCTTCTGCGGTGGAGCCTTTGGGTGCTTTATTTAGGCTCGTGCCCGGGCTGGTCCAGATGGATGAGGGGTGGTGCAGCTGCGTGTTCCCACAGCCTGATGTGCTCGTGCCTGCTGAATGCCCTTTGGAGTGCTCTCACTTTTTTTTTTTTACCCCCCCATCCTGCTTTTTTTAGGCAGTCGTCCTGTGCTTCCCCGGCCAGCCTAACCAATGTGCAGACTACTGTACAACCACTACTTCCTGAACAGGTAGTCTGAACACTGGGCAGGCGGGCCGGGCGGCTGAAGGGTAGCGCTGTGGAGGACTCTTTACTCATGCGCTCAGAATCAGAATCAGATATATCACCACACACACTCTTAATCGTACTCACTGTGATTGCAGCCAGGCTCCGGGGCCTGGCTTATCTTCGCAGTCTGACTGCCGCAAAGGGCCGATCGGGGATGATTGAGTGAGCTGGGATGGAAGGGATGGAGGAGGAGGTGGTGGTGGTGGAGGAGGAGGAGGAGCGGGAGAGGTTAGACGGAGGTGATAGGCGCTGATTGGCAGATTCTGTGACATTCCTTCCTGTTTCCCGCTGTGAAAAGCAACATTCCTCACCGAGCTCTACGGGGGAAACACAAACACACAGAAAGTGTTTAATTAATGTTAAATATCAAATATAACACATTTAGAAGTAATAAATCTGTTATATGTAGCCAATGAACTTTAATTACTCATTGGCTAATTACATGATTTTCAATGTGAGAATTTTGGTCTTAAATATTAATGTAACAAAGTAACTAGTATTTCTTTGCAAGAATTCTGCATTAAGAAAAGATTAAAGGCAAAAAATAAAGCCCAGCACAGATGCCAAAACACAAAAATGGTCAACCTATTTAGCCCAAATTGGTGCAGCCTAAGCCCCATTTAGTTCCCTTAAACTTTCAGGCCAAACCGAACAAAAGTCATTAGAGTTTCAAGTAGTTATGGTTAAAAACAGCTGCAAGTGCAAGTGCTGTTAATCTCCCTGGAACAGATCTTATCAGATAATATTTGTGGTCAGCCGAAATCCTCCCAACCCAACACCTCCCTCTAAAACACCCGAGTATGCAACCTTTCGTCTCCTTAGACGTACGCCGAATGGAAAGAAAGAAAGAGGGCGATACCTGCGTCTTGGCGATCTCGTTTCACTTCTTTGCATCTTTCTGCGTTAGGTGATGCCTCTTCTTTCCCAAATCCTTGCTGAATTTGCCTGTTCTTTCATTCAGCGCTGCTGCCACACTGCTGAGGGAAACCTTGGCTGATTGGGGTTCAAATGCTCCTAGAGCAAAAAAGGAAAAAAAAGAAAAGAAAAAGACAAAGGGGGATCTCCGGTAGCAGGCAAGGTGGACTGGCTGGAGGTTCGACGTGGCAAGGGACTGGCCACCAAGTTCTCCCTTCGAGAGACAGAAGGAGAAAAGGAGTGAGAGAGAGAGAGAGGAGATATGGAGAGAGAAAGAGGAGGAGCTCGCCGGCCCCCTATTTTTCCTTTCTCCTCTCTTCTTTCTCTCTCCACTCCCTCTGTCTGGCTCACCCCTCCTTTTCCAGTCTCCCTCTTCTGGCTTGCAGGGAGAAAGTGGAAGGTCAGAGGTGAACAGGAAGTGAGACACATTCATTTGGCCTGTGTGTTGTAAAAGTTTGGAAAGGGAGCGAAGGACTGGCTGCAGAGGGAGGGAGCCTTTTAGTGGAAGCGTATGTGGACGCGTTTGCGATCTCACATGGAGGCATTTATGTGTTTCGCAAAGCATTTGCGTGTTCTCAATGCAGTGCATCCCTGCCTTTGATACATGTGAGCATACATATATAAATATATATATATTATGAGTATGAGTGATGGATTTGTGCATGTAGGAGTGAGCCTGGATGAGAGGAGAGGCTCCGTGGTCTTTGTAGAAAGGGGCAGGAATGTCGGCGTTTTCTTGGCAAGCGGGAGGAAGCCTTGTAATAACTCCAGATGTGCAGCCCTGTGGTCTCCATCTCTCTCTTGCTCCTTCTGTTTTTATTTCTAAAGCTGATTTCCTCTCCCTGTCCGACTCGAATAAAGAGCCCTTTATGCAACTCTGCAGCCTTCCCAGCACATACACACACACAGAGTGGTGGCAAGGGGGGTGGGTTGGTTGCTGCTTGGAAGGGTGACATACGACTGGTAAATCAGAACCAGGGCAAAAGACATTGTGCGTGCATGTGTGTGTGTGTGTGTGTGTGTGTGCAAAAGAGGAGGGAAAAGCCAGTGTTGAGACACAACCAGTCAAAAGTTCCTCCTTTACTTTCTAGGGCTTCACACGCACTCACAGTTAGGTTTGGTCCTTACTTCTAGCAGACAGGAGTAATTAGTGCTAGTGTTTCCAGGTGTGTGTGTGTGTAGTAGTACGTGTGCAGTGCAGTGGTGGCCAAGGCCGTGTGTTTGTTTTAGCTGCGGTTTCTGAGCTCCGACCTGAGCTCCAAATCAAAGCAGGCACGATCCCACGAGAGACGAGTCAGCAGTACGGCTTGGAGGGCTAAAAAAATGGGGAAGAACTTCAAAATGGGGGGTGAAACGATGCCCCGTGAACAAGGAGGTCCAACAAAAAAATGAAAAGAAAAAAAAAACCTAGCAAGCCAGAAAAAGAGAATTACAGAAACCAATCCTCATAGGACATAAAATGGATTAGTGTTGCAGTCGAGTTTAGGGTTTGGAGGATTGGAAAGAGTGAATTTTAATGGGTAGGTGGGGGAAATGCTGCGGTCGCGCTAACATTGTTTCCACTGTTTGGATGACCAGGCAGACAGCTTACTTTTCAGACTCTTAGTCAGGGAAGCCAGAAATGCTGAGAAAGTATGCACATACACACGCGTGATCTGCGCTCCCATGTTATTCCGTCTTGCCGTGAAATACAGCTGCTTAATACTGTCACAGAAAAACCTCAAGGTTCTGACTTTGTTTTTCCTGCCTGCGCTTTGACAACAGCTCTGCCAGTTCGTGGGCGAAACTGTGTCTTTCGTGCGTTGCGTGTGGGGAAGATAAGATTGCGGGTGTTGCTCTGTAAATTTATTTAAGAGAGCGCTCTGTACGAAATTGTGGAAGCAGCCTGTAAATCTGAACGGCTGAATGTGTTTTAATGTGCGTGTTTCTGTGAAATTTTGCAGCTCATTTTCTATCTAGAGACAAACAGCCATAATTCTTTGGGTAACAGAAAATGTGAACCGCATAATAGCTCGATTTTATTTCCTTTCTCTCATGTGATATCGTATCAGTGATACTTATCTGTTGAAAGGAGCATATTTAAAAAGACAGTGGCTTGAGGAAAGGGCTCAGGAAACACTGGGAGCCTCATCCGTCTCATCTATCCAGCTCAGGGTTGCTGGGAGGCTGGAGCCTGACCAAGCCGACAGTGGGTGAAGCCATGAAGACCCTTAACAGGCCACCAGTCCATCACAGGGCCAAAAAAACAGAGAGACGAACACATTTTAGAAGCGCCAGTTAACCAAACAAGCATTTCTTTGGACAGAGAGAACCCATGCAAAAAGGTCATTCATTACCAGCGCGAACCGCTTCATCACCGTGCCCCACTAAATAACTGAAATATTTGTGGGAAAGTGCTTTTTGGCGTTAGATGGGAAAATCTATACCACTTTTATACTGGTTTCATAAATGTGAATCTAACTCAAGAAGCACATAGATTTTCCAAAACAGCATTTAATATGTACAGAAGAAATTTTATCCATCCATCTATCCATCGTCTTAACTTATCAACCCTGTCCAAGCTGTCTTTGGTTGAAAGGCAGAGTACACCCTTCAGAGGTCACTACCACTCTGATTATAAAGCTGGGTTTTTTTATACATATGCAATAAAGTCTAAGTCACTCTTAAGTGCTATCCGTACCTCCTTAGACAGATTACAGATTTTGTGGAAGCAGAGATAGACAGCATGCCCCCTGAGCCTTATCTTAAATAGCGTCATCAGTTTTTATTTGATAAAATATCAGAGGCTGAGAGATAGAGGCACAAAACAAGAATGTAGTGACATGATTAAGGGGTGATAAATGTCTGTTTGAGATATTAATGGAAGTGAGCGCAGGATGATGTAGCAAGGAAAGTCAGAAAGGCTGTAAGAATGATAAAATCTGTCATGAATGGTAAAGAAGATTTGAGATTATAGAAATGAAGGGTGAGGGACACAGGCTGGTTTGTTCATATATTTAGTTTATGATATGATAATGCTGATGATGTTCCTTTTTTGGAAACTGACTTTTTTTCATGGAGCATAGTGTGAGAACAAAAATGACTACATGAAACAAAGTATACGGGTGACTCCAACCAAATCTGTGCACACAGTCATATGCTAGGATCCAAGTGACCACAACATAACTCACTAAGCGATAAATACATACATTTTAGGATGAGACTCAATTTGTTTGTTTAGAGTTAAATTAAAGTGAGCTTCAGGTTCAAGGTTTGGGTTGAGCTGTCAGTAGGTACAGGGTGAGGCGAAGTTTCTAGGCAATTAATATAATTGGAGGTAATGGCCGCTGATGTGATGGAAACACAGCTGTGTAAGTGTATGTGCGTGGCAATTTTATTGACGTTTAAAAATGTTATACATTTCATAAAATATACATTTTTGCTATTTCTGTGACTGTTTTACACATTATAAAATAAAGTACATTTCTCCAATGGTGTATGGATATTTATAATTATAGTTCTTTTTTAATTTCATGCTTTTTTATTTCTTTGACCTTTAGCCTGACACAGCTTTAATGCTCATGAAGTTTCACGAGACTGAATTTACTGCAAATGTATGTGGGTCTGTGCCAAGTGTAGCATTAAAAAAAATTTAAAAAGCATTCACAGTGTGTTTCCCCCGTATTCTGACATCACGTGTTTACCTTAAGGTACATAATCCTTACATGAAAAACATGCGTGAACACTGGCAGACGATTGCGTGCCTCATTTGCTTGTGAGGGAACTCGGGTTTCATGTCATTTACCCGTGATTGGTTTGTACTGGGAGTTTTGCTGTGAGACACAAAACACACCAGCTGAACATTTGCCCTCCACCAGACAAGATTGCCGCCGTGTGTGGATTTTAGCGTGTGTTTATATAGTTAGTCTGCTGGCCAACCTTTCTTTTACGCTTTGGTGGTCAACGGTGATTGATCACATGTCCTTGATAGCCCCGAGGTTGTAACACTGACCTTCTGCAGGAGTAAATTCAGGGCAGATAATTGACTGTTTAGCAATTAACCACTAAACAGGAAGGTATCACTAACCTGCCAGGCTGTGTTCAACTGCAGTCAGCATGTTTCATCTCTCCACAAAGACATTTGTTCACATTTGTGCAGTTCCCACAGGAAAATCTCAAAGCAAAGCTCAAAGGCTGTTGGGTTTTTTTTTTTCTGTAAGAAGGAATGAAAAAAGATAATCGAAGGAGCCAAAACCTTGTCATAAAACAGAAAATGTGAGAATTAACGTTCATATCACTGCGAAATTAGACGTTTCAGATTAGATTTGAGTTCCTGAAACATGTGCAGCTGACATGCTGGTTAAAAAGAAACACCCTTAATGTCTGCACTGTTATCAAAAAGGCACTTTTGCATGATAAATGGAGTATTATAGAGTGTGGGCCCTGGCACGTTGCTCAAGGTGATTTGTTATGAGCATTATTGCGCAATCTTTAGCCAGATGAGTCATGAACAGCTGTGTGTTTTTACACACTACCCCAGAATAGCTTCAATCCAGCTCTTCAGCGTTGTAATTCTCTTAGCTAAATCATTGTCTGTTCCTCATTTAAATATTGGCAACATGTGGCCTTACTTTAAATAAAGTCCAAACAGCATTAAGTCAAATTAAGTTTCCTCAGATGCTTTCTCTGCTGTTTCTCATATGTTGCTCACAGACCAAACATGGGTTTTGCGTACGTTAGTGGAGTTTTTTCGTTACACACAACGAAAAGATGCTTATGTTCACAAATAAATCTTTTCTACAAGAACGTTGTGACGAATCTGTTCCTACAAAAATCTATAAATTGATGAAATTGGTCTGAACAAGTGCATCAAACCCACTGAGCCTCACTCTATACTACTTTCTCCGTGCGCCTTTTTTTAAAAAAAAATCCCCTCTGTGTTTAATTTTTTTTTCTTCTTAAAGACAGAAGTCAATAGGGAAAATGGCAGAAGAATGGAGGGAAAGAAAAGCAGAGGGAGGTGAGGAGGAGGGTTGTGAAAATTACCATTGGCTGCCACCCAGGGCCCAGTCTTTGTGGTAATGAAGGGTTAGAAGCAACGTTATTGCTCCCAGATGCCGTGCGGCTTCTCCGCAGGCCTTTGATGCATGGCCCAAGTCACCAGGATTTTTCTATCAGACTCCCATCAACATACACAGTAACGCACCACCGCACACACGTGCACGCACACATACGAAGACATCCAGCCTCTTAAAACAACATGGATGCTGTAAACGAGTATCTTCATGGTTTCGCCAACCAAACTACTCCGATTTGTTTCAGAGTGTTAATTGGTTAATGTTCCCATGTATGTGTGTGTTTTGGTGTTTACCACCTCCAAGTGTGTGTGTGTGTGTGTGTGTGTGTGAGAAATGCCCATATTCGAACGTTTTATGTGTTTGACTCTTTTAGATATTTTTTGGGATGGCGTACGGAGTGGTGAAGTTCCTTTACGAATCCAGAAGTGAACTTCCCCTGACTCTCTATAATGAGCCTGCTCTTACACACTAGCAAAACAAAACCATGAAAAGCACTTTGTTCACACACTGCTCCAAATACCAACTACTAAGTGCCCCGCCTGTAGTGTGTGTGTGTGGTGTGGGTGTTCAGACGAAAAAAAAAAAACAGAAAAAAACCCCAACAAGGATCACACCTGTGTTTTGTGTACAAGTGAAAAAATGTAAAAGTGTTTAAAAAAAATATCAAACTAAACCTAAAAAGGTGCATTTTTTGCAGCTCAGTCTGGTGGTAATCAGCCTCTGCTATTTCTGCTTTGATGCCAATACAATTACAATCAATCGAAAGAGCTCTGTGAATTATCCAGAGTAATGGAAACTCTGTGGAATATTAATTAAGTAATGACAGATGGATTTAGTCAAACACTGTGAATAATTTTCTCAAAGCACCTGCCTAAAAACGTCCCATATAATAAGCAGATGGGATTAGCTTTAACCCGAACACATTTTACGCCCGTCTGTTTTTTAACATAGGATAACCTGATAAAACTGAACAATGTAACCATTATGAAGGAAGGATTTACCCAATTGTACCCAATAAAAAGCAAACTAATCATGTGCTTCAAGTTAATTTGCACAACCTGTGCACAGAAGGCGTTTCCTATTTTATATGATGCAAAAAATTATTAGTCTGTAGCAGTTAGCGCTTAACGCAGCTTTTTTAATAGAGCGACTACTACGACTTATTAGAAGTTTCACTCTAAAGATCTTTCATGAGGATAATTTATGGTTCACTATGAAAGATGAGACCACGGATGCTCATCTAGAGCTGAAATCCTGCTTAGCAGCTATCAAAATCAGGAGCTTTGTGTCCAAGTGAGCCCAAATGACCTGTTGATGAAAAGAGCTTCTCGCAAATCATGAAGAATGAGCCCACGCTCGCACACTTCAGGCAGGAAGCTTGCACGCTGGCTGATTTGATTTCCAGAGAAGAGGGCAATCGGAAGAAGCCCAAGGTAACTGGCGGACTTCTTGAACCTTTGATAAGGAGCTCTTCTAGTCTGTCATGAAACATGATGAACACGGATGCACGCAACTTTGTGCTACGCTGAATATTTCTAACAGAAGTATCGCTCAGTATTGTTTAGCCTGTTTTCATGCCTTAGACCTTGTGTGTGTGTGTGTGTGTGTGTGTGTGTGTGTGTGTGTGTGTGTGTGTGTGTGTGTGTGTGTGTGTGTCTACTTGAAGCTTGGTCCTGTGCAGAGAAAGTGTGCATTTCAGACCACATGTGTGCATCTGCAGGTTTGTTTTCTCATGCGTCCCTGCGAGTGTGCTTAACATCTGAAATCTGTAACATTGCCGACTCACACTGCCTGGATTTTATAGGAGCATATGGCAAAGCACTCAAGCACCTACTTCCCCCCCAATACTAGTACACACACATAAAAAAACCACACGCACACACAAGAAACTGGCTGACTGATAATGGTCTTATTTGATGTTGCAATAGGACAAATACATGGACAGTCTTAGCAGATATCTGGTATTCATCAATTTGTTGTTTGACTTTCTGGCATGTGTGGTTGCCAGACTGATCAAACCTCAAACTCAAATCTTCCAGTCTCGCATCATCTGCACCCCCCACTAATATTCAAGAAAACTCAAGAAATCATTTGTATTTCTCTCTTACTATTGCTGTTCTTGTACAACATAGTTATTCTCCGTGTTAGCGTATTTTCTCTTTACCTTCCCCACATCATGTGCACATTCGCTGCCCCTCCTCTTCCTCTGTTTCCATTTTTCCTGACTGGATTTACTGGCCAGAGGAGAGGAAAATGTATGAATCAATCCAAGGTTGCTCACTCCCAGGGAGAGGGAAAGCCAGAGAGTGAGAGGAACAAGGGAGGGGAGGGGGTGAAGAAAGAAAAGAGATGATGGTGAAATTGAAGAAAAAGAGAGAAATGGGGGATGGGAACTCACCAGCTCTATAAAATAATGATGTCAGCTTTCAGCGGCCTGGGGCGACTTCTTGTTTAGCCGTCTTTTTTTTTGGGTAGCGGACACCTCGGTGTACGGGCGCTGCCAAATGTGTTTGTGTCTTTATGTGTGTCTCTGTGATGTTTTACATGCATTCAGGGGATATGACCATTTGGCTGCACAGGTCATAAATCCTTTGATGAAGGAGTTTGTCACACATTCAATCCCCGTCTGTCTCGCTCTCTCTGTGACACACATACACACACAGACACACACACATGCTGAGATGGGCAGGGCAAGTCCGTGGTTAGCCATCCAGATGGTTTTAAGGTTAGTTAGAGACTACGCTCAAAAGGTGCTGTTTGGAACCAAAGCAGGGTGTGTGTATGTGTGCGCATGCCCGTGTGTGTGTGTGTATGTGTGTGTGTATTTCTGTGTCTGTGTTTAGAGAATGTTTGTAGAAACTCACTAACCCCATGCTATTTTTGGAATCTCATTTTGTTAATTCTCATTTTATTGTCGTACACACACACACACACACACACACACACACACACACACACACACACACACACACACACACACTGCATATTATGCACCGTGACTCAAGAAACTGGATTTTCTATCAATAGACATTGAGAAGTCCAACCGCAGCATATATATATATGTGTGTGTGTGTGTGTGTGTGTGTGTGTGTGTGTGTGTGTGTGTGTGTGTGTGTGTGTGTGTGTGTGTGTGTGTGAGTTTATTTGCTTGAGATAAAGATAGAGATCAGACTGAGCTGACAAACTTTGAGGTTCCCTGATTCATAAATAGTTAGACGTCTGTATATCATATGTTGTGTGCAAATTTACAAGTACAAGAGATTTCTAGCCTGGAACGCTCTCCCTCTCTCTTTCTGTCTGTGTGTTTTTCATTTGTT
The DNA here is from genome assembly GCF_036321145.2 of Pelmatolapia mariae. NCBI lineage: Eukaryota > Metazoa > Chordata > Actinopteri > Cichliformes > Cichlidae > Pelmatolapia > Pelmatolapia mariae. The sequence goes on along the minus strand of NC_086233.1, from coordinate 22,688,622 downwards.
GCTCCCCCCTTTGACTCTGCACAACTGTAATCAAAACCAAAGACTGTACTTTCCCATCCATCTCCTTTGCTTTTCTTTCGTCTGCTATAGAACTGAATGTGCGAGCTTTTGCTCTTCATTCCCGCTGACCTTTTTTATCCGCTTGTCTCTTTTAGCCTGCTATCTTTTTGTCTGTATCAGCAGCGCAAACTAATGACTCAAAACCTTTTTCACGCACTCACCATTTACTATATATGTTACATAATACAGTTGTATGCGTAGCTCTAAATTTTACAGCCCAGAGTGATCATAATACAGCATCTGCACTAGTTTTTCCTTTAAAGCGACTCTTTTTTTATACAGTGAGAGTATCTGCATGACCATTTCTCCTCTTTATCAGGGAAGTCTTCCTCCTCGTTCTACTCACCGCTGTGTGTCTCTTTCACCCCCTGCAGGAGAAGGAGAAGAAGTACATGCTGCAGGTCGACAACCTGAAGCTGCGCGATGTGGAGAAAGGCTTCATGTCCAGCAAGCATATTTTTGCCCTCTTCAACACCGAACAGAGGTGTTATTAGACACACACATTAACACTGTAATGCAGAAACAACTTAAATGCACCACAGTATTAAAAGTTGCTCTTTCGCCCACTTTTATGTTTACATTAAATGAGTTTTGGGATTTCTGTGTGACAGCCAGTGAGGATGTAGTTGTAAAGCTTAAAGAATATCCCGATATTAGGGAAGTCTGCAGATAATTTAAAGTCCTAAGTAAAAATGATTCCAATGTAAAAGGACAACAATATAAGAAAAATGAACTTAAATTAAGAAAGTAAAGGTTTAAATTGTGCAGAGTGCCCTTTCCAGCGTTGCATGACATTTTTAAGTATCTACATGTAAGCCAGACTTTATTGTTGTTACTGTTGTAGATAAGAAGCACTAAATTATACTTTGGGGCATTTTAATCCCAAAAAATGATACAAGTTTTGTATGCAAAAAAAAATGTAGATTAAAAGTGACCAGAATTATAAAGTAAATGTTGTGAAGTAACAAAAAAGCTATTTTTGTAGTATAGTGGAGTAGAAAATATGAAGTAAGATAATATAAAGTGAAAACAGATAGAAATTCTGGAGGAAAGAACAAGTTCCAAGTTTTTACATTAAGGTGACGTACAGCTGATGAGACGGGGCTATTGGAGTGCACTGCTCATACTGTGTCTCCACAGAAATGTGTATAAGGACTACCGTCAGCTGGAGCTTGCGTGTGAGAGTCAGGAAGACGTTGATGCCTGGAAAGCCTCCTTCCTCAGAGCCGGAGTTTATCCTGAACGGGTCACGGTAAGATTTCATCTAAAGCACACGTGCACAGACAACACTGTGACGCAAACACTCTCACAAATGCGGACTTTTTTTTCCAGTTCATATTATTTGTGTCCAGTAGTAGCTCAGGTGGTTGCTGTGATGTTTCCTTCTGCAGTCTCTTTTAATGTTATTGTGTTTCTCATTTGCCATCTGTCCTTTTCAATGTCTTTTATCTCTCATTGCTATTTGGCGTTGTAGGAGAAGGAAGGAAAGGTATGTTATTCTGGGTACTAGATCACTTTTTTGTGTTTTCTATGTAAAGCATGAACTATACTTTTACTTAAATGGACCTGTACCTCAGTTGTGTAGCTGACAGTGATCAGTAAATGGATAGTTTAGCGTAATCATTAGGAGTAGATTTTTGAACCACTGATAGGGAATCACCTTGCTGGTGCAAAGATAGCATTTTATGCCTATCAAACTGTGTTAAATTTGACTAAATAATCTTTTCTTAATAAATGCAGCACTGGTTCATCCCTTGAGTTAGGTGAACTTGTTATGGCTTAACAAACAGAAAAAAATAATCCAGTGAAAGTGGTCAGTTAGGAGGACTGGACTGAAAATGAGTGAAAAGCCAATAAATGTTCAAGCCATGTCCAATAAAAAGTGTGAAAGATCTTCAGAAAACCTGAAGAATTATTGCTCAAGACCATGTTAAAAAATTACTAGAAAGTCTGAATTCTTGGAAGCAAAATATAAAGAAATGAAGTGTCACTTAAGATTTTTATACACTATTGTATTTTCATCAACATTTAACTACACTGATGAATTGTGTGTTCAGATTGTGCTGTTCATCATTCAGCTGGTAATATAATTTCCTGGAGAAAACCTTTTCCTTCCTGTCATTCCTGAAGTGCTATCACCCTCTCTGTAACTCTGCTACACACACACATTTTTTAAAAAAAAACCCTAATTTGTCTCACAGAGTGATGGTGGTGATGAAAATGGTTCTGACAACCTCATGCACAGCATGGACCCTCAGCTGGAGCGGCAAGTGGAAACCATCCGCAACCTGGTCGACTCTTACATGGCAATCGTCAACAAGACCGTCCGTGACTTGATGCCGAAGACCATCATGCATCTCATGATCAACAATGTGAGTCATCAGCGAGCACTGCTGTTGTCTCGTATGTCATGCTGAGACGACAGGACTTTGAGATTTGACAGACAGCGTGCTTTGTTTCTCTCCCTCTGCGTGCAGACTAAAGAGTTCATTAATGCTGAGCTGTTGGCCCAGCTGTACTCATGTGGTGACCAGAACAGCTTGATGGAGGAGTCTCAGGAGCAGGCCCAGCACCGTGACGAGATGCTGCGGATGTACCACGCTCTGCGGGAGGCTCTCAAAATCATCGGCGACATCAGCACATCTACTGTAACCACGGCCATGCCACCACCCGTGGACGATTCGTGGCTTCAGGTGCAGCGTAGTGGATCTGGAGGACGGTAAGGCACATGAGACATCAGACTGTGGGACTGAGAGAGTACGTGTGGGAACAGGTTGGGGAGAACAAATATTAAAAGCCCATGTCTAATTTTGACATATGGTCAAGTAAATAAGAATTTTCTAAAAAGATGCAGCATCTGACCTATTGACACTTTCCTGATGTTTTTCTCCTGTTATGTTTCTCTCTTCACTTCTACTTTCTTATCAAGATCTCCGGCCACCAGTCCAACTCCAAACCGCAGGGCTCCACCAGGACCCCCGGCCCGTCCAGGCTCTCGTGGTCCTCCACCTGGGCCTCCTCCTGCAGGGGGTCCCCCTGTCCCTTCTCGCCCCGGAGCTTCTCCTGATCCATACAGTGGGCCACCACCCACCGTGCCCTCCAGGCCTAACCGCGCACCCCCAAGTGTGCCTAGGTGAGTGGAAACTCTTCCATCATAGAGTAGGCCGCAGTAGATTTTACAAGGACACTGACATCCAAACTACAGTTTAAGATAATGTGACGTCACCAAAGCTGAAGTGTGGATACTCTCTGTTACCAAGGGGGATGTGAAGACACCCGGATGAGGGGATAAAGGAGGTAAAGGACAGTAGAAAGCGCTGGTTTTGATAGAGGATAGATTAATAGGCTGGTAGATTGCTAGTTATCCCCAAATAGGCACTACAACTACAACATCTCACTAATTTCTTTCACCTTGCTGGTATCTTTCAGCCATCACCAAACTTTCGGCACGTTGTCAGGCATCACCTGTTAAATAATCTATTGCTAAAAGCGAGGTCGTCTGGATTCCTTTGAATTAAAACGTGATCTGATGAATGAAGGGGAGATGGGAATGTGGAGGGGCTTCCTTTCTGGTATTCATTAATTGTATGCATTTAAAATTTGCCCCCCCGCCCCCCAATTTCCTGTGTTTGTGAGCTAGCTAACCTCTTTAACCTGGGGCTAACTGTCAGTAGCTCACCTGTTTTACTGTAGAGGACGCTAACGTAGCTGAGCAAAGCTCTCACTGGAAAATGACAGCTTTTTAATATCCTCACTAAAACTAATCTGTTTTAAGTGCCCATTTTTCATCTTCCAATCCAGTTTTTCTGTATTGTGAGCTGCCACGAGTGAGAGCTTCGCACATGCGATGTTGGTCATTTCCTGCGCTGTAACTGTTTGCGCTCCTTTTCTCTCTTCTGTCTCCTCTTCTTCACCCCTCCGTCCCCCGCCACGCCTCTGTCCCACACACTGCTATGGTTCCTTCTACAGAATCACTATCACTGACCAGTGAGGACTAACATTACTGGTACGTTGGGTACTGTCTGCAACCATGATCATCATCATCACAACGACTTTCCTTCTTTCCCTTTCTCACAGAAACCATCCCTTTCACTGCATGACATTTTCTTTTTCTCACCACTGCTTTCTCAGAGGGCTGCATGAGCAAACACACACCCGGTGCAGAGTGTGTGTTTGCATGTTTGCATCAGTGGCTTGAGCTCAATTCAAGCTCAGTCTGATGTTATTTTGTCTGTAAAGAGCACCAAAGGAGGACATTTTGTCAGTGTAGGCCAGGGGTGTCCAACTCCAGGCCTTGAGAGCTGGTGTCCTGCAGGTTTTAGATGTGTCCTTGATCCAACACAGCTGATTTAAATGGCTAAATTACCTCCTCAGCATGTCTTGAATTTCTCCAGAGGCCTGGTAATGAACTAATCATTTGATTCAAGTGTGTTCACCCAGGGTGATATCTAAAACCTTGAGGCCTGGAGTTGGACACCCCCGGTGTAGGCCAAGAAGACTCGCATCAGATGTCCGGGACCTAACTAATGTTGGTGCTGTGTTGTATATGTGTGTATGCCACAAAATCCCTCCCATACCTGCTTATATCAATGTGTCTGATGCTTTCTTTTAGTGACACGATGCTCTGTTTACCAAAATCACTTTTCTTTGCAGGATTTAGTTAATGTGGAGTAGCCCTACTGGGGATTTATTTTTTAGGGAAATACTCTATAGTTTAACTAACAAATGTATTACCTTTAAGAACACTTGGTAAGTACGTGCCATATCTTCATTTATAAATGATAATGAGATTTAAAAAAAACCTTTTTGGAGAATAGGTTGTATAAGCTGCCATCAGCAATCCCAGCTAGCTTTGCAAAAAGATCAGAAACTAGACTGTGTCTGTTGAGGTTATTTGAGTACAGTGGTTTCCTATTCTCACGTTAGGAAAACAGTTTGAGATGATTTGAGCTCTGAGTTTGTGTGTGGGACAAAGTGGGATGCAGTCATAATGCAGGGCTGGGAGGTGGCCAGATAAATTGTATTTGAACACAATGTTTCCAAGTTTCTCGCTAAGAAAAGAGGAATAAAAGGAAGCCAAAGTTCGTTCTGATGGTCTCAGGCGATGGATGCTATACACTAGAATATATACTCCTATATCCTCCATTATTTTACTGTTGTTTCGGCTGCTGTACTGTCTGTTAACAGTTTTTGAGTTGTAGTTTGAATGTAACTGTAAATGAGCATATATTTCTTTTGAGCCATATCTGCCATTGTCTTTGTTATAATTTTCATCGTATTTGGCAAAATCTGCAAACCTTGTGAGTGTTTTGGTAACACTCACTGACCAGGCATAGCATCGTACTTAAGAGAATCGACAAACAGGCAATACCAACATGTATATCATATGTGCAATGGTACAGAGTGCAAAGATGTTAGACTAAATTATGGACTGAATAAAGGACGGTTCGCCCTAACTGGGAATAAGAGAGTATATCTGCATCTCTAAAATGTCACACATTCATATTTGCTTACATGTTTACCTTCAAGCAAACACTTTGCATTTGTACAAGTCAACTTCTGTTTCAGAGGCTGTTTAACAATCAGAAGGCATCAGTTTAATCTTCCCTTCAATCAGCAACAACTGCTGCTTAAAACTTTAATGCCTATCAGTGGATTTGCTCTCCTGTAGCAGAACTACAACTGAACAAACTGCACGTTACTGTAGATAAACAGCAGCTGGATGTGCAGGAACACCGCCTTCACTTAACTGAGCCTCAAATCTTTGTCACGTTGGTTGTATTTTTGGACTGCCTCCATGTGTTATTTGAAGATACAGTATTTCTGTGTGTGTTTGTGCATGAATGTACACATGGGGACTGTAAACCTGTCAATGGGGAGCAACGGCACTAATCCAGTCTCTCCTTTGTGCTTGTGTGTCCACGGCAGTCGGAGACCCCCGCCATCTCCAACCCACTAGACTCCCTGGCTCCTCCGTCCTTCCCCTCCTCCTACGTTTAATCCTCCTCTGGATGAGAGGCCACAGACAACAGCGCCACCCTCCTGTCGTTTTCTGCCTCGTCTGACCTGCGCTGGTTCCCAGCTCCCGCTTCTCCCTCGCTTCCTCTTCTTTCCCTCCTCCTCACCTCCACCTCTCTCCCTCATACAGTGACGCAGAATACTTGAATCACACTTGCATGACTTACAAACATGCTGCACCCTGAGAACTCAAACTATGTAAAGACTGATGAAGCAAATCAGTTAGCGTGTGCACACGCAGTATACAGTCTAGTAAACACATGCAAACACTTAAACACGGAAACATTTTTCCTGCTTTTAACCTAAAAGGGTAGACATTTAGCATGAAGCTATGCCTGAGTATTTCTAATAAGTATTCTCTCTTATTATTCTCTCATTCATCAATTGTTCTTTTATTTCATGTTTATTTACTTTCTTCCTTTTTTAAGGAATCCTTCCCCTCAAAAAAAATGACATTTTAGGGATAAAGCAGAAATTTACAATTTTTTGCTAGCAGATTTTCACAAGAGTTTCAGATAAAATGGCACAGATTCTTCGGTTCACTTAAACATCCACTAATACCAAGAACTTGCGACATACTTCATGGTAATTTGATGGATACTTTGACTCTGTAAATACTGGTGTTGTGCAGAGGGTAAATGCTTTAGTTCCTCTGCAGCATTTCAGCCTCGGAGTTAAAGTAAGAGGCAGAAAATGCTTCAATCAACAGAAGTGACGATGGATAAAGTATTTCATAAGGGAGGTGATGCAAGCTGGACTTTTTTGAAACTCTGGTGTCTTCTCGCTGCACTATTCAGGTTTTGAGTTAATGTGTTATGGCAGTTTTCCATATTCGTGTGTGAAGGCGACTGACTTTAATCAAGTCCACTTGTGAGCTTAACTATAAAGAACAAACCGTGAAAGAGAAGGTCTGTCTCACACCCTGCAAATCATGGTTTTCATTACCTTTAGCATTGTTGTAAAAGTTGACCTGTTTCTTACATGGCTGTAAAATATTATTGCTAACTAAACAGCCACTAGTTGTTAATGTTTGGCCTCGGTGTGGGTAATCTGTTGTCTGTTAACCATCATGCGTAGTTTAAAAGAAGAGCTGGATTTTATTTCCTTGGTGGTTTTTAATATTGATCTGGTTGTCAGACAATTCATCATTCAAAAATGTAATCTTACCAGATGATATCTCATGGCCACATCTTAATTACATAATTCCTATGCCAGAATAACCCGTAGCTACACATTACTAACTGGTGGCAAAGCAATAATATCCCCGTCACCCTGGAGGTGAACATCGTCATTTCTCTGGTGCCTCCTCACCATTACAATTTTAGGCTTTCTCTTGTTATCTTTAATCTCTTCATCCTAGCAAATAAGATCGTCTTTTTATTTTCTCTCTTCTTTCCTTTCACCGAAACAGCCGGTCAAACAAGGGCGGGCCCTCTCGTCCCGAGAGCCCCCTGCCACCATTTGACTCTTAGAAGGAAACATTCTCCCTGTTACCTCTTCTCCTTCTTACGCTCATCTCGCATTTATCCATCCACCCATCACTCACTCACTCACACGAGGAGAGGAAGGCTTGAATGAATAACAGAAGTAAAGGATCGCCTGCAAATTCTTCACCCTCAGATAGACGCTGCTGCTCTTCGTCCATTTTTCCTCCTCCTCCTCATTTCAGCCTTGCAGGACGGGAGGAACTGCCCGTTATAGCCTCAGGAAGGCCCTCAGTGTCACTGTTAAATCCACCTGCGATTTAAAACTGCTGTTGTCTGTGCTTCCACACGACCTATGCAACAACTGACGTAAAAGGAAAAAAAAAAAAGATGCCTCTCCCGTGTCTTTCTTGCTCTCTGCTTCACACAAATGTTGTTACTGCATTATCTTTAAGCAAATGTGCAGCTTCAGACAACTGCAGGACACGCAAGGCTCCAGCCTGAGAGGAAGGGAGTCTTTGGCCTGGGTTGAAGCTCTGTGACTGTTAGCTAGATAGCTCTTTACATATCCTTTTTATTCAGACGGGGAAAACAGGAATATTTCAGAATTTTAAGTCAGTTGATGATTTGCCATTTCTTCTCTTTTCCCCTTTTTTTTGTTTTGTTTTGTCTTTTTTCCAGTGGTCACGGGGGTGAGTGAGAACACTCAAAAACAGCCACAGTCTATGCATAAAACTGGCATTAAATGAAAAAGCTCCTTCTCTTTCACCCTGTCATTTTACACGTGTGAGAACCTGTGACCTGTGCGAACCCACCACCTTTTCTACCACTGACCTCCACTGTCAGCGTGATGTGGTGTATTGTATTTTTGAACCCAAGCAAAAAACAACCCACCAGCCACAAACAGTAATCTACTATTCATCCCTTGTGCGTCTGGTACTCCACGACTGCAAAGTAAACACAACTAAGCATATTCTTCTTATTATTTAATGGTAAATAGTTTATTATGGACATATCTTATTGTGTTATTCTGTATATGTGTGATGCATCTTATTGAACTTTCACTATCTAGGGAATTTAGTGTATGAAACCGCTGAATATTTAAATTATGACAAAATGAGTATATGTATAAGGAAGTAATGTTTTAAAAACTACAAAAAATATATAATACGATGATGTATATGGGCAACTGCAGGCTGTTGAATACTTTGGCTTGCAGCAGAGGGCGTTTGCTTTTCTTGTCCTTCTGTGTGTAGAATAGCAGCGAGGGGCGGGCTGAATGTGTGAAAGTCCTGCAGCGATCAGGTCCTGCGTCTTGTTTAGACTGATGTGGATGGAAAGGTGACTTTAACCTGCAGGACTGCTGTGCTCTGTCAAGACATTAAAAACTTCAGTGTGTAATCAGGGAAGTATGTCTTTGTGTCCTTTTTTTAAAATGCTGGTACATACTGGTGGTAACACAACTATATGGGAACTCCATAGCAGCTAATAATGAAACCACCAGACGAATGTGGACACAAAGTAAAATAAGACCAAAGTCCTTATAGGCATATTCAGAAACCTGGCTGGATTATTCCAGCCCCTTACTCAACCCCATCATTTACATATACATCTTCAAAAGCCTTTTCAGACCTTTCAAAAAAATAACCAAGTGTCACTTCTACAGACTGTTCCAAAGGTCTTTCATAATTTCTTATTTTTCCCTCTTTTCTGTCTTTTGGTACTTGGCACAAAAACACATAATTCGTTTCAATTTCTTTAGGTTAATCTACAAAAAATTCCAAAGATAACACAGTTCAATAGGTGTAAAATAATATCTTTACATGTGTTAGCTGAAAACTTGGAATATTTCATCTGAGGAAACAGGACAAATGAAACAAAAGGTGTCGCAAGTTTACAAACTACCTACAGAAGATGAACAGTATTTAAAAATCATGTCCTTAAGAATCCAGAAAACAAATCTAGCAAAGACCTGAGAGATGCCTATGGCCCTTCAATTAAACCAATTTCTGTTCACTGAAGCCTCATCAGAAATGGTCTCAGTGGAAAGGTGGCTGTCTAGAAGCCATCCTTAAGGATGGAAGGCAGGGAGAAAAAGCTGAGGGATTCCAAATTACACAAGAAATGGACTGAAAATCAGGGTTAACAGGTCTAATGGAGTCATGAATCTAAATATGAAATTTTTGGTTCAAATCATCATAACATATGGAAAAAGGTACAACAGTGGGTGTCTATGGTCATCTGTAAAACATGGTGGAAGCTCTGTCATGATTTGGGGCTGCATTTCAGCCAGCTGTGTTGTGAATCTAGTCTAAACGTATAAAATTAACAAGGAAAAGTGTTGTCAGATTTTGCTCCAGCATGCATTGTCATCTGAAAAGCATCTGATGAGCAAAGGCTTCATTTTTCAGCATGACAAAGATTTCAGACACACTGTAAATAAAATAAAAACACACACACACAAACCAATCGTCACATATGGGCTTTCACAAATAGGTTGCAGGAAAAGTTCCTGCTTCAAGTGATGCTATATAAAATATAGTCCATTTTAAAAGGGGCGTGAAGGTTGCGTACACAGGGATGCTGAAGATGTGGTCAAACCAGAGGCATATGGAGGATGCAAACTCTGGAGACTGAGGGGCAATGACCTGATCAAAGCCTGCTGTGACACAGGAACATAGAGGTATGTGTGAAGGACCCGTCATGCTCTTCTGTCATCAGTCTCTGCAGCCTGGTGTTCCTCCCATCATGGGTCATGGGCTGCATGGGCTTGTCTTCACCTTCTCGTCTAGCACAGTACTTAAAGACATTCTACTCCTTAAATTAAGGTTCAGTTCCTTTGTGTGTATCTCATACTCATCTTCACTCTCAAGGAGTTTCCTTATTCATCTAAAAGAAAAGGAGGCTCTGGGATACACTAACCGTGGAAGCAAATGAAAAGCCCACCATTCAGCCTCCTTACAGCCTTGTTTTAGGTTTAAGAAGTTTATTTAGTTGAATAGGGAAATTTCTTTTCTGCTATTTTGATGCCTGTAACCTGTCTGGAACCCCTTCTTTTGGACCAAATGGGATTTGGACTTTTAACTTTGTAACCTGCCACTCCTCCAGCCTTGCAGTTACATTGGTACTAAACTGTAAACCTTTTTATTAAACTGTCTTTCAATTCTGAAGTCTGCATTTGGGTCTTTTCGCCCGTTTGAAATAATCACATTCTTTTGATCAGTTTGCATTTATTTATTTATTTTATAGAATGTGTTTATTTCAAGAAACGGTAAAATCAACTAGGATAGGATACAGCACTGAAATAGATAAGCAGCTAAGAGAGCTGATGGATGTGTATAATGCCAGTTCACAGCCACAGTTCTTATAAGATGCTTTATATAATAACCCTATGTAGTAGAGAGAATCAGATAGTCCCTGATGAGTGAGAACTTGGCAACAGTGGGAAGAACTCCCTTTTGACAGGAAGAAACCTCCAGCAGGGAGGGACAACCATCTGCTCTGATGGGTTCAGGAGATCAGGGGAAAGAGAGGAGATAAAAGTGAGTGAGGGACAGATTCTTTGTAAAGCGCAGGACGAGCTTGATGACCTCACTGTGAGTTTTATGTGAAATGATATTTTAGCTGAAAAACACCAGTAAGATGTGCATTCGTTGTTGTTTATTATTTTGGTTAAACCAGAACAAAATTTCATAAATAAAGTGGTTATCTACTGAATGCTCAGACGTCAAGCATCTATTTTAGTAAAAGAAGCAGCTGAAGGAGACATAAGCAATGGTTGCTCAGGGGATATTCCCCATCCCGTCGTGACTGCTGTTTTCAGTGCATGCTATTAATTGTATGTCTATATGTCCAATTCAAGCACCACCACCAAGCGTCACTATAGTGCAGCCTGCAGCCTCCATCCAGACACAGTCCACGTAGGACCTCATGAGGACCTCACATAAGATCAGTTCCTTCTTCATCTCTAACCTTTTAGAGATCGAAAGAAGGAAAGAATCCAAATGAGAATATTTTTATGAAGTGTATAGTCATGTGTTTAGTTCCCACCATACTGCAGCTCTGTTCATCTAAACAGCAGTCTTTCCGTAGAAGCTGAACCCTCCACCAGCCAGGCTCAGACATCCATTAAGACTGAGTCAGGCTGAAGAAATTCAAGTATTAATCATTACTTCATTAGTAAAGCATTTATTATAGGTTAGAGATATCATATATGCTTCTAGATGTACGTGTGGGCCTCAAGTACATTCAATTAACTTTGTCTGACATCGATTTTCATGCTGTCGAAATTTCAAAATATGACATTTTTTTCAGTGGCAGAAACAAACTTCCATAAGTAGCCAATTTAGCGGTTTCACCGATAGGGTCCTGGTATTGTGGTTGAAGGCTCAACAGAATCATAAAAGCACAGAGAAACAGTAGCTGTTATTAGTGATGATGATACTTATCCTATTGTGATGGCAGCAGGTTGTAGTTTCTGTAAGTTGAGTTTTCTTTAAAAAAAAAAAAAAGAAAAAGAAAAAAAGAAATCAAGACAAACCGTTTTTCAATCAGCTTTATTCAGGAGAAGGGGAGAAATATTACTCAAGGAAAAAAAAATCAGAAGGCTTCTGTCAGAAGCAGCACTCAAACAAATCAGTTCTCTCAATGATCCTTCATTTTCATCCTACAGTCACTTCGAATTTACATTAAAACTGATTAGTTGAGATGCTAACTTATTTTTCAAATAAATAAAATATTTTCTCTTTGTCAATCTTTGTACTGAATCACAGCCAGTCAGTGACCCCCAAACCCCCGACTCTGGACTAGCACGCATACAATACAAGCTGCCAGTAAATACGGCAGAGCAGCTTCCCCCCCATACACCAGGCATAATGAATATACAATATGTTACACAGGTACAGTATATACACCACCTCTTATACAGTAGAGACAAGAAATTCTTCCTCATTGCCATGTTTCAATCACGCATTTGAAAGGGAATTAGAAAACCTCAGAAATCCACACAGCTGTTATTATTTTACAAGCCCCAGAAAATCCCAAAACACCTGATGTAGATTTATCTCTTGGTCTTACCCTTTGCTAAAAGCAAAAAGACAAAAAAAAGAAAAAAAAGAAAAGAAAAAAAGGGACTGATTGCTAAGAAGCAGGGAAGAATGATGGAGTAATTTTACTCAAAAACACCTTTTTATGGCAAAGTGCAGAGATTTAGGGAAGGTGCTGTTTACTTTCTCTGTAAAGAAACCAACACCGAGTACATACAACTACGATAGTTCCATCTGACTTTGTATAATATGCCTAAAATACCAAACTGCTTTCTGTCCAATAAATTTTAGCGATAAATATCAAGTGCGCGACTAATAATTTAATGAACATGCCCTTTAAAGCACAAGAATTCTCTCAAAATTCAGAGACAAACATGTATGCGTAAAAACTTTTGCAAAAGTAGTCTCAATGAATTCATTTTTTGGATATGACCTTGCAGTGACCCCTTATCTTGCGCATTAAAAGTAAAAAACACACAAAAAAAACTGAAGTTGCCTAAATTTGGTCTAAGTGAAAGAAAGGGGAAAAAAAATCAGCTGTGGTAATTTGAATGATTAATTATAAAGGGATGCAATTTCACAATTCATATAGTCTCCAATCTCTCTTAAAGCTAGACAGAGAAACTTGAATTTCAGCCCTGATGTTGGGAGTTTTCCCCAATGTCTTGACTTTTAATGCCCAAAGGAGATTTATTCAAGTGTTTTGTAGCCAATACAACTACCAGCTATAACAAATCAGTCCTACTTTATTCCTAATTTTTAAAAAGAGGCATTTCTTTTCTCAAAATCTAAATGGTCCCTTACCTGCAGAAATAATTTACTATCTCATTCGTTTAATCTGGCTAGACTGTGTCTCGTCACACCTCCATCAACACTCAATTTAGCAGAATCCTCAGCGTGTGGCATGAAGCTTCATAGGATCCTCTCTCTTCAAAGAAGCCATGTTAGAAACACATCTGTCCGACCAGCAGCCGGAGCAGAGGTGGGATAAACGAGAAGCTATGTACAGTTTTAGTGCAATCATACTTATATAATCTGATAGAACTCTACAAAAAAAAAAAAAAACCCAAACAAAAACAAAACAACCCCCACAAAACCCCCCCCAAAACAAACGCAATTTTGGCTGAGGAGGAAAACAGTTTGGATTTCACACATACACCCTCCACATACGCATACTCACACAGTCCAGTTGTTAAAGATGTGCATCAATTCGTCATTGATATGTAGAACTACACATAAACGTAACAGAGAAGAATGGGCTCATGTTTTTAGTGTCGATTTGTGTGGAAACTTAAAGACCCCGTGACAGCAAAGGCGTGGTTAGGGATAAGGTGAAATGAGTCATGAGTGACCGAGTCTGTGATGAGGTCAGCCAAATACCCCAGAGCACCAGATTACCTGATTTGAGGAACAAAGATGATGTGTAGCTGCAGGTATAGATATTAAACTATAAGCAACTTCCTCAAAAATTGCAATAACTGCAAAGATGAAATAATGTGATGAAATAATGTGAAAAGCAGTCAGCAGCAGCACAGCACCCCAACCACTAATATTTATGTTTATATTTACTTTATCCATACCACAGTTAGGAGAAGATGACTTCAATGCCTTTATAACTGAGTAACTGCTTAACTTCACGGGTCTCTAAACTCCATCTATGCCCTATACCCTATACAGGTGATGCCTTTTCAGTCTAACAGGACAAAATATAAGAAGAAAAACAAAACAAACAAACAAAAAAAAAAAAAAAAATCACAAATACTAACATTTTACAATGTACAAACATGACTTATTTTCAGTGTCTGGAGGAAAAAGAACAGTACCAATCAGCAACATCCACCTCCATCTTCCTGAATTATGTAACGTAGCGAGCTCTTGACTTCAAAACTGAACACCACCTGCAGTTTAAAAGCTTTTATGTGCACTAAACCCCTTTCACTCACTTAACTTCACCTTACATCTCACTCCACACTCATTAGTTACCCAACCTGATATGCTCTTTCTGCATCCCCTCTCTTCACTTCACATTAAACACACATACAGGTTAATATTGAGGTTATTACATTCAAATGTGATGCTCTCTCTCTCTCTTTTTTTGTTTTGTTTTTTGGCATGTGTACAGTGGATTTAAACTGACATTTGCACTTGAATAAAGTTGCACACAAACAGGCTGTTAATACTTGACAGCTCTTTCAGTACTCTATCAGCGAGGGGACAGGATATACGGCCCCATTTATTGCACATATGTGTGAGATGGGAATTCAAAACTGAGGTGAAAAAAAAATCAGATTGCATTTAGGAATACTGACCACTTCCTCGTTGGGAAAAGCATCAGAGACAAACAAGAACATAAAAACAAACAGCAAATACAAAATCCTCTCAATTAAGCCTCACACACAGTAGTGCTGACACGCAGAACGGGGGCGGGTGTTTTAATGTAACTGGGTCAAAGACATTCGTGCATCTTCGACCAGTCACGTAAGGTTTCCAATATTATGAAGTGTTTGAGAAGATCATCAGTAAGCTACAGACGTGGTAAACTGTAGGATTTAATATTTCCCACACTTCAACACAAGTCCAACATTTCTCATGTTTACACACACACCTACGCAGTCACACCCACATCTCACACCACCAGGATCTTTACTTCGTCCTGTTCGTCAGGCCGGTAAAAGAAGGGGATGCAGGGGTTCTCTCCCAGAAAAGGGGGTGATCTTTGAGCTCCTTGAGGGTTCTGGATCTCCTGAAGCAGCTGCATGATTTGCTGGGCTGTGGCGTCCTCTTTAGGCACCAGGGGCTTGGAGTCAGTCTGGCCAGATCCAGTCAACAGCGTCTGGGATGAGGAAGCTTCCAGACCGGCGGCAGGTTCTGACAGAGGGATGTCCTCCATTGCTTCTGCAGCAGAGAAAAAAAAGGTACAGAACAGTGATGTTATTGCAAATATGAATTAAAATATATTTTAAAAAAAGAGGCAGAACAGTTGAATCGCTAAAGGACCACCCTTTCTGCCTTTCAGACTCACACATCAGTGGATAAAGTCTTCCAGGACTATGAGTTTAAAATAAGCTTCACTGTACACACAAATATCCCAACACAATAGACAGGATCAAACTCACCTACCTGTGGGGTTGTGTGGAAGTGTGGGTATGTTTATATTTGGGCTTTAAAATCCACCTGCTGTAAAACAATCATGATTAGCATAACTGGTTTTGCTTACCTGCTCCAGTGGCCGCATGAAGCTCTGTGTGTGTGTGTGCTTGGTGGTCGGGGTGAGTGTGTTCCTGTCCAACAGGGAGCAGGTCAGGGTTTACTGTGCCCATGCCGGCTACAGCTCCAGTGTAGCGGTTGTACCAGTCATTCCTCTCAGCTACCAGCCTCATCACAAGATCCTGCAGCTCAGCCAGCTTTGCCTATTGGGCAGAAGGGATACAATAGTGGACACAGAGGACAACAATCATGTTAAGTATGGCACACTTTTTTAGTGATGACCAGGTGAAACTTTAAGATGTAAGAGAGAAAAGTGTTCTTAGGAAGAAAGACTTTTGTCTGTGCAAACAATCTTCAAAAACGTAGGCACCTGCAAATTTGTCTTTTGTTTTCATTAATAATGCATAAAAGTTATTACTGTGACATTCCTTCTGCAATAAAAGACGTCAGTACCTTCATCTCCTCTTTGTCTTGGGCCAGCATGCTGATGTATTGCTCTTTCTCTTGATGCTTCTGTTTCATAATAGCCCGCTGACTCTGGTACAGAGCGATATACTCGCCTGGAAAAATATACATAACAGAAATGAATATGAGGACCAAATGATTACATATGAAACAGGACTAAGAACAACAACCTATAAACACTCACCTATAGTGTCAGTCTCTCCAGACAGCTGGATGCAGCGGTGCTCCAGTTCCTCCACCCTCTCCTTCAGGTCTGCTTTCTCTTGCATTAGGGATGTGAAACGCTGCTGCAGCTTCTCCATTGCAGCTTGCAGGGCCTGATGAACTTCCACCGGCACTCCTCCTTCTGTTCAAGCAATAACAGAAAGGGAAAAAAAATTTGTTTACATGACACAAAAATAAACAAGAGTAAAAGAGTAAACTGGCACACACACTTGTTACTCTCCAGAGAATTTAAGTCTTTTAGTTGTAGAAAGATCTGCAAGTTTGCACAAACACAAATGCTTCTGACCTGAATGCTCATGGCTGTGTTCACAGTGACTGTGTTGACCGTGACTGTGACCGTGCTCGTGGTCATTAACAGGTGTTTGGCTGTGGCGCTGCTGCTCCAGACTGAGGGTGACGCTGGCCTGGTGCCGGGCTGCTATGTGAAGCCTGCGCTCCTCCTCCAGTTGCCTTCTGGCCTCGTCCCTCTCTGCCTCCAGCTGAGCCAGAGCTCCACGAATAAAATCCTCCTGCAAGGCAACACGAAATAGAAATGAGGGTAAGGTCATACTTTTGTTTCATGCCATAAAATTAAACCATATAATTCACCATAGAATGGCACTGGACATAAAAATATGAACTTTAGACAAAGACGTAATATTAAAAAAATAAAAAGACTGTAAACGAAAGAAAAACAGAACATTTGCATGAGCTGGAAACATCTCTTTACCATCTCTTTCTGGCTCTCAAAATCCTCTGGAATAACTATGAGGGAAGACTTTGTTGGACTTTCTTGCAGGGACTGGCTTTCCACTCCATCTCCTAAAATGATATGACATGTACAACTGTTTTTTAATTTCTTAAAAACCTATCACACTAATGAAACACATGGTGCAGCAGCACTTAATGCTTTCCGTTTTTGTTGCTAGTACATAAAAAAAAAACTGCACTTCTTCATTTTGAACAGATTAGCCTTAAACTGCAGTTTCTGCTGTAACAACATATTACCTGCTTCAAATCAAGAAATTGTGACACTGTTATTTAAAAAGAGACAGGATAAAGCCACTATACTATTATAACTTTAGAGATTTTTTTTTTTTTTTTTAAATTGCAGGAAATCTCTCACCAAAGGAAAACGAGGCAGAAAGTGCAAACATGTCAGTAACAGAGAGCTTACCTTGGTCTCTGGGTGATGTCATAAGAGCAGAGCTGTTGAGCAGCTCTTTCACCTCAGCTTTCAGCTGCTCATTGTCTCTGACTAACTGTTCCAGATGCTCCTGCAGGAAGAAACAGTAACGGAAAACAATTAGAGTGTGTTTTTGAGGGTGTTAAGGAAAAACTATTAATATACAAT
Source organism: Pelmatolapia mariae (assembly GCF_036321145.2). Classification (NCBI taxonomy): domain Eukaryota; kingdom Metazoa; phylum Chordata; class Actinopteri; order Cichliformes; family Cichlidae; genus Pelmatolapia; species Pelmatolapia mariae. Next base: position 22,670,845 of record NC_086233.1, on the reverse strand, counting down.
AAAAACCGCAGACTGCAGTTTTCCTTAAAGACGGCCAGTATAGGTTAGATCATATTAAAACAGTCATGTCAAAATTATCTATTTTTCTATCCATAAAAATACCTTAATCTGAAATCATTTCAATACGTATTTTCTGCAGTATAAAAACACTAATTCAAGCTCTGCCTTTCCACTCAACCTTCTCTCTAATGGCATGTACAGAGGCAACAGAATGGGCCTAACTTAAGTGCTGAATCCATTAAGTTAGGAAACCTGAGAAGGAGCAACACCCTGAAGCATTAAACACGATGGCCTAGCAAACTGCTGCAAAGTGTCCCAATAATCATTAGTACAGCTCAAAGCTGCACTAATCCCCCTCAGAGCTATCAGGCCTGACAGATTTACCGCAGCAGTTCAGCTGACAGGATGAATATGAACATTCTTTATGTTCTATATTGTAATGTATTATTGTACTGAATTCTAGAATCACAACACCATCTACACATACTGGTCACAGATGTATATATTAAAAAGGTCTTATATACATACATGGGCTTGTTTAAGCTGATTGTGACTCATCTCCAGCTGTGCACGGCCATTGCTTTCATCGTGTTGTAGTCGGTCCATTAGCTGACTCTGCTGCAGATACTGTTGGTGGAGCTGTTCCCTCTCTGAGACCAGGGCCTGGTAGCCAGCACAGTACTGCTGGAGATGGGCCGCTACCTGATCCCTCTGCTCCATCAGACCCTGAGCTTCTGTACATTTCAGCTCAAGCTGGAGGCAAGAAAATAGAAGAGGACAAAGCATGAAGACAAACAGCAAGTGCGTGCATATTCAGCTGACTTTTCACCTGTGTTTGCTTTAGGGGAGTGCTGTGCGTGACCTCACCTGCTCCTTGACGTTGTGCAACTCCTCTTGCAATTCACCCATTCTGCGTGCAAGCTCCTTTTTCACATGTTGTTCTGATTGGATGGCTGTAGTCAACTCCATGTTCTCATTCGTCTGTTAGAATGAAGGAGTAACAGGAATTTCGGTTTAAAGACAGATGTGTCAAGCACCACTGAGGTCAATCAGATACTTAACAAAACACAGCTCTGTTTCAAAAAAACAAAAAACAAAACCCAAAACGGATTATGAGAGTATAAATTCAAAGAGAAAAAAGGAAATTATGAAATTAAAGACCAGCAGAAAAAGTAGAATTCTGAGCACTGTGGTGCAAAGATAAGGCAGTTATAGTGGTAACTAAGTGTGTCATCTAAAAATAAACAGATAGTAAGATTTTCAGCCTCACCAGTTTGACAAAACCGTTCTGTAACTCAGCCAGCTGGTCCTTCAGTGTTCGGTTCTGGGTGAGAGCACGGCTAATAGTGGCCTTGTCTGACTGAACATCCTCTAACATGCGTCGGCGGTCCTCAGCTTCCTGGGTTTGGCTCTCCACCTGACGCTCCAGCTCCCCCAGACGCGACTCCTGCTCTGCACACATACGGCTTAGCTGCTCGTTGTCCCTCAGCTGTGGAAGTATTACAGAGGATGATTAACACACTTCAAATATAAGAGGTCCAATGAAAGCACCAACTCTCTTTGAAACATCCAGAAAGGGAAAAATCAATATGTGCTTCTTTTAAGTGTATATGAAACTATATATGAGTCACATTAACCCATTAAAAAGGGTTTGGAGAAAACAATGTGAAGCACACCTGTGCCTGATACTGTGACGTAATGGCATCTTTCTCTTGTTGTAGGGCATTAAGGGCCTCCTGCAAAGCCACCTCATTTTCTGATGGTCCTGAGGACTGAGGCTCTGTGCCATGCTGAGCTTCTCTCTCCTGGGATAATAACGCTAGAAGAGAAAAAAAAAAAAAAAAACACCATTTATCAAGATTTCTCATTCTACTAAACACAAATACTGCAGCTGTGTCACATATGGCCAGTACTTTGAATGCTATATTTGATAGGCTTTTAACATACATGCTAAACTAAACATTAAAATAATATTTTACAAGGTTATAAGCAGGAAGACCTGACAATAAACACAAAAATGGGGCTAATGTTAATCCCAACACCGCAGATCACTTAGTGCAGCCCCATCTGCTCTCCTTCTGACTTTTGTGTTTCTTGATCTTTGCCACATTAAGAAGGGATGAAAACTAATGAGGAAAAGGAAGAGGCACTAGATGAGGGTTGACTGCACTACTCACCTGCAGCATTTCTTAAATCTGCAATGCTGGCCTCCAGTTCTTGCACCCGGTTGATGTTTCTATCCCTCTCTTCTGCCACCAGAGAAACCTTGACACGCACACGAGCACACACACACACACACACACACACACACCAATTAGGCTTAAAAAAAAAACAAAAAAACAAAACAAAACAAAACAAAAAACACACAAAAAAGAAGCAGCACTACCATTTTCGCTCTTTATTCAAAGCTATAGTGAAACCATGAGCCATGCTGATGTTACTGTACCTGTGTTAGCAGTTGTTCAGTTTTGTCCTTCCACACACGACCTTCTTCCTGGATCTGCACTGCATAACAATCCCTCTCTGTCTTCAGCTGGGCAATGGACTCCATAAGCTACATCATCACAAATGTAAATAAAAAAATAATAATTAAGTCTTCTTTTTTTAACTTTTATATATTACTTAATCAGTAATGGAATAGGTACAAAAGATATTTAATATTAACACAGACAGCAGCTAGCAGTCAAACACAGAAGCCAATGATAAGACAAAGGTCCATGTAAACCTGGTGATTGTGCGCCTCCAGCTGCTGCTTCTCTTCCAGCAGTAACTGAACCTGCTGGCTGGCACTGGTAGGATCTGACTGACTTGAACACTGGAAGAAATTAGTAGGAAAACTAGAATTACTGTCGGCCATCCAATATTCAAACACTGGCCTCCTAGACATTGACTCTCGCGTTGTTGCACTACTTCCAGCATGTGGGAGGAGGAAGATGAATTCATATGTGAATGAACGGTGTTTTCCTGGAATTCAACACACCTGCTGTAACATGAGGTCAGTTATCTCGAGCCTCTTGCGAAGATCTTCTACCTCCAACTTCATTGCGGCATTTTCTTGTGTACTCAGTTTTATCTGCTCTGACAGCTCCGAGCTCTGCTGCTTCGACTCCTCGCTCAAATTGCTGTGAACAAACAAATTCAGTGTTTATTTTAAACTCGCCATATCCAGACAAGACTTGGGAAACCTGTTCAAGCCAACTCTTCCATTACAAAGAATCAAAGCATTCAAAATACAAAGACCATATAGAAAAATTTCCTCAGGCAAGTCAGGATAAAATGACTTACTTTAGTCTAAACACCTCCAATCTCAGATTGTCTCTTTCCTTTTCAAGCTCTTTGTTGTGCTGAGGACAAAAAATAAAAAAAAATAAAGACTCAGCAAGACAAAAACATCATAGAAACCTAATAAAAACAACCGCACAGACAATTCGTGCAATCGGCTAAATTAGGTAACACTGCCTTCTTACAAGTTCATTTATTTGCATTACTCATATGCAAGTGATTGTTGGATTGGCTGTTACCTTTTCAAACTGTTTCTGCTGCAATGAGACAGAAGAGAGAGTTCTTTCAAGTTCTGACACTCTCTGCTTTGTTGATTGCAGACGGTTATTCAGCTCCTCTGCCTCAGCTTAACATGCATGCACACACACATACAAGGAGAAAGAGGCACACACATACACACCGTTAACTGCTGCAGCGATAAGCCATTGCCAAGTTTATTATTTAAAAAAATAAAATCCCCTCCCCCCCAAACACACACACACACACACACACCTGTTTTCTGCCGTGCAGCCTGTTGTGTGTATTGTAGTGCTGTTTGTAGCTCAGATTTCTCAGCTACTAGTATGCCAATGGTCTGGATATGAACCTTGGAAGAGGACATACGAACAAAGAGCACCATTCTTCATATAAGACTAGATAAAGTCAGCTGACTTCACTAACAAGCCCTGATTAATGAAATATACAGAAAATTCTAATTTCTCAAGAGTAATTACACACATTACATCATTTACTCTTGTCAGAGTTAGTTAACAATGTAGGAAGTGTTAAAAAGGGCAGTGTATGTTGTTGGATAACATTTTATACAAGTGTAACTCTGTGCACTCTGACATTATGCACTGCTACATTACACTGCAGTACAATGACACTGTTAAGTGACAAATAAAGTTGCTCCATAGGACAAATTAAATTTATGCATTTGGGTAAGTGAATGTACCTGTAATTGCTCCCGCATGGCGCCCTGCTCTTTTGAAAATCTCTGTTCAAATTCTTTTCGCTCCTGAAGAAAGAAAAAAAATTTCATGAATAACAAGAATAACAAAGAGCAAAACATTAAAATAACAAAGAAAATAAAGAATTACACAGATACAAATAGAAGGTAAAAAGAGAGCATGAAAAGAGGAGAACAAAAATACCTTTTGTAGCTGATCTGTAAGCTCCTGAGATTGCTGTGTCTGCCAGACCAACAGGATATATATTTAAGTTGGGGAAAAGTCTTTTATAAACACACTTTTAATCATCACAGCAGTGCTACACAGTGTTAGCCTATAAAACATAACCAAAATTCTGGCACAGACCTCATGTGCATGCCAGACAGGACAATAATAGCACCGAGCACTAAAATAGTAAACCTATTCTGTTATTAATGTTATGTTAATCTTTCATGTGGTTTTAAAGCTTGGAGCTCTGGTTAGATTGCTAAACTCAAAATGCCATACAATCCTGCATCTACTATCAGGTTATGACTGCTCTGGACAAAAGGTGCACAGAAAGGATCAATCATGCTGCCGTTGTTAATTCTCTGAAGAAATTTTAGTTAAGCTAACAAAAACAAAAAAACAAAAAATAAATACCACTAAAACCATGCCAACCATAATTCTTTTTAAAGGTTATGGTTACTCAAGATGACATGAAGAATGCATTAAAATGTATGCACTGATAAGAGTGATTAGGGGCAGAGGGAGACGAGTGTTACTGCAATCACATAAAGATGTGCACATGATTATGCATACACACAGCTTCTTACCAGCTGGTCTAGCTTGGTAGTGAGCTGAGAGTTTGTTAGGTTGCTGGATTCCAGGGCGGCTGCCAGCTCCTGGTTTCGACTCTATCACGTGCACACATGCATCCGGGTAAGGAAAAGGAAAAAAAAAAAGAAAACAAAAGAGAGGAATAAAGTGCAGTGGCAAAAGTCAAACAAAGAACACATGGGGGGAGGAGGAGGAGAAATTTTAAATGTGAATTATTAACATGGAGGCAAAAATAGCACCATGACAAGTAGTGCATATGTTCTACTAATAATAAGAAGTGGATCAAATAATTAAATAAAACATGTGATGGCTATTAAACTGATAAATGGAACCAGTTGAGAAGGAGAGGAGCATTCATACAAACCTATTAAAGTGTCATTTGTAAGACCTGCTCCTTCATACAAAGTCTCTGCAACAATATTGTTGGATATCTGAACTTCTACTATACTCCTCACCATAAAGATGACTTACCAGTTATATAAACGAGGGGGGTGGGGGGGGTGGGGGTGTAATATTAGAATACCTTCATTAATCTTAGAAACTCATTTGTTCCACTTGCATGGCTTTTGGATACTACTGTATGAGTTAAGTGACTTGTAATTCAGCCTTGAAATGTCAAAAACTCAACAAAAAAAAGTTTATTCTTCTTACCTCCAGTTCTCGCTCACTCAGAGGAGGTGCGGCATCTCCATTCACATATGCAGCAGATGACTAAAAGACACATCGAGGCAGACATTAATGTGCTTCCCACACAGAAAAATATCAGATGTTTTAAGGTAAATAAGCATCGTCAGGGAATCTGTGGCACCGTTTCTGTTGCCATTCATAGGGGAAACTTCAAACGTGTTTAATATAGTGGATGAACTGCAGATAAAAAACTGATTCGTCATTCACAGTAGGACATGTACTTCACCGCAATGTGGGGAAACAGCACTTTAGTAATAACATGACAAGAATTCACGAGAAACGGTCTTAGAAACCTGAGAAAAAGCAATGTTTGTGGTTTGACATAACAAAATTAAAGTTAAAAGAAGATCTATCAAACTGTTTTAGTGCACCAGTTGATGCTGTCAGTGTGCTTCAGACCACTGGGAATGACTGGCGAAACTGAAAATGCTTTCAGTGCATTCCTACCCAGAACAGACGCAACGCTCCCTGATTAAAACAGCGCATCAGTGGTGGTAGTGGTGGTGTGTTATTGTTAAAAGCCGAACTCTGTATGAAAGAAGTGTGTGTACCTCAGAGACCAGGCCGTTCAGTTGCTGCGAGAGCTGTCGCAGGCTCTCTGTGGAAGACAGCGGTCTGCAGGATGACATGGACACACACATCAACAAACACTCAGTAGCTTACATGAACCATTTAACTTTATAAGCTAGCACACGGCTACATTAAAAAAAGGTATACTGGAAAAAGTGTTGCTTGCTGTATTCATTCTATAAGATACATATATTATAATAATCCATGAGTTAAAACACACATATATTTTATGTAATGATGTGTGGGATACCAAGCTTTCAGAACATGGATGTTACAGCAAGTGCCTGCCCTTGAAAATAATCTATTGTCTCCAAACTGTAAACATGTCATAGTTCAGAACAGTCCTCCTTCTCTCTAATTACAGATACATAGACATGTAATCACGATTCTATGACAGAACCCACCTATTTTCCTCCATTGAATTCTCATTGCCGTTGGTATCAGGGTAATCCTGCAGGGAGACAAAAATTGAAAGCAGAAAAGAGAGAGCATAAGCGACAAATATAGATAAAAGGGAGACAGTAAGCACATTTGATAAAGAGAGGAATCTGTGTAATAGAAAAATAATAATAATAAAAAAGTCACATAAATGGCCTGTGCTGAAACTGTTATTCCTATTATAACATGTATAAATTAATACAAATGCAGCAAATGAAAAAGGAACTGTTCACACTGATGCTTAGAATGACAATGCAGTTTTATGGCCAGTGTGGTGCAACAATGACAGGACAAAATATATTTTTCAAGACTGAGAAGGAAAGAGAAACATAGGAGAGACACACCTGGAGGTCAGTGTTGTGATCGACAGACTCAGAGTTAGTAGCAGTGTTAGCGCTAGCGGGGTTAGACACAGGTGAGATGTAATCAGGCTCGCTGTTTGGCTCCTCCAGCAGCTGAGCTGAAGACCTCATGGCCTCCACGTCAGCGAAGGTCTGAGGCGACACATACACAAAAATGCACACACTGGTTTAAACGTACAGAGAAGCAGCAGTTTGAGCTGCAAAGAGACCACAACACACACACAAAAATCACCAGATTAGTGTTCTATCCAAACTTTTACTGTTAACTTTATCATTTCTACATCTAGATGAGTACAGAAGCTGACAAGAGGAAATTAGACTGTAAAAAACGAATAGAAACACCTTTCTAGCAGTAATTAAGGTGTCCCACTGAAAATGAAGTTCCTGTACTGGTGCCCCATTGCCACTGATCCCACCCATTAGGGGTGGGCGATATAAACGATATACGACAGAAAGGATATAAATTTGGCCAACGATAGAGATTTTGACTATATCGCTCTATCGCGATAGCGCATGTTGATGATGTCATCAAGCTGCGCCTGTTTTGGTCGAAAGCATCACAGCGGCTACAACCATTATCATCTGCAAATTATGCCGGGCGACAGTCATAGCAAAGAGATGAAGCACTTTTGAAATATGGGGAAAGCCAAAAACTGCGTTTCCTCCACTTCCGTAACATTGATTCATTAATGTTGAATTCTCTCGCAGCTGTTCTATTCCCATGTTGTTGCAGTATATTAATAACTAACCTCATATTGTGGATGAATAATCTCAGTTGTTCTCCTGACTGAAGTTTGGCCCGTGTATAGCATCCTGCTATGCGATTGCATTTGTCCCTAACCACCAGAATCCCTCACGTTAACTTTTATTGAGTGGAAAAAAAGTTAGCGTTCATCCTCCAGCTTCACTGTGCTAATGTTATGCTAACATAGCTGTGTCGCTAGCAATCACGTAGCACAACATTATATACCAGGTAGTCCAACTTCAGTAACCCTGCAAACGCCACTGCTGTTTAGTTTTCTGTCTTCATTTATGTTGGAAGTGGTAGCAGAGCTGTACATTTTAATTAGTTTCAAAAATCTCTCAGTCAGAACATGGTATTTCATGTTTAGGTGGAAACTAGCGAGCTAACTTCCTGTTAACTTCTAACAATGTTAAATTTAATAAATTCTGTTTTCATGGATGCACGGATGTTAAACTTAATTGTTACACCTGGTAAAGCAGCAACGCTGATGATTTTATTAAAGATGAAAGAATTTAGACCGTTTTTAACTCTGTGTTCATTTGACTTTGGGACCTGAAGGGGATGGAGTTTTGGACCCAGATTACTCCGCGAAGCTCCTCACTACGGCAGCCGTAATGCTCTGACAACCCATCAAGCAGTGCGGCTTACCAAAGTTGTACTAAAACATTTTTTAACAGATTTCTGCACGCCAAAATTGGTTCGAGGTCAGTAAGCACAACCAGAATTCATACATAAGGCACACTCTCGATTTTTGAGAAAATTAAATTATTTTAAGTGTGCCTTATAGTGTGGGAAAATATGTTATACAGAAGAAAAGAATATATCGCGATATATATCGTTACCGCACATGCTTCAAATTATACCGCGATATGGATTTTAGGCCATATCGCCCAGCCCTACCACCCATGGTAGACTCTCTGAAATATCTGCAGCATGTCACCTCCAAGTCTATTCTATATTAACGCTATATGCAGATTTTGCAAAATAAAGCTTCAGTTTTCAGTGGCTTTGATCCAGTGCAAGCAATAATCTGCCACATAAAGAGAGAGACACACACACACACACACACACACACACACACACACACACACACACACACACACACACACACACACACACACACACACACACACACACACACACACACACACACCAGGATGACACATGGATATTGACATTGACAACTAGCAAGAATCTGGAAACTATTTGTTCAAAGCAATGCAATATTATTTAAAGATCACCAATAATGCTGTGATAAACTGATATATATTTAAAACCAATAACAGGCAGGAATTTATAGACAATTCTTTTTCATGCTTCCAGCTCAACATGACATAAAGAAAAAAAATTGCAGTAGAAGGAAGTTAAGAATAGAGAAGCAGGGTAAAATATTAAACACCAAAAAAAAAAAAAAAAAAAACCCGCTAAAAAACAAACAAACAAACAAACAAACATCAACAACAGAGGTGTGCAGAGAACGATTAAAAACAATCAGGAGGAAACAAAGAAAGAAAAGCCAGGGACAGAAGCTCACCTGACAGTTGCCATAATGAGGGAGGACTATTCCATTGCTTTGACTAAGTGCTTTTAGAAAACTGTCAAACTACAGGAAAAGGAGGAGAAAGAGATTGGAAAAGGGAGAGAAAAAATTCAGAAAGTGCCAGAGTGGTAAACAAACAAGCACAGGGAAGCCATTTCTACAAGGAGGTCTAGAAGTATGCAAGAGGGCAGTAAATGTGGACTGGACTTGTATAGACTCTTTTATTCTGTTAGAAACCACAACAACTAACAAGAAAAAAAAGTAATTCAAACTAAATAACAATTACAATAACAGCTTGGGGAAAGCACAGCATTTATTTTTTTCAAATGTATTAGTAGCAGAATGAAATAGTCTGACTGCAATAACTGCACTGATAATGAAGTTTAAGATTTAGCTGACTGGCTGGTGAAAAAAAAAGAGGGTGTAACAGAGATGGAAAAGTTGCATGTGAGGGCAGTCAAGATAGGAAACATGCTTTTGGATAGAAAAGCAAAAGCAAAATGCAACTTTTGTCTGGTAACAACTGGATGTATTGAGTGCAACTCTCAGTTTTATATGTGAAGTGTATGAAAGCATGCTGCAGACTGGAGTTTCTGCTAATAGCGAGAAGCAGGGTGACAGCTGTCTCACAAATGTATCCAAATGCAGGTCAAATGTCGTTGAGCAGACTCGCGTCACATGCGCAACTGCTGTCTGAAAGTGCTACACATATTCTCATGGGTACTTTTAATTTGATTAGAGAGCTTTGAAAACAGGCCACAGCAGAAGACGGCGTTCCACATTAGTAATCAAAATGACATTAAATACCAAATGTTCTTAAAAAAAAAATCCAAAACTTGGTAGACCGTCAAGAGAGCTCAAAGAATGTGATTGTGTTACTTGCTGAACACAATTTGTGCCAGTACTTTTTTAAAATCACCAGAACAAATATTAAAGCAATGGTCTTGTTAGCATATTAATTATGTTTTTTACTCAGACAAGTACAAATATGGTGAAAAACAAGTGAGCAATGAAAATCAGAAAAAAGAAAAAAAAATCACAAGGAAACAGGAAATTTGAATACCCAGCAGCCACCTCAGCTCAACTTCAGATATACAGAAGAAATAAATGGACTGATGGATGAACAGCTGAATAATGAGTCACTGCTTTGAAGATCAGGAATTAATTATTATTTATCAGCTATAAAGAGTGCTACTAAAGCACAGGATAAACTTAAAGCAGCAGCATAGAGTAGAGAACTGGCTGATATTCACAGAGGGATTCTCGGGAGAGGAGACTTGAAAACCTATCATTTTTTTAATCAATGTAATTTTATGATTATTCCTATTAAATGTTCTATAACAAAAAGTTGATGAACCTGAATGCTGAAACAATCAGATGACATAAAGTGTAAACTGACAGGGGTAGAGGACAGTGAGTTTTTGATATGCACGCAAGTTGCTAGACCAGTGCTTTTTTGGATAAGTTATTAAAAATCAGCATATATATTGTGGTATTGAAGATATTGGAAATAGTAAGTGTTTTGAGACAAATGACAGAATATATTCAGCTGTCTATCTAGCCAAACTGGCTACAACTCCAGCAGCTTGGACTGCAGCTGGTGATAGTAGTCAGCCAGTTCATCATGCTCAGATTGCTCCAGGTTCTAGCTGGAATGCTGCTTATCTATGCAGCAGAACAAGGACTACTTTATACTTTCTCATGAAATTATATATTAGTTCTTGAAATTCTTAACTTATGCTACATATTGCAATATGTAAAAGCCAAAGTTTTGGTCAGGGGCTTAAAAAACACTGTCTCATGTGCAACACTCTTCTTAGGGTAAACATGTCTGTCATCAGCGCCGCAAAGAGGTCTAAATACTTCTACTCTGCTGGCCCTGTGTGTGTATTTGACAGGTGTAAGTAAAGCAAATGCCAACTAGATGGAAAATCAGCCATCTGATCTGATAATTGGCAAAAAGCAATATGTGCTTTTCAGCCAAACACACAAATGCAACACCCTTCAGCTTGAAAGAACAAATCATCATATGACCATCTATCAAGCACAAAAAGAGGATGCCATTTGACAACAACAACAACAATAAAGCAAAATGTTATGCTTACACTGTCTGGAGAGTTTCTGTCTGGTGAAGGTGCATCAAGTTGGCTGGATCCCTTTACCTTTCTCTTCTTCTTGGCTCCACCTCCTTTTTCTCCTCCTACACTAGCAGGGGAGCTCTTCTGTTGAAATTCCTTCAGCTGAGTAGGAAATGAGAGAAGAAACCCATAAACGTGTGCAGATGAACAATGTCTACTAATATATGTTTATTTTGTCACGTCTTACACACATAATACCAGGACTCTGCAACTGTCCCCAACTATACATATTATTTCAAACAAATTACACTCAACACCTCGAGCGTCTTATCAAGCTGAATGAATGAGGTAATAAAATTCGAATTCAGTGCTCCAATTCCAAAACAATGCACCAGCTAGCAGAAAGATCCGGCTTCAAACGGATGAAGTTAGTAAGTTGTGCTAAACAATGATAACCTGCGTATGCTATGCATATGACGGTTAAAGCATGCCAGAAGGCTCTATGCGGGCTCTAACAGCTGTCTAACGGGAACTGCTGGTTGTTGTTTTTTTAACAGTAAAGCTAAATAGCAGCAAAATGACATGTCACCACGACCACTCATTCGTGAAGCTTGTGGGCCAGCAAGAAATGCTGACGAGTCACTTCTTGAATCTGACAAGGCCATCTTTCTGACTAGCCGAAAAAGACACCAAGCCAAAGCACACAGCAGGACAGGGAAGAGGGGTGTCAGCTGTCAAAACACCCCCGTCAGTCCATCCAGCTAACTGTGCTGCAGGGGCAGCTTACAAGCTCAATGAGTGCTTTGTTTTAAAACTAACGTTTGTTAGACATTTTCTTATGAAATTAAATTCTGCAGATAACACAAAAAGCTGGCTGGCTGCTGTGCGACATTCCTTAGACTCACACGTAGCCATATATTCATCAGCTAGTTAGCTAGCTTGCTAACGTTAACTTGCCTGGGTTAGCACGTTAGGCTTTAACTACATTTAAATGTCAACTGGAAAGTCAAGTAAAGCGGCCAAGCAAGTGGTGCAAGTTAATCTGCGAGTACATAAACAGCGTGGGATACTATGCGTGTCTCTACTAACTAAAAATAGTCTACATAATCTGGGAAAGTTAATGCTATCAGCAGAGGCCCCGATAAAACATCGGTCTCTCCTGCGCAACAGAGCCGCGAGAGGAGCGGAGGACGTCGGACAGGCGACAGTGCAGAACTCGGGCGACGTGTAATGACAACACCCTTGCCCCGTAAAAAATATACATAACGAAAAGACAAGAAAACAGAGTTAACACAGACTTGTGTACACAGAGTGGGAACTACACTTTCCGCGATATGTAACTGCGTTACTTGTAAAATGCTTTACCTTTTTCTTAGCTGCAGCGAGTTTTAATTGCCTACTCTGGTCGGCCATCCTGCTGCTCTGGTGGTCAACTGAGCGAACCACGTCATCAGCTTGGCGCTCATACGCGTCTCAGCCAGTAGGTGGCGCAGAGCTCAAGCTGTGCCCTCAACATAGCATAAAACACCTTTATACCGCCTATGGCCGTGAGCCTACAACCTCACATAGATTAGCCTGAAACATGTTTTCTTTCTTTTATTATATGAAATATACAAAGTATTATTTTCGACAGAGTTGTATTAACACTTTTGTTATGTGGTTGTCGGCTGCTTTCACTATCTGTGGTTGTTGCTACTTTACATTTGTGTTTCTCTATAATTAAGATAAATATAGCCTATTATTTTGTAGGTTACATTTATTACAAAAAGAGAAATGTACCGTATCTTATTATATATTTTACAAACTGACTTTTTTCACATTCTTTTTGTAATATGTAAATTTACCACAGGTGTAATGAAGTGTAGTACTGTGGAAAAAGTCTTGATCCTACCTTACATATGGTATATAAGGGAAATTCTAACAATTCTGTACAAACAAGCTTGAAAGTCTCTATTTGGAATGACCACCTTTATTCTTCCACACAGTCAGAACACTCTTAGGCAGATTTCTTGTCATTCCTTTAAATAGTCTTAAAGAATAGTTCTCCAGGCTCCTTAAGGGACATTCAAACCTTTTATAAACAAATATGAGAAAAAAGCTCTACAAAATGTCACTCTATTAATTCATATTAATAGAAAGCGTATCAGAAAGGGGTTTCCATACAACAAACACAAGGCGAAAACAATGCCAGTAGTCGTTACATTGTAATAACCTGTATGAAGGGCTATACTGATCACTTCCTCCTTGATTTAGCAACATGGCTCCTCCTAGTGTTAATTATGATATCCAACTCTTTTTTACCAGAATTAACAGTCCAAGTAAAAAGTTCAATTGTATGCAAAGAAAATGACACATTTAACACAGAATTTTCCATCTGTTTTTTTTCACTGCCCTGTGTGGTTTAAGTCTTAATGAGTCATCATTGTCTTTCAAGTTTACAGGTCAGTTTTGCTTTTGTTTGTAACACAAAGAAAGTGGATATAAATGACACAACTAGTAAGCTGCCTGACAGTAACATTATAAGTACCTTATAAAGAATATAAATGCATCTTTTAGATTTTCTTGAATAGAATATAATGAATTCTACTAATAGGAACTGGAGGCTTCTCTGTAACAATATGCCTTTCAGTGCATCAGCATTAGCTTTAAAATGAGGGTATCCTTTGATTAGAATAGTAAAATTTTCTGTAGAAATCCCTGCAAAGTCTGAAAAGGTCTAATAAAACACTTTGCATTACTTTAAGACAATAAAGAAAAAGATGAAACACTGTAATCTGATGTTCAGTTGTTTTTCTCCCATAAAACGTTATCAGAATTGGAGGCCACTAAGTAAGCGGTTTCCAAATCTAAACACAGAAGTGTTTATGGTTTTTATGGGAAACTCTGTAAATAACTAAATCAAACAAAACTTAACTGCTACACTGATATTTTATAATTTTATGACTTTTCTACATTCTTCCTGACAGTTCAACCGGTTTAGTTCAGGAACCTTCTGGAAATATATATTTCCAGAAGAATTCGGATAAATCTCAGAAGGAGAAAGCAGATCAGTTCAGTTCTATCCAATGTAATGATTTTGGATTCTAGAAAATTCTTGCAATTAGTTGATGTGTTTTTAAAATATCCAAATCATAACCTTATACTTTGGCTGGAATATATTGGGACAATTGCCAAGGATCATATCTTGACAATGGCAGTCAGCTACCTTGACTTTTTAAGTAAATATTTGTCTTGTTGATTGAATTGAAACCCAGCTGAATGCGCCAGTTTATGTTACCTTCTTATGTTTGCAAATGATTTCTACCAAACTGAAATCAGTGTGTGATCACATGTATCTGCAGTCTTTAGCTAAGACTTTTACATTCACTGAGGAATCACCCAGACAACCCAGTTCACCTGGTACAAGACTTCCTGTCAGATTCATCACAATCACACAAAGGATTTGGATTTTCATACTCGTTGCAGTTAGTCATTACTTCTCACAATTGCATCACTATCTCCTCGTAATGACACGCCTAAAACCGCAAATTTAAGATTACAAATCTAACACTTGGTGGGCCATTGCAAAAAAAAAAAAAAATTATTGCAGCAAAAATTTTTAAATGTCTGAAGTGCGAGAAATGCATCCACCCCCCCGGACTTGAGAGTGGCATGTCGTTGCACCAACTGTGTTCAGGATTGCCCTTGACAGACAGCCAATCAGCGTCGGCGCAGTGGACACATACGGTGACGTCGCTTCAACCTGATGTGTGCAAATCAGCGGCGGCCAGCGTGCTGAATGAAACCAATCAGTGTGTTCCAACGAGCAACAGCTCAGCCAATCGCGAGCCTCCACGACGGGAAAGAAGTGACGGCTTATATATGGAGAGACCACATTTCGTCCAGCATTATTCTAGACAAGTAAGGATTTGAAGGAGATACAGTTTGCTCCAAGCGACTCTTACCGGTAGAGGAAACGCAAAGGCCGTATATTCATTAGTTGTACTTCTGTTAAGGTATGTATAAACGTTAATATGAATATGATAATGAAGCATCGCGGTATTTTCCATTTTCTGCAAACTGTTTTATTAAGATAAAACCGGTTAAGCTAAATATTGACGAATAAACCAGCTGAAATGTAACTACACTACTGTCGTCTGAATGAACTGTACAGACTCTGTAACCTAAATATAATAAACAGGATGTAGTTTGGAATGTTCTAGCATGGTGGTTTCCCCCTGCATGTCTGCTAGGCATGGTAGCGTAGTTAGCAAGATACCGGGGAATTGGCGGGGGGGTTGGTGGTAATGATGGAATGATTGACTGGTGATCCATCTTATTTAATCGATAATTCATTTTTCCTGTTATTTATTTGCCAAGACCAACTTTTAGTATGCCGTGGGTCTGCAAGCTCAGCAAGTGACATTACGCAGTACAGTTAGTTTCTGGCTACTGGAACTTGGCAGGCTGAACCCACCTAATATCTTGCGCTGTATTTCTTTTCTGCAGATCTGCTTGTAGATTTAAGTACAAACAAGCAAAGATGAAGCTGTTGTGGGTTGTGATGCTGGTGGTCGGCACAGTGTTTGCCGCCGACGATGAAGACAAGAAGGACAGCGTGGGGACTGTGGTTGGGATTGATCTGGGGACCACATACTCATGGTAACAAGTCACGTTAAACTCTTTAAATAGTGACATTATACCACTGTGGAATAAAATGGGATTTGGACTAAATTCAAACTGTTTTCTTGCAGTGTTGGAGTGTTCAAAAATGGACGTGTGGAGATTATTGCCAATGACCAGGGAAACCGAATTACCCCCTCCTACGTGGCCTTCACCAGTGAAGGTGAGCGTCTGATTGGTGATGCTGCCAAGAATCAGCTGACCTCTAACCCCGAGAACACCATCTTTGATGCCAAGAGACTCATTGGTCGCACTTGGGGGGATCCTTCTGTGCAGCAGGACATCAAGTACCTGCCCTTCAAGGTGAGCTTGTAAACTGAAAGTAAAACTTGTAGTAGTTGGTTCTTTGGGTCATGTTTGAGTGAAATTCTTGTTAAATTAATATTGATGTATATTCCTCTGAAGGTTACTGAGAAGAAGAGCAAGCCCCATATCCAGGTTGACATTGGTGGTGGCCAGATGAAGACTTTTGCTCCTGAGGAGGTCTCTGCTATGGTGCTGACTAAGATGAAGGAGACTGCCGAGGCTTACCTGGGCAAGAAGGTACAAAAAGTCAGAGACTGTAAATCAGTGAAAAAGCTAATCTTAATTAAATAGTGTATCATCAAATCTAACTTTATCCTTTTCCTCAGGTCACACATGCTGTGGTCACTGTCCCCGCCTACTTCAACGATGCCCAGCGCCAGGCCACTAAGGATGCTGGTACCATTGCTGGTCTGAATGTTATGCGAATCATCAATGAGCCGTAAGCATCCAGTCAAAATGAATCTGCAATTTGGAACTGTAAAAAATGTCTCTGCCCTCCCCTCTAACAATAAACTCTCATTGTATTCTTTAGAACTGCTGCTGCTATTGCTTATGGCCTGGACAAGAAGGACGGAGAGAAGAACATTCTTGTGTTCGATCTGGGCGGTGGCACCTTTGATGTCTCTCTTCTGACCATTGACAACGGTGTGTTCGAAGTGGTGGCCACCAACGGTGACACTCATCTGGGAGGTGAGGACTTTGACCAGCGTGTCATGGAGCACTTCATCAAGCTGTACAAGAAGAAGACTGGCAAAGATGTGCGCAAAGACAACCGTGCTGTGCAGAAGCTGCGTCGTGAGGTCGAGAAGGCCAAGAGGGCGCTGTCTGCCCAGCACCAAGCCCGCATTGAGATCGAGTCTTTCTTTGAGGGAGAAGACTTCTCTGAGACCCTGACTCGTGCCAAGTTTGAGGAGCTGAACATGGTAAGATATTAATTTGGTTCTGAAAATATTGTGTATCAAACCCTATTGGAGAAACGCTTGACCAAGCTTTTTTTAACCTGTGTACTCTTTAAAACCCAGGACCTGTTCCGTTCCACCATGAAGCCTGTACAGAAGGTGCTGGAAGATGCTGACTTGAAGAAGCCTGACATTGATGAGATTGTCCTGGTTGGAGGCTCCACCCGTATCCCCAAAATCCAGCAGCTGGTGAAGGAGTTCTTCAATGGCAAAGAGCCATCTAGAGGCATCAACCCTGATGAGGCTGTGGCATACGGAGCTGCTGTGCAGGCTGGCGTGCTTTCTGGAGAGGAGGACACTGGTGAGTCATCACTTTTAGAAATATTTTATTAAACAGGGTTGAGCTTTCAAATGTGATCCTGTTTACTAAACCTTTTCCTTCACTTGCAGGTGATGTGGTTCTTCTGGATGTGTGCCCCCTGACCCTTGGTATTGAGACTGTTGGAGGAGTAATGACCAAGCTGATCCCCAGGAACACTGTGGTGCCCACCAAAAAAGCCCAGATCTTTTCTACAGCCTCTGATAACCAGCCTACTGTCACCATCAAAGTCTATGAAGGTAAGAGTTTGGATATTATTCTTTAAAGTTGCCAAATAGTGTTTTTATAAAAAGAACCCAGTGACAAGAAACGCATGACAGTGAAATGAAATGTTCCACAAGTCTAATTGTGACTGTTTTTGTTTGTTTTTTGTTTGTTTTTTAGGTGAGCGTCCTTTGACCAAAGACAACCATCTCCTGGGTACCTTTGACCTGACTGGCATCCCCCCTGCTCCTCGCGGTGTACCTCAGATTGAAGTCACATTTGAGATTGATGTCAACGGCATTCTGCGTGTCACTGCTGAGGACAAGGGCACAGGCAACAAGAACAAGATCACAATCACAAATGACCAGAACCGGCTAACGCCCGAGGACATTGAGCGCATGGTGAATGACGCCGAACGGTTTGCTGACGAAGATAAGAAGCTGAAGGAGAGAATCGACGCTCGCAATGAGCTGGAGAGCTACGCATACTCCCTGAAGAACCAGATCGGTGACAAGGAGAAGCTTGGTGGCAAGCTGTCAGATGACGATAAGGAGTCCATTGAGAAGGCAGTGGAGGAGAAGATTGAGTGGTTGGAGTCCCACCAAGATGGTGACCTGGATGACTTCCAGGCCAAGAAGAAGGAGCTTGAGGAAGTGGTTCAGCCCATTATCAGCAAGCTCTACGGTAGTGCAGGTGGTCCTCCACCAGAGGGCAGTGAGCAAGATGAGAAGGATGAGTTGTAGGCAGGTCTGAAGTCTTGTCGCTCCTTGGCCCTCTGGCATGTTGGTGTACATATTGGACTGATGGGACTCAAATTGTGAGAGGAGTGGTCGGGAAGGGGCTGACAATAACAAGTGACCATACTGAATTTCCTGAAAGACTTTAAAACAAGTTTCAGTGTGTGAGACGTGTTCTCTTCGCTGGAAGGCGGAGATATTTGTCAGCCTGGATATGAGGCTTGTTGCTGCTGTTCTCAGGCAGATGGGGTTCTGGAAAGGGGAGGGATGTAGTTGGGTGGGCAGGTGGGTTTTTGTGGGTACACTGAATATAGTGTCTGTGGGATGAAGGGCTCTTTATGTTCACAGGCAGTGCTAAAGTTTATTTATTGAATCTGGTCATTGTACTTCTGGAAAGACAATTGAAATAAATGTTTGATACAAACTGCTTTCTGTCCTGTCTTAATTTATAGTTCCAGGGTCCACATTGGTGAAGTCAACCCTCTGAAATCTTGACCTTTCAGTATATGAAATTTCAATTTTGTACCTGAATTAGAAGCATTTCAAACTTTTTTTTCTTTCAGCATGTAATGGTAGAAGCTTTAAATGTAATTATAATGTAAAATATTTTATTCCTACATCTTTTTTTCCCTTTGAATTTCATTTGTCTGCAAACAGAAAATATAAAAACAATCGTACTTAGATTTTTGTAAAGAACTAAAATACTATATTTATATAGGGTTAAAAAGAATTATGAATGGCTTAAAGACAGTGTACCAGTGTTAAATCTGTACATGGAGTTGCGTGCTCCATCTGCTGTCATCCCTCCAAACATGTAAATGTTCTTGCCCAGCACAACAGCTGAGTGGGCAGCTACTCCTGGTGGAATATCTCCTTTGGCTTGCACCTTCTCCCACTTCATGCTCCCTTTAAAGATAATTTAACAGATATTTTTATATCATCCCAGTGGAATGCAGTGATACTCTGAACACTTATGCTACATGTGTGTTGACATACAAAGTGAATGAATGTAGATCTTTGAATCCACTGCTACAATGATGTGACCATGTCTGGCTGGAGGGTGACTGGGTTCAGAGTAAGTAGAAAACACTGCGGCAAATTTACACGGAAGAGAGAGATTGGGGGGGAAACAAAAAATTAATTGTCATATAAACATACATTTTTCATATCATCTGTTCAAACTGAAACCAGAAAAACATAATTTCAGGGATGATGCAGAGAATACATGCCCCTTGATATTTAAAATGTGTGCTTTTTGTCCCCCTTAACAAAAATATTAAAGAATCAGGTATCTTATTTTGAAAAATAAAACGTCTTGAAAGACATTTAAAGCTGTTTTTGGATGTTGGCTGTCTTTTTTTCATTCTCTGTCAAGATGATCCCACACTGCTTCAATAATGTTTAGGTCCAGGCTCTGGGGAAGCCAATCAATGACTGGTTGTGTTCCATTGTTTGTGTGTTTTAAATCCAGGTATGCTTTTACTGCATTGGGGATATACTGTGATCACTGTCATGCTGAAAATGAATCCATTGCCAGTTAGATGCTTTCAACAAGGTGGATCAAAATCTGACTGTACTTTTCTGTGTTCAGAATTCCACCAGTTTTGACAAGAGCTTCAAGACCACTGTCTGAAATGCTCCCAGAAAACATAACATAGTCTCCACTGTGTATTACAGATGGCTGTGGATGCTCTCTGTTGTATTTCTCTCCTGTTCTTCTCTGTACATACTGATGACAATTTGAATCAAAGATTTCATTTTTTCATTCAGTCAGTGTTGCCACTGATTTTCAGTCCAGTACTTGTGTTATTTGGCATACCTCAGCCTTTTCTCCCTGCTTCCCTTCCTTAAGAATGGCTTATTGACAGCCACCCTTCAACTGAGACCATTTCTGATTAGGCTTCAGTAAACGGCAGATGGATCAGTTGAACAGCCAGATGCATTTCTCAGGTCCTGTTTCTTAATGACATGACTTTCAGACAATGTTCATCTGTGGTAGATTTTTAGGCCTGAAATTTTTTTTATTTTGGTCCTCCACTTGTTCGTTTTCCTCTGATATTTTACAAACAATCTACAAACCATGCAGATATATGCCAAGTTTTCAGCTAATAGCTCTTTGGGAATCACCTTGTTGGTGGAAAAATACAAGTTTTCGTCTGTCAAACTGTGATATATTTGGCATTTTTGGTAGTTGTAACTGAAAAAAATTGGAACAAACAATGTGTTTTTGCAACATGCTGCCAGCAACAAAAAGCATAAAGATAGAATTTTCTTATGGTTGTATGGCATAACAGACAGACAGACAGACAGGCAGGCAGGCAGGCAAGGAGATAGATAGATAGATAGATAGATAGATAGATAGATAGGGCAGTATTTACTTTTAAGGGAATAGTATTGTATTTTGTATTGTATTTGTTGAAATGTTTAGCGATAATTTATCAAGTAAAAAAAGTTTGTTTTTCTAAAAACATAACAGTTATTCAGGAACACTGTACATGTATTCCTATTGCTTTATATTTAAACGATTATCATTTGTTACTGTAACATACATAAGAAAGAAGTCATAATAAAATTAATCAGTTATACTCAAAAAGTGTCCCACGTCAACATGTTCTTGCCAGTCTGAAAAGCTATTATCATTTTAAATATCTCCATGAAGCATTATCCCTCTGACTTTCAGATTAATCTTTGAACTTGAAAGAGAGGTCAAAGGTTAAATGTGGTATGACATTTAAAATCTTTAGAGTCTAAGTTATAGGCTTTTGGCAATTTCCCACCAATAACTCATTAGTTTTACAATGAAGACCTGAGTGTAAGTAAGCCAGATTTTAATGGGTTGTAAACATGAACTCACACTACACTCCTACGAAGGTTTATCAGATTTCACTCAAAACTTTTTAAGTGGCAGACTGACAAAAATATAACTGCCTTGGCGGAGGTAATTATACATTTATACATACATTCAC
This sequence comes from Pelmatolapia mariae, assembly GCF_036321145.2. NCBI lineage: Eukaryota > Metazoa > Chordata > Actinopteri > Cichliformes > Cichlidae > Pelmatolapia > Pelmatolapia mariae. Next base: position 22,649,242 of record NC_086233.1, on the reverse strand, counting down.
TTATTTTTACATACTTGTAGCGTTACATTCACACACTCACACTTCGGCACAAACGGTGACGTCGCCTAAACCTGATGTGTGCAAATCAGCTGCAGCCAGCGCGCTGGACGAAACCAATCAGCGCCTTCCACCAAACAGCAGCTCAACCAATCGCGAGCCTCAAAACCGGGAAAGCGTGACGGCTTGTTTATGAAGGCTTCTATATATACACATGATTTCACAGATGCAATAATTTGAAATAGACAAAATAGACACAGTTTGCTTCACAGTATTGGAACTTCTGGAGGTTATCGCTGCTTATACTATTTTATTTTGTAAAAAAGACGCTATCAAGACCTCAATTTAAATTCGCGAAGGTAAGACTCGAACCGGCGCCGGTGGTTTCAAACTGGTATTCATGTAGGTGCGCCTAAACGGAGTGAGCTAAACTGGCGACAGGCGTAAGCGCGGCACAGATTTATATATGAAGGTTAAAACGTCTATCATCAGCATTGTAATTTTTTACATTTTCTACAATACTTTTTTTTTTTATCACGAAGTAGTCGGTGTTTAAGAAAAAGGAAAGAATAACATTTAAAAATGTTGAGTGACTTTGAAATATGTTTTGTTTATTAATTCTTTTGTTTTTAAATTGCCACTAAGAATAAAATGTTTTTTATTTTAAGAGGAGCTGGCCAAGAAGGTGGTAGGAATTGCAACCAATATTACATCACAGTTTTGTCAAAATATTTTAAGTTGCCAAAAAGGATTGGACTTATTATACTCTAGGTACAATAACGTAGTCAAAAATGTTTATAGTATTTATTATCTAAGACCAACTTCAAGTCTGCTATGGTTCTGGAGCTCAGCAAATCACATCAGTACCATTAGCTGCTAGCTTCATGAACTCGGGAGGCTTAGTCCACTTATTGATTTCAAGGCCACGTTGATTTGCGTTGTATTTCTTTTCTGCATTTTTCCTTGTAGATTGGAGAGCAAACAAACAAAGATGAAGCTGTTGTGGGTTGTGATGCTGTTAGTCGGCACAGTGTTTGCCGCCGACGATGATGATAAGAAGGACAGCGTGGGGACTGTGGTTGGGATTGATCTGGGGACCACATACTCATGGTAACAAGTCACGTTAAACTCTTTAAATAGTGACATGATACCACTGTGGAATAAAATGGGATTTGGACTAAATTCAAACTGTTTTCTTGCAGTGTTGGAGTGTTCAAAAATGGACGTGTGGAGATTATTGCCAATGACCAGGGAAACCGAATTACCCCCTCCTACGTGGCCTTCACCAGTGAAGGTGAGCGTCTGATTGGTGATGCTGCCAAGAATCAGCTGACCTCTAACCCTGAGAACACCATCTTTGATGCCAAGAGGCTCATTGGTCGCACATGGGCTGACTCGTCTGTGCAGCAGGACATCAAGTACCTGCCCTTCAAGGTGAGCTTGTAAACTGAAAGTAAAACTTGTAGTAGTTGGTTCTTTGGGTCATGTTTTGAGTGAAATTCTTGTTAAATTAATATTGATGTATATTCCTCTGAAGGTTACTGAGAAGAAGAGCAAGCCCCATATCCAGGTTGACATTGGTGGTGGCCAGATGAAGACTTTTGCTCCTGAGGAGGTCTCTGCTATGGTGCTGACTAAGATGAAGGAGACTGCCGAGGCTTACCTGGGCAAGAAGGTACAAAAAGTCAGAGACTGTAAATCAGTGAAAAAGCTAATCTTAATTAAATGGTGTATCATCAAATCTAATTTTATCCTTTTCCTCAGGTCACACATGCTGTGGTCACTGTCCCCGCCTACTTCAACGATGCCCAGCGCCAGGCCACTAAGGATGCTGGTACCATTGCTGGTCTGAATATTATGAGAATCATCAATGAGCCGTAAGCATCCAGTCAAAATGAATCTGCAATTTGGAACTGTAAAAAATGTCTCTGCCCTCCCCTCTAACAATAAACTCTCATTGTATTCTTTAGAACTGCTGCTGCTATTGCTTATGGCCTGGACAAGAAGGACGGAGAGAAGAACATTCTTGTGTTCGATCTGGGCGGTGGCACCTTTGATGTCTCTCTTCTGACCATTGACAACGGTGTGTTCGAAGTGGTGGCCACCAACGGTGACACTCATCTGGGAGGTGAGGACTTTGACCAGCGTGTCATGGAGCACTTCATCAAGCTGTACAAGAAGAAGACTGGCAAAGATGTGCGCAAAGACAACCGTGCTGTGCAGAAGCTGCGTCGTGAGGTCGAGAAGGCCAAGAGGGCGCTGTCTGCCCAGCACCAAGCCCGCATTGAGATCGAGTCTTTCTTTGAGGGAGAGGACTTCTCTGAGACCCTGACTCGTGCCAAGTTTGAGGAGCTGAACATGGTAAGATATTAATTTGGTTCTGAAAATATTGTGTATCAAACCCTAGTGGAGAAACGCTTGACCAAGCTTTTTTAACCTGTGTACTCTTTAAAACCCAGGACCTGTTCCGTTCCACCATGAAGCCTGTACAGAAGGTGCTAGAAGATGCTCACTTGAAGAACTCTGACATTGATGAGATTGTCCTGGTTGGAGGCTCCACCCGTATCCCCAAAATCCAGCAGCTGGTGAAGGAGTTCTTCAATGGCAAAGAGCCATCTAGAGGCATCAACCCTGATGAGGCTGTGGCATACGGAGCTGCTGTGCAGGCTTGCGTGCTTTCTGGAGGGGAGTGCGGTGGTGAGTCATCACTTTTAGAAATATTTTATTAAACAGGGTTGAGCTTTCAAATGTGATCCTGTTTACTAAACCTTTTCCTTCACTTGCAGGTGATGTGGTTCTTCTGGATGTGTGCCCCCTGACCCTTGGTATTGAGACTGTTGGAGGAGTAATGACCAAGCTGATCCCCAGGAACACTGTGGTGCCCACCAAAAAAGCCCAGATCTTTTCTACAGCCTCTGATAACCAGCCTACTGTCACCATCAAAGTCTATGAAGGTAAGAGTTTGGATATTATTCTTTAAAGTTGCCAAATAGTGTTTTTATAAAAAGAACCCAGTGACAAGAAACGCATGACAGTGAAATGAAATGTTCCACAAGTCTAATTGTGACTGTTTTTTGTTTTTGTTTGTTTTTTGTTTGTTTTTTAGGTGAGCGTCCTTTGACCAAAGACAACCATCTCCTGGGTACCTTTGACCTGACTGGCATCCCCCCTGCTCCTCGCGGTGTACCTCAGATTGAAGTCACATTTGAGATTGATGCCAACGGCATTCTGCGTGTCACTGCTGAGGACAAGGGCACAGGCAACAAGAACAAGATCACAATCACAAATGACCAGAACCGGCTAACGCCCGAGGACATCGAGCGCATGGTGAATGACGCCGAACGGTTTGCTGACGAAGATAAGAAGCTGAAGGAGAGAATCGACGCTCGCAATGAGCTGGAGAGCTACGCATACTCCCTGAAGAACCAGATCGGTGACAAGGAGAAGCTTGGTGGCAAGCTGTCAGATGACGATAAGGAGTCCATTGAGAAGGCAGTGGAGGAGAAGATTGAGTGGTTGGAGTCCCACCAAGATGCTGACCTGGATGACTTCCAGGCTAAGAAGAAGGAGCTTGAGGAGGTGGTTCAGCCCATTATCAGCAAGCTCTACGGTAGTGCAGGTGGTCCTCCACCAGAGGGCAGTGAGCAAGATGAGAAGGATGAGTTGTAGGCAGGTCTGAAGTCTTGTCGCTCCTTGGCCCTCTGGCATGTTGGTGTACATATTGGACTGATGGGACTCAAATTGTGAGAGGAGTGGTCGGGAAGGGGCTGACAATAACAAGTGACCATACTGAATTTCCTGAAAGACTTTAAAACAAGTTTCAGTGTGTGAGACGTGTTCTCTTCGCTGGAAGGCGGAGATATTTGTCAGCCTGGATATGAGGCTTGTTGCTGCTGTTCTCAGGCAGATGGGGTTCTGGAAAGGGGAGGGATGTAGTTGGGTGGGCGGGTGGGTTTTTGTGGGTACACTGAATACAGTATCTGTGGGATGAAGGGCTCTTTATGTTCACAAGCAGTGCAAAACTTTATAGTTTTCATATATATAGATAATTTTAATTTGAACCCTGTTCAGATGTAAAACTGCAAATTCTACATCTAATTTCATGTTGAAATATTTTATTGCAATATCATTTTTTTTCCCTTTCAAGCTTTTTTTTTTTTTTTTTAGTTTGTTTTTTTTTATTTGACAACAGTCACAATACAGTCATTATATATGGTACCCAGAGTATTCATGCCTCCAAATACAAATAACAGGTTTATTGCCTCAGGGGGTGCTGGTCTGTTGGCTCGCTCCTCCTCTGGATTCCCATCATCACACCCTGTCCAAGGAAATATGCACATGGAGTGGTCAAGACGTTTAGGTGGCAGAGCTCCTTTGAATTTCATTAGGAGCCATCTACATTTGTCTGTAAGCAGAAAATATACAAGCAATCATACTTAATGTGTGTAAAGAACTAAAATACTATATTTACATAGGGTAAAAAAATATTTATCATTGGCTTAAAGACAGTGTACCAGTGTTAAATCTGTACATGGAGTTGCTTGCTCCATCTGCTGTCATCCCTCCAAACATGTAAATGTTCTTGCCCAGCACAACAGCTGAGTGGGCAGCTACTCCTGGTGGAATATCTCCTTTGGCTTGCACCTTCTCCCACTTCATGCTCCCTTTAAAGATAATTTAACAGATATTTTTATATCATCCCAGTGGAATGCAGTGATACTCTGAACACTTATGCTGCATGCGTGTTGAAATACAAAGTGCTTCCTTTGTGAATCACAGATGTGGACAGTCTTACTTGAATCAAGAGAATACATATCATTGTGGAATTTGTCTCCAGCCATGCCCCCATGAATGTAGATGTTTGAATCCACCGCTACAATGATGTGACCATGTCTGTCTGGAGGGTGCCTGCCTTGTGTTTCAGGTTGGGACCAAGTAGAAGAAACTGCAACAGATTTACACAGAAGAGATGGACAGAAAAAAGATTATTTTTATATAAGCATATACGCTTTTCATAGCATCTGTCAATAGTGAAACATGAAAGAAACAGGAGAATATGGATTTTCATTTTGAAAATCTCAATCACAGACAGGAAATGCCTCGAACAGTGACATATCATATTTCCTCAGCACTTGATCTTTTTGTATCTACCAGTGAATGAATAATGAATGCATACATTCTCTTAATTGTTTGTGGGCATCATTGATCAGTTATGTCTGTTATGTGTGTTTTTTTTTCTGTTTTTATAATCAGCATTGGGAAGGTTACTTTTAAAATGTATTCCACTACAGATTACAGAACACATGCCCCAAAATGTATTTTGTAACATATTCTATTACGTTACTCAATGAGAGTAACGTATTTTTGAATACTTTGGATTACTTAATATATTATCATGGTTTTTACAACTACACGAATGTACTCTTGCTGTGTGATTTATTACTATTACTGAAGGTTACTCGCCATACCAATACAACTACATTTTAAAATCTTAATATAAAATAAGTAACATTAGGTAAGGCTGCACTTTTTGCAGCGATCTCGTATAGAAAACTATTTCACGCGTATATAAAACAGGTCCGCGGCTCCGACCCGCAGTAAAGGGACCTCTGGCTAAGACGTCGGGTTCCGTGTCGGGTTCGTAGCTTTACTTTGTCTGGGTCAACTTTGCTAGCGAGAGACAGAGAGAGGCGTTGAAAGGCTGCTCAACGAAGTAATTTATTGTTTCGGAGGAAAACACAAACACGGTGTACAGTCGAGTCTTATTAGCTTACTTACAACTGGGCTCGTCAGGCACTCTTTTTGGCTGCTGTGGTTATTATTATATTTACATGCTTCCAGCTCCCGTTTCTGGTCGGTGACAACTCGTACTTTTCGACTTTCCTTTTTCTCCCTCCCTCGTGCTCACAGACACATAACGGGTATGGCAGTCCATTCTCCCTGCAGCATGGACTACACTGCCTATTGCCTTTATATTAAATAATTTCTTGACCAATTTTTAAAAATATTTCTTCACGTCATTATGCGGGCCGCAAGTAGGGGTTACATAGGCCGCGGGATTGACACACAGGCATTAGATTGATTGATTGATATACCTTTATTAGTCCCACAAGGGGAAATTACTCAACTCTCTTAATGCGTGTTTTGTTTGTTTTTCCACCAGCGTGGAATTACCAAAAATAGAGAGGGCATAGCCTAACATATGAAACAGGAAAAGACCGCCGTGTAATCCATTTATTTCAACACAGTAACTGTATTCTGAATACCACCTTTTTAAACGGTAACTGTAATGGAATACAATTACTCATATTTTGTATTTTAAATACGTAACGGCGGTACATGTATTCTGTTACTCCCCAACACTGTTTATAATATGCATATAGAGGTTTTGTCATGTGAGCATCTAAGACACCAAAAGTGATGAAAGCCAAAGAATTATTATTACAAATTACAAAGACATTTTTAAAACAATTCAGTACCAAGTTTTCCATAATTTTCTCACACGATTCAGTAAAAATGAAATTTGACCTAAAAGCCATTCTTGGCTGTGGAATAGAAATGCTATTTGACCATATGGAGTCAAGGCTAAGTTTCAGCTAATTAAAAAGGTCTACAGCCAAAATGCTCCCAAAATAAATAAAGAAACAAAATTTACTAAACTTCAATCACTGAATCTAAAAAACTGACGTTTAAAATTGTTGGTTGGCGCTAGTGTTAATGAACCTCTACTGCATCAAAAGGTCTTAACTGAAAATAACTAAAATACATTTTGACCCCTGGAATTATTTTCAGACGGCCACCGTTCTTAATCCGTTCTGGTGAAACTGCACTCGCATGAATGAGAAATGTAAAATATATGAAATTCAACTATGAAAGTTCAAATTTAATGACATTATCTCTATTTGATCTCGTGACTTTTACTCTGATTTCACATCTGATCTTCCTAGAGTAGCAAATACTTTGTAATACTGTAAATTAAACGTACATATTTTTGAAGCATATGATAAAAAAAAATCCCACTTTATTTTTTCATTGTCTTTTACACTATTAATTATTTTACACATTATTTTAAACTGCTGTCAGTGAAATGAATACAACCTTTGCATTTCATTTATTGGTGCCCTACACTGTTAAATAATTTAACAGGTTTGGTTGTGGAGACATCCACAGATACATATGTAGCCCAGTGAATTGATATGTTTTCTAATATCCCCTCTTTATAGATTTTTTCCTTATTTTTTAAACATTATTATATAAAGCAACCATTGACGATTGAGAAAGCATAAGATTACTATTTATGATGAAAATTCAACTCAGCAATTTACATAGATGTCCAATACAAATAGATCAATAAATATCTTAGATACGGCACCCAATCAGCTATTTCAGTTTTCACATCAAAACCCGTAAGAAATATCAAAATTTCATCTCTGAAGCAGATTTCTTCTGAAATACTGTCAGGTGGTGTTATTGTAATGCACTGCGATAAGCAGCAGGTTTATCTGACACAAACCTGTATCAAAAACATGAAGTTTGGAGTCAGAGACAGGTGCAGATCCTATTTCCCCACCAGAAAACACAAAAAGCCTGTCTCCAAGGCAGGCTGAGGTGGTGTGGTATGTCCTGGGACTCGGGGGTGTCCCATTTGTTTCTACAGTATTCCAGCGAGGGTTACTGTCTAGACACACACAGAATGGAAAAGATTTGTGGGTATCCAATATATCGTGTAATCTATTTATATGATCATGTGTGGTTACAGACTACAAGTTTTCAAGGTTTTCACAGCCATGGTTTCACAGGTCAACAAGAAATCTGAGTGAAACCTTTCTCATCTGTGAAAATCCATCAGATTACTAGGTTAGGTTAAAATAGGATTTACCTGCCACCTGTACATTTTGGATACAGCTGCGATTTCCAGTCTGCTGCGCACCCCCAAACACCCACAGGCTCTGGGGGCAGCTCTCTGGTACAAAACTGCAGTGTTCATACCTTGCCTCCAAACCCTCCCACTCAGCAATGTCCCAGCCATGATTGTCTGGTCCATACAAAAACAAAAATGCAAAGAAAGTTATATAATATCAGTCTGATGGCTGATGATAACTTTAGCTTCTTGTCATAATTAAAAAAGATGTCCCATTAAAGCCTGTAAAACACAAGCCTGATAACTATATTATAAAATACAGAGTTATACTGAGGTCATAATACTGTAAAAGCTGGCTCTGGATATATATATATATATATATATTTTTTTTTTTACCTAGATTTATGATGTGCGAATCTGAGAAACTGCCACTGGGATTGGCTCCTCCAATAATAAGGAGTCTCCCTTTTCCTCCATCTTCAGATGGAGTGAATATACAGGTGTGACCAACACTAACACCTGGAGCACTTCCCCTGGGTCTCAAAGAATACCTATTAGCAACAGAACAATTTTAACAAGAGGCTACATCCAATGTTATAATCTTATTAAAATCACAAGTGCACTTAAAGTACTTCAACTCACTAACCATATTCCTTCTTCGGGTTTATGTTGAGGATCAAGGACTGGGAGAAACTCCATGTCTGTCAGAGATAAATTAATATAAAGATTGTTTCCTCTTATTTTGTCTCCTCAGTGATGATGCTACAATCAAAGTTATAAGATACGAATAATACACTACCCAGCTGGGATTAAAAATTAATGACTAACACTGACTGACTGTACTATGAGAGCCTCTGAAAAAGCATACATACCTACATTTTCTTACGAAATGTTGCCACAATGTAAGCAGTCCAAAGAGGTCCCTTTTTATTGTTCTAAACGCTTAGCGAAGAACTTCTTGTAAGCGACTGAGTTGGAAACACAATCAGCGTCCTCAGTCCGCATTTTGAGCACGAGAAGAGCTTCCTCTCCGCTAACCTGTCCTTCCGGGTGAAAAGAGGAGACTACCGTGGCTTTCCGTATATTTTACGTGAAGTAATTTCCCCTTGGTCCCACTTTGTAGCGCACATACGTGAATTATGTTAATAAAGGTAAATAAAAAACCCTGAATTAGTTAACGTAAATACTTAACTACTAACCAGAACGGGGCTCTACGTTGAAATCTGTACGCATTTGTTTTACGTAGGTTACGTTATGTCATGCCTTCGTTCCAAACGTGGTTGCCATGGGATTGCCGAGGCGCATGCTCAGTTTACCAATTTCAATTAGCTACCCCTAAGTGCATATTTTATCATACGTGAAACATTAATGTTAATACCTGGCATGGTTAGCGTAGAAAAATGATTTTAAATACAAACTGCAAATTGTTTATTCATTTATTTATTTATACTTCTCACTTCAAGCAAATAAGGTAGGCAGGCTATTGCTAAGAGCATTTTCAAATTTAAATACAAGTAAAAGCATAAAATGTTTAATGGTATATTTGACATAGTAATGTGGCTGTGCAAATATTCTCAGGATACCAATATGTCTTATCTGGCTGGAACATAAAAGGTCCATCTCACTTTCTACAAAGTCTAGGCATAGAGTTGCTGGGAGTCATAGTAGCGTTTTTTTTTAAACCTAATTATTAAATAATTTCCTTCTTTCTCATATAATATACCCACAGTGTTATATACCCACGTTTAGTTTTACATCAACTTCCCTTAGATCATTTTTGCACTCTAAACTACGCTGTTTAAAGGGTCCAATGTTGCTGAGTGTCGGATATCCAGTAAATAATTAATTATTAAGGTTAATCTTAAGTTACAAAATGAGTGCTCTCTGGGATCATGTATGTGTCTGTGTGTGTGTGCACGCTGCAGTTCTCAGTGTGTCACATTTTGTCGCCATCTGGTGGGCGATTACATCTACTGCAAAGCACGTGCTAAATGTGCTGCTGAAAGACAGAATTGTGGTTCTGTTGAATGGTTCTTTAGAATAAAGTCAATAAGTCAGATATGTACAAACTGGAGCACACCCCAAACAGGAAGTCCTGAGGATGCAAAGCAGACCCTCACCCTTCCTCCAGTGAGACCAGACTGTACCACTCTAGTGCCTGTCTCACAACCCTGTTTCCGAAAAGCTCATTGTTGTTTGGACATGAGTATGAAAAAGAATCAGAAGATTAACTCTGTTTACTGGCATTAACTGACAATTCGGTCAGTCAAAGCAATAGTCGTGAAGGACAACCTCTTCCTGATGCCACTGCCTGTTTTTTCTTCATACCTGGGGGTGTTGATCTTTTTTGTGTTTGCCGATTTTACTGTTTGAATCTCGAGATATGGATCTGTCTAAGAGGTTGTGGGGGAGTCAAACACAATTCTCCTGCAGTCATCTCTCCCACATGTGCAACTACCCAATTAAAGTCCATATTCAATATTGGAGATGTTCAGCAATTAGAGCCACAAGTGTACCAGGAAACAATGAGAATTGTGTTATCTTGCGGCGTCAACTCCACTGAAGATCTCCAGTATTTAAATTGTTATGGAGGAGGTGAAGCGGTCAGAGCTGTTTGACGTTTTGCAAAGGATTTCACTGTCCTTCAAAATAAATGACTCTTTTGACAAATCATACAGGCATGTGATGGTGATTTTGGAGGCCAGTTCAAAGATCGCTTCTCAATTGTTTCAGTTCACCTGATGGGACCTAGACAGAAAAGGCAATTATGTTTTAGCAACCAGGTGTTTTAAAACCTCAATAAAGAATTCTTGTTGGGATGGTACCTTAAAATTATAACTCTTTCTCTCCTGCTTGATGCTGCAGTTCACAAACCAGTCTGAAGTCTTCACTATAATTAATTTTCTCTTAATTTTAATGAGCTGACATATGTCCTTTTTTAAGAGTTTGAAAGAAAGTATCAAAAGATAAACATGGGTGATGCTCAAGTTTGGTACGACTGTGTGCATGTGAGTGTATGTGTATGTGTATGTGTAACAAGTCCCAGTGTTTATTTTTTATGGTTCTCATTTTGAGCAACAGTTTTAACCACAATTTGAAATTTCAGCAATGAATTTGATTTGACCTCTTTCACACAGTTTTAACCTAAACTTAAGCTGCAGAATGCAGGATGTTTGACCACCAATAGAAGATAAATATTACATGATCCACTGAGTCTTGATTTCTACTGTAACATTCAGATGTTAAGGTCAGAATTTGGCATAAAGAACATAAAAGCATGGATCCATCCTGCCTTATATCAACAGTTCAGGCTGCTGGTGGTGTAATTGTGTTGGGGGATATACCAAGCATTGTTTAAATATAATTGCTGTCATCCAGGTTCATCCCTTCATGACCAAAGGGTACCCATTTTCTAATGGCTGCTTCTAGGAGGTTAACATGCGGTGTCACAGAGCTTAGATCATTTCAAACTGGTTCCTTGATCACGACAATGAATTTTCTGTACTCAAATGGCCTCCACAATCACCAGATCTCAATCCAATATAGTATCCTAGAGCATCCCTTTGGATGTGATGGAATGGCAGATTTGCATCATGGATGTGCAGCTGACAAATCTGCAGCAACTATGTGATGCAGTTATGTCGGTTTGGATCAAAATGTCTGAGGAATATTTCCACAACGTGTTGAATCTCGAAAGAGATACAAAAAATTATGGTAGCTCAGAAGGCAAATTGGGCCCAACACTAGCAAGGTGTACCTTATGAACTGGCCAGTGAATTTATATTACCATATCTGAATTAAGCAAACAATTCAGATAAAATGGGTATATTTTCAGCATGGCAATATTTAACTTATTCTTTTTTTCTTTTCTTGTTTTTCCATCAGTGATGTTTCTTCTAGTATGTTCATATAGAGCAAAACATCCACAGTGCATTTCATAATTTGCTCAGTAGGTTGTGCTATTGCATTTTGTTTGCTCTAATGTTGCATGAATTCAGTGGGAACAGCATAAAAAGCAACAAAGATTCATGTTATTCCACACACATACTTTTGGACAACATTTCTAAATAGTTTATAATAGATTAAGATAAATATAGTAAGAGTATTAAAAACATTTTCATATGCCTATATTGAGGTTTCTTTCAGTTAAAATTAATGTGAATGAATTTTATGTAGTTGCGCTGACTTAGTTTGTAGTGTTACGGTTACAATAGAAGCCACGAGAAAAAGTTAAGATAATATGTCCACTGTTGATACTTTCTTATTACCTTAATTACTGAATGAATGAATGAGCAGAAGTATGAAAGCAAGAACATTCAAAAATCTAAAAGTAGAGACTCAAACACTTGAAAGCTTTGGCATCTAAAACTCCTCAAACATATGTGTGCCCTATACAAAGACATATTAGTCGAACCTTTCTGAACATTTATCCCACACTTAGAAAGGGTACAGCAGATATTGTCATTTAGCATAGCCTTTTGTTAATTCACTAAAAAAAGGAAGGAAAATCTTTTAAAAGGACTGCTTCTTTCAAGTTTAGGGACATAATGGGAGATTGATTATATGTCCTTCTGGGTTTGTTAGTAGCCTAGAACTATGTGTACTCTTTGAAGCCCACTTTATTGGTTATTAATCATAATCTCAAAAAGCCTCTAGTTAAAAAGCGTGTAGGCCATGTCTCTGTTGTTGGCCTTTCCTATTAATATTTAAGTAGGAAAAAAAGCCATTCAGGCACAAGGTTAGACTGCTGTGTTGCGTGTTTAATGTTAGTCCACCATACAGTTCAGTAATGTGTCTGTGAGACGGACAGCGTAAAAACATAAAAAGTGGAAAAGTGATATGTAAAAAGTTACGTGAAAATCTGCAGATTTTGACAGAACAAGGACAAGAAAATGGTAATTACTTAACTTACAAAATACATAACATACTACACTTTTCAAGTCAAGTACCAAGCTCATAAAAGCACCTGAAATGGAAAAAGGGTTCCCAGGGTTTCCAGGAAAAACAAGACCAGATGCAAGACAGGAACCTAGACTACAGTTAACAGAGTATAGTCTGTGTGTAGTACTGTGAGACCTATCATCCAAACACAGTTCAGATACTGCTGCTGGCTGATGCTAATCTACAGTTTGTTTTTTCAAGCAGTCTTGATCAGTGTTTATCTTCAGAATACCTGTTCAATCATAAATAAGTGAATGAGTAAAGCAATTCCATCGTAAATATTTAGATTATACTACAAATGGTTTCAAACTTGATATTTGAATTGACACTGCTTAGCCTCCCCCTTTGCAGTGAAATCACTGAACCGATCCTATTGAACATGTTCGTGATATTATTGCCTTTTTCTTTAATGGAGTTATGTGACGAATAATAATATGGATCGCTGTGTGGTGTAGCTTATTCAAGAGTTTAACCTGCGCTCCAGTTTTGGATTATCTTAAATGCTACTTAGTGGTCTGTGGTGTGGGAGGGACTTGTGTGCGTGCACGGGTGTGTCTATGTGTCCTCTCAGTCTTGGATCACACACACACACACACACACACACACACACACACACACACACGCACACGCACACGCACACACACGCACACACACACACACACACACACACACACAGCGTCAGGGGCTTACAAACTAGTCTATTCCTTGTGCCAGTCCCAAACCCAGCAAAAGTCTTAGATCAGGAAAGGCTTAAAACCTTTGCCAAATCAGACATATGGATCCATCCGCTGTGGTGACCCCATGGGAAATAAGGGAACAGTCGAAAGTACCTACCTAGCTGTAATTAGCAGGTGTCTGTGTCTGTGCTATGGATGCACCTTGCTAACTAACACATTGCTAGTGTTACCTGATAACTTAGTACCCTGTTGTCCTAATGCGGTCCAAGCTTCCTGCTTGGGGAAAAAATCCTCAAAATGCAAGGTCAAGTCATCACTGTGAATAGATTCTGCTTTTATACACTATTTATGGCTCTAACTATTATTAGGTTCTATAAATGAAAATCTACACTTTCCTCCAGACTGCAGTATCCACACAGCCAGAGTCCTCACACTGTGCTGTGGAGGGATGGATTGCACTCAGTTTGTTTGGGCCTTTCCATCGGACTTGTTGGCTGTGTTGTATCAGAAAGCTTGTATTTGGCTGCATTGGGTGCATTGTAACATGAATTGTAAGTTTGTGTCTGTACTCTGTTTTAATGTTTCTGTAACTAAGCCTTTGTTTCGCTTCACATGATGATCTTTTGTGTTATTATTGCTTTTGTTTTTTTTGATAGGCTTAATAGACTGTTACTCAGTGAAACAAGTTAGAAGCCATGCTCTTCAGTCTGCCTCCAACAGGTGCTTAGCAGTCCCTGTGGCCGTCTGAGGATGTAGTCTTCTCCCTTTATGATTCAACAACGATAGAATTCACCTGCAGTCAAAAAACTGCACAGTCATCTCCTGTCTTCCAGGGCAAATTGAAAATTCATCTCTTCAGGGAACTTGTCCCATTCTTGCCTACTTATCACTCCCATCTTAATTAAGTCTCTCTTGCCTTTACCTTCTTCTTCCACTAGGACCTAATATTGCCTCTTCCTCACATTTCTCTGCTTTGTAGCTTTCTGTTGCACTTCCTGCACTTCCTGAGTGTGAGCCCTATGGGGACATAGGATTATTTGTTAGATCTAATCATCGGGTCACTGTGGCTTTGGCACATAACTTGTGGCATGTGATATTGGCCATCTAGGGACTAAAAACTACTGCTGCACTCTGGTCATGGTACGTTAGGGCTTGCCACACAATGTTAGCTTGACAGACTGTAAAAAATATAAATTATTTCTCGGTTACTCTAGTTGAAACCCCATGGAAAGTACTAATATTTAACTTTAAAACTAGTTAAAATCCAAACGTTCGTGCAAAACCGAAGTGCATTAATGAAAATGTGCAAATTAGATTGTATTAGATGGAAGTAAAATCCTAAAAAAACCAAACAGCAATGGGCGAGAAAAAGCAGTAAAATTATGAGACAATAAAATATGACACGTTGATACAACTGTTCTCCAGTGTGCTATTTTGGAGCACACATTGTGGAATAAAGCAGGATATACTGGAGAGGACTTGTATAACTTGTCTGTTTTGACATAAACAGGGTAGAGTGGACTTTTGGGAGTTTGAATAGTCTATTATTTATTTCTGTTGAAAGCTGCAAACACAGTGTGTATATTTTCGGTGTAAGAGACTGACATATGGATACCCATTCCCCCCACCCCTAAACAGGCCATTCCACAGTAGCATTATCTGACCATCTTTCCTTTCAGGGAAACGCAGTATGGGTTTCAGAGAACTCCTTTGTTTTCCTTTCACTGTAACTGATAAGGACCCAAAAAAGGGAAAAAGGGGGCTTTTTCTGGGTGGACAGAATAAGAGGAAAAGGGAAAATGATCGTGACTTTTTAAAGTCCTGGGGAAGGGACAAGAGGCAGGAGAAAGAGATAACTGATATCATTTTGTCAGCCTAAATTAGCTTCTGAGTGCATGCTATCTTTCTGAGCATGCTGCGTGCACAATACTTGCTGATTTGTGCTCTAGGCGATGGGAAATCCATTAACCAGATTCCGTTTTTTCGTCGCCTTTAAATAGAGCTCGATTTGGGTGCCTTCTTGGTGGGTGGTCTGCTTGGTAATCGGGATTAATTTGGAAAGTTCATCTCTCGGTTACTGGTACACTGCCACTGGGAAAGACGTCAAAACAATGTGCTGGAGCCATTGCTCTTGTGTCACATTTCACCCAAAGGTGTGTTAAGTCATGCTGCAAAAGTAATCTGGATTTTTGACATGCAAACACAACACTGGATTAGTTTTATCTGTTTGACAGTCCTCCCCTGGTGATTATTTAATCAGGGTATTAAAACATGTTTTTTGTCTTTCTGTTGTTTGCTCTAGAGGCAGCTGTCGTTTCTGTTCTGTTTCCTGTTAGTTTGAATTGATCACCACATTTCTCAAAGAAACAAAATAAATCTGCCATGTAGTTAATTTTAACCTTAAAATATATTTAAGAAAAGATATATGTTACGCCAAGAAATAAGTTCTAACCTTTTAAAAACTATATAAGCAAAATACTTTAACCTCAGGGAATGAAGAGATCGAATCTGGGCAGTCTTTTCATATCTTAACCTTGGCTCTCACTTTTCATTAATACTCTTGTATGTCAACATTTGCCAAATCCATCTGACAGCTGTCTAGTACAGTGAATGTCACCCATATGTCTCCAAATCTGCAAATGGTGCTAAACCAACCAGCTCATACATCCAGTGGATGTTTTTTCACTATCAGGAAACAGTCTTCTAAAGTGATATTGTTTAACTTCATATGGAAAGCTGTCGCTGCTACTTGGTAGCGCATTAGGAATAGTAAGAAATAGGTAAAGTACACAATCATAAAATTCAGGTTAATCAGTAAAGATGTGCTGTTAAAGGCATACAAGGCAAATCATAATACATTAAGCATGTAAAATGTATAATTTTGCCATAAAAATTGGAAATAGGGGCACAGATATATTGAAATGCATGTAATTCAAGTAAATGGAAATGCAGCAAAAAAGGCAGAAACAGAGCATGAACAACTCTAATGAGCTTGAAAGTCAATATTTTATTCTTCTCTTCTCATCTCTTTATTCTTCAATACAGCCAGAACTCTCTTACACAGCTTTCATGTATAGTTCTCCAGGACTCTTGAATCTCTTCTTTGGATGTTGGCTGCCCTCCCCCCCATTTCTATCAAGATTATCCTGCACTGCTTCAATAATGGTGAGGTCCAGGCTCTGGGGAAGCCAATCCATGACTGACAGTGTTCCAGTGCAGGGTGGCTGTAGCTCAGGAATTAGAGCAAGTCAAGTCAATGGAGGGTTGGTTTGATTACTGGCGGTGTCTGTCTGCATGCCAGTGTATCCTTGGGCAACATACTGAACCGCAGGTTGCTCTCTGATGTATTCATGTTGTGTGAAATGTATGAAAACACTAAGGCTGAAAAATAAGAAGAAAAAAAAAACCTTGGGTAAATGAGGCTTGTTACTGAGTTCCTAACTAAAATAGAAAAGCACTATATGGGAACTAGTCCATTGTGTGTCGTTTTACTGCATTGGCATTGTGTTTGGGATCATGGTCATGCTGAAAAATGAAACCTATGCCAATCAGATGCTTTCCAAAACATACTGAATGGTGTATTAAACCTATGCTAATTTAGAAGAATATGCATAATAGTAATTTAGCATACATCAGCCTTTTATCCATGTTTCCCTTCCTTTAAAATGGCTTCTTGACAGCCATCCTACCACTGACACAATTTCTGATGAGGCTTCAGTGAACAGTATATGGATCAGCTGAAAGGCCAGATGCATCTCTCACACGCTGTCATGTCTTTGCGGGATTTTTTCAGATGCTGTTTATCTGCCGTAGACAGTTTTTCACGTTTGCCACCTCATCTTTTGCCCTCCCCTTTCAGCTAATCGCACTTTGAGAATCACCTTGCTGGCATTTTTCACAGATTGAGCTAAAGGATTAGGAACAAATTATCTGTTTTTGTGACAGACTGGAAAGAGCCTAAATTTAAAATTGCTTGTTTTTTTTGAGTTGTTTGAGTTGTTAGTGAATGATAAATAGGTCAGTGTTACGTGGTTTAACGAAAAAGAAAAACCTTCCTCCGTCATGCACAAGGACTGAAAATGAATGAAAAAGCAGCCAATGTCTGAAAGAAAACTGTGAAAGACCTTCAGAAACCATGGAGGGCTGTTGAGCAAGTCCATTGTAAAAAGTTACAAAAATTTCCGGCTCCTTGGGAGCAAAATATATAAAAAAGGGTCTGGGTCAGATATGTTTGTTATTCTGTCTGACTGCCTACATGCACACACACACACACACACACACACACACACACACACACACACACACACACACACACACACACACACACACACACACACACACACACACACACACAAACCGGGATCAGGTTTCTCTGTCTTCTTTTTAGCTACTGAAACCACCCTGTCTGCAGTAGCAGCTAGCATGCTCTCTCCAAGATGACGTGTCTCAGAGTTTACTTGCGGAAGCCCCCTGCCAATCCCTCAGAGACATCATCCTTCCTAGTCTGTACCTATGGTGAGGTAAATTTCTTTTATTTGAAATACCATCTGAATACTGTAGGGCTAGACTGACAGTGTGCTATTTTTGGTAAAATATGGTTGGCATAAACCCACCAATACCAATGACTATGAGAGTATAGAAGAGCTAGCGATGGCACTTATCCGGATGTCTTATTTACCGACCACATTAGCACATTGGTAAAGGATTGTGTTAATTTTATAAAAAAGTGTGTCACTGTTTCTGACACCAGAGGCATTCAATCCAGCAGTGCATCTAAGCTGACAAGCATATTACTCCCAGCAACAAGTGGGCTCAGATGTAGTAACATGTCCTTTAGTCTGGTAATGAGGCTTCTCCTCTTTATCTGATGACACGTTGAATCATTTATGGAGGGTATTATCCAAACTGGAGGAGGTCGACCTGCACTGTTTACCAAGACGAAAGCCTCATCCATTATCCAGTATTTATCAGTCAGTATAGAGTAAATTAATATGGATAAGGTATTACAGGGGTGTGGTTAAAGTTGTGGGGGGGACTTTTGTATTTTATGCCTGTGATGCATGTGCGGGTGTGCAAGCAGGAAGCCAGAGGCAAGTTCCAACTGTGGCTGACTTTAAAGACCTAAGCAGAAGATTAGCACATATCTTTGTAGTGAAACATCAAAGCATTTTATATTTTATTGTGAAATTCCCATGTAGTTACAGCACAAATAAAAATTGCTTTACTGTACCAGAGAACTGCTGATATTTCAGATAAAAGGAGGAAAACGGGTTATGGCTGTCTGTCAATTTTCTTTTTAAGAGAGAGTGCCAGGCTGACTCTGGGGAAGGGATCATTACGCAAGCCAATTATTGACTTCAGTGTTTAATGTGGACCATTAATGAATTAATTTTATCCCACAATCCCTCCAGTTTCTGCTGATAACATTTAACTTTTATACCTATATTTGACAACTGTTTTCCTGTTGATAAGAAAGAGAAAAGGAAATGCTTGTGGACAAAGAAAAAAAAGGCTTTCTATTTTCCTCCCAATGTATTTGATGCATTTACTTGACTAAAAGAGTTCACAGATGAACTTTATTATAAGCAGTGTCTAAAACTAGACACTATAGCTACAACTTTCTCACACAAAATGCTGAAAAATGCCCCAAAATACAAGTGAAAACTGTTTTATTAAAGATATAAGACATAAAATATTAGATGCTCTCCTGCTCAGCAGTCATCCATCCACTCTGAAAGCAAACAAACAGCCTTGACCCAGAGGAACCTGACAGTCTGACAGCTCAGACAGCTCATCAATTCATATGCGTTAAGTGTTTTCCAATTAAGACCGTGACAGCCACTCAAATATACCCTAGCAGGATGTGTGTGAGCCGGTAATTATGGGCCATGTTTACATGTTTGAACATGAAATTGAGTTGGATAAAAAATTGTAGAGGAGGACTGTATTATCTGGGTGGATGCTAATCTCACAAATTAGTGTCATTGGATGCTGTTTTATCATAAAACGATGGTTTGATCCACCCACTTATCTCCAACAGCTGATCACAGAAAGTGAGTCTCTTTAACACAAACACCCTCCCTTTAGGTGTACCATGCTGGCACAACTGCCAAACAGGCACCAACAGTTTTGCCCAACTCAAGATGAAATAGCTGAAAACGTTGCAACAGTGGAACCTTAAAAGTGATTTTTATTCCCTCAAGTTTTTAAAAAATTTACAGTGCTTCTTTTTTTAAATATCAGATTTATATTGCTGATGTTAGTATTAATATAAGAAGCTGTAGTTCTATTCTTTGTCAGGATTACTTTTTTAAGTAACTTTTTTCTGTTTATTAGTTTTTAAGACTTAGAAAATGCAGGTATACAAAACAAAATGAACATGTTTCAAATTTTCATAGTACAATACTGCATTGTTTATCCATGAGCCCAATGAAGATTCATTAAACTATTCAATCAGACCGGTGACTAAAAAGCATTTTTTTCTGAAAGAGAACTGCTTTGTTTGACTTAGTATATCTAATTTTCTGTAGGTGTAACACACTTCCTAATGTCCTCAGCCACCTACTGAAGGGTGGAGGTGCACTTTGGTCAACCATCTTGTTTTAAAGTGTTGTATAAATAAAGCTGGATTGGGTTGGACTTCCAGCAGAATTTTTCTTGGTAATAGCATTGATAAGGAAATGGACTGAGCCTCATGATGATCTGCTCAAATCAACCATCAAAAATAACACTGTGAAAGAGGGAAAAGGGAGCTCCCTATTAAAAACAGTAGTGAAAAAGTCAAATAGATGACCCCAAAAAGTCAGTAATCTGTTACCCTGAATAAACTGATGAGTAAGGGTTCCTTGATCTCTCGAACATATCACATATATAGATGAAGTGCCTTTAAATAATTGTATCAGGGTGTGATGAACATTTATAGTCATACTAGTATTTTCTAAACATTTTGCCCACATTTGTTCATAGTTGGGCTTTTGTTTGTACTTTGAGACATGTGTCCTTAAAAATTGTAAAAGTTACTTTTTAAGAAAATGCATAAATTATCGCACCCTGTTGCACGATTCCCTAAACATTTTGACTGTCTCGAACATATAAAACAGTCAAAATTCTCCCTCCCAGGCCTGAATAACCTGAATAAGCCATCTAATATCTTACACTTGCAGTAACATATTATAATTGATTATGCCTTGAACTAACACTTTACATTATTTCTGTATGTTGCTGTACAAGTTATGTTGGATACCACCCCTCTCATATGCCTGACCTGTGTAGTCTTCAGAGGGGATATTTAGTTCTTGGAAGGATTTCAAAAAATGAACCAAATGCTTGGTGCACCCGACATCAGACACTTTAGCTAAAAAAAAGTATTATTACTATGATTTCTGTGGTTTGGCGTTATGGAATGCATGATCTTTTCATGTGGGCTCTCATTGAGTTCATCCTGACAATGTGCCCTTTCAAAAGTGGGTCAAATTTGGCCACGAGCTTGAGTTCTTTCAGAAAGCTTCTATTGTTTGTTTGAGTGTGCCTGTGGACCCCTTAGAGAAAGATTTTTCGCTGCCAACCACTGAACTTCATCCGCGGACAATGTGAGGACCTAATGCTTTCTCTTCCCCTTGGGCGTTTGCTATCTGCAGTATAGTTTTCTCCTTTCCAAATTGAAGTCGATGATATCCTTCTCTGATAATGCTGGACATTTTGCAGCAACAGACTGAGGCCACTTCCACTCCTTTGCCAATTATTCTTGCCCCTTAGGACTGTTCAGGGGGATCGTAAACACAAAACAAACCAGTGAAACAACTTTACACAACCTATTGCCAGCTACAATGCAAATGTTTTTTTTCAGGGTTTTTTTGGTGCCTAATCTGAAATTTTAAAGATTTTGATGTGCAACTGACTTGGAAAGGGAGAGAATAGAGGAACAGCAAACAAAACATAGAAGAAATCCAAATAAAGTGTTTTATGTGGATTTAAAATAAACTGTGTTTTAAAATAAATTTCATTTAAAGACCATCTCAGATTTGCAACGTCGTTTATAGGTGCTGGTCTGACAGAAAATAACAAAGGCTTCATGGCAAATCTGGCCGTTTTGAGGTAGCATTTTAAGGGTTGAGTTAAAGGTAGTATTTATTTGTAACACAAATTGTAGTGCTATCACTTTGAAAGTGCATTGAAGTGGATCTTAGGAGGCAGGGGGTGGTGGCAAAGCCATGAGTCACTTCTTTCTCACTAGAGACTAGAGTTTGAATCTCACACTGGACCAGCTATTTATACTTTATTTGGTCATTTTTACACTTGAGTTGAAGTTTCACTTGCTGTGAGGTCTATCAAAAGAGACCAGGCAACTTGTGTCCATTTTCAGGCTTTGCCATGAACTTATGCGATCATGTGCAATGAACCTGCAATCTTGATGTCTTTTAAAATGCCTGCTTCAGAGACACAGACCAGGTCTGTACAGACTGGCAGTCAGTTGCCAGCTGGGCTTGCACTTTGAATTTGCAAATTATATGAAATCTGTAAGTGATAAAACAGGAATTAACTGTCATAAATCAGCATAAAGGACAAATCTGTTCCCATCTTTTGTAAATCTGTTACTGTCTGGATACAGTGGAAATTCTCATTAACTAACTACATTCAGAATCTCATAGACTTGAAACAGAAATTCAAAAATTCCCAAATAGATGCTGTAGTAACTACAAAATGACATAGTCATAGTCATGACTCAGATGGATAGCAAGGTGCTGGCAGTCTGTCTGCATTTATTATTTAGGCACTTATTTAGGTGACATTTATTTGCAAAACTTTACCAGTATGTTTGAGTGTGATTGCAGTCAGTTTGAGTCAGACTGTTCCAGTTTGGAGACAGGTTGCCTCCCACCAAGTGATCCAGACAATCACCTTGCAATCGCTTGAGAGTTAGGCACTGCAACTACCACTAGTCAGTTGCGCAATGCAAAAAATTCTCTGCAGTCACTGGGCAACCACTAATTTTTTTCAAACTTTTTCTTAAAGTTGTATCACCTACAGGTGCTTGCTAGTTGTGATTAAATGCTAACATGCTCTCTGTCTCTAACTCTGATTTCCATGTTTTTGTAGGAACTGTTATTTCTGGGAGCTGTCTATCATATCTCTACTGTTTTTAGCTAAGCAAAAAAAAGCAAGAAACTTAGAATAACGTAAGTGCAACAATCGAGGATGCACTAAGCTGAATACTTGGAAAATACTTCTGTGATCATGCACTTGAACAAAGATTATTCCCTAAATTACAACAGCTTTCCATTTTGCAGCTTTTCCCCCTGCACACACGCTTTGGTGTTCCTTAATGGTCTCACCCCGTGCAGCGTTTATCTCTTGTCCCTTCCTCAGAACAGCCAGTTCTGAGGATATTCACATTATATGGTGCCTCTCTCCGTAGATTCAATGGACACAATAAAATTGATCTAAAGCCCCGATTAGATAATGCAGCAGGAGCTCCATTTCAGAGATTTTGGCAACTAACCCGGAAGAAGAGCTTCTTGGATGTTTTATAACAAGCCTGTTAAAAGAAATTCAGTGAAGAAACGAGAGGACACCTTGTGTGTCTCATCAAATCTGCTCTTTGTTCCCCCCTTGGATCAAATGGGATGATTTGGCACTCTCCCCAGATGAAAACTTTAAATCCCATACACAGCAGTTTCCAAACTTTTCAAAATGGTTCCTTTTCTCACAGAAGATGTTACCGAACAGGGATTACCGCTGTTCTGTTCTCTTGCTCCTTTATGCTGATAATGGCAGCTTTAACTGTCAGTGTCTCTTGGCATGGCCTGACCGGATGATCTTGGGGTGCAGGTTTTCATATGTAAATGTAACAAATAAGCAGCAAAGCCTATTAAGGCAACAGGAATAAGGGCGAGCTAAAAAGTAACAAGGACCTACACATACACAAACACACACACATACACATACAAGGCATAACCCTTCCATTAGTCCGAGTATGGCCTTTTCTCTGCTCATTCCTAAATTGAGTGAGTGGAAAATAGCAAGGGCATTTTAAAAAATAATAAAAAAGAAATCGTTTTGTCAGTGTTAGTAGCATATTTCACATTTTTCAAATTTTTAAGTGAACTCAATTGAAATTGGACAACAAACATGCATCAAAATATGGCCTTTATCAAATATTGTTGCTTTTTATATTCATTAAATGTGAATGTAGCAGCACTTAACAGCCATGGAGTTACGTAAGGCGTGCAGGCAACTTTAAATGAGGCTAATCGATTCCTTCAAAGCAGCAGCAGTCCGTAAAAATATAAAGAACCTTGAAAAATCCCATGTCCAAAGTTTCATCAGGAAATGGCATTTAAGCGTGACTGTGGAAGTCAAGCAAAGATCTGGAGGACCAAGATAAAAATGCTTGTTTGCAGGAGAGAAAGGCAAAAAAAAAGAACAAAAAAATAAACCTCTAGTATCAGTACACAACAGCAGTATGGTCTCCCTCACACAGAAGTGGTGGTGTTGATGCACAAATACGATGCGTCGCCAGAAGGAGTCCATACATGTGACCTTATCAAAGCAGCATGCGGATAAGCCCGCTGCCCTTTTGAGAAAAGATAAAGTTAAAATTCAGTTTACTGGTCACAATCACCACGAGTAAGACTAAAGGACAAAAAGAGCAGAATTTCATGAAAAGATTACCTTGCCAGCTTTTCAGCATAGTGATGGAAAACAGAAAGAAATTACTTTGAGGTTGTGCAGAAACTAAAGAGAGAGGGAGAAGAATGGATTGCACTGACTAACAGCCAATTCTTTATGCAGATGTCACTCAAACTTATGCTGTCTCTGCCCCCTCATTTGAACATGAAGGAAGTCTTTATGGTTAGGGTCATCTATGCAGCACATGTAAGACATCCTAAATGTACTGCAGAAAGTGTAGCTTAGAAAATCTGAGTGTTTTGGTGGATTTAAATTCAGTAGTCAATTTATAAGTAAATCTGTATTCTGACTTTGCTGTACTCATATTCTACAGCTAGCACATCAGTATAAGTTTCTCTCATCTTGTTTTTTTTTTTTTTTTTTAAAGCTGTTACTCTCTGCCTCTCTCCTTAAATGTCTTTGCTCGGATTGAATTTGTATTTTAGCACTGCTGTATGAGTTTTGATATTCAAATGAATGACATCAGAAAACACAGACAAGCTGATTTGACTATTTTTGTAACTTGTTGTGCAGCTTGAAGAAATAGATACAACAAAACACATTCAGGGAAATAGCTTGATGCAAATAAAACAGAACACTACTTAATATTTAATATGGAGTATTGCTATATTTTACATAACATATCTTTGCTCACTGTGTAAAATCTTGCCTTTTTCCCAAAGATGATACCAGTTTGTAAATTGATAATACATGAGTGTGTCGGTACATCTCTAGTGTAAAAAAGAAGTGGAGCAAAAGTTGAAGTTAAATAAGGATTGAAGTGAAGTTATGTGTTAATTTCCATTTAAATGAACAGTGTCTGGAAGTTGGTAATAGTTTGGATTTTTACAACACTGTGGCTGTGTTTCACACACACCACACATACACAGATGTACACACACGCACACGGGCATGCGTCTTCTTCTGTGTAGTCAATTTAATAAATATTTTCAGGGTTTTGTGTTTTATTCTTTCCTGTCTAATTTCTTTTAGTGTAACCGTCTCTGCTGCTGCAACCTGCTGAATACTTTTATTGTTAAGGAGACTCATTAGTTTTTACTGTCGCTACAAAAAGCCTCATTCTAGACCTTTTATTGTGCTGTATTATTTTAATTAAAGACTTTTTTCCCTTTCTGTAAAGGTTGTCAGGTTGGCATCTCTATAACAAAGAGAGCTTGTTTTCCCCTAACCTTCACCTGAACAAGTCTGGCATTTTAAATTCCTGCTCTGAATCCTTCAATACGCAGAACAGCAGAACATCTTTGCCACCCAAGGGTACATTCATTGCATATCTAAAAAGCCAAAGCAGTGGATGAATAAAACGGTAGAGTGCATTTCTTCGGATCTTTAAAGGTATCACAGCAATATATTCAATTGAAGTCCACTAAATTTACAGTGCTGAGCAAAAGTCTTGAGCAAGCCCTCATTTCAAAGGAACAAACGGCAGACCTAAACAACGATCTGTAGCATATGAACAGCATTTGAAAGTGTTGTCCTTAAGAAACAGAAGAGAATACAGCAAAGACCTGACACAGGACCTGGCCGTTCAGCTGATCCATGTACTGTTTGTTGAAGCCTCATCAGAAAGGGTCTCAGTGGAAGGGTAGCTGTCAAGAAGTCAGTACTTAAGGAAGAGAAACAGAAAAAGCAGAGGTATGCCAAATTACACAAGAACTGGACTGAAAATCAGTGGCAACAGGTCTGATGGAGTGATGAATCCAAATTCTTGTTCCATTTTTTGGGGCATTTTTGCTTTTATTGGATTTTGTAAAGAATGATGAATTATGAACACGTAAAAGTACTGTCAGAGTTTGATCCACCATGCAATTCTGCCTGGAAAGAGTCTGATTGGCAATGGCTTAATTTTTTCAGTATGATAATGATCTCATGGCCAGTGCAATAAAAGCATAACTGTATAGAAAAGCACGAAGTAGAATAGTATCAGTCATGGATTGGCCACCTCAGAGCCTGGACCTCAACATTATTAAAGTAGAGTGGGATCATCTAAAGGCAGTTAGCATCCAAAGAAGAGCTTTGGATGTCCTTCAAGAAGCCTGGAGAACTGTTCCTGAAGACTACTTAAAGAAATTACATAAAAGTGAGAGTTCGCACTGTGTGGAAAAATAAAGGTGTTCATACTGAAGGTTGTTGACTTTCAAGTCAAGATCTCATTTTCCTTACAAAACATTAAGAAAGGAGTTGCACAAAACACAGTGTGTAGTCTGGCATACCAAATTTGGTATTTGATCCATCATTGTGCTTTGCTGAAAAATAGAAACTCTATCATTTTCTTTTTTTTTTTTTTTTGCCTGATGAACTTTTCTTCTTCATGGGAATATCTCTGATCATAGTAGATTGGATAGTCATGTATAATTCCGAGAAACTGATTCACAGTAGCTTAAGCACGAATTATGAAATCTAGCCTCCCTTATATTTATTAGAATTATAATTTTTTGTTATTCTTTTTTATTCCATCATCAGGTCAAATACGTATAATAAAAGTACATAACCACCGGTTGTAGCTGTTCCCTAGAATGAGTACGTCTTACCTGTTTAACATGCTTTTCATGAATTTAAGAAAAACTATATTTTTTTCGATGCTTGTCTTGTGTAATGATTAAGTTCAAGACTGTGATCTTTTCTTGACTGCAACCTGGATAGCCTCCAAACAGAGAACACTTGTGCATGGAGATTATTTTTGGATGACAGGGTTAGTTTGATGGCTACAGCACATAGTAGCTCTCTGTCCATGAGGGCATTGGAGTGGAATTGCGTGCGTGCTTATGTGTCGAGTGTTTTCACTTGTGCACATACTGACTCACCGTGTGCTGTCTCATCTGCTATGCTCGATTAAGTCAGTTCTCATCTCACAGGCTGTAACCTCTGCTTCTAAAATGTCGACATCCTGCCCTGACAGTCATTGTGCTTTCTGTAAGGACAGCTCTGTTCTTCTACTTAGTGCCTCTTTTTGGTTTAGTTTATTCTTTCTCTGTGTTAGGTGATATGGCAGTGACTCTATTTTGATAGTATTAACTATTTTCCATGGTATCACCTGCTGTGTTATGCAAATTAAAATACAGCAGAAGCGATATGTTTCTGATGTTTATTAAGTGCGACATTTTTGTAACGCTTTAAAATAAAGCCCACGACTAAGGATGCAATTCTTATTCTTATATTTTATTTGAAATTACAATGTAATTATATTTACGTACAAATACTTTAAGGCACACTACAATAAGGGGGTAAGAAATCAGGTTTTTTACAAAAAAAGATTATACTGTAAGTAATTTTAAGTACTGATAGGTAACTATCTGATCTTATAATGATGGAGCCAAGTCTAACAATTTTTCTTCTTTCACATTTACTGCTCAAACATGACTTTGAAAAGAAGTTCACAGGAAAGGGGTGTCCCTTTTCCTGTGAAATAACTAAAGTTGCACATTACTTAAAGTGACCTACTTACCCACCTACTAGACTACTTAAATTACAGTATGTCCAGTCTCTATCTAGTGTGCCTACCTTTACGTGTTTATTAGTAAAAATAATTACATTGTAATTGATTTTTTTTAACATGTTCAAAATAAAGATTCAATTCAATTCAATTCTGAATTGTGCAGTAACGTGTAATCCGATTACTTTTTCAGGTAACTAATATAGGGATTATTATTGCAAAAATTTTTTATTAGATTACTGTTACTTTCCCGTAAGCACGCTGCGTTACTGCACTACTAAACTGTGATTTTGTTTGTGAGAGTGTCTCATCACAATGATGTATGTGCGTGCGATGTCCATGGCAGCAACAGACGTGTGTAGATCAACAATGGATAATATGGAGTGTGAGAGAGAGTACGACCATACAGTGTTTAAAGCTGGGAAGTACTGACATTACTTTGAGTTTGATTAAAAAATAACAAAACCAGCGTCTGCTGTACACTCTGCGTGGGAAGAAATCTTTCTACAGGGAAAACTTCAAATCTGAGCAAGCACTGCGCACGCTGCTCAGATAATCAGTAGTTAGTAACTAATTACTATTTTCAAGTAATTTGACCAACACTGATTGTAATTTCAAATAAAATATTTTGAAATTTTATCACACAGGAATTATGCCCTTAGTCATGGGTTGTATTGTAAAGTGTTACCAAAAGCTTTTAAACATTTTAAGCACTAGATTTGCCAAACCACTACTGGACATCTTTAAATGAATTTTGTTTGGGCTCTTATAATAAACCACTTTTTCTCACCCGAATGTGTGAAAAAGGTTCATAGTAATATTACTACAACTGCTGCAGGCGGGAAATAGTTGAGTATAGTGGTGAAAAACGTAATTTTAATCATCACAGCATTCACAGTTACGTTTATGTTCATACAGCCACTCCACATATTATGTTTTTGTATGTAACTACATAATAATAACAAAAGTAGAAACTTGTTATGGTGACTAGATGTAACATTATGTAGAAAGAACAAATGACATTGAACATGATGCATGCCTACTGTTAGAGCCATTATTATTCTATGTTAAAAGACCTGTTTTGTATCATGCTTTAAGCCCTACAGCTTTAAAGACATTAACTCAAGTCTTGCTTGTTCATCTTAATAAATTCTATTTATTGGCACTTACTATAATCTACCAGAGGTTTTACAGTCCTTTGCTGCAGGCCGTCTCTGCTGTCATCAGCTTCCCAGAAAAGCGTTACAGTGAGGGGACAGCTTCTTTCCACTGTTTTTAGAAGGTGCTGTGGGAAAAAATGGGTTGACAATGTCATATATGTTGTGCCTCTTCTCTTAAACTAATTCCACACAAATTTTACTAATCGCAAAAAGGAAGTATTAGTTACACTGTTATGACTCCTGTAGAAACAGTACACCTGCCTCTTTGAAATCAGATTGGGTTAAGAGTTAAGATGCTCAAAGAGAAAAATTACATTCAGTTCTTTCTTTCTTTTTTTCTTTTTTTTGGGTAGATGTTTTTGATAGATGGGGTGTGTACTTTTTGTCTATTCTGTCCTACTTGCAATCTGGAGTCAGTTTTAGCATGCAGTGTTGAAAGATGTCTCCGTTCCTTAAATTCATTTGGAAGAGACAGGAGTGAGGAGGCTTGCTGGAGAAGTAATAGAGGATGTGCAGATGTATCCTTTGCGGAAGTGTTTTTGCCTGTGATTCGTGAAAGAGGGGTGATGCACAGCTTGAATATACAATGCCAGGAGGAGGACTCTAGAAATAAAAACATCTTTGCATTTATAGGACATTTTATTGTTTAAGACATTTTCTCCCCTACACAGTTTATGTGTGTGATATATCTTATCATAATTTGTTAAAAGTAGCCCTAAATACACTCACCAGTCACTTTATTAGGTACACCTTGCTAGTACTGGTTTGGATCCCCTTTTGCCTTAAGAACTTTCTAAATTCTCTGTGGCATAAGTTCAACGAGGTGCATTCCTCTGAGATTTTGCTCCATATTGACTTGATAGCATCACACAGCTGCTGCACATCTATCATGTGACTGTCTCATATCAGCACACCCCAAAGGTGCTCTATTGAATTCAGATCTGGTAACTGCAGAGGCCCTTTGAGTACAGTGAACTAACTGTCATGTTCAAGATATCAGTTTGAGATCATTTAAGCTTTGTAAGATAGCGTTTTATCCTCGTGGAAGCAGCCATCAGAATCAGAAGACTGGATGAACATGGTTGTTAGCAATACTCAAGAAAATGCCCCCCACGCTATTACACCCACCACCACCACCATCATCACCAGCCTCAGTGTTGATTAAAAATTCTGACCCAACCATCTTAATGTGGCGGCAGAAAGCGAGACTCATTAGGTGAGCCTGTGTAAATTGCAGCCTCAGTTTCCTGATGTTAGCTGATGTTAGCTGAGTGGAGTGGCACCTGATGTTCTGTTTCTGTGTTTCATCTACTTCAAGGTTCGAAAAGAGATGCTCTTTTGCATACGCTGGTTGTAAATAGTGGTTAATTGAGTTACTTTTTCCTTCCTATCAACTTGAAGCAGTCTGGCCATTCTCCTCTGACCTCTAAAATCAAAAAGATATTTTGAACTGCTGCTCACTGTTTTCTCTCTTTTTTTCGTTCTCTGTAAACTCTAGAGATGGCTGTGTGGGAAAATTCCAGTCAATCAGAAGTTTGTGAAATATTCACACCAATCCATCTGGCACCAACAGCCATACTACATCAGAATCACTAAATCCCATTTCTTCCCCATTCTGTTGTGCAGTTTGAACTTCAGCATGTGGTCTTGATCATATTCACATATTAAATTGCTGCCATGTAATTGGCTGATTAGATATCTCCATTAAGAAACATTTGAACCATATGTATTTATCAAAGTGGCCATGACAGTCCATATGTTGTCATGAACACTGTTTGTGTTCAGTGCCATCTGATATGATAAAATACTGTAGCAGCTGGCTACAACAAAACAGAGGAAAGATTGTCCTCTTGACACAATGTGACACAATGTGCTTGTGTCACAATTTATATTGAACTGACATCAACTTTAAATGTTAGCTCTGTTGCAAGGATGTCTCATTTTTGTTAAATGGCTGTTTCTCGACCCTTCTCTCTCCAACACAAGCGATGGAGGCAAGGACATTGAGGATGTACAAAGTGGGAAAAGAGGAGACTGAATATCCATATAAAGAAACAGGAACTTAAATTTTTGCAACCTATAT
The DNA here is from genome assembly GCF_036321145.2 of Pelmatolapia mariae. Classification (NCBI taxonomy): domain Eukaryota; kingdom Metazoa; phylum Chordata; class Actinopteri; order Cichliformes; family Cichlidae; genus Pelmatolapia; species Pelmatolapia mariae. Next base: position 22,618,404 of record NC_086233.1, on the reverse strand, counting down.
TATGTTCTGTTAACATAATTGTATATACATTTGTTAAAGATGGATCTGGCTTTTGGGTTTGAAAAGCTAAGCCTTTAGTTGAAGTCTTTGGCACCCTTACCCTACAACCTCATTCACTTGTTTCAAGTCTTGGTGGATTTCCAACACAAAGTTCATTTTGCTCTCCCCATCTTCACTCACTTCAGTGATGTTTGGGCCAGCTTGTGCAGCGCTGGGTCTTGGGTCACGGTTCCTCACCGCACTTAGAGCTCAATGTTTAGTAGTCTTTCAAAATCCCTGCCAGTCAATCACTAACCCTGGCATCTTTCATCCACCCTCATCACCTCCTGAAAGGAAATTTATTACACCTGTAGCCCTTTCTATCCCACTCCTTTCCCATCTTAGTAACAGGATTATTGGGTGGGTGGTATCGTGACAAACAGGTGTCAACAATAGCTTTAAAACAACCAAAAGTGAACAGTGAAAACGCTCATAGGCTTCATAATGGGACCTTACCAACCAGATGGCTATTATATATATATACATATATCTTTTTATACTGTGTGTATTCTATGCAATATAGTATCTTTTTTTTAACTAATTTCATTCATTTGACCTGTGTCAAATAGGAAAAACAATAATGGTTCAGGGACTTCTTTAAAAAAGGAAAACACTTGCATGTGTGTTTTATTTATGGGCTATGATTTTTTTTTTTACTAGAAACAACAAAGTGACATTTACCAAATGTAAAACCAGTGAAACCTCACTACTCCTTAGATCGTTTTTTACTGAAATGTTTTCTGGAAAATGACCCATACTTTATTATATAATTCTATGTTTTTTTTCTATAACCTCTGACTCCCAGCTGTCAGTGTTCATACTGTCTCTCTTTGGTCTTATGTTTTTCTCGCTCATCTGGATTTTTGCATATCTCTTTGGTTTAGCTTTTATCAACATTGCCAAATACAGCAGGCGGAGTTTGGTACTTTGGGGACTACTTCATGACCGATTTTGTATGAGTCCTGTTCAGACCAGGAAGATATTTCTCACAGTGTTTTCACTTTGTTCTTCCACTGCGGCCAGGAGCACGAAACCATGCCAAGTTTAGTGTGGGAACGACAAACATCTCTTGCACCCCAGCTACAGAAGTGCCAGTGGCGTTATCACACAATGAGGCACCCTCATTTTAGCTTCAGACTGTGCTTTTATGAGGAGGATTAATTAAAAATAGCACAAAGGAGATGTTAGCAATGGCCATGTCAACATGGTTAGCAAGTCTCCTAGAGTTGTGGAAACGTAAAGGAAAGCAGAGAGAAAAACCTGTAGACAGAAAGTGTGAGCAAGAAGGAGAAAAAGTGACAGGACATAGCGGACGACGACAGCCGTACACACAAAGTTTTGGCGACTTTGACTTGATGCGAAAAACTGAAGTGAGAAAAAGTCACAAGTTGCAGCCAGAAATTGCACAAACACACACTCACAAATGCTATCAGACCCTAGAGGCTGTTTAATCTTTACCAGGTATTATACTTGCAAATAGGTTTAACAAACAAACAAACAAACAAAAAAGGTCAGTGTGGTATTTCAGTATGACGATTTCATACAGACTGATGAGATCCTTAAAACAAACTTTAGATGTCTGTCAAAGTTATATATCAGATACAGAGCAGTTAAAAATATGAAAATATACTTATCAGTTTTTCTGAGCGCTAAATAAGAAAGCTGATACTGTTCTCACATCTGTGACACATCGATCCACACCCAGGAAATTCTTAACTTACTGCCTGACGTCTTGTATTCAGTGGTAGACAATTTTTTTTTGGCCAGGCATAATAAAAGAGGTGTGAAGGTACAAGCATTTGCATATGCGCTGAGCATCCAATTCCTCGGATTAACATCTCATTATGGGAGCTACTGATAGACGGTGAGAACTACAGATTAAAACTAATAAAAATGAAAAATAGCTCAAAATGTTGAATTATGAGTTTTGTAAGGCTGTATGGCAGTCAGCAGTTATGGTACAAGTCTGTTTAACAACTACAGCAAGACTGCTGCCAAAAGTGGTCCATCATATAATGCTAAGCTGTGCTTTAAAATATAACAAGTTGCTGAACTGTTCCTTAATATAAAATATAATACCTGAGGGTGATCTGTCAGCTTTTTATAATATTCTTTCTCTTATTTTCCATAGGTCAGCTCAAGCTTTCAGTCATCCCACAGAATGAAGTGCTTGTTGTTAGTGGTGAGTCCTGTTATAGGTCGTTCATGTTCTCTTTGTTTATTTCTGTGAAAGCAGAACCTCAATGTGAAAATAAATGGAACACTTTGTCAAGAAAACAGAATAGCAGAATGCTCAATTAGTGCCCTGGTTTTAACATTTCATTTTTATTGTTTTCATTTTACTATAGAGCTGTAAAACAATGTATTCCTGCTTGGGAATGGTCAAATATTGATAAAATGATATGGAAAATATTGAAAGGCAACCTTAGTCTGATAGCAGAACAATCTATTTAAATTGTTTAGCTGTTTCTTAATATAAAACATATTAGTTAAGCACGATCTGTCAACATGCACATGAATGGTCATGTTCTTTGTGACAGTCAACACGACTTTATAAATATTTCAACAGGAAATACCTTTTTTGTGTCTTTCAGTGCCCATTTTGTTCAAAGCAGAGAGACGTCACTATGACAACTAAAACAGCAAACAGCAAATTTTAACCCAAACTATGAGATTTTTTTTCTAAAACTAACTGCATAGCTTTTAATGTGTAAATTTATTAAACTTATTTTAAATTGCAAATGTTAATAATAATATAATTATAAAGTCTATGACATGCATGACTTGAGCTTGGGTCTCTGATGTGAGTAGCCAAATGACTCACTCCAGCATTAAACCTTTTTTATAGCTGTCCAAATGTGTATTTTTGCACCCTTTAAAAGTGGGAAATGATAATTAGATGGACAAAAAATTGTGTTCAAGGACACCGAAATAGTATTTGTGTTAGTAGATCAGAGATAGTGGCTGTTTCAGGAACTGTGAGACTGCCTTGAATTTGCATCATATAAATGTTAAATGGCACCGTGCACCACTCAAATTACGATAGGCGACAGTCTGTGCCTGTGTTGGTGGGTACATTAATCCACAGAAGGGAAGTTGTTTATTTTGGTGTCATACGAACTAAACCCAAGCAGCCTTCCAGACATATTTTGCATCCCTGTTATGTCTCTATGACATCTATATTTGGTCATGCAGTATAGGATTGAGACTTGATATGATCTTTTGGTTTCGCACTGCACGACTAAAGTGTTGCTTAAGAAGAGTTAAAGGTCACCAAAAATGTTACTACATGCACCCAGATGCAGGCCATTTTAGATTTATTAGATTTATACTAAATATATTTAGTGTTTTATAGATTTGTCTTATTTTTATTATTATTATATTACTTAACCAGTTTTAGATGGGAGCGCCAGGACCTCCAGCTCTGACTGGTACCTGATCCACAGACCACTGAACCATATGGACCCCATGGGTTAAGGTTCAGCCACCAGCTGTACTACCCAGCCTGACTCCAGAGCAGGACTCAATTAACCATGTCCCAGGCGTGGTACGCTGAACCTGTGATTTATTATGTTGCATAGAGGTTGCCTGAATCACTTTTTGTCTGGCCTCTCACCCAGGATCTGCATGGGTGACCCTACCAGGGGCAGATTGCTCCTGACAACTTAGTTCACAGGATCACTGGAGCGCACAAACACCCCAACCTTGATAAGGTGGCAATTCGAGATCTGTTGTGATGAAGAGAGAGTTGAGCTGAATTTACCGTCAGTCTACATTCCTACCCTTACCCATGGTCACAAGCTGAAAGAATAATGACTGAAAGAATAAGGTTGCGGATACAAGCAGCAGAAATACGATTCCTTCGAAGGCTTGCTGGGCTCTTCCTTAGAGATAGGGTTCCTCACTCTATCTCTAGGGTGAGGAGCTTGGTCATTCGAGAGGGACTTGGAGTAGAGCCGCTGCTCCTCAACATTAAAAGGAGCCGGTTGGGGTGTTTCGGGCATCTGACTGTGCCCCTTGGACGGCTCCCGGGTAAGATATTCTGGGCATGTCCTACAGGAGAAAGACCCAGGGCAGACCCAGGACCTTGATGAGCTGGAAGAGGTGACCGGGATGAGGGAAGTCTGGGCTTCTCTGCTCAGGCTGCTGCCTCTGCAACCTGAACCTGTATAAGGTTTAGAAAATGGATGGAAGGATGTACTGTCTTAAATTTTTAAGTCATTGACTCATAATATTTACATTAGTACAAGTCATTGCTCTTGTCCAAAAAATATCCATTCATTTACAGCACAATGGCTGCTCATTTAACATTTCTTTGCTGGAAATTTTAACCTGTTCTTCGCACACCATGGCCAGATGCCTATCGTGTGATATGACTAGTAATATGACTAGCAAAAAGTGTACACTTTTAGATTATATGATGACTACAGGTAAATCCTGAGTTTGAGCCACAGAGAAGCTACTTTTTTTAGCCAGGCAAACACACAAGAATGAATTCTGATTTAGTGTTGTACCACGACAATAAAATGCCTTTGCTGGAAATGGTAAGGTCTGAGAACAGTTCATTAAAGTCTGATTTACTCACAGGAATTGCAGCTGTTTCTAGAAAGCGTGCTGATTTCCTTTTTCAGTTCCCAGCCACTGGAAATACTTTATGGTTTCCTGCAAATCATTTTCACAGCTTGTTATTTCACACGTCAGACAGCCTCTTATTCGTTTTTCACATGCTCCAATGAGAAGCAAAAACTTGGGGGTGAGTTAATAGGAATCCAACAAGCTAAACATGGCAGCCCTTTGTTATTTAGAAAGAAAAAAAGAGCTTGCCTGGTACATATGCTTTTATATTTTCTACCCTGTGGTGCAGAAGCACACGCACACACATGCTAAACGTGAACAAACCTTTTTTTGTACATTTTTGGCGCATGAACAGAGCATTGATGTTCTTTATTAATGTGACCAGAAAGTCATTAAAATGTATTATGTGGTATTTGTACTTATTCACAGTTTTGGAGGCGAGAGACGTGCTGAATGAGAGCCAGGAGCCATGTGACTCTTATGTTAAGGTATGTGCTACAGAACAGAATGATGAAAAAAGCCATTGTGGAAACTCTAAGACAGTAGTTAGTACTGTTTTTTCCCTGTTCTCCTCAGGTTGGCTTGTTTCCAGATTCTGATCCCCCAGAAAGACAGAAGACTCAGATGGTTCCCCGCTGTAGGAACCCCATCTTCTTACAAACCTTTTACTTGTAAGACTTTATCCAGTTGCTCATCTTGCATCATTTGCATTAATGTGATAGGCTGCAGTCTCTGTTGACGTTGCCCTGACAGTGACTAGGGCTGTGCCATATCACACTGTTTGTATTAATACCGTTATAAACATTCATGCCGGTATTAAGTGTCATACTGTAATCGAAATATTTACAAAAAATGTAGCATATGTTATTGTTGTTTCATGTTATTGTGCGCAAATTTACAAGTAATGCATTTCACTGAGACATATACTATATGTCAGGAGCTGGTATTTTTTGTATTGCATATTTTGTGGTGTCACCATGGCAACAAAGACAAAAACATTTAAAATATGTGACAGATGTTATATTTTTTGTAAAAGTTAATCAAGTAGTTTCTTGATGAGTGCTCAGTCATCCTGTTAAGGAAATCCCCAAAAGCTGATTCTCTTATTTCCAAACGTTTCTCCCACTGAAAACACTAAATCCAGATGAACAGAATCAACTTTTTGGGATTAATCAAGTAGTGTTTAATGGATAAACCTAATTGCCTAATGACAACCCATTACTTTTTAAATACCTAACCCTAACCCAGTAGCTTTTAATGCATAACCCTAAGTAAACAGCTTGTGTAATTACTAATGTATTTAAAAATGTTGGGACTGTTGGGACTCAGACTTACGTTGCTGGTTTGAAAGTCTGCACCACCCGTCCAATTTCCAAAGGTGGACTTTCTCTTGCTTTTTATTGAGAGCACATGAGAAAAAAGGGAAACAAAATACTGTTTTGAAACTTGTGTTGAACAACACGTCAAGATACATATGAGATATAATAAACTGTTGTAAGGCTGCACTGCTTTACATCTAAAATAATCAAATGAGATAAAAACCTAGGACAAGATGACAGAATTTAAGAACAGAAACATAAAATAAGAAAACCTGAGAAATAAAAGTAAGAAACTTATTATTGTGGATGTAAAAATCACGGTGAGTTGCTGGTCATTAAAAGGTGTTCCGAATGTACAAATCATGACAATCTGCTCGCCCCTACATGAACTTCTATTATAGGTTGAAAGTATTGGAATCAGTGAAATCGAGTGAAATTTGCAGTATTGCGCAGCACTAATTCTTACGCTATCGGATGCACAACAGCTAGACAACCCAAGACATGTCTGAGAGCCAAAGCAGTCAGCACCCCCATGACCACAGCTAAAAAGGGACCTGTAACAAAACGCAGTGCTTTGCAAAATATGCAAGGAAACTGTTGCCACTAGAGGTGGAAACCACGCGAGGCAAATTCACACCATTGTGCAGTGGAGATACACAAAGAAGAAATACTAGCAGCTGGTGATGTGTGATCCAAAATTAAACAAATGACTCAGTGAAGCATCACTGGAGCGCTTGCTAGTTGCATGACATATGAAGAGCAAACAGTGGATGGAAATTACTACTCTTGTTACACTGTGGGAAAGAAGAGCATCAAGCAACTGGTTAAAAAAGTCAAACCTGGCAGGCAGAAAACATTTTTCAATTTCAGTTTTATTATATGAAAATATTGTGCAGCTCATAACGAGTTGTAACGTGAACCTAATTTTTAGTGTTTCTTAAACAGAGATTTAAGCAGTTATTTTATAATTTCACTTAAGATTTCCAGGGAAAATACAGCCTAGGCTACTTTTGTGCTTACATTTGACTTTGCTGTGTACCTACTTTTGCACTACAATGCTGAAGCTTCTGGCACCTTGTGGCAATCGATTCACATTTTGAATTAGGCAGTCTATCATCAATGGCACAACCTCACTGGGAAAGAAGAATGAAAAATGCCTTTTCATTTTTGTTGCACTAATAAATACTGCTGCCTGCCAGCTGCAATCGCTGCTAAAATTTACCGTTTTTTTTTATCATTATTGTCAGAAATATCACTAATGCAGAGTTTCTAGAAAAATTATTGTAATATAACGTCAAGGCTATATTGCCTAACAGCAACTGTATAGACATTTTCAGAAGGCAGCTAGCAACACACACACTAATCAGGAGTGCATCTGAAGTCACAGTGGATCCCGATTTCTTTTTTTCAGTTCAATCCGCTCACTCTCCTTTTCCCGTTTGTCTCTTTGCTGTGTTGAAGCAAGATCAGGCCCCAGGATAAGTGGTACATATTTGGCTCAAGTTGAAATATTTAAAAGACTGATGTGTAAATTGTGTCTCAACATTACCTTTCCTACAATTTGTCTGCGTAAACACACTGTCTCAATTTAGAAAGTACTTGACCTAGTTTCCTTTCTTTGTTTTCAGTGTTGTCAGTGAGAGGTGCCTTCATAAGAGACTTCTTTTTACAATGTGGAACTCCAACTCCAAAACAAGGTAACTGCTGGGAAAGTTAACGAAGGTGATGTTGCTGACGATGACGTGACAGTAAAAATTATAATGGTTTTATATAATAATGCCTTTTTTATACTTGTGTTGAAATGTGGCACATTGGTGTTTCTACATCTTTGCAAAGGCACAACACTTCATCTAAGGCAGCAAAGTATTATTTTATAATTAATGCTGCTGCCTGCAGTGTGTGTAGTGTTTTTCGTATCTGAGTCTGGCAGAGGGAATGTGTTACTCTCGCCTGCCTGCCTTAGCAGACTTAAGCTGAAACAGTGTCATTGCTGGGGATGGAGGACACATGGTTGAGTGAGTCACAAATTTCGTTGTGCAATGTTGTATTGAGAGGAAAGAAGAAAAGTGCTTCTTTTATTTTGGAAATGCTGAAGAAAACACTTCATGGCTCCTTCAAGCCTCTGCTGAAGAAAATAGTAAAAATCTTCACGCCAATCTTCACAGTATTTTCCTTAAATGTCTCCTGTTTTCTGCATTAAAAACAAAACAAAAAACAGCCCAATATATATTTAGCAAGAATTCCAAAAGATGCAGTCGTTTTATATGCAAGGGGCAGACTTACATTAGTGGTCAAGTTCAGATCATGGAATGATTATAAAGATAAAGACCTTTTGGGAACAGTTTCTGGGACACAGATTAAGAGCGATTTTCGCATCTTTGGTAAGCAATTAAGCCTCATTCACACCAAATGTCTATATGGTATGAGGCTGGATAAAATCTCTGCCTGATTGCTTTGGCATCTTTTTTATCTTTTATTTATTTCTCAGATTCCAAGTGTAATTTTCCTCAACTGGTAGGCACTAAGCCCTCCTTCTGGCCAGGTATATCCATTAAGTTAAAGATTAGATGTTCTGATTTTCATTGTGTAGAACAGCTAAGAGCCCGGGTTATTGAAGATTTACTTGCATTTAGCAGGTTTTGTTAACACATGTAAACAGAAAGACATCTCATACAGAGGATTCTTCAGATGCTCTGTAAAGCAAGGACAATATTACAGTCCCCTGTAATAACCCAGGGCAACATCTGTTCAGTGAATGCAGTCTGTCACTTCAGATGAACAACAATCATCTGACCGTCTTCTACAGTAGTTCAAGGAGGCCGATCTGTTGAGTCCAGTCTCATGCACTCAAGGGTATTTTATGTATTTATTTAATTCAAAGTAATATTCATATTTTTGCACATTAAAAAGATTGGTTTGGATCTTGTCAGTGCATCTGCAGACATGGTTCTGGTTGTTGTTAGCAATCATATGTATGGCTTCCAGGGGCGATCTTCAGCCAGAGTGCTCCCGTGCCGGATTGATTGCTATAGATGAACACGGTAAAGATAACCTGCTGGTATAAGCAGGTCTTTTTGTAAATGTTGGTGTTGTAATGAAGCCCGGGTGACATATCCAGGTTGTACACTGCCTCTCATGCTATATTCATAAACATGTGTGATATAAACATACACAAAACAATACAAGGGACAGACAGAAATTCAGACAAGTGCTTGAATCACTCTTGGTTTGGACTGTTTGTGCATGTATATATTATAATCCTGCTTCTTTATTTTCTCTGTTCAAATCATTCTATTGTATCTAAAAAAAAGTCTACATTGTACCAAATCTGCCTCGGGTGGCCTGCTGCCAGCACCGCAGAAATGTTTATTCGCAGCTGTGGCACGCTCTAAGCTTCACAGTGTTTGATCAGCGCTTGACTGTATAATTTTGAAAACAAAACAGAAGAAAGAGATAAAAATACTGTAACAAAGAATCCTTTGGATGTGCTATAACCATTATACATCTTTTATTTTCTTAAGTAATTTGTTTTGCAGAGTTAGTTGTGATGAATCTACGAAGTACCAATTTCTCATTATGACAGGTGGCTGGCAATACAATATTGTGTATATTGGGTGTTGATGTGAAAAGACCAACAATGTATTGATTCATCGCTCTCTCCTTTAGCACCAAGTCTTTAGCACTCATTTCAAAGGGATTTGTGACGACAATAAAAATCCACTTATATACCATACATTTACATTATTAAATGTCCAACAAACAAAACAGCTTGGTACTCTTGTTTAACATCTATCACGAGATACAGATTGGAAAACAATTTCCAGTGATGCATTTGGTGCACTAATGAATATTTAGATATGTTTATCATAATAAAGGAAGGTGCCACAACTAGAGTGGTGAAGCAATTTGATCTGTTCTATACCATTTTGCACACACCCTAATAGACTTTAGAGGAATATCTCTTACATGGTGAAGCATGTGCTTACACTGAGTCTCTATTCAGACACTTTTAGAAGCATTGTCTCTTATCAAGGTGTCTCAAATCAAAGATCTTGATAAGTTTAAGCAATCACAATTACAACACTGACACAACATTGGAACAATTACAACATTTTCTGATGTCACAAACTACAAAACTCTTCTATACCAAAGGCAACCGTTTAACATACATAAAGACCTCATCTTATTTATCTGTATTTGTTTTTCTATTGTTTTCTCTTGTTCTTAACTAGTTGTAAAGCACTTTGGTCAACTTTATTTCTTTTAAATAAATGTGCTATAGAATGAAATTTGATATTGATATTGATAAAGACCAAATAATGATACAGCTCATATAATGTGGTAAAAAATATATTATTTTTAACTAACTGGCATATTGCCAGTGTTAGTTAAGTATCTTTCAGTGGCAGAAACCATGAAACCAACATTGCTCACCACGTGTCTTCCTCCAAATGGTTTAAAAGTGGTCAGTGTTTTTTTTTTCTTTCTTTGTTAAATACTCAAGATGGTAACCACTGAAAATCAGAGGTGTACGACATGTCCTGTTTGTTTTTCTACAATATTCAGTTATGCAATACTGTGCAAAAGTCTCGAGTCACCCTTCATTTCTTTGTAGTTTGCTAGGGATATGGGAAATAGGAGCAGTGAGTTACTGACAGATATGCAAACATACATTAAGTACAGAGTTTGTACAATTCTAATGAGCTTGAAAGTCAATATTTAGTACACCCACCTTTATTCTTCAACACAGCCTGAACTCTGCTAGGCAAGATGTCTTCTAATTTCTTTAAGTTGTCTTCTGGGATTGTTCTTTAGGCTTCTTGAAGGATATTCAAATCTCTTCTTTGGATGTTTGATACCTTTTGTTTTGTTATGTTTCAAGATGATCCCACACTGCTTTAATAATGTTGAGGTTAAGGTAGTGGGGAGGCCAATCCATGACTGATAGTGTTCCACTGTGAGTTTTTTGTTCTGTGGCAGGATTTTTAAAGGTCCTTTCAGACCTTTAGCAAACCTCTACAATGTTCAACGTTAAAGATTTACAACAAAGTCTGTCTCCTTGGAAGCAAAATACATTCTTACAGTACTGCTGCTATACTATCAAGGTGCTCCTGTCAGTGTAAATGAACGTATGTGCTCAAGTGTGAATACAGGATTTGAGACACAGAACAGCTCAAAGGTGTTTAGATAACAACGTATTTCCATAGCACAGACGATACAAGTTATTGCAATCTACTCGTTGGTTTTGGAGTTTTTGGTGGTTTTATGTTACATAACAAAAAATTGAATCTGTGGTTGAAGTGACAGATTTGTACCAGTGGGCGACTATACTGGTGAAAATGTCTCACAGAGCTGCATCTGGATTCACTGGAAGTTGTGGTGGTTTTGGACACTGGCTTGTTCTACTGAGTGGAGCCAAGAATTGTTTCAGGTTTTCATTTGTGCTGACGAGCGGTTTGGCCATCCAAAATACGAGCAGCTGCATTACTGCTGTCCAGCTGTGAGGCTGTCAAGAGCTATTTTTCTGCTGTATGCATAATTAAACATCCATATTTCCTTCCACCACTACCATGCACACACTGCTATAACTAAATTATATACATTGAATGTCAGTTATTGTTTCGTCTGCTTCCAACGTCGCCGTTTTCTCTCAAGGCGATAACCTTTTGCTTTCTGTTTCATTATAAATGAGTGCATGTGGTACTGTGGACAGCGTTAGGCTCTACAAAATCTGATATCAAGATGGAAAAACAGTATAAAAATTTAAAGACATTGATTTCTTATGTCTCTATTATTTAATGGTTATGTAGAATAAAAAGCACATTTCAGGTGTCTGACCTGAGTTAGATGATACATGGGCTTCATTGGGGTGTAATAATTGATTTTTTTCTATTCAATCATTCTGTCTGTATCAACAGGATAAGCACGCTGCTTGGCTGCATGAGCTTTGGTGTGCGCTCACTTATGGATCCAGACAAGGTAGGCTTAAACACTAAAGTAACAGATATACAGACATTCTGTAAATGGTTTCCTGTTCAACTTTCACTCTGCATCTCTGTGTGTCTGTCTATTAGACCATGAATTTAAGAGTTTAATTCAGTGTGAACGAATTCCAGTGACCTCAATAATTTAGGAGGAAACACTTTAGGGTTACCAGTGTTAAAGCACGGCAGACTTGCCCGCAGATACTCGAGTGAAACACAGTTTGAGTCCTTCTCTCTTCTGAATTTTATGGGTCATACTCAAACAAGCACACATGCACTGCTTATTTAAGTCTCATGAAAATTAATGTCTGTCATTCAGTGAATCAGAGTTTTAAAAACGCCCCAAACAAACGCACATCCACCTGCAAATTCCAAGAGGACATAGTAGAGTATGGCCAAACAAAATATGATGTTGCATGTTGAGATTTCTGTAATGGAACTTCTTTTTTTAAAGACAGCGACCCATACAGGCAAATATAAACAAGCAGTGTGTCTTAGGTGACCTTTAGAATCACTGGCTTTGATGACAAGAAGTCTGCGACTTTTCAGCCACAAGATAAAAAGGGACAAAGTTGAATTCTCTCATCGGTTTGTGTCTGAGCTGTCAAAAACGGCACATCCTGTTCTCATCGCGCATACGCTGCTCAGCTGCTGCTGCTCTGCCCTGTGTGCTGAGCTTTGCTGGTGTGAGGACTGCGCACTCTCACAGATACTAAAACATGATTAAGCGTATATTCCGATAGTGCAGTTGGGCTGTGCTAGCACGCTCAGAATGGTAAAGCTAAATTGCTGAAGCTGTGCTTTGATAATGGATTAAGTATAATAATTCTAAGGCTGCTGTGACGCCATTAGTTTGGCAAGCATTTAATCATAAGCCCAAAAATAACAGGCCTCCTAGCCCTTGAGGCAAAGTCAGGGAATCACCAACCTCAGTGCGATCTGTTCTGCTGACATACTGTTAATATCTGTACCACTGTTATTCTTGGTGGGATTAAGCGTTTCAGATTTCAGACGCTAACTAACTACTACTTGCCAGGCGAAAGGGAGAAAACAAATGGTCACAAATGCACAGCAGACAAAGTATGACACTTCATCCACACACCTACATGCTAACAGAGAAAAGCACTGGGCCTCAGTCTTTCTCCCAGAGCTGTCCCAAGTGTTAGCAGATAAATGTGAGGTCCAAAAGTTCAGTGGTGTTCTTTGGCTGAGTCGGTTTTCCTCCACCGAGCAGCATATCCCTATAACTGCTTTTCTTAGCTCTTTCCCTTCACTGTTCAATTATTCAGCCCCAATTTATCCTTCTGTCTCTCCTCTGCCTTTGTAGCTGTGCCTTTTTTCTCTTGAAGCAAACCACATATTTACATTAAAAGCCATGCTTTAGCGGGTAGTACAGTAACAAACAGCTGTTATGTAATACTTCTTTACTTGTATGTTATTACACAATTAAGCCTCCTTAATTGTGTAAGGCAGATGTGTATTTATTATAGATTTGCTTTAAGGTGCATATGCATAAGGTGCATAAGGTGACAATAAGGAAGCAGTTCAGCACCAACTTGAGGCTAAAAACCATCTTGCATCTTTACTTCAGACTGTTAAATTCAAACTTTTAAAGAGGCTAGCTTAGAAATAAGATTAGGAGAACAAGCATTAGAACCCCAGCAAGTCTTTTTTTGTAGTTTGACGAATGAAAGAACAGAAAGAAATTGTGCTTTAGTCGAGCGAACATCTTCCTTCCTCTAACATTTATCCCAATGAATATTTAATTGGCTTAATATGCTAATGAGGGAGATTTAGCTTTGAATCATAGGGAGTTGTGTCTCTTCATCCTCCCTGACACATCCGTTATTCTCATCAGTTGTTTTTCATTCATCCTTTCCTACAAGCCTTTCCGTTTCTCTCCTCTTGGTTTATTTCAGAAGTGTTTGGGGCCTTACGAGCGTTGGCTGCTTAACTTGTCTGTCACATCTTGTCATTTGTTTGCACCCTTTTGCCACATCGTGCTTTTTTTACATCTCTTATGTTTCCTACCTTCTCTTTTCATCTCCCTCTTGACTAACAGCTCTGTTTCTCCCACTCTTTCGCCTTTCTCACATGTACAGGGGAATATTGAACGACGGCACAAATCCCTCTCTGACTTTGAGGACATATGCCCTCTCCTCCCCCGTCTTTCATACAAGTCCCTGCCCGTCCTCCCCCTCGTCCCACAGCCCACAGAAATCTGTCCACTCAGATAAGATGCTTTCAAAACGGAGATTATTATCACTGTTCATTGCGTCACATTATTTTGTACAAAAGAGGAGGCTGGCAGTGTATGTGACTGTGTGTGTGTTGTAATATATGTGCGACACAGTAAAATTATTATAGACTACAGTAGTGTTGCTTTGTTTGTAAGACAGCGTCCACATCATCGGGATTACAAATCAGGTTTTATTTAACATGCATTTAACATGCAGTAGAAAATATGTAACACATATGAGCACACACACACGTGCGTACACTCACATGCCATCTGGTTCACAGGGCACTAGTGAAGACGTAGGGGCATCAGCTGTTAGTGTAAACATTACAAGCGGTGAGTTTATGCACATTTAGTTGCTTGTAGCCCTGGAGGAACAACCAAACTGGTTTGCACTCGTTTTGGTTTTTGTCTATTTTTGATTTTATGTACAACATGTTGATGTTGTCACATTGATGATGAGACATGCACTCACAAACATATACACACACAGTCAATCATTGCGTGTGTGTGCTCTAGGAAGTTCAAGGTTGGTACTACCTACTCGGAGAGGAGCAGGGGAGGAAGCAGCATCTTAAAGTACCCACACAACGCAACACTGGTAAGTTGTCATTTATGAGGTCGGGACACTGATGAGTACAGTGATTACTTATATGTGGGCAGTCAGCAAACCTATGTTTGTTTTAGGTTTACTTTAGTTCTTTACTTGATTATCCAGCAAACAGGCGCCGTGTGCATGAAATCAAATGTTCCTCAGTAATTTAGGCCATGCTATTGGATATAAATATAGAGAAGAAGATTAAGGCCACTTAAAAAGATTTTTTCCCCCAAATTCTGAGATTAAAATCAGAATTACGACTTTAATAAAAATGATTTTTTTGAGAACAACAAACAAATCAAACATCTGAGATTAATGTCATCCTGACTAATTGCTGGAATTCTGAACTCAGAATTTGGTTAGACTTTTAAGAAGCATTATTATTATTATATTAGAATTAAAAATAGTTTTTTCACTCCAAATTCAGAATTTTAAATCAACAGAAAAAACAAATAAATTTTTGAAATATGTTTTTTTTTCCAGTTTCCCTAATCCTCTCACATATAAGTACGTATTGTTTCAGTTTCTGTAACACTTTTTTTGTTAAAATGAAACCCTGACTTATTAAATGTCAACCAGTGAAAACACCATTAAAGTTGGTAAAAGTATAGAAAATAAATGTGACATAAGAATAAAATTATTCTCATGGCCAGTGTGTGAAGGTTAAACAAGACTCGGCCACTTATTCTTATATGTACGTGTGTGCTAGTCTCACAGCTCTGAGTCTTTATCTGTCTTCAGATTGGGTGGCTGGGGATGCGAGGGATTAAGAGAGTCAAAGAGAGGGATTGGAAGAGCGAACGAGGGAAAGACAGGGAGAGAGTGGGAAGGAGGGAGGGGTCTGGATGAAACCCTGACGTGTCACAGTTGCCAGAGTGAGAGAGAGAGAGAGAGGGGGAGAGAGACAGGGCGCTCCGATACCATTCGCTGCTGGAGTGGATCCCCCCCTTACACATCCAACACACACACACACATACACACAGACACTCGCACACCCTGCTCACAGACACATTTGTTTGGAAATCTATTTTTTCTCTTCTCACCACCTTTGAGTGCTCCTTCTCTTCCTACTTATGTTTGCACTCACTCGTAGTTGGTGCTGCTGGTGGTGTGTGCATGTTGGAGTGATGCTTCTCTGTGCCAGCCATGAGAGCAGCCTAGAATAGGTGAGTAGTCCATGTTGTCATACTTGACTGTACTCACTTTACATGTATTCTGAAGTTACACGTTATGTTGGAAACAGCGCTGCATTTGCCGCGTGGACCAGCGTGGCTTGTTTTGAGGATGCTGCAGAGATGTGTGTGATCTCCCCTAACTTCTTTCTCCTTCTTAAATATACTTCCCACATTTTTAGACATTTTTTTCTTTTATACCTTATTTTGTGCCCTTGTTCCTCTTCTGCGTGCTTCTTTGGTTGCTCATATTACTTTTAATCTCTCTTTGTTACTGTGCGTGTGATCATAATCTGTCAATTCTCATCTAATTTTCTCGTGCTGGGCTAAAGTGGTCGCTCCACTGGGGGAACCTTTAAGGAGCTTAGTTTTCCCTTTCAGTGGATTGGTAATACTGGGATTGAGTCCCCAGTATCATTGTGACCCTATCTCTTTTGTACACACTTGCACAAACCTTTCACATCAGCACACAGAGCTACACGTACTCTTGTTCACCCCCAACAACACTCGCCTTCTCCTCTCTCAGTGATGCTGCCAACTTTCCTTTTTCATATTCACGTTCTGGGTTATGAGAATGATGGTGATATCGTGAGACGTTAGCTAACCTATCCCAATTTATACCACTTGGCTGAACTAGGCTAATCTGCCTCATGCAACTTTAAAATTAGTTTTATGCTGCTGTAGATGGAACTGGGGCATCGGATTGGGTAATACTCAGGCATCAGGAAACCATTACCAAGCTTGCATGAGGGAATCCTGACTTGTGCTCATAGACAAATTGTTCTTTTTGGGGTTTGTAAACTGGAAGGTTTTTTTTTAATTTAGCTAAACCAGAAATAGATGTTGAGAAAGAGCTATTTAGGAAGTTTCAACATTTTTATTTCATAGCACATTACTTCAAAAACGAGAAAGGGAAAAAAAGAAAGAGAGAACGAAGTAAAAACTGCATGTTTGCATTAGTGAGTGTAGACTGTTTTCGTCTTTTCCACTGGCAATATTGCCCCGCTCCTGTCTCAACTGATCTGTGTTTGTGTGTTTGTGTGTTTGTGTGAGTGGAAGGTGCACACTCATGAATGCACTCGTGCATTGCCAGCTGGCAGAATGTAGGCCATGGAGGCACTGCCGCAGCGTGGCATACACTAACATGGGAATGACCTGAGCCTCATTCATTACAATATCACTCAGCGTGCTTCCATCTTCTCCCTATTTCTCTCTCCCCTCTGTTCTCGGCCATTTTTATTTTGTGCCTTTCACACTGATTATTCATGTGTTTTTTGAACATCCTTGAGCCTCATTTTCTCTGTCAGTTTCATTTCACACATCTCTGTCACACTTGTATTTTTGTACACTTGTCCCCGTGTTTTCTCTGATTTCCCTGTTTGTTATTCACTATGACATCTCTGCCATTTTTCTTCTGTTTTGTCTTTTACCTCATTCTGAGGCGAATCATTATAAGGCTTTTACTAAATAACTTGTTTGTATCACTAACGGATGCTTTGAATTGTATACAGTACAGCGTATTCTTAATGAAGACCCTGAAATGATAGGATTGGGGTGGGGCATACAGAGAGTTTGGCAGGCTCACCCTATTCTTGTAAAGCTTTGGATTCAAGGCCAATTTGTCATTTTACTGCATGTCATCATGTTTCTTTTCTAACTCTCTAACTCTCTCTGTCTGCTGGTATCTTAGAAGCCTAACAATGTAGAAATAACATCCTTCACTGTATTTGATTATTTTCCGGGAGCAGATTGTTACTGTCTGTTCGTGTTGAAAAGTTTCTTTCATTCTCTGTTTCTCCCACTTTTCATTCAAAGTGAAAGCTGAGTTAAAAGACAACCTTGAGGTTGACGATTGTTTTTGCATATTTATTTCAAAGTCAGAGTAATGTTTTTGCTGTAACTGGGTGCCAGCTGTAGTTGTTTGTGAGTTGTCGTTAGTTGATGAAATCGGTCATCAGGTTATGGCTGCCTGCGTGCACTCTTTCAACAGGCAGGACAGTGGGCGTTATACAAGGGTGAGTCAAACCGTGCCGTAACCATGCCAATCACATAAATATTTTATTCCTACTGATACAGTATAAAAGGTAGGCAAAACAGAGAGAAAATAGAAAAGATCAAATGTTTTAACTGAGAAATTGCGCGACTTTTTGAAAAATATGAACTCATTTTGATTTCGATGCAGCATCACGTCTTGTTAAAGTTTGAGATGGGGGGCAACAAAAGGCTGGAAATGTAAGTCGTACAAAAAGTGTAATGTTGTTGAATGTAAAATTATGAAGACCTTGAATATCTCATTATGTACAGTGGATAATGTCATCAACAGATTCAGAGAATCTGGAGAGAGTGAAAGTTACAAGGCCAAAGATTAGTGTTGGATGCATGTGATCTTTGGGCCCTCAGCTAGCACTTCATTAAAAACAGGCATGATGCTGTTATGGAAATCACTGCATGGGATCAGGAACACTTCCAGAAATAATCTTCTGTGAACACAGTTTACCGTGCCATCCACAAATCCAGGTTAAAGCTTCATCATGCAAAGAAGAAGCCATATGTGAACGTGATCCAGAAACACAGCGCCTTCTGTTGAAAGCTCATTTAATATGGACTGAGGCAAAGTGGAAAACTGTTCTGTGAACGCCGTGTCCTCTAGAATAAAAGTGAGAGGGCACACCCGACTTGTTTTGAGTGCTGAATTCAAAAGCTGCACCTCTGATGGTATGAGGGTGAATTAGAGCCTATGAAATTGGCAGCTTACACATCTGGAAACCCACCAGCAATGCTGAAAGGTATATAAATGCTGTAGAGCAATGTATGCTCGCATCCAGATATTGTTTTTTTCAGGGTTTATGACGTTATTCGTTGTTGTATGTAACCCCCCCCCCCCCCCCCCCCCCAAAAAAAAAAAAAACAAAAACAAAAAACAAAACAAAAAAACCCCAAAAAAACCAAAACAAAACAAAAAAAACCAAGCAAACATTTTGGTTAGACTTAAGAATTCAACTTTAGCTACAAAAGAAAAGTTAATAGCACCCAAACTCTATGCTTACCTGCTTTGCTGTTTCACTCTACTTAAGAAAAAGTCTCTCATCTGACTTTTGTGTTGTGGAAAATGTGCTTAGTCTGACAAACTAGCTGTATATTTGCATAGTAATGCAAAATTTCCTTTTTAGGTAATTTTGTCAAACCAGTCTAAACAGTTTTAAAGACTGATCTGATCAGAAGCTGAGATCAAAAATATCTTCATACCTGCTCTTGACTTCAAAGGCAGTGCATGTTAACAGCTATGCTCCAATAATGCCACAATACCAAATTCACTTTGAAAGAATGTCGCAGTTTATTAGCAAACCTCTTCTGTTGAAACAAGCATTTTACTGGTCAGCAAGTTAATCCATGTTAATGTCCACAGACTCTCACCAGAGGTGCACAGTTTGGATCAGTGTGTCTGACTAATCCCTCGCTCAGAGACCTGTGCCATCGCAGAGCCTTGGCTGTGCCAGGCCAAATCCCTGGATGCAGAAATATGCTAAACTGCATTTATGAGGCTGGCAGCCATGTGCACATGATGTACCATTAAGCTGACCTGATGAGGAAGAAAACTTTATGTGCTTCTTCAGAGAAATTATTGACCAGAAGACCAAAAAATAAAAACCAACAATGAATAAATACATTTAATGTACATTTTCAAAATCTGATATGTGGTCAAAACATGATATTGGTGCTTTTAAAAACATCCATCCATCCATCCATCCATCCATCCATCCATCCATCCATCCATCCATCCATTCACTTTTTTTAAAAACATATTTACACGAATCAAAAAGGTATTAAAAAACGGCCACAGTAGAGAGACTATTCGGAATCATAGTTTGACAATCTAAGTATCAGATTGTCCGAATTTTTGCTTCCTTTACTTTGTTGGCAGGGACAGAATTTTCTCATGAATGCTTCCACAACAAAATCTATCCATCGCTTAGCGTTGACAGCTAATTACACTGTAGGGCTACAACAAAAAGGCTGCCATCTTAACTTCGGTTAAGATGAGTTGAGAAGCTGTGCATGAATGGCAGCTAAACAACTTTTTGTGAGATGAGGCGTGATAGCAAGGACACATTTTGTATCGCAGTTCTAGGATCCTCTTTTAAGCTCCTGTAATCTTGTATGCACTTTCTAAAATGCTGTTCTACACTCTACATGATGTATTCAGAGCTTATCCTCTAAATACGTGGTTGATACGTTTATGTGAGATGAAACACAAAAACACAAAATGAGGAATGTGTTACTTCGATGCTTTAATCCATAGCTCTGCATTTATTGATTAATATTAAGAAAGAAGCAAAAAATCTCATACTTCTGCTTTTTTTTTTAGCTTGAGCGTAGTGTGCCAATAGAGACAGCTGACCCAGAGTGACATGTACGTGTGTGTGCTTTTGACCATGGGTAATGCACTTGCCTCCAACAAGCTTACGATGTGGGTCAGGTGGTCTGTATGTCCGTGAAAGCAAAAAATAGCGGAGCACCCTCTGGGTTTGTGCTTAATAAGTGTGTCATCTGCATCATACTCACATTTGTTTCACTGTTTTGGGATAGACGAACGGGGACCCAGACAAAGTGCACAAGCGTACATAAACACTGCCAAGCTTTCCCAGATGGCACGCCGCGCCTTTAGATCAGCAGATTAAAACGGACACTGTGTGATTATAAACGTATATTGGAGGGGGGTGGGCATGAGTGTGGGGGAGGGGGAAATGTGTTTGCTGTATATTTGTTCTGATCAACACTGGCAAGGAGTTTGCGTGTTTGTGCGATCTTTGCAAGGTTGTGTACTGAATGTCTGACGGGCCATGCATCTGCCGCATGCTCTGAAGGGTGAACCTGACCCTAGGCTTACAGCTACTTGAGCTTGAATGAAGCACTTGACCCCAAAGGCTCCAATCTGCGCTACACATTTTGCTGTGTTATTGTTACCGTCGGCTGTTATTTAACCCACACAATAAGACAAAGGTGAAATGAAAGTCACATTTGATGGATGAAAGCTGCCATCATAAAATCACTGCTTATTTAAATCTCTGCTCAGGTTTGAATTGGATGAAGTGAGGTTACCAAACTTTTTGACCTGACTGCAAGAATGTTTCTCAGAAATCTGGCTGACCTGACGTGAAAGAGCAAAGCTATCGTGAATAAAATTAATTCCATTGAGCTAATTTAGTTTTGCGGTCCTGGTATCGAGACCTTTGAGCACAACAGAGGTATCACTAACAGTATGTCACACAAGTCAATATATCCACTGAGGGAAAAGGCCTGTAATAAAAGTGTAGTCTCTCCCACCTAACTTGTCACATAATGACACTAATAAGAGGTGCAGACAGATGCATGCACAGTCTGACCGTGGGTGTGTTTGGCATTTAGTTGCATCCCAACCATGAATCTCTGCAGCCTACTAATAGCATGGAGTTCAATCTAAAGTGGGCGGACACTTCAATGTGTTGGGGTCAGAGGCAAGAAACTGAGATGGCACATGTACATGAAGTAAATCTGAATTAATTTGATAGGCAGACATGTCGAGTCTGCAGAAAGTAACAGAAGTAAGTGAACGAGATGGGAGGAAGCCGACAAGCTCTGTGGATTGTCTCATATCAGCACACTGACAGGTCTGACAGTGCTCAAAAAAATGAAAGCAACACTTTTTAATCAGAGTAAAGCATCAAGTCAGTTAAACTTCTGGGATATTGTTCCAGCCAGTTAAGTAGCAGAGGGGGTTGTTGATCAGTATCAGCTGTGTTGGTGGTAATAAAATTAACAACAGGTGCACTAGAGGGGAGACAATGAGACAACCTCATTGACAATGAGAATGGGTTTAGCGTTGGAGGACATTTTTGACACTTTCTCCCTCCTCATTTTCACCAGTTTTGCATTAGACTCCGGTCAGTGTCACTACTAGTGGCATGAGGCGATATGCGGAACTCCTCCAGGATGGCACATCAACACATGCCATCGCCAGAAGGTTTGCTGTGTCTCCCTGCACAGTCTCAAGAGCATGGGGGAGATTCCAGGAGACGGGCAGTTACTCTAGGAGAGCTGATGGGTACACACATTCTGGAATCAAATAAAGAAAAAACTAAATAAGAAAGGAAACCTTTTCAAACTTGTACTCTGACAGCGTACACTAAGACAAGCACATCCCAAAAAAAGGAAAAGGGAGTAGTAGTGTTTTGGTGGCACAGTGTTAAAACACAGTAGTGCTAAGAGGTAGCCAATTTTCCAGCTCTCTCACCAACTAAGTATAACAGGCGTAAAAGGAAGCTTAAGTTGGTTCTAAGCAATACTGTAATTGTCTTGTAATCGTCTTTGGGCTTCAGTAGGAATGCAGCTACATATCTGTACGTCTCTTATGGGCACACCTGACTTCTTTAAAAGATTCTGAGCCATTTATGACTCACACATTCCATGTCACTTTATACCATGTTTCCCCTCACACAAAGTTGAAAAATAACCCTGGCAAAAAAGCAAAGGAAGTGCCTTCCAACAGCTTCATCCAATTATATGTAGTTTTTGGGGTTTTTTTGTTCTTTTATTTTCATTCTGTTTCCATCATGTTCGGCCAAAATGCACATCACTTGTGACTTTGTTAAGTTTTCTCCACTGGCAGCAAAACACAGGATAACCTGCTCTTGACTATGATGAAAGCCTTCCCTGCTTTCTTTACGTACATTGGCTAAAAGCCAGACTTTGGAAAAGTGTATTGCAGGCTAGAGCCAATCAGAATGTGGGCCACTGTCTCAATATGTGGAACAGGGGGACAAGGAATAAAACCGATGTGCACTCCCTCTATAAAGTGGGACACCTGGTCGCCCTAGTGTACACAGACACTGTAGTTGGGTCAGAGTTGTGAATTTGAAAAGCTCACCTGTTTTTTGTTTCATCTTAACAATAAAACTACTTTAAACACATATTAACTAAATTCCTCTCCACCAATTCCCATTTTAGTTTATATGGAGGAAGCAGCTTGTGCACAGGAGGTGACAGGAGAAGTAGATCTGTCACAGAAAGACTTTTCTGATTCACGTGTTCATTAGTACTGTTGATGATCTTTTTGGTTCAACTATTTTACTTTATAATAACAATATTGCTCATTTATAGCAGTCGTTTTTAAAAGTCACATTATAGTGCTTGTCAAGTTAAACAAATGCAGACAGATTATAAAATCTGGCAAAACTATGTAGACGATTGCAAGGAAAGCTTAAAAAAATGCAATAATGTATTATGCCAGCAATGTGTATTAAACCAAAAAGTCAATAACAGGAATTAATACACCAAATGCAGCACGGAATAAACATAAAATAACTCCAAATATCATCAAAATATCCAGTGCTTGAATTTGTAGGCACTATTTAAACTGGAGATTTCTAGGGACTTTTTAAAAATCCCAACCTCTAAACATTTCTATGTTTTTTCTCCTTAAATCCTTTTTTCTGAATCAGGGACAATCAGGCAACACTGAATCAACAGCCATCTGACATAATCCTTTCTGGCTGTCTTCCCTTGCTCAGGACAGAAACAGGAAATGAAATGTGTCTGTCATTACTGTCCGGCTGACCAGAGGGCCCAGAAGTCATCATATTGTCTTATTCAATCTGGCATTGTGCAATAATCGTGAGTGGGTTGCTCAGCTGTTGCTGAGGTCAAGAAGAATTAGGTCAACACTCACCTTTTGTTTTAGAAATATGTATTATTCTCGTGTGATTTTTAAAATGTGTTTGACTTTTTCTGGTTTTTCTGGTATTTATCGTTTCTGATCAAACACACAATTCATTTGATGCACATCTATTTAGAAGACTATTTCTAAATAAGTTAGGATGCTGTGTAAAATCTAAACCCCATAAACCGATATTTTATTCACAATAGAATGTGAAAATGACAAAATGTGTCATTTTAAGAAAAGTATTGCCGCATATTGATTTTGATGTTGGCAACATGTCACATAAAAGCTGGGACAGTGTTTACTGTTGTGTAGTATTCCCTCTTTTTTTAACAACAGTGCATAAATGTCTGGAAATGGAGGAGACCAGCTGCTGGACTTTTGGGAGAGGATGTTATCTCTTTTCTTCATTTATTGGCGCACCAGTTGGTGAAAGGTCTGGACTGCCATGCCTTGTAATAGATGCAGTATGTAGTTTAACATTGTCTTGATGAAATATGCAAGGCCTTCTCTGAAAAAGACATCATCTGGATGGGATGTGCCTTTCAAGATTGATGTTGCCTTTCCTTAGCCATCTTCTGATGGCTGCATTGAGCACGGCAACATGCTATGTCACAAAAACTGGTTTCTTGAAAATTACAATGTACGCTGTGCTCAAATGACTTCCACAGTCATCAGATCTCAGTCCAGTAGAGCGCCTGTGGTATGTGGTGTAATATTTCCAGCACCTTGTTGAATCTGTGCCACAAATAATTAAAGCACAAATAGTTAAAACAGTTCTGAAGACAAAAAGAGGTTCAACATAGTACTAGCAATGTGTAACTAATAAAGTGTCCAGTAAGTGTATTTGCAAAAAGGAATATAGCCTTTATGTTCTTACAGATGTATTGCTGTAGTCTACCTAAGGCTTCATGTTACTTTTTAATGTAATTTTGTCATGCAATCAAACAGAATAGCTAAAGAGTCAAAACAGACGGTGATAGATCATTAACATTGCCCCCAATGCAATGGAAATGTGATTAAAACATGAATAAAAAGTTTTGTTTTCTGTTAAGCTCAATATTGTGGGCAGGACATAAGCTGAAATGTTTCTTTGTTGGCCAGCCTCAGTAGGAGTGACAGCTAGGCAGCGTCTTTATATAGTAAACAGGAGAGGGAGGGGGTGAAGAACACAAAGCAAAAGTGGATAAGACAGAAAGTCACTGTACAAGGTGTTTATAACGTCTGTCTAACAGCAACGATGATGTTGTTTGAATTGTATGGTTTATATTTTTTCATATTATTTTGCTGACCTCTAGTTACTTATGTGCACTTTTACCCCTTTACAAGATAATAGAGAAAGAAAAGCATCTTCAAGCACCAGTTAGTAAATGAATACTGTGTGAAATTGTGCATTAGAATAGGTAATAATCTTCTGACTTTTGAAAGTCCTCTCATTTAGTAGTTGTAGATGTTTTTGAACCTCTCACTCTGATTGAGTAGAAATGGGGTTTTTTGCATCTCAAGGCTTATGTCAGCTCAACAGAAGCAAAGGTTTTAGGTTTGTAAACAAAAAATATATATAATATAATATATGGCACATCTGTCTTATTATAATAACACTATCATAAAGTTAGCCTTCGTTTTCCACAGAAAGTTTTGTTATATAGACATCTCATCCACTGTCTGTAGAGATTATTCTTAAAAATAAAGACGTTATTATCTGTTGAAATCTGTGGCAGACATGTCACTGTGCTTTCTTTCAGTGTGATGACAGGAATGACTCTGTGAATAGATAATGACCCTCAATGTCCAGTTTCTCAGGAAAATGAAAAACTGCTGTAGGGACAATTTGAAACCTTAGGTTTTGAGTTTTTGTTTTTTGGAGCCAGAAGTGACCAAATCTGGACACACAAGTACACTAGCATCCCTTAGCATAATATATGAGTTACTTACTGTATATGCAGAAAATTGATATATTAGGTATTTAGTTTTGGGTTGTATTGGTTTGTTGAATGTCGATATATGTCAATAGCAATACTTTGTTCTTTTAAATGTTTGAAATAAACTAAGAGGGCAGAATAGTGGAGATGCAGGACAGTTACAAGTACCTGGGTATCCTACAGGCTAACGGGGACCAGGATAAAGATGCACAAAGGTCAACAGAAGCCAAATACCTCCAGAAGATATGACAGGTGCTGAGAAACCAGTTCAGCAGGAGGAGTAAACTCCAAGCCATCAGTGCATGCACCCTGTTGACCATTTGGTACCCAGCTGGAATAATAAGCTGACCATAGGAGGAAGTAGATGCCACTAATGTCAAGACCCCTAAACTCCTCACAATGCATGGAGGTCTACACCCAACATCCAGGATTCTTAGGCTCGAAAAACAATGGAAATAGGAAGAATGAGGATTAGTGAGTGCCAGAACCACAATCCAGGAATAATCTAGGAAGAAATGTGAAGCGTTCACAAATATAGGGAGATGGCCCCCGCTGAGATGAGCTATCAGGAAAAGGCTGACATAAAGGAAAGGACAGAAGCTCTGATCATGGCAACACAAGAACAAGCCCTAAGCACCAGATCCAGAGTCGACAGGACCCAGGTTGCAGGCTGTACTCGGAGAGGCATATCCTGTCTAAGATAGTGTATAGGAACAACATAGAAGTACCCAACTCCCAATGGGAGACACCACTGAAGGTCATTTAAAACAACAGTGCTAAGGTTCCAGACAGACCAGCAGCTGCTGGAAAACCAAACAGACATAGTGCTTGTTGACAAGGAGCAGAAGCCTGCAGTTGTAATAAATGTGGCAATCCCAGTGGACAGCAACATCAGGAGGAAGGAGCACAAAATAGAAAAGTACAAACATGGTTGAGTCTAGTTCAGTTGACCAAGCAGTACAGCTGCCTGTGTTAACACCCACCTGTCGCTCGAAGTGACATGTGGTACCCTAATATTGTATAACTTTAAGCTTTAATACAATTTAAGTGAGTAAGTCATAGAAATAATTCACAGCTTTTTACGGTTAAAAAGTAGGAAATTAGTTACAGATACTAAACGTTGTTGTGGCAGGCTGTTTTTGTTTATTTCTGATGTAAAGCTTGGCATTTTAACAAAGTCTAATGGGACTAATTTGAATACACTTTCACATTAGCTTAATTTTTAAGCCCTGGGGCTTGCTGCTTGGATGTTACTTATGTCCTGGAAAAGGTCTGGTGGCAATTATACGTAGACTGATGAAAGGATGGATGAAATAATGACACAGAAAGTGCAACACCAATGACAGGACGACAGAACAGCATGCAGTCAAGTAGTTAGACAGATATGCATCATGGATATGATATGTTATATATGTTTACCCAACACAATAATTATGACAGTAACTATAATACTGTTATATATAATATGGAAAAACTAAGCCGGATCCAACTTTTGCTGCCCTACCTCCTTGTGTCTTGTCTTTCCTTGAGGATCAATTTGTCCACTGACCAATAAAGACTCCCTTGAGCACCACACTGCATTCAGCTCTGTGGTGAGTCACACAACTATTTACCAGAACCACCCATAAACTCAGATTGAAGTGATATCCAGTTTAAACCCAAAATATCCTGTTTGTAAAACAAATGCAAAATACAAAACCCCAAACTGGGTAAACTAAAGCAGTATTACTCAGACAGACATGCACATTTCATCTAACCTACAAACAACATCTCTGCCTGAGGGATTTGTTTAGGTTTTTTTTTTTTTTTTACACAGACTGTGGTAGAGGTCATCTTGATGTCATCACGCTTAAGAAATGTTTAAATCTTGAATCACTGAGACTGCCATTCCCCGACAGCTGTGCAGCTTTATGTACCAGAAGGTATCCTATCAAACATAAGTCATACTGCATTATAAAGACCTCTGGTGGTTTGTGTGTGTGTGTATGTGTGTGTGCGCGTGCATTGTTGTTTTACTCTCCAATCTTTGTTGTGTAGATAACGACAAGCACAGAATAAGGGCTGCTTGTTCACTGATCCCAGCTTTAAAACATTCCACTCTAGTTGTTCAATAAATTGAAACCTTTGTTCAGCCATGGCAAAAGTCACTTCCTACATCAAGCAGTGTGTATATAAAATAGGTTTTGACAACAATAAAAGTGAGAGTTGGAATACCGTCAATTCTCACATCTAAAATGATCATTTTTGTTTTAGAAGATTACAAAGTCAGTAACATTTAAATAATCCTGACTGCATTTAAACTCCTTCATTTATTTAGATTCTTTTTAAAAAATCTGAGATTAGCCTAATCTCAACATACACAGTATTTCTTTCAAATGTATTATGACGGAAATGTCAAAATCGTCTTGAAATTGATCTGTTTTTACACTAATACAATTACAGAATATATTACACTCCCTAGATTTGTTTTTGTAAATGAGTAGAGCTTTAATTGTACTATTTTCAATTATTACCATAATTTATGTTACCTTTTTAAAAAAAATGGCTCTTTACTTTAGTGAAATTCAAAAACTGATTTTGTTTTTGTTTTTATTTACCAGTGATGGACATATTTCAGCTCAAATTAACATTAAATAACTTTTTTTTCAATGGTGTGCTTTTTCAAAAAATGTATTTTATGTTTTATTATGTGTTTTCAGCTATTTGATATTGAAAGATGATTACACCCTTAAAAATATGCACTGAACGTGACTGTTTTCATTTAGTCCATAAACTCACCATATCAAATTTCCCACAAAGTTATTCAGGATATCAGACTTAAACATCCTGAGCAGTGAGCAAAAATCATAACCTGCTGCTCACTCAACCTTATGTGTGTTTAAATATCTTTAAAACGTACTTTTGCTACTCCTATTCTGTTGTCAGTTAGCTGTGCTAATTTATGCATTTTACACAGTGTTTGCTGCTGCTTGAGTTGATCTCGAGATACTTCCAAAGTGAAGTGGAGACATTCGCCTCTTTTCTTGGCCTTTCTGCTCTCTTCATCAAGTGTTTGTTTGTGGGTGACAGCAGGTGAATAAAAAGGGCCTGGATGTCAAGTGATTGAGTGTTGCAATGAGGGACTTAAGCAAAGTCAAAGGCTTCAGTGTTCTGGCAGATCTGACACTGGCTGACTCAACAGCGATGCACTGCCAGCACCTTTTGAATTCTCTTTTTTCTTTTTTCACTCTCGCCTTCTGTTTCTTTTTGTTTTTTCCCCCTCTTGCCATTGCCTGTCTTTCTCAAATATTCAACTTCTCCCTTCTGCTACCTTTCCCCACATTTTCTTGAATTTGTCTAGTGTGTACTTTTCCCACTGTCCATTGTTTCCATGTGGCATTGTACCACTTTCTTTCCCTTCAATCATGTTGGATATTTCTCACTGCTAGCTGCCGCATGCCTCTACCCTCATATGGCCTGTGCTACTTATGTCTTACCCAGACAAAAGGCTTCTCTTCTGGGCTTAAAGCCAGCCAGGTTAGCCCCTCTTTTTTGCCAGACCCCAGGAACTTTCAGACTCACTGTCATGATCCTGGGCCATGTTGGCCCAGCATTCTTAGTTTCCATGTATTTTTGTATTTTGTTCTTTATTTAGGCCATGGTTCCCTGCCCTGTTACATTGTTCCTTATGTGTTTTCCCCCTTGTGGCTCTTACCCCCTGTGTGCCCCTTTGTGTATCTGAGCCCTCCTCTCTCCTTGTGTTTTATTCCATGTTTTCCCCAGCCCGTTATGTCTGTGCTCTCCCCGTGCTCTCTCTCCTCCTGTCTGAACCTCTGTGCACTTCCTGTTTTGCTTTGACAGTCCCTCATCAGCATCCGTCATGTTGTGTTCACTCCTGCCCTGTCTCGTTATGATTATCAGTGTCACCTGTGTTCCCCGTGTGCTCCCCCTCCCCTCGTTAACCCTCTGTGTATTTAGGTCTGCGTCTCCCTCAGTTCTGTGTCGCGTTCTCCCTCATACATGGCCGTGTGTTTCCCCGTGCAATATGTTTAGTTTCCAGTTTAGTTTGTATGGTCTTCCTGTCCAGCAATAAAGCTGCGTTTTGAGTTCATTCCTGTCTCCGCGAGCTTGCGTTTGGGTCCACTCCCTGCCTGCCACACAGCCGGTCCATGACACTCACAGCTAATAGATTTACTTAAAAACTACAACAGGGTTACACAGGAAACTGTGTCCAGAATGTTGAGAAGTGCTTAATTTTTTTCATGCCTGTAAAGTTCAAAGTTGCCTTTCAATAAAAAAACAAACATACAACCCCCCCCCCCCCCCCCAACAAAAACAAAACAAAAACAAAAAACAAATGAAATGAAGTCAAAAAAGAAAAATACTGTTTCACTCATAACCCTATATGACAGATAAATAATACAGTACCGTGCAAAAATTCTTAGACACCTCTCATTACTTATATATTTTGCTTCTAAGGAGACAGATTTCCTGATAATTTTTAATGCGGTTTTAAGCTACAGTTCTCTTGGTTTTCTGAAGTTCATTCATTATCATTCCAGTCTTTATACCAAACCATTTTTAGATGAATGTTTTTTTTGTTAAGCCACCTAACACAGACATATTAACCATTCAAGCATAAAAAGGAACTAAACTCGAGATTATACTAAATTGTGTTTTTATGCACCATTTCTTTTGTTGAATCTGTGAAAAATGCCACAGATGACACAGTCTGACAGGCAAAAAACAGTATTTTTGCATCAACAAGGTGATTCCCAAAGAGCAGAATTTTTAATATTTTAATATTAAAATTACTTGGCATATCTTGGGATAATGTGCAGTCTGTCTGAAAAGAAGAAGTGGCGGGCGGGCCTAAAAAAAACCCCACTCTACAGTAGCATTTGAAATTTTTGTCTTTATAATACATCTTTATAACAGTGGAGGCTCTGTCATGGTTTGGAGGTCGATTTCAGCCAGAGGTGTTGGGCGTCTCTTCAAAATTAACTGAATTATGAATGCAGAAAAGTACAATCAAATTTTGCTCCACTGTGCAATACCATCATGTGGAAAGTATCTGATTGGCGTCAGCATCATATAGTACGTTCATAAAAAAAAAATCACTGCAATGCATTAAAAGCATACCTGGAAAGAAAAATACACAATGAAAATGTCAGTTGTGGATTGGCCTCCCCAGATCTCGGACTGCAAAGTTATTGAAGTAGTGTGGGATCATCATGACAAAGAACAGAACAAAAGGCAAAACCAAAATCCAAAGAAGCGCTTTGATTGTCCTTAGAGAATCCTGGAGAACTATTCCTGAAGACTGCTTAGCTTGCCTAAAAGTGTTCAGACTGTGTTAAAGAATAAAGGTGATCATACAGAATATTTGACTTTCATACTCGTCAGAATTGTACAAACTTTGTTTTTGCCTTACATACTGTACTGCCATGTATGTTACATATTTCAACAACTTACTGCATCTATTTCCCATTTTATAGGAAAACATAAAGAAATTACGGGTGACACAAACCTTTGCTTAGTTACTAATATGTCACAATAGCAAGAGTGAAATGTGTAAGTGGGGGGAAAATGCAAATCAGTGGTTACTCAGCTATTTTCTTTGATTTACGCTGGGACTGTTTGGACTGAGCTTGCTGAAACTTTGAAAATTTCAGTCTGAGACAGGATCGCGCCTCTCCTACGGTGCGAGAGGTAGGGGTGTGACTCAAGAGTATAAAGAGAGGGATAAGGGGAGGGGGATTGACACATCAAACAAAGGGATGATGGTAGTGGTTGGAGGGTGACGAATGGGTGGCTCTGTTTGAAGTTTGGGAGGCAAAGAAAGAGAGTGAGGAAAGGTGTACATATTAAGCGAGAGATGAAAACAGAAGTAAAAGCACAGACAGAAAGAGAAAAAGACAGAGCGAGTGAGGGAGATCTGCATCATGGCCTAAAGCTGAATGCTGCCTTTATGAGCTATAGTTAAAAGGACACTGAGGCGTGAGTCCCTGTAACCATAGCAACTTCCCAGGAGCCCTGTGACAGACGGATAATAGAGTGAGAGAGGAGTTGCTTTTCTCTTCTTCACCCCTCCCTCCTTTCCTCCCTCTATTCTTCCCTCCCTCTCACTTGTTCTCACTTCCATTCCTCTCTTGGGCAGTTTGTTGGATCCTCGCATCTTACGGGATTTTCCTTCACGCGGCTGCCCTGTCTTCTTCTTCTTCTGCTCTCTTTTTTTTCTCTTTTGCCTTTTATGTGCGCTCTGAAGTTTCCCAGCCCAGCAAAGGCTGCTCCAGACAACTGTTGCCATAATTGCTTGTTATCTATGCGAGCGACTTTTATGGACTCTCAGAACTGTTTGAGGACTTTATTTTTGTACATCCAGCGGGGCATTTTGCATTGGCACAGGGAGAAATGTGCTCCAAAGGCACTGTCTCAGCCCGTGATTCCTTTGTCTACATTTCAGAGGCTGTGCTGTCAAACCATGGTGCTGCCCCTGAGACCAATCGGCCTGAGAATATGCAATGCTTAACAGTAAGTGTGATAAAATCTTTCTTACTTTATTTGTTTTTTGTGTGTGTGTGTTTGTAAAGCTTACTCGTGCTTACATTTGTTTCTGCTCTGTGTTTGGGTGTGAGTGAACTGCATCAGAAACACTATGGAACTTTAATAGCATTTGCAGTGCATATACATGTGTGTCCATATACATGTTTTATGATGCCGTTGCTGTCACTTTATGTTGGAAGTTTCTCCATACAAGTGCACAACTTTTGTGTTCCTTCATTTTCAGCAGCTACATGTGTCCTTGTGTACTTTTATTTACTGACTTTCCACGTCTGTGTGCAATAAACGGATAGGCCTGTTAAATGTACACAAAGTAGTTGACCCGTGACATTACACCACATCCACTGAAGTCATCATGCATAAACATGCCTGCAGTAAGGGAAATTTACTGCACGAAATTCCACGTTGCACATTCTGAGCAACCATAGCAACTAATTGAATCATTCGCTTAAGCTTTGAGGGGTGAGTGAAGCGAGATGTCATTTCTTGAAAGACAATGTTTGTCAAAAGGCTCGCTTCCATGTGACTCACTTGTGGAGCAGTGCGATTGTTTGTCATTACAAAGGCAAAAGAAGGAATTGTGCAGTCAGATGAGAAGTCACTTTTTCTTAACTGTTCTTGGAGAGCACAAATCCTTTCTACGCTGCCTCTCTTGACCTTCACATTGTGCACTTCCAGTTCTACGTCTTTTTTTGTAGTTAGTTTTCTCTATTTCCACATTCTTGCCATGTAGTATTAAAAATGAATGAGTTCAAGCGTCCTCAAAGTTGCTGGAGAGGGAGTGAGGATGCTTTTATCCATTTGAAGTGGCAACAAGGAAAAAAAAAGGAACATGAAAAGAAAAACCTACACACTAAGACCTGAGGGGTTTATTTGATTAAAGCACAGTTGGGACTCCTAAGGGACACACAAATGGTGTTTTCAATCTATTGAGTATTTCCTGTTTTTACCCTATTTGGAACGCTAACTGCTTTGTTCTTGGCCTTGTGCTCCATGAGCTGCCTCCCTGATGGTTTTGCATGTGGCATGTGGTTTTGGCAGAAGCTTCTTTGCACTGTCCAGTGGTAACCTTCAGTAGGAACGTATAATAATGTAAGATGTTCGCGGTCTCTTGCCAGCTCTACTGGGAACTTTTTTGAATGAATATTTTCACTGCTTGGCTGCAACCTATGCTACATGCTCCTTGACCTGAACAAGCTAGAATAAAAGGGTTACTAACACTGTAGCTACTAGAAGGGATGCTTTTATTTAAGCTATCATTACATCAGTGTTATTAAAACATGGCATATGCATATTCCTTGGCTTTAAAGCTGCTGTCAGATAATGCAACTCTCATTATCAGGTGTCTGTTAAAGAAAAATATTACACTTGTCTGCACTTAACTGTATGTAGCACTTTTTAGTGCTACAGTTTTAATCCTTAGTTAAATTCTGCAAACCTAACTATGTGTAAAAGGTTCCTCAGTTACTCATTCACATGCACTATTGGTGGTAGAGCTACACAACAAGCATCTTGGTTACCACTAGAAGCATTCAGTGTCTTGCCCATGGGTACTTTCACACATGGACAGCCAAGGAATTAAACCTCCAACCCTGTGGTTAATGGACATCCTAAGCTAGCACCGACACATGGCCACCCAAAGAACTCTGCTCCCAAGAAACTGAAACCTAAGAGCTTTTTGAATACAAGTTAAGTTTCCATCCATCCATTTTCTGAAAGGCACCTTGATCAACGGATGTCTATCACAGTCCATTACAATAAGCTTTTTTTTTTTATTCTCACAATGTCAGAAAGCAATAAACATATTTTTCAGTTTGAAACTGGTTTACACAGTGTGTAATTTTTACATTAGCTTATAGATTAAAATTAAGATCTCTGATGAATCAATGCTGACCCAAAAAAGTCAGCTTTTAAAATGTGCTTAATAAATGTGAAAAGTGGTTATTATGTTTAAAAATAAATATATAAATAATCTTACTTTACTGCTGCCAGTGGAAGCCTCTGGTTGGCTCTTCGTTTATGCTGTGACTCATTTGACCATCCTGTGTCACATCAGAGATGGTGCTGGTGTTGTTTTATCCCAAATGATAGCAATTATGCAGCAAATAAATAAGACATAAAATTGCTTTGCTACAAGCATCTTCCAGAATGCATCCTGTAATGGTAATGCAGGTGCTTGTTCTAGATAGTTACTTGTATTTTTTCAATGTATGGAGCAGATTACACGAAAAAAAAAAAAAAAAACAAGACTGAAGAATGTAAGGATATTATCAGTCTTTTAGTACAAATGTACAATACGCTGCATGTCATCAGACAACCCCACAGTACCTGAGCCTAAGTAGTAGTGTAACAAAACATGCATACAAGGCACAGAAGCCTATTGTAAGAAAAAGTCCTTAGTTGGTCACCGACTGTTTAGCAGACAAAAACTTTGAAAAAATAAAACAATTAATAGTGACTATTTTGGCAGCGGAATGAATGAGAGATAGTATTAATTAATTTTATGACTCATTGATTGTGGTAAATAATTAAGTAGGCAGGCAGGTCAGTTTTAGGGAAACACTGATTTGCGTTAAATAATTTTCGGTTGTTAGATGAATTATTTTGTTCGGCTACAATAAAAAGCGCTTGTTTGTGGTTTAGGGAGGATTGGTCAAGATTAATAAATGTCAGTGTTAATTTGTGGTTGGACAAAGTAAACAAACTGTTAAGTTGAAATTCAATATTTTGTTGTTTTGTTTGTCCACCTGATCTTATCTCAGATTTTTCACTTGAGTCTGCTTCTGTCTTTAGGCCAAGACTTCTGGTTCTCTATATGGGTCATTTTGTGGATGCAGATAAAAAAGAAGAAAGCTAAGCTATCATTCAACCCTGGCCCAAAATACATTCCATCATTTGCTCTATAAACACACTGTTTGCCTGCATACAACCTGTAAGCCTGCTTAAATGCAATTGACCAGTTGTACTGAAAGCCCAACCAGAAACCATGTGCTGCTAACAAAAATCAGATTTTACATGTTAATATGCAGATTTTAAACCCTACACTTGGCATAAAAGAGGGATGTTTTTCCACTTTCCAGACACCCTGAATATCCTGAGTGGAAGTTCCCCCTGTGCTTGTTAAGACCGTTTCTCAAACCACAATCAATTTTTTTTAGACCAAATCATTTTATAAAGTTAATTTCTCTGAGATTTATTAAATTACATCAGGTAAAAGGTGACTCCTATTGGTTGATCTTGATGGTATCAAGAAACTGCATGTAGTGAATAAAAAATAATAACGTTGTAGTTATTTTGACAGTTTGAGGCTGCGTCCAACAAATTTTTTTTCCCCCCACCGCACTTTGCAATGGCTGAGGGCTGTGTTTTTTTACAGGATCCTAAATTCCACAGCGTCTTCTTCCAAACTGGACGCTTTTTCAGGTTGCCACAAATTAAACTTTGGGTAAAACGCTCAGTTGTTATTTACTTAGCCACCAGGCCAGAGTAGAGAAGGTGCGGGACTGATATCTCACTGGCTACTTAAAAACACTGGAGGACTTTTACTGTCGCCCTGTCTTTACCTGACATCCCCAAATGAACACCTTGCTCAGAGGAAAACAGTTCTTGGAGTCAAGTTTTGTTGACCCGGGATCTATGAGTTAACCAACAGTCAGCTGGAGTCAGGTACTTGCTTCACATTACTTTTGTGAATATTCCGTTTCGTGGCAACTAAAGCGCTAAGCTGAATCCCCACCCCCACAAAAAACGCTGTCCCCCTAAAGCGCTCTCAAGCGCTCCCAGCTGGATGTTTTCAGAAGAACGTCTGGCGTTTTCACTTGGCAAAAAATGCTTTAGTGGACAAAGCCCCTCAGACCTATTCAGCAGATCAGTATGACACTTAAAACGTATCCGTGTTGCTTTAGAAACACTCTGGGATGCCAGCTTTGTGAAAAGCAGTGGTCATATGGCGCTTATGTAGAGAATCAGAGTGATTGCACAGGATTAGACAGAGGAGGTAACTTTAGTTTCACCTTTCACATGCTTTCCTTCTATCGTTTAGGTTAAAAAGTACTTCTCTATATCTTCTTGTTTTCCACATATGCAAACAAAACTTACAAATACATTACATTTCCTACACTGCTGGAAGAGTCGCTTTTAAGGTCATTGAGGGCATTGTGGCATCTGCATGTGTAAAAGGTCCTTTCGTCTTCCCTTCTCATCTCCTCCCTCCTTCATTCTTGTTTTCCCTCTTCCTCTTTATCTCCGGGTGAATCAGAGTAACATATGATTGTGCGGTTTGTGTGGGACAGTCTCAGGGGAGACTTAAGGGAGGGGGGAAAGCACATTCACAGACTAAATTAGGGGAGAATGGAAAACCCTTTTAGAGTTTCTCCTTTTTTTTTTTTTTTTGTACTCGCTTTCTGTTGCCATGTCCCTGCTCCGTTCCAGACCACCGCTAATTTCCTCCCTCACTGTGGTATCCTCCTCTGCATCCTTCTCCTCTCTTTCGCCCCTGTCCCCTACTAAACAAAGAGGTCTGTGGTATCATTAACTGCCTTCTCTTCACCAACTCAAACATTTTTCAGTGTTTGGTAATGGCCTTGCACATGAATACCTTCAGCGATTCACACAGGACTCATTAAAAGGCTTTGGCGACGTTGATAGAGATGTTGGTGAAGATAATACTTGATATACACAAAGGAATGTACCACAGCAATGAAAAAGCACATGGCTATTTAAGAGCATTTTCCATCCACTGAATGCGCTTTCACAACTTCTTCTCACGTATTGTGGTTCTTGTGCATTTAGTTAATTAATAAATTAAGTTAGTTAACATGTTTGGAAGATAAACTGTGTTTCATAATGTGTGTTGCAGTGTGCGAGCCGAACGTCCCTGTAATTTATTCCGAAATGCTGGTGCTGCTTTTTAAGAAAGTGTTGTTGGCATTTAGGATTAATAATCATAGGAAGGGCATGTTGTGGTGACTGCAGCATTTGATTTGTGTGATATTTAGAGAAAATGTTGATGTTCTCTTAAAAACAAAATCAGAAAATTCTCTTGCAATGCCTTAAATGGAAAACTAAAGCAATTGATCTTTTGAAATCTGACATTTTGAGTTACCAATTTTTTTGTACTGAAGTAAAATTAAACTATAGCTTATTAGAAAGCAAGGACCGCCACCATAATAATAACGGTCACATAATAAATGTAATAGTTCCTTTATATGGTTACTTTACAAAGATGCCTTTCAAGATTTTGTGGGCACTTAATGGCAATAATGTAGAGTAAAAGCCGTTATATAAAACACAAACCAGCACATTAGAAACAAATGTGCTGGTTTGTGGAAAAAAAAAACCCCACAGGAAAATAATCAAGCCTAATGAGCTAGAACAAAATCCACTGAGGATGCAAGGTGGGGTTTGAGTAACGTCTTAAATTGTCCCAGGATTTCATGTTTTGGATGTTAGTTTGCAGAGTTTTGCAATGAATTGGAGTGTGGCTACAGAAGGCTTTGTCTCTCACAGGTTGCAGCCTGTGGAGAGAAACGGGCACCTCTCCTGTGTCTGAGGATAGGAGGGTTAGGAGGCAAGAGCGATGCTGAGGCACAAGATGGTGGAAGGGCTTGCAGGTGAGGTGGAGAGTCTTGTAGAGGAGTGTGATAGACATGTGCCTCTCAAGAACTCAGTAGGAAACAGCACTTTATTACAGAAGTTCAGGGGTGGAAAGAGAAATGCATGCTTGAGCGTTTTTAGCAAGAGGATTAGAAAATGAAACCCAGAGACAAGAGGTGTTGTGGAGGTGGAGGCATTCAGATTGATGTGTTGATGTGAGCAGTGGAGAACACCTTGGGACAGAGAAGCTAGGGGGGCTTACTGATAGTAATTAACTGCTTTCCTTTGGAGAGGTATGATTGGAACCAGGAGAGGGCAGTGCCACAAACATGCATTGGGTAAAGTGGGTGAGCAGAACACTGCAGCATACAATATCAAAGGCAGTGGATGGGTTGAAAAGGCCAGCATCTTTTGCACTGAGGAATTTGTTAGTGAGCTTGATGAGGACAATCTCAGTGCTGAGCTAAGCCTGGATTGTAGATTGTAGAGTTGTAGAGTTCATGATTGGACTTATAATGCTGGATCTGTGCAGCAGCTGCTGCAAACTCAAACTTTCTGGAGTTTTCTTTGTTTTCTCACTTTCTAAAAATGATCATCTGAAGCACAGATTTAAGACTTGACATGAAGCAGAGATGCCATGTCAGCATTTACCAGTTATGTTTACTGGTTTAAAAAAAAAAGGCTATCGGCTCATGGCAATGACAGTGAGCACAGTTCATGAATATTAACAATAGTTGAGCCCTGGACAACATGTCCCCTCACATCAATTTGCTTGTCAGCTACCATTAGCTTTTAAACCGTCGCTGTGCAAATGGGTCTGACACTTTTGTCTGTTGCAAAGGATGGGCAGGAAGGGTGAGGTGAGCTGAATAGATGAGAAAGAGTTTATTTTTTTATTTTTTTGGATTGTGTCTTTGAAAAAAAAAAAAGAAGAAGAATGGCTGGATTCATTGCCAGGAAATATTCTTTTGTGAGTATTTTGGGACTTGGCTGCTCTTAACCTTCCTCTCTTCTCCGCAAGGTGCTGAGCGTACAAAAGCTTATCGTTGTTCTTTCCTATACTTTCCAACTTCTGTTAATCTGAAAGAAGCAACCCTGTCCTGCTATGATTCAGGGGGAAGAGCAAACTGTCCATGTGTCATGCCTCAACCCCTAAAATTGCTTCTGATGAGCAGAGCAGTCTTCCACTTCAATTCAAGTGGAGTGACATTAAAAGTAAGAACTGTGATCACTTTGCTGATCCCCTTAGATTTCATGTAGTCCTATCACTTAAACGTGTGAGACATATATATCTGCAATTCGCCACTTGTTCTTTGACTTTACAGTTCAAACAGATGATGTGAGTAACTGATCGATTTAAGGTGGTGCACTGCAGAGAAAAACATGTTTTTGTTAGTTTTGAGATCTGGTTTTCAGACTAGTGGAAAGAAAGCATCCATAATGCACTGCACATTTACTGCATAAATATACTGTATGTGCTTTATTTTAAAAAACGCGTTGTCATAATGTAAACAAGCTGCTGGGGAAGTTTCATGATGGCATCTGCACTAGCTACTTGAAAGTTTTTACCTTGTTCCTGTGTAGTTTCTCCCCTAAACATACAGTAAATAAACAATTTGAAGTTCATTGGCCTGCTCCATTCAGGGTTGACTTGCTCTTTATCTCTCATATTATGCACAGTGTCACCCTCAAAATGTTGTAACTGTAGTTGCAGCTATGACTCTGCATGCCAAACTTCCACTGTTTGAATTTTAAATGCAACTCGAGCTGTGACCTTGAACTCGGTCTTAGACCCATCGTGTGTTCACTGGCTCAGAAGACGTCTCTTCCTTTGATAGCTGTTTATTCAGGTCAGAAAGAGAGAGGCAGAAGGAGGGAGAGAGATCCCACACTACTAAAAAAACCAGATTGGCCTTGTCTGGCTCCGAGACAAGCTTTTCAAACTTTTCTTTCACTCCTCTCGCTGAGACTGGCTTTCTTCTCTCCTTTTCTTCTGTCCCTCTAATCCGTCCTTCTGCCTATTTAGAGGTGAACAGCGCAGCGTGAAAGAAAGAGAAAGTGTTTTTGTGTGCTTGACGGGTAACCCTCGCCCTTTTCAAAAGGCAAACAGGGAAAAGCTGCCATCACTATTGGCATGAAGGGATCTTAAAACAATGGCCTTTTCTGCCACTTTATTAACACTGTACAGACTAATGCAGCAGCACTCCTCTTTCACCCCGCTCGTTTTCTGTCCGTGTTTCTTTCCTCGAGCCAGATATTCAGACGATTAAAAAGAAAAAGCAGCAAGCTGGGAATTAAAGGGGCTGTAAAGGGTTAGACAGCCTTTGTCGCAGTCGTGATTTAACAGGTTTTTTCCCTCCGCTGCTATTGAGGCGTTTGTTGTTGTTATTTTGCAGATGACCACCTCTCTCCCAGATATACGGATATTTAAAACAAAAACAGAAGCAAAGCTCGGATAGCTGGAGCAGGAGGGGAGATTGTTCGGAATTCTCAGACCTGCGAATTTCCGTACCGTGTGCTTGGAGCCGAGGGGGGAGCGACTGAAAGGAAAAGCAGAGGAAATGTGGAAGTTGAAAACATAACAAACAAGCAGAATGTCTGGACGGAGGTTGGGGAGTATGGGAAAAAAAAAGTACGGTGGAAAGAGTCCGATGAGGTGCGAAGTTTGATTGAGGCGCGAGAGTGAAGCTTGTCCCTAAACAACAGTGCTGTCATTGTATTTTGTGTGTTTTGCCTGGAAATGAGGTCATTAAAATTGGTAACACGCAAAAGTGGAGAGCAATCAGACACGTTTCCGTTTACAGTCCACATGTGGTCCGAGTTTAACTCTGCAACAACTGCAGGCTCAGGCACGGCCTATTAAAAGTCCTGCCTTTCACGGTCTTATTCATACATGTCTCACTCGCGCTGCCTGCATTAGTCACTGCAGAGTATATACAGTATTTACAAGGGACAGCTCTATAGCACCTTTCACAACCTCACAGTGTCGACTCAGGAAACAAACTGGCCTTATCGGGGGCAGACACACAAAGCTGTTCAAGCAGCAGGGTGGCGAGGTATGCATAAGTGCATGTGTGTATGTGTGCGGAGGGGGGTGGCGGTGGGAGGCACTTCCTCCTATTCTTCTGCTGTTGAAGAGTTCCCATGAGCGCCCCTGCCAGGAGCTACAGTGTGGCCTGAGCGGGCTGAGCCAGCGCCAGTCTCGCCTACATGACGCCGTCACACACTCACACAGCTGATCTCAGGCACTGCTGCAACTTCTGCTGTTCAGGCCACAGGGCGAGGAGCTGGGCCGCGTGGTGCAGGATACAACAAATGGAAGAAGAAAGAAGCGAGATGAAAAGATAAAGAACTGAAGAGAGGAAGGTTTTGAGTGAGAAAGGGAAGTTAAACACATGAAGCTGAGGTTGGCATGAAATTGTAGGTACAAAGAGAAGCAAAAAAAGATGATTCTGCACTGATGACTGGAGTCAGAATAATATTACATTTTGAGTGGAAAAGTGCCTTTGGAGGTCGGTGGCAGTGTTTTTGCAAAGAGGACGGGGAAACTGAGACTCATTTACGGCAAAACTGGTGCAGCGTGAACGCCAGAAGTATCCAAGGAGCATTTCTCTTCCACAGATTCCTGTTTGTTACCCAGCAAGGTGAGGGACACTCTTGCCACCTAAAGCCACCTCAACTGGACTGTCACCTGGGCACACTTCAATACTAAATTCCCTACAGCCTCTGTCTGGGCAGCTGTCACCGCCAAGATGATCCATAACACCCTAAAGTCCACCCAGCCATCGGAGCAAAGCCCCAGGAGAACAAGCTCAGCGGCACAAAGGAAACTTTGGCGATACTCGGGCTGCAGGAGTGCTGGCCAGGTGGAGAGTCACCGTCGTAGTGTGTGTGTATTGGCTGCGGACTTGAACACAGGAGAGGGAGGAGGAAGAGGAGGTGGTGTAATACACACCATCCACGGGCTGTGTCACCTGTGCATCGGATGTAGGCTGCCTCAGGTGTGTCTGAGTTCAAGTTACAGAAGTGAGAGAAAGGGAAGGCGGTGGTGGAAGAGGGAGTGGGAATGGGGAGTGCTTTAGCTGCACGGTTGCAACCTGTGTGTGCGAGTGAAACACGAGTTAACAGTTTTAATAATTTCTTTCATAATTTATCTGCAGCAGATGAATAAAGTTCCCAGAATTATAACACTCCAGCAGCGTAGATAGTTTTTGATCTTTCTAACACAGAAGCAGAATATAAAATGTTGAAGTGGAAACATCCTTGTTTGCACGCTACTGAACCCTGATAAAAGAAGAAAATGCACTTCCAGCTACATGCCAGCAGAAGAATAACTGCCTGCGAGCAAATGCAGGCGGTATGGTGGTGTGTGTGTGTGTGTGTGTGTGTGTTTGGGGGGGGGGGGGTTGTTTTTCTTGAGGTAAGAGACCCAGGAGACACATATTTAGAACAATATGAACTGACACTTTTTTGTGCACATTTAACATACAGATCAAAATTAGTCAATCAGATCTGAGAATTTAAGAATATAATGTTAATGACTCGGAATAAAGATTAATCAGATTAATGACTGGAAATTCATTTTGAGTCCGAACTTACATGATGAAAATTGAGCGAGACGTTAGTCAGATAAGGGTGTGGGTGCGTTTTGCTTTCTTTAGTCAGTGAACATACTGACCCAGATAACAGTGTCCAGCCGTATATGAATATTGTATGTGATTGGTAAGTTTTATTTACTTACCCCTTCTCCTGCACTGTTGGAAGTAAACAAGACGTGTTATACAAAACTGTTTCCAACTAAATGTTAGGGCTGTAAAATAAAGGGGTTAGTAATAAAACCTTGCAAATGATTTGAATCATTCACACCTGTTTGAAAACAATAAAAAGACAAGAAGTTGGGAAAAAAAGGCTTTTGAAAGGACAAAGTTGATGTTCATTTTCATTAAAAATGGGAAACAAAAGTTATGTTATCATCAGATGGAGATCTATATTGATGGTGATCGCGGGTCACGTAAGGATGAGTGAAAAAAAAGAAAGCACATGCATGAGCACTCTTCTGCTGGGTTCATTTAAGTTTGTTACAACTAACTTAAAATCCTATTTTTCATTCTAGTCCTTACTCATTATGATTGAGTTATTAATTCATCAGTAAAGCCCTGCTTATACAATTTAAATATTTAATGCATGCTGGCAGCATGTCCCATTCATTTTTCTTCATTTATCTCACTAATACGTCTTGTGATTGATGGACCGAAATATGAAAAATCATTGATGGATTATTTCCAGGCTCCTCTTTTCTAAAAATAATCCCTCCTGATTTCATTTAGAAGTGAAAAAAAAGGACATCAGACTGCTTTCTAAAACAGACCAGAGGTAGTCCAAGTGATTGGACTCGGCTATGCTTACAATTTAATTAACGCTGTAAAGGCTCCGGATTCTGGATGAATCAATCCAAATTAGGCAGCTCTGAGAGCTCGCTTAAAAAGGACAAGTATCTGAACAAGGAAGAGATAGAAACGGATAGATGAGACATAGCAGACTGGGAGTGTGTGCCGCACTTCTCTCCATTGTCAGTCCCATTCTTTGCTTTTCTCAGATTTCTGTCACGTAGTCGGTTTCTGCTCTTTCAAAGTGTTTATTGGTGGTTTGTTGTTTGTCTTAAATTCCAGGGAAATGCTTTACTTCAGACCAGCTGTTCCTCTGTTTGTCGTTGTTCGGTCTCCTCCACTTTCTAAAAGTCCCTCTGCCCTCCTTTTCACTTTTCAATCAGCTTAGTTTGTGATCAGTTTTATCCCCTTTCATAGTGTTTTTTGTAAAAAACAAAACAAAACAAATCCTGGTTTAGGTGAAGAGAGATGGTTTCCTTTTCAGTTTTTAACTGATTTTGTTTGAATTTGATTGCTGTCTTCCTACAAAAATATAGACCTATACACACAAAGCACTGAATTAAGTTTAGTTTAAGAACTTATGTTAACTGTTGTCACAGTCGCCAGTGAAGATATGGAGTCATTAGTCCACCAGTTTAAATGTGTCAGTGTTTTTTGTAGGTTGCATTGACATATTCTCCTTCTCCTAATCCCAATTACATAGTTTATGGATTCTCCAAAGGCGAGTGTTTTGTATTTTTCAGTTACCGAGGAAGGACAACAACTAAAAGACTGAATGTTTGGCACATTAGTGAAACGTGTACAAAACTGTGTCTCAGTCACATTTGCTTTTTTTCCTTTTTAGGGCAGCCACAAAGTCCGCCGTATTTGTCTGTGGCATGAAAGTCTTTTTTGTAGCAGTGTATTTTTGGAGGTAGACAGAAAAGGAGACAGATTAAAGTGACTCAAGGTTAAAGGAATATGGTAACACGAGGCAT
This sequence comes from Pelmatolapia mariae, assembly GCF_036321145.2. Classification (NCBI taxonomy): domain Eukaryota; kingdom Metazoa; phylum Chordata; class Actinopteri; order Cichliformes; family Cichlidae; genus Pelmatolapia; species Pelmatolapia mariae. The sequence continues at coordinate 22,574,358 of NC_086233.1, read as the reverse complement.
AAAATCGGTGGACTATAAGAAACCGCAATAGTAGTCGACATTTCAGGGTCGTGCGGAGCTTCGGGCCCCTGAATAATCAGTGTATTTCTACAAGTTGCTGCATCTCGCTCATGGGCAGACTTTGTAATTTAGCAGCATGTATATGTTTGCTCTGCTGTAGGAATAAAAAAAAGAAAGAAAGGGCGAGCGAGCGGGGATGTCTGTGTGTTTTGGGCCCCCCGGTTTTCAGCAGATGACATGGAAAGTGAGATGTTTTGGATGGAACTTTGTTGACTTTGGCTCAGACTTTCGGGTGCAGGTATTTGAATGTTTGGCAACACAAGAGACAGATAGACAATGTGAAAGATCCATCAGCATTTGTGTCTGTGTGCGTATGTGATACTTTTCAATGGACAAATATTGGTCCTCTCTACTCTACTCTGCAAACCTGATTGGACAACATATTCCAGTAAAATCACTTCGTGTCGATTATTTGAAATGATCATGTTTATTTATTCATTTGCAGAATTAAAACCCTACAAATAGCTATAGAGCACAACTTCACAGTTCTTACCAGCACCATCAAAGGATCAAAGGTTAAATCGTACTGGATATGAAATAGGTTGTAGTGATTATTCATGAACTTCCTGTTGTATTGACTTTTTTGGACCTATTTTGGCAATATGAAACTAACTTTTTACATTAATGGGGGCTTTTTACATTATCAGCTGCCTCTGTACATGGCGTATATAAAATCTGGCTAAATGTTAAGTTAATTGGCAGTCTGACTGTTTTTTCCCCTTTCCCTCAGCTAATGGACAAAGACTCTTTTTATCTCAACGGTTGTTTTTCCCACTAACTCAGCTAATTGGCTTCAATGGGAATCTGCTGTCAAGACAGTTTTAGCAGGAAGTAGAAGCAGAATACAAATCATAAATCCAATTGTCCCGTAGCGAGGAAGGAAGTTGATCATTTTGCTTACGTGCTACTTTTCGTTTCTCAGGTAGCAGGGGAGAGAGTGATTTCCTATCACCGTATCACAAAATGCTCATGTCTGTGTGTGTGCGCGTGTGTTTTCTGCAGGTGACCATCCTTCGAGGAAAGGATGGATACGGATTCACCATCTGCTCGGATTCTCCTGTGAGGGTACAGGCTGTTGATCCAGGCAAGTTTTACACGCACGTTGTTAGATACACGAAACCCAACTGTTCCTAAAGGACCCATTGTTTAAACTGTGGGTCTTTAAATACTCGGAAACATGACAAAACAGCGCTGCACTTTTCTTTGAGCCTGCCTTTTATATTTTTGATGGACGGGTTTGATTCAACATCGGAATCTGAGGTTTTTCCATGTTTTTTTCGCTGACTGCCAATGACAGATTTCTGTTTTTAATAGTATTTGTATAACATGAGGATATGCCAAAAAAAGTGTAGTGTTAAAAAACATACTATAAATTGTATATGTCAAAACAGGGGCCTTCTTGAGTCAGAAATAGCTTGGTGTTTTCCTCTGTTCCATTTTACATTTGCTGTATAAATACTCTGTTTGCCTTTGTGTCCCATTGATTGACCTGAGTTTGACATCTCTCCCCCTTTTCTGGCATTTTGCCTTTATTCAATAGCGCAGTGGAGAGAGAAGAGAAATGTGGGGAAAGAGGGCAGGGAAGCAAAGGTCTGGTCAGCTGATGACTCAACTGCTATTGACATTTTCTATTAGTATGCCCCCTTAAGCTATCAGATTGCCCTTTTAATTTGGTATCTCATAATTACGTGATGCATTTGAAGTTACATCATCAGAGTGTGGGGTGGGGGGGCTCGGAAAATGACCACTATTACCAGCTCAGTCGGTAGAGTGTGGCAGTTGATAGCAAGGCTGACTGTCAGATAGATACCTTTGAGTTAAGCCCCCATGTTGGGAAGTGTCTTCCCAGTTGTCATGTCTTTAATTAAGATCCTGTGTCCCAAGCTAATAATGTGTGGAAAGTTTTCAAAACTAGCATTTTGATGTTTGGTCATGATTTTATTGCTTATGCCCTGCAGGGATTTGCCATTAAGAATCTCCAAGGCTAAAGAAACAAACTAGCACATAAAATACAAGCTACAGCTCTGGTGTGTGTTAATGGTTCTTGAGAGTGTGCAATGATGCAAACTTTTTATTTCTATCTTTTTACTTCGACAGGGGGTCCAGCAGATCAGGCTGGTCTGCAGCAGCTGGACACTCTCCTGCAGCTAAATGGTCAGCCAGTGGAGCAGTGGAAGTGTGTGGACTTAGCCCATGCTATAAGGTAAAAACAACACAAACAAAAACAGGCTTATTCGCAACTAAATGTTGCAGAATAACTTTTCATGTGTATAGCCACAGCTCTAGGATGAAAATTAGGAAAGTTATTAGAGAGGTTTAGAGGTTTTCAGAGATAATTGTTGCATCCAAATTGAGTTACAGATCAGTTTAAGCTGTTCTGATGTGAGCGGCCCCCTAAGCTAAGCCTGTGGTGTTTACAGAGCTTTCATTTCAGAAGCTGAGATTGTCAGAAACCAAAAGGAAATCCATTTACACTGAAGCGATGTGGGAATAGCTCTGCAATTACACGTTATGAAGTCAGTGATTTATCAGCACTCAACAGCATAATCTTAGTTAAACTTTTAAGGGTTTGATCCTCTGTTTTCTTTTCGATGAGCTGTCTCATTCCTACAGTGATGCAGTTTATTTTAAAAACAGAATGAATTAAAGTAGGTTTATTTCTGTATTGGAATTAATTTTTTACAGACATGCAGTAAGTATCAAAGAGTCTGGTTTTAATGCGTATTAAATGTGTGGTTTCAGGGTTGCTTTTCATCCAGATGTTCTTGTTTTTGACTTTTAATGTATAATATAGATATAATTCATTTTGCCGTGCAAATTGAGACATGTAAATTCCACTTGTCTGGCTTTTCTTAACCATCGTTACTTTGCTTTTGTTTCAGGAACAGCGCCAATGAAATCACAGTGGTAGTGTGGCGAACTGGTCCTTCAGCTAAACCTAGTTTTGAGGGTCTCATCCACCGACCCTCCTACAAACCCTCCACCTCAAACTATGATGCCCCGTCACCGCCCACCCGTAGACGTGTACCAGATGTCGGCACAAGTAAAACCCCCCCAGCTGTGCCGCCACTCCCAGCCCACCACCGTGCCACTGCCGCACGCAGGCTACTGGTGAACGGCTCTGAAGCTGGAAATAGCGGCGGTGTAGGCATGGGGACCCTGGCGTGGGGGGCCCAGGGAGGGTCGGCCGAGGAGCTGGACGGGAAGCCGCGGCACCTTCACCATCCTCACACTGCCACTCTGAAAGGAACTAGAGTGAAGGCATCCAACGGGGATAACTATATCATCCTGGCACCCATCAACCCTGGAAGCCAGGTACCGCAGAGTGGTGGTGGGCTGCATCTTCATCATCTTCTCCGTCCTCCTCATCCTCACCATGGTCATATGGTGGCTCATCCTAGATATGTCTCCTTACCTTACATCCCTGGTGCTGATAGATAGATGGACTGTATGTACAGTATGTCTGGGCCATTTGGGTTACTGCTGTCTCACTGATTTGTGCTTTATAACATGTCGTGAACACTACATACTGTGCATATAGTTCACTGTCATGTAAATATGGAGCAATAGACTGAAAACCAAGAGGATAAAACAACATATAAAAATAGAGCTGGTAATAACATTATATGCCTGTATTATGGGGAAACTTTTGCTGTATTTCTTTCTTACATCGTGCCAGACATGGTTCATATTAGAGAAACTATGCATATATATGCCTCAATTAATTTATCTAGCAGATTTTCTCTAGACACAAGAATTTCAAAGCAGTTCTTTGAAAACAAATAGTGCTTGCATTTAGGAAGGAGAAAGAAAGAAGAAGGAAACACATATTTCAACAATGGTTCATTGCATAATATCCAGTGTCTGTATAACATTGCATGTACATGAACATTAGGACATGTATATGACATTTTATACAGCATGTACTTTATAGTGCTTAACAGATTTATTAGACCACCACCCAATAGTAACATTTATGCCACAGCTGTGCTGTGTTAACAGTGTTGAAATTTACCAAAATGGTTTGATTTCTGTAATGCTAATTCACCAGTATGCACAAACTCTTTATATCAAATTTACATTTTTAATGTTTATAATAATAATTCAATATTTATCCAATAGTTATCCATACATTTTCAAAATGAGCATTTTACAAAGAACAGAAAAAATTGTAAAGCTCATGATTATTTTTTGATTAAGATGTCAAATTATAGTTATCTACTTGGATTTCTGCACAGAAAAATTAGTTTTAGTGGTCAAAAGTTATGCTTCATTTCTGACTCCTCAGAGAAGTCCAGTGCGCTGGCATTTTGTTATCTGATTACAAATAACAGTTTCAAACAAAATTTTGTTGAAAGTTTCCTTGTTTTTATGACAGGTGGTCTAATACATTTGTTAAGCATGCTTTTTTTGCATTCAGTGATCTTGTATATGAGGTAAAAGCTTTCATCATGAAAACAAAATAAAGCAAAGTCAACAAATCAAAAAGACTGATCTGAATTCCTAAGCTAACCGTACAATACTAACCCACTAACTAGATTCAGAATGGGTTTGAGACTTTCTTTTCCTGATATGAATCTAAGTGTCTTAATGGTTGCTCAGCTTACACAAAACTAACTAACTTTATGCAACTGGTGCAAACACGTAGAGTCTCTGTGTGTCCTTGCTTGTAAGTCTGCCAACACAAAGCTCTGTGTGTGTGTGTGTGAGTGAGTAATCTATGTGTGGGTGTGTCATGAGGTATGCACCTTTGTCCTTTTCAGATCTAGGTTCAGTTAATGGCAGTGGTACCAAATTACCAAATTATAAGGGAGGGAAGACATGCAAATTCAGAGAAATTATAGGCATATTGAAGGAAGAGACTTCAGCTTCAGGCAAAACAGGAACATGCCAGCACAGTGAAACTGGCCTCCCTTACAAATAGCTGCAACTTGTATCTCAAACAAAGAAGGAGGCAGAGACTGAGGGGATTCTGTTTTGGCCTTGCTAAATATAATAAAAGCCCTGTGGAAATGGGTCATGTTAGTGGCATACCACACAGATACAAAGAAGGCGCTTTGAGAACCAGCACTAAAGAAAATGAAATAGTTATCCAAATAAACAGGCAGAAAAGTGCGATAATGGCATATATATATATATATATATATATATATATATGAACATTTTGGGACTTTCCAAATCCCTCTCCACCTGCAGATTCCTAGCCTTACACCCTCACTAGATTGTGATATGTTATGACAAGCAGAAACCATTACTGCCTCGGTGGGTCCAGCCTAAAATTCAAATGGGCTCAAAAGTGTCCTAGAAACTAAACCGAATGCCATGCAAGAAACAAACAAACAAATGAAAATGCAGAGATGTAGAGACTGGATAGTCAAAGAAAAAGAGACAAAAACTCAAGGCACACACACACACACACACACACACACACACACACACACACACACACACACACACACACACACACACACACACACACACACACACACACACACACACACACACAAAACAGGAAAGACAAAGAGTATGGAATAAATATGGTAAAGAACCGCATTTCATAGTGAAGTATACAGAATATTTTTTTTTAAATGACAGTTGATCCTTTTATAATTTATAAATATGTCTTGTTGCATCATCATCATCATCATCATCATCATCATCAGTATCAGTGTCGGGATAGAAAGTTAAGATCAGAATTGACATTCAATTTAGAAATGATACAACTTAATACATTAACCTTTGTCATTGGATTCATGTTTAGATTGTTAACATTTTCATTTTTGTTTTATTTAGATTTTAATTTTATGTTAATCTCATATTATTCTGCTTTCAGATCTTGAGGCCCGTTTACCCAGACAAGCAGGGCACATTAGGTAAGTCGTGTATAATATTAATAACTGTTTAAATTAAATGACTGTTTTGTTAAGTGGTCTACTGAGTTTGTAGATCAGCTTCTATTGTAGAAGGCAACCTAACAGCCTCAAACTAAAGTATTAAATGACAATTGCTCCAAAATATGTTTTCTACATTACTTATTTCTTTGCATTATATTCTTGTGTTTCTTGTTGGATTTTGTTTGTTTCGAACAGAACAATCTTGCTGTCTCCATTCTTGCACTCCCTTCATCGTCAATCTTCATATTGAGGATTGATTGACTGATTGATAATAGTTTATTCATCCCGGGTGAAATTGGGTTAAGGCTGCCAGCCTTGCCAGCGCCATCTTACCCTTCATAGATAGGATCATATTTGGAACAGTATCGATCTTAAGTACTGTTCATAATCTGTGTCTTCACTTTCTTTTTTGCTCCACAGCTGCGAGGTTAATCCCCACCCGACAGGCTCCTGTTCCTCAGCCGCAGAGCGGTGCTTTTTCTGGAGGTATGGGTGGAGTTGGTGGTGGCGGAGGCAGCGGCGCTGGTGGCGGTGTTGGTCTCTCCAGCCGTACCGGCTTCCTACGTCGATCTAACAATTCGAAGACATCAAAGGTGCCTCCTGCCTCCTCTAATGCAGCCAGCTACCAACAGCAGAATGCCAATTTCGCCAACTACCAGAACTGTACCATTGTCCGATCACATGCTCCGCACGCAAATTATGGATATGTTAAAGTGGCGCCCAAGATCCTTATCTTCCCCATCTTTGTTCAGGTACGCCATTTTTTATGTGCCTGCACGGCTTGATTTGGTAGTATCGTTTGTTATTCTTTGTCTACATTTTACTGGACACTGTATTATATACACTGAAGTCCTGCTCTTCTACTTCTACTTACTGCTGAGAGTGAGATTTTACTGAACCAATCTAAAGCCATTTGAACCCAAGGCAAAAGAGTGAATAGATATAATTTTCGAATGATCTGCTGCTATCAGAGAATGATATGCAGAGGCCCCAGTCTGGACTTGAGCTGTGGATGCACCTGTTCTCTGGTATTTAACAAGACTAACAGGCCACTGAGATACTCTGAAAAACAGTTTTCACAAACTGTCCAAATATGATGAATATGATTTTTTCCCCTTCCGCATTTGTGTCAAAAGGAAACAAGACATTTCAGGTTTGCAGTTAGGAAATATGTTGACCTTTATGTCTGAGGTTCTCGTGTTTTGCAAGTCATCCGTGAGCTTTTCACACGTAACACAGACTCGATCTACATATTTTTTTCTGCATTCTGTCTTTAGGCAACAGCACTAACAGCGGTAGTGTTACTGTATGAGATGTCAGGCTGATGTTTTCTGTGCTGTACATTTTGGATCAAAGAGTGTCAAAGTTCTGTGCAACCAATTCAACACTTACTTCCAAAATCCACTTTCTTCAGAATAAAATGGCAAATCTAAGTGGGGCTACTCCAAAGAGGCAGCTTATATGAAATGAAGCATCATCACTTAATAACTGCTTAGTTTTTCACATGTGCGTTATAGTGTGTTGACCGCAGTGAGATAACTTTTGCGCCTGCACTGACATGTCAACTGGCTTAGCTATCTTGAGCTGCGATAAACTTTCACACTCTGAAAACACACTGACTGTGCTGGTACTTTCTTCATATAGAGTCATGTATACAAATGCGCAGCCCTGACCCTGTTTCACATGGTATTCAAATGTTGCACATGTTGAATTGGGCCTCTGTCACACCCTGGACTTGAGAGGAAGTCCCCTCCTCCCACGTTGCCATTCTATTTCATTTTAAGTGTCACTGTCTTGTCGTGCTCAACCGCACATACCGCCTCTCAGTTGCAACTTGCTTTCTGTCTCGACAGAATCAGTTTCAGCGGCGTTTCCCTCCATAGAAAAGACCTGCTTTTGCTTTTAAGCAGATCGATTGGATTTGGGAGCCAAAATGGATTTGGTACTGCAGCTTTTCAGCTTACAAATGACAGATGCAATATTATATTTTTGGATTTTATGTTGAAAAATGCTCAACATATGTTTAAGAGGTTAGGGTAATATTAAGCAGAAGGAAAATACTCTACAAGTACTATTTACCTCAATATTACAAGCATTAATGTCCCTAAAGCTGCTGGATATGAATAACGGGATGAGAACTCGATTCGGTAATGTTGTGTCCTCATTTCTTCATGAAGCCTGTTGTTTTCTGTTGTTACAGCCTCTTGACCTCTGCAGCCGAACACTCATCATATCTGAAGAGATGATACTACACGAGAGCAAGCACCACTCTCTTAAGGTAAGGGCCATCAAAACAGAGTGTCTGTTTTTGCCCGTGCTCATATGAATGCATTTGTTAATTATTTTTCCTGCATATTAAAATCTGTCTATGTCTACAAACCTAAAAACACCCGCTTGAAGCTTTTATTTTAATTTAATGTTCTGACCAAGGATGTAGTTATTGCTCAAAACATCTAAAACATTATGCAGGATTTCATTAAAGGTGTCTCTGAGATGCATAAGCTGCTATTTCAAAGAGCTCTTTCGTTTCACTGATACAATAAGATCTCTCCGACCAGTGGCAAGCATTCAGTTGGTTTGCTGCATCCTCCTTTGTGGTTTTTTTTAATTTGGCCAAAGTGAAAGTGCCGTCTCACTGCCTTGATTCAGAATTTAAGCGAAATATATATTCGTATATATATATATATAGATATATATATATGTATGTATCTATATATAGATATATATATATATGTGTGTGAAAGCATACAAGTATAAGTGTAAAGCGACATCTCAGGAAAGGAATGAAGTGCAGGAGCTGTCTGAACTGGAGCTGTCCACATGAGTCAAGAAAATCAATACTGGATGAAGAAAGAGAGCAGCAAGGATCAGACTGACAGATAAATTGTGTTTTATACATCAAACATTGCTTTCAATGTACATCATTGAAAAATGTTAAGAAATGTTATAAATACTATAAATTCAAAGTATTCCTATCCCTGTGACAAGTATGTTAAGTCTCAGAAATAGTCTGTAAATGTTGTTGTGTAATATGTATGAAATGTTATTCTGTAAAGATCGTATTAAATGCCAAATATTCATCGCTGATCTGGTAATGTAATCTTATAAAAGGCTTACATTTGCATGACCCCAATTAGAGTGGAGATTCATGGAAGGAAAAGCTTTGAATGTTTCCGCAGATGAGATGATGATGACATCACTGCAATAACTTTAAACTAGTTCACCAAAAATAGGTGGATATGCCTCGGAAATTTAAGGTGTTAGTTTCGTGTTTCAAATGTTTTATTTGAAAGAAGCACGTGAAACAGGTCTGTGTGGGCTGGACTGTATACTCTAAAAGAAAAGCTTATTTCACTGCTGAATTCAGCTTTGGCCCTGTCACATAATCTCAGCTATACGCAGTAAAGCGGAGCCACTGCTGGCATCAAAGTATAATAATGGACTCTCTCTGGGGTCATGGATAAAACAAATATTTAGCAGGCAGTGTTTGTCGAGAGGGAGTTTCTCTCCACTCTGTCACTTTATACAGGCTGGGTTTTTTTTATGATCTCTCTGTGTTGTTCCAGCTTTTGCTCTTTTAGTCTGGGAGGCAAACTAACATGCAGCACTTTAACATTTATAGCCAAACACAAAGACTAAGCGGACCATTATATTTAGTGCAAAGTGAAACAACAGGAAGATTTCACTGTAATCTTTTACATAAGAGATGCAAGTTGATTAAATCACCAGATTTTCAGGATGTATTGTATTATAGATAGATATATTATCAATAAATTTAACTTATTCGATTTACAAAGCATGCTAGTTCTGTATATTCTTGAACATTATATGGAACATTTATGTTTTATGAGATTCTTTACTTAACTGTAAAGAGTATATTGCGAGTTATGTTGTTGTTTGAGACCCTGCGTTTCAGTATAGGTACATTACATTTGGCTTTTCTCCACGTTATGCTTCGCTCTGCTTAACATAGAAGTGTAAAGGGTGCGCCCCGCTTCTCCTTTTGTGTGGGCTGGGATATTAATGCATAAGTGCTCAAGGATAAGAGATTAAGAAAATGGATGGAAGTCTTAATCAGACAAAATTGTTGCATGAATTATCGAGCTTCGCATTGTTGCAAAGCTTTTTGGTGCACAAAAATACAAATACATACAAAGATTTAATGCGACAGCAAGTATGTGTGGAAAATGTAAATATTTGAAGTGGATATTTGATTTTGTGCACAAGTTTGCGCAAATGTTATACATACTAAACATGGGTGCTTCTCTGTGTGAAAACTATTGCTTTCATGCACTTTGTCCTTTACTTTTCACTCTTACTAGCATTCTCTTCCACCCACTCAGATTTACACACAAACATCCTCAAAGACACACACACACACACACACACACGCGCACACACACGCACGCACGCACGCACGCACGCACGCACGCACGCACGCACGCACGCACGCGCACGCATACACACACACACACACACACACACAGACACACACATTAACCACATGCTGGCTACATCTGAAATACCCTCTGCTATCTTACCCCTCAGAGGAAGCCACCAAAGCAAAAGCATTGTCTTCAAATGTTGCCCATCTGCACGGATTACAGCTTATGTGTGTTACGCTGCATGTTTGCACCTGCTTACGTAAGAAGTCTTTTTACCTTAATTTAGGTGTTCTCTTTCTTTTTCTTTTATCTTCTACTTGTTTATCTTGATTTCTTCCTCGGTTTCATTCTCTGTTCGTTTGACTTTTTATACCTTAGCACTGCAGAAGCATAAAGCAAGACATGGGCTGTAACTTACTGTCTCTTAATACAAAATAAAATAAAAGATGAAATTAAATCCCTCAGATATAAACTGCATGTGTGCTTTAAACAACTACAGAGGTGTTCATTGTTTGTTCATTAAATGCCTCATTCAGTTAATAAAAGATACATTTAGGACTACGTCAGTGTAGACGCATGGTTGATATTCAGACACCAAACCACCATGTGGGAGGATGTATACATATGACCAGAGCTCTGTATGTGTGAACTGCATTTCCTGTGCTAGGACATGATTCGGGGGAAAACTGCAGGGGGTGAAACCTGCCAAATATTCAGTGCTGTACGTGTAGTTAACTGGGTTGCAGGCTGATTTTGTAAGGTGGAAAGCCAAAGTGAGATCATCTGAGATGTAATGCGCCCCCACCCCCAGTTCTCACATCCTGTTCTCCTTCACCACCTTCTGCCCTCCATCCCCTTCTTTTCAACGTCCTATTCTTCTCTTTTTAATATTCCCCCTCCATGTCTTTTAGGTTACTGTGTTTGTCTACAACGACCTAATGCTGGTGACGAGAGAAAGCGAGCCAGGCCGATGTAATGTACTTCAGAGTCCCCTGTACCTCCGTCAGCTGCGACTCCAGGAGGGTATGTAAGCCTAAACACGGGAACCGTGATCCGTAGATTTCTGAGACGTTGAGGTGGTTATATAGATCAAAAAAATTCTTCTTTTGTGCACCAACACATTTCTCAACAGTCCCATAACAGCCAAAATCTGTGTGCAATCTGTGTGTGTATGTTATAAAGCTAAACTTTTACAATTCACCACAGAGTAAGAAAGGAAGTGTAGCACACAGAGGCTGTGCAACCAGAAATAAACACGGGGAGCTATGACTGCAGTAATACTTTCAGCTGAGTTTAACCAAAGGATATTTAGGGAAAGATTGTCCAATTTCCTGTTGCTTTGCCTTTTTATTTCACCTTGGTGTAAACAGTCATCTCCTCTGCCGTTATGGAGAGAATAGTTTGGCCAGCATGGCCACGCAGAGCACAGACAAATCAAATAAATAGGGCCCAGCGTAAATATCTGTGTTTAGAGCAGCGGGTGAGGACAGGGATGGGGTCAGGAGGCATTACTGGGACAGGGCCGGGTGAGAGAGGGGGGCTGCTTAGACATGTGCATGGGCAAGAAACTGTACTGACAAGCTGACTGCTCCGGAAGTGGGTTTAAACCAAAACGCAAGCTTTATGCTTTGTGATCTGTTAATGTGATAACAAAAAATAAGGGAAAGGCTGTCAGAAGGAGAGTGTGTGTTCTGTACCAGATCAGTGTGGGGGAATCACCATGTAGGTTTTAGGGCGGCCTGAGAGAACCACAGAAGCACTGCTATGATTATGTAGAGAATGAGGATTACGAGTTCTCGCTTTCTAATATGATTACAGTTATATTAAAAGAAAAGTAACATGAAGGTGAAAACAAGGTGCAAAAGTCTTGGTTTTCACTCGGTAACTAAAGCAGGTGTGAACCAGCATTGTACATGTATACAAAGTACAAGAAATGTTGTCTGTTTCTTAAGTAGAATAAAGCTAAACTAATAAAAGAGTAATGAAACAGATTCCTTTCTTCCAGAATTTGAAGTTTGAATTCTCGGCACAACAAGCCATATCTGTTTGGCTGCTGTAGTAAGACAAAAGAGATGGTTTTATGTTAGTGAAATAGCGATTCTTAAGCACATTAAGAGTTGATTTCAATACATATCTTAAGACCTTTAGTTGAATAAACTTGAAAAGGCTACCCAGGTGATTGCCTTATTAAAAACTTTTTTTTAATTTATTTTTTTTTATAAATTATTCATTTATTTATTATTTTTTGCAGTTTTGTTTTCTATAGAAAAAAAAGAGCTCACTTTCAGTATTTTCACAGTAACTGTATATTAGGTCTAATCATGCCAGATTAGCTACATTTTTGAGTCCTAACTGCTTTGTTTTTGTAGTTTTGTAGTTTTTAGTTTGGACTACTTGTACTTTTTCATTTTTAGAGTTTTATTCCCCTAAGACAAGAAGATTAAAAAGATAACAATAGATACTAGGACATGGAGTAAAATCAAACCGAATATTTAAAAACTTTTTAAACTTGTTATCTAAAATATAATAGGTCTTTATCATCATTGTTCATGAAAACAATGAAAATACAAAAACATGCAATAGCGTGAACATGACAAAAGGTAAGCACAGTGAGGTGGTGTATACAGAATAACAGTGTGACATTTTTTTTTAAAAATTGCACTTCCTGCTCTTTGGGTAAAGATTTATTACTCCACAGCTGTAAGGAGGGGAGGAGGGGCAGTGCTTTTTACTGCCAGTGAAAAAGATGTTTTATAATCTTTTGGTTTTGGACTTGATTGATCTGACTTTCTTCCCAGAAGGTCAGGGTTAAGAATAGGTGATGTTTAGAGTGGGTGTGGTCCAGTATGATACAGCTGGCTTTCTTTTGGATTTGGCCACTGAGGGAGGGTAGAGAGTCATCCCGATGATGTGCTCTGCTGCCTTCACCACCAGTTGTAGGTCCTTTCTGTTCTCTCCTGTTCAGCTGGTGAACCACACCGCACAGCATGAGGTCAGAAGGCTTACTATTGTTGACCTGTGGAAGTTGGCCAGCAGGTGGTAAGGGGGGGGGGGGGGGATGCTTTAACTTCCTCTAGAAGTAAAGCCTCTGTTCGGCTGTCCCCACCTGATGTGAGATACATGTGGTCCAGGTGAGGTCAGCTGACATGTGAATACCAACAATCTACGTCCTCACTGTGTATGCAGAGTGCTGAGTGTGTTTCCTAAAGGCCTCTATCATTTCCTTGGTTTTTGTTGGCACCGTTGTTTCCTCTCAGTAGGCAGTTTCGTCATTGGCTGATATCAGGCCTACTATGGAGGAGATTTTATGATGGAGTTTGTGTTAATTATTTTTCATGTTGTAATAATGGACTGAATAATGGACTTGCTCATGAAGTCATCCACTGATTTGTGGACCATAGTTTTAAAGTTTAGCATTCATGACATTTATTTGCCAGCTTTGTTGTGTATTTTTTTTCAATCAATTTGATCAATGCATTGTTATAAAAATATTTCAAATCTTCAGAAAAGTGCTAACTGAGGTCATAATTTACGAGGGAAGCAGGATTGTTTTCTGTACAACCAGATCTCTTTTTGAAGCCAGAGCATTTGTGGATTTCTGACTGTTAGAACTAATATAGGTCCTTCCATCTTTTACACTCCTTTATTGACAAGTTTTGGTAAAAACTTTGAAATCATTCTTTTATTTTAACAAGCTGTTAAGTCAGAAATATTTGTGACACATTTTTTTGACAGGGATTAACTGAAATAGGACATATTAACTAGTTTTATTAATTGCAGCATTACATTGGAAATGCATTGTCACAGGATTTGACTGTATTAAGAAAAGCATTGAATAACGAATCTAGTAGCACTTCTGAGCTGTTCTTCTCTGTAGACACTGCTAGTCTCCTCTGGTCCAGTTCTGACCTCCATCCCGCACCCAAACAATCAGTGATCACCAGGGTGGGGATTCAGTTGAGTTTGCATGTCTGTGTGTTCTTCATGAGAGGACACACACACACACACACACACACACACACACACAAATCTCCACCCTGAACCCTGTCATTGTTATTTTGCTTCAGCAGCGTCACTCAGGAAAGAGGCGCCAGGGGATTGTGTTTGTTTCAGTAAGGGTGTGTTTTATGCATTTGTGTGTGTGTGTGTGTGTGTGTGTGTGTGTGTGTGTGTGTGTGCGTGCGTGTAAGGACACAGTACACGTTCAGTAAAGGGGCTTTCCTGTGTTCCTGCCACCCCAATACTAGGCAGAGGAGTGTGGGAAACAATGAGAGAGTAAAAAACACATGTATAGCCAAAATTACACTCTAAATAGTCTAAATATTGTTATTACACTAAACAAGCTAACAAGACTAACACTCACCATGATGTGAAACCTTCTGTCTCTTGAACCAAAATTCTTTATCTTTTACTTTCTTGGTACCAGGTAATCTTATCTTTTTCTTCAGTCGATTAACGAGAAAACTTGAGTGACTGTAAAGAACTGAAAATGTTATACCTCAGACAGCATTGTATCATGGTTTTCTTGATCCACTCCCATTTCAAATGATAACTTTTTGGAAATTAAGTACAAGTTTAAAAAAATTCTATCTTTTAAGAAGTCTTTAAATTGTTACAGGATGTCTCCATCTGTATTATTCTCTAATTTAAACTTAAACCTTACTCATATTATTAGCTTTTTACAATCCTGTGCAGTATGACAGCACTCTGCTTTTTTGACATCAGAAATATATCCAACAGTGACCTCTGCTGATGCTTCTGCACATCACATGGGCTTTGGTTATACACTGTAGTGGTTCATTATAATGTGGAGAAAAAAATAGAGCCAAAAACAGAACAAAACACACACAAAAAAGCAGCAGGAAGAGTTTTGGGCCTCTGTTGTTGTTTCCTACTGTCATTATTCAGAATCTGGATTCACACATGGCCCTGTAAGTATAATAAACATGCGTCAATTTGTGCTTCAGAGAAGAGATAAAGTTTTGAATCCTGTTTCTCAGTGTTGTTGGACTGAAAAATGACACTTCCTCATAGAAACTGTTGCATCACAATGACACCATAAAACACCATACAGTCTTCTCAGGTTGGCTAATACTGCTTTCACACAGATGATAAGAAGTTTTTCTGCTACAGAGCATTTAGGAAGGTTGTAGGTTACGGACCTGGCATTTTGTATTTCTTAGATTACCGGACTGCACATAAGCAGGGGTTTCTTCCTGTGTATATTTGACCTTAGCTGACTCATCATTTTTGGTTGTCACGTCCTGGTGAGATTTAGTTCAGAACTACTTGATTAGGTTTGGGGAAAGACTATGGCTTGGGGCACAACAGATGCAGATCACATGCTAAAACCTTCTCCTGTATGTCCTTTGTTACATCTTCTGCTTGAATAGTGGTTTGCCTGAAAAAAAGTGACTAGAGATTTTACAGCCACAAGGGGTCGCCTGAACAAACATTGGCTTTAACCTCCTCAAGCAATCGCCCTACAGTATTTTGCAGTTTTTCTGGTTAGGGTGGGCTCCTTTAAATGTATCTAAAGGTAATCTGAGCTACTAAACTCAAATGGGGGTTAAAACTGAAAAGATGATCATAAAGAGGAGGAAAATTCCCGTTTAAACAGCATTTTGATTGTAAATTCTTTCAACGGAAAGTGAAGAGAGGTTGCTACTCTGGCTTCTTGCTCACTTCTTCTCAGCTGACAGCTATCTCGTTTGGTTTTGTTAAACAGAGTTACAGAAATCATCAGACACAAACCCACATAGTCCCAAAGCGTGATTTGACCATCCAAAAAGCAATTATGATGGAACATTCTGGCAACTCTAACACTGCTCCAGTCAGAGGGGATTGGGCTTCAACCAGTGCATTACACATTTCTTTCCTCTTTCTTGCTCTTGTTTGTAAGTTTATGAATAGACATGGGGGAGTATTAAATATACTGGTTGGGTTAAACTTAAATCAGTCTTTGTGACAGTGCAGTTACAAACTGTTATGTATTAATCTAATGGGTTCTTTTTCTTTTTTTAATCCAAGCAATTTTCCACTAATTTCCAATGGGTCATGCTCAATTAATAAAAAAAAAAGTGCGCCAGTGAACATCAGAGACATTTGAATAAAAGTGTTATTTGGTCATTCTCAACAAAAATCAAATGAAAATCATATCAAATAAAATCACACACACATTCCAGTAAGTGTAACTTATTTTTAATGTCTTAATAAACAATTAATATCTTTTAATAATTTGACTTTATTACCTTATTTGGCTTCATAAGACAGACAGAGATAGATCTGTGGATGGATAGATTTGTTGATCTGTGTGTCTGCTTATGTGAAACAAAACACAACATTAAACCACGATGTATAAATTCTGGGGGTCTGAGTTCGACTGCGTGCGTTCACTCGATTACAACCATTTATCTTGACTCCAGACACACAGGCCTGTCTCACAGAGGGCTTTCTCAGTGAAATATGGGAGGATGTCTATGAAGCTGACGTACAGTATAAGCTTTCCATCAATAAAAAGTATTTTGTCAGTATCGTAATCGGAAATCAGGAATGCTGCTTTGTGTACAAGAAGGACACGAGCGAGCAAAAAAAAGCGCACTAGAGTTGGCTTGGCAAAAAAAAAGTCTTGTTAACATCTCCTTCATCGTCTTCCTTAATTTGTCTTGCAGATTACGCTGAAGAACTGAGATTCTACCTTATTCACATGACGGAGGTAAGAGAAAGTGTGTTTATGTGCGTGTTTGAAAAAGAAAAATTAGCAAAGACACAGAGCGCCAAGGAGGGCGTAACTAGAACGGCCCATTTGGTCTGTGAGCCAAAAGGGGCAATTGGCTCCGGTGGAAATCACATTACAGGCAAGAAGGATTAGCAGATAACTTTAATGAAAGAGTCTTTTCTCCCTGTGTTTTCCTTAGTTCTGACTCCATCACAGACCTAACTCCTTCACATGTGATTTTTCACATATGTTCCCTTACTGGAAAAACTGAAAACACTCTTTTATACTCGTTTACTTAGATGAAAATCTGCCAAATCATATATGTGAAGCTACCCCTGTGGTGATCCCTCATGAATAAGTTAGCAGTAGAAAATAGCTTTTTATTGAGATATTAAGAAATAAACATAATTATCATCGAACACGTTAATGCGTCAAACATGATGCATCTCTCTGTTTACATCGTGATTTGTTTTGTTGCTTCGTGTGAGTGCGGTTATAAAGAAAAATAATAATAACTTCTTGCATCTGCTGTGAGACCTCTCAGGCTGGCATTTTGAGATAAAAGGAAAGGTGCCATTAACATTGAAATGAAAATGGCTCTTTAAAGGCTAAATGTTTTCCAGTTTAAAAAACAAACAAAACATGGCCATAACAAAATCCCAGAGGTCTGAAATGAGCTCATATATATTTATAATGTAAATCACATTCATGAATACCTGTGTGAGATTTCATTTAGTGAATCACAATTCAGTTTTTTCTCTTACTGAGCTTAAAATTAGAACTTCAGCTTTTTAATCAGTGCTGCTAATTAACAGCAATAATTAGTCAAATTTTCAGTTTTATTATACATGACCTTACCATCAGAATCAAAATCAGAAGACTTTATTTATCCCCAAGGGGCAATTAACATACAACAGAGCAGCATAACGTTGAAGATAAGGACAATAAGAACAGGCAATAAGTAGCCAGTCATTTGCTTTCCTCTTCTTGAGCTGCCCCTCCCGCTCGCACTTCTTGCTAACTTGATTGCATTTTTTTTTAACGCTGCAAGGTGCACGGAAAGGAAATGAAAAAGCAGGTTTCATTATGCTTTTAATGTTGCCATACATTATATTTTCATCACCTTTTACAAATTGCTATTATCCGCTGTTTCACCTCCTCCCCTTCCACAACGTGCACACATCTCTTATGCTGTTGTTTGCATTCAACTGTAAGAAGCCCTTAAGCGTAATAATATGATGCAGCTCCATTACTATGCAAATGTTTCGAAGACTTATATAAAAACATGTTCAGCGTTGGAAACCTTACTGCAGATTAATCCTGATTTTTCAGCAAGTCATCTGGCAGAGCATAAAAGTATGCCTTAAAGTGCTTAAGATATTAACATTAGCATGCTGAAGCGTTACTCATGGAGATTTATGGAGGTGTCGCTCGATAGCACAATAGCAAAGGTTAGGTTTGTGCTTTGAAACCATTTTATCATTTTAAAAAAATGTATTTTGTTTCTCGAGCAGGAACATGCATTGCAAAGTTGAATGATTAATGTTCACAAACAACAGCCAAAAGGTGTGTCACTGTTTGCTATTTATCAACAGAAGCGGTGATCAGCAGTAGTTAAAGTGAGCGTTCAACTTAAACATTTATTTTCGGCATTGTTTAGAAATCAATAATGAGAGAAAAAGAACACTTTAAAAGTGCATTTCTGTTTTATTTAATAAGAAACTGCTTCCAAAAGGAAACCACACCCTAGTGGAGTTGTTTGTTAGATGTCAAATACAGGATACTGTAAGAAATATCTCACAGTTACCAGGTCAGCAGTCAGGAACACAGACATGTCTGTACACATTCCTGTATGCTGTATGGTTACTGAAGATTGAAAGAATGCCATCATCAGAAAAGTAGACTAGGGCCCACCAAGTATTTGTGGCCTGTCCTCTACTATTGTAGATAGTTTTTTTTAAGCCTGCCGCTTCTTGTTTTGTCCTCCATTTGTCCAGTTTTCTCATCCCAAGTGCTTTGGGGATGTCTTTGTTAGTGTAAAATACTATTGTGTGTTACCTTTCAGGTGTAAAAAGGGGGAGCAGTTGGGATGGACACCCAACTTTGTGAATAAAACAACTTGAAAATGACACGATGTAGGATTTTCAAATTCATGCCATTGGTGCATCTACCAAAAAATCTCAGACCAGCTCAAATCTTGATCTCATGATCAAGGTCAAGTTTTCTGAAAATCTTGTGAACATGATAACGTGAAAGAGACGTGATCTATGATTTTGTAATTGATATCATAAATGTACCTGTTAAGAATTTCACATAAGTTCCAGTCTCAGTGACCTCAACCTCAAGGTCAGAGGTCAAGTTTTTGGAAAATCTTGTGACTGGGATAACTCAAGACGGGAGTCACCTAGGATGTTCAAACTTATTTCATAGGTGAATGTACTGGGAGACTGAGGTGAGCACTAGTGGCTTTATGCTATTTGAATATATGAGATGTACAACTAGTGTCCCATAAAGATAAAAAAAAAAAGTTACTGTTTTGGAAGCTACTTTTAGTTAAGCAAGGAAAAACATAGGAGGTATTAGGTATTATTGTCTTTACCTTACAATATAAATCACCTTGAGGCAACTGTTGTTGTCATTTGGCATTATATAAATGAACTGCACATGAGAATTTTTAAGACCCCTTTCTTACACTACAGACTGAAGTTGTCAGAAGTGGTTTAGATTATAAACTGAAAACATGAACCAGTTTCCTTTTTCACAATCCAGTCAGACACCACAACCCGTCTGCCGTTTGTTTTAGCTGACAGTGTCTGCTCATCTGGTTAATCTTTTCACTGAGCAACAGTATTGCATAACCCCCATCTCTTCTTTTTGTGAGCACAGACATACACACCTCGTCACACTGTTTTTGCTTTGAAATGTGCTGCGTAACCTCATTAGCAGCTTATGAATCTTTTAAAGGGTCTTTTTTTGTTTCTGACATTCCAGACATAATGAGAGGGGCCTAAAATCTGCCCCACTGGTTGGAAAAGAAAAAGGGAAAGGCTCCCATATTATTCACTCTGTCCAATTAGACAACACACATAAATAGAAACTCTTACATAAAGCAGAATGGAAGAGAAAGAGACAGAGTTTGAATAAGTTAATAACAGATTTTGGGTACAGTACAAAACATTAAAAAACATGTGTTAGTGATTATATATCAGCTGTAAATAACTCTTATTGTCATTTGTCAGTGTTGTGCTGCTGGTGTGATATATCTGTATATCTGCAGGGCTCTTTGTTACATATATACAGCTTGTCAGCTAAGACAGCTGCAACAATCCTCCCAAATCTAATGCAGCATATATGGCAGGTATCAAACAAGAAACCAGTGAGTTGTTGTTTCCAGACAAGATTTTCTTGGCTTAGCTTCCTGTTTATCCGACACATCCATCACAATTCACCTTTACGTTAAAACAAACTGGCTAATACAGTGTAGGTCCTCACTGTGCTGCCAGAAAGCTGTAGCTTATACAGTCATGGACTCCATACGATCTTTGAAGGTATTCTCTGGTATCAGGCATGGAGATGTAGGCAGAAAAGCTTAATTCCTGTAACTTGTTAGGTGAGGGTGGTTATGTGGGGAATTTGAAGCCAAGCCAACACCTTGAACTCGTCATCTCTGTAAAAAAAAAAAGAAATTTATACAGTTCCCTAAGCTTCCTGATATTGCTTAAAGGGAGCATTTATCTGGGAAAATGTATCAGTCCAAGAACAGAACCTCTGTGATGATCTTTTTAGGCATGCTGACTTGTTCTAGTGTCTGTAAAAGTTGTGATCAGGGATGACAAATGCAGCAGTGAGACCTTGGATGACAGTAATGGAGACAAGTCGACAGTCCGAGACTATGACAGGATGGGTGGAGACTTCACCAGTGCTGTTTCTGTGCAATTCTGGCCATTAAACAAAACCTTCCTGTAAATTTGGACGTGTTAGAAATAAATGATGAAACTCAGGTGTTGTAGCTAATTGTATGTGAATATATAATTACAATTTGGATACATATTAGCTGGATTAAATGCAGTAACCTAGCTTGATATTAAGGACAGGTTGATTAGAAAAAAATAGAAGTGCTCATTTAAAACAGCTGTATTGTATTAAAAAAAGGGCTTTTTATACACGACTTACTGGAAGATGTGAAATTTATCAGAGTGAAATGAGTGGAATTCCACTGCTTTCCCAGCATTCACAGTGTCGAGATGATCTTCTCTGATTCTTTGTTTCTTTATTAGAGGCATCTGTACTGAGTGTCTTATGCAGAGAGGCCGTAGTGTTATCAACACAACAGTGTGTGTATGTGGGAGTAAAGTTATCTGCCCTCCATTGTGTTAACACATGGTAGTAAACAAAGAGCAGCTGCACATTTATATTTAAGTGACGAATCTTAATCAGAGTCTTGATTAGTCTCAACTGAGTGGTTATGTTCCCTTTAATAGGGTGCATTGGTTTGTAAAGTGAAAAGTAAAAGACAGAGATAAAAGCACAGATAGGGAAAAGATATTAAAGGAGTGTAGTAATAGGGGATCGTACCTCCTGACCACCAGAGGGCAACGATGTGTTGAGTAGCAACAGTTAGCACAATAGAGAATAGAATGTAGCAGAATGCCTAATTGAATTGCATTGACATGTTCAAGTGACCCTGTTCATTGATGTACTGTCATTACCTTTGGCTTGATATACGTTGTGCACAAATATTAGTAATTCAGTTATCGGACTAAAAGAAGAAACCTGCACTTGTACGCATCCACAAAAAATGAAGACTCCTTTAGCATTTGTTAACTGGCGCACTTATCGGGTTTAATCAAAAATATTAATGTCAACGCAAA
Organism: Pelmatolapia mariae; assembly: GCF_036321145.2. NCBI lineage: Eukaryota > Metazoa > Chordata > Actinopteri > Cichliformes > Cichlidae > Pelmatolapia > Pelmatolapia mariae. Next base: position 22,552,430 of record NC_086233.1, on the reverse strand, counting down.
TACAGCGTCAGATCTCATTTTATTTACCATTTTCTGACACGTCACGCTCAATTTTCATTTTTAAGTAAGATTTAATAAGGTTTCTTTTCACTATGATTCTCTTCTGGATCTCCTTAAGAGACTACAGCAGAGACTTTCGTTCTGCAGATGTGAGAAAAGCTCCCGTTTCTCATGAAATTGTAAACAGTTATAAAATCCTCTCTCTTAATCTGTCTGCCTATGACACTGTTACAGTCCTCTTCCTTCCTTTTGTCTACTCCTGCCCTTCTCCTCCGTAGCTGGAGGTCATCCTATTTTAGATTTCGCTCAAAACAGGACTGATCTAACCCAGATTTATACGTGAAAAAAAGTGTGTGTGTGTGTGTGTGTGTGTGTGTCTGTGTGTGTGTAGAGGGACAGGAGGGTGCAACTGGAAATTCAAGTGTGAGTGTGCGTCTGTAAGTGTGTCAGTGACGCAGGAGAGGAGAGGAAGTAAGGAAGAGTTGAGTAGGTAAATGAAAAGAAACAAAGACAGACAGAGAAAGGAGAGACAGTTGAATGAGATTATTTACCGGTGGGCTAAAATCGTAGACTGATCATGGGCAACCTGGCTGACCGAGTTGGGCCTAAGAAAAGGTTCGTCAGGGAGGCGAGCTCTCTTCAGCAGCACCTGCTATCTGACAGTGGAGATGTAAGTGTCGAGAGCACTCTTAAAAACAGAGACTTCTGCTGCTAACTGACTTCTGTGTCAGCACAGCAAGAGCCGAAATCAAAGTGGCATTTTCTAGAGTGATAGATAACAGAGGAAAATTATTCTAACTATTAAAAAAAATGATTTTCCGGTTGTTTTTTCCTCACGGAAGTTAATTTATCATAGTCTGAACATGAATCTAAACATTCATTTGGACAAAAGTTACCTGCATGTGTGTAAATTTAGAGGTTACCTGTGAGTATTTAATGGAATGTAATACTCTGGTGCGCTATGGCGTACCAAAACTTCCTGTCTGAGTATAGCTCTTCTAATAGTTGCTAAAGTGTGTGGATTATTCAACAAATGAAAGATGAGAATTCCATTAAGTGAAGCGCATGGTCTCTCATTTACCACCGTTTCCAAGAAATTGCCATTAGTGTCTGATTGCAGCGCAGTGGAGTCTTCACCAAAAAACAATAAAATCATAAATAACCTCCATCTTCTCAAAGCCCTGGCTGAAAATAGTGCTTACCTTTAACATACAGTAGAGAAATCCTGTTAATAAGTATCTTCCAGTTGTTGGTTTAGAAATAATTGCCTTTTGTACATCGGTGGTTATTCTGTGGCATCTCCACAGAGTAAGTAGCTCTGTGGAGATGCCACAGAATAACAGAGAAGAGATCAGATAAGCGGAGACTCTGCCAAACTAGGTGAAATCACAGTGTGATGGCGGGCGTCGAGGCTGGAGAACAGCAAGGGAGCGCTGTCGTCAGGCTAACATAGGACAGTGTTTTGAATTCAGATGAAATTTATGCAAACTGCCTGTAGAATAAATGTAAAGTGTTCTCATTTTATTACGCACAGGGCGATGTCAGTGTGGGGTTTTTTCATAGAGTAAATAAAAGTTGAAGACTCACTGTTTGAGTCCAAGATTAAGAAGATGTCTCAGAGGTGCTTCTGTTTTTTTTGCAGTATGCCTTTTTCTGAGGTTCCACACACATCCAAATTTCCCTTTGCTTTAAGTTGCATCATTGGCTGCATGATACACTGGCTGTCACTTGCAGTCTGAAGGCAGGGCACGACTGATACGCAACCAGGGGCTCTTGTCAGCAAAATGCCTACTTTATGATGGCTATCCATTACAGGGCAAGGTTGGGTCCAGTCTCTCAGGGGTCTAATTGAACTGAGATGTACCCTCTTCCTTCAAGCTGAGTCACAACTTAAAGTGTGCTTGGCTTTTTGTCTGATTTGATATGCCAGCGCAGATTGGGCTGTGCATACATCTAAATTTAATCACTTAAAGACGTCCATCTTAATAAAATGATTGCACTGAGATCTATGACAAAGACAAAGTACTCTCTTGAGCTGTACTAAACTGTGGTTTATCTCTTATTTCATCAGGTGTAGAGCAAATGGTCTTCAGCATCTAAATTATTCATAAACTTTTAAGGGTGAAGAATCATGAAGTAATTTCCAAATCAATAATTTATGTTTCACCTGTATGACATACTTAGAGAAATTAACTACAACAGGCTTTCACAACAACTTGCAGACACTTTGCTATCGAATGGAAAAGTTTATTAAAAAAAAGCATCTTTGTGTATGGACAATTATGCTTATGCAATAAAAGCACAGCACACAGTCATATGAAAAGAGCAAATAAGTTAAATTATCAATGAACTCCCTCACTGGATAGTGATAGAAAGAATGCAAAACTTCTGCTAAAAAAAGGCACAAACTGAGAAAAAAAAAACTTTCGAAACAGTACTTGACATCTGTGGGTCCTGTCATGTGCTTACCATCTTCCCTGGTGGCTTTAGGAAGGGCCTCGGGCCAAGAACTCCAATTTACATGCTCTATTCGTGGCAGCTCTGTCGATGCAACCCACAGAAGAGCCCTGAGCTCAAAAGCAGACAAACAAATGAGAAATAGATTAAAGAGTGTGGGAAAAACACGGAATCATGAGGAAATGACATCCTGCACATTTCATGTAGAACTTGATTTGTGAATTTCTTTGTGCAATTTATTGACAGTTAATCGCACCATTACCTTCTAGCCTGTGAAAGAGAGAGATGAGAGATGCAATGAACCTGGTTTTCAGCTTGAAAAACACACATTGGATCAATGGATTTAACTGGGAAGACTATAAATATTTTTTCAGAATAGTGCCATCATGAGACAGTCATACATGAGACCTAGACCTGACTATTTTTCCCGACCTTTTCATTGCATGAGATACTATCTGCTGCTTCATACTAAAAATAGTGCATTGCTGTAGAGAAAGAAGAAGAATGCAATCATTAATTTCCCCATTTCCCATTTAGGAAGCTCAATGAAGAGGCAAAAAAAACAAACAAACCCAAAACACTTTCTGACACGACACAGGTCATTTTTTCTGCACCATTCTCTTGCACATTTATAATGTGATAAGTGAAAACTGGTTAAATTAGTATTTTGTAGAATATTGATACTATTATAAAAATACACACACTCAAAACTCTCTCTATATTGAGCAGTGTGTGATTTTTGATATAGCCTGAGTGACTCTCGCATGTATATGTGCTTTGATACAAATATGATGCTAACATGATGATATTAAATTCATAAGTCAGGGTAGTGCTTATAAAGAGTCACAAGATCACCAAAGTCATTTCATTCTTGGATTCTCTGATGAACCAACGTCTGTACAAAATTATGTGTCAATCAGTGCGGTAGATGTTGAGATATTTCCGCCTGGTAGCAAAATAATCAAGTTACTATCCCAAGAGCCATGCTCCTTCCACATCCAGTGACATTAGTGAGGGCATTCTGAACCAAGAGTCAGCTAGCTGCTTAAGTATCATTAGCTCGTGTTCACATGTCACCTATGCTGTATCTATAAATGCATTAAATACTAAGGTTGCAAAGCCTCAGTGGTCCACAAGTGAGATCCCTTAGCCCAGAGTAATTGAGAGTAATGCCAGGGAAGACATAAAACTAGCCAGAAATGATTTAAGGACAGTGACGTAACTCACTGTAACTCACTCATTTGTGACACAGTGAGTCACATGTTCAGCACAAGTGTGTTGGACATGACTAATACGGTATGACGCTGCTCGGTGTGATGATGTACAAAGATTTACTCTGGAAAAAAAACTGGCTGGATGTCACACTTGATATATCCGGAACAATTTCTCTATTATGGCTGTTAGAGATGAACTGAAAATACACAACACCATTTATGCTTTTATTATCATTATTCTGCCACAGCAAGTGCTGTTGGTGGCATTATGTGTTTATTTGCCTTGTAGAGAGCTTTGCCTTACTGAAGAAATATGTACTGATTTTAATGATTTTAATGGAGGTAAGTGCGTGGAGAAAGTTATAAATCTCCATGAGCACACATCTTAAGTCACACCGTGTTTCCATATGGCCTAAATAGCCTCGGAATTTCCCATTTTTGTGTCATATTTTGGGATTTAGAAAATGCTTACTTACCAGTTAATGTTAGTTGATGGATGATGATATTGCAGTGAGTGTCTATATGAGAAAGTCTGATGAGCAGATGCTCAGGCCTCAGACTACTGAGAAAGCAGTAGGTTTTAATAGGTTTCAGACTTTTTATTGTGTACTTGAGGGGATATCCTTTATATGATCAGTTCATACACGCCTCTCTGGCTCTAAACATGGCAACCCCATCCAACTGCTGTTCAGATCTTTTGTTTGGGCAGCAAATTAAATGATAGTTGGCTTACAGTTATGGGTCTTGGGCTTTGGCATGCCAATACGCAGACCAGCGCTGCAAACTTTTTAATACGTCGTTAACAATAAAATAGGATCCATGTTGATTTTTACCAGTGGTGCCCTAGATTGAGAACCACTGGGTTTAAAGGAGAAAGAGGGCTAAAATGGTTTGTTTTAGAGCCATGTGCCGGAGCCAAGTATATGGTAAATAAGGAATATTTATACAGTCCCAATTTAAATTAAGTTTTCAAAGGACTGTGAGGCATTTTGGCCCACTCTTATTTACAGTGTTGCTCATTAAATGGGTGTTCATTTATGCACAGCTCTCTTAAGGTCCTGCCACAGTATTTCAGTCTAGTTGAGCTGTATTGTATGTGTGCTTACAAGCTGCAGCAATATTTGACGCTCAGTGATAACAGTCCTCTGGAGAAAGTTCCCTTTCTTCTATAAGTATATTTAAAGGAAAAATGACACTCTTGAGGATACTAATCTTCAGATTTTTAGATCGAGGACACAAATGGTTTGAGACAGATGGTGTAAAAGGAGGCCATCTATTTCCACTGTGAACAACTATGTGCCACCTGTAGCGTCATCTTGAGATCCATTCCCAGGCATTTCAAGCCCCACTCACACCTCCGTGTGACCTTAATAACAGTATCTTATAAAGCATTCACACCTTGGTTCATGTGACCCTTACTCAATCAAGCGGATTTAATTATCATGCACTTTGTTGCTACTTACCCTCTTACTATGGAAAGTACAGGGTTTCAGTCCTTTGAAAACTTTATCTTTCAGATGACTGTTCAGGACAATAAAGGTTCAGCTTTCATAACTCTGTGCTCAAAAGGAAGCCATGCTCTCCTTAGGTGATAAAAAACGACTGGAAAGCACAAGGAAAACCTGTCCTGCTACCTTTACTGACTACTGCCTCTAGCATTTTTATTTTTCAGAATCACTATATTACTGTCGCTCGTCTCATCCAAGTTATAGAATGACAACAAAATAATATTGTTGCCAAAATGTCAAACTGTGCCTTCGAGCTCTCGTATTTAGTCTGTGATCTTTAACACACGGCAGCAGAATCATCGTTAGCAGGTGATGTGAAAAACAGAAAGAAAGAAAAAAAACATGGGTATTAGCTGTCATTGAAACCATGCTAACCTGTGCCAAAGCAGTTTAGGTGAGCTGTGTTGACAGCGGTCCAGTGCACTGAAAACTCATCTGCCAGATGGCTCAGGGGGAGGGCTTCAACCAGGGAGCACTTTAATCAATCTGATTAAGGGGAAATGCTGCCTGTATTTTTAGCCACTCCATGGCAGGCCAGTGACCATTCATTGAATTTTGTTTCATTAGCTCTTACGTTTATCTCTTGGAAGGGTGGATTTATAAATAGGGTGAACTAATGTAGAGACCCAAGTAAAGGGAATTCACCTATTTTAGCAAATTTGTCTTTACAAAAATAATAATTCTATGATTATCATAGATGGTAACTCAATTAATGCTAATTATTATAATAAGGGGTTCAGTTGGCTTAGCATTGAGTGGCTTGTTCTTTCTAACATTGCAGCCTGGGCCACTGATGAATCCTGTTTAAAAAACAAAATGACCATAAAAAGCTGCTTCCATATAGTCAGCATGACTTTAAGGTTTTGAAGTTGAAAACAGTCCAGATTTTGAAGGTAATTTGTTTAGCTGTGCTTTAAATTAGTTCTTTGCACCCCCAAAAGACATGTAGGCCTAGTGTATGCACTGGAAAAGTGAAATGGCACTTGAATGTATTTAAAAGATTGCCCTGTCGAATAGATTGCGGTGGCAACAGTATAGAAAGCCCCTGCAGGGTCCTGACGATTCCCGCCCAAAACATGCAATCTGTGAACTGTCAACAGTTTACTGGCGTGACGGATCGTTTCAGCTGATGTAATGCAATGATGCACAAGTCACTGTCAGGGAAAGTAGACCCAGATAGATGTAATAATACACAGTTTAACAGTACAGCTCATATATCTGTAATAATGGCACACCAAATATAAGCAGGAAAAATGGAAATTGATTGCAGAAATTGTTAGCTGGAGACAAACAAATCATCATTAGTAGTCGCCCAACAGAGCATGGTGCATTTTTAAGATGGGAAAGAAAATGCACTTCCCTACATGCTCTATTCCTCGCAGTAAGAGTGACTTCATGTTATGGCCAAAACAAAATGTGCATGGTGTCAATAAGTGGCTTGCAGTGTAATATGTACACAACTAAGACTGTGTAAACATACACACTTCCTCTCTTTGACAGATTACGGATGTAAGCCTTCCTGCAGCTCTGAGATGTGTGCATCACAATGACTCACTGTCCCAGCTGGAAGCCTTTTTGTTCTTTTTTTTGAACCATTATGTCTTCTAAATATGTCCCTACAGTAAGATTATATTTATAAAATGAATTCAGACTGGTGCTACGTACAGAGTGTAAAGCTGTGGTTGATGTGTGTGGATGCAGTTGCATGTCTGCCTCTGGGACAGCATCTGTCGTAAATAAGCCATATCCTAAATATTTGCTTTTCAGGAAGCAGAGAATGCGGGATTATTTCCAGCTTGAATGCCGTACATGCTTCTCTTCAGAGAGGTTGTTGAACAGCATTTTCTGACCTTTCCTGGCATGAGGAATATCATGCAATGCTTTGCATGAGAGCTCAACCTTAGACCTTAAATATAAATGTCAGGTTTTTTTTCACTGGGAGCTGTATTGGTTTGCCCAGAGGCTAGTTGTTTACATTTAACTCATTGTATGTCTGTCCCTCTGTGTGTGTGTCCGTGTGTGCTTGTATTCCCAGCCTTGTGGCTCTTGTTGCAGCCTCACAGACTCAGATTCAGTCCAAATGATGGATATCAAAGAACATTAACATTGATTTCTGTCTGCTCTGAATAAGCCCCTATTTCATCATGCTGTGGTGCAACTGAAAAACGTCAGGCCCAATATCATAAATTCTTTTGCTATCCCACCTACTTTTTTTTTCTTATGTCATTTGATGTCTCCATTGTTGATGGAATATGTCTATTTTTTCTCTTACTGCGACTTATGTTTTTTTAATTTTATTTTATGTTTTTTAAATGAAAACTTAATATTAGATGCTCAGTTTCTCAAAGCTCTTCTTTAGACATTGGTTGTTTTTACTTATGTTTTCTTTCTAGAGAACATAACTATAATGTTTAGGTCCAGGCTCTGGGGAGGCCAATCCATGACTGATGCCTGTTTTTCTGTCCACGTATGATTTTACTGCATTGGCAGTGTGTTTGGGATTTTTGTCTCAAACACACTGCCAAACCATGACAGATCCTCCACCGTGTTTTACAAATTTCTGTAGGCACCCACTATTGTACCTGTCGCCTGACCTCCTCGATATAAACTGAAGATGAATTGGTTCAAAAATATTCAAATTGGATTCATTACTGCTTGTAACCAGGTGCCTAAAGATACAACTTATAATTTGGTTTATGTGTAGACATAACAGTGGTTTATCCCTTGAGGTAGGCATTGTTATCTGTGCTTAAAATATTCAGGTTGATGTTACATGGTTTAGCAAAAAAACAAACAAGAAAAGAAATCGTGGGAAAGTGGTGAGTTAAAAGGACTGGAATGAAAATGAGTGAAAAAGCAGACAATGTCCAAAGAAAAACTTACCTTCATAAAGTCTGGAGAACTTTTTCTTTTGACCACTTTAAAAAATTGCAAGCAAAAGAAATTTACCCGACCACCCTTAAGACTGAAGAGTTATAAGCAGGACTAGAGACTAACAGTGGCCTCCCTTGACAGCGACACCATAAGTACCATTTAACTGCCATTAGTAATGCCAAAAATGAGAAAACTTTAACCACATCAAGCACTTTTCACCACCTGACCCTTCACCAGCACTATCCTCATCTTCAGCAGGACTCTGAGTAACATTCAAACAGTTCAAATGACAGAAACACAGTAGAGGATGCAAAACAACAACAACCATGCAACCAGTAGAGAAGCAAATAAGCTAGCATCTTCATTCACCACTGACCAGGGCAGTGAGCATCAAGAAAAGCCCTGAGGACTTCAGTCAATCTCTGAAGACTTGTACAAAATGGAAAAAATCCTATTTATAGCCTGAGTTGTGCTCAGAAATGTCAGGACACAAATGTTTTTCCCTGACATTGCTGGAAACGGAGCAGCTGAGGTAAATGGAATTTATCAAAGAATAAAAAGGAGGAGAAATAGAAAAACAGTGTGTCTCAGAACAAAAGGTTGCTTTAATATTCATCAGAAAAAAAAGAATTTGACTTTGTGACTTCTCTTAAAATGTGACTCAATGATTTATCAGCAAAGGTTGAGCACATGTGCACAAACAGGGATTTGGTAGATGGTGGAAAACCAGACAATCTGTTTTTGCATAGAAAATGCATTTTAGATGATTCCAGACATCCATCCACCTGTTCTCTTAACCTTTGATCCAGTTCAGGGTCACAATGGGGCTCGAGCCTACCCCACCCTGGACAGGTCCATCACAGGACCAACACAAAGAGAACCATGACCATTTCAACTTGCAAATGGCCAGAATCCAGAAACCAAGTCCAAGTTCTGTTGCAACTTGCCAGAAAATTAAAAAAATTGAATGTTTATTGAATCTTCTGACCACAAAAAAAGAAATATAAATTCGCATATATGAGTTTTAATTGGTATCATACTTCCTACATTTGGAATTTTGTTGTGCAATTTATTGCTCTAAAATGTATTCTGCAATTTATATATGTTTTATGAGGGTAAAAATTGATCAAAAAGTCACAAAAACTGTATGTATCAAATATGATACACTAGGCATTAAGGGGTTAAAAGGATACAGAGAAATCTCAATAATATGAGGGAACTTGATCATAAAGGAATTCCTTATTTTGCTGGATACAGAAAAATTATTTAAAAACAAAAGCGTGTGTAGTAAAAGTTGGTATTTTAAGACCTCCACTTCAAACAGCACTATGTGGCAATGTAATAATTCCACAGGAGGAAAACCAGATGCAGGAGGCACACACAGAGGCAGGGTAAAATCCAAATCCACTCTTTAATCATAGGCAGGCAGTGAAGGCAAACAGAGGCAGGCAAAAGGACAAGGTCGAAAAATAGGCAAGACGTCCATCACAAGTCAAGAACACACAAGGAATAAATAAACAGGAAAATGAAGACATACTAGGAAAACACAAGAGTATGAATTGAAAGCATAAAAGCTACTTTAAACAAAGACATTCAGACAGCTGGAGAGTTCTAGGCACGAGGTATATAAACTGAGAAGGACGATTAGCTCACTCAAGACCGATAAAGCAGAAACAGAAGAGGAAAAAAGGCAGGAACAGAGATTTCAAAATAAAACAGGAAGTGACTAACCAGAAACAATATTATGAAAGGCAGACGCTGACCTCACCATAAATATTTTATCATGTAAACTCTTCTTCCTTTCCTTTATTTATTTTTGATACAGTCCATCTTTGATCAAAAATGCATTCCTTGAATCGCGGCCAACAAACAAATGGGCCAATTAATCCATTAAGTGTTTAATGTGTTCATTACTGAGAATGGTCACAGGTCTTCGATTGCAGATTCTGGATGTACGAGGAGTATTTATGTCCTCTTGAGTGAAAAGTTACTGGACTGCTGTTTGCCAACTCTTAGCCAATTAAGCACTCGTCAGATTCTTTCTCATGTATTTCCCGGGGATGCATTGATTGGTACTTTTTCAAGAGCACCAGCTTGACACTGGCTACATAATCATTTTGTCAGCATATCAAATTCAGTCTAATGTGGATGCTGGCCTTTATTCAATTTCACTAAAGCAAGCATTTTGCTTCCCAGCGTGGGTGCGTGCCACCTTAAACTCTGTTCTAAAAACAAAGCTCACATAATACCTGAATGTTAAGTCAAGTTCAAATGCTATATAAATACTATAGTCATTCTATAGTCATTCATTATCTCTCTTAAAGGTCTCTGTTACACACAGAAAGAGGAACTCAAACAGGCACACTGTTAACTCTAGCATTCTAGTATTCGCTAGTCTTCTTCAAAAGGGCCAGTAAGATGGGGAAAAAAACTTGTTTTTGCCTTTTTTTTTTCATTTTTATTATACTTTTGTGTTTTATATATTATATTATGTTTATTTTCTTGTGCTGTGACAGTCTTTCACTATCCAAGCATCAGGAGACACTGCTTTTTCATTTATTTGACAGTAGATGCGTAATTGCCCGCTGTCTTTTCCTCCACCCCTTTTCCTCCTCTCTCCCCTCACTCTCTCTCTCTCTCTCTCTCCAGAAGTGTGACTGCCTGCTCAGCCTGGAAGCCTATTCAGCAGACCAGAAGCGCCGTGTGTGTCAGTGCCTGAAGGACAACATTGACAAGCAGCTCCAACTACACAGGAGGGAGCCTCCCGTTCCGCATTTTGAACAGGTATGACACATGGACACACATATCTAGGAGCATTTCCAATTTCATTTGAGGCCAGAGATGAATCAGTAAACACATGAACACATGGGAATGCATATATTTGTGCGAACCCCCATCACAGATGCCCCGTGAATTGCACACACTTTGTGCACAGTAACATCACGCACTTAAAAGCCTCGTCTGTAGTTCTTATTGCCATAATTCTGATTTTCCACTCACAGAAACGCTTACATTTCTCTGAGGAAGTTCAATGCTGCCTTTGTCTGACTTAAATTTCAAAGTTTAAAAGTTCCTTGACTGTCCTCAAGGAAATTTAGGCCACGTCCTCCTAGCAAAAGCCAGTGTTTGTTCCTGTAGTTTATGTATAAACCAGTATGATTATTATAAACAGTAACCAGCAGGTTTAACTGAATGCTGTTAGCATCAGGTGCTTTTTTTCATTGAGGTAAAGAGTTTGAGAAGAAATTCTGCCTTCTGTGTGATTTGAAGCTGATCTTTGTTTTCTCACTGACATACTTTATTCAAAATCAATCAAAGATAATGGCCTTGGAAATGAAATTTTTTACCTGGATAAATAAAGGACTAATAATAATAATACACTGCAAAGGCTTGCGCATAAATTATTTGAGCTTTTGTTTCTACCTGCATTCACCTTTTAGATTTGTTTCAGTTTTTTCTCACGAAATTTTGTAAGAAACAGTTGCTACATACTACTTAGTTACTTTAGGCAGATAGTAAAACAGGAAACTTGTAGGCTGGAATAAAAGAAGGAAAACTGTACAATGCTAAAATCCACCCAGCTGCGGTGAGCTACTGATTCTGCTTGTCAAGGCCTCTCTTTCATGTTTCAATTAACCATTCTTGTTATTAAAATGTTCAAAAATTGATTAGAGGTGCTTGTTTGTCTTCACTGGTCTATTTCAAAAATGAATTAAATGCACCTTAGTCAACTATCCTTCTCTTAATGTAGCACAATGCATCACGCTTAAGGATGCACTGGAACTGATCTTTAAGAGCTCATGGGGCTTCTGCTGCCCTGATTAACAGGGTGGCTGCTGGGGATGCTGTGACTGAGATTACCATGGCCCAGTTTGGTCATTTCAAGCTTCTACCCAGGGAAATCTACTCAAACAGTTTTCTTAATTGCTATTTGGGTTTTTTTTTTGTGAAAAAAGAGGTCTAGTCTGACATAAATATGGCATCATACGAAGCACTTTTTATTATTAAGAAAGATGAATGCACCTCTGTCTGTAATGTGCATTCATTTGTTTAGATTTTATCGGACTGATTATTTGATGTACCATTTCTGTGAGCACCACTCACATTTCCTTCCTCTTTAATTTCTAACACTTTTTTCTCCTTTTCTCCATTCCTTTCCTCCTTCATTTTTGATAAACAAAAGAGACAGCTCATTCACTTCATCAGTTTAAAAGGAGTGCTACACAGTTCATTTGAGTTTAGCTGAAAGGTGATTAAAAGGGATAAATAGCCTTGTGTGTGGATGGCACACCTGTTGTACATTAAGGGTTCATTTCATCAATGCATGAAAGAGAGCAAGAAAGACTGACAAGCCGGCAATCTTTCATCTTTCATTCTCTTCTGTCTGCATGCATGTGTATTTATTGCACGTGTACATATGTACATATTGGTTTCCCCTTTTTCAGAAGTTTCAGTCAGACTATCCTCTGTTGTTTTGTTTTGGTTTTTTTTACTATTTTCCCATGAGCGTTATCAACTTCAGCACATATAAACACTGAAAAGCTGTTTTTAACTTAAGATATCTTTCTAATAATATTTCCACTGCTACAGTGTTTTTCTTGCAGGACAATGTTCTGATGTATTGAATCTTTCCACATCAACACTACGTGGAAAGTTGGATTCCTTGCTTGTGTCCTCCCAGGGTCAGTGCCAATTAGGCGCTCCCTGCTGAGTAAATGAACACATTTACACACACGACAGTGTTCAATGTGCTCAATAGCAAAACAACCTTGCGAGCATGCTAAGTCACGTAAGTCGATGCTGTTTATGCAAACTCTATTGACAAAACAGTGTCTTAGCACAGATGTGACCCAGAAACCTCCCAGGTTTATCACTTTTTCAATTGTGAAGTCTTTAAGTTCCCCCGTGCCTGAAAGAGGCTCAGTTGTACTCATTGTTTTCCCCAGCTTTGGCCTTTCATCCAAACTAAGTCAGTACACAGCTGAAACATGAGCTGCGTGAACTCATTTTCCAGGAAAGATGCATCTGAAAATGTTGCACATATTACTGAGTAAACATCTGAGAAACATAAGATGGCGTAACGCAGCTTGGACACGGTGGCGGTGCAACTCAAGTACAGACAGAACAACTTTTAGTGACCTCTAACACTCTATGGTCACTCATTTTAAACCTGCAGTGTTTTCAGACCAGGAGGCAGAGGAAGATTTCGTTGAAGATAAACATATTTACAAAACATGCTAAAATGCTCGAGGCAGTTCTTGTCATTTTCATACGTAAACAAAGTTTTTAAAATTCATCACAAATCCTGGAAAACCCTGATGGTGCAGTTTCGTACATGCGCTGCCCAGTGCGATCACTCCTGTTATTCCTGTTCCGTGCGCACTTATTAGAACATTTTATTGTAATCCCTTATTAAATGGAAACGCAGTCCCGAAGGCAAGGCATGCTTAATCATAACATTGTACATCTAGCTAAATTAGTTCACTTTTGATTGCATTTCTCTAGAGTCCCTTAGAGGCAAATAGTTTGTGTTCAGTCAACTCCAAATGTATTTAATAATATGCAAATTAGCTTTGTCAAATATGGGATATATGAGGAAAAGTAGTATCAGCAGTGTTGCATGGGAGCTTTTAAAAGATATATATCCAGGTCACTTTACTGTGTATCTTGGGAAGTTTTCTTGGGTTGCTTCATGTTAACACAAAGGAGAGGACGCGTATCAAAAGGTAGTTTCAAATGTCAATCAGACCTAACTTGCAGAAAATTAGTCAGAAAATTACAAATTTCTCAGAATAAATTGAACATTTTAACACACTTTCACTTTCAAATCATTCGAAAATTATATTTTAGATTAAATTTCCGACACACTGGGATACCCTTTTAGTGTCATTTTGGATGTAAAGGAAACCAAAAACCTATAAAAGTCCATGTTAGAAGGGAAGTGGGGTGGTGGACAGCACAAAGACACAACCTCCAACCAGGAGAAACAACTTCTATTCTTGTCCTCTTTTGTTTTACATTTTCATTTTACTTTTCTTTTCACAGTGTAAAAATATGCTCAAAGGAAAACTTCACACAGCTTCAACAAGCTTTCCTTGATTACCACAAGTAGACACCGTCTCATGTTTCAGGACGTCGGAGTAAGATAGTATTTCTTTTGGTGGCACTTCAATAACTTCATTTCTGCTTTATTGTTACTGTTGAATCAACACCAGAACCTATTTTCAAAAGCGAATAGACTATGTATTTGATCCGCAGTGTGTATTGCTGCCAGTGAGCAGTAAGAGCAGTAAGGCGCTTTAGAAAATTATCCATTGATTCAACCGTTTTCTTTGTGTCAGAAAGTGTATTTCTCCTCTCATGCACAAAGCCGAGTAAATCTGCACTTAGCTGAAGCACGCACCTTCCTCAAGAGTTGTGTTCAAATGTGCAGCGAGAGCAGAATCCTCTCCAGAGGGAGAGCACGCGTTCTGTAGAAGCCACTATCTACTCGTGTTAGGTTTTTCATTCATGTTTAACCGTAAAATGGGATTATTTCGTCACAGTGTTGATGTCAGCAGCTGCCCTAGTTCCTTCAGTCCCTTAACACTTTTCAATGCTTCCCTTTGGAAAAACTTGGACACAAGCCTCTTTTCTATTGAGGAGTCTCTAATCTCCGAGTCCTAATGAGAGTGGGGCACGATGATGACTTTCATGTCTGTTTTGTGCAGAGCTCCATTTGCTGTCAGCATATTGAACAGACGGCTCACAGCAAACATTTATCATTAACTTGCAAATATGATGCATACTCACTCTGTCAGCCCTCCACTGTCGAATCTGTCGCGAAATTGCAGATCAAGAAAATGTCAAGGAAAGTGGGCCACGAGTTAGACTGAGGTTAGAGAGGAGGTTAAAATAATCATAGAGCGGGATGACATGATATCATACAGCAGATGTTGTCAAAAGGTGGAACAACAGAGGATGATCCCAGTCAGAAACTTGCACAAAGGCTGGTGAAATTTAATAACCTGACATACCAGAATGTGCCAGTTAGAGGCCAAACATGGTCGGTTCATAATTTAAATGCTCAAAGGAATAATCATTTTGCATTAGATTCATTTTAGGTTTTCGTTTCAGTTAATTTAAATTCTAAATTCATTCAGAAATAAGCCTTTTCTGATTCTGACAAATCAAACAAGAGCTTCTCATGACTTAAACATCAACTCTGGTGCACTTTTTATTTAAAAAGTAGTTTCAAAGAACTCCTATAAGGTATTCTTGGAGGTCTGGGCCCCTTAGATACTAATGTGTTTTGATAACCTGCTGACACACTACAGCTTTGCTCTCCTAATTTGTTTACAGTCTGAAATCCCTTCATATCTATTCCACATTACATCATGTTACAACGTGACATCAAGTCATTTTAAGGGACTCAGTGAATGGCAAGCTCAGTGAAAGCAATGCACTTTGCTTTGCTTTAGGTCTTCAAAATAAAAGCACTTAAAAACACCACAGTTGCAACATAAATTGGCGAGCTTTTTAGGTTTTAAATGTGCAGTCTTGAATAACTAATATAAGTAATCATGATCCCTAAGCAGCAGATAAACTAATGATTTACTGTATAGGTTAAAAAGGTAGATTTTCTTTTTTCCTCATGTACACAAAAAACATTAAACTCAGCCAGAGCCATTAAAAGTGTGTTATCTCCTTCACTGGAAAGCTTCCAGTACATTCTTCATTCTTCAAGAAAAAAATACATTTGCACAGCTGCATAAACAGACACGCACATACACACACACACACACACACACACACACACACACACACACACACACACACACACACACACACACACACACACCCATGCACACACATACTTGATGGGAATTTAAATAGGGCTGCCCATTTTGAAAATGACAACCGAGCTCACACACAGTTTGCATTTGATGAGCAATACTGGCACTCCTTCTCTGAGTCAGAAACTATCTGCAGTAAAAGTTGCATAAATTTTCTACATCAGCACCGTGAACAGTGAAAAAAAAGATGGTTTCTGCTAATGAACAAAGTGTGTGTGTGTGTTGAAGTTTGGAGGCAGCTTGTTCTGTTCTCATCCTGTCTCATTTCACATTTATGAGAATCTGTTTTAGCGCTGAAGGGGTTATAATGCAGCATTCATGTTGGGAGAAGCGGTGACGTAGTGCGACGAGGACTCGCTACAATTCTTCCTCTGTTGCTCACTTTCTCTCAACTTGTCAGGCTGTTGGTTCATGATGAATTATAAAAATGTGGCGATCCTTTCCTGTTCATTGTTTTCCTAATCTGCCATGTCTCTCCAGCTCAGGCGCACAGTCATGCATGCTATCAAAGAAACATGAAGTTCAGGGACAGATAAGAGCTGTCAGTGAATCTGCAGCTATTAAGTAGCATATCTCACTACTGGGGCACACTGCATTTTAAGCAGGAACACAAAGTAAAAATAGGCTGATTGCTCCAGTTTGGTTTAGGATTCTGTGGCTTAGCAAAATATTTGTTTTGTTTTTAGCGCTTTAGTCATTCAAGATTTCAAGATTTTCTGACCCGGCACACACTGGTAAATATCTCGTTCTATTTACTCCAACCTCACAATCCAGGATAGCAGCTGTTCACAGAAACGTTATTAAAACTGTAAAACCTGTAATCTATACTACCCTTGTTGTGTATTTGAGACTCACAAAATAAGCCATGGGCAAAGCATTGACCAGGCTTTGTCTGTGAATGTTACGCAGTGGTGTTTTTGAGTGCCTTACTGAGTAGCAAAACAAATTCTTTTTTCCTTGCTTTTCTGAAAAATACTGTGGAATTAGGTCAACTCCAGCATGTCGTCATGCCTAGCTCCAACATCCAGATTCAGAGATAAATGGAATGCAGCATGAGTGCACTAAACGTATATTTTAGACGATTGTTTATTAGTCTGATTAAGTATTAAACTATTAAACTTCCAGTACATTTATTCACAGTTAAGAGTCATGCATATGTAGCCTTTTTGGAAGGAGATCAGTAGTCCTCATCTTAACACTTATTGCTCCAGTGAGCTTACAGAGCAGATTTGTCCTAGATCTGAGTGAAGTTTGTTTTTGTCGCACAACAATGGCTTATTACCATGCACAAAACATTGTCTCAGTTGAACTCTCACAAGGAGTGAAGCTTGTCAGGGAGACAATTATGTTAGCAGACATGAGTGACACTAGTCCAAGTGGAGAAGTAGGTCTCCAAGCTGACAGAGAGTGAGTTTTAGTAGAGATAGTCATCTTCAGGAGGCCGGGAGTGACATCAGAGAGAGCGAGGGGAAAGTTAACAAGTTGCTGAAGGAGTGTGTAGTTTTTTTGACAGTTTATTTTCACTGGGTACACAATGAGGATAGGAGTGAGCCGTGAGGGGTGGCCGCGCATGTGTCATTTCAGTGAGCCATTCTAAACACTTTAAATACTAATATTTACATAACACGTCGGATAAAAGGCACTTTTTTTTTGCGGAACTCTGCACACTTCTTCCAAGATCACTGCCGACTTTACAATTTCAGATAGAAAATTTAAAGTATCTAAACAGAAAGTGAAATATGGTAAACATCTGCACCAGCACATGTTAATATGATTGACATTTCTCCTGCTCTTATTCTCTGTCTGCAACAGATGCATACTTTCCCCCTCACTGTCTCTAATTAGACATGGATGAATTCCATTTGTCTTCTTGTTGCTGCTTGCTCTCCATCGCACACATGCACACACTCACTCACACGAGGCACATTGCATGCTATTTCTGGGATGTGGTGTCTTGACATCCAGATTTACAACTCCAAATGGTGCAGATGTGAGGAACGTCATAGTGGATCATAATTTTTAATTAGATTTCATCATCCAAAAAGATTTTTCCATAATAAATTAATGGCATTGCTGCTGCTCAGTAGTCATCTTTTAAGAGGCTTAGATGCACTATGCTTTGCTGCGCCGGCTATAAGTGGTCCACGCTATTTCCTTTAGATTTTACCACATAATTTCCTTAGGGATTGATAAAGTATTCTGATTCTGATTTGGACTAAATACTGTAAAAAAAATTATTTATAGAGATTTTATTGTCTTATAATCACCAGGACGACTATCCACTTTGTGTGCATGTGGCTGACAATGATAAAGCAATGCCGCAATCTTAAACTTTCCTTAGATTTGCAGAGTTCTTCATCAAAGCTGGACTGTGAGAAATTAAGACATAGGTGAGATGTCAGTAATGTGGTACTATATTCATATTAGGAAAATAAGAATACATTTAGTGGTTGACAAAAGTTCAACTTTAACTCAAGCCTGTTTTTCAGGCTTGTTTTGTTGTGTGTTCTCTCTTCAAATATAATCTTCCGTCTTCTTAATGCCATTATGCACCGGACGCATAAAATTTGTATGAATATGTCATGCACTAAAAATATTTTTCCGGCTCAGCTATTCTTAATGTAGCCATTTGCTTAATTTGTGGCATTTATTTTTTTTCAGATACCAATTTCCTATTTTTGCCATGTGAATAAACAATTTGGACCAATCCAACCACTGCATTTGGTAACAAGTACGATCGTAATTCAAAATGTGCGCCGATACTGAATATAAAATGATATGGAAATAGTAAATGAATTGTATTTTATCTCACACTATCTGAAATTATGCGTACACCTCTTCAGATGTGGTCCTAATTCTGCCAACAACTGATCGTGATACAGCTTCGACTCCTGGATTAAGCATGAAATTCTTCCTTCTTGCGAGAATTGGATGAACTCAGATTCTCAAATTCTTCCTTTTGTTGTTTAGAAACATCAGGACCAGCTCATTGTCATCTGATGTCTACTTTTATCAGTTTTTTTTTACAGTGTTTACATTTTTTTGAGCTAATTTTTTCACAAAAATGCAACATATTTGGCACGTGTAGAAACATTACACAAGTTCACATCGTAGAAAAATTCTGAATATCTGTACTTTTTTCTACGATGTGTAAAGGCCTTTTCTCTGTTATCACAGGTCAATCCTGTTCACTTCACTTCCTTTCCATGTGTCACTGTGTTTGTTTTCCCTGCACTTGACCTCGCTAACTGTCTTTCTGTCAGTCGCTCACACACATGCAGACACACAAACGGCTGAGTGATGTTAATGATTATGGTCTGTGGTGTTAGATTAATTCCCTTGGCTTTCTTTAAAAATTAATGATTTCCTTCTGATGGAGTGATGTTTGGCTTTATTTTAGCTCACCTTTAACTATTCATAACTGTGTTATGTAATGGTAATGCATCAGCACAGAAGGAAGTATAGATAAGAGCCTCGCAGACTCAGACCTAAGAAGGTAATGCAGAGCATGAAATCCATCCACTCTGGGTTTTAATTACGCACATTCTTTACTCTGAAAAATGACGTGTGCTCCACCGAGCATGTAATGGAGCTGCGATAATATTCTAATGTGCAAATTACAAGGGTGGTTTTGACACAAGGACATTTTTGATTAATACGACAATTGAGAGACTGAGAACTTTATGCTTTTAGCCACAGCCTAAAAAGAGTCTTTGAAGCAGGTTTACAAAAACAAAAAAACCCAATCACTAAAATCGAATTTCCATTAAGTTTATATCCTGCTTTTTAAACATTACGTCTGGATACATTTTCTCATGAATAATTTTGGCTAGAAACTGTGAGAGGCAGCTGTGCATCTGTGCAGTGTAATTGACAAGTGTTTAAAATAGCTATTTGTGAAGCCTATTATGTATTAGCACATGATATGATTAGATAAGGCCTGATGAATAGCTTACATGCCACTCTTCAGGTCTGATGCAGACGCATGGTCATAGTAACGGACCAGGTTGGTGTGTGCGTCCTATTAGGTGTGAAAGTCATGGCCCTTAACATCCTGCTCTTTTGATAGGTTTTGATTCGGGGCTTTGATTTGCAACAGATCAACTTCTAAAAATAGCACGTAGTGGAAAAGAGAGAGAGGGTGAGGAATGAGGGACTCTTGCTGCTTCGATCTCCAGAGTTTCACCGCATTTGATCTTTTCCTAACCAGCGCTCCCTCCGTGATTTTTAACACATCACATTTTTACATTTCCTGCTGTCACTCTCACACCTCTGTCTCTCCCTGATTCCATCTGTCTTTCTTTTGCATCGTCTCCCTCCTTCACCGGATCCCCCCCACCCCCTCTCTTCTCTCAACCCCTCCCACCCCCTCTTCCCTCTCTTCCCTGTCTTTCGCACACACGTTGGCGCGCACGTTATCACCGAGCTGGGGTAGAAGCTGGGACCGCTGCAGAAAGAGCAGAGACAAGAAACACAACTAGAAGGAGAAAAAAGGCACTATCACAATATCTGAATAACAGACAGGAGAAAAAAAAGACATATGGTCACAGTGGATTAGCAGCCTGCATCTAGTATTTGCACTGCACATGTGCTGTGTGTATGTGTGGATGAACTGTGCTCTTCTTCGGAGTACTCTAGGACACACAACAACAATATTAACACTCATTGAAACAAGCAAGCACACTGCGTGTCCCGATGCCGGTGTCTAAGGTAATGTATGTCATGTTTATGTAATACTGCTGCAGAGGTCACACTCTTTTTGCTCTCTATATTGTGTCTGCATGCTTGTTAAATATGGTCCTAATGCCTGAGTGTGTGTGATTTGACTGCGGGAGTGTGTTTAGTTTTGTAAATACCATGTTAGGTGAAAGCAGGGACTTTGATAAACATTTTATTTAGACAGTAGTTGTTTCTCGTGAAATCCCCCTTTTGTTTTTCTTTCTCCCCCCTCTGTTTTTTTTTACTGCGAGAATGAAAAATGAACTTATTTGCTAAGTACCGTATTCAAATTTTGGCCTTTATAAAGTTTTTGATGCCACGTTCACAATGGAAAAGCAGAGTCCTGAGATGAGTGTGTGGGTGAAACCTGACAAATGGCTCAGGTGTGATTACCTCTTTTGTTTACCGAGTGGAAAACACTTGACCTTCTTCTCACCTTCCGCGCATGAAATCGATGAAATTTGCTGGGACTGGAGAAACTTTAAACTGCTTTTTATTTATTTTTATTGTGATCTGTTGGAGTTCTTTTTCTCACATTAACCACTGTTGAACTATTACCTCAGCATATGAAGCCAAGCATCTTGGACTTTTGTTGGTGATGGATAAGTATTGACTCAAGCATTTATGTGGAGAGAGACAGCAGGTGTGTCTCTTACCTTTCAATGTCAAATGTTCCTTGCCACTAAGGTGACAAAAGAAGAAAAAAACACAACCTTTCTCCTGGGTAGTGCTGAGAGGCTCTTGTGATAACAGTGACAGAAGAAGAGAGAAAAGAGAGAGGGAAGGAATGTGTGAACTGGTGAGAGGGGCAAAGAGAGTGTCATGTGGATCCGTTATGTCTCATTATTAAAGGTTCCTTTAACACTTCTCATATTTGCCATTCAGTTTTAAAGCTTTTATCAGAGGCACCTACCACTGTTCTCACATTGTATTACGGTTGTTGTGTTACTCATTATACAACCTCAGTATTAAAATTTGTCAAACAGCCAAAGTTGTCTTTAAATGGTGGGTCAGATTTGTTCAGTCTGTTTTAAAAAAATATTTTTAATTTTTTGTTTTTTTAAATATAACATTAAGTTTAGTTTTTGAACTTTAGCATAATTGATATAACTAGTTTGTTTCTTATTATTAGCTAGTTAAGTCATACAGCGATTCTTTGTGTACTATTCCAGATTTACCACAGTTTCATTTTATTGTCTTATTTGCAACATAAGCGTGGCTTAGGTGAAAGTAGACTAACATTCTGTTTTAGCTCTCTTACAAAGCTTGTACAGTAAAATCCCTCCTAACCTCAAGCTCACTGAGGCTTTGTTTCAGTAGAAAAAAAAAAGTGCATTCATGTCATCAAGTCTAGGATGTTGAGGCAAGCTGTGACTCAGTGCGTTTATGGAGTGCAAACACATCTATAAATAGCCATACGGCACATATCTACAGTGACCTTGACAAGAAGTGTAGAAAATGATGTCAATATAATTGCTGATTGATCAAGTCAGGTTGCACATCATCATACATGCGTTGTGGAAGTACAACGGACACTGTGTTAAATCTGTAGGTAGGTGAGGTCTTCACATGTGTATAAGGTCTTAATCCTGATCTGAGCATGTGTCAGACATGCTCAGATCACCAAAGGTAGACGTCTCAGCGAGTGCAGGTTTATTTTTAAGTTATGTTATCTGAATTGGTGACACAAATATGAGGTCACAGAAGAGTGTGAATCATCTGTGGAGTCAGAGTAAGCATAAGCATTAGTATGTGTATGACCCTAATAGTATGCGAATATTATTTCCAGGGGTATGCCACAGTATGTTAGTACATAGTACTGTACATAGCAGCTGAGAACCCCTCAATTTATCTGTTTAAATATAAAGTAGAAGGTTATTTATTTATTGTTTCTAATAATGTATCTGTGTGTTTATGTGTTCTTTGCCTATATTTATAATTAGCAATATGAATCCAAACAGAAATAAATTAAATGTGCTCTTTGTTTGGCTGTCAGCAATACACCTGTGAAGTTATAAGTGAGTTGGAAGAAAGTTGACTGAAATAGGAAAAGAAAACAGTCAGCACACATAAACATACAGAAATCCCTCCATTTATTAGAGCGATATTATGTAGTACTTACAGGTCCTGCTATCCCGTGCACATGTTGTAAATATTATCTGTTTAGTGTCCAAAGAAATGCCAGATTTAGGCTTTAAAAGTCAAATTTAGCTGCTATTTCTGCTATCGTACAATGTTATAGATATTGTAGCACCATCTGTCCCTCTGAGATAGGAAGCTTTTCCAAAATGACATCTTTCCCATTTCATGTATGGTTGCTCTGTGACTTTGTGGCCACATCCGTGTGTGTAAGATAGATGGATATGTTTTCTGACTGCTTGTGTGTGTTTACAGTGGTTATGTGTCCATTGCGTCCTTTGTGCATCCCGTGGGACCTGGCTGTAATGGCTTCACCAAGAAATGGAGTTTGGGCGGGGGTGTGGTGGAGCCACAAATGGACACAATATGTACACTCATGTCTGTCACACACATGTCCAATTATGGAGGACAGTAGAGATGAGTTAGTGTGATTGTCGGACATACACACCACGTGTTTCTGTCTGAGCTCACACTGCTCATTTGTCTCTTCTCATTATCGCTGTCTCCTCCCTCTCCTTCATTCCCTCTCCCCCGTTTCCTTCTCACTTGTTTGTGCAGCTCGGGAGTCTACCTTCTTAGCCTCTTGGGCATTCTCTCTTCTCTCTCTCTCTCTCTCTTGCGCACTCTCTCTCTCTCTTCTTCCGTATCTCTGCACAGTTCAGTTGGCCTAGCCCACACTGACAGCATCACACACACCAGCCCAGCTAGCCAGCCACAAACACTCACACACCAGCTTGACAGAGGAAGTAGGCCACTTTAATGGGGATGTGTGGAGTGCCTACATCTGCCTTTAGTGGATTATAACCTGGAACTGCTTCCTCTTGCCAGGTAGGGTTTATATCTAGCACTGTTACTTTATTTTCCATATGAGGAGTACATCTTTTCTGAGCAATCAGCAGAGTGGTTTCATGCAAATGGATTTTATGGGTCTTTTCTTTTGCTCCAGAGGGACAAAAAGAGATTTGAGAGTATTCGTGCAGTGTTTGAAAAGCTGAAATGTTAGCACTGCTGGGAGGCGTTTGGTCATATAAAAGAAACTAGACGAAAAGATGTGAGGAAAGATAGTAAAAGTAATAAAGGCCTATTTATCACATCGGGCATCTTTATGACAGGCACATATGAAGAGAGTTTGCCACTGCTGTGTGCTGTTTTGATTCACTTAACTTTTACCTCCACCTTTGATTTGCTGAGGTTTTCGTTTTCTTTCCCTGCTTCATTCTTTGTTTTAATGCTTATGCGTTATTTGTCCCTACTGTCACTGCATCCATTTATCCTCCTTTCCTTTGGCAGCTTTAATAGCTCCCTTAAATATTATTGTCTCTGAAATATCATCTCATCCTAAATAAGCAAGAGTTGTGGGCTCTGTTTTACGAGTAACACCGTGTTTACATCCCCTATTTGGTGCTTTTATGTGAGTGCTTTTGGCTTCGGTTATGTGCTAGTGACTTATTTTAACCTCTCACATGGCTGGGGAGTGGAAGGGTGAGAAACAGAGGGATACAGAGAAAAGAAGGCTCAGAAGATGGCCATTAAGAAGACATACTCTAAACCATGTTAGAGCAAAGCTGAAAGTGATAGCAACAAGAGGAGAGAGAGCAAACCGAGGGACCACAGGGGAAAACAACAGGAAGCACACTGGGGAAAATTGCTTTTCTCTTTCCCTCATTAGGAGAATTGAGGGGTTATACTCTTCTTAGAGGAAAAAAAAAGACAGAGAGAGTATTAGATGGCGGGTGTGTGGTTTTGTTGGTGCCTGTTGATAAACAGGGAGATGATTGATTTCATTACAGTGGTGTAAAGGCTTTGAATCTAAAAGTTTTAAGCACCAGGAGAAGAAAATCTCTCCACCAGTCCTCAATTTCTCCTTTGTCTTTGATCAATAGTAGACAGTGTTAGTATTGCATCCCTCCACTGCGTACACATGCAGACACACACAGACACACAAACGATGAATGTGATTTATCAGCTGGTCTTACACTCCCAGCTTGAACAAATGAGATGGTTGTTATAACCTGGGAACATGCATTGCAACAATTTGTCACACAGGCGAGCAGGGAAACTGAAAGACAAACCCCAAATTTATGCACACATGCGTGTAAATCCTTCACACAACCATATACACCTACGGTCACACCCAGGGGGCAAATATAGAGTGGAACTAGGTTAAGTGAATATGAAATCTGAACAAACAATCTCACTTGTGCTGACCTTTATTTAACTAGATTTAAGCCTGGATCCTTTGATACTGATAAAAATTGATACATAATTGTGGATGAGCTTTTCTAAAGGAATGCTAGCTTAATTTAAATGTAACTTTCACCAAAACCGTGCCTTTTTTCGCACTTAGGTCTGGTCATATTTAATGATTTACTCTTTGGGCACTTGCTTTTTGTCCCCAAACGGGAGGCAGCGCCACACAATGTGACTGTTTAAACCAATTTATGTCCTTACAGCATGAGTAATTGTGCACACACACACACACACACATGTCTGGTTTGCTATCCTCGTGGGGACATCCCATTGACATAATGCTTTCCCTAGCCCCTTACCCTAACCCTAACCATTAAAAATGAATGCCTAACCCTAACCCTTACCCTAAACCTAACCATAACCTAATTGTAACCCTGACAGTAAAACCGCATTTTGAGTGTGAAAATTGCTTTCAACCCCGAGGGGACCTGGATTTTGGTCCCCACGGTGCAGAAAGTCCCCACCAGGATAGTAAAAGTCAGATTTTGGTCCCCACCAGGATAGTACGAACCCGTACACACACACACACACACACACACACACACACACACACACACACACACACACACACACACACATAAACATCTTTGTCCTTTCTTTCTGCCGAGGCCCTTTCCAGTCTTTCTCACTGGTCACATTGTCTTCAGCTGCCTGGCGTCATGGGGCAAGTTATGTCAATGGCATTTTCTCTCTGAACTCTTGGATTCTAACAATAATGTCTTTACAAAAAATTTAAAAAACCTCACATTTCTGCCCACTGGCCGGTTTGTGTGATTCTTCTAAAGGTTGTGCAGGAGCGGCTATGTGCCGTGCTATTTTTAAATTAACTCGATTGGAGGGTAATAGGGCTGAGTTTTGTTATCCGCTTCCAAGTTGGTGAAATACTGTATTCATTCAGTTTTCACACCCAAGAAATTATCCCTCCTCAGAGGTTTTGTTCATGTTCTCTGCTGACACTGTTTTGCTTTTTCTTGATATCACAGGCACCGTCACAGTAAATAGAAGGAGACTAACAATGTATAAGAAATAAATAAAACAAAAATAAAACAAAACAAATGTGGAAGTCACAGAAATAATGCAAACTGTAATATTTCTAGAAGAAACAAGTTCTTTGTTTGAATATTTAAACCACACGTCAGCCACAGTGTACTGCTGATTTCATATTCTGGGACCTGTAGCATTGGACTCAAAGACTGTATTTTAAAGATAGATGTAGATTCTGGATCTGGCAAATCAAGGCAATGCAGTAGTGTCTTAACCATTTACAAGAAACACTTTAAAATTTTATTTATTTTCCTTTTTTTTTCAAAGTTAGTTAAATTATTGTATAAATTTCCATGGGATTAGGGTTGGGGTTAAGGTTGGGGTTTGGTGTTACAGAGGATTTATGGTTTATCAAGAAATCTACGCTGTAGCTACGTCGTAGCTACAAAATTCCCTGAAAAATAACCTGATCTGCATGTTCTGTTTATTAATGTTGATTCCTCGTGTGCGTTTCTTGCTACTTTTTGAATTTCTCAGTCATTTGCTTCTTCTATTAAATCTTTGTTTTCAGAAATCATAACGACAAAATACTAAAGACAAAGCTTCACACAACACTAGATGATATTATAGTGGGTATCCATCATTTATATACAGTCTGTGATTACTCAGGTTCACCCCAAAGTAACACAGGATGCATTGTGAACATGCACAAATATGCACAAATTATGAATTTGGTGAATGATGATGTAAAATCAGTAAAATCATGACAGTGTTGTTTTTACATTAACTCTGCAACTGCAAATAATGCATGAAAGCAGTGGCAAAATATGTGCTGAATGCCTTCAGCAGATGTTTCAGCAGAGCAGTCATTTAAAAAATAATGAGTTGAAACCTTTGCCATATGTTATTTCACTGTAACAATAAGTTCTGGTGAAGTGCTAAAATATTTAAAGCACTTCCATCTCTACTAATGACTAAATATCATTTCTAAAACATAAACATGCCCACAAGCTACATCTCCAAGGTTGAACTGGCTGTCAAGTAATCCTGTGAGATCGCTTTTATTATGCAATCCTCCTTCATGTGTTGTTAATGTGCACAATATTTCTGCAGCCTTGCAGAAATATAGAAATAAAAATTCTGAACAACATTTTATTGATGGTTGCAGGCAGCAGTAGCAGCACTATAGTTGTGATAGTAGGTAGCCGGGTAGCCTTGTAACACTTTAGGAACTGCCCAATAATGTCACTTAATAAATGTGTTCCACCTGGGATGTTCTACCTACTAGCATCTCTTCCTTCATAGCCTGGTTACACTCGATGGTGTGTTTTTGCCTCAAGTGGTGAAACACGTTTGTTGCTTCTACCTTTAGTAAGAACAGTTTTTTTGTATATTTAATGTGTAGTAGTAGTAGTATTGTGTTTTGTTGGAGGTTGTATGGCACATCTGTAGTTGTCATGGACAAATAGCATGTTTCATATTACTGAGGGGCAGAAGCATGAGTTAAAAACCTAAATGCAGACCTACAGTGATAGAGTTAGTAGGATGCACTTTTACACTCTCTGTGCTCTGCTCACCTCTTTGATCTACAGACACTTTTCAGTCGTTCTCTTTAAAGGGCGGTCTATATATGAATCTGTCGGTATCAGCATTCATAATCGCTGATAAATGAAAATTAAGAAAGCAGCGAAGAGACAGAAGAAACACTCTTCAGCTATGTTGTGAGGGTTGATGCCGCATAATTCGTCCACCACATGCCACTCTGCAGTTTTCCTGTTAGCAACAGGTGTTTGGAAAGCCACAAACAGCAACAACCGGATGACTCAAGTAGAGTCGAGCAGAGTTAATCCACAACTTGTTGTGACAATAAAATAATATTTCATATTTTTTTAACCTTATAAAATGTTAGAGAAATCTGTTAGGTTTCGTGTGTCTGAAAAAAATTGGATGTTTAATCACTGACATATTGGTACTGGTCCAAAAAAATCCTATATTGATTGGGCTCTGGTTCTCTTGCTCCTTTGCTCCATGTTCCCTTGTGTATGTTCTCTGTTTTCTGTCCCCTTTTTGGCCTGACTACAGCAGAGGGTTCTGACAGATAAACGACTATTACTGTCTCATCTGTCTTCTCTCAGTGAAATCGAGGGCAAAAGAGGGCAGAGCATTGTGGTGCATGTAACGAGGCCATTCAGAGATTGATCATCTATATGGTTAGGTCCCTTCAGTGAGGTATTCATATTACACAATACAATAACGGCTCTTAAATCTTTCGACCGCAGCTTATTCTGGACAATACACGTCAAAGCTTGCTTAATATACGTCAGGTTGGCGCAGACATGGACGCTTTTCCACACAAACATCCGATCAGCAGCAAACATAAGGACTTCTCTTATATAGCTATCCAAGTGTATGTAGAATGAGCTTCTCACACATAGAAACAGAGACATGTCTCTTGTAAGGTATGAGCTGTGATGGCATACATAGAAAAGACACTGAAAAAACAGTCTTAATAGTTAATGTACATATATAAGTCTTGTAAAAGTCTCGACTCATGCTATGATTTACTTGTGTTTTTATGTAACAACCTGTGACGTGGTTTGAGCAAATGTTTTCACTTCAGGCAAGTAAACAATTTGGGCTGTGTGTGTGTGTATACGACTAAATTTAGTGGAAAGTAATGTGGTTTATAAGTACGGTAGAAAAACAAGTTTGCTATCACTCTTGAGAGGGAGAGAGCAAGCTTTAATGGCAGCATCACATCCCCGAGGAGGTTTGCAATCGCCCCATACGGAAAAAAATTGGAAAAAACTACAGTAGAGGCTACAGAAAGAGGACTTAGTAGCATTCTGGAGACCAAGTAGAGGCTCACAAGCTCAGTTTTTCAGTTGTGGAATTTTATATTCAGTAAACAAAGTGTCAGTCTGTTATCTGTTGAGACAAACAAACTAAAAAGGGAGACTAAATAGGACTGGACATATGGGACGTCTTACACAAGGAAGAGTGCTTAATGCTTGACACATAAGAAAAAGATGATCTGAGAGAGGAAGATGGTAACACACAGCTTTTAGGTGAATATAGTTAAATAAAGGTGCAGCACAAATGGGCAGGAATATAAAGATTCTCAATAAGAGGCAAGGCTGTGTTCAAAATAAAACAGGAAATACCAAAAATGCAAGTCAAACAAATGTTAATTTAAGAGCTGTGGTTGGTTCTCACACAAACACAAGTGTGTTTACAAGTGGGGAGCATTTGGTTTGTATCTGTGGACAAAGGTAAGACCTGGGGATGCCCTTTGTGTGAGGTTTAACCTTTCAGATGAACTCCTTGCTCAAGAGTATTTGTCAATTTCCCTTTAACGAGTGATGCAATGAGACCACGATTATGCTTATGAATTCCCGATTAAGAAAGTAGTCATGAGTTACAAAACTGTAATTCAAAAACAAGTCATTATCGTTATCAGTGGGGACAAAGGTGGCGCTGAGACACAAGCTTGTGCCTGAGTAGTTGTCTCAACGTGATCACCATGCAGATTTAATAAAGAGTTGGACGAGGATGATGCTTCGAGTCAGTTTGGAATAAGGTTAACTTTGTTGTTATTCTCTGTTATCACCGTGTTCATTTGATGTGTTCCCTCGGGGCTATAAACAGGATGTCTTCTCTTGACTCCTCAGACCTTACACATCCTTTGAAGAAATCAATATCAGATAAGCCAGTGAATAAAGGAGACTTTTGAATAGAGATAAATAGCATCATGCAGGCTTGTTGGGTGGGCTTGCATCACTTAGACAGCCATCCAAATTGCTGTTATAGTGATCCAGCAGTATGTATGAATAAGTTAACAGAGATGGAGGGAGTGGCAAAGAGGAAGGCAAGAGAGGAGAAGTCACGTTCTGTTATTTGATGGTACAAAACATGTCCAACAGCAGTGCTAATTGAGATTAGCTGGATTTATTGAGGCTGCAGTTGGATTTGGCAAGTGTGATGTTGGACACATTAGACCATTAGCCACCAGTATCACACTAAGTGGAGTGAAGTGATGCTCTTTAATGTAATGGCTTACTTAGAAATAAACAGGACTCAGGAAATTAAAGGAAAGGGGGAAAAGGAAGGAAAGCGATGAAGATGAAAGATGGCACTTTGTAATTGATAAACGGGAGGGGTTTGGGGAAGCTTTTGGAAAATGCACAGCACAGCTGCTCGACTGGGATAGGTCTCCTGTTGCTATGGTAACTGTAGGACAGAGGTCACATAATTGTTTGCGGGTGACCGTTCATGATTGCGTGCAGTTTTCTGTAGTATCTGTATGAGAACATAATGACCTTGAGACATGCAGACCATCAGCACAGGAATATTTACTCTGATCATATTTGCCATCATGGAAATGTGAATATAGAACCCCGGCGGTATTCACTGCTCTCACCTGGTTCATACTGTCCCACCTGGTCTGGAGCGTTAGACTTGGCTGATAGTGTGGCTCACCGATAGAGTTTTGTAAAGCACAACATTTAGATCATCATTGGACAGTTTGGTGGAACATATAATCAGTGTACTGATATTATTGTGGCACAATATGTAAAGGTGGGAAAATTTGGCAGAATTGGTAGCTGTAGGCTTTTCCAAATTTCAGCAAAACATGAAAATTTTCATCAAAAAATTACAAGTGTGGGAATGTTGTATGTCTGGATCAACATGGTAAAAAAGTAAGAGACAATAATGTAAAGGTTTCAGTTAAGCATATCTTTGGTAGCATTTCTTCATTCAGAGGGAGTTACCTTTATTTACTCAGGTAAAGTAGAGTCTCTGAAATTGTTGTGTCTTCACTGTTGCGTAGATCAGTCCAAATACCGTTTTTTAGTTATAGTTTTCAACTGCTTGGTTTTACAGTTAAGGATAATCTAGCCTTATCCCAAATTTCTTTTAGTTTGAATTTGATGATTGATTAATATCTTTTTCTTCTCTTAATCTGAAAAGTATGGGCTATTTCCCAAATTAAAATGGATTCTTAGAAAATGGGAGTATAAACTTTATAAATTATATTACATTATAAATGTCATCATCTGCTGGTCCATTCCCTCCTCTTTGCTTAAAGTCCACGTAGAGTCCTTAAGCCTGTTCTTAAATTCAGTTGGCTGCTCTGGAGGCTGTAATGTTCACTCCAACTGCAGTCTTCGAGAGCTACTGTCCTGCAACTTATAGATGCATCCCTACTCCAACGCAGCTGAATCAAATGGTTGAATTACGTCTTCAGCAAGTTTGGCAAAGGCCTGGTAACAAGCCATTCATTTGATTGAGGTGTGTTGGAACAAGGATGCATCTAAAAGCTGCAGGACAGTAGCTCCCGAGGACTGGAGTTGGAGACCCCTGCTCTAGAGAAACCCAAACTCTGTGCTTGAGTTTGATGTTTAATTCTGTGGAGGAGGTGTAAACCAATTGAAAAATTTTATACGGTCATGTGCATGATTGGTGGAACAAATATGTGAAAAATTAGAGATGGTGATATGCTGTTTTTCATTTGCCTGGACATTTAGCCATTAGCACGGTTGTGGTCATCACGCTGAACAGTTTAAACAACGTTTGTCTTTTCTGTCAGCGGAAAAAAGCGACGAGCAAGTACAGTTAGCTCTAATGGGAATGCCATTCAATTTGAAGTTATCTGGTCAAATGACAAATTAGAAAATAAATTGAAATTTCGTTTTAATAATAATAGAGATATAAACCTGTTGATGTCTGCTTCAAAGTGTGTTCAGATCCATTCATCAGCTGTTGGGACTGTCAATTATTTATTTATTTATTTATTTTTATTAAATTTTTACATTGTTAGTTTTAGACACAGGAAAGAATTGTATAAAACATGTAAAATTACTTTTTTTTTTATTCATTAATGAATGAAAACACCTGCTGGCTTTGTCTGGTTATCAAAGCATTAAATCATATCTTTTCTAAGTTCAGATTTTTGCTGTTTACAAATTCAGATCAGTATTGCTATTGGCAACTCATTTGAATATGCCATTTCTCTTCAGAATGAATCGTTTCTTTGAAGGGCCATACACATGGCACCAGTGAGATTTATGAGATCCAGTTCAATTCAATTCAGGCTTATTTATATAGCAACAAATCATAACAGTCGCCTCAAGGACCCTTATACTGTAAGGTAAAGAACCTGCAGACCCTACCTGGGAGAAGACGCCAACAATCACAGCAGGAACTTTGCAGTGATGGGAAGGAAAAACCACTTCCTTTTAACACGAAGACACCACCAGCAGAACCAGGCACAGGGAGGGGCAGCCAAATGCTGCTGCTGCTGCTGCTGGGAGATGAGGGGAGTGACCGTAGGGAAACAGGACAAAACACAGACTTATGCCTGATTTAGATTCCAGTGGGGAACCTTTGTACGTAACCTACGTAAGTAGTTGATGTCATTGCCCACATTTGTGCTTATGTGTTAATTACTGTGACGTCGTGCCAGATGATTTAAAAAAAAAAAAAACTGCCGGGACCTTTTTATTCGTCCTGGCTCCTTGCTTTTTCTTATCATCAGTTTTTTTCCTGATATATGTTTGCCTCAGGTTTTTTTCTCTACTTTGTACATTCACTCACATCCATTTCGGGAGTTTCAGCAAATTCCCTCCAGGAATCTGCTGACATTTGTGAGTCCTTATATTGACGCTGTGATTATTGTTCTTTATACTGAGGCAATGATTGTTATCATCTCATGGAGTGCTGCAGGATGTTATAGGATGTAATGAACAGGCCAATCACAGTAGATGTGGGCTGATTCTCCCCAACGTATAGTTACATTTTTCGGGAGGTGCATGTCAGGTGACGTCATAAGATACAGCATACATTTTCCACTGAAGCATAAATTGGGCATAAGGGAGAGAAAAGAAACACATGGGGATTGAGAAGAGGTGTGTGGAAATAAAATACTCAGTGCATCACAGTGCATCACATGAAGTCCTGCAGCAGTCTGAGCCTATCGCAACATAACCAAGGGATGGTACAGGGTCATGTGATTTAGCCTTAACTATAAGCTTCATACAAAGATAAGATGTAAGATTCAGACTCCTCTCCTCTCCTCTCCTCTCCTCTCCTCTCCTCAGCCCTTTTCCACTCACTTATCTCTTTTCTGTGCTGTTGCCATTCACTGACTCCCCTCCTCCTTTCCTCCTTCTGTTTCTGTTATCCACTTTGTCTCCTCCATCTATTCACTCTCCCACCCTGCATCTCACTCTCTCTGCCTTTTAGGGCTGGTTTTGTTTCCTTCCTTAATGAGGCAATGGTGGAGATTATATTCTGTTGAATCATTGATGACTGTGAAACACATTTGGAACACGTGTACATGCGCTATATGCACACACCGCACACAGACGCAAGCACAGACACAAAGGGCTTGCACGCCGCAGATGTCTCATGGCCCATTAGCCTGCGTGTTTCATTCATCTTTTAAGGCAGATTCAGGGAACAGACAATGTTAAAAAGTCTGCAGTGAGGTCGATGTCATATTTGGAAGGTATCTTGAAATTTATTGATATGTTTGTTCTTGGTCTTCGGCTTAAGACACGAGGACATGTTGCTTAAAAGGGGTTAATGCAAAGCTCCTTGATTTTTGTGCGTGTATGTGTGTGCTCGCTGTGGAGAATGTGAGAAGGAACAAGTGTATCTGACAGGACAGGTGGCTCCATTGTGTCTCTAGCCATATCTTCAATGGCCAGGGGTTTGTGTGCATAAGACAGAGAGAGATGGGGTAGGCAAGGTGCAAAAATAGACTGCATATAAATCTCAGGTCTAAATATGTGAAGAAACACAGAAGAAAAAAAATGTATATATATCCCCAAACATCTTAGATTCCTTTGAAATCATCATATTTATCCTGTGACAAGCCTTGTAACATGATTAAAAGTCATCAATTACTGTCAGTGACTCACTGCTATGACTTGCACAACATGAAGAATAAATGAACAGAGGCAAAGTAAGGAGAAGAAAGGATAAAGTGATAAGCTTTACTTCCAGTTTCCTCTTTGGCTTTTATCAAAGTGCATTTCATTCTAAAAATACCTCCTATATACCCTCTATCTCACCAGAGTTTATATTGGAGGTAATGGGGTCTTGATTTTATCTCTAGGCTACAGTGGACCATTTAGAAATGGAAGGTAAAGAAGTCAAAATGTATAAAGAGTAACATTAATTGTTGTATGTTCAAAAAAAGTACAGTGTCTTTCAGTTTTAAGGTTTTACATATCAGGGCATAAATCATCTTTAGTAGGTCTAAACTTGGGTGTATACAACCTTCAGGGAACTACAAAACATGATTTATTATACAGTGTTATTATTTATTCAGCAGACACGAAGCCAAAATGCAGAAGCCATGTGTGAGAAATTAAATAAGTCCTGTGATTCAGTATGTTTAGAATCGCCTTTAGCACCAGTAACTTGAAGTAATTGTTTTCATGTAATTTCATGATTCTTTCACATTGTTCTGAAAGGATTTTGGCCCGCCCTTCTTTACAGTGTCGCTTCAGTTCATTGAATGTTTCCAGGTATTCATTTACATACAGCTCTCTTAGCTCTCTTCAGTCCTACCACAACATTTCAATAAGGTTGAGGTCTGGATTTTGATTGGATCATTGATTCTTTTCCTTTTCATTCATTCTTTTTCGGCTAGTGTGCTCTGGATCATTGGCCTGTTGCATGACCCAATTTGGGCCTCATTGCTTCACACACATAAAACACTTTGGTATACAGAGGAGTTTATGGTCAACTCACTGACTGCAAGGTGCCCAGATCCTGTGGCTGCAAAACAAAGCCAAGTTTCATATCCAGGTGGTATGAGGTGTTGTCATTGATATGCTGTGTTGGAGGGCGCTAAACACTAACATCTTCACTTTGGTCTCATATGTGCAGAGGACATTGTTCCAGAAGTCTTGTAGCTTATTTGATGCATCTTTGCAAACCTAAGCTGTGTCACGACTTTCTTTTTTCAGAGGAAAGGTGCTTTCTCTTAGCAGCCGTTCCAAACAGGCGATACTTGTTCAGTCTTTTTCTAATCATGCTGTCATGGAGTTTGACATTTACCATGCTAACTGGGGGCTGTAGAGTCTGAGATGTAGCTCTTTTTTTTTCTTCAATTTCTCCGAGCAGTGTAATCTGACCTTGGGGTGAATTTCCTGAGACGTCTTGGGAATAATGGCTACTGTCTCGAATGATTTCTACTTATTATGAACTTCAAATTGCTTGGAAATGGTCGTATAACCCTTCCCAGATTGATGATTAGCAATAGTTCCTTCTCTATAAATCGTTGTGTTAATACACGCCTGAATGCTTCAAATAAGCAAAGTGCCAAAACATCAGCCTTTACTGAAGTGCTTGCAGTGCACTTGCTGATGATCAATTAATCAAGTGCATTTGATTAACAGCACCTGGCTGCTAATTACCCTGTTAATTCCCAAAGAAGCAGCTCTTTAATTTTCAAAACTGCTTTTGCATTTTTGTATTAGTTTTTGTTTCATATTCAGATTATTTTTTATTATGTCATGATATGTAAAACCCTAAAATTAAAAGAGGGGTTATTTTCTTTTTAAAATAATTGTAGAGGCCAGGCACGTCATCCACTAAGAAACAAAAAGCAATAATGGCTGATTTATGTACTTAGTATCCATACATTATCTTATCTTCTGCACAAGGGCAGCAGTGGAAGCCGTTAATATTAAAACATTTTGGGATTTTGTTTATGTTTGGTGCTGAATGAAAGAGCACCTTTTTCTGTAAATATGGGTCAAAAGTTTAGACAAAAATACAACCAGGCCAATTGTTTCCGCAGAAACTAATTTGAGCTGCGTAAGTACACAAACGTCTTGTGAAATATCATGAGAACTGCCTGAGAGGAGGCAATATTATCTCCAATTAGGGCACTGCATCTTGTGACTGCAGCTTATCATCATAGTTTAACTTGGCCAGTACAATGAGGCCCTTCACAAGACTTGATGGAGACTTAAACAAGTTAAAAGTGATTCTGTAGACTTGGAGATCTGGGATTTAACAGGTAGATTTTATTTTTGGTACTTTTTTTTGGACCACTGTCATTGTCCTATGGTAAATTATTCTATCTTGGGTCAAGGTCCCCTCTGTTTAAAGTCTTCTGGTTTCTGGAAGGTGTCTCTGAACCATATTTAGTGGTGAACACCTAACACATGTTAGGTGTTCCTGATAAGAAGAACAGAAAACAGAAAAAAATGCAGCATCACAACATCCCACTAAAAAGTTTCAACTTTGTAAATGTTTCCTATACTCAGACTGATATGTTTAGCATCACCGACTACTCTGTGACCTTTTTTTAAAATGCAAATTAAAATACTGCGGGCATGAATGATGTGGGCCGACTCAAAATGCATTTGTAATAAACCATCTACTGTGGGCTGGGAGAGGTTAAAGCAGCATTTAAAACTAGCAGATTTTGGAAGGATGTTAAAAGGGATGGATTGCCAAGTGCATGGGAGGAGGACAAGCATTGTGCTGTTACACACACATTCACATTAGTGTGTGACAGGGTTATTATGTTAGGCCTTGGGAAATGGGTGAGGGCAGTGGTCATGTGAACTACAGCTATACTTTCAAATGTTTTGAAACATTGCAGGGGAGATAGATGGATGAAAAGATGGGTGACTGTTTGTTTTTTTAATGTAGGAGTAATCTCATTAGTTTCTGCAAGAGGTTTGGTTTGTTTTCTATTCCACTGCCTTGAGGGCACAGTACCAGTTTAATTTGACTGAATCACTGCAGCAAGCTCGAGTGTAGTGCAGCAGCCAGCAGCACTAGTGAACTGAATAGTAGTATATCACAATATGAACTCACTTGCACTAATATCACAGTATAGTGTCTGGCATTTTATCAACTGATGCAGTGTTGGGGACAAAAATTACCAGTGAAGTTGTTTTGTATGTCTCTTTTCATACCTTGGAAGCCCAAGTTGAAGATGAGTATCTGAAATTTCCTTTGCTTTATCTTGGTCCACGGTGTGCTCTCTCTCATGACATGGTTGTAAGCATTCCAGATGTGGGATGTGTTCCTCCGTCTCCTCCAGGTGGCGCAGCCAGGTCATGATAGTCTCTATGCAAGAATTTGCAGGAGCATTATTGCTTTAAATGGCACTGTGATCATCCCAAAAGACACTGTTTCGTCTTGTCTTTTCCTGCCAGTATAACTCAACATCATTATAAGAGTATTTCAAACCAAACTGAATGAAAGTGTTAAGTGGGTTTATCCAAACAGCCTGAGGCTGACTATTCATTCTCTGTGTCTTTCTTTTTGTCTTTTTCTCTCTTTCCAGATGTTGGAGCCTAAGGTGGATGCCCCTTCATGTGAACTGGGTGGAGTAGGAGGAGATCGAGGAGGTGTATGCCTCCATCTGCCGACACGTAGCTCAGAAGGGGAGGAAAGCAGCCTGTATCCCTCCAGTCCCTCTGAGCCCCCAACGCTGGGTAGTCCTCACCCCTCAGAGCCACTCACCCCTCTGGATGAGGTCTACATGCCCCTTAGAGGTCTGGTGGGATCTGACGAGGGACTTAAGGTACCTCCAACACCACCGCCTTCCACTGAGGGTGAGGATTCCAAGAGCATAGAGGGGCATGAGATGGAACTCTGGAAGGACAGGAAGGATGAGGAGAACAAGCAAGAGGAAGAGGAGGATGAAGAGGAAGAGGAGGCCGGCAGAAAGAGTGTCGGGAGCGAAGGCTGCGAGAAAGAAGATGACGGAGAGGAGGAAGGAGAGAGGAACGAGGAGGAGGTGAACTTAAACCTGGTGGTGTCAAACACAGACGAGGACAATGTCTCAGAGCCGCCTGACACCAACGCTCCCCCTTCCTCCTCCTCATCTTCGTTTGTTATCCCGGAGCTCCGCCTTGACCGCTCCTTTAGCGCCGATGCCCTTTCTTCACCCAACACTGACGAAGAAGAGTACGATGAAGACGAAGACGAGGAGTCTGAAGAAGAAGATGATGAAGACGACAGCGACGATGCCTACCTGCAACGCAGTGACAGCAAGCGCCGAAGCATGGTAGAGGGTGCCACGTGTGAGAAACATGGAGGAGGGGGGCTGAGTGTGCAAAATTCCCTCCGCAGGCGCACACACAGCGAGGGCAGCCTCCTGCAGGACCCCCGCACGCCTTGCTTCACTTCTGACAACGCCATCAACTGCCTAGAAACTGGAGGGGGATCCCACAAGGGTGGCTGGACACTCCCGTCACCTAAAACCTTGAAGAAAGAGCTGACCAAGAATGGAGGCTCCATGCATCAGCTGTGTATGCTATTTTCTGGGAGGAAGGTAAGCAACGTCACTGTGAAATACCAGTGAGGCACACAGAGAACAGGTCACGAATACAAGCAACAAGAAACACACACAAACAAGCACTGCAATATTGACCAGTGGTGTTTCAGCTACTCCTTCTGAATAGCCCACTTACTTTCCAGTGGTTTTAGTGAAAAGGGTGACATCAAGTGGTAAAGCAGAGCAAATGCACGCTCTACCTGGTGTTATAATTACATCAGCTTGTAATTAACACTTATAATTATTCACAGATTACTCACATTTACATACAAAACACTTTAATGCTGACTGTTAAACTTTCATAAATTTCAAATTACTGTCTCATTGGCTCTCTAATGTTGTTACGTAAAAATCTGTAAAAGATCCAAGAATACTGTGAAATTATAGCATTATCTATAATAGCAGTGTGTTTCCCACATCACATACCAATCTGTGTACGTTTTAAGAGTCAAGAATTGTAGAAAATTGTAAAGGTAACAAACAAAAATAGAATAGTGCAATAATGAAATCATTTTTGGGCTCCTATTTGAGAAGGATTTCTGCAGTTTGAGATTAAGTGCTGATAAATGTTGTTTCACTTGTCCAGCAGAGGGTAGCATGCATCATATTGTCTTGCCTTATGCAGCTCACACACAGTAACAGAAACAGTTGTGCCTTTTCTCACTTTGCTCATGCCAGTGTTGAGTAATGTTAACTGAGAAATTATTCTGTCTCATGTTTCTGTTCACTATGAAGTAATAGGTTTTTTATTTGTCCTTAGAATTATCACACTGATGGTGCACACGGACGATTAATCATCTGTGTCACTGTTTCTTCCAAAACTACTTATAGTGCTGGTCTGCACACCTGCACACATGTTTCAGCAGAAATAGTTTGGAAAAAATGAGAAAGAAAGAAAAGAAGGATCAGAAAAATGTATTAAATGTAAGGAAAAAAAGTCAGTGATAGCAGAACTCAATAGGCTCTACTATATATTAGTAACAGAGCTGATTAAGTGCTTGCTTTATCAAAAATACTTCTCCTCTTTATCTGCCTCTCCCTCCACAAGCCTGTCAGCACACTCGGCAGCCTTAAATGGCAAGGTGTGTACACTGCGCAGGGAAGGAATGCAGCAGACGGAGCTGCAGCCTATTGGTCTTGGCAGATTCAAGGGTAATTTTACTACCTCTTGGCGTCATGGATACAGTTCCTTTGAGGCTTTTGTTTCCATTATTTAAAATTACATGCCAAATCCACTCGTTAATAAATCTTGTGACATCTTCAGGCGCAGAGTGTGTGTGTGTGTGTCTGTGTTTTAGTTAAAGCTATCTCTATTTGGTTTGCAGTGTTATACTGTTACAGTAGGATGAAATCAGAACCACTTATCAGAACCATTTAGCCACACGGGGTGGGGACTTTAATTAATTTAGAATCATTGATTAACATTGACATTGTTTTTGGAGGTAAAACAAAGAAACACACAGAAACAATGTATACAATGTTGTCTGATCGTGTTTGTTTTAAACTTGCAGTGAAACTTTAGCTTCACTGATTACATTGTTTTATTACTATTTGAATAACTTACTCATGAATATTTGACGTGCCACATCAGTTATCATACACTATAAGATACTTTGCACACAACTCAGTGCGCTGCAGGTTGGTGTATGTGCATTAGAAAGTGTGACAGACGTGTCTGGTCTTTAACAAGCACCAGGCGTCCTCCTGTCTTTCTTTCCGTTCTGCACCTTTTCTTCTCACTTGATGTTTTTAGTGGCCTATCATCAATGCAAAGAGAGCCAGGGACGGACAGAGAGCAGGTCAAGAAAAATAATGTCAGTTTGTTTGACTGTGAGATTTTTCTTGCTTACTGCTTCAGTGAAACGGTAAGCAAGGACCGGAGTGGTGAAAAATTTGAATATACTTTTGTCTGTTTCATTTTAATCCTCGCATTTTTATCTCTCGTCTTTTCAACTGTTCATGTTTTATCCATGCAGGTAAAAATGAACCTGATCTAGCTCAACTGTTTATAAATGTAAAAGTTCTTTTCACATTCCAGCAGTTCCTGTGGTATTTTATGGTATTAGATCAATTTTATAAGGCATTTCAATCAAAGACAACAGAAAGCAAAATTATAGCAAAAAACTAAAGTTTAAACCAGTAATACTTAAATTTGTGTCTTAACCAAGTAGCCAGTAGTAGTGCTCTTTCAAGGTGCTTGGTGCTTGTTTTATGTTACCACACGAACAAAATACCTTATGAGACAGAAAGTCAAAGATTTCAAATAATTGTTAGTCATCTATGTAAAATCATTGTATTTTTTTTTTACCATGAATGAGGTAAACAATATTTTTTTAATTAGTTTATTAAAGTTTAATTAAAAAAGCTAAAATTGTTCTATGTAAACAACCAAAACAAATGGAAACCAGAGGTGATCAAATGGTCCTTTTTTTACAGTAGTTTTTACAGAAGGAGCTAAAACCAATAAATTGTATTTTCAGTGAGGTCATTACATTGACTCTCCTCTCGCTGCACAGACACCCACCCCCTCGCAGATGTCGCTGACAAGTGAGGATCTAACCCAAGCA
Organism: Pelmatolapia mariae; assembly: GCF_036321145.2. Lineage (NCBI taxonomy): Eukaryota > Metazoa > Chordata > Actinopteri > Cichliformes > Cichlidae > Pelmatolapia > Pelmatolapia mariae. Next base: position 22,511,564 of record NC_086233.1, on the reverse strand, counting down.
ACCCAAAGAAAGAAAAAAAAAATCTGTTTACGGGGCTTAAATGTTTGTTTGGATTTTGAATAAATATCGCCTCTCTTTACAGATGTTGGGTGGGGAAACTATTTCAGTGTGTTTACTGAATGTGTGTGATGCTTACATTCTTGCGTTGACATAAGGATAGACCCAGGCAGATAGTATAAAATGAACACTGATGAAAACAGATTAGTATATATTTAAATTTGAAAACATCGGTGTAGTTTGGCATGATGTTATGGACACCTCTGACAGTCGTAAAAATGGTCTCAGCGTACTTCCAGCCCAATCACTGAGGCCGACTTGCAGTTTTCTCTCATGCAAGGCTGTTTCTGTAGCTGTCCAGTATTATATAACATTAACTCCCCCTCTCTTACTTTTACATGAAATAATAAAAACAGTTGTTTAACATTATTTAACATTATTTAAAGAGAGAAAAAAAACACGTATCTTTGGCTTGAACAACACTTAAAAATTCAATACATATGCAGATGTTTTCCAGTAATGTTTGTGCACTGTGCACATAATCAGGCCGTCCAGTTCTGTTGTGTTGGCTCCTGCACAACTAATTTAATGTTATAAATATATATATATATTTTTATAACTAATATCTAAAATATCATTGGGAAAATAAAGCATATAATGTATTATGTTAAACCTTATGTTGTATGTTGTAAATATTATGTTGAACGCTAGAAAAACACTCATTGAGTAGAAAAGATAGTTAGGGTTAAGCACACATTAAAGAGGTTAAAACAATGGAACACACAGCAGTGTGTTTGGAGTGACGTACCTTCAGAGAAAAGATTGGCTTCTGTTTTTCTGGCCTTTACATAATACTTTATGTGCTGTAATAATAAGCAAGAAAAACATTTACAGGAACTTAAATATTCTATTTTAGGGTGACACAGAAAAATATGAGTAAAGCCCCAGCAATTTTCCACTAGAAAAACTATTCTATTAATCCTTGTCTCTCATTATTCCTCAGGCCCTAAGTTGCATATTTGTTAATTTTAGCTCAAAGGTTATAGCACTCCATATCAAGATTATTGTGTTTATCTCACATGGCTCAGCGCATGACCGGGCCTAAGAATAGGATCGGTTGTTTTTTTTTTGTTTTTTTTACTGAATGAACTAAATAAGTTGTTCATGGAAACTGTTTAAAAATACAGTGTATTGATGAGTACCAGGCTCATCTCAAGTATTTTGTTTCAGCATAAAAACAAAACAGGTGCCACAGGTAATTTGCCAGGTGCTAAGGCGTACATCACAATCAGCGCGTATCGTCTGTGAGCACTATGACCCACTGAACACAGATGGCGTTGTGAACAAAAATGTGGGTTTCGTTGTACAGTAGTTGGCCTGGATGGGACAAAAGGCCACAGTTCAAATGCACGCAGGGCGCAGCCAGTCCACTGCAATGCTAAATGAGTAACATGTAAATATTTACTGAGACTGAGCAAACTTTCAGAACAGTCAACACAGCATCCAGTCACCTCCTACTTATTGACAAAAAATGTGAATGAACTGAATGCACTGTTTTTTTAGGTTGTGCTGTGTTACTCCACAGTTTACAGCAAACTTTAATGGCGGAGAGTCCATAATGTAAATATAATGTGAGCGTCCATGTACGTTTCCAATAAAGGGAAAAAGGAGTTATGTAAGTCTGAACAGGACTTTTTCTTTTCTTTTTTTTATTTGGGAACGATTTATTGCCTCTTGTTGTGAAATCAGGGACATCTCCCTTTGTCTTTCGGTGAAGTCTTCTGTGCTGTCTGGAAGGTTCCAGACAGATGTTATGTTATTCTCCCCTATCCCTGTCTCTGTATGTTTGATTGTTCACTTGTTTTTTAAATTTCAACTTAAGAAGGAAGAAGAACGCACAGTTGGGGAGAAAGTAACTGCACATACCCACAAACCCGAGGTGGCACATATATACGTCTAAGTCTATATACATATTTCTGCATCAAACAATCCCTTGGTCAATCAGTATGCAAACAGAGAGCTTTATTTCATTCTTTCTTCTTCTTTTTTAATGATTCATCTTCACTCCCAGCCATATTATAACTACATTACAGAACAACACACAGCCAAGAGGTCCTCTTGCATTCTCCTTCAATTTTTCCACATAACAGTTTCCATTCGTTTTATTTACAACATTGGCCTGAACTGTTTTGGCATATCACGAGAAGTTATGGCACTTGTAAATCACAGATACACATGGACCCACACACAGTGCCAGTGGTTTTCCTACGGCGCACTGTTTTAATGCTGTGATTTGCATGGAGTCGCTTTCTCAACTGACTTTTAACATCTTATAAAACAAGAAGCCACGTGGTAACGTAATTGCCTAATGAAGAATAAAATATTCAGGTTGAAGCTGCAGGTCCCATACAAAATGTCTCTATCCAAACCAGCAGATGAAGTGCTTTGGAGAGATGAAAATTAAGTTTATGTTGTTGTGCAGAGCCCATTAGCCCAGATAATATAATGCTATCTACTTATCCAAGTTAGCCTGCCTAAAATGACTTCACATCGGCAAGCCACTTTGCAAACCACTTTCCCTTCAGCACTGGCTTTTCATGCTTAGTCATTGAGGTCTGCAGTGTTCTGTGCTGGCATCTCAAAAGAGCAATACTGACAGATATTAATAATTGTAGATTACTGATATATGATTAAATGTTGTAATATGTAAAAATGTATCTGTCTAACATAATCCTCTCTAAAAGCACAGTATAGATAAACTTGATTAAACTTGTGCTTTATTGGAGAGAAGGTTTTGACATGACTAGGCCAGCTTAGAGCATCCAAGACCAAACATGTATGCTGTGGATGTTTCAGTGCTGAGTAGAGGCTTTCCTGTTGCAATGTGCAGTTTAACTAAGTTACTAAGTTCAGTAGAAGTTCATAATATTCTTATTGGCTTTGAGAATGATGTTATTGCTTACATTCACTCCTTAAACTTTTGTTAGAAGCTGTTTCTCGTAGCTCTACAAAGACCATTTTAGCATGTGGAGAAATTCCAGGCTTGTTAAGCGTACTTTAACTAATTCATACAAAAGTAAAGTAGTAGAATACAGACACATAAAAAGAACCATAATTTACAAACAAGTTAAACCTTCTACTGTGTGTCTGATTTAAAAATGTAATCTTTGTTAAAGATCTCAATGTTCATACTCCAGTGCTACTACTTAACCACTCATTCATGGAGTTGTGCATTTTCGCAAAACCCCCACAACAAAGGCTAGCTAATCCTGAGTAATTATGCTTGCATTTGTTATCAGTTGTTTTCCTGTTTGTGATTGTGCCTGCATTTTAATGGGCTTCGTGACTAGTTACTCTTCTGAACTGTGCATGAAGGAGTGCTTTACACATGTCAATACCAATGACTGTAGAGGACCCTGTCTCAGTAATTATAACAGATGGCCTGACACCTGCTTCCAGTACTAACATTTAACAAAGTTAGTGACTTGCTACAGTATGAAGAACCAACACGAGAGACCTAACAGACCTAACAGACTGAGAGCTGGGAAATCATTGGAGAGTATTGTTTCAGTTGTCATCAGCTTGATGACTAATACAATATCGCGTTATCACTTGCATCTTGGGAATATGCAAGACTTTGAGCAGTATACAGGAATGACCATCAGCATTTGCTCAGTGACCTTTAAACTAATTACTGTGCAGAGTGTTTGATGATGCTTTTCCTTCGTCAGACGCGTTGCCCTGATGTCATAGCACTTACTAGCAGAGCTCAGTTCAGCAGACCCACGCTCTGTGCTCACCTCAGTCTCCTATAGTGTATTCTCTTTGGTCGGTAAATGTTGGGACTTTGGATGCTATCACTGGCATTCTCCTGATATTCAGATGACTCAAGACAGACTCCAGAAGCCCTCCTGTTTCATAGTTGTGTCCTCTGTGTGTTTGAACTGAGGTGTTTACAGCGCTCGTTGCCATAGCAGTATTTTGGCTGAGTCAGCCAAAAAATACTGCTATGGCAAAATATTTAGATAAATAAATGTTTATAGATGGTTCCATAAGTAACCCGTGTACAGCTGTTGTTATTAATGATACCTGTGGCCTTTAACGGAACTGTTGTTCACATTCGTGTGCGTCACCCACCAGTTTTGCACAGTGAAGCTTACGGGACATTGCTCTAGTTGGTACTGTTTGTCTTATAGAATAATTATGAGCTTCAGAAAAAAAAGCTCTGAACTCATATATCTAATCTCAGCATTTAAAGTAATGTAGTGAAGTTTTTTTTAATTAATCAAATTCACTTAAAAAGAGCAATTTTCTCAGTCTCCTGTTTTTGTCTTCAAACACATTTGGCTCAGTGTAACAATACAAATGGTTTAACATACCAAAATTAAATCAGATCCTTCTTCCACCTAGCAATGTTTGGCCGACTGTGTATTTAATAAAATATTTAATAAAACAAATATTCCTCTATATTTAATAGCTTGCTTTCATGTTGGCGTTTTTCTACTATCCTGCAGAGCATCATCTGCAGCGCACTACTCCTCTTTTAACCACACATTTAAATCTCTAAAGAGGCAAAGGAGGCAACTCTAACTATGTCATATTTATTGAGATCAATAGTAGACTTTCTGAGTTTGAGAGTTAATGAATATGTGAAAATGACTTGGCTCTTTAAAGTGTTTTGCAGCATCATGGACCATATTCAATATGCAGTAAATGACGATCAGGTTCATTATAAAGTGTATGACTGATCGTTTTGCTCTTTTGTGGCTTTTCCTCTCTATTAGTGCATCACATCAGAGGCACCATCAGTTGCAAAGCCAACAAACCCTGCACATAATTTACTTGAAGATTCCCTTTAGAACTGCATGATGACAGCAGCCCTGTTGCATAGCTGTAATGTAGTAAAAAGTGATAAGAAGCTGGATAACTCATCTGTGTAGGGAATTCTGATGTCGACGATGTCCAGGAATACGTCTAGGATTATGGGGGGAAAATGAATTTGGTTCATTTCTCATTTATTTGGTTAGGTTTTTACTCTAAAGCATATTTACTTAGGCTTAATAAGAGGTTGTAGTGGAAAGAATTAGATTATAGCCCCACTTAACAGGCAGTGTCATCTGTGTTGAAGTGCTGAAAGGAAAACTCACTTTCTCGCTGTGTTGTTGTTCATGCTGTAGATCGTTCTAAAATGAAGCAGTAAGAATCAGAGGGGGTAGGGTGCATTTTTATATCCCCACTGGGGATATAAAAAATAATTTAGCAGGGGGGAGATATGTAGACTAGAGAGAGGGAAATCCTCCTCTACCCTCTATCATACCCTATGTTGTAAACTGACTGAGAGACCAGCATATATACCTTGTAACTGGGTATAAATATAATAGCAACAAAACAGATTTTGGCCACCAATCCAGGACACGTGTAAATTCTTTCTGTCCTTTAGCTATAACTTTGGTTAACCTTTTTCTTTTAGCAGTTGCTGTCAAGCGCAAACATCAGTTATACATATTTCATTTTGCTGGATAAAAACAAACAAATCATTGGAAAATAGCAAGCTAAGTTGCCATATCAACCTCATAAATTTGGATGAATTAGCTGATCTTATCCACTCAAGACAGTATTTTACCTAGATAGCTTGTAGATTAGCTGGCAAGCTAGCATTAGCTAGTATTAGTCTCAAGAAAGTGTGCTCAGTGGTGATTTTTTCCTCCATCTCTCTATGAGGTCAATTAAAGTTTGGCCGCAATATCAGTCACATTCACATTTTGCTGGATGATCTCCTTTCAGGAAAATACTTCCAAATTTTCATCTAAGTCCTTTGCAAATCATTTCACAGATTGTAAATGGCAAATCATTCAGTACATGAAACTTGCTGCGTAGTGCTAACAGACAGAAAATACTCTTCAAGGTTGCTATTACTGCAGTTGGTAATACTGTTAATACCAAATCTGAGCATTCATCTGCACAGTCTGTTGTCTTGGATAGACTTTGAATGAACTGTGTGTTCTGACTGAAGTAAAAGAGGGACATACATGGAGACAGACGTACATGCGCAATTTGTGCTTTCAGCACATAAATCTGCCTTGATTTGCATTGTAGAAGCATGTAAGTGTGTCCCAGCACGCACAGAAACAGGACAAAGTCGTACACTCTGTTGTACTCCCTGGGCAGCAGAAGTCAGGGAGAACAATGCTGGTGAGATGATAGGAACACACATGCTGTCCTCACAGGATGGGAACAGAGTCAATGGAGCAATCAGCCCTGAAGGGTAAAGACAGGAAAATCACAGTTCACTCTTTGCTTGTTCATTATGGAATAAAAGATGTAATTTAGCTAATGAATAATCTTTTTATTCCTAACCCTTTTATGTATTTTCCATGGAGTTCTTTTGCTTGCTATTTTCTGTTATGACTACAATAATCTGTTGAATGCCTCACATTTAATCATGCAGCAGTGGTACTAATTAATGTAAAGTACATTTAGTTTGCTATAGAGAGAGAACAATTATTAATTTCACAAAATGTATTAAATACACTGCTATAGCTTTTGTTAATTTTTAGTTGATAAAACTTTTTTTTTTTTTTTTTACAAAGCCAACCATTTCTTTTAGTCCAGATTGGAGAATGACATTTTTCTTTAGCAGGCATTTTATAGCTTTAAAACAGCCGACGCACTGGAAGCACTGATGTTCTACTTTTGCTTTCAGTTTTCTTTTTTGTGGACAGGTTACTTTTTAAGGGACTATTTGCACAGAAAATTGAATGACACATTAAAAATAAAACATACTTTTTTAAAGCTGCTGACTTTCAGAACACATCAAAGTAAAAGAGTTTGGACATGGCGACTTAAAAATGACTGGGAGCAGATGCTTTAAGTTCTCAGTCACTCTACACATTGAGACCAATGGTAATCCCAGATATTCCATGACTGTTGTGTGTTGTTTACTTCCCTTGGGACGGAGGAAGCATGACATTTACACAAATGGATGTGTGACCCACATCATTCCCCTGCTTCTGTGTTTGGAATCTCATTTGCAGCATTCCTTCCTTCCCTCTTGAATGCCATACGTCTCTTCCTGACCTGCTACTTTCCTACTAATCACTTTAGTTGCTGGCAACCAGCCCTTCCGCTTGGCTGTGAAAAAAATACAAAATGCTAATAACAGATTCAAGGCAGCACCTGCTACTCACAGCACTAACACTCTTGCTCTATGTGTTACCACTCTGAGCTCAGGACCGTAATGATCAACGAGACTGACCACCAGCCCGGTGATGCAACATAAAGCCAATAGGACAGTGTTATCTGGCTCCCTCATATTGATGAGGAAACATTATACTGAAACTAAAAGCAAAGAATTTATTTGCACCAAGACAGTGGTAATTATTTAGGATTTAAATAACCTTCCTTTATCAGGGATGTAACATTCTAGTTATAAAAAGTGCAGCTTATCTGTGCAAAATGCACTTTAGTATGATCTGAACAGTCTGTATTGCTGAGGACTGTAACTGCTATATTGACCCTAGCTGTGAAGCTTTAGTAGTGGTAGCAATAAAGATGCCAGGATGTTCATCAAACATGGAACATGAAAAAAAGTCATCAGACTGAACAAGGTCAGCATGATGACTTTTTAGTTTTCCTTGCTTTGGCTATTAAAGTAATTACAAGAGAAACCGGGATTTTATGAGACACGTTGTTCATTAGATATCCTGAAATAATATGTTGAAAAATCTAGATGGACGAATGTGGATTTTATCTATTGAAGGCTAAAGGCTTATTATTTTACAAAATATACACTTCAGTAAAGATACAGTTTTGTAGTTTTGCCTCTGTATACCACCACAGTGGGTTTTTAAGACTTTCAACTTTAAGTCAATGGATTTAACAAAAAAAAATTGCATGAAGTATTTAGGAATTATAGACCATTTTAAACATACATTCAGAGGGTCAAAGTTATTTGGACACACTAACATAATTTTAAATATAAGGATTTTTTTTAAATACTTGGATGAAAAGCCTTTGGAGTCAATGACTGCTAGGCCATTGCTGCAGCCCCCTTTAGTTGCTGCTTGCTTGTAGGTCTGAATTCTCAATTCAATTTTGTAATTAATAATTGAATTGTTGACTGACTTTAGCTTTGAACAATATCCCATTACTCTGACCTGAGAAGCTCTTTGGTTACTGTATATATACATATATATCTTATATACTTATTTAAAATTAGCTCAGTGTTTGTTTGTTTGTTTGTTTTTTTGGTTTTTTGAATTCTGTGAGTCTTCCTAATGTGGCTGCTTCTGATTAGGAATCAGTGACCTACTTTTTCAGTCTGTGTATAACAGCCAGTTTTGGGGAGAACTCTGTAGCTGCAGCCATTTAGAAGTACATGCAGAAAGGTCATCTGCTGGTCAGAAAATGTCAATAAAATTTTAATGGGTATCACCAGTCCTAGGCCTCAGTAACCTGACATCTTGTCAGAGCAGCTCAAAAGAGTGACGTTGTCCTAGCATTGTTCATTAACATACCATGACATGGGAAGTACTAATGCAGGAAAGCAGCCATCTCCGGAGAGGTGCTGAATAACAGGAGGCAGGGAAGAATCAGATCAAGCATTCAATATACCCAGACATCCTCACACACACACACACACACACACACACACACACACACGCACACGCACACGCACACACACACACACACACACACACGCACAAGCACAAGCACACATTCAGACAATGCACCTATTGTAACCACTTTCATAATGTAGTTAGAGTAGGAATGAATCAGTATCCTGTCTGCTGGTCACTGAGTTTATTCAGAGATATTTCTGATAATTGTAGTTGTCCCATTGTACTGTATGGGTGCGTGAGTGTTAGAGTGTATGTTACCATTCGGTTACACCAACAACTGTACACATTCTGACCGATGAATGCAGATAAACATCATGCAGCCACTGGGAAGACCACAAGATTATTTCCTATCATTTATAAAGGAAGCTGGAAAAACAATAATTGAAGCAGTTATATAATAACGCATAAAGAATGATAGAGGCATCTAAAAATGTTTTCTCAGAGCTTTTAATACAAAGCCATAAAAGAACTGTGGGAAGAAAATGTCATACCAAAAGAAGCACTGAAAGCACCGTGTTTATGAATATGAATAATTGTTTACAATATTCTCCCTATCTTGTTTTTCTCTTCAGACACAGGTCACCCAATCAAACTTAACTATATAAATGGTTTAACATGCCAGAATTAAAGACTCCATCTTTTTTAGCACTATGTTGTCAGTTGTAACATTTAACTTTAGTGTTTAATCTGAAATGATCTCTAATTTCCTTATGTTCTGAATTCAGTTCATTTCTCTTTTATTTAGCTATGGGTAGTTTTCACTCTGAAAAGGCAGTGGATGTTCACTTAATGAAAAGTTGACACGGAACACGATCTGAGTCATCCCTCTATACAATGTCATCTCTGTTGTCACTTTGAGTTCTTCCACTTAAACACTTTTCAACAATTTTTGCACAAACAACAAAAATACAGCTTCAACAGCGATAATTGTTTTGGAACATAACGAGTTGTCTTTTATTATACCTTAAGTCCAATGCAGCGTCTAATCACTGATTTCCCTTCCAGAGATAAAAAAAAAAAAAGTAAAATAAAATTGAACACGTACGATTACCTTATAATATCTTTTCGCCAAATAGCCTGTGTTGCACATGAAGGAATGATAAAAATAGTCTAATAGCAGTGCCAAAGCACATTCCAAATGATTATTTTAATCAAAGGGTGTTCTTTATAATTTTTGACCTCTAATTATCAAGTATGATTTCTTTAATTGAATTTAGATTAGTTTTAGATTATTTGTTTTCAGTGTGTGTTGATATTACACTACAATTACTGAGAAAACCTACGAGAGGTAATTAAAAAAAATAATTATGATTCGGAGTGATAAAATGCGGTCGTCTGCCTCAAATTAAGCAAAGCTAATTGTCGAGTAGTACTTTCCTGCGGAGGTCCTGGAGTTAGAAAATACATCTTTACGCAAAGTAGGGACCTTTATGTGAAACTATCTTCAAAACATGTTTTTTTTATATACTTGCATGAATATAATTGTGCGTCACTCGTTCTATTTTGAAAAGTAATAATAGGCCATTTGCATAACAGGCTTTCATAACCCAGGCAAATCACCAGACACAGGCTGCTTGTTTGATGATTATCTTGGCCATTTTCTTTGCCCTTGAAAGTATCTGCACAGATTTATTCCAGAGACTTGGAAAAAAATTGGTGATTAGAGACAAAAAACAGCAAACTCTGCTCTCTCCAAGGACCACTGAAGGAACAATGGATTGTTTATATCAGCCAGAAAATACAACAGTATACAAAGGAAAAAAGGAAAAAACTCACATTTAACAAAGAAACAGGAGACCAAAAACCACAAAACCAAATGCCTAATATGCAATTTTATCCAGTTGCATAAACTACATAAACCGTTTTTCCAGTTTTCCAGTTCCCTGAAGCAAGCGTTTTGCTTGCCAGATGAGGAAGGCTAATGAATGAATGAATTTGTAATATAAAGAAGCATGCTGTAATTTTGCATTTTGCAGCTCATGCTATTGATGCCTGACCCTTTCCTTTTGTCTGCTTTGTGCTCACTGCTACGTTATCACAGTGAAATCAAAAACAGCTCATAGAGTGATTTTAGGTGAGGGCTTGAAGATAGAAATAAATTCTGAGCTGTTATGTTATATTCATTGCATGATTGCATTTTGGTATTCAGATGACAACTTTTGAATGCACAAGTAGGATTATATCAATAAAAGTCAACCCAGATTGAAAACTGTGCAGACTGGTCTGGAATCAGGCAGACAGTCATGTGAAAAAAGTCCTCTTTTTTCTGAATTCTGTGGCTTTCGTGTGCTTAAAAATAACACTTTAATCTTCAGGGAATCTTTTTTTGTTGCTGTTATAGCCTAAAGCCTACGCCACCCAGCTATCTAAACCGCTAATATTTTAGTACCGGTAAAACTGTGTTTACTTATCAAAGCTGGCTCGCATCAGAGCTTCTGGAAAACCAGGTTCAGAGCAGGGCAGTGATGCAAGGTTTTTACAGCATCATTAGATCACTGTGAATGGGGTATGCCACATAAACACACAATGCCAGGAAGCGGGGCTCTGACACGCAGCACCAATCTTTACTAGTTGGAGTGGATTGTTCAGACACCGGCTTGTCAGTTTGTGGTCAAACAGACAAAGAAACAGGAGGCTGAAATGGATGGAAGCAGTCTGAAGGAGGCCTGATGAAGAAAAAGCAGCAGGGCATAAAAAGCCAAAAAGTAGTTTAAATACACAAAGAGCAAAATACATTTATTCACCTCTAGGGTTTTAGGTTGGGGGCGGATTTGGAGTCTGGGCTGAGTCTGGGTCAGGAATCCTTCTGAGCTGTGTTTATAATATTGTTCTTACAGTGTGTTTGTCGGTGGTGTGGAGTTAAAGAATGAACAATTTATTGAACTGAAGGCAAATAGTTTTTGTCCTATCCCAGTGTGGCACACACATATTCTCCTTTGATGTTTACTGAACACACATGGGTGTCTTTTTATGAACATTTGAAACTTTATTTAGAACTCTCCAGAACACGTTTCCCTATGTTATTTGCCTATGTTATTCACACATGCATACATATATAAGTACACACAATGGCCTCCAAAGGCACATGTGTCACGAAGTCTGTTAAACTTTGTATCTACACAGCTGTCCTGCAATCCGTAACAGCGTGCCAACATGTGCATCCCATGCGTCAGGGGGCTATGTCGCCGTGTGGTCTTTGGCTAATTCTGTGTTTTCTTGCTGTCTTCAGTTAAGTTTGTTCTCACAGAGACTCGCGCACCAAGGCTATTTTTAGAAAAGCCTCATACTTTTGTTATGCTCTACTGACCATTGCCAGGCACACAGTTGTGTGTATATGTGTGTGTACCGTGTGCGGGCGTGAAGCTGGGCTTGGGCTATCAGAAGGAACAAAGAGGAAAAGGAGCAAAACAGAAGAAGAGTAGAACTAATAGCTAAGAATACATTTTTAATGCTTTTATATTATATTTTTTTACTACTCAAAACTAAATTCTTTGTATTAACAGTGCTATACAGTTTGCTAAAACTCAAGTTTTGAGGCTCTTTGGGAGTTACACATAAAGTCAGATGGTGTTTGGTGCTAATATTCCACAGGTTTGCAAGTAGCTTATATCAACAAACTGTAATAATATTTTTCACTGGATGACAGGACCATGGCCTCATAAAAAATGTTTCCGTTTCATTTATTTAAAACATAGGTGTCATAAACGTCCCTGTTGCTCTGATGCTGTTTCCTATGAAAGACTTATATTCAGGTAGACAAGTAGTAATTTGTTGAAACCCATAATGACTTCCTCTTATGTAGAGTTTAATCAGTGTGTTCCTGTAGACTGCACCCTCACCCTCATGAATAGAAATTAAGTGGAAGGTAGAAGGGCATTTTTATCCTGTGTGAAATTATGGTGTTGCAGCTTAAGACACTCCTCCCTTTTAACTAACTTCCCACTGAAATCACAGAGCCATATTTCTTGATTTGCAGTGCTGCTGTTGGGTGTAGACAGGAGGTTTGGCACTCCGTGTGTGTGTTTGTGTGTGTGTGTGTAGAGGGGAGGTAAGAGGTGAAAAATACTTATCATTTTCAGGTGTCAGAATATATTTTATTTTGTGATCTATCTGTGCTCATGACCTTTTTTCCCCTGTTTGAGCTTGGATGCCATCCACATTAATGTTTTAGGCAGACTACCTCTCCACATATGTTCAGCAGCAGGTGCTAATTAATTTAAAGGGGTTGGCATGTATTTGGATGAAAAATGCAGATTGTAGCAAAAGATCACATATACACCCCTCTGCACTCATTTAGGTGAAACAGTAGTCTAGTTAAACATCACCTGGCATCAGGACAAGTTTCTTTGAAGAGGGCAAAGTCTGAGTCTTTTTCCAGTTGTGTCCTGTACTTTCAGGGGGAAGCATCGTTGATGGCTCTGTGGAGACTGGGGCTGCCCTGTTGTTCCGTTACTCTGAGATTAATGATTAGATTCTGGTTTCTCCCATGAACCTCAGTGACATAATCTCTTTCCAGACTAAATAAATAAATACATAATACATGGACTATGTTTGTAGTTTGATTCTGTTGTGTAAGTCTTGCTTATCACAGAGTAAACATCACTGGTGTTTACTGGTATTAGATGTTGAATGGCATTGAACAAAATGGACATGAAGTAATCAAGACAGACACTGACTAAGTGTCAGTTTAATATTTAAAAACATGTTTTTGTGATGTTGAAATCGATCAGTGTCCCAGTCTACATAACCAAATACAATATTCTTATTTTGCCCATAAAATGAAGCCTTAAACACAATTTTGTCTTTGCTCTTGGATTGTGCTTATTTTTAGATATCTCCTACAACATATTCTCACTCACCTTTCACATTCAACTATGACTTTAATCTGAATGCTTGGAGTACATCACTGTACACTGCACACAGTGACAACCTTAATCTTTGTTAAAGGAAGGAGTTATTAAAAGAGTGTAGGAGACATGTTCCATCTGTAACTGGGGCTTTGAGGAGACAAATCCACTCACAGGTACTAAAGGTGATTAAAAAAAAAAAGCTATGCAATCTGTAGTATCAAATCTGCTCTGAGGGAAGGAGGCACTGACACGTTGTGCTCACTCACATCAGCTTCAGCAGTTTCTGTGCTGTCCTGCTGAAAGCTGAGGATGTCAGAATAAGCTACCGGCTAGAAAAAATGATGTACAACAGCAGTTAAGTTAAATTGAGCGTATTTCTCCGCCTTGTTTTGGCAGTGTTTAGAGCCTTCAGTCACTTCAGTAGATCAATACATTATTCAACTTTGAGCAGAAACAATAATGCAAAAGCACGACAGGATGTAGTTTGGCAGCTGGTATATGTAGGGTGGTTCAGTGTGAAAGGATGCATAAAGCAGGAAGTGTTTGCCCTTGAGACTACGCATTATTGTTAAATACAATAATAACGGTACAAGCACAATGTAGCCATTCTAGCTGTATCCACGCAACTGGACAGACAGTTTGAAACTAATCATTTAATAACACTACCACCAGTATGTTTCTGTTATACCACGAGGAACCCAATTGGTTTATTGCATTTTTAACCTTTAAGTAACCTTGACAGAAGTGTTTACGGATATGGAAAGCTATTTCGTTTAAATTGTAACTTTTGATTTAGCACAGGCTTGAAGGAGACAAAAAATGTGTAGCTTCCTCGATTGATAGGAAACAGCTGTTGTGGTAGGCTTGAGGTCTGACAGCTAATATGGGCTCAAAAGAATTCATGGTAGGCAAAGAAAAAATACAAATGGTATGTCTTTAGTTTTGTTGCTGCATTTCTAGAAGAATTTCTTTATTTCACCAAAGTAAAAGCTTCACAAGACCTTTAAGAACTGTGGCACTGCCAAAATTTGCAAAGAAAAAACAAAGGAAAACAGAAAAAAGCCCTCACTCTCAAGGTTGAAACGCAAGCTGGGGGTCCTCAAAGATAGAAAACACACGCCATCTGTTACCAGCTGGCCAGTATCTAGCTCGGATGTGTATTGCTGTAATACAATGGCTCATTATTTAGAGCCTCACTCACACATACAATGGGGGCAGTTTCAGACCATCAGATTAGTGGAGATTGACCCCTTCTCCACCCTGAAGCAACTTCCTTTTTCCCTTAACCAATCAAAATGGTGGGTTGGCAGAACGTGTAATGTGAAACCCGGAGTCTTGGCTCAACACTTCAAACCTAGGGCACAGTTGGAGGCCAACAGAAACAACAGCTGTAGTCTTTCACACTCTCCCACTCTCACAGATTTCCTTACTTTGTTATGCCCAGACAAACACCAAGTGTAGCCGTGAGATACAGGCACACACCTCAGAGAGCACTGTGGGATTTACAATGTGGACTGCTGCTATGGAATAACCATTTTGGAGGCTGGCTGTATGTGTTACCTGGACTAGCCCTGCTTTTGATAAGGACACTCTACGGACTTCCTTCCTTCCTAGCCAATTGGAGTTAGTCAGAGCTTGCTACAGTCTCTGCAGGAGCCTGCAGGGCCCTCTTTCTGTGTGGAGGGTGGATGATGCAGTGTGTCCTCTCCTTCCTCTCCCCTCAGTTGAGTGCCGGATCCCCCTGTAGCTGCGAGGTTGGCCCCGGAGGAACCAAGAAGAAGAAATCCAAGAACCTGTGAGTATTCAAATCATATATGGATATGTCCATAGTGTTCCATGTATGTTGTCCTGTTGTGTGTTTGCTCATTTAGAAATTAGTAAGGATTTTCTTCTCAATTACCCTGGTGCAACATTAAGACAATACACGAAAAACAGAGCATTGCTATTTAGATTTTAAATGCAGACTTTATTTATGTGTGAGAAGGAGAAGCGATTTGAGTGGTAATTCAATGACACGACAACACAGATCTGACAATTATATTAAATGCAGAGTTACACTTGGATGTGTCAAAAGAAATGTCCAATCAATAGTAGCCCTAAAGCTTACCCAGTACTCAAAGTTGGTACGATGCAGTGGACATTTTGGTACAAAATCAAGATTAAAGGCTTGAGCCACCCTTTATTTCTTTATATTTTTCTTCCAAGGAGACAGACCTTCTTGTTATTTTTTTAAATGATCTTGAGCATTAGCTCTTCAGGCTTTCTGAAGGTCTTTTGAGGTTTTTCCTTAGATGTTGGCTGCATTTTCACTCACCTTCAGTCCAGTCCTTTCAATAAAATTATATATTTTCAGAGGAATGTTTTTCTGTTTATTAAACCACCTAATGTTGACTTATGAACGATCGGGATAAACAAGGCACCTAATTCAAGGGATGAACCAGTGTTGCATCTACTCACAAAAGACATCTTTAGAAAGAACCAAAGTAACCTGTTGCACAGACACTTGAATTGTTTCCAATTCTTTAGTTGAAACTATAGAAAATGCCAAAACCTGACAGGCATAAATTCATATTTTTGCAGCAACAAGGTGATTTTCATATAGCTACTAGCCAAAATCTTGGCATATCTTAGCAGGTGTAGGACAAACAAAGAAGTGGCAGGCCTAAAGAACAATATCAGATGAAGAGTATCTGAAAGTCATGCCCAGCAAAGACGTGACGCAGGACCTGAGAGATGCACCTGGCCCTTCAGTTGATCCTTCTACTGTTCATTAAAGCCTCATCAGAACTCATCAGAAGTTGGCCATCAAGAAGCCATTCTTAAGGAAGCAAAACAGGGAGAAAAGGCTGAAGTATGCCAGATTTTAAGAACTGGGCTGAAAAATCAGTGACAATAGGTTTTATGGAATGATGAACCCACATTCATCATTTTTAATTCAAATTGCCACCATTATACAAATGAGGTCAGGAGAGTAGGTGTCTAAAGCCATCTTGGAAACACGATGGAGGCTCTGTCATGGTTTGGTTTGGGGCTGCATTTCACCCAGTGGTGCTGGAGGTCTTGTCAAAACTGATGGAATAATGAACCCACAAAAGTAAAGTCAGATTTTTATCTGCCATGCAATACCTTATGGAAAAAATTTGGATGGCAACAGCTTAATTTTTCTGCATGGAAATCATCGCAAACGTATTGCTAATGGAGTAAAAATGTACCTGGAAAAAAACAGCTATGAGTCATGGATTGGTCTCCCCAGAGCCCAGACTTCAACATTATTGAAGCAGTGTGGGATAATCTTGTGAGAGAATTGAACAAAAGGCAGCCAACATACAAAGAAGAGCTTTGAATGTTTTTGAAGAAGCCTGGAGAACTTTTCCTAAAGACTGCTTAAAGAAATGACAAGAAAGCTTGCAGAAGAGTTTATGCTATGTTGAAGAATAATTGATGTTCAAGCTCAACCTCATATATTGTACTTCCATGTATGTTTTTCTTTTGCCAAGAATAAAAAAAAAAATCAGCACATGGCTACACGTTTCCCAACTCAGCAGAAAAACAGCAAGTATGGCAACCCTCCTGTTCATTCACCAGCCTTTTAATGCTAATGTAATCAACAGAGTGTACAATTTCACACCCATCTGTAGCATGGAATGTATTAAACAATCCATCAATTCAGTCACACCCTTTGTGTGGCTGGATTGATGGATTGACGACTGAGAGTGTTAGGACAAATACCCAGTAGATGTCGAGTGTCATTTTAAAATTTAATTTAGATGAATTAAGGCAGATAGAAAAACTGTGCATGTGCTTCTTGGGTGTAAATGTGACTAATTAATGTTGCACGCATAATATCTACATGTTCACGGACCTGCAAATACAGAAATGTGCTATAGACTTTGAAAGACAAATGTGAAAGTTAAAGCTCATAGTGTAATGCTGCTCATCAACTGCTTAATGAAGCGGTAAATTAGGTGTATGGAACCATATGCGCGTCTCATATTCTCTTTGAGGTGAGAAGTAAGGTGTACGTGTTGGGGATGCACATGGGCGTGAAAGATGTGTGTGCTGAAGGCAAAGCGATTCATCGACTGGTCGTTCTCTTCTTTGAAAAGATGAAAGCACATTTCTTACATTGGATACAATAAAACAGTAACTGTCCTTGAGCCTGTTACTTTTTTGTAGTGTTTAGTTAAAGAGCAGATTAAGTGATTAAAATTCCTCAGCTATTTTTTTCCCAGTGGTCTGGAGTATGTAGCCTGTTTGTCAGCTGTTGCAAACCTATTCAGCTTGTTTGAATAAAACAGGCATAAAAAGAATACAATATGGAATACAATATACTTTTAATGTGAGTATAGATCAGGTGTGCCAATTTTACAATTCAAGACCCCAAACACGGAGCAAACTTATAATACTGAGCAATGTGTGCCTAAACAGATTGGTTAGAAAAAAATGTGATAGCTTGATTGACTGCAGTAGGTAGAAAAAACCTTTGTCATCTAATACTACACATGCTGTCTTCTGGCACAGCCAAGGCAAGTGCAAACTTGAAGCATGGTCTACAGGCCAGTGATAAAGTACTGTAATTTTTTTTAATCAATATGTAATGCAGCGCTCTTCATTTATTTGCAGTTCATATTATACTGTAATATTGCAACGATACATAGGACTAGATCCATGCAGCATTTCTCTTAAGTTTTAACTCTTCTACACTGGCCAACAATCACACTGACATATTAGAGCGTCAAGGAAAGTATATAAGGAAAGTTTAAAAAAGAAAAAGAAAAAAGATTACAGTTAAAAAGTAGTAATTCTCAGAATGCTGCTATTGAACCAAGAGATTTGTACCTGATTTTTCTCAGATGTAAGGTGGGACATTAGGGCCACATGAAGTAAACAATATTAGTCAAAATGTCAAAATGCGGAGATTAATCTTGCACCAGTCTCTGCTTTTGTCCTTGCTCTAATGTAAGGATGTTGTTCTTCTTGGGTGCCATGGCCTTCAGCTTAAGTGGGTTCATACTGTGTGTGTTAGAGGCTAAGCAAGTAGCAGTTCTACTACATGGTTCTGACACTGTTGAAGGTTGCATGAAAACAAAAGAGTTTTTTGTTCTTAAACTGTATTTCAGTCAGTCACGAAACTCTCTTCTGTCACCATCAGTCAGTAAAATAAGGATGACTCTAAATTTTCAGTGATACGAGCCTCTTGTTGAATATACAGTTTTCACCCACTTCCAGTCATTTACCAATATGCCATAGTGCAGACCAGTAGCAAGGGAAATATCTACTAAGAAGTATCTATCTGAGAAATTAAATATCAAATTCTTCATTGGAAAGTAGGAGACTGATTAATAACATGAGAGCCACTTGAGCGAGTAGATGTAGATTAGTGTAAAGTGGAAAAATTACATCTGACATGGCCAAATCATGCCAAGAATTAGCCATTTAAAACTTTAAGAAGGGTCTCTTTGGGCAAGGAACCAGAGAAGAGATAGTTGGAAGTGATGTGCTGCAAGAGGTCTAGATTGCAGCGACTCCGCCTCGCAATTCACAGGACTTCTGCTACTAACGTCTAGGTGCTAGATACCACAGGGGACCTTTAGAGGTCTTACAGAGTCCATGCCTTGGCTGGTCAGCGCTGTTTTTGCAGCAATACCAAAGCATATTAGGTAAAGGTGTTCCTAATACTTATGTCTACATATGGCTTATGTATCTATAGAACTTTATCTTTCTTCTTTGAAAAAGCATATTAAATTAGCTTGATCATCATTTATAGCAAAAAAGACACAAATATGGTCTTTCTTCGAATAAGTATTCTTTCTAGCATCTTTATTCCACAGCCAATGGATCACTGCATGGTGACAGCACTTTCAAACCAGTAGCAATAAAATCCATAAATCTGATACATGTTGATAGGTTCAGGATCAGAATACCAAATTGGTAATCCAACTTCACTTCAAAGACATGCTAAATGCACACACATGGAAAAGGCACAAAAATGAAGAAAGATACTCAACAACTGATATTGGAAACACAACGCAAATGAGCATCTGTTCATTTCTGCCATTCTGTCTGACTTATGTATAGATTTTACACTGAATATATGCAGTGTTCTCATTAGTATTGCTGGATAGAGATTGGCCATCACTGAAATATAATACAGATAAAGCAGTTTCCAGCAAAATGATTAGTATCCCTGTAATTGGTGCCAAGGTACAAGAACTAAGTCATTTTTTGTGGTGTGAGAATTGGCCAAGTGCTCACTGACACGCTTGCAAATTTACTGCTGAGATTAACTACTTAAAGTTCCTATTTTTGAAGAAAAGTCCAAGTTATGCAGATGATATATATTATTACACTAAACTATATATTTCAGCTTAATAAATCACACCAAAGACCACAAAAAAGAGACATTTACATGTCTGGGGCTCTTTTATTGTACATTAAAGTGATGAAACCTCAATTTTCCATTGCCCTTGAAACTCTATTTACAGTTTATAGGTTCATGCAGTGATAGCTCTACTGCAATGCTGAAAACCTGTTAGTTGTACATGATCAGTCAGTACTATGCTGTATGAGTCCTGCTACTGTTATAGCACTCCATACAGCATTGTGGGATTGCACACATTCTTCTTTCTTGTCCACATTTAGTCTATATTAGCCAGTACACTGGACAGCTATTTGCAATGCTTTCTAATATCACGGTTTTTAGGTCCAAGCGACACAGTCTCAGAGGCCACTGTAGCTCCATGCTAAGAGAAAAAAGTCTTTAAGCAAATTGCTCTGATGCAGCTCGTCACCTTGGACAGAAGACCCTCTTCCATTGTAGTCCGAGCCTCTCAAACCCCAATTGAGGGAATCTGCCTTTAAACAGTCCATGTGGATTAAGTGAGCCCAGGGTCCGCCTTCTCCAGACCCTTAGGGCTATATAAAGCTCCACCAGAGCCTCTCAGGGGTTAGAGGAATGTGATTGCCAAACAGAGCCCTGGACTTTTGACACACACTCACATGCAGTACATACTGCCTTCATGCTGGCACCCATGCTTCACACGATGGTTGATTTCTCAGAGAAATACCTGGAAAGGTAAGAGCAATTGTGTTGGGCGTGTGTGGATTTAACTGCGGTTTGAGTGTTGTTAATGAGAATTAGAAACATCAGCAGGGAGATTGAGAAAAGTGTGAGCAGGGGCTGGTTTGAGTCCCACATGGATTATTGCTCTTAGGCTGGTAGGAAGCTATCTGACCTCTACATGGATCTCATTTGACAGTCACAATGAGGGAAAAGAATCCCCCGCGAGGCTGAAGGACTGAGACTATTTTGGAGGAAACAGCTTTTACTTCTAACTTGAGGCTGTCCCTTTTTCTTAATATATGCAGCCTGGATTTCAGGAATAGGATTGCTCATGTGGTCTTTGTGGCTAGGAAGGTGAGTTTCTCTGAAATAGAGCTCTTTTTTTAGCCTTGATTGAGGGAGATGCTGGACGTGATGGTGTTATATTTATAGACAAAATTTAGGACAATTCCCTTTTTCATTGTTCTTCTAGGAATATTTAAGGGCTACTTCCTGTTGGTTACGATTCCCATGATTATTATCTTGATGAATGTGGCTTGTGTTTCTGGACACCACTGTTTCGTTAGTGAAGTATCTACAGTGCAAGTGCTTACAATTTCCCCACATAAATCTCAAAGTTATTTTGACACAACCCTTGACCCATTATAGCGACACACACACAAATACACAAACAGGCACATGTGCCAGCACAGCGTTATTTGTGTGTCATGTCCAGCATCTAGTTCACAGGCAAACGGCCTTGAGTAAACAAGACTGCGCAAATATGGGCTTAACAAAAGTTTAAGCACAGTTATTATGATAAATGTAGTGAGCGGTATACTGCAATGAGGTGGAGGATTGGATTTGTCTTGTGCTTATATGGTACACTGTGCTCTGCAATATGTCTGTCTACAGCTGTCTCCCCATGTGCTACAAGAGCCTTTCCCAGAGAGTGCGGCCTACTTTCAAGAACACCAGGAATAGCCAGGGGGGTGCTATTAGTACGACTAATGTGAGCCAAGCAAAGAGGGAATAAAGAGCATGGAAACCTGCAGATAATTGCAGCGCAAAAGACCTCTTGCTCCTTCACTCAAGCACGTAAAAGTGTTCTCTCTCGCAGAGACGCAAGCAGGCGCATAGCGTGTGTACACATTATACCTGCGCCTCACTTTTTGCAGTGGCCACTGTGTTTAATAAAACAAAAACAGCAGCATAGATATGAAAAAGGACTAGAGGCCGATTTAGAGCTCAAGAGAGGCAGTAAAGAGGAACTTTAAAAAGAGAGGTACTCAAGGTCAGAGGCTGTGAGGACTGCGACTGTGTATGTACCATTAACACATAAAGAGCAGAGGTACAAAGAGCACCAGATAGATAACTGTTCAGCACAGTATTATGGTTAAGTGACTTTTGTCAAGTACAAGAAGACTTTCCATCTCCAGGACTGAACAAAATGATACGTAAAATTATGTAACTGCACTTTCTTCTGCCTTTTTATGTGAAAAGCAGCAGGCTTTGTCAGTATTACAACTGCTTCATGTTTTTATGTTGCTCTTTTATTATTTTTATATGTGTGCTAATGGTTCAATGGGGCTTTAACCAGGATCTTTTTCCTTTGTTTGGGTGATTATTTACATTAATGTGATTGTGAAGAGTCATCTGCACAAATCTAGCTCTGTAAGATAGTGAAAAACAGGACTATGAAAGCCTTTTTGGAATTGGTGGAAGTGGTGTTTACTTCCACTGACCAAATAATCACACAGGCAATTTATTTCATGGCTGCAGCAGCAGAGTTCCTGCAATTACTGAAAGGCATGCACAGAAACAAAGTGTTAATGCACTCCAGGTTGTGTTGATTTAAATAGAGAATTGTAATATGTGTCACTTGTTCCACAGCTGGCATTATGTTTGAGTTTGTTTGTTTGTTTTTTTAAATGGATGGAAAGATCATTTAAGAAGATGATGTAAGCTGCTTGGGTGTGCAGTATCCAGTGGCATCCACTTGGTGGCAGAAGAGAAACATACATTTCCTTTCGCTGTTGTGACATCATTGTCACATTATTGACACATGGGCTCAGCTTGTATAAACCCCACGGAAATACATAAAGCAGCTTTGTGATGGGAAGAGTGAATTTTTCAGCTCTTATAAAACGCTCCTTTCTTTTTTCTTTTTCTTTTTTTTTTAAACTCACATGCACTTGCAAGACAGAGCTTTCCTTTATGTTAACACATGCCCAACTTAAACATAAATTGCCTCGGGTACAAACTAAATATAGACCCATCTAATAAACCCTGCCCTGATGTTACGAGTTTATTTAACAGCACAAGGTTTTTCTTTTTCTTTCCCAGCAGTAATATCCTTCAGACTCCAGCGCTTCACGAGGATGCTGTGTAAGAGCGCCCTGTACAGCAGTTAAACATCTGGATTTGAGTCTGTTTCATGCAGAGCGCTTGTGCTATTTCAATCAATAGATGAGTCACTTTCTCTTAAAGATATTTCCATTTCCCCGGTTACCTGGCCTGAAAAAAAGGCTCTCACATGGATTTTTCTAGATCTATATCTCAGCTACAGGGCTTTTTTCATGGAACATTTGCATTTTTCACCATTTTAACATTAAAGGAAGTACAAAGTAGCACAAGAGTGATAAACACAGGCCCTTTTAGTTCCTGTTAATTTCACTGTACCAAAGACTGGCTGCATTTCTCCATCAGGGCACTTATGGTGTAGTTCTAAATTAATGGGAGGGAATGTAACAAAGTAGCCAGAATTTTAATTTGTATCTGATTTTAGACAAGAAGGGCAGGTGCTTATATTTTCAAAAAATATAGGGTTGATTGTCTATCCAAACTGAAATTAATCACTACTAATGCTGTTAGTTTTTCTAACGAGGAAGCCAGTTTTTCCGCAAGAAATTCTCTGCTGCTGCTCGTTTGCATGAAATCAGAATACTGTGTGCTTTGAAGCAGCTTGTGATCCATTTATTTCCTTCTGCTTATCCAGTCCTGGGTCATGGGAAATAGAGCCCATCCCAGCTGCAAACTAAAATAAAATTTAAAAAAATCTAAAACAGGAATATTACCATCTCAAAACATCTTCCAGAAAGATAATGAAAGAAAGAAAAACAAAAATAAATAAAAGATCTCATCAGCACTTTCTTTTTCAGGTTACAGTTCTTTGCAGTTTCATTTTTTCTGGACTATCCCACAAGCACCCCATGTGAAACCATAAGTCTGAAGAGTGCAAATACTCCTTTTTTGTGGTCATATGATCCTAATTTTAAAGGAGCGATTAGCATTTTGCCAACCGTTCTTGATCTCGTGTGTTTACATGTGTACAGGCATGTTTCTACTTCACCTGTCCTGCAGCCTTTGGAAAAACTCAAATCAGCAGCTAACTTTGTTCTCTGTAGCCGCGGCGCTACTTTTAAGCATTGCAAAAATTCGCCCCCTCATCCCTTCATACACATATACGCAAACACACTGGTAGAGACTTTGAGTTTTCCAACACCTGTCTGGCATGAAAGCTCCAGTGAAGTGGGCACGAGCTGGCACAGGTGCAGAGGGGTTCTTTGAAATGGTTGTGTGTCTGTTCTTTTATTACTCTCCATGAATATTCACGTGCTATATTTGTGCTAATCCGCAAGTGCCGGGCTCTTCCGTCCTCCTGTGTGTGCATGTTTGAATGATAGCTGTCTATAACTGGAAGCCCTGTTTCTTAATTTGGGGTGTGCATACTCTCCTGGGGGGGTTGTCAGTTGGCAGGGGGACAGTTTGCAGTGATTAGAGCCAGCCCAGCGCACAACGTTGTGCTGCATTATTAGCAGGCCAGTCAATCCACAGTGGAAATCAAAAGCAGGGACTCAGGAAATGGGTGTTGAGTGAGGTCACATCCCAATGAGGCAGCACGTGCTCCAGGTCAGGAAAAGCCAGGACACGCACCATGGGATTATGGGAATACGCAGAATCCTGCTGGGGGGGCCCATGGGTACAGAGGACTGGTGTGCTACCTTATCTGAGACTCAAAGTGGCGCATGCGCAGCAGGGCGTCTCTGTGTGTAAGATGGTTGGAGAAAGGTGAAACAGGTGAGGTGGGCGGTCAGGAGGGTGTTGGGTGCTGCTTCTGGATGAAAGCAGCAGAGCACTTGGGGATGTCACCGTGCGCCTTTGCCCTAGGTCAGTTTTCTCTCAGAAACCCCTCAAGGCACATGGAGAATGGCGTGATGAAACAGAGGAGTGAGGACTGAGTCTCTCTCCTCCTTCTCTGCCACATTCGTTTAGTCCCTGCCGAGGAACCTGCCAGGGACACATCTACAGGAAAGGCTGTTAGAGAAATTAGATTGACACGAGAGGCGCTGACAAGAAGCGGCGAAAAAAGGAAATTGACATCTGCTGCTGGAGAATTCTGTGCCATCACACCGACATATCCGGCTGAAGACTAGAATGTACATAATGCTTACCTCTTTGTTTTCTGGCTTTTGATTGGTTTGCTTTTGTATGGATTGGATTTACAGCACCGTGGAGCTTAATTGCTGATTCCATGCGTTGGATTGTTTCAGTTATGGATTTTGGACTTGGAAACTCAACAAACTTTCTTCCCATGTCTCCTTTTTTTTGTCTTCCTTCTCTATCCACTTCATTTCATTTTCTTACCCTTCCTTCCTTCACATCACTTCCTCCTCTCTTCTACCTTTCTTTCACTCAGGGCCAAAGACATGAAGAATCGGCTGGCTTTCCTGCGGAGGAGGAATGAGTCCCCAGGAAGCAACCCAGCCGGGAAGTTAGACAAATCTATGAAGTCAGTCAAGTAAGTGGCCACTTCCTGACAGCGTGTGCTTGTGGGTGTGTGTCAGACGGTTTTCTGGATCTCACCACAACTGGTGATGACCTGGCTCTTGGAAGACAGACATGTGGGCAGAGATGGGAGTGTGCTTGCAGTTTGGCATCAATTAAATGAATGGGAGAGTGTGTGAGTAAGGCTGGCATGCCAGAAGGAAGGATGGCATAATGCTTGGATGCAGCCCTTTAAATTCTCTGTGAACTATATT
The DNA here is from genome assembly GCF_036321145.2 of Pelmatolapia mariae. Taxonomy (NCBI): domain Eukaryota; kingdom Metazoa; phylum Chordata; class Actinopteri; order Cichliformes; family Cichlidae; genus Pelmatolapia; species Pelmatolapia mariae. Next base: position 22,486,012 of record NC_086233.1, on the reverse strand, counting down.
CATCAGTTGAGTAGATTCATATTTATTTGTGTGGATCATTTGGCGTCAAGTAGGCACAGTAAATATCCATCCCCAATGTATTCAAGGTATAGCTAATATAACCATAATAATCATAGTTTTTGTGACTTGAAAAAAAAAGTCAGATACTGACAATAAATGTGGCAGTGCATCTTATCTGGTCTGCTCGATTTAAAAAGGAAGTTAATCTGTCTTTGTGTCATTACTTAGAAGACGTAAGAACAAGAAAAAAGTGTAATATGCAACAAATTTTGTTGGCGAGTCAGGTGAGGTAAAAGAATATACTATGAAACTAAAATATTGTCCCAAATAAGGCCTGACACGTGGATTGCAGTGGGCTAAGATTGGCCGTTAAAAAGGCATACTTCATTGCAGGATACAAAAAAAAGAAGGAAAAAAAAGGATGAGAGGCAGCAGGGGGCAGACAGATACCCATATGAGTAGGAGGTCTTAAACCAGGCTGCGCATCCTCATTGGCTGGCTGAAGCCACTCCCCCCCTCCACTGCCTTCCAAGTTGCATTGAATGCAAGTATAAAAGCCTCCCCCCACCACTACAGTGGAGCAGACTCATGGCTCTCGCTGTTGTGACCATTCATAAGGTAGAACCGAATGTGAGAGACTAGACACAGAGTGGAAGGAAGCAGTGAGAGATAGAGAGATAGAGGAAGTGTCTGCATCTGCATTTCCTTTCACCTGCCCAGCAAAGTTCTGCGGATGGGTCACACAATGAGAAACCTGGCTGAAATGGGCTTGTTAAAGAATCGCTCTGCTTTCATCTGCAGGCCCACCCCAGAGGAAGCGCTCAAATGGGGGGACTCACTTGATAAGCTGCTGGCTCACAAATGTAAGTGACTGGATTTTTTTCATTTCTTCTCTCGACTTTTGTCTCATGTGTTTTACATTCCTGTGTTTTACATTGCTGTTTAGTGCAGCATGGTTTTAGACTCAGAGTGCATGCTTAAGGTAGTGAGGGAAGTAGATGAGCACTGAAACTATGCACTTACTGACATATACATTATGCACACACATACACGTTGTTTATGTAAACGTGCAGCTTTCAGCAAGTTTCCCTAATCCCAAAAGACACCGTTCATAATTGAGACAGAATGACAAAGTGAGACCAACACAGGCATCCTGCTCTTGTGCTGCTATTCTGAGGTTTTCCACAATTCATCACCCACAATCTGCTCCCGATTCTTTTACAAAAGCCAAAAGCTGACACGACGCCAGCGCTACATCTGCTAGTCATTCGGTTTTGCTGGCCTCTTTATTCGCTCTCTTTTAATTTCCTCTTCTCCACTTCTTACCTCATTCCTGCTTACCAGAATGAGGTAAGAGATGACTGCGTGCATTGGCTCTGCTTATCAGCGTGGGTGATTCATGGGAACGGAAAGGTGCAGACAGGAGCTGTGGGAGGACAAGGTTTCCTGCTATTCTCTCTCCTGGATGCCTTCTTCCTTAAATCATTAACAGGACCAAAACTTTAAAAAAAAACAGACCAAAGTGCCTCATAGTTATTTCCCCCCCCCCCCTTTTACACTGAAACAGTCACTTCTTTGTTCATTCGCAGCTTGTGCACAGGAACAGCATTGCCATCATGCCCCAAATATTAAGGAATTACAGAGTCATAGGGGTGATGTCACTTAAAAGGCTGTTGAACAGTTGAATGTGCGCTGCTGTATTCAGGTTCTCTTTTTTTTCACGATTCACTTTATTCCAACCACATGACTCAAAAGGCCGTCACCGAGTTATTTTTAGACACTGAAACTCTGAGGAGGGCTTCAGCTTTGAGGTTGCCATGGCACTTTAGTCAACTCTCTCCTTGTTTATTCTCCTCCTTCCCCTCCCACCCCTCTGCTTTCCCCTCAGATGGTCTGGCAGCATTCAGAGCTTTCCTGCGCACAGAGTTCAGCGAGGAGAATCTGGAATTCTGGCTAGCATGCGAGGAATACAAGAAGATCAAGTCGCAGTCCAAGATGGCCTCAAAAGCCAAGAAAATATTTGCAGAATACATCGCTATCCAGTCTTGTAAAGAGGTGAGTGCGAATGAACGCAGCCTGTGTTGATCCTGGAAAAAAGGGCTTGAAAATGGTAAAGGAAACATGCATTTATTCCTGGACTTATTCTCACTTATTTTGGCTCTGCAGGTAAATCTGGATTCATACACTAGAGATCACACTAAGGACAACCTGCAGAATGTGACACGCTCCTGCTTTGACCTAGCTCAGAGGCGGATATACGGGCTGATGGAGAAGGACTCATACCCCCGATTCCTGCGCTCTGAACTCTACTTGGACTTAATCAACCAAAAAAAGCCTAGCTCCACTTCAACTTCATCTTCGTCATAAGAGACTAGAAAAAAAAGAAGATGAAGACAAGAGAAAGATGATGAGAGTAAAAAAGAGGCCAGACTTGAAAAGTTATACATAGAGTGGGTGGGATGTGCGCTTCTTTGTCTGCCTTTATTTTTTATTTTTGTCTTTCAGTCTGTTCATTATTTGCTGTTGTGGTGTGAGAGGTCACGGCAAACATATGGCACTGCAAAGGAATGTAGTTTACATAGTTATGGGTGAATGGCTCGACTGATGAGTGGATGGTTGGATGGATGCAGAAGCCCATGAGCAAGGGCTGGAGCAGGAGCTGGACGCTTGTCTCATCACTGATTTTTGTTCTCCTTTTTTCATTCATATTGTCAGCAAAAAGAAATATCAATTTGTTTGTGTTTTTGTCCAGTTGTACTGGAGTAAAGGAGGAGTTGCATCATAAAAAAAAAGAAATCCCTGCGACACGAAGACAGTCCGGTACTGTTTTATCACTTTTCCACCCCCTTCCTTTATTTCTTTTGAGAATTCCGTCCTTTGCTCCATCACGTCTCTCTCTGTGAAGCAACTTCAAAGCTGTCGGTACGACGCGACGTCCTCTTCCTTCACGTTCTCTCATCAGACTCTGTGACAGAGGAGGAAAAATCAAGCTGATGTCTGAATGAAAAGCCACCGGTGTGGCTCTGGTTTCACACGCATCCGTTTAAACCCTGCTTCCGCTCGAAGCTTCTATAAATGGCTTTCACCTTAGTTTGTTCATAAGACTGTGGAAAGACGACGTGAGTGTTCAGCACAAAGACAAAGACGGGCAAAGAACACAGACGTATAAGTAGTAGATGGACTGGAGCTGTGACAAAACGCAAATATGTGTCTCACATTAAAAGACATTAAAATCTATAAACACACACAAAAAAACAAGACGACTTGCTTCCCGTCTCCATAGACTGTTTACGACAAGGAAGGAAAATCCAAGAGGAAGAAGATTAAAAACATCTCCTTTAACATTGTAGCTCATTATGGACTAATCAAGGAACCATTCTCAGGACATTGCTATGACAGGTTACTGCTTAGTTTATGTGCTTTTCTGTTTTTGTTTTTATACACAGTTTTTTTACATGCTTTAGGGTTCCAACATGCACTCCCCGTTCATACTGAGCAATACACGAGAGGTTGCTCGTTTCACAGAGAAAAAAAAAAGCTTCACATGTACAAAGGTTTGCTATTTATTTAGATTAACTTGCTGGATGCTTCTGCAGACTTCCTCACGTCCTCCAAGGCACTCAGCTGAAAGCTCTCACTGTTCTATTTAACCACCAAACAGGTCCAGTGCTGTCCTGAACTTTTAAGTGCAATATCTTATTGTTTCTTTTTATTTTTTATTTTATTTTAATATGATATTTGGTTTGTTTCTTTGGTCATTTTTTTTAATGGGGAAGACGGAACAGTTTGAGCTCTGTATTAACTTTATTTGTTAAGAGAAAAAAAATACTTAGAGCTATAAGGTTGACTTACAGCGTAAACTTTCAAGAAGCATAAGTAGTTTAAGCAAGTGATTCTAACTGTGTGTTAACTCTCCCCTCCCCCCCGGCAGCAGGCAGCTGGGGGAGGGGGGCAATATGGTTGTAAATATAATTCTTTAAGAAAAATATGTGATAGCACATTTAAAAAAAATGAAACAAAAAAAACCAAAAAAAGCCAAACAAGTCCCTGCTGGTGATGAACGTGGGACCCGGCTGTATCTATGTAAATATGAGAGACTCAAAACTATAAGATGACATGTATTGTTTAAAAAAAAAATAAAAAATTAGGTGAGCGAGAGCAGGTCCAGTCTGCTCTTTTCCCTGGTCATACACTGCTTGTAAGGAGTATCATTATCACTGTTTACAATTCAAAATGCATCTCCGATAATAGCAAGTGAAAACAGTAGAGTACATTTGGTGTCATTGCTAATGATAAATAAACCAACCAACTGATGACATAAGATGTCTCTTGTCTGTGGATTCTTTTTCTTTTTTATGTTATTTTGTTTTTAATGCCTATCTGTGTTGCTCACAAACATGCTGAGATGTAATGTGATGTGCTTTTCAGGTGGTCCGTGAGCTCCCGCACACACTCCTAGAGAAACAAAACACATGCATTAAGCATGAAGTTGCCCGAAGGAAGTGTTGACATTTTGGAAAATGCATTCATTTGCCTTTTTGAAGCTAGCCTCAGCACATAATTATATTAGGTGAGCATAAAAACTGGACGACATTTAGTCTGGCTTAGTCCAAGCGCACACCAGACGTCTTTTGAAAGGAAGTTGTTATTTTGGGCAGTTTTTTGTGTTACATTAATTTCTTTCCACACACCTACCAAGCCACAACTTCAGTTTTTGATATGTAACAAGTCTTGACTGTTTGAACTGAAGGCTCATCCAAGAGGCGATACTACTGATGGAAGTATTTAACCCAGAGTGGGATTATCCACTTGGTGGTCCTGAGGGTTTTTGACCCACTATTAAAAACGTGACTGAACTGTGAAAAAAGATGTGGGAAATTACCAATGTGAACATTATGGACCTAGAAGATAGCTCAAACTATCTGGAGAGGAGTGAAAGAGGTCATCTACGTCCATTGTGAACGACCATCGTTGAACAGAGGTGGTGGCTTTTGACACCAGCTGTCAGCCACCTACAACTCAGACTTCTCAGGCGATTCAACTCCCACTCACCCCTCGATCCATGTGACCTTAATAACTCACATGACGGCAGGGTGGGAAAGAATTCACTCCTCGGCCACTGTGGCCATAATGTTGTTGTTTAACACCTTTAAAAAAATATCCTTTTTATTAATTTTTTAGTCTTATAATAAATCTTTAAACTGCCAAATATAAAACAATTAAAATAGACAGTTGTTTTCAAACTTTGCAAACGCTCAAAAAGTGTAGCTTTAGAAAACAATTTGGGACAATGATTGTGAACATTGAGACTTGCCCTGATCCCAGCTGTCTTGTTTTCTAAAAAGAGGAGGGTGTAAATGTGACACAGGGTCGAGTGCTGGCTGGGTTTTGGGGCTGGGATGAGAGAAACAGTTGGAGGTCTGTGAGAGTCGTGTGTGTGTGTTTTTGTCTGTGTTTTTTGGGGGGGGTGGTTGATCAGTCTGAAGTGGCGTTGGAGACAGTAGTAACAGCACCTAATCTTCTTTACCAGTTGCCATCTGTTTTGACAGACACAGCTTCTTTTTTCCAAAAGTGCTTCCTCTCTGAAGTGCTTCCCCTTGGCCGTCTCCATGTATTGAAAATATATACTTTTGTTCTTTTTTTTTTTTTTTTACTCATCCTTTCTGCCAAACAAAGTTCATACTCATGAGCTACTTTGCCAATTCTTTTTCCTTCCTTAATGTCATTTGTGTCACTGTTTTTAAATTCAGCTGTCAACTCCAAAACACATCCATCTCACATTTCCTGCCCAGATCCCTCATGTCCCGCAACCATGTCTCTCAGTCTTTCCTCCTCTGCGACAGCCTCTTATCGCACCATTCCTGTCAAGTGATAGCTTGCTACCAGGATATTGCATGACAGCTAGTACAGTTAGTTTCATTTTTTTATATCATTTTTTATTGTACTTTGCTTTTCAGTTTACCAGCATTCATAGGCACACATAAAAAAACTAGAAAAAGAATGATATATAAAATTCCAGTTTCTGACTTTAACTTGCCCACTTCTTGATTTCTTAGTTTTTTGCATATATTTGTCATACTTGCATGTTTCAGATCATCAAACTAATTTTAAGAACTGCAGGTCTCACTTCCCTCAGTTAAGGTCAGTGTTCATGACTCACAAAAGGCTTGTCTCACATAAACAAAAAACATCTTAATGATCCACAAGACTTTGGGGAAAATATTCTGTGGACTGACAAGACAACAATTAGACTTTTTTGTTACATCTGGTGTAAAACTAACAAAGAATTTGTTGATGGACATTTAAAGCTCTTCTTTGGATGCTGGCTGCTATTTGTTCCATTCTCTGTCAGATGATCCCCCACTGCGTCGATAATGAATGATGGATTGGACTCCTGGGAGGCTTATATTGTGTGTTTTTCTATCTAAATATGCTTTTACTATATTGCTACCATGGATGCAGCCACTCCCAATCAGTTGCTGGGATGGTGGATCCAAATCACATGGTACTTTCCTGCCTTCATAGTTCCATCTGTTTTGGCAACATCCCAAACTATGACAGAGCCTCCACCAGTCCAGTCCTTGAACCTGAAAATAGTCAAGTACAAGACCAGACTGACACTAAGTGAAAAAGCAGCCACTATCCAAGAAAAAGTTTTGAAAGACTTTCTCAAAAAAAACCCTGGAGATTATTGCTCAAGATTACTTTATGAAATTTTTAGCCTGTATTCTTGGAAGCAGAATACTAAGAAATGATGGGTGACTCAATACTTGTTCACAGTACCTCATCACACAGTAAGTGACAAAAGATGTGAAGCACACCAGACATAGCCATTTATGATTTGAATACTCACAGGTTCTATTTTTGGTTTTTCTGGGGCTGACCTCGCAGCTACGGGGGGATCTGACACCTAACTGAGAGATGAGCAAGAGGAGGACACGCTGTATAATTCACCCTCCACACAGAAAAAGACTATAGCAAGCTCTAACTACCTATGCAATGACAACCCAAATGACTTTCTAGCTATCGAGCAAGTAAATTTGTGTCGAGCTAATCTAGAGTGAGGCTAGTTCAGATAACACACACAGCTAGCTTTCTGATGCTTATTCCATGGAAGCATGACACATTCTAGCTAGTTTTGCACAGTACTGCATATTGTTTCTGTAAAAAGTTAGGAATCTCTGTTTAATTTGGTTGCTTCAGCCACTCAAGGAAGTTTTTGTGACTTGGTTTAAACTTGGATTGCCAATACTGCTTCAAATAGCTTTATACACCATTCATAACAGCATTTCCAAGAGTGTTTCGAGTTCATACAATTTATGTCAGAAATATTAAAACATATGTTTAACATCATCACAGGGCAATCACTGGGAGATATATATAATACATATTGGATATTTTGCATAGTGAAGAGAAAGCATGTGAACTAAACAGAATCATGACACACTGTCTTGCTGGATTCAGCGGTGGTTCCCTGCTTGTATCCCATGTATCTGTGCAGCAGTCACAGGGGCTTAAGCCTCAATTAATCCTTAATTCTCAGATCAGCCTATCCTTTCAGCTCTGGCACGTTTGCAAAAGAAACATCATATCTTCCCTTCTGCCCTCGATGACTCAGCAAACCCCTCAATCCTGGATGCTGTTGAGGGACTTTAATCTGCTTTTATTTGTTCCTTACTCCAATGCGTGCATACTTCAATAAACAAGCCTGTTATGTTAACACTATTAGCCCAAGTCCCAGCAGTTATTTTAGAACAATGATGCAGATACAAAAGAGGTACTCATCCTGCTACATTCACTGCATTTTCTGACCAAATTCATGAGCGTCAACGACTCTGGAACCCTTTTGGTAGACAGGAACTGTAAAAGCACATGTGGATGGGAGTAGAAAGAGAATAAACTTTCTTTTTGTCTTTTATATCATTAAACTACATTAAATAAGTGTCAGTACATTTTTCCCTTGTGTCTTATTTAATTTCCTCAGAAAGATATACAATTATCTTCTGAGGTTTTATCCTTATCGAGCTGTTTTCACATGAACCCGATTTATTGTCCTAACAAAGCTAATGAGATGGAGAGCAGCGATGTCCACAAGTGAACCAGACAAAAACAAAGATTTAAGGTAACCCCTGGAGGTAAAGAGGAGAAAAGGCAGGTGTTCCACAACAAAACACTTTAAATGATGAATGCTGTGAGTGAAGTAACGCTAATCCTAAATACACTTCATTAATAGGATTGTAATCAACTGAAAACCCACTGACTTCATCAGATTACAAGCCAGGAAAATCCTACAGACACAGTGTTGTTACCTGAACCTGCTTCTTGAATAGAACATAAGATGTCTACATTTAGATACATCCATAATTACGTCAGTGCCATGAAATGCCTTGTTCTGTTGGTTTTATTAATTTGCTCATCTGGGATAGGCTCCTTGTCCCCTGCTAAGTTGAACTAAGTGGAAAAACACGGATGGATTTCTGTCTCCCCAAAAACTGTTTAAACCAACAGGGAAAAAATTCCCATTCCCCTTTTTTCCTGCTCAGTATTATCATGACTAAAATATTGATGAAGTTCTCCTGCCCCCCCCCCCCCCCCCTTTTTTTTTTTAGCTTACCAGATATTGTATAAAACGAAGGGGAAGAAATTATGTTTAGAAAAATGTTTCTGGTCCCAGATTTGATTCTGCCAGCTGCTGTCTGCCTGTGTGGGTTGTTTTCAGTAAGGTGGAGCTTTAATCTTTACAGACAACAATAATTAAAAACAAAAAAACAAAAAACACACACAGCCCCCCCCCCCCCCCCCCCCCCCAAAAAAAAAAAACAACCAAAAAAACAAAACAAAACACAGGAGCACCAAACAGAGATAGTCAAACTAAAATTAATTTTAATACTACCATTTGGCAAGATAGAGAGAACAACGAAACACAAAGGGACCTTTACATAAACACAGATTGAGACAGAGGGAGGAAATGAATGTGGAAATTCAGAAACAAATAAACACAAATCACAAACTCAAGTAGAAAATGAAGCTAAATAAAGGCCAAGGAATCAAAACTAAAACTAGAATAGTAAAACCATCTGAACAACCAAAACATTACAACATCTAAAACTAAGATTTTAAAGCATAAAACAAAGGACACAGAACAAAAACTCTTCACTAGAATTAGAATTAATATGAATAGAGAAATATTAATATTGAGGGAGAACACGATACAAACTTAAAAGAAATACGAGCCCTATAAGCATTAATTCAATTTTTGAAATATATCTATCATTCAAATTTCTAACAAGAAGAAAATGCAAACTACTAAGAACCTAAAGTAACATTAGCATAACACTAGCATTAATAAAACCAAACAATACAGCAAAAATACAAAAATACAAAACACAAAACCCTGAAGCGAAAGCCAGGGGCCATGACAGTGTGGCTTTTGGCACCACATCATATGACAGCTGGGACAGACTCCAGCCTCCCTGCAAACCTAAACTGGATAGGCAGTTAAGAAAATGGATTGACGAGAGAAGACACCATACTAGCATCTGGTTAATGTGATGCAGTGGATTATGTCATTGGCAAAAGAGCCAGCAAACTAAAGTTAGCAGTGCACTTTCTAATGTCGATATTTGTTTGGCGGAAGCAGAATGAAAACAGTGTGGATATTTGAATCTTAGATAAGAACTATAGCAGTGGAGCTAATGTGTGCAGCTATTTAAAGTTTGTGGCTTTTACAAGCATGCAGAGGGTTGCTACCTGCTTAGCATCACCATAGCGATAGTCTGTAGTGACATTATCTTGTATTTATGCAAATACAAATTTGCTTTGATATATATACACATATATATTTTTAAAAAATTCCCCGCTCGCCCCCGCGGGCGGTCTGTCCTTCAAGCTCTTCTCTGAGCCCTTGCTATTTCTCAAGCTTCTCGTGTTCCTTCTTTCTGATGTTGCTGTCATTGGGAACCCGCTACATCTATCACTACGGCCGTGTTCTTCTGTTTGTCTACCACCACTATGTCCGGTTGGTTAGCCACCACCATTTTGTCCGTCTGTATCTGAAAGTCCCACAGGATCTTAGCTCAGTCATTCTCCTCCACCCTAGGGGGCGTCTCCCATTTTGACCTCGGGACTTCCAGGCCGTATTCGGCACAGATGTTTCTGTATACTATGCCGGCACGATCTATGTGCTGTTCTATCCAGGTAAGCTTCTACTGCATTGGCAGCGTGTTTGAGATCAATATCAAGCTGAAAAATGAAGCTCGGTACAGTTAGATCCTCTCTGACAGTATTGCATAGTGGATAAGATTCAGAGGGTACATTTCTGCATTCATATTTCCATCAGTTTTGACCAGATCCCCAACAGTGCTGGCTGAATTCCAACTCCAAACCATGAATGAGCCTTTACCATCTTACCAGTTATCCAGTTTCCTTAATTTTGTAAGGAAAAACTCCACACCATTGCTGAGGATATGCAAATTTTTGGAGAGTCTTTTGGGAATCAAAGTCCAAAAATTCTTGAACTTTTTGCAAACAGTCTGTTAATAACAAAGTTCCCAGAGATGCAATTTCAAACCAGTTCTTTGCTAAGTCGTTTGCCTGCTAAGCTTTGTGCCTTTTTTATGCTTGAATGATTCATAGGTCGGTGTCAAGTGGCCTAACAAACAAAAATCATTTCTTTGAAAATGTTTAGGTACAAAGACTGGACTGACAATCAGTGAAAAAGCAGCCGAGGTCCAAAGAAAAACTCTGGAGAACTGCTGTTCAAGAACACCTTTTAAAAAATTACAAGGAAGTCTGGCTCTTTGGAAGCAAAAGATAAAGAAATGAGGAGTAGCTTAGGACTTTAGCTCTGCACTGTAAGTACCGTGGATGCTTCAGTTAATGTTCACATCCAAAAATCAGAAAAAAAAGAAGCTATTACGTCAACAGGCTATTTCTCAAAGTGCTGATGCATGTTTTCTTGGAATACTTTGAGCAGCATAATCACTAGCTCTGAGTCTAACCTAACACCTTTGGGTTGTGGTTGAATAGCACGAATGTGCAGCGGTCAAAGCACGGATCAGAGAGGTTTCCCCACATCTCAAACACCATGGGCTGATACCTGTTAGAAGCAAAGAAGGGCCTGCCTTATTTGGGCATGCTGTTCTTCATAAAGGTCACAGTGAGTGCATGGATCACGAGGAAATGCAACAACAACAAAAATCCCATACGCAGGTCCTTCACCAGCAAACATGTTGACTCATAGGAGGAAAAGTAAAGGTGTTAAACTGACACGAAACATGGTTGTTATTTATATAAAACAAAAGCCCATGTAGATTCAATTTAAGAAAAAATCTAATCACAATCACAGTTGCTTTTAAAGCATCTTCATAAGCCAACTGGTGTTGAGCAGTGTATCAGAGCTCCTCAAATTCTTTTTTGTATTCTTGTATTCTTATCAAATCTGATCACTTCTTTGATGCCCCCCCACCCCCCCATCTCTGTATATCCTACTTACCAGACTGCTGGTGGCAACCTCACCAACAGTTACACAACTTAATTCCTTCCCCTGTGCACCTTAATTCAGATTAATGAGCCTACTGTGTGGAGCTGGCATTAGTCTGTGTGTGTCATCCAAAGTCGTTATGTGATACAGGGGAAATGCATCAAGCTTGTGAAATCACCGGGGGCGCGTCACGCCGAACTCACTGTCCCTAAATCTAGTTTGACTCATGGGTAGATTAAAATGTTTCATCACCAATTACTGTTGGAGTAAATCTGCATGGGGGATGCATTTTTTTTCCCCGTCGTTAGATCTTGGTTATTAGCTTTGTCACGCTGTCTTTTATGTGAGTTCTGTGGGTTCTTGAAGATCTGGATTGTACCTGTAAAGCAATTTAGGTCAACTTCTATTGTTTTTAACATGTGCTGTATAAAAGAAATTGACTCCACTTGACTACACTCTAAGAAGAAACAGATTTCTAGAGAGAGCGAGCAACAGGTTTTTAATCACAGGTCTTCATAAAAATGGGGATTTACATAGTTACTGTAGCTGCAAAACTTGTACTATTCATGTGACAAGAAAATACTATACATGAAAAAACAAAAAGTGGACTGAAAGCTTTTGAGACAGTTTCACTTTTAATCTAAAAAGAATGTGACACTTGAAGTTTAGCGGGCATTTAAAAAAATCTGAAAAACTAGCGAAAACTGAATGATGACCCATAATGGGGAAATGGTAGCATGGGATCATAAACTTTCTTTGAGCTGATCGCTGTCTTCCATATTTGAGGACTTCAGCTCAGAAAATGACCACTCTATCACTTTTTTTCTCTGAAAACATGTTTCATGCATTGATGAAATACCCATAACAAGTCAGTCTTGGGCAGCAATCAGAATTGTACCTCTCTTTTCACCAGACACACAATTCAATCGCTTGTCATCGCTTTTACTGCTGTACTTTTCACCCAGCTTTGTTTACCACTGTATAGTACACTCAGATCCTCCACTCCTCCTGACCTTGCCAGATAAGGTCGAACTACTCATCTGTCCGCTGCTGCCATGTGGCTTTGGATTATCTTAAGGCCACGGCTTGGAACATAAGGAGAAGCTGGGACAGAATCGAGTGAAGCTGGAAGCAAAAGGATTTGGGCAGTGGCAGTGCAGTTGCACTAATACACAGACTCAATGGATGGGATTTCCAGTAATTTTTCTAAATGTGGAGTATATTTAACTGCTGATTTAATTTATGATCCGACAGAGGTGGAAATTGAGGACGTGGAAACTAACACTGCGCTGTTAGTATGGGTAACAAAAGTCAGTTTAGTAGCCCTGTAAAATAATTCCCCTTAAATGGAGATCAAAGTGCATTTTCAGGCATAATGTGAATTCATTTAGCCAGCTCGTATCAGCTGATCATCAGCTGACTTCTCTGAATAGACAGATTCACTTTAGAGGGGTATTTTGGAAATCCTATTATTTGATTTGTAGCTGCTATTTATAGCGAGCAGAAGTCAAACCATTTAACATTCTGCATTCACTCGCATAATAAAATCCATGTAATCTGATTTGATCACAGACAACATTCACAAAGTTAACTGATGAATTTCAGAATGTGTCGATTTAGACTGGTTATTAGTATTTACCAAACTGTCTGGTAAAGCGACTGCACGCTAACTGCAGCACAGGAAAGATTAGAAAATGTTGCCTGATCTGATGAGTCTTGACTTCTGCCATGACATGATAGCAGAAATTGAGAGCAGCTGCTTTCAGTAGGTGCCATCTAGGACTACTGAGCAATGACCCATCTCCACTAATCTCTTAACCAAATGTTGTGTTTACAGTGTAGTGAATAACAAGGAAGAAGAGCTTTTCCTAGTACCAACACTTCCACACCTAAGAAGGAAAGTGTTATAATTTGGCTATATGTAAACAAGCAGACAAGCGTTAGCCTGATACGATAGGATGGTAGAGAGAGAATTTGGTCTAAACAACTTGAAATCATGGAGCCATCCTGCCTTGTATTGACAGTTCAGGCTGCTGCTTGTGGTGTGATGCCATTGGTGATATTTCCTTGGCACACTTAGTACCAACTAAGAGTTGTTTAAACACCTCAGTCTACTCAAGTATTGTTGTTGTCCAACCCTTTATGACCACAGTGCACCCATCTTCTCATGACTGCCTCTCACAGGATAACACACTATGTCACAAAGCTGAAATCATCTCAGAGTAATTTGTTGACATGACAATGATGTCAGTGTACTCAAATGGCCTCTGCAGTAACACATGGATGCCCAACCTGGTACTGGCAAGATGTTCCTAAAAAAAAGGTTTCCAGTGAGATATGTCTACCATACCTTCAGATTTATCACAAAAGGTTTAAATCCAGCTTCAAAGTTGTTATTTTTTTTCAAATATTTTATGGAACTTTGAAAAAAGTCTTAATGCAACCTAAGAAAAACAAAGAAATGAAATCAGTAAAAGAAAACATATCATTATCAATCACAGCACTTAATTTACCCTTCTTTTATTCAAATTGATTTTTTATTCATTTTCAGTTTTTTTTTTTCTTGTTTGTTTCCTTGGCGATTGTGTGTGATGACACAAATTTGATCCCCTATATTTCCTGCCTAACAAACCAAAACACAAAGACACATATTAGAAACTCCTTGGCACACATATAAACCTGGCCCACACGTACCAATCAATACAAAGTTTACACATGGATTAAGTGTACTGAGCTGTATCTGCAGGTGGTTGCCACAGCTGAATGATTTATCCATTTTCCACTTCTCTGTCACAGACCCTTGGTTATGCAACAATTTAACACTAACCAGACAGTCTTTCAGCTTTTCTTGACTTATCTTCTCTGTCCTACCTTATTTTATGTTTCCAGTTTGCTGTGTTTGTTCATACAATGCAGTAATAAGGCAAATCTCAGCTGCAGCCAAGAAGCATTTTTGCTCCTCCTTATAGAAACAACACAAATAATAGATTTCAGAAATAACAGAAAATGGCCTGGGAGGGCATGTGGGAAGCAAAACAAAATCGGGATCACTGCCTATATGGAGGATACCTGATTGCAATCAGCTATTACATACAGTAACAACCATCCAAGATACATTTGGAAAAGATCTCCCCTACTTATACAAAAGCCCCATTTGCAGAAATAGAAATATGTTGGCAGCACGTATGACTCTGAGCTCAGTTGTATAAAGTTTGTCCTTCATCAGCAAGAATGATGAGCTAAAGGGGGTTTACAGTAGTTTCCATCTTGGCTGTGAGTCATACATCTGCAAACTGGATCTCCTTGAGATTTATGTCAGCCAAGTCTGTGCAAGTTACTGCAGGAAAGCCACAAAGAGAGCACAGAATGAGTAAGTATAATCATAATGGCAGATGAACAGAGATATGATTGCCAGGTTTTCAGAACAAATCAGAATATTTATGATAATAAAAACATAATGAATAAATGTTTACGTTGTATTTTTAAAGTTATATTAATAGAAAAGTAAGAAAGGGCATGGTGATAAGAATAAATAAGCAAACAGACATTAAAGAGGATTAGGGATCTGAATGATGATGAACTCTTTCCCCTCTAATTAAGTTCTCTTTACAATGTTGTGTTTCTCTGCATTTCTACATCCACATATTTAACTGTTATGCATTAATGCAAATGCTTGTTTACAAATTTCATGCTGTGCTCACAGTCGAACGCACTTACATATTTCCTAGAAGGACAAAAATCTATTGAAAAGTCATTATACTGTGTGTGTGTGTGTGTGTGTGTGTGTGTGTGTGTGTATGGCTGCAGAATGGAAAACATTAACTATGAGCTTAACCACAGCTCGATGCTCTCCAAGTAATTTTTTACAGATTGGATCAAAAAAACAAACATCACAGTAAAAATAGTCGATCACCGTTTTAGGTTTGTGCAACCCTCAACAACAGCTTAGGTATTAGCAAGTATTTCCATCAGACGCCTACATATCTTCAAGAGCCAAAAACAAGAGGGAGAGGTCAAACCTCTGAGTGATAACATCCATTTAGAGCAGCCCTGGATTCGTTGGGGCAGGTTACTGTCTGACATTAGAGTGACTAGCTTCCTCTCCTGTCTGTCAAAGTCTGATTACTTAGTGTGAAGTAAAAGGGGGTGTCAGTTTTGGGGAGTGGCACTGTCACACAGGCTGACACGTCAACAGCTGTTCTCTGTTGGCTTCAGGCCGCATTCGGTGATTGCAGACCATTAATTCTTTGATGGCTGTACATTTATAGCCCCCTATAAAAGTGGATTGTAAACATGAGGTAAAAATATAACAGAGAAGGGGCTGGGAACATGAGAGGAGGGACGGTGCAAATTATGAAATAGAACATAAGAGCTCAAGGTCGAGGGTCGGACAATCACAGTGTAGCATATGTAACTATTAAGCGTGCAAGGAAGTAACATAAACATGATATTGTATGAATGAGCTTGTTCTTATAATAAACTCTCATGTTGGACTGTATAATCTACAGTTTACCATTCTAAATGATGCGTATAGCAATAAACTGATGGTAGCAATAGTCCATTCATCACAAGTAGCAAATGGGTCACATCAAAGAGTGAAACTCAACATTTTAAATACAAAAAAATCTGAATAAAAATGAGGTGATTTGCAAGTAAAGTTGCTAGTGCAACATAATGAGCAGCATTATCTGCTGTTCTGTATTACGGAGCTTCACTGTGCCTATGGCTGCTCTGCTAAAACACTTTAAACTTGGGCCTACTATGCTCACTGAGATGCGTGTTGCTGCTTGTATTATGCCCTACAGTCATGTGAAAAGACTGAATAGACTCCTGTGAAAAAGCGAGTAGACCCATGATTCAGTAGCTTGTAGATCCTTTAGCAGCAGTAACTTGATGTAATCATTTCCTGTATGACTTCATCAGCATCTGAGATTGTTGTGGAGGAATTGTCCCATTTTTCTTTATAACATGATTCAGTTCATTGAGGTTTGTGGATATTCATTCATGCACAGCCCTCTTAATCCTGTCGCAGGATTTCAATCACTTAAACACCTCGATTCTTTTCTATTTGAGCTATTCTGTTGTAGATTTGCTGCTGGGCTTGGGATCTGTTTGAACAAAGTTTTAGCTCCTGGACAGATGGCCTCACATTTGACTCTAGAATATTTTGGTATACAGAGAAGCTCATGGTTGACTCGATGACTTAATGGTGCCCAAATCATCACCCCTCCACTACCGTGCTTAACAATCCGTATGAGATTTTTGTCCTGATATGCTGTGTTTGGTTTCCACCAAATGTGATACTGTGCATTAGGTCAAAACATCTCCACTTTGATCTCATCTCAAGGTTTTTCAGCTTTGGAAACCTGAGACATGCCATGACATAGATTTTAAAAACTTTATCCTAGCAACCCTTCCAAAGCCACAGTAGTTTAGTCTTTTTATAATCTGTTGTTAACTTTAACGTAGCTCTTGTTTCTTGGGATGAATTTTCTCCTCTTAAGATTGTGGCAACACACATACCTGTAAAGTGCCAAAACTGGTGCTATAGAAGTGCTCTCAGTCACTGATAATCAATAATCAAGTGCATTTTATTAGCACCTGGCGCCTAATTCCTATGGATGCTTAAAGGTGTACTCAGTACTCCATACAACCATGTGAAAACCTTTTTCTCATGCCTGTAAATGGTTGTGATGGTGCTGGAGTTTATTGCCAATGAAGACAACATTACAGAACTCAGTGAAAGATCTTAATTTTCTGCTTGTCACTACCAAAACTCTAATAAATCAATTACTCTGCAAAGCATCTGTTCAGTGTGATCATGTGGGTGACTATCAACGCAACACTTACACAACAGCCTCATTTCCTTGTGGGAGCAGCTGGTTACAGTAGATGCCATTCGCTGATATTTTAACCAAAAGTTGCATTTACAAGGTAGTGAATAAAGAGGAGTAAGAGCTTTTCCTAGTACCAACACTTCCATGCCTAACAAGAAAGAAAGTGTCACATTTTGGCTATATGTAAACAAGTAGACAAGCGTTAGCCTGTGCAGGAATATACTGAGGGTGGTGGGGTTATCCCTGCCCTGCAGTTCCTTATTATGTAGTTTTGGAAAATGCAACTCAGTAAACAAAGCAAATCATCGTTACAGGAAATTAACGCAAGAAGGAAGACAACTGTCAGAGGCAGTAATTTCCAGAAGGAAGTATTTCCATGCCTTGGTTCCAGGACTACCCTCAGCACATCCAAAGGCCTGCAAGTCACCTGCATCCAATGACATTCAATTTGGTAGTCATTATCATACTCATGTGAGGATTATCTAATCTGTTATAAAGCACACCTGATATTTATTCACTCGCGCACACACAGAAAATCTCTGATTTGTTTATCCGTTTTGTGTATTCTTGCTTGATTACGGCTCCTTCGGGGTGAAATCTATAATGCTGTATTTGCTGTATTTTATTTACAAGAAGCAAACACATGTGGAGGGTGAGGCTGTGCTGTGATTTTGGATGGTGGTGCAGTTTTTCTTTCCACACTGAGGTTGTCTTGTCTTTAAAAGTAAGTCTTGTTAAAAGGACTTTAAATAGTTTATTCGGCTGGCGGTTAGACAAGGATAGAATAACTGGATTTGGATCTGCCGTAGTAACCACAAAGGCTTAGCAACAACCTTGCTGATGACAAATTAGCTTTTTCCACTGTGTGACTGCTTTCACTTCCTTTTGGATCTATTCCTGTCTAAAACATTGTGTCCCACATATGGTGCTGGCAGGAGTATCTATGTGCTTTTGTGTGAAAAATATCATCTTAAATTGAGTAAAAATTTGAATGATGTAAACATTTTGCTGAACCATTCATGTACATGTCATATGTTTAAGGACGGTTTACTTCTGTTGCAGCTGCACAGTGAAACTGTTCTGCAGCTAGCACAGTACTGGCGTGTTTGCTGAAACGCCTCATTAAAAGCTGGTGTATATACAGCATACACATAAATCAACCTGTCACAGCTCCTCCACCTCGTAGAAAGGTTTATAAATATCTTCTATCAAAACCTTTTGGCAGTTAATACATTTCATTGTTTGCTGACTGAATCCCCTCAACAGTATTTAATCATATCATCATGTTTTGTCTTTGTCTTTTTTTGTGTCACTGCACAGACATGTTTTATTGATCTGCAGCACTGATATATTAGGCGCCAGCTACATTTCACAAAAAGCAGGTCTGTAACACAATATCTCCCTCATTCTCCTGCAACGAAAATGTTAAGGAAAGACCTCGCTCAGTGACAGTAACGCGTCCTCTTCGTGCCTTTGTTACCCAGTAACACAGTGGACAATGTCAGTGTGTACTGGCTGTGTTTTAAATTTGTGACCCAAACTGACCAACTCTGGAAGGAAATAAAAGCAATAAGTAAAGGTTAATCAGCACTGAGGTAAGGTGAAGAATAAAGTTCTAACATATAGTATTTGTGACACAAATAAGAGAAATGATTATTTGTCTTATTTTTTTCACATAGCAACCGTGTAACAAGAACAGTCTTTACACTTTTGTGTAATGCCAAGGACAACAGACCAGCAAGACCACACTGGGTCTGTGATCCACACAGATATGTGGTCACAATTGTGAGTTAAGTGCCGTGATATATGGAGATTATTATGCATGTTTTATTTTGCTGGTTTACTGGTGTAATTTAAATCCACAATGTCATGTAAGTTCCCTGTTGCCAGGAGAGTGTATAACACTTTGGACAGTAGGGGGCAGCAGCGTGCTTTGGGAACTGAGTCGGGTGCATAGCTGCCGTAAGTTTTCCATTCTGGCAAGACTGACCAGGCAAACGGCAGCGTGTCTCCTGTGTTCACTTTCTCTCCTGTTTTACAGGATCGTAATCTGGCTACGCGCCTACCATAGTGGGGCCTGTAACAGATTTCTGGGGGCTCGTCCGGGATCGGCGGTGCCTGAGGAGCACGTCCGGCTGATCCAGTGATCATTGGACCCAAAGTGACGGTGTTGCTAAAGAGGGTGGGACCAGTAACGGGATAAGGGTAGACCACCCCCCAAAGATCTGGCTAGTGGTGAAGGGACGCCTGTGATGCCACCAACCAGTGATAACGTTAATGACAAACATATATCTCCCATGGGTGGCTATGCTCCTGAAGTGGCAATCCCCAACCTTGACATACACCAACTGCTCACAGATTCAGGGGAGGGGCAGAACAAATCTCACAGACACAGCATCAACACACCCGACCCAGAGAGACCACAGTGTAGGACGGGTAGCTGCGGTTACATCAGCAGGCCTCGTGCCACTAACTCACCACCAACTGACATCAGACATTCACTGATTCCCCAGCAACACCACATGGCTGCGGGAGCACTGCCTGCCCCAGCCCACGAGAGTGTGATTGCCCTTCGCGACCTGCCCCTGTTACAGAGGAAGGAATTCAAAATACATGGTGGGCAAATAACTGATACTGCGTCGGACGTTAGTTTTAACAGTATCTGCAAACAGATTGATGACGGTCGCAGGGAACAACACACAGATGACGACATAATTAGAGGAGTCCTACGCGTAATCAAGGGTGGAAACTTTAAAGACATGCTTGTGAACAAGGAAGACCTGACAGTTACAGAACTGAAAAGTTTCCTACAGTCCCATTTGAGAGAGAAAACCAGCACCGAGCTCTTTCAGGAACTGATGTGTGCTAAACAACACGAGAACGAATCTCCACAGCAATTCCTGTATCGCATGATCGGACTGAAACAGAGAATAACGTTCACATCCAAGCAGGCAAGTTCAGTCATAAAGTATGATGCCTCCACACTCCAGGGCGTGTTCCTGATCGCAGTTTATCAAGGCATGGGAGAAAGGCACGAGGACCTCAGGCGGGACCTGAAACCGCTCCTGGCTGACCCCACTGTTTCTGATGAAACTCTCTTAATACAGGTTATCCAGACCACGATGGAGGAAAACGAGAGAAAACGCAGACTGGGGCGTAGCACCAGCCGGAAGTTCACACAAGCCCACAGCACAGTCGCAGAGCCAGAGGGAATGACCGGCGTTGTGGGCGAGACTAGAGTCAAAGGTAAAGACAATGTAATTCAGAGACTGAGTGCTCAGGTCGAGGCTCTAACAGAGGCAATGGAGACACTGAGAAAGCTCACTGCTCCAGCCCTGGTGCCCGGGGCTGCCCATCAAATTGTCCAACAGAGTGCCTCTGACAAGACCAAATCGAACAGAAAGACACAAAGATCATATGGGTGTCCACAGTGTGTAGCCCAAGCCAGGCCAAGCTGTAACCACTGCTTTTCGTGTGGAGAAGTAGGCCATCGTGCTATTGGCTGCTTGAAAAGGAATATGCAGTCGGGAAACGAGTGCCAGTCAGGGCTGAGGGGCAACCCCTGACCAACCCAAGGGACAAATCCCAGCCCCACGATGCCGCAGCACTAGAGCTAGGAAAGAGGGACCAGTCTATGAGCTTACAGATGGGTAACCACCTACCCCCACCTGAGAAAGTTGCCCCACTGATTGGCCGAAAATCCCTATTGAAATGCAGCATGAACGGCTATACAGTGACTGCCATGTTAGACACCGGGGCAAATGTGAGCATCATAGACCATGCCTGGAAGAACAAGTACCTACCTGAAAAAGAGATCCGCCCACTGAGTGAACTAATGGATGAGGAACTCAGTGTAACTGCTGTCACGTGGGAGGCAGTGCCATATGATGGGTGGATGGAAGTGGTGGTAAACCTGCAAGGCAACAACGATCCAGATCTATCCATTAGAGTACCTTTCCTAGTTAGTCGGCTAGATTTAGAAAGACCATTGGTTGGTTTTAATGTCATCCAAGAACTCATCAAGAGTAACGAGAGCAGACCCAAAATCATGTCCATCCTCGTCAACCTGCTGACTGGTGCCCTAGAGATCAACAGTGCAAAGGCAGAGGCTATTGTAAGCTTCATACAGACCAAACCAAAAGTAGAACAGAATGCGACTGTAAAGGTGGGCAGGAAAGGTGCCACTATTAATCCTGGTCAAGTAGCGTATATTAGGTGTGGAGTATCTTTAGACATTAGTGACTCTAGCCCACTCGTACTGTTTGAACCTAACCTAGATGACACACCACTGTTGCCACTGAGTATAGGTGAAGGGCTATTGGCAATCCAGCAGGATGAGAGACCCTTCGTGAAGGTACCAGTTTCCAACCACTCTACAGAGATGGTGGTCCTGCCCAGCTCCACGGTCCTAGGTACCATTGAAGCCATTGATGAAGTAATAGGAACAGGCAGCCCAAGCGGCGAGCACAGTCAAGCCCGGGGCAACACTGACCCACCACCAAGCCCCATGAGTGACCTGCCCCCTACTACACTGTGGCACCCGCCAGTGGATGTTAGTCACCTAAGTGATGAGCAACAGAGAAAGGTGAAACAAATGCTATACGAGGAGTCAGGAGCCTTTGCTTGTGATGACGAAGACATAGGGTGTATTCCAAGCCTGCAAATGTCCATAAATTTAAAGGACAACATCCCAGTACAGCGAACCTATGCTGCAGTGCCCAAACCCCTCTACAAAGAGGTTAAAGAATACATCCAAGATCTGCTTGCCAAAGGGTGGATAGTTAAGTCAAAGTCACCGTACGCAGCACCTGTCGTGTGTGTCAGAAAAAAAGATGGAACATTGAGATTATGTATCGATTACAGGCTTTTAAATCAAGAGACTGTACCAGACCGCCACCCACTGCCTCGCATCCAGGACCTCATAGACACACTAGGAGGCCACAGCTGGTTCACCATCCTGGATCAAGGCAAAGCCTATCACCAGGGCTACATGGCAGAGGGATCCAGACACATGACAGCATTCATCACTCCTTGGGGTCTCTATGAATGGGTGAGGATCCCATTTGGGCTCTCCAATGCCCCAGCCGCTTTTCAACGCAGCATGGAGGAGATGTTAGATTCCCTGCGTGATAGCTGCTGCATCCCTTATCTCGACGACATCCTCTGCTACGCAAAATCTTTTGATGAGCATGTCGAGGGAGTACGTCGGGTCCTGAGGGCTCTAAAAGCCCATGGTGTCAAGCTTCGGCCCACAAAATGTGAGCTGTTCCGGCAGGAGGTCAGGTATGTGGGGAGGCTAGTCTCAGCTGATGGTGTCAGGATTGACCCAAAAGACACTGATGCGATCAGGCTGCTGCAAGAGAAAACACCCAATACAGTGGGTGAGGTGCGGAAGCTGCTTGGGTTCCTGAGCTATTACAGAATGTACATCCAAAACTTCTCTAGCATCGCTAAGCCAATCTACGAGCTGCTGAATGTGAAAACCGCCCAGGCAGTAGCAAGTGGAAAGCTCACGAAGGGAAAGGGGGCCCAGTTGCCATCAAAGACACCTATCGTGTGGACAGATGAGCACCAGAGGATACTAGAGCAGCTGATAGACACTCTGTCGCACCCACCCGTGTTGGCGTATCCAGACTTTGAACTACCGTTTGTACTCCACACAGATGCTTCTAAGGAGGGACTGGGTGCGGTGTTGTATTCAATTCAATTCAATTCAATTTTATTTATATAGCGCCAAATCACAACAAAAGTCGCCTCAAGGCGCTTTATATTGTACAGTAGATAGCACAATAATAAATACAGAGAAAAACCCAACAATCATATCATATGACCCCCTATGAGCAAGCACTTTGGCGACAGTGGGAAGGAAAAACTCCCTTTTAACAGGAAGAAACCTCCGGCAGAACCAGGCTCAGGGAGGGGCGGCCATCTGCTGCGACCGGTTGGGGTGAAAGAAGGAAAACAGGATGAAAGACATGCTGTGGAAGAGAGACAGAGATTAATAACAGATATGATTCGATGCAGAGAGGTCTATTAACACATAGTGAGTGAGAAGGTGACTGGAAAGGAAAAACTCAATGCATCATGGGAATCCCCGGCAGCCTACGTCTATTGCAGCATAACTAAGGGAGGATTCAGGGTCACCTGGTCCAGCCCTAACTATATGCTTTAGCAAAAAGGAAAGTTTTAAGCCTAACCTTGAAAGTAGAGATAGTGTCTGTCTCCTGAATCCAAACTGGAAGCTGGTTCCACAGAAGAGGGGCCTGAAAACTGAAGGCTCTCCCTCCCATTCTACTTTTAAATACTCTAGGAACAACAAGTAAGCCTGCAGAGCGAGAGCGAAGTGCTCTAATAGGGTGATATGGTACTACAAGGTCATTAAGATAAGATGGGGCCTGATTATTTAAGACCTTGTATGTGAGGAGCAGGATTTTGAATTCAATTCTGGATTTAACAGGAAGCCAATGAAGGGAAGCCAAAACAGGAGAAATATGCTCTCTCTTTCTAGTCCCTGTCAGTACTCTTGCTGCAGCATTTTGGATTAACTGAAGACTTTTCAGGGAGTTTTTAGGACATCCTGATAATAATGAGTTACAGTAGTCCAGCCTGGAAGTAATGAAGGCATGAACTAGTTTTTCAGCATCACTCTGAGACAGGATATTTCTAATTTTAGAGATGTTGCGCAAATGGAAGAAAGCAGTCTTACATATTTGTTTAATATGTGCCTTGAAGGACATGTCCTGGTCAAAAATGACTCCAAGGTTCCTCACAGCATTACTGGAGGCCAAGGTAATGCCATCCAGAGTAAGGATCTGCTTAGATACCATATTTCTAAGATTTTCAGGGCCGAGTACAATAACCTCAGTTTTATCTGAATTAAGAAGCAGGAAGTTAGCGGCCATCCAGGTCTTTATGTCTTTAAGACATTCCTGCAGTTTAACTAATTGGTGTGTGTTACCTGGCTTCATGGATAGATAGAGCTGCGTATCATCTGCATAGCAGTGAAAATTTATGCTATGTCTTCTAATGATGCTACCTAGGGGAAGCATGTATAATGTAAATAGAATTGGTCCTAGCACTGAACCCTGTGGAACTCCATAATTAACCTCAGCATGTGAAGAAGACTCTCCATTTACTTGAACAAATTGGAGTCTATTAGATAGATATGATACAAACCACTGCAGTGCAGTACCTGTAATACCTACAGCATGTTCTAATCGCTCTAATAGGATATTATGGTCGACAGTATCAAACGCTGCACTGAGGTCTAGCAGGACAAGCACAGAGATGAGTCCACTGTCAGAGGCCATAAGAAGATCATTTGTAACCTTCACTAAAGCTGTTTCTGTGCTGTGATGAGCTCTGAAACCTGACTGAAACTCTTCAAATAAGCCATTCCTCTGCAGATGATCTGTTAGCTGTTTGACAACTACTCTTTCAAGGATTTTTGATATGAAAGGAAGGTTGGAGATTGGCCTATAATTAGCTAAGACAGCTGGGTCTAGAGATTGCTTTTTAAGTAAGGGTTTAACTACAGCCACCTTGAAGGCCTGTGGTACATAGCCAATTATTAGAGATAGATTGATCATATTTAAGATTGAAGAATTAATTAATGGCAGGACTTCTTTGAGCAGTTTTGTAGGAATGGGGTCTAAAAGACACGTTGATGGTTTGGAGGAATTAATTATTGAAGTTAACTCAGAAAGATCGATTGGAGAAAAAGAGTCTAACTTAACATCAATGGTACTAAAAGTAGCTGTAGACGATATTACATCTGTGGGATGATTATTGGTAATTTTTTCTCTAATGATAAAAATTTTATTTCTGAAGAAGTTCATGAAGTCATTACTAGTTAACGTTAAAGGGATTGTTGGCTCAGTAGAGCTCTGACTTTTTGTCAGCCTGGCTACAGTGCTGAAGAGAAACCTGGGGTTGTTCTTATTTTCTTCAATCAGTGACGAATAGTAAGATGTTCTGGCTTTGCGGAGGGCTTTCTTATAAAGCAGCAAACTATTTCTCCAGGCTAAATGATGATCCTCTAAATTTGTGACACGCCATTTCCTCTCCAGCTTACGAGTTATCTGCTTTAGGCTACGTGTTTGAGAATTATACCACGGAGTCAGGTACTTCTGATTTGAGACCTTAGTTTTCACTGGAGCTACAGTATCCAGAGTCGTACGTAGTGAGGAGGTAAAATTATTAACAAGATAATCGACCTCTGTTGGAGTAGCGTTCAGATAGCTGCCCTGCTCTATGTTGGTACAGGGCATTGAAGATGATAACAGTGGGTGGATTATATTCTTAAACTTAGTTACAGCACTATCAGAAAGACATCTAGTTTGATAAAGTCTACTCTCCACTGCTGTGTAATCAATTATTGTAAATGTAAATGTTATCAGGAAATGATCAGACAGCAGAGGGTTTTCAGGAAACACTGTTAAATGTTCAGTTTCTATGCCATATGTTTAAACAAGATCTAGAGTGTGATTAAAGTGGTGGGTGGGTTCTTTTACATTTTGAGAGAAGCCAATTGAGTCTAATAACAGATTAAATGCAATTTTGAGGCTGTCATTTTTAGCATCTACATGGATGTTAAAATCACCCACAATAATTATTTTATCTGAGTTGAGCACTAAATCAGATAAAAAGTCTGAGAAATCAGAGAGAAACTCTGTGTAAGGCCCAGGTGGACGATAGATGATAACAAGGAAGACTGGTTTCTGAGTTTTACAGCTGGGGTGGACAAGGCTAAGCATCAGGCTTTCAAATGAATTAAAAGTCTGTCTTGGTCTTTCGTTAATTAATAGACTGGTGTGAAAAATTGCTGCCACACCGCCCCCTCGGCCTGTGCTTCGAGGTTTCTGGTAGTTAGAATGATTCGGGGGTGTTGATTCATTTAAACTAACATAATCATCCTGCTGCAACCAGGTTTCTGTAAGGCAGAGTAAATCGATTTGTTGGTCAATTATTAAGTCATGTACTAACAGAGACTTGGAGGAGAGAGACCTAATATTTAATAATCCACATTTCACTGTTTTACTCTTTGGTTCAGATGTGGATTCTGTATTGTTCTTTCTTTTTGATTTTTTATGTTTAAGCTTTTTATTGCTGGTTTTTGGTTTGTTTTTTGTCTGTTTGGGAGCTGACACAGTCTCAATGGAGATGGGTTTTTGGAGGGGTAGCGGGAGGAGAGAAGCTGCAGAGAGGCGTGTAAGACTGCAACTCTGCTTCCTGGTCCCAACTCTGGATAGTCAGATTTTGGGGGGTTTAATAAATTTGTCCATATTTCTAGAAATGAGAGCTGCTCCATCCAAAGTGGGATGGATGCCGTCTCTCCTAACAAGACCAGGTTTCCTCCAGAAGGTTTGCCAATTATCTATGAAGCCCACATCGTTTCTGGGACACCACTCAGACAGCCAGCAATTTAAGGAGAACATGCGGCTAAACATGTCACTCCTGGTCTGATTGGGGAGGGGACCAGAGAAAACTACAGAGTCCGACATTGTTTTGGCAAAGTTGCACACCGATTCAATATTGATTTTAGTGACCTCCGATTGGCGTAACCGGGTGTCATTACTGCCGACGTGAATTATGATCTTACTGTATTTACGTTTACCCTTAGCCAGCAGTTTTAAATTTCCTTCAATGTCGCCTGCTCTGGCCCCTGGAAGGCAATTGACTATGGTTGCCGGTGTCTCTAGCTTCACATGTCTGAGAACAGAATCACCAATTACCAGAGTTTGACCCCCGGCGGGTGTGTCGCCGAGTGGGGAAAAACGGTTAGACACATGAACAGGTTGGTGGTGTACCTGGGGCTTCAGTTTAAGACTATGCTTCCTCCTCACCGTCACCCAACCGCCCTCGTTCCCCAGCTGCTTGGGGTCTGCCGGGGAACAGCTAGCGGGGCCTACGCTATCTTCGGCTGCACCAGCTACAGGGGCCTGACTAGCTACGGGTGAATGAAGGGTGCGAAGCCGAGTCTCCAATTCAGTAATCCTGGCCTCCAGAGCTGCAAATATGCTACATTTGTTACAGGTATCATTACTGCTAAAGGAGGCCGAGGAGTAACTAAACATCTGACACAATGAGCAGGAAAGTGCAACAGGGACAGGTGAAGTAGCCATGGTGCTAACGAGTCGGCTACGAGCTAAGCTAAGCTAGCGAAACAGTAAAGAGACAGTGAGTGAATACTTTGGCTATAAATTAGGTAGTGAGCACACAGAAAGGGTGATTCAGATGAAGCACGTTAAGATTATACTATGAAAAAGGGATGTATCAAAAGATTTCAATTAAATTGCTAAGCAGAAAAGCTACTCAGAAACACCACTGTGTTTGAGCAGGAACAGGAAGTGATACTCTACCGCAGAGCGAGCGAAACACCAAGTGACAGGATTTGAGACGGGAAACTGTTCTTGAAGTACAGAGAGTATCAGCGCCAGGGTGGAAGAACGAGGGTCATTGCTTATGGCTCGAGAACTCTGTCCCCTGCTGAGAAAAATTATAACCTGCACTCAGGGAAACTGGAGTTCCTCGCCCTTAAGTGGGCAGTATGTGAGAAATTCAGGGATTACCTGTTTTATGCACCCCATTTCACAGTCTATACGGACAATAATCCCCTCACCTATGTGCTGAGCACTGCAAAGCTTAATGCGGTGGGCTACCGCTGGGTGGGTGAGCTGGCAGATTTCCGGTTCGATGTCAAGTACAGGCCGGGGAAGGTGAACATAGACGCGGATACATTCTCCCAGTTCCCACTTGACATCGACACCTATCTCACAAAGTGTACGGAAGAGCTTACGGGAGAGGCTGTCCGTGCTGCCTGGGAGGGTTGTGAGTCAGCAAAGACAGAGGACGTTGCATATGTTGCTGCCCTGAGCTTAACTTGCCCTGAGCCACCTGTGAACGGGTCACCATTTACAGTCTGTCACAGTGATCTGGTGAAATCACAAAGGGGGGATCCTGCTATCAGCGAACTGATCAAACTGAAAGAAACAAAAACGGTAATAACAAATGACGACAGAAGGAGAGCCAGCGGCCCTGTGAGGAAGCTGATGCACGAGTGGGGAAAGCTCAATATAGAAAACCAGCTACTGTATCGCACGGCAGGACAGCGGAGGCAGCTTGTGCTTCCAACACAATATCACCCCCTAGTGCTGAAACTTCTTCATGATGACCTGGGTCATATTGGGGCAGAGAGGGTCATTCACTTGGCAAGGGACCGTTTTTACTGGCCTTTTATGAAGAGGGACATTGAGGCGTACTTGACCAGGAAATGCCCCTGCATTAAGAAAAAGAAGCCGGTCAAACAGATCAGAGCCCCGATGGGATCAATCTCCACTTCTGCGCCGCTTGAACTGGTGTCTGTGGACTATATGCACCTGGAAGCCAGTAGGGGGGGCTACGAGTACATCTTAGTAGTCATCGACCACTTCACCAGGTTTGCTCAGGCCTACCCCACGAAAAACAAGTCGGGAAGGACGGCGGCGGAGAAGATATTCAATGACTTCATCCCCAGGTTCGGATTTCCAAGGCGGCTACACCATGACCAGGGCAGAGAATTTGAAAATGACTTGTTCATGGCCCTACAACGCCTGGCTGGGGTTGCTCACTCGAGGACGACACCATATCATCCACAGGGCAACCCAGCCGAGCGATTTAACAGGACACTGCTCCAAATGCTAAGGACGCTGGAGGAGAGGGCGAAGAGCAACTGGAAGGAGCACCTACCCCAGATAGTGCATGCCTACAACTGTACTAGGCATGAGGCCACAGGCTATTCACCCCACTACCTCATGTTTGGTCGGCACCCCCACCTCCCAGTAGACCTAATTTTTGGCCTGTTAACCAGAGATCAATCTGAAACACCTCAGAGTTATGCCAAAAAGTGGGCGTCACGGATGAAGGAGGCTTACCGCATTGCAGCTGAGAACAGCCAGCACTCCAGTGCAAGGGGTAAGAAGTATTATGATCGTCACATACAGAACACAGTCACTCTCCAGTCTGGTGACAGGGTCCTAGTCCGTAATATGAGTGAGAGGGGAGGACCTGGAAAATTGAGACCGTACTGGGAGCAAACTGTGTATGTCGTCAAGGAACAAGTGGGTGACAGTCCCATTTACAAAGTATGCTCTGAGGCAGGTGGTGCTAAAACCCGCATACTTCACAGAAACCTCCTACACCTTGTAAATAATCTACCTGTGGACTTACCTGACCTGCAGAGGGGGCCATTGCCATCCAGAGGGGCTCGAGGGAAAAGGAGTGACCCTGCTGTGGGACATGACGGGATGGAGACGCCCGAAAGCAGCAACTCGGAAAACTCTGACAGTGAAGCACCCAGAGTGCAGTACTGGCTCAGAGTATCACCACAGGCTCAACGCCAAACAAAGAATCTGAGACCCATGCGTCAGTCCCAGAGAAATATAGAAGGAGCCCAGAATGTCCCTGGAAAACAAATATACATGCCACGGTCAGGAGGTGATATGGCAGAGCAACCCAGAGGCACTTCTCCTGAAAGAGAAGTTGAACAAGAACAAGGTGAAAACCAAACTGCAGACTGCTCTGTTGCTGATCCAGAACACCTTGATGCAGAGGAGTGTCCAGAGACAATGACTGAGGGTGATGAGGCTCGACCGCTGACTCCTCAGGAAGCCACAGTGAGGAGATCCGCCAGGGGCAGGAAACCCCCTTGGGTTCTTACATACGAGTCCCTGGGCCAGCCATCTTACCGTGCACACGGGTCACTTAACCCCGCTGGACTTTGTACAGTACAGGCCCTGCCAGTCTGGGGAATGCCACCTCTCGCTGTGCCACACTGCATCCCATACCAACCATTCCCCTGCACTGCCGTGCCACACACAAACCCATATTGATACACACACTGACAAAATACCTTCACTCTGAAATACGAAGATCAAGAACTGTTTCTAGGTGAGCGAGTTAAAGTGTTAAGAAGTGTGAACTTTCTGTGTATTTTCTTGAAATGTCTGGAGCCATCTTTTTTTTGTTTGGGAGCATGTGATCCACACAGATATGTGGTCACAATTGTGAGTTAAGTGTCGTGATAGATGGAGATTATTATGCATGTTTTATTTTGCTGGTTTATTGGTGTAATTTAAATCCACAATGTCATGTAAGTTCCCTGTTGCCAGGAGAGTGTATAACACTTTGGACAGTAGGGGGCAGCAGCGTGCGTAAGTTTTCCATTCTGGCAAGACTGCAGCGTGTCTCCTGTGTTCACTTTCTCTCCTGTTTTACAGGTCAGTAATGTGGTCAAAAACATAAAGAAATACACAGCTGGACACTGTGATACTTAGACTTTCATGACATAAGACGGGTCTGTGAGATGTGATGTATTACACTGTCGCTATGTGAGCTACTTTAGCTCTGTAGGATGTCATAGCTAGGCTGTATGCCTGGGTAACGCTAGCAAGCTGTTGCAACTTGTAAACTTGCTGTTTCAGTGTTAGAATCTAACTGGTCTGAAAAAAACATATGAAGCGAGAGAGCTAATAATGGTACGGCCAACAAAAATGCTGGCAAGGACAGTAGTGCAGTAATGTTGAAAGTAGAGTTTCCTTTCTATGATAAGACACTACCATGATGATGTGAATTATTTTGTTTATCTGTTTTATGGGAAGTGTAGTTTTCATTTGTTTCATTCATTAAAACCCTTTGTTGTTTTATGCCAGTGGTGTGGATTAATATTGAAATGTACTGGTGGAAAACAAGCCATGTGAGGGAATGACCAGTTATAGTGCAATTGAGTTACCAAAAGAGTGGAGCAGATATGCTCGTGTTGTATGAATAAATTCTGGCAAGACTGACCAGGCGAACGGCAGCGTGTCTCCTGTGTTCACTTTCTCTCCTGTTTTACAGGATCGTAATCTGGCTACGCGCCTACCATAGTGGGGCCTGTAACAGGTCCACTCCTGTCAGCTGCTAACACGAAACTGAGGCTACAATTTGCATAGGCTCACCAAAATTGCACAATAGAAGATTGGAAAAATGCTGCTTGGTGTGATGACTCTTACTTTCTGCTGTGACGTTAGGATGGTAGAGTAAAAGGACTGGATGTTACAATCCCTGGTAATGCATTGCTTCAAATGGAGAAAGTCTTGAGGAATTGCTGCTATGAGGAAAGGCAGCCTAGAATCGTTACCAGTGGGACACATCGTTGTGTGCCTCAACTTCACAGGGTGTTTCGGTCTTTTATCACAAGCTACTCTGCCATTTTTTAGTTTCTTTTTACCTTGCTTGGTTGGGTTTAGAGATCTGAGAATTAATACTTACCTATTTAATATTTAAGGAGCCTCACTCCTTCAAAGGGATAGAAAAGGTGATAGAGACAAAAAGAGACAAGATAGGAGAGAGGAGAGCCAGAAGGCTACCATTTGCATAGGCTCACCAAAATTGTACAATAGAAGATTGGAAAAATGCTGCTTGGTGTGATGACTCTTGCTTTCTGCTGTGATGTTAGGGAGGTAGAGTCAGAATATCAATGTTTCTGGCTGTTGGTGGTGTAATGGTATGTTGGATATTTGAAACTTGGAACACTGATGGCTCTTTAACACCAGCTGAGTGTTGTTTAAATGCCAAAGCCTACCTGAGTATTGTTGCTGACCATGTCCAAAACCACAGTGTACCCACCTTCGGATGGCTGCTTCCACACAACATGGATAACACACCATGTCACAAAGCTCAGATCATTTCAAACTGGGTTGATGAACGTGACAGTGAGTTCACTGTACTCAAATGAGCTCCATAGTTACCAGATCCCAGCCCAGTGGAGCACCTTTAGCATGTGGTGGAACAGGAGATTGTGTGACTGTGATGCTGTCATGTCAACATGGACCGAAATCTCTGAGGAATGTTTCCAGCACCTTGTTTAATCTATGCCATGAAGAATTACGGCAGTTCTGAAGGCAAAAGGGAGTCAAACCCAGTCCTAGGAAGGTACCTAATTAAGTGGCTGCAGAGTGTATATTTGAAACTATTCCACCAGTAGTAATGGTAACACGTCAGAAAATCTTCTAAAACCAGGGGTTTCTCTGACACTTCGCTACACAGATTTCAGTATCGGTGTGTCAGCTGAAGCACCATGATAAGAACCATGTTTGAACCATAAAGGAACGTTGACAGTCCCCAGAGGATGAAGCCTACTACAGCAGGACATCGTTAGCATGCCAACATGAGATTACTAATAAACTAAACTAAGTAAGTACTAAAACCTCATAGCGCTGCAGTATCTTTGCTTTATCTTTCTTCATGCTATTAATTTGCGGCATTGATAAGTCATTAATAGCACTGGGAGGGCCAAACACTGCTAACCTGTGTATCCCATATCACATTTTTGTGCTTAGACTGAAGACATGGTGCACAGATATGGTGGAAGAACTGCGTAATGCAATTCAAAAAAGGCTCCTTAACTGGTGCTCATAGGTGGAACGCCTTGCTTCATGGTTGTCCACAAGCTGGAGTTTTTTTTAATTTTGTGGAATTTTGCTATTTTATGGCAGAATAGCGGTCAGTAAAATGTCAAATGTTACTCAACAAAAACAGACAAAATAAATGGAATAATGGAGTAATGTGTTACATCCATACACACAGAGACACTCAGATGTTTGGATAAAATATGAGACCAAAGGAGTAATGATTGCAGCTATTGTTTTTTCCACCCCAACGATCCTTTCTTCTATTTTATTCGCTCTTTCATTAACTCATACCCTCAGTTTTCCTTGGTCGGTGACTCACTCCTGCCATTCCTTAAGCCCGAGACTTTCCATTAGTCTCTTAGCAACCAAGGATTGATCCCTCAGGAAGCAGTCAGGAAATTCTTCATCTCTTTTTTTGTCTGATGTAAAATTAGCAAACAGGAACCAAAGCCTGAAGAAAGAAAAGAAAAAAAAATCCCTTATTGTTTTCCCTACTGACTCAACAGCTAGCATGTGTCAACAGATTGTAAAACTGTGCAAATAAAAGCTGCCAAATGGTAACGAAGAGACAACATGGTGATGCTAATTAAAAGGAGGAAAAAAGGTGAGTTATTTAAAATGAATCTAATTCATCATTTATAGACTTAAAGGAAAAGATGTTATCATAATTGGAAGCTCAGAGACATTTCTGGAATGAGGAAATACATCCAAGGACTGAGGAATTTCAAAACCTTCTTAGTGGCACAAGATTTTTAATGGAAACCACATGTTTAAGAACAGAAACATCTGCTATCCAAGATGCCTTTCAAATCAAATACCTTCTCTAATATCCTAGTTTTAAAGCAGTAAAAACACAAGCCACTGCTTGTCAGTGCCTGCACCCTAGGACGTGAGATGGTTCTAATATCATCAGTTTCATTTCAGTAACATGCCACATGCTGATTTTTAACGTAACCAGTTTTCCAGTTAGAGCTATAAATTATTATTCCTCCCCTCATTATGACAACAACAATATTTTAACTGGCTTGCTTCCTTTTCCTCCTCAGGATGGGCTGGATGATAAAACACATTTTGCTGAACTTTCTGAGACCGAAAATAAACTAAACAAAATTAAAGTGGAGGTTTTTGTTTTTTATCTTTTACCGGGAAGACCATTATTCTTCGAACAAGGCTGTAATTTCTTAACACAGTAACTTTGATCCACCCATTACTCATTCATGTTTTTACTTCCAAAATGCAAAATATGTATTGACTTAAAGTGCGTAATCTTCCTACAGAAACTCACGTCACAGGCAGTGTTGCAGTTATTCTACTTACATCTTATACGCACACACTTTGCGTTGTTTTTTCTTTATAAACAGTACCAGACGGTTTTGTCAGGACAGAACAACTAATGTGAAAAACTTTACATATCTGTGGAGATTTTTTTTCCCCCGTGTTGCTCGTCGACTTTGAGTGTGCCACTTGAATCAACTCCCACTTACAAGCAATTGGACGGCTGGATGGGTGGTGTGGATGAGTAGATCAGCAGAGCATAAATAAACAGATAATTCACTGGAGTATAAAATTAAGCAGAGATTCAGTCGGCATGGAAATGATGGAATCAACATAGGAAGTTAGTCTTGTTGAGTTCAGTGCTCACGTAAACAGAGGCGCCACATTTTAGTATTTATACCAAGTGAATGCCCATAACGCTGTCAACTCACTAATGACGCATGCTTTACATCACATTGTGACTAACAGGCTTAAGTGTTTGCATGAAGCTTTGGGAATAAAAAAGATATGCTGCTGGAGGGAAGGTAAAATGTTAAACTGTTTATTGCGTCCTCTACCCCTACGGGAAATGCTTCAAGGGAGTGTAACCAAACATCAGAATGACGCTACTCTTGCTGGTCGGAAGAGAAATGAGACACAGGAAAAGAAAACGCACACACATACATATAGTTTTTGTTATGGTAGATAACTCTGCATATTCACTGGCAAGAGTACCAATTTCAAAAGCTTATTTCCCTGTAAAAAGGCTATTATGGTGCTTTTTGGCATTCTAGTGCCCTTGTAATTTTAAGTAAAATCATAATGTGCTGAATAAAAAGTGTACCTCCCAAAACAAAAACCAGTAAAACAATATGATTTTCATATTGTAAATTATTGAACTATTTCTGCAAAAACCTTTTATTGCTCAGGGTTTTTTAAAGACCTGAAAAATGTGGCAGCATGGTAAGATGGAATATGATGAAGTATGAGGAGATTTCAGCAATCAAGGTGGCAGTTAGTGCCAAAGGGGGCCGAATGCCAGATGTGGAGACAGCAGAGTAAAATTCACAAACTTTATTTGATAAGTTAGACTTGGCGGTGGATTCGTGGCGTGGTAACCTAACGTGGCGTGGGCTAAGAGTGGCGAGCTCAGGGCGTGGCTGGTGGCTTGGTGACCTAGTGAGGCACTCTGAAAACAGAGGAGAAGGGAGTTAGCAAGTTCTTGTCCAGGAAGAAAAGTCGTTTTGTGTGGCGTACTTGGCAGGTGGAATATTTAGGCTTGGAGGGGGAGGTGTAGGTCCGAGTGGCAAGTCAGGTGCAGAGATGAAGGGCTGACCTGAATTCCAGAATTCCCTGTGAACAACGATGGCACAAGGGCAGGCAGGTGAGTGTGGTGAGGATTTCCTTCCAGGGGATTGGAGAGTGGTGAAACCCAGTGAAAGCTTGACCATTATCTGAAAGCCAAGCTCAGCTGTAGAGTGGAGCCGCGGCATGACGAGGTAACTGTAGCAAAAAGAGATCAAGGTAATTTCACATAAAACTTGGTCCTAGAGCGAGAAGAGTGAGCCTGTTACCAACACGGGTAAGTTGACAACTGGCGGTGAAGGGACAGCGACGCTGGCCATAAATACCCTCCTGTAGATTGCCATGGATTAGTTCCAGGTGCACAGGTGAGATGGTGGCAGCTCCGGCCAGGGGCGGACACCCGAGGAAAAGGAACTTTAATTGAAAATTCCTAAATCCTAAATCTAAGTTCAGTATGTAGTCTGCTGAATTGTATTAAATAAATAAATGTTTTGGAAAAAATAAATATACCTCAAGTATGAACTATGAAAAATGTCCAAACTTTTTTGTCATGTCTGTTTTATTTATAGTCTGTAGCACATTTAAACAAAGAGAAGTTGGCTCAAAGTTCTTTAGAGACAGGCATGTTTACAGGTGTCCAAAAACCCAGCTCCAAAATACACGAAAAAGCTGAAATGAGTCTGTTGCTGTTCTATTAACTAATTATTATGGAAAATCACAGGGATCTAGTGGTCATTAAAATGCATCTGGAATTTGTAAATTGATTATGTTTCATCTCATAAATCATGACACACTGCTCACCCTTGCATAAGCTGCCTTTATATGTTAAAAGTATCAGTATGTATATATATATATATACATATATATATACATATATATATATATATGTATATATATATATATGTATATATGAGTACTTCAGTAGAGTAGAAGACACTATATCAGAGCCAGTCCATTTACCAAAACATTTATTGCTTGTCTCAATTACTCTGATGGCAAATCAACATTTCAGCCTCATGTTTGAGAAAGGACTAGACCATCTTTTATGTAAAAGTCATGATGCTGCTCTTGCCTAACAACAGCTAATATCATTTTCATTTCCACCACAGAACACACTGAAACTAAATGTCAACAGATTAATGTTGCAGTTGCAAAGGTTAAGCATGCTGAGAGAGTGAAATTCGTGTTTTACACCACTTCCTGGCGTCACTGAAATGTCTCAACTCTTATCTCGTAGGAAAAAAGAAAATAACAGCCCCATACTTAAATAAACTCTGAAAGATCAAATCATTCTATTAAAAAAAAATAACAATTTTCCATTCACAAAACCAAAAGCAGGGTTGTACCACTCCCAGTAATGATCAGCCCAGTACTACATTTCTTTATTTCAATGTTCCTTCATGCCAAGTGAAATGAAATGTGCCAGATCTTAACCTCCTGTTGTTCGGTGCCGTTGCGGTCTCCGGCTTAGTTTTCAAATCGAGTACAAGCGCTGAAGTGATGCAAAAATGTGTCGGTAGATTAACCGAGAGATGGAGGCAGCCCACGTCCTCGTGACAGCCGGCGTGAAATACGGCTCCAGCTGCAAGGTTTAACAATCAGTTCCGCTCCCAAAATAACCTTTTAACTCACAACAATTTTTCTTTCCTACCCATTTTTCTTTATTTACTCTTTCCCTTCTCATCCAACCAGATTCCATTTCTTTTTTTTTTCTTTTGAGCAAACACTGATATAAAAGCCCCCTTTGTCTAAATGATAAAAAGCTATCTCTTTGACAAATAGATGAAACCATCAGCGACTGAAGATCTGTTCTGTTGCTTTGGCTCTTGTATCGCTGCTCAAACACATCTTAAAAGTATTGTAAAATTGGTGCAGCATTTCTGACACTATGTAGTTTGTTTTTAATAGCACTTGGATGACATTATTATGAAAGGGGTATTTTATATATGCCTTGGCCTGTCTCTGTTTATTTGAGAACCCCTGCCTCTTCGTTACCTGTTTGATCAAGGCCTTTCCATCCTGATTACAGAGATCGAGGTAAACTGCTGGAGTTTACAAGCTTTTTTTCACTTGGTAATGATTGAAGCTACCATGCTCTTGGGTGCTTTGAATACTCCACAGGTTCTTTTGTATCCTTCCCTAGATACGTGCTTGATACAATCTAGTCTCCAGACAATATTGATTCTTGCAGCAATGCTGAATTCAATTAGGCACTCCCAAACATCTCAAGGATCTGTGAAGGGTGGATAGGAGGAGGGGTGCACCACATCTCGATTCTGAATGTGATAATTAATATCCCCTTAAAAACTGCAAAAAGGGATATTTCATTTTAACCAAACAGTGAAATACTGTGTACACCAATGTATGTAGTTAAGGAGATAAATACTTTGTTTTTGTTCGAATCATATGAATGCACTGTAAGTCACTGGCTTATGAAACAAAAGGTGGGAGCTGTCTAAAAATAGTCCTAATTGGACCTCATTCATTCATGAGCAAAGCCACAACTGGTAGGCTGAAATAAAGCATCTAGGTCATTCATACCTTAAAAAACAGAGAGATAGAAGCTGCTGGAAAGTCATCCAGATTAGAGATCACGTTTGGTTTCACAAAATCCTCTACTCTGGCATCATCAGCAAGCGCTCTGATAAGGGTCGATGCACAAATGAAAGCTCACATTCGCCCGAGCGTGTGTACACAACTGGATTTGTACCTCTCAACATCACATGAAGAGGATTCATCCATTAAGATTATTTGATGTCTATTTTTAACCGCGTGCACCAAAACAAAACAAATGGGTGGATGACATCACGTTAATACTCCCAAGTACACTGTGAAAAAACATGTGGCTCATTGTTGTGATGGTTATTATTATTATTATAGGACATGAAAAGTCTGTAGAGGAACTCACCTGTGTTATTAGGATGTGACATTATGAGCATCACATGGTCTTTTAAATGTTTGATTTCAAATGTTCTGATAGCTGAAATCTGAAAAAGCAAATAAATAGGAGTAAGAAGAAATTTCTGTATTTTTGCACTGTACTCTATGTTATACCACTAGTTCTAGTAGTGAAAGTGTGGAGCTTTTAAGGACATGAAATACATGAGAGCTGTAATCTGCATGAAAACCCATCTCCTGTACAATGACAAAATAAAGGCAAAGAATAGTCTATTCCCCTGCTCTCCAAGTCGGTTATACCTGTAGGTCAGTTATGTAATTTCGCACAATTAGAACATGTGCTTGAGTGGCTCCGTTTCTGAGCGATGTAAAGACAGAAAAAGGACTGATACAATCCCCAAAAGGAAGGAAGGACATTAGAAAGGGCGGTGTATGGGATAGATAATTTTCTCCACCAGGATTGCGTAACATTTGCACACCACATGTTTTTGAAATAGCTTTCAAGAGGAATAAATTTAGACAACTGCACCCACACAAACACAAAATCTCTGGCCTTGTTTGTTGCATTCTGTAGGTGTGTTTCACATCTTGTGCTCTCTTTCATCAGCACCTATATTGAAAATTAGTGCAACTGCTGAACTAAGAAATAAAACAACTCAAACTGATTTGTTAAATGTTGAATGCCAATTGTCTAAACTGCACACAATTTATGTTTTCTTACTGAAACCTTAGCGTTGTTGCCTCATAGCAAGAGGGTCCGGGGTTCAAACCTCCTGAAGGAGTTTGCATGGGTGGAGTTTATGTGTTGCCCTTGTGCCTGCCTGGGGCTTCCTGTCACAGGTTGCCTAGTGTGGGAAACACTAACATGCATACTAGGTTGATTGGATATTTTAAATTGGTTAATGGACGACTGTCTTTCTGTGTTAGTCCCGACAGACTGGCACTCTTCCTCCTGGTTTCTCAGAGGTGGGATAGGCTCCAGCCCCTTGCACTTGTGAATTGGATATGTAGATGTAAACATGCATGCATGTGTGAGTGTCTGTCTTTGTGTGCTTCTGTTAAGTGAATTGTTGCTGGTTGCTTAAATGCCTTTTATTGAAACTCTATCACTATAAGTAAAAGTGAAGTGTATTTAAATAAGGCTTTATCTGCTGTGTCTTAGAGTCAGTTCTGCCACTGCCATCTTGTGTCAGTTTTTCCTCCCTCTGCTCTGCTCTCTGTTCGTTCTTATCCACCAGATGCCAAATGTTTCTATGAGCATGCATCATTTAAAATTCCCCTTTGTGTTTATGACAAAAAGACTTCTCTTTCACAAATAGATAAAAACCATCAATGATCCTTTTCAGGGAGAATGATTTTGTTTATTTGACAAAAGGCTGCCTCGTGAATGCTCAGCCCGAGCACCTGTTCTGTTGCTTTGCCACATTATATCACTCCTGTTGCTGCTCACTCACATGCTGAAAATACAGGAACTGCAGCGTT
Source organism: Pelmatolapia mariae (assembly GCF_036321145.2). Taxonomy (NCBI): domain Eukaryota; kingdom Metazoa; phylum Chordata; class Actinopteri; order Cichliformes; family Cichlidae; genus Pelmatolapia; species Pelmatolapia mariae. The sequence continues at coordinate 22,446,323 of NC_086233.1, read as the reverse complement.
TCCCACATTATGCAGTTTTTTTCCTTACAGTACTTGGATAACGTGACTTTATTATGAAAGTTGTATTTTATATATTAATATAGGAAGACCCTTTGTGGGACATCAACACTTTAGCTGATGCTAAGTGTGCTTTGGCAGTGTCATGACTCACTCTTGAATGACAGCACAGGCACCGGCCTGACTGTTCAGTCAGTCACACCCGTGTGTGCTTGTAAGAGCATACATTATTTAGCAATAGAAGTTATATATAAATAATTAAATAAACTAGTGTATTGTTTTGAGTAACCTGCCAACAGTCTGCCTCTAAGAGACAAGTGAGAAGGTGAGAGGACAGAAATGTCACTACTGAGGTAGTAATTGAGAAAAAAAGTATTTCAAGACACACAGTATGCAGACAAATGTGAAGTATGCTTCAAGAGTCTCATTTTGGAGGCTGATATCAGGAAGGATAGCTCTCTGGAGCTGGCTTGATTACTCTAACCTTATGTATCATGCAGTATGTGGGCTGTAGATGGGCCAGTTACTTCGTGTCTATCTCCACAGTGGCCTACGCTTTCCAAATAAGCCACCACCACTGGGCACAGTACACACCTAAAACTAGAGTTAAGTAATGGAGCAGTCATACTTTACACGCAAAAATAAATTTATGACGCACAGGACAAATGTAAATGTACTCAGAGTGGAGGAGTTACCAACATCAAATCCAATTCAGGATCAAATGTACATTTATTTTATACTTTGTCCTTTATGATTTATGGTGTAAGCAGAAGCAGCAAAGAAAACAAAAAACAAACTGTCATCTATCTATCTATCTATCTATCTATCTATCTATCTATCTATCTATCTATCTATCTATCTATCTATCTATCTATCTAAATATTTGTGACCAAAAATGAAGAAAAAACACATTATATGAAAGTTACAAACTAATTTGCACTAATTTGCATGTTATTGAGTAAAATAAATATTTGATCCCTCACAACCCAGCCAGAATTCTGGCTCCAGATTGGCTGTCTAAATGATTACGCAGATTACAATCAATCAATTACAGATACTCCTGATGTTAACTGTATAAAGCACATCTGTCCACATGATCATTTTTTTCCATTCTAACCTCTCCACCACCATGAGCAAGTCCAGCAAGCTGTCAAAGGATGTCAGGGACAAGACTGTAGACCTGGACAAGACTAGATTTAGCTATAAGGTCACTGGCAAGTAGATTTATCAGAAGGACACAAATGTCTTTGTGATTATTCTGAAATGATCATCAATTGCCCTCATTCTGGAGCTCCATGCAAGACCTTACTGTTGCAGCATTCACAAGGTCCCCCTGCCCAAGAGGGCACATGTACAGGCCTGCCTTAAGTTTGCCAGTGAACCTCTAAATGATTTGGAGAAGGCCTGTGAGAAAGTGCTGTGGTCAGGTGTGGTTGATACCAAAATCAAGCTTTTTGACACATTTGCAGGAAGAGAAATGTTGAATATGGTCCAAGGAAAACCATCCACACAGTCAAGCATGGAGGTGGAGACATTATGCTTTAGGTTGCTTTTCCACTAAGGGTATAGGACTATGTAACCACATTAATCGGCCAATGACTGGGAGTGCGTAACCTAAAATCTTCGACAAGAACCTCCTTCCCTCAGCCAGAATACGGAAAATGTTCAAGTAATTAGACACAAATTCCACTAAAGAACGGATGGCAGTTGCTGTGACATTCTTGGAAAGGAAAAGAAACTAAACCAGACAGAAGATAAAGTAAAAAAGCAAAAAAAGGAAAAATAGCCCCCAGAAGACATCAAGGGGTCACAGCCCAATGGATCAGTGGTTGTATTTATTACAACAATCTCAAATGAGTTGCGTTAGAAACTCTACATTGGTAAATCATTCATTTAGAACGGTCATCGACAAACTGTTTGTGAATCAAGCCATTCTATGTAGGCAGCTACTGAAATAAGGATAAAAACAGGTCAGCGCCGTGAATGCTGCAGTGTTTTGTAACATAACTGTGTAGGCTGCTGACTCCCATTGTAAGACTCAATCTCTGTCTCTCCATTCACAAGAGAAACAGCCAGACAGACTGACAGTGGGAGGGAGATATGATTAAAGTGGAAACGAGACAAAAAAAGATCTGAGAGAGACTGAAGAGGACCGAGGACAACATAAAGGTCACCCACTCACAAAGGAGAGCAAGATGAAGAACATGCCCAGAATAGCAGCAGATAGGTCAGATGATGAGAGAATCAAATAAAGTCATTAAACAATTCTTAAACGGGAATCACACAAATAACAACAACAAAAAAAGTCTGTTTTTCTCTTACAGGTCACAGTTACAACTAATATGGCGTCCACCTACAAATCACGAGCAGCTAAGCATCTTTTTTTTTTTTAGGGCTCCCTCTGGACACATATATCTTTAGTTGTTTGTCATCTTCCATTCAAAACACAAAAGACAAAACCAAGCTGCACAAGAGGATCATGAGTGCTGGTTACACAGAGGCTGATGAATATGGAAAATGAAGCAGGCTCTTAACATAATAGTAGCGGCTTCAAAGAGCAATATACTCCTCTGAGCAGTGAATGGTCAAGCAAGCATGTTGTTATTCAATCTGTCACAATGTTAGAGGGTTACAAAAAGGGAAGGACAGATGAGGTGATGTACACAACACAGAACTAATGGTGTTAAAAAACAAAACTATTGGTTTAAAAAGCTGCTATTTCAAACTGCAGATTCAACTATTTCAAATCAGATTTATTTATATATACTATATATTGACTTTAAATTTTAATGTGTGTGTGTGAACACACACTTGGTAGCAATGAGGAGGAAAACTGCATTTTATAACCTGTGGAAAAAACCACAGGCTCTGGGTGGTGCGGTGCTTATCACCACTCTCTCTGTGTCTGTTTGTGTTCTCTCCGGGTACTCCTCCTCCTTCCCATAGTCCAAAGACATGGATGGAGATGGTTAATTAATGATTCTAACGTGACCATAGGTTTGAATGGCAGTCCATCTCTTTCTGTTAGTCCTCTGAGAGTTTGGCGACCTGTTCTGGGTGCATCCTACCTCTCGTCCTATGACAGCTTGGAAAGGCTCCAGTGGCCTCCCATCAATCCTGAACTGGATAAGCGAAAGACAATAGATGGATGGGCATAGAAAAGAAAAATTGCAATATGTCACCCTGGAATGTAGAGGATAACTTATAACTTAGACTCTGGAAAACAGAATAAGTTACCAACGAATATGAATAATTTAGTTCAATTAAATTCAATTTATTTATACAGTGCCAAATCACAAGAACAGTTGCCTCGTGGTACTTTGTGTTGTAAGGTGAAGCCCCTACAATAATACAGAGAAAACAGAGAAAACTCCAACAATCATATGACCCCACCTATGAGCTAGTGCTTTGATGACAGTGGGAAGGGAAAACTCCCTTTTAACAGGAAGAACACTCTGGCAGAACCAGGCTCAGGGCGAGGTGGCCATCTGCCGCTACTGGTTGGGGGTGAGGGGAGAAAGACAGGACAAAGACACGCTGTGGAAGACAGCCAGAGATTAAAAATAATGATTAAGTACAGAGTGGTCTATCAACACATAGTGAGTTAGTGAAGCGTGGTAGCTAAAATCTTATGCTACACCGAAGTGTGGCACTGGAGTGTAACTGACATCAATAATTTTCAACATTAGCTCTTAAGGATCTGTCCATCCGCTGTGGTGAGCCCTTGTAAACAAGGGAGGAACCAAAAGAAGCTGTTATGGTTAAGTAAACCCTGTGTGTCTTGCACCAGCTTATCTCTCAGAGGGTCAGGAGGGAAGAGATGACTAAGAGATGGAATTAGCCACCAGTGAAACAGGCAAGGTGATGGATGTGGAGTTCATTAGTCTGAACTCCACAAATAACAGGCTCTGATTAGATTTAAATCAGAATTATGTGATGCTGCTGTGTCCAATCTTGCAAATATAAATAGAGTGAAAGGCTATTATAGTGCTAGCTTCTGTATGTAAAGATCAAAGAGATTTATATTATTAACAAAATAGCAAATTAAAGAGTTTTATGGCGTCTCTCGACTTTGTAGTCTACATGTCCTTTTATAGCACGCCTCCTGGGCTTTCTGCCTTTTGCTCTTTTATCTTCTTCCTTTCATTTTCTGGTGTTGCATCATTTCTCCCCTTCTTCTTTTTCCTTTCTCCTCATTTAATCATTTACATGCTCAAAATATAAAATCTTTCTATTTTAAAAACCAGATTGCACATCAAACATTACTTGCATTGTTTTAAATACAAGGCTTTACTGAAATCTTTACAATACCGATAACGTGAAGTGGAGTCATGCTTTCAGGTTCATGTAAATCATACAGCAAACTGAACTGATTTGATTTGGTTTGAGTTAACACAATAAAAAAGTTTGGTCGACTCAAGGGCACATAAATTACTTGGCTGTCTTTTAGCTTCCCAGGATTGAATAAGATGTCTTCTGATCCCCGTTTCTCACACTGCCCACAAAAATAGCTCCTGCAGTGTTTACAATCTGTCCACTAGCTTAAGCACAAAGAGTGCATTTGTCCTGCGTGGCAGGAGTTGGTTGTGTGGATCAAGCAGAAAACAAAACCAGCTTTTTTAGAATTTGTAGAAAAAGGAAAGAAAGAAAGCCTTGTTTTAGCCCATCACCAGTGTAGCTAGTCTGTGGAAATGGTGGGAAGGGACTTTGTAATTGCTACTATATCATAATTTAAAAATTGCAAATAGCATTTAAATATATTTACATTGAAATATTGGAAAAGTTACAAGTAGACAAACCAGTTTTACCCACATAAGATGCAATGCATCAAAAATCATATGATGATAAAAGACTGCTTTAAAGGCAATCCATGTTCTACATGTTCAGACAGACAGGACGTGTGAAGTCTGACATGAACTCTGATGGCTCATAACTGTTGCATCACTCTATGAATTGAAACCTCGCTGGATTCTTGAGATGCTCAGTCGCTATTATAAAAGCCCACTAATGAGATTCCATTTATAGACAGTTAATTTATATGATGTCAGTGCTCAGGTCAAGCCAACACACACACACACACACACACTTTTCATATCTGGGTCTCAGAGGAACTCATCCTAGTGGGTAAATGTACGAATACCTTAAGTCCTTTTCTAATTTACAACCCACAGTCCCCAAAACATTGGTCTTAAATAAAAATATAATGCAATGATCTGCAAATCCTATAATATCATGTCTTTTTCACAACAGAACAAAGAAAACATATTAACAATTGAAGTGTTTGAAGTGTGAAAAAGTACAATTTTAACAAATATATTAGCTTACTTTGACCTCCTAGGACCTGGCATTCACATATGTGGACATCACATTTTGGGTTATTTAGACCAAAATACAAAATTTTGCTCTACAAGGGCCTGATATCCACTTACGAGGACATTACACTGCTACTGTTCTATCGAAATTTAAAATGAATGTCCTCATATGTGGATCTCATTTTTCTCAGAAACAAAAACCAGGTAAAAAAAAAAATCTGGTAATTCTTTGTTTTTTATATTCATCAGGTCTCAATCAGCCCAAATAGCAAAGAGAAATTAAAAATACATGCCACGAAAGAGTTCAGGTCTTAGGAGGTTAAATTTGATCTCAGCAATAAAAACGTTGGGACAGGACCATGTCTACAATTGAGATGATCCCCTCTTCTTTTAACAACAGTGTGCTAACTATAGGGAACTACCAAGGAGACCACCAGCTGGATTTCTGGGAGAGGAATGTTGTCCCGTTTTGTCTTAATGATTTCTTTAGAGAACAATCTGGACTGCAGGAAGCCCAGTTCAGCAGCCTGACTCTTCTACTATGAAGCCATTTTACTGTAGAAGATGCAGTGTGTGGTTTAGCATTGTCTTACTGAAAAAGATGTCGTTTGAACAGGAGTATATGTTGCTCTAAAATCTGCATATACCTTACCTCAGGATTGGTAGTGCCTTTCCAGATGTGCAAGCTAATAAGGCTTTTGAACTGAGCACTGATAACAATCCAAATGGTCCCCTTTCCTTTTTAGTGCAGAGGATGCAGAGTCCATGCTTTCCAATACAATTTCAAATTCAATGGATTAGGGAGTTGCGGTCACAGACCATGGTTCCTAGAAGTGTTCCTGAGCCCATGCAGTGATTTCCACGAACCATGCCTGCTTTTAATGCAGTGCCTGAGCATTAAAGATCCTGAGCATTCAATGTTCATTTTACATTCAAATATTTCTTCATATTCTCTGAATTTTTACAGTCTTTGCAAATTTATGTTCATGAACATGATTCTGAATTTTTTTTTCAACAATTTGTCTATGCACTTGTTTGCAGATTGGTGAACCTCTGCTGCTCTTTACTTCTGAAAAATTCTGGCCACGTTACAAATCGGTTGCCAGTTAACCTAATTAGTTGCAAAATGTTCCTGCAGCTGTTTCTTTTTAGAACCACTTGCTATTCCAAGCCTTTTGTGGTTTATGGGAGCAGTTCTTTTCAGCCCAGATGAGTACTCAGAGATTTACCTGGCTACTTTTTTACTGTATTCAGATCTGAAAGTTTGACTTTTATTAACAACAACTGGCTGTTAAGGTTATTAAAAAACCACCAAAACAGCAAGTTTACATGTTTCACTGTTAAACCATTAACAAATAATTCTAATAATCATTTACCTATAGTACAGCAATTGTTTACAAACCATTTCATAGCCCTTACAACATAGACCCAATTAAAACATTTTTTCGTGACATGATAATAGTACGCTGTAATCATTAAACCAGAATAACCTTTGTAGGAGCTATAAAGAAGGTATAAATAAGCAGTATTATCTTTTATTATATTATACTGACAAATATATAATTCTATTTGCAGTAAAACTCACACACTCACACATGCACGCACTCACACACGTGGACAAACATATTGCAACTTGAATCATCCGCTGTAATGTTCACTTGTTACCACTTTAACAGAGGGTCATTCATTGTGCAGATACATTCCACATCTTGAAAAGAAGCCATCTATGTGTTTTTTTTCTATGAAACTTTGTCACCATCTGCAATTTCTGGCAAGTATAGTACTCTCTGTGCAGATGGAAAAATGTTGTTTTTCTTCATACTTGGGGCGCATTGTAATCATATGGTATTCTAACTTGGCTGTTTTCCTGGTTTTGTTCTCCCACAAGTCATGACAGATGGTGTATTTAGGTCACTGTCACTGTTTTCAATAACACTAAAGTCAATTGATCTATCAGGCTTTCATTTTATGTGGAAATTAACTATGTACCCCTTTATTTAAAAAATAAAATAAAAATAACCCTCACAGACTCAACTGGTTTAATCTTTAAAAATAATAACTATTAGAGATCACATATGTTTATTTTGAAATTTTCATTTGCCCTTTTTGTCTTTCTCCCATAGGACCAAAAATGGGTCTGATTTTAAGATGACGTGCTCTTTCTGACAGAAATGTATTCCGTGATAAGGCGCTGTTAAGTGTTCTAATAGGCTCACTTATCCAGTGGTAGGAAAAGTTAATTATGGCTCCAAATACCTCAAAAGTGGGAAAAAGGTCAGCTATCCTTCCAACTTTCCATAATATGCATGTCCTCGTTTAAAGTAATCTGATAAGAACACTCGCAGGTATAAAGGAACATTAAGGAAAACTGTTAAATACAAAACATTAATAATTTTAGTTTCTAATAAGACTTCTCAGTAAATGAGAATGTTACACACCAGAACAGATAAAACATCAAAAATCTATGAAAATGACACATTTTATTATTATTATAAAATAATAAGTTTTATTATTTTATTATTGCTAACTTAAGGAGGCATTAAATGTGATATTAACCTTGACTGTAGCATGAAGTGGATTGTATTTTCAATTTTTGTTAAAATATACTAGTGTTGCAACACTATCGTGTAATAAAAATGGATATTAAAATACACTAAAGTAGAAATAGTGTTCTAAATCATCCCAGTAATCAGAACTGGATAAAGTTTACTAACACAATAATACAAATATCCCAGAAACTCAAAACTCTGGGTCCAAAACAGGGACCATGACAGCTTTGTTAAGCAATGTTGAATTTATTGTGTTATACTGTAAAATAAACCCAATGTCACCCACATATGAGGACATACTTTAATAAAGAAGAAATGAAAATAGTGTTCAACATTAAGTAATGAAGTAATGACTTCCTGTTCAAATGTGAAGTTTCGGCATAAGGCCCAACTAATCGTATATAAAAAGTAGAAAAACAAAGATGTAATGTAAACAAGAGCTCAGATCTCGGGAGGATACAGAAATATCCCAAAAGCTTGAAAAGGAACACATTTTGCACAGACATTCAATGTATAATGCTGCCTTTGATGACATTCACTGCCCTCAAGGACTCAATTACCCTAACACAAGATTCAAAGTCCGAAAAAGCAGCCTTCTTCTGAGCAAAGACTGATTACACAGCAGATTGGTCAACTCGGGCAAATAAATTCAGTAGCAAAAAGTAAAGGCGGAAACCAAGAATAGATACAGATTCATGTGGAGAAGGAAAAACAAAGGGCTTTAATGCTTCACATGTGGTAAGATGATCTGGCAGCTAGAGAGGGTAGGACACAGACTAAATACACCAACAGTAAGAGGTGGGTCAGAAGTCAGACTAGTGGTCTACTAGACAAAATAAAACAGGAAGTGGAACAGAAAGACATGACCTAAGACAAAACATGACATCACAGTGGTTTGTAGCAAAAATATCTCAACCTCTTTTATATGGGTTGGGAGACATTCATGTCGCCTACAGGGTGAATTGTAACTGCTGTGGTCAAGTCTTGCAATGTTATACTGCATACTTTATTTTTTTTTAAAGATCCATTATTTCCCATCAGACTCAGCTATATTTGGTGTGTAGTGATAATTAGAAAATGTTGGCACACTGACAAACTAAATTAAGCTCCGGACATGGTAAGAGTAACCATGCAGAAACTGCAACTTTGCTATAATGCTTGCTTTCATTCACATGGTCATTTTATTTTTGGACAAGACTTTTTCAGCCAAATAGAAAGTTCATGCCAGTGATGAAGACTCAGAGAGATTAGATCAGTTTTGTTGGCAGAGTGAGTCATGTTTTGTGCACTTTTCAACTTTCAGAATCAAACTTTATCATATTACTATTTGAGTTTACTCAAATTGAAACCAGTGTTTCCAATTAAAAAGCTTAAGCAGACGGCTATTTAGTAAAAGAAGGGCTCCAGCTGGTGAATTCAAACCCAGGGCTTTCTTGCTGTAACTGCTAACCACTGCCCACTGTGCTGTCATTTTATATATATTTATTGATTATTTAGGTTTGGATGCTTGGCTCAAAATGTTCTTTTTGATAATATTCACTAAAGTAGAGCTATATTTTGATTTCCTAGTGATCCTGATGATTTAAAGTGGAGGCCTTTACACTGTAGTGACCAAGCATAAAAACATCATAGAAGTACATACAAGATTTACTGTAATTAGCTTTGGAAAGGGCAATAGTGTAATTAGATATACTTTAGGCCACAGAGGTTTACTGCACAATGATTCTGTGTTTTATTTTTAGTTTCTTCCTCAGCCTTTTTTTTTGGCTTGTCCTGGATATGAACGCGTAGGCGATTTCAGTCAGTGACTACCCTGTCATAACTATAATTACAATACTTACTTCTCCTCCCTCATCAGGTGCTTACACTGCAAGTGAAGAGATCCAGTTAAGGCTATAATGGGCTTTTTTGTGTTTCTTTTGTGTTCTTCTCAGAGTTTGCAATCATGTAAAAAGCAAAACAACCAATAGCCTCTGATTACCTGCAGACTGACGCTGAATAGAAAGTGACCAAAATATCTTTAAAGCTGTGCTTATGCTATTGTGTAATGTTTTTGTTAGACTACAATAAGTTAAATGTTGCACCTATGCAGCTGAAGCATAGCTTTTCCATCCAAAATGTGACTTGAGTCATGAAATCAGCATTATTTAGAGCATATGGCATAAAGAAAGGATATAATCTGACAGTTGAAACATCGCAATACTGTGAGTAACAACAACTGTTTCTTCACAAAAGTACCAATTCATGTTTTGCTTGGGGATCAAATACTTATTTCATTCAGTGAGATGTAATTTATAACTTTTATGTATTGACTGATATTGTTTCCCTTTCCAATAAAATGAAATTACCATAAAAATGAGAGATTTTTCATTTCTTCATAAGTGTGCTTACCTACAAGTCAGTAAATATTAAGACGTCATTGTTAATAATCACATGATTCTCCTAGGCTTGCAAGGCAATGAAAAGAGCCTGTAGGGGCATGATGTACATTTACTTTCATCTTTTTTTTTCATTCCATATTTATTTCTCTGGCTTGATAGCAGTGACATATTTACTAGATTTACTTATTTACTTGTCTCATTATCTAGAAGTACTGAAATGGCTGCAAAATTAAACTGACTGAAAAAAAACAGGTGCTTGTAGACATACTGTACTTATTAGCAGCAGTATGAAACAGTAATGAAGGTGTATGTTTTCTCTTATTTATATTATATGTATTTTCTATTTTTTATAAAAATATTATATATTTTTATATTATATATTTTTATATTTTTTGTTTAATAGCAAACTCAGCTGACTGCATAAAGTTATATAATAAATTAATTTTGATCAAATAATGCATTAATGACCAAACAACAAAAACAAAAAACAGCTGAGTGCTTCTTTAAATGTGTGAGACTAAAGCCCATACAAGCTTGTTTTTCTATCAGCCCCTGAAGACAAACAAAAATATCCTATTTTTGATGATGGGCACACATTAGGCTCAACCAGACTGCATGATCATAACCAACGCTGGACACAGAGTGCCCTTGAGAAAAACCTACAATTACCTGTGGCAAGGTAAGGAACTGCAGTAAGGATTCCAACCTGCTTTTGCCTGTGGTCAACCAACAACTACTGTTTTCTTGAACCGACAATACATATTATATGAAGTATGAACTTTTACACCGTAATAAGTGTTTGCACTGAGGCATTTGATATTTTAATTGACAACAGGGATGAGGTTACATCATTGTGTTTACTGATCATGCTGCAGCATAACAGCTGTTGTCTAAATGAATACTATTGTCATTCAGTAGTTTGCCTTAAATAAGGTCATCTCCTGTATTTGTTCATGGATGAAAATAGCTCCAAAACAGAAATGACTGTGATGTACAAAATAATAGTTTCACATTGTGTACATCACTTATGCTAAGTACTGCGCTTGCTCTACACTCAGGCCTCCTTTTGTGCTTTTATTTGTCTGTTTGCACAGTTTGTACATCAGCTGTAAAAGAAACTATCCCTTCAATCTTCAAATACACAAAGGTGTAAATAATATTTAAAGGAATAAAGTTATTGGTGTTTGACTACATCATTGTCATGGCCCTGGTACTGCACATGGTGCAAGCATCAAATCAAATCACTTTTATTGTCACATCACATGTGCAGGTACACTGGTACAGTACATGTGAGTGAAATTCTTGTGTGCGAGCTTCACAAGCAACAGAGTTGTGCAAAATACAATAATGTAAAACAAGCAAAATATAAAAATGGCTAATCTAAAAAGTAATAAATATATGTACAATATGTAAAGGTATATACATTACTGAATGTGTATACTAAATATGTTTTTCTACGTGTGTGTGTTTGAGTGTGTATATAGTATGTATATACATGTTTTACAAATGAAATAAAGTAAACAATAAAATAAGATATATAAAATATACAGAGGTTGGTATGTGCAAAACAGTGGTATTTATATACAGTATGGAGTGCATAATGTTGAAGTTCCAGTAGTGAGGGTGAGGTGTCTATGAAGTGTTCAGCAGTCTGATGGCCTGATGGAAAAAGCTGTCTCTCAGTCTGCTGGTACGGGACCGGATGCTGCAGAACCTCCTTCCTGATGGTAGTAGTCTGAACAGTTTATGGCTGGGGTGACTGGAGTCCTTGATGATCCTCTCCGCTTTCCTCAGGCACCGCTTCCTGTAGATGTCTTGGAGGGAGGGAAGCTCACCTCCAATTATCCGTTCAGAGCACCGCACCACTCTCTGGAGAGCTTTGCGGTTGTGAGCGGTGCTGTTGCCGTACCAGGTGGTGATGCATCCAGTGAGGATGCTCTCAATGGCACAGCGATAGAAGGTCCTGAGGATGCGGGGGCTCATGCCGAATCTCTTCTCTTCTCTCTTCTCAGCATGATGCTGTTAGCGAGACTGTCAGTAGTGTTATTAGGACACTTGCACTTTTCTTGATATGATGAAGTGTGTCCATTGATGATGCTCAAACCAACAGCGCTTTTAAAATTCAAACTGTAAAAAGCAGTGAAATGGACCAAACCAGGCTTGTTCTGACACCACACAAGTTATGGAAAATATTATATTAATTTGTTCATAAACTACATAACAATATCCTCATTAAGAAATAGTTAATAGTTGTGTCCACAGGCAGCCCCTTGACACCTGTTGCTATGACTATTCCATCCTTTTAAAATGAAACCTTTATATTAATCCCAATTACACTTGTAAAATTTCATGTTCGTTGTCTAGCTGACAACATCTGTCCACAGACACACAAACATACTATAGAAACACCTCCTATATATATTATATATCGTCTATATAATAACAAAGGCCACCGCGATCCAATTTCGCCATGATGACACAGGCACACAGGCGTTCGAGATCAAAACGGTACCTAACGTGCTTTTAGCAGTTGAAAACAATGCAGGTAAGAATCCGATCACTGAATGATCAACCACTGATGATGAGAACATGTATTTTATTATTGTTTAAAATAATGCTTCTTTGACTTGAAAGGAATTTAAACCCTGAACTTTCACTGAAATAGGACATGAACTACAAAGGGTGACTTATTTTTGACATAAAAGTGTTACAGTTTGATCTAAATTTGCAGACTGATATAGAACACAGGCTGGGGTTAGCTGCTCCAAAAGGCAAAGCATAAGTCCAAAGGAAGAAACTACACACAGAGTCCAAAATGGAGCCGCAAACTAGAACAACCAGACCAAAGAATCACACAGAGACTCTCTGATGAAGACTAAAGGGAAGACAGCAACTATAAATAGACAGAGAAGGTGACTGGGGCAGAGAGGAGACACCTGGGAAACATACCTGACATTAACAAAGACAATGAGACAGGGGAAGGAAAACTAAATACCAAGCGCACAAGACAAGAGAGCAACAAAATAAAACAGGAAATACCAAAAACGTGACAACACCGGACACAGAGACCAAGAATAAATCATGGCGGAAGCACAGAGGAGAGACTAAACTGAAACTCAGGAATTGAAACTAAACTATAACTAAACTAGAAAGTAAAACTAAGAAAACCAGAGAATATAAATAAGATGGGACTAAACTGCCAACACATAACTTAAAACACTATAAGGAATAAACAAACCAGTGATTGATAGAAAATAATAAATGTCAAACAGATCTCAAAGGTCAATAATTCAGAACATGAGGTTGAAAACCCCCAAAAACCAAATGGGTAGGTGTGTTTTTCCAGTTTTTTCATCAATTTGGGCATTTTTCAGTCCAACTTAAGGTGCTACTGACTGTTCAAGTTGGAGAAATGAATAGGAAAGTTAAATGTCTAGACAGGTATGTGTTTGTAATAGACACATGTCTAGGGTATACCCCACCTCTCACCTAGTTACAGCTGGGAGAGGCTCCAGCATCTCTTTACCTCTGAATGGGGTAAGCAGTCATGAAGATATATGGATGATGCTGTTTGGGCAGCTGATTTTTTACAAATTAAATGTTTGCTTCTTAGGTTTGGTATATTGTGTATGTAAATATAATCATAAGACAAAAGTGACCATGGCTGTGGTAGGGAAGCGTTAATTAAAAGGTATTTTCTTAAATTCTGTTTGTGTTCTGCACCAAAACAGCAGCAGTTTTCTGAGCTTCTGCGTATCTCTCCGGTCCTTTCTGTGGCACCAAAGCACATTTTCTCTAAGTTGTTCTCCCTGTGCATGTTATTTTTGTCAAATTTTTGTAAGGCCTAGATTGTAGTATCCAGAGTTGTGGGAACTGTCTCTTAATTTATGCAAAGCTCTTGAGCATGCAGCGAAAGGTTTGGTGGCTTTCAAACCCAAGTAGGTCACTGGGAAAAAATAGCATCGTTGTTGTCGGCTCCTCTCACCTGTTGGTTCCTCTGTAACTTCAAAGAATGTTTTTCCTCAAAAACTAGGTTGGGAGGAGGTCAGGCCAACCTTGAGTGCTGAAAAAATGGCAGCGTGTGTTGTAATATTTGGGACACAGTGGTTGCTATAGTAGGTTTTATCCCAAATTTCTGAGCTATAATGTTTTTTCAGCAAATAGAAGAGTTTTTTCCCCCCTCTCCTTCCATGAACAACTCTCTCATTCGTTTTCCATTTCTCGAAACACCACTCAGTCTTGACAGACTTGCACATTTGACCTCACCAAGTGCCCATGATGTCATCGTAGTGTTAGAAACATAGAAACCTCTTGTGACAACATCAGGTAGCTTTTGATTCACTGTACAGTGCACAATTGTTTTCAAAAGTGAAGCACATTGTTGTTTTGTTTTTCTTTGGTATGAGATTTTCTTCTTAAATAAACTGAAAACTCACAAAAATTGATATTTGATATATTTGAAGTTTCAGCATTGTTGAGTGTAAATATCTTCAGACCAATGACAGACAAGAATTAGTGCACTAGGCACCACATTTATGGATGGCACTGTGGTTGTTTGGTTATCGCTGTTGCCTCACAGTAACACAGTACCTAGTTCAAACCCTCTCTGAGACTGTTCTGTGGAGGCTTTGCATTGCTGTGGCAAGACAAGCATGTTAGTTAAAGTGGTGATTTTAAATTTGTGCTCGAAGAATAAAGCGCTGCATTTTATGTTTAAAATGTGGCTTGTAGTCTAAGAAGAAAAGCACAATATACATGTGAATGCATTACATTTGGATGAGCTTTAAATGTGACTGAAAGCCCACAAAAACATGTCCATCCTCAGAATGCTAAAGAGCAAACATCTGTCATCAGCAGATGGAGACAGCGAGCAAAAAAAGTGTGAGCAGGTACTGTGTGCACATACATGTTGTACTCACAGGGCACTGCATAGTAGCAGTGGAAGGGGCTATCGTCGGTATGCTGGTGCCCTCTGCTGGACAGAGATGATAAATGCAGTAATTGCAAGAAAGCGGGGATAACGTTCTTGAAAGGCAAAATTCAAAGCTTTTAATGTAGATTGTAAATAATTAATAATATCACTGGTGAAAACACGCACACACATACACCCCTCATTCCCATGTACATGCTGGAGAAAATAAGCATCCAAAACACCTCGGCACATGATGAAAACAGCATCTCAATAATGACAGAAAAGCAAAATACCAGGAAGGATTCATGAACTTACATCATGTAATTACTTTGTGAATACAAAGGGGTATTAATTTCACTGCTGAGCAATGGAAACAGAGTTTAATCTTCATGCTGAAAAAACAAATCTGATTTTAATTGATATTACATTATGCTATACACCCATGAGGACAGGAAAATGAATTGTCATATTGGACCCCGCTCACCCCACCCACTCTCACAGTTTCTTGTGTTGTTTTACAGTAATAAATCATAAAATCAGTGAACATAATTAGAGTTAGGGTAATTAGGGAAAAGGCTCTACAAATTGATTTAGTACAAATGTACCACAGTAACACAACACAAAGTAAGTGGTGCATAATCACTCACATACTTCAAGTCGATGCTTAGGAAAGGCGTCTCTTTTGGAGAGCGCTGACAGCCTTTGTTGTATATCTGCTTTTCACATCTTCTACCACCTTGCACATGGGGCATAAGCTGACATTTATTTCCCTCCATTTCTTGTTTGAATGAGGCTGTTACCATGAAGCTCCATGTTTAGGGTTGTTGGCTTCTCTCAAGTTGCAACTCTTTTGCAGATCCCAGCATCCTGCAGGATTTCTCTGTGTTGTGCATTCACTTGACCCTCTGCTCTCACGAGCCATCCTGCTGCAGCAGAGAAGCATCAGCATGATGCCGCTTGCATCAAGAGTCATAGGGAAACTATTTTTCTGCTGACATGCAAAATGGTTAGAATTTAACACCCCCACAGCCCCAGCAACCCACTTTCAATCCATCCATCATGAATCTTTTGGAACTTCTGAAGCACTCTTGCTTTCTGTTTGCCACACTGCTGTAAAAGAGAATGCCTGGGCAGGTGTTCAGACACCTGCAAACCTCCTGCAAAGTTCTGCACCCCTTTTACACAGATTTTCAGATTTTTACAACATAAATGCAGTAGCTTTATATTTCTGGTTGATCCCTCACTGTTGTCTGGGAGATGTTTTTCATCTCCTTCTTTGCAATTGGATTTGTAATATCAGCAGGTTTATTTTCTTTAAAAAAACAACAACTTTTTTCATCATTTGTTTAATTATCTCTTTTAGAATCTGACTTTTGGGTTTACACTTAAATAATAAGTCACCTTCTTGATCAATTATATCACCATAGAAAACAAACAACCCCACACAGGCAGATTCATTGATAATGGATAATAATAGATAACATATTTTGTATAGTATTTATCTTCTGTCAAACTTGGCCAAAAAGAAACATTCAGTTATTCCTTAAAATGGTTTGAACGTGTTATTATTATTATTATTATTAGTAGTAGTAGTAGTAGTAGTAGTATAACACAGAGGCTAGTACTGTGTATTTTGAATTCTTATCTAGTTCTAAAAACTCAACCCCACGTTTACAGCACATATCTACATGACAAATGTATTAAACTACCATGAGTTGACAGCATAGACCGGTTCTTGGGCCAAATACTTTGTTTCTAGAAACAAAACTAAACAATTTAAAAAGGAAAAAAAAAGAATAATTCTCAGAGCAAGGTTTTGAGAACAAAAAAATGTTGGCCAACCAAAAGCTTTCTCTTTACAAATACTCTAAACAAACCTTGCTGAGACACTGCAGCAAACGTGGAGGATTTGGTGAAAATTACTGACCCTTGTTGTCATTGTTTGTCAATACTAACTTTGATTTTTTTTTTGTTTACTTAACTGCGTGCGTTAAACAATCAGCATCTTTGTAGGTTTAGGAAAAGGGAGGGGGAAAGACGTGCAATGAATAGCTCCAACTTTTCTATCGATTAATATTAATTCAAGCATCTGGAAATTGGATCATTTATGTGAGTTATAGTTAAGTTAAGTTAGATTATAGACAGCGATACACATAAATGATTGTAAGATAATTCTGCAAATAAAGCAATTATTACACAGTTCAACATCACAAGGCGTCTGCTGTTATAAAACTTCTTCTGAAATGAGAATATTTTCCTCTGCGTAATTTCCAGTCGCTTTTCCCCGTGTAACTTCACAGTCGGCCAACATTTTTTTTCTGTCTTCTTCCCAGACTTTTTTTTCTTTTCTTTTTTTTTTTTACTTTTTTTTTCATGTGGGCTAATATACAGGCCGGCACTGCAATTTCGGAATCTGCCCTTGTATATGGCGGACGAAAATTTCCACAGGAGGAACCGCAACACAAACCCCCCTGTGCAAGGCAGAAACCGAGAGCTTGCACGGACCGACCAAAGCTCGGCAAATTCACGACTCATTACGCCATTACACTTTACTAAAATGTAACGCAGCGAATCGCGGAGGGGGGAGAAAAACGCGGAGGTGATTTTTTTTTTATCATTTTGAATTTCTCATAACTAATTCACAATTTTTTTTTTTTTTTGAGGAAGCAGTTGTGCAGTCACCTCTGTTCGGGGAGGGAAGATTTCTGGAGCGCCAGCCTGTTTCGCATGAGCTACATCGTTTTTGGAGGTATGTCAAACCGCTGTTTTCTATTTTTTTTAATCCTCAGTTAATTCAGAAATCTAATTTTTTTTCTTTTTTTTTTAGAAATTTCAGTAGCGAGTGTTAAGTTTCGGCTCCCTCCACATTAGCAAACGATAGCTGCCTGGCATTAAACCGGGGTGCAAGCTGTGAAGCCATCAGAAATAGACCTAATCTGTTGATGTTTTTTTTTCCTTTTTTCCCCCTTTTTTGGGGGGGAGGACTAAATTTTAGCAATGAAGTTTCTGTTGAACTGCTGCTTAGCCGTGTGTACACCCAGTTCGCTCGCATATATGTGTACGCCACCCATGTTTAAAACACTGTTTATTCGGGTAGAGCGAAGGGGGGGAACCGGGCGATAGTGGCAACATGAAGGACGATGAGGGGAGGAACAATCTGAAACACAAAAACCTCCTGCAGCCATGTTTTGTGAATTTTTTCCTGCAAATTTGAGCAGAGCTCCAGAGTTGCTTCCCTGGCACTCGCTTAACGCTGGTGTTACTTTTGTGTCGCATTTGACGGCTCGCTGTTCGCCGTTAGATAATAAAGATAAAACGCCAAAGTGTCGTCATGTCAAAATACATTTCGACTTTTTTTTAATTCCTATTTTTTTGGAAGATGGGAGGAGGAGGGGGGATTGGAAACCGGGTGCTGTTGGCGCCACCTGTAGGCAGTCATTTTGAGAAATTAGAAATTGTAACGAGACTAGATGTGAGTGTTGTTTATTGAATTGTGTGTTAGTTTATCCAAACGGAGGCGAGCGATTACATGCTTTTGAAATCAACAGAAGGGATTAGTGTGTGATTGAGTCACATTAAGATGAAACAGGCAACGCGTTTAGTGTTTAATTTCTGCAAAATAGTCCTTTTTAAAGACTTTTTTTTCTGCTGTGCTGTCTTTTCTTGCATTCAAGTTGCCATTTAAGAAATTTTGCACATAAGTAGCCACCAACTCTACTTCTGCTCTTTCCTTTGGTTTATTTTTATTTGTGTTTTTTAGTTCCTTGCAAGTGTGATTTAATAATGAGGTACAATTTGTACTACTATTTCTAAAGACTAGAAATGTGTGAGTGAGGGGAAAAAATAGCTATCCATAGTGAACTGAACAGCACTGGAAGAAGAAAAGAGCATGTCAGCATAATTTGAGGGCAGGAAAAACAATCACAACCAATGCCTCTACTGTTTATATTAATCCTGCAGACGCCAAACAGTTTCCCATCCTGCGTGGCTTGCTTTTTTTTTTCCTTTTAATGTAAGGGAAACTGCAGAGGCCATTTTGCTGTGGGTAATTTTAATGCTGACCTTCAAATCTGCATTCATTCGATTCAGCGAGCTGGCGGAAATTGTATGGGTGGTATGCAAAATCTGGGTGTAAATTCTGACCTTTTGCTGCAAAAGTCTAATCAAAATGCAGGAGTTCCAGTTAAGGCACAGAATTGAAGAGGGGCAACCAGTGTCATGAGTTTAATAGGGTTGGATCACTGTCTTTCTTCAGTGATGGCAATGTTTTATTTGCAGAATACCTAAAGGACCAAGTAATAAGCTATAAAATACTCAAGAATAATGGTGCACTGTTGCAAAAAAGGGGAAAAAATGATTTGAGGATTGTATTCTAGGAGCGTTCTCATTTTAAGGTAGGAGGAATGCAGGTCTGTCAGTACTTTTGATGAACAAAAGCTTCGTTTCATTGAGGCCGAATAGTTTGGATGGAGGGGTGAAACTTGTCTCTTCAGGCTCTGATGAACACAAGATGGTGAGGGATCATATCGCAGCCTGTGGGTTACACGGTTTGAAGTATACTTGCTGCTCTGATTGTCATTAACTTGGTACAGAGGTTTCACTATCCATTCAAAGGGCAAGCAGTGCTACTCTGAGTCTCTCTTTGATGTCCATTTCTTTCCTTGCAGATGCATTTAAAAAACCAAACAAAGCCACACATCTATTTTTAAGAACACCTTATGTTCTCCTGTTTTCTTAGTGGCATGTTGAAAATGTCTGAAAATGGCTTCAGTTAAATTAGTCTCCAGGGAATGGCTTTTCAGGGGTTGGAGTGCTGCATTAAAAAAATTCTGTGCATTCTGCACATATTTTTCCTGCCTCTTCCTTTGTAAAAATGAACCTTATTGGTTTCATGAATAATGCATAGGGATGTTCAATTGCTGCAGCAATGAAAATTAGACCTGTTTACGTGCAGTGGTTATATACACAGAAGCTCTCTCTCTCTCTCTCTCGCTCTCTTTTTTTTCTTCCTTCCTTGACCGTTTCTGAAGGTAGAGCAGAGCCTGAGTAGCTTTTCTCAAAATACAAATTTTCAGCACAGCAAATCTCATTTCTTTGAGTGAAAAGGGGAGGGGTGAAACTCTGGTGGGTTTAATGAATCCATAAATCACAATAGTGCCAGGTTTGCTGCGCCTGCGTCAGTGTGCAGTGTAATTTTGATTTTCATCAAAAATTTAATCTGCCAGCCTACAAGGGTTTAGCAGCAGTCCGGATGCAGCCCTGAATTTCTAATTTTAGGGGCCTGATCTTTCAGGATTTATTTTTGTATAATTCAAGTCTGCTTTTCAATATCTCATGTTATTAAATTTTAATTCGTGGCATTAACATATAGATTGAAAAGGTTTTTATGGTTTTTTTCTTTCTTTAGTGTATGCTGATGGAATTTTACTAGACGACACAGTTTCTTTTTCCAGAGCATCCTGTGTGTGTATGTGTAAGAGAGGTGGTGTGTGTGTGTGTGTGTGTGTGGGGGGGGGGGGGGGGGTTATCCATTTCTCTGCATTATTGCTTTTTCAAAACATTGGTCATACACCATCTTGGAAGACATTTATTACAGAGGACAGAAAACTCTGCTTTTGATTAAAGAATCGAGGGAAGCAAAGCCTTTAGTGTGAAACAGGTTTTTGGTCAACCCTTGCTCTTGGTCACTGAGTCTACTCTGGATAATACAAACATGGCAGTCAAAGCAGTGATTGAAGTGACCCCCGCCCCCCCCCTTCCTCCTCCCCACCCTCCATTCCCCATTTTAGCTGATTCCTATTTTTAATCCCTCCAGAGTGGAAACATTTTCATAGGCCTTAAACAAATTTGTATTTTATATTTGGAATCTCTCTTCCAGTCTGCTTAACATGCAGAGCAGAATGATTTTTGCCAAAAAAAGGCAAGGTATATTTCAAAGAAAATCTCCCTAGTTTTGAAGCACAAGATTTGTTTGCTTTAACCAAGCACAGTGATTGATTTGCTACATTGCTGTGCAGAGGCAGATACTGTACTGCCCAAATATAGGCCAATTATTTTAAGTACCTCATCTAAGTAGTGAATTCTGAACAGAGGTATGTCCTAGAGATGTTTTCCGTCTGTGCCTAACCTTGTTTTTTGTAGCCCTAGATAAATGTAGTATGGTGATAGAATGGTTAATCTCTATTCGTTGACATTTATAAATCACAAAACAGTGCATCCATTTTTACTTAACCTGTCTGTTGCACCAGTGCTTTAGTTTTATTTTATTTTTTGATATCCAAATGGCATTTTGATCATTTCTGCAACTGATCTATTTGCCTTTCAGTTCAGTTGGTTTAGTTGGTGCTTTGTCTGTGTGAAACATCAACGAAATGTGCATCTGGTTTAGATTTTGTCCTGCCCATGTAGGTTACAGTATATCAGAAGCCTCAGACGATGAAACTCAGAAACATAAGGCCAGATGGCTAATTTTGCATATTGACTTTTAATTAGAAGAAAACATGCCACAACAGGCATTTTATATATTCAGGGTTTGCATTAAAAATGCTGCACAGGAAATATTACATGCATGACTGAGGGATTGATCTAATAATAAATGTGTACTTGCCATCGATTCATTTGATTGCAGATGACAAAAGTCGGTTACGTTTAATTTCACAATCTTTATTTTAGCTGACCACATCTTAATTTCCACCACAGCAGGGTAAACCAATCTCAGTCAAGAGGCAGTCATTATCAGTCAGTATTCAACTCAATAAAGAAAAAAATGACACTTTTGTTATAAAATTAAAAATGTTGTCAATCAGCAAGACTTGATTTTTTTTGTTGTTGTTAGCCGTTAATTTACTTTGAACAAACTGTGCCAACAGACTTCCCTTGAAAGTGTGTTTTCCACAAGTCCCTGACAATAAAGCTACAAATGCAGCCCTCTTAGCTGGTTGTAATGGCATTAGTTTTTAGATACACTCATGTAGGTATCAAGCTTAGGGGTTATGGGGCTCCTAAAAGCCGCCTAACTCAATCTATAAAGTAATTAGTTAGGGATGTATCCAGTTAGTTAGTTGGCTCCCCTCTCAACAGAAATAGTAGCTGGTTGAACTAATAACAATTGAGATTTTCTTAAATACCAGTTAACTATTAGCTCTATGATGTTATGCAGCCACCCACTGTTAAAAAGGCCTGCAGCTGTAAATACATAACCAATGTTTGGATAGTATGTGAACTTGTACATTAACTTGTGCTTAATTTTGACTATTTTGGGAGTTTTTTTCTCTCTCTTTGGAATTGTTGATTCGTCTATCCATTCATATAATGAATTTAGTAGTTTTCAAACCTCTTCATCTGTTGCGTATTTGATTGTGTTGTAAAATGAATTTTAATAAGTTAAAATGATTTATAAAAAGAAGCTAAACTGAAATATTTCTGAGAAGAAATCATAGCGTTATGTCAGTAGCCTGTTTGGCAGCATTTAGTTTTCTTCACTGCGTCTCTCCATTTTCACACAGTCGGAGGAGAGAAGTCTGTGTGAATCTGGCCTTTGATAGGGTTACTTGAAAGAGACCTATTCTGAACTCATCCAAGAGTTTGAATTTCTTTCCCAACATTTATTTTTGTGCTCACCAGAATCATTTAGTTTTTAGGTTTTCTGTCTGTCTCATTCTTGTGGACACAAAATCTTGAGGAACAGTTTCTTCAAACTGGGCAGAAACAGTCACTTGAACTAAAGGGTGACTTGATGAAATTTTGGTAGCCAGAGGTCAAGGTTACTTTCGTGTCACATCCATTCTCGTGAATAGACAATAGAAATAATGTCTAAAAGGAATTTCATTTCATCTGGTCCAAATGCCTACTTGGACTCAAGGAATGACTGATTTACAATTTAATGGCCAAAAAAGATCAATATCACTGATCTTAGAACAGAAGTGAAGAATTCATACATTAGTGCCGACAAAATTTCACATTAATGCCTAATGCGATAAAATAATGAGATAAATCTTTATATCTAAAAGGTCAGTTGTCAAGTCTGGACATGGTTGGAAAACAGACTTTGACTTGTTGTCAGAGGGATACAACCACCAGGCAGTAATTGTAGCTTCCTCTCGTGCTTCTTTTAAATGCCATTTGGCAAACTGGGCTGTCATAGACCATTTTATTTCTGGGTGGCTTTACCTCACCGTATAGCTGTGATTGATGTGCTGCTGACATGGTCGTCCTTCCTGAAGGTTATCCCATCTCTGCAGATGATGTTTGAAGCTGTGTAAAAATGACCTTTTCTAGCTATCACTTTGACTGGTCTTCAGCTTCAGCAGGAGTCCTTGTGATTCTCCACATCTTCCATTTCAGATGCTACTGTAACTCTACTGTACTGTTTTCTGGACTTTGTGGATTTGAAGGCTTGGTTTTTGTCCTGATAGTGTAAATGGGGGACCTTCATGTTAAAAGGGTATTTTTCCTCTCCACTGTGGCCAAGCACTTGGTGAAAGGCAGTTGATGTTAAATACATATGTTGTGACTTGGAAGAATATAAACTGAACAGAAAATAAATTCTGTCACCACCATTTGTGTAGGTTTTAACTTTATCCAGCCAATGAAGTTTTTCAAAGAAAGGCTAAACATTTTTCTCTTATTACTTATAATAAAGAACTTATTTCCCTTTAAAGACAAATTCATTAAATAATTGCCAGAAAATTATATTTCTTTGAAAATGGAGTGTTTGTTGAACCTTCTGGCATATATTTATTACATTAATTAAATATTAATTTGCATATATGAGTGTCATATTTGCATTTTGTTTTTGCAATTTATTGCATAAAGATGCGTTGTGCAATTTATTTTGATTTTTCCGGGGGAAAGACACTATACTGATGATGTAGGAAGTTCAAAAGCTCATGTATCAAATGTGATGCCAACAGTACAGCAGGGAAGATACAAGACAGCTAAATACCCAGTGCCCTGTCATTAGCATCCCTGCAATCTGCCTACCGACAAAACAGCATGTCAGGGAAATAAACTTATAGTTGACAAAAATATAGATGTCAGTGTTATGCTTCTGTGGCTTAAGAAGCTACTATTGTGCCCTCAATGTAAGTAATTGTCCTGACTTTCCACTGGTCCCTGACATCCACTTGCTAAAAATATTTTAGTTACTGCCCATTTCAAATTTCCATGCAATGTAAAGGGGGATTGCTTTGATTTGGTCATACCATAGCATGTCCTTTTTTTTTTTTCTTTTTTTTTCTTTCTGACCTCTTCCTCTGTGCTTTTCTAGTATGCTATGGATCATTATTTTCTTGTTAGGTTCACTTCTGTTTCATCTTTAACCCTTGCACAGATGGCCTCACTTTTCTTTTAAGGTGTAGTCCATACTTGAATTAATGACTGCATGTTGCCCTGTTCCAAAACAGGAAAGCATTTCCAAACCATAATATTTTCACTATTATGCTGTACAGTCGCTATACGGTTCGTCTCCTGAAGAACCAGCTGTTTTTTGTCTGTCCCAAACATGTTTCGTGTTATTCTAAAACTGTGTTTGATTCGTCTGTCTGTACGTTACTTCTAAAAAAATCATCCTTCCTAATAATCTGTAGGTTTCCCACCAAAGCTGCTTTGATTTCTATGCTTTCGATGCATAGATTTTACCCAGACCTCTGAAGGTGTTCTGTAGAACAGCAGATCTTATTTCCTCTATTTGTCAGTTGGGTTTTCCATAGATTAGCATACCTCACATTTCACTTTGAGAGTCAGTCACTTTGAGATCTGGGAACTTTGGGTCATAGTCAAAAACCACCACTCTTTGTCATCCTAGAATAGTTCCTGGACGTGTTTTGCTGTGTGAGAACGATCATAGTCATGATAAGCGAGGCCTGAGCAATTAGGCTGTTCTGAATTTAGACGGTATGTGTCAAAGTAACATTGACATGACACTACCTCTTCTGGTTTACCTTTTTCCTGTAGTTCCTCAGATTAATGTCACTCAAACACCAAAATGTCAAAATGGTGAAAATGTAATTCGTCTGATTCGGCCACCTTCTTTCAGTACTCTGGGGATCACATGGGGACCAGTTCTTGGAATCGCATGCCTCTTATAGGTGCTTTTTGTGGTTCACATGATGTCTCCTGACTGCTCTTTAGCTATGCAGTCCTATATGCAATACCTTCTGAAGCCTTTGAGTCAGAACAATATTTTTAGCAGCTTCTGCTGTTGTATCTCATATTTTGAATAAAACTACAATGGTCAGCCATTTTAGAAATTCACACACAGCTTGGCTCTTCTGAATGTTCTGAGCTTCTTATGCTTGTAGAATTAATATAGACATTAATATATGTGCTGATGGACTGAATAAATTTTACTGGCCAGTCTTGGAAAAATTTGAGTTGTTTGAAGTTTCTCACAGAGGCATTAGTAAATTAAATCCTTTGGCAGATTTGAATGCACCCACAAATTTGCTTTGTACAAATGCCTTAGAAAGCTCTGTAGCTCTTGACATCACACCACACCACACGGTTCACTAACAAAGAGGACCACCAGACTTTGGAAGGTCCCATTGTGACTTCCTCTACACATTGACTTTCATGTGGCTCTTGGTTTTTGTTGTTTATTGCCACAGTCCCTTTAGCAGTTGGGAGTGTTGTCAAATAAATTCCTTTCACATAGTGTGTCCACAGCTGTTTTTTGAAAGCTTTAATTTTTTGATGGGATGACACGACACACTTAAGTAGCAAAGATAACACCAGATCCCATAAGGTCAGCCCTTCGGCTTCCTATAGAGGTTCTAATAATTTGCTGTAAGTCACCAGCTCTAATGACCTGGCTTGTTAGATCGCGTCCTTGTTTTATATACAGTCTGTGTACAGTATAGACAACAACTTGCAAAGACAGAAATTGTTCTTTTCAATGCTGCTAGTCTGTACCGATAGGCATATATCATTTTTTTTTTTAAACTCTTGCTTATTGTGAATTGATGTAATTTTGGTGTAGACTTTTGAATTTTAACATACAGAATAAATTAATGAAGTGGTAAATTAACCAGTATTTAGTCTACAAATGCTCTATATATGGCAGCAAAATCAGCAGCAAAACGCTGATGTGCGTTTTGCTGCTGATTTTGTCCACGGCATTGCATGGCTTTACTTTCTGTGTCAGTGGGTGCTCCTGTCGTCGTGGGGGCGTTCCTACTGCTGTCTATTGTAGGTAACATATTAACTGTACTGTAGATCAGAGCCTTATACAGCCCCACTTTACAAGAAACTGAACTATTCCCAACTGAGTGAAAGCAATCTTCCCAGTTTAATAGTAAGACTTGGAAAAATCTGAAAGAAATGCGTAAAATGGGTTTACTACGGTTCCTGAAAGTTGCAGAACCTCACCGCTGACAAACATGAAAACTTTAACCATAACATAATAAAATGATCTTTGTTGTTGACCTGTATTATCGGCCCCTAACAAGTATTTAAATAGTTAAACCAAAAAGCTATATTTAAGTTTGTTATACAAATACAGCTTGTTTTATATAAGGATTGTAGGATATCGATAGAACAAGTAAGCTCAAGGGTAATCTTATAGTTTGATAATGGGACTGATTATTTACTCATTTATTAATTAAATGATGGTTGATGGTTTACTATCTGAACTGCAAACCTCAAATGTTTTCTTGCCAGTTCATAGGTCTGTTTGCTGAAGCTTGTCAGTAGTGTGTCATTTCCAAAGAAAGGTGTATTTCATCTATGAAAAGGCTTGTTGTTGCTGCATTGGTGTGCTATTATTAGAAGACCAATTTTCCCTCTTTCCATAATATCACTCATCCTGGCATAACTCTGTTTTGCTTGGTTGCATTTGGAGCACATTCTCTTGACAAGGCCTTTTATGGCGATGTGCTGAAGTGGCAAGTTGTGCAATTTAGATATTTTTGAAATTAGAGCATTTCAGTGCCACAAGGCTGCAGAATTTATGCCTTCAAAGGTCACTTATGATCAGTTAAGCCACTTTGTGTTAAAATGGACTGTGTTTTCCATTCTTAAAATTTCACTGCCACTGAAATATTATCTGTAATGTCTCCTATACCCTGGAGTTAATGCAGCTCTTGACTGTTTTAGAAGATGAGTGGTTTTCATAGTCTTTTTTTGAGTTGTGTATTTGCCAAATGTGATTTATTTTGGGCAGATTTTTCTTCTACGCTTAATCAAATAAAATCTGACATCCAGTCAGCTTTTGTTTTATATTGAGTATGTTACCATGGTTTCTTTAAAACAACACATTTAAGCTGAACCTGGCTGAGCTGGTGCCACGCTTTGATACTATATATTGGGCTTAAGGTCATACCACAATAAGGCGTGTATATTCCTTTGGGGCAGTAAATTCTTTGTCTCTCTGTTTCTGTTCCTCATACAGGAAAACAGGCTCAGAGGAGGTGGAGTCATGAGTGCACAAGAGTCACCCAATCCTGGAAAGGAGCAGGCAGAGGGTGGGAGCGCAGCCACAGATGCCCCAGCGAAGAAGACTACTAGTTCACCACCTGTCACCGTAAAGAAGGAGCCTGGGACGTCAGAGACGAGCAACGGGAAAGTCAGTGATCCCAATCCTGCTGAGATCTGTGTTGTCATTGGAGGAAATGGGGGAGCAAGTGGCGGTGGATCCCGTCGAGCTCAGTCCGAGGGTATGTTTGCCCTTGGTACTCCTCCTCCAACGAAGAGCACAGACTCGTGCATAGGTGTGTGAATGTACATGTGGACATGTCTGTGCATTTGGTGACAGCAGTCATATCTGGTGTCTCATGACCCTGACGTTACTTCGTAGCTGTTGAAAACAGCAAAAAATGACATTAAAAAAAAAAAAAAAAAAAATCAACATCTGTCTCACATTTTATAAACCCTTTACTGGTTAATCAAGGTTATTCACGAATGGCCCCTAAGAAAACATTGACTGGTGTTGTAGACGTTCATATAAGTAAGTCAAATTTCTTTGACCTCCATATATTGAGGTGGTAAAGGTAGATAGTGCCATAACTGCTCCGATAACACCACTTTAAATGCATACCTATTGTACAAGGGAAGTACAACAGCTATACATGTACAAGTTAAATTCTACAAGACAACAAAAAGAGGTAGTCTGAGTTTTGTTTAGGTTTGCCTTTCATTCTTTTGTAAACTTTTGTAAACTGGAAATAGTCACATGATGATGGTTGTGATTATTAGTCTTACAACAACTGGCAACTTTTTGGGAAGAATATTAAGGATTTCAAAATAAGACGTTAGAATTCAGTGACACAACAAACTAGACATGTATAAATTCACTTTTGAGTTATTTTTTTTTCTTCATCCTGATGTTTTTGTGTATTCTTGCTAACAGACAAATGGCACTGAAAATAAATCTCCACCTTTAGCCGAGGGATAAAATGCATGGTTAGTTGGCATGTACAGATGTTGTGACTGTCAAACATTAAATTGAAACATAATCACACTTTCAGGGTGTACCTGAGCATGATGGAGCATTTTGATAGAGCAAATAAATGGGTAGAAATTAAAGATGGCCAGTTTAAATGCATCCTCCTTCGCTTTAAATGCACCCTTCTACACTAGCCCTAATATCAGTCTTTGCTGAAATTTGTATTCCTATATAGGCAGCAGAAGGAGGTAAAAGACCACACTAAATGTCATGTATGATAAATCTAAATTCAGAGAATGTTAAAATTTGTTTTAGGGTAATATTCAAGAAGGAAAAAAGGAGGCAAAAGAAAATATTAGGTGATGGAGAAGACTACCATACATTAGACCTCAGTCACACAGGCCATCCTATCAGGAACTCTCCGGCAACTTGTGGTTGCTAGGGAAAATGTATATTTGTACTTTTTGAAATGTATTTGTTACAGTTATAAGGCACAATTTGTACTTGATAGGTGGACATTCTGTTTCTGGTTTGCGTCGTGCTTTTCACAGTTTCATAACAAGTCCACGAGTAGTTGGCACGTTTATGCAAGTAAGTCATTGTTTTCCATGGCCACTCCCATGCAACCCCAGTAATCTGCTAGCGACCAATTGCGAGGTTTTCGGTGCAGCACCATGTACTACTCTGTGGCCAATTTTATCTGGAGACTGTCTGCAAAACTCTAGCAACCACTTGCCATGTGTTTTGGGACTTCCCAACCACCTACCAGTCTCTAGACCTATGGAACTAGAGGCTTATGTAGTTGATTTCACATCAAAAGACAGCAACCACTTGCTGATTGGTCTACCAGTGGTGGGCAGAGGGGTCCCCAACTGGTCACTGTGTTTGTGTAACTACAGGGTTACGTAGAATTACAAGAAAAAGATTTCCACATTGATTACTTATAAAATTTGATCCGATCTTTATTTAAATCAGTTATTAGACAAGACAATCTGACTAAACACGTAACACACACAGTTGTATTTTCATATGTGTTTATTAAACACATTGGTGATCATTCACAAGCTGGAAATGAATGGATTTAGTAACTCATATAACCTCCTTTAGTTGCTGGTGCTTATCAGAGTTGCAGAGTTCAGAGGGTTTTTGGACAATCTGCCTTGCAAAATGGTTTCACTACATTGGTATTTCTGAAATGCCCTAATGGAACTGTCCTCTACAGGTCATCCCATAAATCAAGGTCAGGACTTTGGACTAGCCAAGTCATTTTTGTCCATTTTGGCTATTCACTTGACAGTCACCTGTGCTTTTGGTCATTGTCTTGTTTTGTTGCTCAGCCTTTTCAAACAGGGGGTTATGAACTACTTTTCTCTTTCTTGAATTTTAAATTTATTGTTCCCCTAATGACTTCAGGGCTTGCAGACCTAGAGGTTTTGGAGCAGCCACAAACTCTGAAACACACAAATGAAACTTCTGGCTCATCTGTTTACAGCACATGTCTCAAAAGTGTTGTGGACTTTCTGAGTCCTTTTGGTAGGTTGAGATGTGAAGCAGTGTTTCCCTCCCCTGAGGTTGTCCTTCCACTAGTAATATTCATAAGTCCAGTGACATGTGAACAAAGATTTTAGTAACGTGTAGCTATATCTCTAGGTGTCTTCCTCATTTTCTTTTTTTTTTTTTCTTTTTTCTTTTTTTTAACCTCTTTCTACTCCACTTCCTCCATTTGTAGAAAACCCAATTGTAAGTAGCTTCTACAGAGGTTATTGGTACAGGAAAGGGGGATTAATTTTGTCCTACTTGGACTGTAAGTCATTTTCAATGTGTTTTAGTACAGACGTGAAAACTATAATTGTTAATGTGTTATTAGTTATTCTATAAATATTACTTGGATGAAGGCCAGACCGTATTTCAATTCAGAAATCCTGGGAAATCCCATATGGTTCTGAACTTTTTTTTCTTGCAAGCCTATATATGTGACCCTGATAGGAATCACTTTATTTTTTCTGACACTCTGTTCTGAATTTTCTTGCAGGTTCATATGTATGTGGGGTATGTGGGAAAAAGTACAAGTATTACAACTGCTTTCAGACACATGTCAGGGCGCACAGAGGTAAGAAGCTGCTATTTATTAAAAAATGTATTTGGTCCTTTATGTAAAAACAAATAACTGATTGCTGCACTTTTGCTTTTAAGAATATAGTCTGAAAAGTATTCAAAGAGGCGTGCATGCCCTGCTTTGACTGGGAATTGTTTTAAATCTGATTGTGTAAGTCAGTTATTTTTAGAGCCTGACCAGCGTATTGGCGGGGCTAATATGGTGATATATTATATTGCCCAATAAATGAAAATGAAGTCAGTAAAGAAATGATGGAAGAAATGTCCCTCAGCTATGATATGACTGTTGATGTTGCATAGTTTGTCCACCGGAAGGTACTCTTCAACTTCCTTGTTGGGAAAACGTGTTTGTTCTTGTTTCTGATGTTCCAGTCAGCTCATCTGAGCCGCGAGATACTAAAATACAATTTTTTTTTAAACTCTATTTTTGTGTTATTAAGGACTCAACTAACTGCAAATAACAAATGTAAGGGTCTAAAATGTGTCTAAAAAATTCTCCAATATATTAAGTTTTTTGGTTTTGGTGTCGATTTCAAAAAATTCTGTATTTTACGCTGTTTGAGGCTGTAGATATATAAATTGGAGTCCAGGTTGGAAGCACAGAGCACACATTAGCAGCATTTTTTTCATGGAGCTGCAATTTTTTATTTATTTATTTTTTTAAATTAATTTATTTTTTTAAATTGATGTGTTTGTCTGTTTGTAGAATCAGACGCCATGGTTGGCGATGGTCTACCCCAAACACCCAACAGTGAGTATACTTCTGCACCACCTGCTTGCTATACTTTTTTTTTTTTTTTTTTTTTTCTCGGTATTGCTACCTAAGATGTTTTTGACCCTCATTTTCTGACACCACCACTTCCATATAGCAGAGAAACATGAAAATGTAAAACTGAGGACTAGCCTGAAGGTAGTATGGTTTTACTCTTCAAGTGGCGGTATATATCAGCCACCGGGACCTGCGTTTACTAGGCGTTCCTACATCACAGAAAAAGTTTGATTAGGGCTAAAAATACTCATACCTCAGAGTAATACTTGAGTTATTTATAAATCTTCCTACACACACTCGGCATTCATTACATGAATGTGCACATCACTTTAGAGGTAAGGTATAAATATGGCAGAGAGGAAAAAAGAGAACAGTCTTTATGCACATAGATCATAAGTTTTTTTTTGTTTTTTATTTAAAGCTGTATGAAGAGTATGAACACAGTGGAACTACAAGGTCTGTGACACTGTTAATAAGTAGGCCAGTGAGGCTGCTAGGCAAAGGAGTTGCTATTAGATTAAATTCTTAAGAGGATGAAACATGCTGTAAAGCATTTTGGTTGATGCCGCGGATTTAGACTTTATACTTGATAATGACTGGCATATCAATTTAAAAGTGCATTTTAAAATATAGTTTTCTTTCTATGAGCAGTGTTGGTGGCCCCAAAAGAAATTGGCAGGAGCCAATGGTAAAAATAAATGATGTTTAATGATACATACAGAGTGGTTCCCTTAGAATAGGAAAATAGATACACATATCAGTGATTGAAAGAAGTTAGTGTTTTGACAGCACAGTGAAGGTGTGGCATTATTATCACTTAAAGTCTATTTAACAACAAATTCACAGCAGTTTGTGGAAAACAAAACCAGGCCAGCTTAGAATTCTGGATTTCCTGTAAGTGTACTTTGCAGAAATGCCCTGTATTGAACAAATGTTTGCACAAGAGTATTTTAATAAGCAAAAGACAACACAGGCTGTAGGACTGTGGAGGAGTTGTTGATGTTTAAAAGTATTTCAGGAAAATTGCTAGAACAAACTTTGCATAGTTCTGATTAAATGGTGTTCAGCCAAAAGCCACCCTGTGCTTAAAAAACAACATGCAGAGTTTGGTGGGGGTGTGTTGCCTCAGATACTGAAGAGACACTAAAATAACATTTACAAGGTCTAGTTTTAATAAGATGGTTTTAAATACTCTGATTCCCAAAAATGCAAACTTGTGCTATGAGTCATAAAAATAAAATCCAATTTCCAAAAATTTGTAAATTAAAAAAAAAAAAAAAAAAAGACTGATGATGATTTGGAAATAATTAAAATATTATCTTTATTTGAAAATTGGGGACCGATAAGTAATCAAATTGTTAAAAAAAATTATACAGACAAGAAAACGGAAATATTTTAGAAATCAGTGTAAAAATTGTGTTAAGCTAAAAATTATATTTTTATGTATTAGACAAACAATAAATTAAAACAACTAAACAGTCCCTGTTCACATAACCAAAAAAACTTTATATTTTATATTAAGCATATTAATGCCTCCTTTGGCCTTGTTGAATTCTTGCATTGCATTGCATCTTGGTATTGTTTTTATGTACTTATGTTCATTCTCTCTTCTTTTTTTATTATTTTATTTTATTGACTTCCAAATAGTTTCCAGCTTTTCCCAGATATTTGCTTTGGATGAAATGCTTGTGAAATCTATCTTAGAATTTACTAAATTCCAAATCTGTTCTATAGATTTTAGTCTTGTCGTCGAGAACTTCAAATTCCCTTTAATTGGTCAGATAGTCTCTGCACAGTTTTGAGGTATGCTGGAGGTTTTTTTTGTTAATGAAATGAACCGATGACCAATAACTTTTAGTCCAGATGGGATTCCATGATGCATCAAGATTTTGTGTAGACCTTGTAATTCATGGCTGCTGGCTTGCAGTAATTTGCCAGAAATATCCAGATGGAACCACATATTATAATGGAATCTCACTGCGGGTGCTATGCATCTAGCATCATAAAGTTCTCAGACTCTGTGCAGACATTAACAGTCTGTAGAGAGTCAAATTTGGACTCGCCGGTCCAGAATACCTTCTGTCTTCCAGTCATTTAGAGTCCGGTGTTTGTGCTCTCTGGCAGATGTTTCTGAGTATTTGCAGATTTCACATAATGGCTTCTTAGAAGGTATTCTTCCCTTTAAGACAGGGGTGTCAAATGTACGGCCTGCGAGCCACATCCAGCCCACGTTACAGTTATATCTAGCCCGCAAAATCATTATATATGTCAATTAATGGCCCGTCGATATGTGCGAGCTGAGTCTTCAGCCCTGCTGAGAATCCGTGCAGGCAGGGGTGGGACTTTATTTTAATGGGCACACCATGCGGCCAATCATGTGCAAACACAGATTGGGATCATACCATTATGTGAAAGAAGAATGAGAGGCAGACGTTCCGAAGACGGCAAGTAAACTGGTACAGGCCAGGTACACAGAGAGATGGGGGAGCTGGATTTAAATGCAAGCATGTTGGAGAAAAGGTGACGAAATGAGCAAAAATGTAAACTGAGCACCATCTGGCCTCATTTCAGTGATACACATTGATACCTGAATGTGTGCTTGAAGCCATTTATAATCATTAACTTGTTTGATTCACTGCTTACCACAAACAAGCACAAGCATAGTTTTTGGACTTTTAACTGTATTTTCACAAGTTTAACAGCTTGTTCTACTGATAGAAACCTCCCCTATGGCCATTTATACTAGACAAAGTAATTAAGAAATAAACAATTAACCTGTTGAACTCCAATGCCCCTGGTACTGGAGGCAAGCGAGAACATCTGGTTTAATGGGATGTACCATCAGATCTGTTATTTAAATATAGACACGTGTGGTGTCCACAGAAACGTTGAAATCTCAGCTGGAAGCCCCCAAAACCATTTCAGTAATGTCCAACAGATTAAACGATTAAAGAGCAGGTAAACAGATTCTGCAAAAAGATGTTAACACAAAGCACGGATCCCTCTGTTCATCCGACAACACGGAGACGGTGTCTCACAGATTCCAAAACTGCAGATTTTGTCACTGTGACCAAAATTCAGCGAGCCAGCAGCACAAAAACACATTTAGAATTAACTTCACTGTCTTGCTTGCACGATGAAATCGCACTTCCTGCACAGTTCTCTTGCTCTGTGTACTTGGAAACCAGTTTCCCATCAAAAATCTACATTTTCTGCCTTATTCACTTATTACACAGAAAAAACCCAGAAGTTTCTATTTTTCACTTTCAATAGATTTTTCTGTTGTTGTTGTTGTTGTTGTTGTTCCTTTTTTTTTTTTTGTACGACTACAGTTTAAACCCCCCCCCCCCCCAAAAAAAACAAACAAACTAGAAAGTCTGGACAATGCAGGTAGAATAGTTGTGCTGACAGATTTCTTTCTTTGTCACAGCAGCTTTTTCTTCGTTGTGTAGAAAAACAGTTAAATATGTAACTTATTTACACTGACAGAAAGTAGAGTTTAACTGGTCTGGCCCGCTTAAGATTAAAGTGGGCTGTATGTGGCCTGCAATGTAAAACGAGTTTGACACCCCTGCTTTAACACTTATTCGTTCAGTACTCTACCAGTGTTCATTTTTGAGACCTTCTCAGACTCTGGTCAAGAAGCATTTATCTCTGGCTAAAGATCATCAGTGTCCGTCCTTCTGTCTGTAGTACTTTAAATCTAGAGAGCCCTGAGATCTGCTTCAGTCAGCTTTCATTTTCTGCCTCTTCCTTGGAACATTTTGTAAGTATCAGTCTCTGTAATCAACTCCAAAGAATACTTGACTGCACTGTGAGAACACTTTGTCTCGCCCTGTTTGTCTTAAAGACCATCCAGCATCACAGAGTGCTTAAATGCGGACTCTTTCCTTTTTCAGTGAGTTCTTGATGTTTGTACTATTTTGAGCAGCAGTGAGGAATTTCAAACTGAATTCATGTTTTTACTCCCTAAATTTAAGCTGGCACACTGGACTTCTCTGAGAAGTCAGGAATTAATCAAGCATAACACTCAACCACAACTTTTTTTCTGCTCATGAATATAAGTACATGACTATAATAACTATAACTTTGGCATCTTAATCAAAAAATAATAATATACTCTATTTTTAAATGGGGTCATTTTGATTCAAGCACTATGTGAAAAATAATGATAGGGTGGCCTTTTTGCTGTTGGTGTGTATTGCCTACTTCTAAAAAAGAGAAGGCAACAGTATTTCTGGATTAACAAGATCCAGAAATACTGTTGCCTTCTCAGTGGATTTGTGAATGCAAAAACCAACAGTGATTAGAGTGGTTTTGAGAAGTGCAAACCCATGAACCCATGCAGTAAATTGCACTGCAGAATGTGTGTTTTGCTATTTTATTTTTTATTTTTATTTTTTTTTTTAGATTTTCTAAATATTTTATTGACATTATGTACCATAACTGGAGAAATTCCCAAATTATTTTCAATTTAACATACAGAGACTTTCTTAACTTGCTGGCTTGACAACACTATTTCAAAGAGTAGAAATAAGGAAAGGGAGTCTTCTGCTTATATTAAGTGGTGCTATTTCTATACCCAGTCATGTAACAAATAACAATAAATTCCTAGTAAATTCTTCACCATGTTGTGGTTACACAACTATCTTTTGTTGCCATTGCTTGCACAACACATTGCTTGCAATAAATTCAAAGTGTGAATACTCTTGAATATAACTGAGTACTCCTTGTGCAACATGTCTTAAATTCCACATGATTCCATATCACTTTTTCATAACTGCATTACTTCTAATTTCAACAGAAATGTATTTACTGTTAAAAAAAACAGCTGGGATTTACTATAATAAAAATATGCAATCCACAGTAGCAAGCGAGATTTGCATCTGTTATTTTCTTCCCCCCAATACTTCATACATTCCGCAGCCATTTCATTAGGTACACATTGCTTGTACAGGTTCGGACACCCTTTTACAGAGGTGCCTTAATTCTTGACACAGATTCAACGACATTGTCATTATAGCATCACACAGTTGCTGCATATTTCTAGAGCTACAGATCCAAGATAAGAAACTAACGTTCCACCACATCAGAGGTCCTCTATTAGATTTAGATCTGGTGACTGTGAAGGCCATTGAGTACAGTGGACTCATGTTCAAGAAACCAGTTTGAGATATGTGAAATATGAGATATGTTATTGGTAGCGTGTGTGTGTGTGTGTGTGTTTGTGTGTGATTCTGTCTGTAAACATGAATTGATTCTGATAAAAATTTGTAAGAGTGTGGCGTGGGCTCATGTTAACATTAAATTTTAAAATTTGTCTTTCTTCACCCAAGTTCTTCTACGTCAGCTGATTGAAAATTGACAAAAAGCCTTATCTTAGAAACTATGATACTTACAAGTTTGGTGTGTATTGTCAACATATAGAAAATACTATATGAACATGACATTTGACCTCTAACCTTTCCCCCGCAAATTCACTGAGAGAACTGCTGCTTTCTGGATAGTTTCCCTTTGTAAACTCTTGATGGTTGAGTGGGAAAATCTTAGCCGATCAGCAGTTTCTGAAAAGTCAAATCAGCCATTCTAGCACCAATAACTGTACCACATCAAAATGACTTAAATTACCTTTCTTCCCCATTCTGATGCATAGTTTGAACTTCAACAGACTATGTTTACATATCTAAATAGCTGAACAGATTTTTGTGCTAACGAGCAGTTGAAAAGGTATAGCTAATGGAGTAGTGAGTGTTCATTAACCTTTAATTTTTGATGAGACTTTATCCTCCTTGGCATGAAGGATACCAGTGTTGAACAGAGTTTTCGAGAGTTTTGCCACCAGAGACCTTGGATCCAGCTGCTTGAGGGTTTGTGCTGTTCTACTTTTCCCACCCCAGAAGTGTTCTGTACTGTACTCTGCTGCTGCACTGGACACTGGAATTAACCACTATTATCTCAAAAGTTTGATAGTTAGGGGAACCTTTCTCTTGGGGAAATGACCAGAAGTCATAAAAAGTCCTATGAGCACTCACCTCATTGAGAGGAAAACCAGTAGCATGGACACTCTGTGCAGCATGGAGCAGATGCAGCTGTGATTCTCTAATGGTTACAGATGCAGTCCAACATGTTGATGGGGGATTCTGTGTATTCAATGTTACGAAAAAAATAGACCAGTTCTTAACATTGCTTACTTATTTTTATGGTGGGTCCACTATCAGTGTTCTAATTTATCAAAAGGACATACAGCCATCAGATATTTTCATCTTTGTCATCATTAAAATTCAGTTCAGTTTTATTAATATAGTGCCAATTAACAAGTTTACTTTCAGTTATCCCCTATGGCTATACCTGTTGTAGCAAGGGATTGCTACAACAGGTAGCTCTGCATGTTTCATTTAACAATTTACACTGGATGCCTTTCCTGATGCAATCTCTAAGGAATTTGTGTCTCCTCATGAGATCGAACCGGTGATCTTTTGCTTCTAAGGCGAATGTCACGGTCAGTGATAGAAAATATTCCGCTGATGTAACCTCTGGCCAGGAGTCAGTTAGTCAGTCAGTATTTTAATATGTGTATAAGCACTGATGTTGCCATTTATAAATGTCATGTGCCCAACACCTTCACACTTCCAGCACTGTGCTTCACTGTTGAGACTTTGCGTTCTCCTGTTTTCACAGCAGACGTGCTGGACCCCATCTGAGCTGAACAAATTTATCTCGGTTTCAGCTGAAAAGTATGCTCTAAATATTCTTCAGGCTTTTTTTTTTCATGTTCTTTGTCACAAAAAAGCAAAATTAATCTTTTTAAAGTAATGACCTCAGCAGTTAATGTCTAAGAAAAAAAGCCCTTGGTTGATCACTAGCAATGTGCTTCTCATTTTTCATTTCATTTTTCTTTAACATAGAGGAAGGCTGTTGCAGCTCTGATTATTAGTGATACTGTACTGATTCTGTACCTTTTAATGCTAGAACTATGGTTTCACAGATTTGTTTTGAGCATCAGTCGTCCTGTATCTTTTTTTTGCTTGTCTTTACTGTCTGGAACCATGGGACAAATTTTCTGATAGACACAACCCATTAATTCCAGTAAAAAATAAAAATAAAAAATTTCACTCGCACCTGTATTTTCAAAATAGATTTTATAATCTAATATACTGTGCAATACTTTGCTTTTAAGGAGCTTTATAGGAGCCAAATCTTTTTTTTTTATTCATTTTTTTTAAAGGTGTAATATGAAGAGGGGGCCTTAACAGCCCACTGATAATAGTGTGCATCTAACTTAATAGGCAAAATCAATATTGTTTGAACACAATCTTTATCCCTTCAAGCAAACTACACTTGGTGATAATATTTAGCTGTTTTCAGAGATAAATTTGTCCATTTATTACCCAGGTCCATTAGGTTTTGGATGAATCTTTTATCATCCAGTCATCATTGAATTAGAATATACTCAGAAACGTGCTCTTCATTTTCCTTCCATCGTTTTGTAGTAAAATAAATTCCTGAATTGTATCAAAGTGTAATAGTATCGTAAGCAGGATAATGTAAATCATCCCTTGTTCTTTGCCAGGATAAGGGTTGAAAATCTTTTTCTCCCCTGCCAGATGTACTGTGATCCTAATTTGTCCCGTTTATTGAATTTCAATTGGTGTTTGAGTGTTTGTGATAGGAAGAATAACCTGGTCAAGATGTTCATGTTCCTGCCTCAGCTTGGGATTTAAAACTTAATAATGGGATTAAATTCCATCTCCTATTGTCATTCCCAATTGTTTTGCTCAAGAGGCTCAAAATTATGGCATACCAATTGTTCTTTTACAGTTAATATTAACTCATAAATATGTCACGAGGTATGAAATTCAGTTTCTTGAGTGGACTGCAACTTATGCTCCAGCTAGTTTTATAAGTTTTTGGAGTATTCAGCTTGTAGCCTGAGATGGAACTAAAGGTATCCAAAAACACCAACAAGTTTGGAGTTGATCTCTCTGGATGTGGCAAGAAGATTAAGATGTCATCTGTAAATCAAGAAAGTTAGTGTCCTTGATTGAAATATTACTTTATTATTCTGTTAATTTTATTATTACATGATCTAATATAACTATCTTGGGTCATTCCCTGACTTAGTTCCTAAATGGATATGATGTTTTTAAAGACTTGTGAATGATCCCAAAGTTGTTTCCTGAAATCTCTCCAAGTGATTTCAAAACCAGCAGACAGACTGTAAAGGGCCTATTGCACAACTTTGTCTAGTCCCTCTGCAGGCTGAAAACTGAAAGCTGAAAACTTTTGTTATGTCTCATTTATTTTTAATTTTGCCTTTGGATTGTTTAGCAGAGATGGATACTTTTTAGTGAAGGTATTTTTGTATTGCTTTCTATAAAAATTTCCAGTTCACTCAAATGCTTTGTCTCGTACTGCTTGCAGTTTGTTGTGCTCAGTCACATGCAGAGTATGATGGACATTATCCTGCTTCTGCCTTTGCCAGATAAAGCCATTGTGCAAGAAACTTATTATTTGAGGAAGGAGATCTTTGGTTCTTTTGGCCATGATGTATGTTAAAAATCTTATAATCTTTGTTCACAAAATCAAGAGGTCAGTCTTAAGGATGGGAAATAGCAAGAAAAGGCTGAGGTTTGCCAAATTACACAAGAACTGGAAATCGGAACTGAAAATCGGTGGCTGCAGGTTTGCAGGAGTCCAGGTTCAGGTCTGGCCCATACCCTTTCCTATCATTCCCCTTCACAGTCTCTCTTATCTTCCTGTCACGGTGTACTGTCCTATGAAAAACAAAGGCTATAAATGCTCCGATAATTATATAAAGGAGGGCCATTTCAACCAGTGGTGTTGGGCTCTTGTCAATTAATGGGATTTTGTACACAGCATCAGATTTTGATCCACCATGCAATACGATCTGGAAAGCATCTGATTGGCAGTGGTTTCATTTATCACCTCACAATAATGCCAGTGCAATAAAAGCATACCTAGATGGAAAAAAACACAGAAGAACTCTATCAGTCATAGATTGGCCTCCTCAGTGCCCAGAACACAACATTATTGAAGCAATTTGGGATCATCTTGACAGAGAATGGAGCAAAAAGCAGCCAATGTCCAAAGAAAAGCTTTCAGTGTCTTTCACAAAGCCTGAAGATATATTCCTTGAGACTACTTAAAGAAATGACAAGAAGGTTTCCCTAAGTGAAGTTCAGATTGTGTTGGGGAATAATACCATATAGTGACTTGCAAGCTTGTTTATAGAGGAAAACGAATAGAGTACAAACTCTATTTTTGCCCTGCTGTATTTCCATGTATTTTTACATGTTTCAGTAACCTGCTACACCTATTTCTATTATTTTCCAAGCAAAATGTTAAGGACTGAGTGGTGGCTCAAGACTTTTGCAAAGCAGTTTGTTTGTTGTAAATATTCCACTTAATTACCTCTAAATACCTCTAAATGTTTGCTTGTATGCATTTATTTTGGCAGTACAGTGTCTTACCAGTTTACAATTCTTTTAGGATATGGAAAAAGTGGAGCCAGATATTTTTTTTATTTTTTTTATTTTTTTTGTTAAAGCATCACCACTGCATCAACAGACTGATGTAGTTTATTTAAAGGAGTATGCTAAGCCACGAAGAAGGGTCATAGCTAAATCACCAAAGGTCCTGTGAAATATAACATAGAATTAAACATTTTGCACATTAATTGGTGCATTAAGATTCATGTTTTTCAAACATTTTAGAATATAAACTGTAATTTTATTTTTTACAATATATTTAGAATGCTGGTTTGTGTGGTGGTTTTTTTGTTTTTTCTTTTTTCTTTTGCTTATGTAAAATGGGCCTTGCATTGCAAAGTTTTGGTAGATTTAAAAACCTAAACATTTGGTTTGACATTTTTAGTCCTCTGAATGGAGTCAGTTTTTGAATTCCTTTTCATTTGAATAACTTGTGAATAATCCCCAATTTTTCTGAAATGTTTTGTACTTATTTGTCAAAACCAGTGGGCAGGCTGTAACAACTAATCGGCTCAATTATTATAGAATTGATGCAAAGACTATTCTAAAGCTGTTGATAATAAAGTCTAGTCTTATTTTGGGGTTGTTTTCTAACTCTCCTTACTGAGACTTTGTCGATCGGGTGTCTGTGCTGTCCAACATGTGTCCATAATGTTATTGATTCAGGCCAGTGTGCATGGACCAGTGATTTAACAGAAGCTTTGATTATACTGACAAACACCAGGAATTCACTGATTTATGAAAATTTATTTTAATTAGTGAGAGAATTGATGTAATATACACAGCACTGCAGCCAGGCAGTATTATAAATGCAATTACTCATGCTAATAATTACTGTTGTTACTGTAAAATAAAGAAATCTTTTTAATCACCTGTTAGCTTTTCTTTGTCCACTTTAAACACAAGATGGCCATTTGCTTTGCTTACAAAACGCTTACTTTTAACATATTTTGCACAGTATGTGCCTGAGCTGTCAAACAATGCCAAAAGTCATTTTCAGGTTTTACTTAAAATGGTTTGAGCCTGTGGTTTTTATTATTGTCACTAATATTCTTATTATCATTAGTATTAGTAGTAGTTTTAATTGAATTTAATCAATGAAAATTGATCCGTGATGCTTTCAGGGTTTCCTTCAGGGTATAGTGCGTGCTGAGCCTCAGCATTTGGAAAAAATTATTATTATTTTTTTCTCTTTTTTTCTTTAAAGCTGTAGGTGTGAAATCAAACATGAATCAGCCTGCTTTTACTTAGCTTACTTACTTTAGCTTAAAGAAAAGAACAAGCAAAATGCAAAAGGTAAATGGTACGCCTTGCGGTTTACCTTCAGTTCAGCCGATTATTCATCCATGTATATTCACTAATTTATGTAGGTTAAATCCTTCATTGTTTTCTCTCTACTTGCACTGCCAGCTATGTGTCTGAAATCGGAAGCAGAAGGTCCTACACAGGTCCACTTTTCTTATTTTGTACCCCCACAAACACTCACTATGTGCCATAGTGCTATATTAAGAGTCGCAGACACTGGATTGCACACCTTTTCGGAAATTCAACTTTGTGTTTTATGTAGTTTGTGAGACACCTGCCAGTACTGCAGCTTTATTTTTTTCCACGTTTGAATGTGGTTCCCCCCCCCCCCCCCCCCCCTTTTTTTTTTTTCTTTTTAAACTTGATTATATAGTGAAATTCAGAATTTATTAACAGCCCTTCTGTTTATTACATCCTTGAAGTGCCTCAGGAATTCAGCTAAGAATGCAGCTGATTGGATTAAGTACCCCTTGAGAACAGGCTGGAGAAAATTTAGAAGTTGTCACTCTGCTGCTAAATAATAAAACATTTCACATGGGTGTGTGATGAGGGGCCTTTTGCAGGGACAACGTCAGACATGTTATTACAGAGAGAGACTAAACCTGAAAGAACTGGAAAATTGATTTTTGTCTTACAATTCTTTGTGCTGTGCTTTTTATGCAACAGATTGCCTTCAGACAGCAGTTGACTGCAGTGTGTAGAGGCACTTCAGTTCTCACTTGTCAACAGCCACCTGGCTGAACAATGCTTTACCCCACAACAAAATTAACAAGAGCAGAAGAAGCAATCTTCATCTCTGATGCCCTTTCACGCCCTTTATACACTTGGAAAGAAATGTCAGTGAATCCTACATCAAGAAAAGTAAAAATAACAAAGTAAGACTAAAGTAACAT
Source organism: Pelmatolapia mariae (assembly GCF_036321145.2). Classification (NCBI taxonomy): domain Eukaryota; kingdom Metazoa; phylum Chordata; class Actinopteri; order Cichliformes; family Cichlidae; genus Pelmatolapia; species Pelmatolapia mariae. Next base: position 22,403,200 of record NC_086233.1, on the reverse strand, counting down.
TATATTGCACATTTAAACACTTTTGAACAATACATAATAGTATGTATAGTCACAGACGCATACGTTTCGATTAAAAAGAGATCTTCTTTTAATTGTGTGAACTTGCTGCTAACTAACAATATATATGTTACTTTAATTTAGATTGAAAATGCAGCTTTCTATTTTCTTTGTGGGGTTATTTTGCTTTTGTTTATTTTTAGCTTTTGATATTAATGTTGTCATAAAAATATTGAGATCATTATTAACCTCTGGTCATTCCACTTAAAGGTCAAGGTTGTTTTTATTTTATTTTTTTTAAGCCTCAATGAAATAACATTTTTCTAAGGTTATCAATGACATGAACTGAGAAAACTTGTGAGTTGTTGTTGGCATGGGATGACCCCTTTTCTCAGAGCTTTATACCTGGAATTCTTCCCTCCCTGTTTGGATGCACTGGAGTCCTATCTTATCCTGTGTACTTTAAACATTTTTGTTAATTTAACCTTGTTTGTGGTGCAAATAGACAAAAAAAAAAAAAGAAAACAGAAAAATAGGACCCCTGACCTTCAGTTGAAAGCAACAACGCACTTTGGAATTTGATGTGTGTTAAATCGCTGTGCGGTGCATTTCAGTTGGCTAAAATATATGCCGTGTACATGCTTGGTCCAACGTTCAGTTTAAGCCATTCCTCTCTCTTGATCTCTGAACTTTACACAGTCCATACATGTGTTGATATTATTTAGTTTTCCCGAGCATTTTTTTTTGTTTGTTTGTTTTTTGTTTTTTTTGTCTAGCTAGCATTACCTGAATTTGGTAATAAATTAAACACTGTTTGTACTGTCAGTGTTATTCATTGCTGGCTTGTTCCTTTTATCTACAGGTAGCTTCCGTTACTCCTGTGACATCTGTGGAAAGAAGTATAAATACTATAGCTGCTTTCAGGAGCATCGTGACCTGCATGCAGTTGATGGTAAGTTTTGCACAATTTTCAGTCATTCCTCATGGAAAAATCTGTACTTTCTGCAGCAACTGCAAAATCTAAACAAAAGGGGACTAGATTGTTTATATGGAGGAAAAATAAATAAATAAAATTAAGCATTTTATTCAAGGACTCCAAAAAACAGAAGGGATGGCCAGTGTCTAAATGGGGTCTGCAAGTCAAGGGAATTAAGGGCCATTAAACTTTTAGAAGAATGAAAGTCAGCAGAGGCATGGCAGAATACATGTGTGTAAATGAGCGCAAGGCAGGAGGAAAGGTGAGGATACAAGGAGCAGAGGTGAAGAGGAGAGTGCAGGCTGGGTGAACTGGGTGGAAAGAGTTACCTAAGTAAAATTTTACTTGTATAGCACCTTTCAAGATAAAAATCACAAAGAGCTTCACAGAAGCTAAATCATAAAAACAAAAATTAACCAAAGCAAGTTTAAAAATATGACTTTTTAGTTTTTTTAAAAGAAACCACTGAGTCCACGGATCTCAAGCTCAAAGGGAGAATTCCAGAGTCCAAAGTTACAAAAGCTCTGTCACCTTTCGTTTTCAGCCTGGATGGACAACCAGCAAGCCCTGATCACATGACCTCAGGGACCTGAGTGAGAGATGAGTGTCAGTGTGTCAGATTTGTGACAGAAGGATAGCAGCAAGAGTGAAAGGAATGATTTACAAGATGGTAGTGAGGCCTGTTATGATGTATGGTTTGGATACTGTGAACCTGACAAGAAGAGAGGAGGCCAAGCTGGAGGTGGCAGAGTTTAAGAATGGTTTAGGTTGAGCAGTTGAGAAACAAAGTTAGAGAGGTGAGGCTGAGATGGTTCGGCCGTGTACCGAGGAGGGATAGTGGATATACTGGGTAAAAGATGTTAGGGATGGAGCGGCCATGCAGGATGAAAAGAGGAAGACTACAATGAAGGTACATGGATATAGTGAAGGAGGAGATGCAGAGGGTTGGAGGGTGTGATTGAGGCAGATATTCTGCTGGGCCAACACGTAAAGGGAGCAGCTGCAAGAAGACTTTATTCATTTATATAATGTTACAATCTCGGGAATTAAAGGCACATAAGAGATGCAGGCAGGAATTGAACTCATGTGATTATTGTAGTATTACATATCTGAAAGAGCTCAAGTTTTGTGACGAGTATTGTGAGAAGATAATCGGCTTATTCATCTTCCTTTTCTTCTCTCAGATCCATACGAACAGGTGGTGCTACCTGTGGATGGCCTTAAAGAAGAGGAGCCAGTTGAACCCTATCAGAAAATTGGACCAAGTAAGACTGTTTGGTGTACTTAAGGTACACAGATATCTGTACACAAAATTCACAGTTTGGTATATTCATTGATTGGTTTAGTTTGATTTAAGTTTAGCAGACAAAAAAAGGCCTGATATGCAGTTATTCTTATTGTTAGAGTTGGGATAATAAAATGCTGCAGTCAGTCAAAAAAGGCTTTAAACTCCTTGTTCACAACCATAAAGTAAATAAAATTTATATTTTAAAATAAGTGGAAGTTGTGCACAGTTAACTTTTCAAAATCTGAAAATTTTGAAAAATATTTCCTTTCTTTGTTTACTTCAACACAGAGGAATCGCATTAAACCAGGGAATTTTAATACTGAGCTGAGGGTTGTGTACTGAACCATCAGGACAAATGCAATAATATCGCTGCAGATGTCTGTACAGAGTGTGATTTCAAAATGAAGACATACCACAGCAGAATGAGATTACAAAATTCATTTTAAGGTAGCTTGGCTTTTGTGTTTCCCTGCAGAAGAATGACGCCTGATCAGGACGATGTTGTCACTATAATCTAGTATATAGAAAGATTTTCCAGAAAGTTTTCTTTAAGTTAAAATTCTTTGACTTTTTAGGGCCTTACAGTTTCAGTCTTCTGTCCAGTTAAACGTATTGAACACAGTATAGTGAAAAGGCGTTAAGTCATTGTGATACTCAGTGTTGTAAAAAAAATAACACCAAGGATATAAGTTAAGTAAAGACTGGTAAGGTTTCCAAACATAAGTCCATAAGTCCTTTTTCGCAGGGGAAAAAGCACTCGCCCACCTCTACAGAGACAGCGGGTTCAGCAGACAGCAGCACGTGCCCCTTAAAACACTATTGGCAGTGTTTGCAGGTGGGAATCCTGCACTTATCACTGCATTAATGACTTTTATGGGTGATAGTGTGAACCTCCATGCACAAAACAGGGAAACCCCTTTGTTTCTAATCACTATTAATGTACTGCTAATTGTAAACTGTAAAAAAAACAAACAACATCCAGTCAGAGTCACTGCTTCTTCCTCTTTCCACTCGATATCGACTTCTTGTTTTCTGCTTCTCTCTAGTGAAGTAAGGCATGTGCAAAAACACTATTCTTCATCTTAACTGAAGACAACTAATCCAACAGATTTAATCTTTACTCCTTCTTATTATAACCATTGTGGATACAGAAGAGGACAAAGGTTTGTTTATGTGTTTTTCTTGTTTCCAGAAACTGGGAGCTATGTTTGTGAATTCTGTGGGAAGCAGTACAAGTATTTCAACCCGTACCAGGAACATGTTGCTCTTCACACGCCAATGGGTGAGTTCATTTGTTTTCTGTGCTTTATTTACTATGATAATGAGTCATTTCTTCATTTTATTTTTTTACAGTACAGTATGAAATCTCATATGCAGCTCTAAACCTTGTTGTATGGACAGTGTCATGTATTTTGTTTCTAAAGTTGTACAATGAATGCAATCCAAGATGCTCCTTTTTCATGTAGGTTCATTTGATTTGAAGACATCACGGGTACAGGAATGTGGTAGCATGGATATGAGTAAATTTGGCCACAGCCAAACTGGAAAGATAAAAAGTAAGCATAAATTTGTTTGTTTTTTTACTTTTTTCATTTATATAGGAAAAGTTGCATGCCTTATAACCCCTTGAACAATTTTTTTTTTACCTTGGACACAAACACACATACTGAAATTTGACCATCTAATCTCTTCCTTCTGCCCCTTGGTAACTGTGTGTAACACTTCTGCCTTTTTTGTTGAAGTACTATTTACAGATCACATACACTAGTGGGCCACACTGTTGTAACATTTGAAGCTGATAATGTTCATAATAACTGCCATATGTTGAACATTTTTTGTGCTTAAATAATGAATTGTAGAATTAATTCTGCATTTGTAAATTTATTTTTGAATTCCACATTAAAAAACTGATTTTCAAAATGTGTTTTAAAACATAATTTGAAATGGTGATTAAAATGGACTCTTCGTCCTCTACTTTACCTACTAATCTTTTTCTCCTTTAACACACAATTCAAATGACTCTGAAATAGTGTAAATTTACTGATGAAGTCTGTAACTTGTACACATTTGTACAAACATATAAATAAATAAATTAAAAAATATATATATCAGCAAGAAATAAAATAGGGGGGGGGGGGGGGGGGGGTGTACACAACTTTAGTAACTTTAACTTGTGTGAGAAGTGACTTCTCCAGTGTAACAGATGAGTGATGAATGTATCTCCCACTGAAAACCATTGTGTCCAGTTGAATTCAATCGACATTTTTAAGGAGAGTTGTTAGATGCTGTGCTCATGAGGACAGTCGGTTTTAACTTGCAGCACAACACAAAGCTGCCATATTTGATCAATGATCAAAACACTTAATTGAGCAGAATTAAGACAAAATGTAATGTCCTCATATGATAACACATCACACATGACCCATCATTGTTCTAAGAATGCAAACTTTCTTATTAGAAGTTTCCAAAGTTGCCAGAAAGGGACAGATTTCTTGCTGATCTTAATCAGTGGTCGTTGCTCTCTCTCTCTCTCTCCGGAATGGCTGCACGGAGGAACATCTATGATAAGCGCTGAGGTTTGTGTCCTTGTCAGGATTAAGCCATCCTCAGCTTCCAGGTTAGGAAAAGTGGAACCAGAAGATATTTGAATACATCTCTCCACAGCTGCTGATGAATTCTACAAAAAACAAAGTTTGTTAAAAACACTTGCAGGTGAATCACCACAGATTTATCAGTGACATCCATTTACTCAAAAATCACTGATAAGTAAATAACTAGAATGTATAGTTGTGTGATTTTTTTTTTTTTTTTTTTTTTTTTTTTTTTTTTTTGAGTACTACAAAACTTTGCAGTACTCATGCTAATTTAATGTGGAATTTAAAAATTGAATTTTGAAATGAGGTTTTTAAAAAACGTTTTGAAAAACATGTTTTTTAATGTGGAATTCAAAAATGAATTTACAAATGCTGAATTTATTCTACAATTTATTATTTAAGCACAGAATTCTTTATTTTGATGCGTGTGGCTCTTCTGGTCCTCCATAATTTTGATGACCCAAAGACTCGTCTAAATTGCCTCTGAAAAAATACGTCCCATGTCAGCAGTGATAAGAACCTAGTCACTGATCACTGAGGAGGAAGAAACCATGAAGAGGCTGTTTGGGTGCGATCCTTGGCATCTCTGGTTTACAACTTTCAATTAAAAGACTGCTGCTGACAAATCAGTGCCAGATACCACAGGGAACCTTCAGAGCTTGAGGAGGTCATGCTCTGGGTGGTTGATGCTATGTTGACTGCACAAAAAACACAAGGAGCATATTAGGCTGGGACGTAATAATGTTTTTGTTCACCAGTGGACATTATTACACATAATTTCTAGATTTGGCAATGTAGAACCTAAGTGCTTTGTGATTGGCTGAGGATTAAAAAAAAACTGCACTATTGTTGGAATTGTTAATTTCTGTTAATTGTGTGTAAGGTTACTGTTGCATATATGATATCTTTGCAGGATATTAATCTTTGCTGAATGGTTGGGTGAACAATTTAAATAATAAATTTGATGTCATCTTTTTTTTAAATTGCCTAAAGCACCTAAACATTAGCATCTAAACACAAGAAATTACACATTAATTTTTATTTTCTAAAGGCCCCCCCAAATCTCCTCCCGTAACAAAAAAAAAAAGTAATTCTGCTAAGAAGCAGTGTGCCATAAAGAACTATTTAAAGCATGGCACACACACACACACACACACACACACACACACACACACACACACACACAGCTTAAAAGTGGGTCAAAAAGATGGAATGAAGAGGAGGAATTAAACCCATATTTAAATATCATTTGAACATTTGGATCATTTTCAAGGCTGTTAGCGTGATTGATTTGCATGCTGCAAACTAAAATCAAGTGTAAATTGCACGTCATTAACTTTGCTTCCCCCTCTAACTGTTGTGCGGATTCAGTTTAAATTAAAAATGTTATCCACAGTCATTGGCATGACCATGTCACTCATCGTTTTTCCTGTTTTCTCACATACAGACAGCCCATTCAGGCGGAAACTGGAAAGTGCAATTCAGTCCAGTCTGGTTGACACAAACAGTTCACAGAACTCGAGCGGTGAGCACAAGTCACTGTTTTTTTTTTTTTGTTTTGTTTTGTTTTTGTTGTTGTTTTTTTGGGGGGGGGGGGGGGTTGTGTGGAAATGTATTATTTTTGTTCAAACAATAAAAACAATATTTTTAGTAATGCTACAGTTCAGGTATATGAATGAATGGAAGAATAGAAAACATTTCTGCAAACAGTGCTTTGCTACCCATGCCTGGGCTGAAGATGTAGATGGAGAGGTTTGTGTCATCTAACTGCATATACTAGCTTAAATTGTAGACCATTAACTTCATCCTGTTATGTTTGGGTTCATATGAGGTGTTATCAAAATGTTCTTACACTGTTTTGTTGTGCACAAAAGGAGCAATGCATGGTAATGCGAATACAAAAAGTACAAGTGGTCACATTCCTGACACAAAATTCCATGTGATGTCATGTTATCAAATAGGGCTGGGCCATATCATACCCTTCACGGTAATACCGGTATAATGTTAGGCAATGATAAGAAAATGAAATATCACGATAGAATATGGGTAAAACGCGCATGCGTAGTGCCTTTGTTTTCATACGCACATGGCGGAAAAAGCATGGCAGCGACGGAGAATGAGAAGGCGGGTCGTTGAATGAAACAGATGAACCAGAACTGGTTTGTAAAAATGGTGCAACTTCAGTGGTGTGGAACTGGTTTGACTTTCGTCCATCAGATACACACCAAAGCACATTTTTTGGTAGAGCATGCAAGCGGGCCGTTGTTATTACCGTTATTACCAAACCGATTTTATGTGGTACACAGCGCTCAAAAAATGTTTTAGTACGACTTTGCTAAGCTACGAAGCCGCACCACTTGATGGATTGTAGGAGCATTATGGCTACCGTAGTCAGGAGCTTCGCAGAGTAATACGTACTGTGCTTCAACGTAATATTACCGTATTGTGTGTGTATAACCTCTGTTTAAGTTTTGTGGATATTCTACATGGTTATGCTGAGGATATGTCGGCCAATTTCCATTGGAAATGCCTTTTGGTTAAACTGTCAGCAAGGAATTTGCATTTGCACTGTTAAATTCTTATATAGCTTTAATGCACATAAAAAACAGCTGCTTGTTTAAGTGAAAATACATTGCTGGGGTTTTTTTGCACTAATAAAGTTGTGGAGTTGTAAAGTATTTTGTCTCGCGTCAATTATATCGTCGGTTACATCGTTATCGCAAATTTTCAAAAATATCGTGATAAATATTTTTGGCCATATTGCCCTGCCCTGTTATCAACACTGGGTCCTGTATTACACTTATATTGGTGACCACATCAAGGTCTTGTTAAGAAAAAGAAATACAGGTTTTTGTGTTAAAGTGCGCTAACTTTATATTTGGATTAGAGCCGTAACAGAAATCTTTATTGAATGAGCCTTTATGATTCAAGCACAAATAAGATGCATCATGTCAACTGTGCCTCCAAGAAACAGCCTGTTGTTTCCTACAACATTCACTGAATTGTGCACTGTGAATTCATCCCCCAGGGGCAGACTGAAGGGTCATTCCATCTCAGAGCAGCTAAGTTTTAAAACATTTTCTGCTCGACCTTCTGTTTTCCTACAAATTTCATGGTCCAAAGTTTGGAAACACATATTTTATGTAACACATAAACACATATAGATTCATATACCAAATAATTTCCCAAGATTTTTTTTTCTTCTTTTTGCAAAATGGTCCCTCAACATACTTTTAGACCATTTTTTTTCACACGTTGAAATCTGAGGCAATGCTTGAATATGTACATATCAAAAACTCTTGAAGATAAAAGGAGAAATTTTCCCTGGTACTTCTCACCAAAGAAATGAATCAAGATTTATAATTTGGGACAGATTTCAGGCTTTTATCTGTAATAGTTTTTGAGTTAATCATGTTCAAACATTGCCTCAGATTTCAATTTGTGAAAAAATGGCCTGAAAGTGGTTGACAGATAGAAAAGATAGATAGGTAGGCAGATGGATCTTGAAAGGTATAGCTAAAATTTCACAGCAATCACTGCAAATTGGAGATGGTTGAGCAGTAAGCCCACCTTAATTTGAGATGGAATAACCCTGTAAAATCTTGAGGAGTCAGAAGAACATAAAGCACAAATGACCTGAACCGTGGCACATGTCAGCATGTACCAACTCAGTGAAAATGCAGACATTTTTCATTATTTACCAATGTAATTGTTATCCTCCACTGATCCTGTTTCAGATTTGGGACCCTTAAACTTATTTTTCTTCTCTAAGATAAAAAGAAGGGCTGCTATTTTGATACTGTGGATGAGTTTCAGTGGTTATCAAAAGTGGTGCTTGATGCTCTTAATGTCCACAGGAAAGCAGTGCTGTCTGACAGTGCAGAGTTGCGTTTTGAGTGACAGGAAATTGAGTTGCTTACTCATGATTTGCTTAAGTTAAATTAAGCTACTTTATGCAAATACAAGGCTTCCAGTGAGAGACAGCAGCTCTAAAAACTCCCAAGAAGCATTAAAGTAGCCATTGTCAATCTAAAATCAGTTTAAGCAATCAGTTTCTTTCTCACCTTACATCTTTTTCCTATATGTTGGACTGTTTTCATTTATGAAGAGAACACTTCATGGCAAACAAGCTGCCATGTTAGTTTCATCCAATCAGGCGTTTGCTCAGTGTTTGCACAGCTGGACGAGGCTGGAAAAGAGGGACGGCACCTGTCAGTCTATTCTATTTTGTCTCAGTCTGGTGGCTTGCAAAGCAATTCCTCACCTATAAAAACACTCAGTTGACATGTACCATAAGTGTGGGAGGAGCATTTTGAGTGGTATATCCATAAACAAGAAGATTATGTCAAAGAACATAAGGGCTATATGTAAATCTGGTATGTCTTTTAATGTTTAGGTGTGAACACGGAGCACTTTAGTTGCTTTTTAAAGAATCAATACAATATTATCTATCTTTCCAAGGTTTAGTAAATTGCTTTATTTTTCTGTTGTGTTCCATTGTATTCAAAGTAAACACAATATGAATGCATAAAAATAAAATAAACAAATAAATGAAGCTATATTAATGCGGTGATAAAATGAGGAAGGGAAATGAGTGATGCAGATTGGTCCACTGTCTCTGTAGTTTTAAATTCCTCCCCCTCCTGTCCTCCTGTTAACAGGAACGCCAAGCCCTCTGGTGGCCACTTCTTTCTCTACAGCACAGAGTAAGTCTAACCACACCTCTCTGCCTTAAACAAATATATGCATGTAAGCACGCACCTTGCTTATTTTGCCATTTTCCTTGATTTTTTTTTTTTAATCTGTTGTTATTTAGTGAAAATCTTTCTTTATGTAATTGTGGTGATATATTTTTCTTCTTTTGGCTTGACTATAACAAGAAAGTGTCTGATCAAGATGCCCATTGTTAGTCTTTACTGACATCTGACAACTTGGCATTGCCTCCTTTGGGCAGCAACATTTTATTAGGCTCACTGTTAAGTATTAAATATCTCTATAAAAAAATCATAGATTTCATAAATGCTTTTTCAAAAGGAGTCACTTTTACCACATACTGGCGTGCCTGAGTTTTGGAGCTGCTGTATTTTGCAGAAATCCAGTGCACATCAGGGACAGACCATATTTTAATTTTTGCCTCTGACAAAGAGTCAACACTCTTCTGGGAATTGTGATTTTTTTAGAACCGTACACTTGTGGTGCCTGTGGCATCCAGTTCCAGTTCTACAACAACCTGCTGGAGCACATGCAGTCCCATGCTGGTGAGTCCACGACTACAAATGCATGTAAAGCACGACAGCAGAAAAAGTACGTAACGTGAACGCAGTGTCAGTGGCTGCGATACATTCAAAACTGCCATTCATCACATATCACCACTGTTTAATTAGTATTCCGTGTTACTGTACATAATATTTCTATATCTGCCAATAATGACGGTTGTTGCAGATCTGGATCTGAGTTTGCTGGAAATAGTGTTGCAAAGATTTGATGCATCATTTGTCACTGTGTGTGTCTGTCTGTCTGTCTGTCCATGTGAAAAGAGAGTTTTCTCTAGACTCTGTGCAGTCCTGCAAGAAACACCTTTACTGCATCTACAAACTTTCCAGGGGTAAATCCCAAAAAGTTTAACCCAAAAGCTACATCTCAGACTTTACAGTTATCATGTTAAATGTTAAAGTTTATGACAGTACAATTCGAAAAGGACTGAATAAGTAGGGCTTGTTTGGAAGGTTTGCCAGAAAACAGCCTCTTCTCTCTAAGAAGAGCATGACAGCACAGCTTAGGTCGAGACGTTTGCATCTAAACAAGCCACAAAAACACAATGTCCTTGGGACAGATGAGAAGAAAGAGGAGATGTTTGGCCGTAATGCACAAGTGAACCACATTTGGCAAAAAAAACAGACACGCCATATCTGCACAAACACCTCAATTGAATGTCAAACACTGTGGTAGATACAGATATACCTGTATCATTTTAGCTTGTTTTGCAGCTACAGGACTTGTGGGTGTGCTTGTGGTGTGATAAAGTTAACTGTGAACTGCAACATGACGCAGCAGACCAATATACTGACAGACCAATCAGAGCAGCAACAGATCGGCTGAAAAAAAGTCCAGACCTTAACCCAACTGAAATGTTGTAGGGGGACCTTAAGATAAATGCCTACAAACCTCAATGAAGTAAAGCAATGTTGCAAAAAAGAGTGGGCCAGAGGTTCTCCACAGCGATGTGAGAGACATAAAGTCATGCAGAAAAGGATGACTTCAAGTTCTTTCTGCTAAAAGTGGTTCTGTAGGCTACTGAATCATGGGGTGTGCTTAGTTTCCCAGGACTGCACAGAATAAAGCTGCATTCTCTGCTCTGCTTTTATTTTTTCAGTTAATCATAAAATGTCAATGCTGATTTTTTTTTTTTGTTCAGTTCTGAAGAAAATCAGTTTTTAAGCAATTAAGCCAAATATTCTTGCAAAACTTGCTAACACAAAAATAAATAAATAAAGACGCAAACCAGGAAAGCAAGAAAGTATCTATCTTTGAGCCTTTTTTATTTAATGATTTAAGTGTTTAACTGTACGTAGTTATCCTGTTAAGTATGAATCATGTTCCCTGTCTTCAGCTGGAATTGTATGATTATTAGTCAGATTCAGATGTGAAACAAATTATATATCAGTTGGATTTATGAGGTTTTTTTAATATTGCCGAGATTGACTTTGGCAAATTAATTACCATAGATGGAACGCTGTGTGATCTTATAATGAGAAGCAACTAGGAAAATAATTCTTTAACTTGTGGTATTTATTTTTAAGGTGCAATTTGTCAACCACAGGGAGGCCAAGTTATTGGTTCTTTTAAAGACAGTTGTTTTGTGTCATGGTTTTAATCTTTACATTTTCTTCCACTCAATACAATGAACTTGTGCTTTTTTCCATTAACAACTCAGCCAGCTCTTCCATCTCTCTGTCAACAGCTGATAATGAGAACCACACCAAAGGGGACTCTCCCAAAACCTCTTCAGTATCGGGTCCTCAGGAGCAGCTGTGGAGAGGCTCTCAGGCTCAGGCCCATTCCTCAGTTAAACTACAAATCCAGCCTCAAAGTATCTCCCAGAGAAACCATGCTCTCACCCGTAAGTACCGCAACTTCATTAAGCCTAGTGGTTAAGAGGCTTCCCATATGTAATATCCCACTGGGCAATTTTCTTGCATACCCGTCTCTTTCACAACATTTTCTGCCTTTATCGCTACTGAATAAGTAAAAATAAACAGAAATAAAACATTTTGGACATTTGGATTGTTTTCTGTGTAGCACTAGAGCACTATGCCAACAGCTCTTTGAAAGTACAGTAATGTTGCATTCATGCTGTAGCTCTCATCATGTCATTGGTTTATTAAATAAGCCTACTAGGAACATTAACACAGAAGTAATCTATGTCTCTGATTAATAAAGGCAGCAGTGGTGTCTGCTCTGTGTAGCTTTCCCCTTTGATTGCAATGACTTCACACCATGTCATAATCCCTCTCTGATTGTTTTTATATCCTTTTTCTTATTTTAATGTTTCTGCCAGAATATCCAAAGAAACATAAACACTAATTGTCTTTCTTATCATTTGTTCTGCTTTCCTAACCATCCATCTGCTGTCTGTCCTGGCAGAGAATAATGGACTACCTGAGAAGGAGCGCCAGCAGGTGGCTGAACGCCTATTACGGGTAATGTGTTCAGATCTGAGCATGCTAAATGTGCTCAACAGCAAGGACTTCCTGAAGTTGGCACAGACCCTAGTGGATACGGGTGCTCGTCATGGTGCCTACTCAACCCGTGATGCTCTTGGCAACATGAGTGCCTTGGCACTGCGGCAGCTGCCCCGCATGTACAACCAAGTAAAAGTCAAGGTCACGTGTGCTCTAGGCTCAAATGCTTCGCTTGGCATCGCCGTCACCTGCCACTCCCAGACATCTGGCCCAGACGCTTGCTACGTTCTAACAGCCTACCAGGTGGAGGGCTCGAGACTGAAGCGTTACGTGCTTGGTGTAAGGGAGGCTGAGCTGAGGGAAGGGCCAGAACAGGTTCATCACTGGGTGCAGAACGTGCTTTCTGAGTTTGTGATGTCAGACATCCGCACTGTGTATGTCTCTGAGCCCAGAGTGTGGGCGGCAGGATTTGGAGGGTCACCACTGGGAGGCGGGGGCCGGGGGCGGATATGTTTGCGCTGCACAGGATGCTCACTCGGTGCGGTTGTTCAGGCCGTTCTTGGGAAGCGAAGCCTCCAGGCTCGAGGGCTTCATGAGCTGGCTGAGCTTCTCTCCACATGCAGAGATATCTCCTCCTCTACCACACTCGTTCTCCGTGATGAACAGTGTACCAACACATCCACAAGCACAACTGAGGAAGGTCCACAGGGCAACCCTGCACAATGCCCCACCCCTCCTTGTTGGGATCGTATGGCCGAAGCTCTCCTGCAGGTCCATGCCCACTTTGAACAGATTTGTGAGGCTTATGGCCGCAGTAAGGCCACAGCCCCGATCCTCCAAGGTCTCAACAAGCATCTGCTAGGCACCCTGGCTTGTCTGCTGGCACCTCTGCGCCTGGCAGCTCTGGAGCTGAGCAGCCAGAGGAGACCAACTTTACAGCAGGTGCTGCCTGTCTACCTGCGCTTGGAGAAATTCTTCACATCCAAAGCTGGAGAGGCTGGAACCGGCACAGCTAGCAAACTCTGCCACTATTTCCTAGAAGCACTCAAGGAAAACTTCAAGGTATTAAACTGGTATTGCTTACATTTAATAACTTCTGTATTGCTAAATGAATGTTTCTTTTATCTTAATTTAAATAAGTTACATTAGAACTGGCTTGTTCTGTGTGGCAATTCTAGTTTTTATTTTATAAAATTCATTTCACCTGATATTTGCATCTTGATTGTACAATACACAGTGTTTAACAACAACAAGATAAGTAGAGTATTTTCTATGAGGAAGTACTGACAGTATAATTTTTTTCCTTTTTGCCAGGTTGAACGAGCTCACCAGGTTGCTATGGTCCTGGACCCACAGCTCAAGCTGCGTTCAGTGCCAGCCTACCAGCATGAAGACATAATCTCTCGTGCGTGCGAAATGGCTGCTGAAACTAGGGATGGTGGTATCACTGGCGGTGGAGGTTCAGGTGGCGACGAGCGGGACGCCGATGGCCCCCCCACTCCTAAAATAAGCCGAGTAGAGGGAAGTGGAAACAATGGTGGCCCCTCACGCGGGTCCTCCTCATCTTGCACCGTGTCTGGTAACGATGACAGCCAAAGCCAAGTTAGACAAGAGATTTTTCAATACCTGGCTGAGCCTCTCCTCCAAGGTGCACCCGATCTCTTCCAGTATTGGAGCTCAACAGTGGGCGAGAAGTTCCCCAGGCTCGCTCGCCTGGCACTGTGGCTACTTGCAGTGCCTGCTGTGGGCATACGCAGAGAGTGCGTGACTGTGTGTGAGCAGAGCTTGGCTATGAAGAGGAGGCAGCAGGTAACTGCTGAGGAAATGAACAAACTAATTTTCCTTCACTCTAACATGGGCTAGAAGAAAACCTAACTAACCTAATCAACCAAACCTTCACCTCCAACCAATGACTCAAGACTATTATTTATATATTTTAGGTTTAGACTAACTGTAAACATAAATGTGTATGGACATTAAATACTTCTCGAGACAAATATTTAAAGATAAAGTCACATTGTTAAGGTTGCAAACACCCATAAAACAATACGGCGTATTACATATTTTTTATGGAGTTGTTAAGTACTGTGGCCAAAATGTAGGGGTGGAACAGTAACTCTCAAAAGATTGTCCTGTTTGGTACTCTGCCCTCGGTTTGGGATGCACACATAAGCAGGATGAGTTTAGTCTTGTCACAGCCAGTGATTTGATTTACTCCAGCCTATTAACTAAACTACTACAAGGCTACAATGCTGTTATTCTCACTGGATGACAACATTTTCAGGTAAAGCATTCATTGCTTGAAGCTCCTGTCATAGACCTCTGAAAATTGACTGTCAAAGTTGACCAGGTATTTACAATCTCTAAAGTAATATTCATTGGTGTATGACAAAAAAAAATCAAGCGGTGGATCTTCACTGCCATTGCACCTCTGACAAATAGGTTTATCATTTATTATCACAAGTCATAGAAATGTTTATTTTTCAGCACATTCAGCCACGGGCAGGTAACTGAGAGCTTAATCATTGCAGTTGACTTTGATGGTTGCATCAGTGTCCTAAAATGTAGCTGCAGATGATTCGCATGCAGTGCATGCAACTTTTTCATTTAAAAAAGTAAAAAGTAGCAGAAAAACACAGACAAAACAAGTGTGATGCTTTTCTTTTTTTATGTTACCAATGGTAAAGAAAAGTGATCCAACGTTTTGTTTTCATTCTAGATACAAGTCTTATGCTGCTAGATATAAAAGTCAAACTCACTGACTTGCACAGAAGAGACGAAATGATAAACTTGATCTTTGGTGGACTTTTCTTTACAAGTGATTTTCATACATCTACAAAGAGGAAAACATCACATTAGAATCTGTTTGTGGTTCGATTTCATTCAGCTGTACCATATCCTAACAGGCAGTTAAAAAAACGTGATTAATCCGTACATTATATCGAGCAGTGATAGTCAAAAGGGTCACATAATGCTATCTCATTGTTAGTTTCCAGTACTGCTACATCACTCAGCTCTGTAGCCGATTAAGAATTGCGTAAGTTGTTTTTACACTGAAGACATTTTACCTTTGCATTTCCCTCAGATGAAAGGCTGTCGCTTGGAGGCAAAATGCTAATTGATACTTGCATAAATCTTTGTTTGCACCTATAAGTCTATTTTTTTTTTAAGCTCAGTCTGAAAAGACTTGTCAGTAGGGACTTATGCGCTTCGCATTTATAATTTCATATATACATGCTGTCTTCCTTTTGTGAGCTACACGTTTCCATTTTTAAGGCAATAAGCTTTATCCACAGGCCATAGTTTTTCCGACTGTTCTCATCACACTCCTACAGTTAATTATCAAGGATAAACTCTTTCAGTTATTTGTTTGTAAAATCAATGGGATTTTCTCAGGAATGACCATATCCAAGAAGGCACCGCCACTTTTCCTCACTGTACCGAAAAGAAACCAAACTGTGACCTCAATGCCGAGGTACGTACTGAACCGTGACTTTTGTGAAACGTTCCACCCCAAATACAGTTAGTGCCAGTCGCAACAAACAAGAGAAGAAACACTGAGGGTTTATTTTTTACAGGACAAATTCTGCTTGTGCATTTACTAAAGTCAACGCATGCATATGTCAAGTTATTTATTTTTTTATGGATCCTAGTATACATACACTTGAGCTTTTACCTCCTAAAATGACTTGGATGAATGGAAGCTATACTGTAAATCTTGTTTGTTGCTTCTGGTACTAATTAGTCGAGTACTGGTTTGTTATCTCTGTTTTTTGGGCCTTAAGTCTCTTTCATGCAATCACCTTAAATCCTACAGTCAGAGCCAACATCATGCCTTTATATTACTGTTTAATGGCCTTCTTTACTTTTTCTTTTATTCGCATAGAAAGGGAAACAAAGCAGTGTCCCAGTGCTCAAACGACTCATGGACAACCACTGTACTTTTAAAGTGCTCGTTGTCAAAATGTCAGATTAACTGAGCATGTGTGCTTTCATCTTTTTCATTCCCACGAGGTCAGTAATAATCTTTACAGTAGCACAGTATCCACATGTAACAAGTATCCACTGTATAAACGTATACTGAAATGACTCAGTGGTAGATATCAGAGACTCTTTTTGAAAATTGTCATTTGGCTGATTTTATTTGTATTTTATTTTGTTTTAGGGCCTCGGGCTACATCACCTGCCTCTTAAATGCTAACAGCCAACCTAAATATCACTTTATTACACGATTAAGAGTAAAAAACAAACAAACAGTGTATGATTTAATTTTTTTTTGCCCAACTTTAAGCCCTCGGGCAACTTCAGGTACAGACATACATGTGTTCCCTCTCAGTATTGTGTCTCGTTCATTTCAGCTGCTGCTTGTGTACGACAGGTCCATTCAAACATTCATTTCCTGTTTCAGTGTCACTTTTGACCTTGAATCGGTTCATTTTTCCGGCCAATCGAAACACTGACACACTGTATTTGGAACTGATGTCACTACTCTGATGCTTCTGCATATCGTGCTTATTGACTGAAAGGCTGCCCCGTCATCCTCGTAGCGATCGATGCTAATCATCCGCATTTGAACCTAAAGATCACGTCCTTTTTCGAGGGTTGGTGAAGGGCAGTTTACAGTTAAATATAAGGTTAATGTGACTGTAACCTTTTAGTTTGTGAAGAATGACAGAAAAAGACACGCAAGAAAAGAGAGGGAGCAACTATCAGATTATGGTTGGACATCGGATTCTTTTATTACACCAGAATGCCCTTTTTACTTATGTCATAACATTTGTCATCTTTGTTTTAGTGGCATTAAAACTTTAAAACCCTTATGTCAATTAAAGGTCAAAGGCTCTGCATTACAAACTGTTCATAACTACACAAGATGTTTTTTAATAGACTGTAGCCCTCCTTACCTCCAAGCTTTGATTTAGTATTTCATAAATGCTTTTTTCCCCATAATGGTTTTCTTAATATATCTAATGTGTTTTTTTTAAATATATATATTTATATATTTTGGTAAAAAAAAATCAAAAAAAAAGAAGAGGAAGAAGAAGAAAAATTGCTGTAAATTGTATTTAATTTTTTAATTACCAATCCAATGTTTTACCTCAGTACTCAGAAGGTAGTGTTGTAATTTAAAGATTGGAAATCAGATGTTCATACAAAAATTTAGGCTCGTCAAAGACATAGTCAAAATACTGTACAATGATTTGTGGTTTCAAGTTATCCTCAACTGAATGATGAAGGGATTTTTTTCTTAGAGTTTTTAAATAAGTATTTTCAATAGGATATGCTCTGGGACAAAATGCCATTGTTGACGTAATGATGTCAACTTAATTTTCTGTAGAAATAGCGTTCTTTTGTTGATTAAACGAGTATATCTAAGATATGCATGCTTTTAATAAGAGTTCTGATATATAACGTTATAAGCCAGTGTCTGTCATCAGATGGAAATGAATCATATTGGCTCTCAGTTGATGTTTAAGACACTCATTAGGAGTTGGATAAGCAACCCCGGACTGAATTCTAACCTTTCAAGGTGGGAGTAGCTGTGCTGATTGTGGACTGGTGTTAATGGGTTGACATCATCCATTTTCAGAGGATGTATTATGTAAATACAAGAGAACTGCTGTTTTTATGCCACAAGGGGGCACCTTCATTTCAGAGATAAAGTAGGGAGCACCAATAACATTATACCTCTTTTTCTACAGTAGCATTTCAGAAGGTTTTGATATAATAGAAAACTCAACTTAGATACTGTTACTAGAAAACTGAAATCAGCTGTAAGTTTTATTTTGTTTCAGGATTTTAACTTATTCAGATAATAAAAGTTCGGTTGTTAAAATGTGGTATAAGAATGCTAACATGGAGATCTGTTCTGTTTTAACTATGGATTATAGTCTGTATTATCAATTCAGGTTAAGAAATTAGTGTTGCTTTCATCCTATTTTACAGGTATTTCTTCCTTTTTATACTCTGCTAAAACGCAAAAAAAGTATGTTTTGATTCTCTTCATTTTGTCTTTTTATCGCACTTTGGCAGCATTTTCCTGTGTAGATTCAGATCTGAGTTGTCTTATTAGTAAACCTAATTTATACTTTTGTAGCAACACTATTTTTATATAATGGCAAAGAAAGGGTTCGGTGTCTTTTTCGTTGTTTTTGTTTTGTTTTTTCCTGTGTCATATGACAGCGCTGTTCAATGTTTCTTGAATACATTACCCACTGTAGTATGTTATGTGTGAATAAACTCCAAATCTGTGTCAAACCGTGGTGCAGAAATGTTATTTATCTGCGTGTGAGTGTGACTGGAGAGAGATTACCTGGATAGTATTGTTTGTACTTCTTGTGGAAGTGTGTATTCAAGTGTTGCAGTGAAATAGAACTCTGCTTCTGTGTTTATCAGGCGTGAAACCTTGAAGACGTTTGTGCATATTCCTGCAAAATGAGGCTGGCTGCTTATTTTCAGAACAAATGTAGACTCCCATCCAGAACGAAATGAAGCACAGCCTTTTCGCGGTGGCCGAGGGAGGGGAGGAGGGGACGGCAGGCCTCAAACACATGTAGAGGGGAAAGGAGGTCTTGTTTAAAGAAAAGAGCGACTGAAGACTCACACGGGGAGTGGATATGCAGAGGCTGCTTAAGTGCGTGCAAGGGTTCCCCAGGGGCTGCGTATAGGGCTAAAGAGAGAGGGGGTGGGGGGCCACTGGCAAGCAAGTGTTCGTCATAGCCTAGTGTTGGCTTCCCTCTTTTCGCACCCGGGTCAGTCATCCCCCAAGGTGCAAGCAGCAGTCTGCAGCCGTGCAGAAACTCCCGCGCTCTTGCCTCCTCCGCTGTTACCAACATGAGGGGCTGCCTGCCTAATTTGCAGCACATGCATCCAAGTTGGCCTCCCCCGCTCTTCCTCCAGTGCCTCACCAACCCCCTCACACTCACACACACACACACACACTCTCTGCAACCTAACCTCCTTTCTTCAACACCCCTCTGCTGAAGGTGATATTTTTCCACAAGCTATTACTACTTTGACTTGCAAAGTTTGTTTTTGCTTACGGCACCAATTGCTCCAGAGCCGGCCCCTCATTTTCAGTCATTTGGAGAAGAAAAATGTAGAAAACAACCCGCCCACTGGACAATTGCTTCCGTTTTGTTCTGGGTTACAGAGAAGTTGCAGATCAGCTCTTTCTGAAGTAAGGAGGAGTGTGTGGGGGCTGCTCTGTGGTCAGCACGCACGCACAAAAGTCATATAGAGAGAAAACGACTTGTTTATTCACTGCTGCCAAGTTCTAAAATTGTGAATTTAAACGTCGTAATGTGAATATGACAAATGTGGCAGCAGATGAATGTAAAGGGGGCTTTCCCCCTGTCCCCCTGAATGTGAACACTAGGTGGCAGAATGTGGCTTTTTATCAACTGCAGAGTGTTTGAATTAAATAATGAACAATACAGTGCAAACCAGCATTTAATGTTACAAACATGAACAAACATTAAAAACTTAGCCCTGGGCACAGAATATTATTGTAGGGTCTTTACCTTACGATATAAAGCATCTCGATCTGACTGTTGTTGTGATTTGGTGCTATAAGATTCAGTTGAATTGAACTACAAACACAGGGCTCAGGAATGGCCGAGCATTTGAACCAAAAGTCGAACATTTGCTAAAACTGCATTTCATTTCCTACGATTTCTTTAAATTACGTTCCTCACCTATTTTGGAGTGGGGGACCCAGAAGAGCTGCACATTTCTACGCATGATGCCCAAATGTCCATTTGCCTGTTTTTATATAGGTGTGTATATATTCTACGTACTGAAATAATGAGAGAAAAAGTTATGTTTCTTTGAAAACTTGCTTACTTGTTTCATTCAAGTTTAAAGAGGTAAGCAATATCTCTACTTACGCACTCTTGAGCCACTCACTTACTGCTCTGTCACAGCAACCATTATTTCCTTAAAAGGTTAAGGTTAGCATTTGTTATATTGCATTTATGTTGCAGGTTGTCATGTTAAAACTGGAATGGTAATAACCATTAATTAATGGATAATGGAGAACTAGGTAAACTTAAGTAGTCTCTCCTATATAATGGCTCATCCCCTGGTGTTTTCTTCCATACTTTTGATACTGCTGGAAGATACAGCAAACATTCCTGTGACAGCACGCACAGATGTGCCATTGTGGAGAAACTCGTTTACCTCTGAAACCTCAATAGGCTTAATTTACCATCTCAAGCTACCAGCAGTGACGAGGACACTGACAAAAAAGCAAAAGTAGAGAAAAATCAGTGGTGGAGCGATAAGGAGAGCGCAGTGGCCACCATGGGCAAAACCATTCCCTTTTGAGGATGGTCTTCTTGTCCCCTCTTTTGTGCACCTGTTGTCGCTTTGATTTGCACTAAGGCAGGATTGTCATAGGTGTAGATTGTCCTAACTTGGCCCACTGGTATCCCTTGAAGTTTAACTGACTTTGCATTAATCTGTGAGTTTTCCCAGCACTGTTAACAAGCACTAAATAACCTACTGAGAGCACAGTGGTGCAGTGGTTAGCACTGTTGCCTCACAGCAAAAAAGTTCCTGATTCAAATCACCTGGTTGGTCAGCCAGGGGCCTGTCTGTTGTTGGAGTGTGTGAATGCTCGCCACGTCTGTGGCAGTTTCCTCCACCTACCCTAATTCCTCCCAAAGACATGCACTTTTTGTTAAATTAACTACTTTTTTCCACCCAAAGTGGAATGAAAGTGCTGTATGACTGCATGGCTAAAATAAAAATGCCAGTCCAATGCAACAATAAGAAAAATGGTTGCTAATTTTCTAGATTTTTCTTCTAATTATTATTTTTAGTAAAGCTGCAGATGCAGTTTATACATCTTTGTTAATGGTTAATGCTGGGTAGTGCATCTGTAAACATTCTTTGGATATTAGATGTAGCAGGCTCCTATAAAGTTCTGATTGCTGGCAGGTGTCACTAAAGACTGTGAACCTAGAGACTGTGGTTTGTGCCCTGTTCCCTTTGTTTACTTTGATTGCTTTTTCTAGCAGTTAGGTTTAGGCATCATAAATATGACAATTTGAGAGTCAGTCTCACTGTGGTCATCACATGTGCATTACAGAATAATTACTATTGCACTGTTAACGGCAAAGAAGAAAGATTAAAATGTAATCAACTATTCACCTACCTGGTTATTTACAGTGGGTATTATAAGGTTTTAGCTGATATTTATATTGCTAAATATGGGCAATTTGGAACCTTCTATGTGAGCAATTTTGGACAGTGAGAGGATTCCAGAGAACCTTAAAAAAATTCCCTGACTCCAGGAAAACAATTAACGTCATTATATCCCACTTACGTTTACCACCTTCACTGCTTTGACTTTTTTGGGCCCGTTTTTATTTGAACTTCTTCTCACAGACCCTTAAAAAAAAATTGAGCTCATTAAGTTGATAACTGTACTTTAGGCGGTAACACACACGCAGCCATCCAGCAACATTTCTAGTAACAGAGAAAGTTCTGTAGACTTCCTTTTGCCCTTGGCTGTTACACAACAACAAGAGAAGCATCCAGGTTTCATTTTCCCAGCCCGAATCAGGTGGTGCATGTAGCTTTGCTCCCAACCTCTGGCACTGACAAGGTTGGCACCTTCACCCCTGCCCAACCAATACCTATCACAGCTGTCGCAACTCGTCTGCTCAGTGAGCGCTGGAGGGACAGGGAAGGACAGGCGGAAGGAAGTGTTCTCATCCTCCTCTCCTTGTCCTGTATGGAGGACCCGGTGGCACCACCACTGTAGTTTCTCCTGCTCAGCAGGTGCTGACTTTTATCAGTAGTGACATGAATGTACAGAACTGCCAGGGCACATCCACCGAGTTGCTGTCAGGTGTCGTTCCCGCTAACACTCCACCTAGCCCCTGACCTCACAGGCACCCAGTGCGCCTGTCCGTTCGCCTGCCTGCTTCACTCCCTCTACACACCTGTGCAGGCACACATGTGCACACAGGCACGCACGGCATATACAGGCTCGCAGTCTTCCTGTAGTTGTCCAAAGGATGATGTGGTTTCTCATGATGCTCTCAGAGCATCTGTGCCCTTCCCAAAGCCATGTGAGATATAATATGATATAAATACTGAAAACTAGATGCCTTTACTGGCACACATGATAAACATCAAGGAGTTTCTGTGTTCCTTGCATGTATCTGCGGTGCGTTGTTGGAGTAGATAATATTATTTCTGAAGGAGCACAAAAAAAGTCTGACGATAAGGCCTATAACAGTAGAAATGGTAGCATTTCAATATTTTATATCCGAGTCTGCTTTGAGGGGACACATTAGGCTGAAAATATGATTCTTGACCCTTGGCTTAAGGAAGGGAAGCTTGGTCACTGGGATAAGAAGGTCAAGGTTAAATTTGCTCTAAGGAATAGATTTAGCCCTCCAGTGATGTCTCCCTGATCTCACCATTATTATTTATTAATGGTTTTCATGATCTCGGGGAGCACTTCCAGCCTCTCCATGCAGGCTCAGAGAGCTGTAGACAATGACAAGAGGCAGACAATTATCTAACCTGAATTTTAGACCCTTTTAATGAAGACCATATATTTTGGGGATCAGTGAATCAGCCCTATTTGTCTTGAGTAAAGACATCATTACCCTTTTGCTGAACTTTTATATTCAGGATTTCTCACACTGGTCTTCACATGCTGTTATTAATGATCTTGTATATCTTCACCAAGAGCTCCTTAGGTTTGACAAGTAGCAGTATATTGAAATAAGATATTATATCGTCTGAGAGTTATTACAAAATGTGAGAAGTCGGGGGAAAAAATGGACTCTTCTGCCTTGGCTTACTATGTCTTATTCTCACACCTTCGGTTTGTAATTCCTCTGTCTGCTGCGCCATTTAAACGTCTTAAAAATGAAACTGCTGAAACAGTAATCAGCAGCTGAATCAGGAGGAAATGGGAATCGAAACGGAGTTGATCAAGATCATTCTGTCTGGTGTTCAGATCCATTTGCAATTTTCAGTATTGTCACAGTAGTGAGGTGAAACTAGTGAGCTTCATCTGAATCACAATGACAGTCAGACACAGTCTCACTAAACTAATAATGGAGAAATAAATTGTACTTTCTATGCCTTTCATTGAACACTTTGATTAAACTTTCACAGTCTAGGCTGGAAGTAAACCTATGTGAACCTCTGTGGTCTAAAAGCTACCTCCTGAGGCGTTCCAATCAATGAGATGAGACTGGAAGTGTGGGCTGAAGAGGTACCCATCCCTATAAAGAAATGCAGAAAGACTGGTTTGTGTGAAGTGTGCCAAAATTGCAGCAACTTCATAAAAACCATCAGAGAAATTCGTAAAGCCTGGAGAACAACTTTTTAAGACCTGACTGTTCCTGATCCAACACAAGAGGACTGTGTACAAATGTGTACAAATGGCTGTTACCCATGATTTGGATGCAAGTCATGGGTAACAGCAGGAATTGTATGCAGAACAACTTGCTAAAATCTTTATGTGTCTACTATAAGAAAAAAAGAGTGATATTTCTAAAAGAAGGATACTGCAAATATATAACCACTGTGAAAAATTAACAAGTGGAATGATGAGATAAAAGTAGAGCTTCTTGGCAAAATGTGTACTACACTACCAGTCAAAAGTTTGGACACACCTTCTCATTAAATGTTTTTTGGTCCAACTAAACACAAATCAGATGGGATGGCATCTCGCTGCAGGATGCTGTGATAGCCATGCTGGTTCAGTGTGCCTTCAGTTTTGAACAAATCTCCAGTGGTGTCACCAGCAAAGAACCTCCACACCATCACACCTCCTCCTCCATGCTTCATGGTGGGAACCATACATGTAGAGACCATCCGTTTACCTTTACCTAAAGGCACTTTGGGACACATTCAAAGTTCTTGAATGATGTACTGTCGTTTCTCTTTATGTAACTGAGTGGTCCTTGCGATAATATGAATTCTAACAGTTGTCGAATAAGGCTGTCAACCTGACTTCTGCACAACACAACTGATGGTCCCAACCCCATTAAGAAGGCAAAAAATTCTGCAAATGAACCCTGACAAGACTCACCTGTGAAGTGAAAACCATTTCAGGTGACTACATCATGAAATTCATTGAGAGAAGGTCAGGGGTTTGCAGTGCTGTACACAAAGCAAAGAGTGGCTACTTCCAGGAATCTAAAATATAAGACATATTTAGAATTATTTATCAGTTTTTTTGCTACATATATCTTGCTTCATATATTTGATATCTTCAGTATGTATCTACAATGTAGAAAGTCATAAAAATAAAGAAAAACCATTAAATGAGAAGGTGTGTCCAAACATCTGACTGTTAGTGTATGTTTTATGGAAAAGAGGCATTGCGGATGAACAAAAACCTTATCCAGCTGTGAAACACAGTGGAGAGATCATCATACTTTGGGGCTTCAGGGTGTAGGCCTTATAGAAATAAAACCGAATTTTGGGCCAATCTGCAATCTGAAGTCTAGGAGAGGTTGTGCAATCTTTTAAAAATGCAGAAGATAACACAATTAAATGGGCTTGAAATAGGATTTTTGAACCAACAAAATGATTCTAAAAGAGCAATCAGCTGAAAACGTATATCTCAACATGCTGTGCAGTGTTTCAATAAATACTTTGAGGAAATTGGTGTAGGAAAAAGAAGTGAAAGATCTAAAAAAAAAAAAAAAAAAAAAAAGTATACAGCAGATGAGCTGCATGTGAAAGTCATGTTCTTAAGAAATTGGAAAATATCCTGACATAGGACGTGAGAGATGCAGCTGACCCTACTGTTCACGAAAGCCTCACCAGAAATAGTGTAAGTGAAAGGATGGCTGCCAAGAAGCCATTCTTTACAAAAAAGAAACACTGATAAATGCCAAATTACACAAGAACTGGACCGAAAGTCATTGACCACAGATTTTATAGAGTGATGAATGCAAATTTGAAATTTTTGCTTCAAACTGTCGTTAGTATGTACGGAGGAGGTCTGGAGAGACAGTGTCTACAGCCGTCTGTAAAACATAATGGCGACTGACGTGGTTTGGGGATCGTGTCCATGCAGAAAAATACTGTCAGATTTTAATTCGTCATGGAATACTATTTCCCTCCTCCTTCCCTTTTTGCCCTCTACTTGTCCAGTTTCCTCCGCTTTTTTTAATGACACACTACACACCATAGTGAGATATAACAAAGTTTTCAGGTAATAGCTCTTTGGGAATCATCTTGTTGGTGCAAAAATACTATTTTGAGCCCACTGAACTGTTATCTTGGGCGCTTTTTGTAGATTCACCTAAAGAAATTGGAACAAATTGTGTTTTTCTGTGACAGGCTACCAGTACCAAAGGGTCTAAAGATACAATTTAAATTGGTTGCTTGCTCAGA
Source organism: Pelmatolapia mariae (assembly GCF_036321145.2). Lineage (NCBI taxonomy): Eukaryota > Metazoa > Chordata > Actinopteri > Cichliformes > Cichlidae > Pelmatolapia > Pelmatolapia mariae. Next base: position 22,377,280 of record NC_086233.1, on the reverse strand, counting down.
TTTCCATTATGTGTGGACACAACACTGGTTCATGTCTTGAGTTCAGTGCCTTTTCTATGTTTGATTGATTTATAGGGCAGAATTAAGTAGTTAAACGGACAAAAAAATATTTCTCTAAAAATGGTCAGGTACAAGGACTGGACTGAAAATGAGTGGAAAAAAAGGCAAAAAGACAAAGAAAAACTTTAAGACCTTCAAAGAGCTCAGAGAAGTATTGCTCAAGAGCACTTCAAAAAAATACAATTAAGTCTGGAAGGAAAATATATATATATTTAAAAAAATCAGGAACGCTGTACTGTATTCCTGAAGAAAGCTTCCCAAACAGAGTTCAGGCTATGTTGAGAATTGTGGGTTTTTTTTTTTTTATGTTTTTAGAGTTGTATAATCTTTGTTTTTACCCCATGTAGTCTATTTCCATGTATGTTTAAACACATTTCAATAAATCACTGCATCTGCTTACCTAAATCTCATTTCCCAGTAAAATATAAAGAAACGACATGTGACTCAAGACTTCTTTTGTTTTTCTTGTTTTTAAGCTGTAGTATGTTCGTGCAAACCCAAATCCATTTTGATGCTGCATGTCATGACTGTGTTGTATAGCTGCTAGCTTTAAAAGAATTATCTTTCACCTCAGAATCGCCCATTACGGCACGCCCTTTATGCCTGGCTCTTGGCCAGCTAATGTCATGCAAAGTGTTGCTCGGGAAATGAAGTAAAGAAAGTATGTTTTTAATGATTTAGCACTAATCACCTTTCCTTTCTATATTCCATCATTGCATTTCCATGATTTGTAACTCCTTGGTGGCTGGAATTATTCCTTAGGGAGAATAATTCCTTGGCTCATAAGCAGCACTCTTCTGAAAATACACACTGGGCAATTTTAATTTGAAAGGATTCTTAAAAAAAAACCTGGCCCATTTGTTAAGACTGTTTGATAATCAAAGCTAATGGATCATTTCAATTTTCTTAACTCTGCAAATGCTAAAAGGTTGCTTGTGACTTGTAATTTAGAAATGTGAAATGAGGTGATTTATAATTAAATGGAAGTAGAAAAAAGTGGAATTTTTCCATAGTAATGATTAAAGACAAATGTGTACCACTATTAACCTAATATTAGCTCAAAAAATGACCACTAAAGAAGATGAAGACAGCCATTGTCTGTGTGCGTGCGATTGTTATTTCATAGGAAATGGATCACTGTGCAGCCACTGATCTAAATCTCCCACAAAGTGTTGCAAATCTAGAGCAAACACAGAAAGACCCAAGGGCATTACAGGTGCATCATGATGACGCAGGCCACTCATCAATGAGTAGCGCCACTCATTAATGACATTGTCCTCGACAATGTCATTCTAAATTGAGGGGGAAAAAAAGGAGGCTTCTGGATTCTGTTCAGCCAGGCAGGCTTGTTTACATTCTGCCTATTCTTAATGCTCCTAATTCTTTCTGGCATTCTTTTTCCCCTCTCTCCCCTTTGTTTTGGTAGAAGCTGGTATCCTATTGGTGGAAACCAAAAGACAACTTGATTGATCATGCTGGGGGGTATCGATCAATCTGATCCTGTGCCATGACCCTTGTCCTTCCAATTGACAGGGGTCTCTAATGAGGTCTCACAAAAGAGACCACAGGGTAGGGGGTTTTAGGAAGGGCATCTATGGGGAAAAAAATAAACCCATGGGGATGGGTAGTGTACACGCACACAGCCCAATCAACTTGGTGCCATTGTTACATTGCAGTGCCCTCGATAACCCCAATTTGCATAATCGGCTTTTGCATTGTTTGGCCCAGACACATTAAGGTGCAGTGTTGCATTGTTGACTCCAAATCAGCACGTGCCTATTGTTTGCTCATCTCAATGTAGCATTATGCGCTGCTGACTTATTCTGCAGCGTGTGTTTTTCTGCTTACAGACTTTTTGCATTGTACTGAGCACATTTCATTGAACACATTAAGTTTCCTTTCTTAGTGGACCAGTACTTGCATTGCATCAGTGATGTTTGCAACAAACCACACTAATTACAAATTACACATAAGACCATAAAGTATGTTCTTTACAAAGTCCCGCTTATTTTGTTTCCTGCTCTTTTGCCTCCTTGTTAATGTCTACACCTTTAAAACGTCCTAACTCGGTTTCACCACACAAACCGACCAACCAAAAACACCTGATGCAAGTCAAGAACGCTTTGAAAAGTTGCCATTCAAACAAAGAGCAGGATGTATACTGTTTTCCATGTAAATGTGAAATTAACTGGTGTTAGCCCATTTACACTGACACACAAAATATTTGTTCATGTTCAAGCTTTGTATTTAACATGCTTCCAGGCTCTCAATGAAGCTATTTCCGTTCAGCCACAGTCCATTCAAAGACAGTCATTCAGATAAACCATAGTGTGCTACATGCACAAGGCCATGACTCTACTGGGACCTCTCCATGCACCTCTGTGCTTTCTGAACATTGTGAACAAAGTTATTCCATTTATTGTTCATGTTAGTGCAAATATTGCCCCGCCAATGAAGCACAAAACCTCAAAGATGTTTAGCAATGAGGCTTGGTTCTATTACTAAAGCGAAAACTTTCATAGCTGTGAAACCTGAAACTTGTAAAGTGCTCACAGAGGATACTTGAAAGAATATTGACTTTGTTCATTCTTTAGCAGAACTTGTCCATTTTGTGACAGGCTTCAGTCTTAGTCACTCTTGCATGTACAGCTCATGCAAATATCCCAGTTGTGTTGACTTTTCTGATTGCAGAGCAATAGGGTACTGCAAAACAGTTGTATGTATTCAATCTGCAAGTGCACACAGTTATTGTGTGTTTTCAGAATGCTGAAGAGGAATATTAACAGTGTCATTTGTGTAACTAACACTAATATCTAACTTTTCAATATTTTTACAACTGTTCTTGCAGGTATTAAGTGCCAGTCTACACAACAACGTAGATACAGAATAGCATTTAATTTATTTCTGTTCACCTGATGTAAGTTCTGATCTTTACCTTTACCTCTTCTCTGTCTCTTAAGAGTTATAAAGGTGTTTTTATGACTTCTCTGTTGGTTGGTTGGTGCCGGAAAGGGACATTGGGTTTATCAAAGTTCCACAACCCCCAGCTTTCACCTACAGCCTGCTTGCTAAAAAATAAATAACAATTTGTGGGTTGTGAATAGAAATCAGTTGCTAACACAAAATCTCTGTCAAACTTTAAAGAACTCATTAATAAGCAACATTTACGTTACTGGAATTACTGACTGTAGCAAATTTATTTTCATAGTAACATAAACTGATACACAAATGTACATGTTCACAATACAAGATGTCGTTACATGAGGTTTCCTGATCAGCCTGATCCAAGCCTGTTGGAACACCTTCTTGATGGTACAGTGTTAAAAACAAATTTCTACAACGTGCGCTACAACACGAGTGGCCATGAATGCATACGCACCTCCCTTTTCTTGCAAAGCACGGAGCATCTGACTTTTGGTCCAGCGAATCTTTTAAATCTCGTGCTTCAAATTCACTAGTGAGAAACAGGGAATGGGTGTTGCACGGATTTAGTTTTTGCACTCTCCACAAATCTCTGCTTGCCTTTTAAAGCAAGTCTTCGGTCGCCCTAAATGTTTTTAATAAGACCAAGCCATTTTTCTTCTAATGGGCCATATCCCATTCACCTTACCAGACATTTTTCCAGTCTTCCTCACCCAGATGGCTCAGACTACCTCAAGCAAATAGTTCTAGAAGTCTTCCAAGAAATAATTTCTTTCCTTATTTCTTTCTTGGAACGCATTCAGTTTCAGTCATCATTTGGTGAACAGGGGGTTTGTGCCAAATTGTTGTCAGTCCTGGGGACTTGATGCCTCAACCTGGTTAATACCGCTGCAGAAACCGGTCTGCTTTGTGTTTTTATGGACAAGCGTCACTGCAACTGTATTTCAAGTAGGCAGGCTAATGAGCTTTTTAATCATCTCCATATGGACGTGCTCTAAAGTCTAGACGGAGGGGCAGTAGTAGTGGTAAGCGATGGTGTGCTGACTGTGCCGTACTCTGCACCCCTGCACATATAATTTTTCCCCCACAAGCAGTAGAGTTAAACCAAGGGCAAGCCTTGGTTGCCATCGGGGACCTATAATGGGTTATTGTTTACCACACAGCTCACAACAGTGGCTAAAATCCAGGATGTGAAGATGAGGAACACACTGCTAGTGCACATTTATGTATGGAGGCTATAAAAGTGTTCAGTACAATTCTGCATTTCCTTAAAAATCCCGTTAAACAATTTTTCCAGGTATTATACAACTTTTAAAAAATTGCTTCCGTCTCAAGAGGGTCAAAATATCCATCTATAAAGCCACAGTTCAATCTTCAATAAGTTTAAGCCATATTATTCAGACCAAGGGGCAACCCCTAGAGTTGAAAAAGTAAGCCAGTAATGTGGAAGTGGCATAAACTGCAATTCCTCTAGGTGCTATTTGAGGCTGGCTCCATAGATGCCTATGTTAAAATGATCAACTTTAGAGCATTATAAAGCAAATTTATAGCCTGGTACAAAATGTTTTTGGCCTGTATGGATTATTTCCCACTTCATACCATATTTCATGTACCTGAATAACTGAGCTAGGGGTGTGGCCATGTTGATTGACAGAATTCACTAGTTACATTTTAGTTACTAGATTGGACCTCCTCACGTGAGTGTGCTGTTGTAGCTATTTTGGACCATTTTAAAATCAGTTATCTAAAAAATATTATGGTTTGCTGTGTAATACAGATCAGCCAGTAAGTTTGTATTTAAATTTTGGGGAGTTAAATTCCATTTTATTTTACAATTAATTACCTGTGTGTCCCTGAATTGTACTAGGACAGTTTACGAATGCAGCCTGCTAACCAATCTTGGAAGTGTTAGCTAATGAATTAGCACTCTATATAAGCTAACTTATAGCTTTAAAAAAAAGAAAGAAAGAGCACAATGCAGTGGTTACCTCCACCAAAATTTTACCTACATCACTATTCTTTTATTTTTTGTGCGAAAAAGCAGAAGAAATTAAAAAAATTTCAATTTCTTACCTGTTAGCTTGGTTAGTTTTAATGAGGTGCTACTTTTTAAATAAACACAGATGTATGTATGGACTTCTCTTGAGTATGTGTTTGCGTGCTGCAGGATGAAAAAAGTTTGTAGGTTTGTGAGTGTTCCTGTGGTTAAAGCTGATGGTTCAACTCCAAACTGCTTAGCGGAAATAAAATCAGTATGATGAGTCCATGGCTTCAACATTGCGTTTCAGTAAATCCCTTTTCACTCTCCACTCTGACGCTTCACCAGCTTGTAAACAAAGCATGTTTAGTCAGTTCAACATGGACTATAAACAGAAAAAAATATTCTTTCAAATACTAAAATTCCTGTCCTTTGCCAACACACTCATCCAATTTATATGTAGAAATTTCTTTATATATATATGAATAGATTAAAAAATTTACTAGCTACAAAGTAGCTTTGCCCTTAAGCATTCCTTGCTTTACGTTTCATCTACTCTAAGTTTGATCATAGTTTACTAAATGAACACACTATAATAAGATATCTATTATTGTATCTAGAGCTCATGTTACACTCATGCTTTCATGAACTTCGATGTAACTGGGCTTATTTTTGCAGCTGACAAGTCGTCCTCTCCTGGCCATTTAAAAGAATGGTGGTTTAAGGCTTTTCTACACTGACTTTGCTCTTCACACTCTGACGTTGTTAAATTGTTTTATATACAGTCTATGGTCACATCCTGTCTTCCTGCCACTTTCTGTTGCTCTATACCTGGAAGGTATGACTAATAAATTATCTTTCACTTCGATAAGGCAGGACATAGGAGCAGAATGGGAGGCTAGTGAGGATGTAATGTGTCACAGGAGAGGGATGCAAGTGCTCCCAGAAGCTATCATTAAATTAAAGATATAAAACAAGCTCCCAATCATGTGCCTGAGTTATTTTTTGACTGTACACTGTGATGTATAGTGACCTGTGATGTGACATGGGGCGGTTTGATTTGCTGACCTCAACTGATGTGATTTAAACACACAATTATTGACATTTCACTCTTCATCCACAAAGTAATCCAGTGTACTGATTTTATGTATCATACAAAGCAGTAATCTGACCTGTCCTCACTATGAATAACATTTCACATGAGTATGCCCATATTCTGATTTTTTTTGACCATCAACATGCTCTCAGTCTTTAATTTTTGTGTCCATATATAATATTGCCGGTGTCCAGCTAAACTTGCTGTCCGTGCGTACATATAACTTACAGCTGTCATAAGCATTAAAAGAGATTAAAAGTGATTTATGTGATTATTTACATTGTCTGTTGTCTTTGCAATATTCTTTCTAAAAGTAACAAATCAGAACTGTTTCTGTTTCTTTCTTTTCTTTCTTTCTTTTTTAACCTGAAAATGTGTGCGTGCCAGTTTTCATGCAATCGCTGACTGAATATCTGGCCTGTTATGTGTTTGTGTGTATCACTGGATTAAACTCTTAAAGGCTTTAATGGGTATTCTGTAGCAGCATTATATTTAGAAAAAGAAACCACCTTACCAGGTTCTGGCACTATTATGAAATCCTGTTGTTGGTGGAGCTTTTCTTTTCACATCTCTCAACCTTTCAGAATTGTCCCCACCCCCTCATATTTACTACAAACCTAATCTGTGTTATTCTTTTATGTGTTAACACTGTTGACGCTCAAGTGTATATCATTTCATTCTACAGATCATCCACAAAAATGAGGCAAAAGCATTTAGGTTTGTGCTTTAGAACAGCCACAGTAACAGATTAAGCCGGATGCATTAATGGATTATAGGACAATGTGGTTTTTTTTCCCCTCCCGTTGGACTCGCATTTCTCCGTGGTCACGTACTATGTGTAGCAGGACATACGGGATTATTGTCCAGAACTGCAACCGCTTTTCTTTATGCGGAAGAGATGGGAGGACAGCAATGGTCGCATCACCAATGGAGGACGAGAAGCAAAGGCTAAAGTTTCAGTATTCTTGTGACTGTAGTGAAAACAACATTTAAATGGCTGTGGCGCACATGCAGATATTTCTATTGAAAACTGACTTAATGTCCATTTGTGTCGAGACCTCAGTGATGTAATCTCTCATGGTTACAAGTGAGTGGTGGAGGGTTATTTAGATATTGAAGCCAAGTAATCCTGATGTCCCTTATCCTTACTACAAAAGCTTTTCTTGGCCTATGTCTTTATAAAAATTGTAATGCTGGGATTGTCTTCGCCCTTATACGCCATGATTATACGATGTGCTGTACTAAGAAAACAAATGATAAAAAAATAGACCATTACAGTTACAACTTTTCAACTTTGTTAAGCTTAAAATATATTAGTTATCCATTTTGATCACTTTATATGTATATGAAACACATTTATTTCTTTTCTTTTGTCTGTTAGCCATGACACAGTCAAAGGTTTGTGTTTGTCCACTCACACGAACCTTGATGACTTTCTGAACTTGACGTTACGCTGCTTTATGATCTAACTCAGATTTTGGTGGAGGGTACTGTGACATTATCTAACACAGGGCACTGTGCTTCCTTCCTGCACCATCAAATCCTGGAATAACTTGGAATCGGCCTGTTTTTGAAAAGAAAAGCTATTATGATGCTCCATTACTGACAAATGGGGCAAGAAGGCACACGGTTTGAACTTTGAGCATGATGATTCGTTCATTCCCCGAGGGTTCGGACGGTTGGTGCAAGACTATACTAAAACAGTTCAATTCAATCTCCTTGCATAACACAGCAATGGTGAATGACCTTTATGTGAGCATGTTTCACACATAAAGGTCACCCCCCCTCCTCCTCCTCCTCACCCCCACCATCTCCAAATCCTTGCAGTCTGAACATAGTGTACCAACCTGAAAGGATGCTGACTGGGAGACATTATGCCATCTTTTCTTCAGCAGTCGTTTTCCTTCAAAAGTGAAGCAGAAGAGACAGAAAAAGAGAGAGTGACAGTCTGATCTGGGGAGGGAAGAAGTGAAGAATGTAATTACAGGACTGGAGAAGTCTTTCATCGTGTGATTGGATATACCTTAGTAGGTTTTCATTTCAATTTTCCTGCAGTATTAGAACCTGATACTACCCATATTTTATGAAAAAGTAGATTGAACATAACTATAAACTTGCATTTTGCTCACTAAATGGATACAAGTTGAACAAACTGCGTTCCAAAAACAACTCCCCTAAGCTCTCATGTCTGAAAGTGTTTCAGACATACAATCTCACATACAAGGAAAAGTTGGCTCACAAGCAAATAAAGAATATGTGTTAACATTCAGGGTTTGGTCACAAAGTTGCCTGCTGTCTTCTACAAAAGGAAAAACAAATAAAATTAAATGACAAAAAAAGATCCATGCAAAACTGTACAGTACTTACAGCAACTTTTAAACACCTTTTTCAGCGAGAACCTGGTCAAGACACAAAAGGAAATATGCGACACAAAGTCACAATGCCATATGAAAAAGAAAGCAAATATTTGGTGTTTACACTGTCTTCTCTTTATGGCAGGTGGTAAATTTTGGCTGTCTAAACACACATTTACAACAAACAACTGGAGGAAAACAGAGGGAAATGCTGACATTCCAGCTCTCCGTTTCTATGGAAAGCCACTAAAGGTAAAGGCCTTCTCTTTTCTGTGTGTCAAACTATCCTCAGAGTAACAGTAACACTGACCAAAGGACTGTTTTCATTTCACTCGGCAGCTTGAAACTCATGACTCCTTTGTCCTCGGTCTTAAAGGCTTAGAAATTTTTAGATGAGCGTGTGGTTTTCAAATTCACATCCATCAAAAGCGATGATCGGTAAACACTACTAAGTGTGAGTCAACCTGAAACTTGCAAATCTCTTACATTTTCTTTTCCCTTTTCACGTTACTTTGAAAAAAATAATAGTCCTTGTGTGGTAAATATAATGTAGGATAAACATAGACTGAGTTTAATAGAGTTGGCTAGGTTTCATAAACAAGCTGTTTTAGACTCTTTTTTTTTTTGCTTGTTTAAAAGCATTACGCTGAGGCTTTTAAATAAAAGAAAAAAAAGAATCAACATATAATCTATCAAATTAAGTTAAGTAAATATGAGATTGAAGCTGCCATTGTTCTCCCATTACTTCTCTGATCTACTGCTTACTTCATTTGGAAATTGCCTTAATGGGAAACATGACTTTGACAGTACAGGACAATTACCTTTCATAAAGTACATTATCCTTCACTTAAAACTGAGGACTTTCCCAGAGGACAGTGAGTAGCGGTACTTTTTGTTCTTTACCAGTTCCAGATATTATTTGGCTTGTTACAAAATAAATGACTTAACTCCTGCAATGTAAATAATATTTACACTGAGGACTATTTCAGCTTCGGAAGTGGAGGGAGAACGACACAGACTGAACTCGTTTTTTATGACTTCAGAGTGCTTGGTTGAGGTCCTGTGCTGTGGACTCGTAGAAGTGCTGGATTGTTTAAACTGTAACCACTAGAGGGATACATATACGCCTTCCAAACAGCGAAAACATCATCCTTTCACTATGTGCCATAGAGAGAATTACCCTCAGTGAGAGTTGCCTACCTGTGTGACTTCCCACTATGAAAAAAAGCACACAAACACACACGCGCGCGCACACAGCCCCTGAACATTTGAAACATGACCTGTTCTTTAAAAGACTTTGGAAGTCCTCTAAAGCTGACAACGAGCTCCGACTCCCCCAAGTGTATCTGCTTCAGGCAATCAATGAGGACCGCGATGGTTACTTGTGCAGCTCTCTGTCCCCGTGTCTCTCTTCTGCCTAACTAGATATTATAGTACATTTCAACTTTTTATACAGGCACACAGGAAAAGGGAAGTTTTGGATTTCCTTTTTTTTTTTTTTTTTTTTATGACATCTCACCTCTTGTTTTCTGTAATAAATATGAGAGGTCGGTTTGCTGTCACTTTCCTTTGGAATTTAATAGGCTATGTGCCATTACTTATTCTCTTTTACGGGTAGGGAAGGAAACAACAAAAAGGTGTGACAAGAGCTTGGCGGACAACTGTGGATTTCTGCAAGTAACTCCTACCGTCCAAAGGGGGATGCGGGGGGCATCGGCCGGACCCCCCTCTTGATTGATTACTTATTAGTCATCCCTTTGGCTAAATGGGACCCATTGAAAAGGCACCGTGGAACACATACATGAATGAAATATTCCTGTGTCCCCTGAATGTCTCCAGAGTAGTTTTGCTTAAGAGAGGGGGTCGTGGCTTAGCATTATAAAGAGGGAAAAACAGCATAGCTTTATGGGTTTATTTAGACAGTTTCTACGGTTTGACATTCTACCGCTGTAAAAAGGGAGAAGGAAAAACTCGAGAGGATCCCAAAGAGAAGAACATTGTGGACATATTTTTTGTAGTTATTCCACTGTTTCTTTTATTATTTTTTCCTCATATTTTATTTTATTTTATTTTTTTTTTAATTTTTTGCCATTTCTTCTCCCGAAAAATGAAACTTTGGACATCACCCTGGGTGTCTTGCCTGGTGATTCTCATCTTGTGTTTTGGATCAGAGTGCGGGATAGTCCGGAAAAAGGGGAGATCCAAGAGGGAGTTGGTGCGCATTAGGGAGGCGAAAGCCACCATCCCAGGGGCTTGTGCCACACGTCTGCCCCGGGGCAAACGCTCTTTGCCCGGCTTGGAGCGACGGGTGCTTCGGCAGCGCCGGCGCTCCTCTCAAGCGGAGGGAAACTCACCAGACCGAGGGAAAGCTGTCTATTTTACCGGCAGGGGAGATCAGCTACGGCTGAAGCCTGGCGTGGAGATACCCAGAGGCAATTTCACTCTGGAGATGTGGATCAAACCGGAGGGAGGTCAACGATCGCCTACTGTGATCGCAGGTAGGCTACTTTATAGTACATCCTCTATCCTATCATCTGCACAACTCCTTTTATCAGTTAAACTTCAAACTGAAGAAGAAAGAATGGAAGATAAACATGCAAACCTTCAGCGTTTTATCCCAGTCCATTTAACAAAGCAACATGCAGTTTCAGCGAGTTGAAAATGAGTTCATCTATCAGACTAGACAATGATGTAATGCTCTAAAAAGTACAGCGGATATTTTAGGTAGTGCAACTATAGGGTCACTGAAGATTTTGATCATATTTAAGATTGCCACCTTACAGAGGTATGATCGCTGCAGTAAAATTTTATAACGCAAATGTGTTTCCCCCCCTCTGTTTTACCACTTTGTAATGTTCGCGTACGTGAGTAATAAGAATTGTAAGTCATGAAATGTAAGTGGGGATTAGTAGCAGCAGATATAGGCTACTGCATCATTTGACCGGCAGCTGATGTCACTGCGCGTAAAATGTAATCTCTCAACCGACTTGGCTATTTTAAAGCTATGATGTAATGGCCAAAAGTTTGGGAGGGAGCACGTCACGTCAGGCACAAAACGGGAGAGACTCGATGTATGTGGAGGCGCTCAAAGCTCGCAGCTCAAGCCGCAAGCTTGTGCGCGCGCGCGTGTGTGTGTTTCTGTGTCCCCCTCCCCACCCGGCCCCTCCAAATCGACACCTTTGGATTGGCTACCGGAGTTACGAGACAGGACTGAGGGATCCAGGGTTTCCCCCCTTCTTGAGCGAAAATGTGATGCTTATGTTTGCTTATGTTTATGTGGTGTGCTTTCATGGTGTTGTGCACTGTGTCACCAAAACGCAGATACTTCTGCGAAATCATCGTCGTCATCATCGGCGAGTTTCTAATTTAAGGCACAATCAGATAGTGATGATGCATCTCTCTATCCAGCGACAGAGCATAGCTGGGTACACAGTCACTTCAGTAAGACCCAGCCGTCAGAGGAAAGCACTGTGTCATTTGTGCGCTTTTTTTCTCGTTCCCGCCTATTCTCGAGCCGTGCGTAAAGAAGCACTGAAAAGGCGTTTAAACGGCATTGTTGGTTGTGACCAACGGAGCTTTTGTGCATTACAGGATCGGATATCTTTTTTCTTTTATTTCTTTTCTTTGCCGATAGGGAGCGTAGCAACTCGTTGTCTGCCACAGTACTTGTGCAGATGGCTTTCTTTGAACTGAACTGAACTGAACTGAATTGAACTCAGTCCTCCTCAGCTTACTCCAAGTCCACACGTCTAGGGGACTTTACTCAACAGTACCAATACATTTACTTGCTTTCTTGCTCCGTTGTTGCCTAATCTATCTACCCAAAACAAACAAAAACAATCAAACAAACACCTCGCCCTCCAAAAGAAACGCCCAGAAAACAAAAACCCTGGTACCACACACACACACACACACACACACACACACACACACACACACACACACACACACACACACACACACACACACACACACACACACACACAAAATAAAATAATAATAAAAAATTAACTTCTGCCTGCCTGTATTCACATACAGTAGCTAACCCTAGCCAGTTGGCAGGAACATGTTCTGGAAAGCCAGTTCCTTGTAAGAATCTTAATCTAGAGGAGAGGGGGGTAAGAGGGTCTGTTGTGACCTGAGTGACTCCTGATTTTTTATAGAGGATGGACATGATAACAGGAACATCTGTGCAATATAATGCAATCCAGTAAAGCAATAGCACAAAGGGCGGCCTCCATATTGACCACAGAGTTAAATAAACACATCTCGTACACAATTCTGACAAAAATGAACGTTATAGTTCTTGCAGATGTGGTATGGGATCTCATCATTTTTTACAGGTGTTGTTGTTGTTGTTGTGCCCAGCCCCCCACCTACCACTGCCTTCTAGAGATTACTATTCCTGTATAATCTTGTGTATTCAGTTTTAAGATTTCCTTCCATCAGTGAGCCAGAGATTGGACCTAAAGACAACAAATATGACAGTCTAACAATTTCAACTGAGCCTAATCTTTTAAAACCAATTGAGACCTCAAAATCCTTGTGCCCCTAAAATGCTCCATCCCCATGTTTTGATCTAAGCACAGTGTTGTTGGAGGAACTGTTTTTTTATTGTCTTGTTTTTGACTGCCACAATTGCACCCCCCCTCCCCCATTTTTATACGTTTCTTACAGAATGCTCTTTTCTATGCAACTGACTAGTTAGAGTGAGCGCAGTCTCAACTGTGAAATATAGGATGTTACTTGAGACTCTTTGACCAGTTGGGGTAAGAGTTTCTTTCCTCTGGCCTCATAAGATTATTCTGAATGGGATTCTGTCCAAAATGCCTTCAGTAAGGAAAAATCGATAAAAGAAAACTGTCTTCCCTTATTGCACTCAGTATGACTGACTTAGCTTTAAGTTACTTTTATTATATTTATAGAGTTTCTGGTTTGGCAAAATATTAAAATAACAGCATTTAAAGAGGTTTATCAGTTTTTGCAGACCATATTTGTAGACTGGCTTTTTTTTATTAACTATTTTTTATGATAAAGGAACTATTCAAGCTATAGTTTCATAGTATCTATGTGATCAAATAAAACATTTGTAAATACACATTTGAATAGTTTTCAACCCCTTAAAACCAATCACAAGACTCCTCTGGGTCACATTTGACAGTTACATGTGGTCAGAATTAATCCCAGGTTTAGCATTTGAACTGTTACAGAGCACCACTCACAAACACACATACCTTTCTAAGCACACAATCAGAACATCAAGTTCTGCGTCCGAATGTTATCCAAATTTGTTGTGCCCGATTAGCCCTTGTATCCAGGTCATGTCGGGTTTTCCCGGATCAAAGAAAGAGGAAAATAAATCACAAGAGGAGTGCAGGCTGTCTTCATAACCTGCTGGAGACAATTATGTGCAGTCGTTGGCAGATAATTAAGTTGATAACAGATGTATCTCCTCATTGCAGGACGATACACAATAGATATCATGCTCATAAACTAAGTTTGTTTAAGGTTTTTTTTTCATGGCTACTTAGAAAAAGTATCTTATTGGTTTATTAATTTAAGTGTGATACAGTGCTGTGCAAAACCTTTGAGCTTCCTCTTATTTTCCTATATTTTGCTTCCAAGGTGCCAGACCTTCCTGCGAATCTTTTAAGCCGTCTTGAACAATAGTTCTCCAGGCTTTCTGAAGCCCTTTCACAGTTTTTCTTTGGACATTGGCTGCTTTTGCACTAATTTTCAGTCCAGTCCTTGTAGTTGATCATTTGAATAAGAATGTCTTTTTGTTTTTTTATTCATTAACCATAACAGTGAACAATGAACAGAATCTAAAAGTCATGTCATTAAAAAATAGGAAGAAACTGAACAGAGACCTGACACACCTGAGAGATGCCTCTGTCCCTTCAGGTTATCCATGTTTTGTTCACTGAAGCCTTAGAAGAAATGTTCTCAGTGAAAGGTTGGCTGATAAGAAGCCGTTCTCAAGGAACTAAAACATGGAAATAAGGCTGAGGTATGCCGAATTACAGAAGAACTGGACTGAAAATCAGTGGCAACAGATCTTAATGGAGTGACGAATCCAAATTTGATTTTTTTTTTCGCATTTCAGCAAGTCGTGTTTGGATATTGTCAAAGGTGAGGACGTTATGAAGTCCTATCGGGTTTTGATCCACCACGCAATATCATCTGGAAATAATCAGATCCTTTTTTTTCAGCATGACAATGATCACAAACACACTGCCAATGCAGTAACGCATACCTTTATCAGTCATGGATTGGCCTACACAGAGCTTGGACCTCAATATTACTAAAGCAGTGTGGGATCGTTCTGACAGAGACAGAAAACAGTAACAGAGGCAGCCAACATCCAAAGAAGAGCTTTGAAGATCTGCTCATAGAAGTGACAAGAAAGCTTGTCTATGAGAGGCTGCGCTGGTTATTGAGGTTGACGATTACCTTCAAGTTTTGTAAAATTGCGCAAACTCTGTTTTTGACTCATGTAGTGTAGTACTCTATGTATATTTGCACATATTTCCATAAATCACAGCAACTATTTCCCTAGCAACATATTAGACAATAAGGTGTGGCACAAGACTTTTGCACATTGCTGTGTATGATCACAGCTAGTTACCCACAAAGAGGTTGATGCTTAAAGAAGGGTTAAGCTCAGAGTCTAACACTTATTCTTAGCAATCGTTACCTCAACTAGAGGTTTAAACTTCTTATCAGTCTCAAGCATTATTAGCTATGCACCGCCTTATTGTGGCTGAATGGCAGTTTGGAAAAGGGTTTGTTGAATACCCCAAATTAAAATGACTGCAAATTATTAAGCTGAATTAATTTGGATTGAGACTTGAAAGCTATGTCAAAAACTCCAAAGGTAAGTGTTTTAAAGTGCAATGATATTTTTATGAATGATATCCTTGTTTGTTTTAAAATGTCATTGGAATTTTCCATTGTCTGCATTGGGAAATAGCTGGTGGTCACTTAGGTATAACTATGAAAGTGCCTTTCTTTGACCTTTTAGAGCAAAAACAGTTCAAAAGTAAACAGAGTCTTTAATGTTCCCTTCCTCCCTGCTTTTTATCAAGACCTTGTGACATTTTTCTTTGTGAGGGTATGTGTGTTTTTGTACTTTTCCTTTTTTCCTGAGTGTGTTTTCACGAAAGAAGACAAATGGCAAGTGCAAGGAGGGCTGCATTTGAAGCTGACAGAAACAGTGGTTGACTGAAGCACACGCCAGTCTCTTTGTGTGTGTTTATATGTGAACACAAATGTGCACTTCACTATTTCATTTTGTCTGTGCATATGGCCATGGGTGTGTGTATTTGTTCATGAGAATGTATATATGCATGTCTTTATAAGTATGTGCATGTGTGTGCCTAAGTGTTTTTGTGCGAGTCCAAGCAGTCACAATATTGGGTCTGGAAAAGCATACCATGTTAGATAAATTGACCATGGCAGAATTATGACAGCTGTTTACACTAGGAGCCCTACGAGCATTTTAGCACACCTTTTTTTTTGCCTTGAGTGCTCTAGCTGGCAGATGGGAAGCTTTTTCCTTCCAGTGTAGTGGAAAGCCTGAAAACGTCATCCACTGAAGGACTGACCTTGATGCTGAACCCAACCCTCACCCCTTGAACATTATTCCGTGAAAATACCAAGTTAATGAACGCACACTGCAGTGTGCATCTAATTAGAAACAGGTCAAAGTTAGCAGGAGGTCTGTACAATTACCATTAGCCAGCCACTTATTAGAGGCTCAGGTAGCCTAATCGATGGGCAACAAAGGCACCCAAGTTGACAAGTGAGCTGAGGCCAAGATGTGATCATCAGCTTTCACACCATAATAAAGGCAGCAGAGAAAAATATGAAGGGCATTTACAGGAATTTGAAGCACTCATCGTAACGGCAACTGTAAAGAATACTTCATATCTATATGAGCTGGGTCTTCAGGTCACGGATTGAGTGTCTCTTTGTGGGTAGATATAATTACATAAAAGCTCATGATGTTGGCAATTGTAGAAATTACAAGAGTGCAGTGCAGGTCTATCCCCACCTGTGAACACATACAGTAGATTTCCACAGGCTGAAATGGACCTTGTAAGGCGTTTCCCCGTGGTTTTGGAATATTTGCACACTTGGGACTGTATGGATATATGCTCAGAGTCATGAAACGCATTAATAAACACATGCAGTATGCACAGATGTGGACTTGTGTGCCTGCACACATGTACCTCAACAAGTGCTAAACAAACAAACAGTTAGCATTCAGAGATCCCTTAAGAAGTGAAAACACATTACAATGCTTAAGCTGGCATACACAGTCCAAGTAAAACAGGAAAAAGGTGTTTTGGTGCCTCTGCAAAAACATGACTTTAGCAGAAAAGTAGTCTTTTCTGGCTAACCCACTGGCAAGGGACATTTACATGAACTACTTTAAATGTGCTCAGTGTTCATGAAAAGCCTATACTGAGAGATTTCCATTGGTTCTCTCTTAGCTAAACAAGCACTTCAACCCAATATTCAGGTCTTAGATTGGAGAAAAAAAATCTATTAATATATTTGCTCACTAACCTTGCTTACATTTCCTGTTTCCCCTTAATAAACGACACTTTTACACATATTGCATAAAATATTCAAAAGGTACTGATAATATAGTGAATATATTGAAAGTAATGCTGAAATATTATCACAGGAAAAACTGATAATGAAACTGACGTACTGCGTTATAGTTATTCTACAAGCCCACTTCTGCATAGCTCCTAGCTCTTCCTCAGGAGATGACGAACTTTTAATTAATGTGTTCACTTTCTTTTTGTTTAACTCCTGCAAATAAAGGTATTAACATATTGACTGATTTTTCATTCTTTTTTCAGGCCTTTACGACAAATGCTTTTATGCCTCCAGTGACCGAGGCTGGCTGCTTGGCATCCAGGCGGATAGTGAATATGGCGACCGCGATCCCCGCTTCTTCTTCTCCCTTAAAACTGACCGTGCCCACAAAGTGACCTCAATCCGCTCCAACGCTCGTTATATACCAAACCAATGGGCACATATTGCAATCACCTATGATGGCGTGTACATGAAGCTCTTCGTCAATGGAGCCCAGGTCGCCGTTAGTCGAGAGCAATCTGGCGATGTCTTCAGCACTTTGACCCAAAAGTGCAAAGTGCTGATGATTGGGGGCAACGCACTCAATCATAATTACAGGGGGGCAGTGGAAAGGGTGAGTCTATGGAGGGAGGCCCGAGGGCAGAGGCATATCATCAGGGATATGCAAGGCCAAGAGGACCCCCAAGATCTACCTAAGCTGATAATTCGTGAAACATTTGAGCACCCAGGTCGCAAGTGGCTGACTGTAAAAGATGGTAGTTTTCCTCAGCCTGAGCACAGAGGAGGTGCGAGGTCAGGGTTTGTGAATGGTGGTGGAAATGCTGAGGGCTTACTGGACACAAGCTTGGAACCTCCAACTTGTGGTCAAACTGTCTGTGACAACGTTGAGGTCATTCGAAACTACAACCAACTTTGGACCTTCCGCCGACCAAAGAAAGTTCGATATCGTGTTGTAAATATTTGGGATGATGCAAGGACAAGGCCAACTGTGTCAGACCACCAGATCATTCTGCAGCATCAGCAGCTTAATGACGCCTTCAGCCCCTATAACATAACCTGGGAGCTTAGCATTCACAACGTGACCAACTCTTCTCTACGCAACCGCCTGATCTTAGCTAACTGTGACATCAGCAAAATTGGTGATGATCAGTGTGACCTAGAATGCAACCATCCGCTAACAGGATTTGATGCAGGCGACTGCATGTCTAGATATCGAACCCGCTGCCCTGAACACAAGCAGGGTAATGGTATATGTGACCCTGAGTGTAACTGGGAAAACTTCTTCTATGATCTTGGCGACTGCTGCAACCCCAATGTGACAGACGTGACCAAGACATGCTTCAACCGTTCCTCTCCACACAAGTAAGAATACTTTCTTGACATTTCGTATGATACAGTGTTTTAGCACTGGTAATTCTCTTTGGTATTTTTTTAATAAACATATTTTGCTGTAATCCTCCAAAAAGCATTTACTGACCACAACATTTTGAGTGTAATTTTATAGTTCTTTTTTTTTTCTTTTTTTACTCTGACATGATTGAGTAATTTTGGTAAACCAACTCTGCACTATTGCCTCGAATGCCAAGAGTAAATCAAACAGCCAATCTTTCCATACATGTGTCCCTGAAGAAAGCTTTTCTTTATGTCTAGTCCTACTGTTTCCTGACCATTTGGGCTAAGGCTGAGTGTAACTCAACTCCCAGCCTGTGTGGCCCAGGAAATCCTCAGGGGGCAGCAAGTCCAATCTAGCCTTGGACTGGTTCAATCAGTGTTCCACACTTAAGCAGGGTAAAACAAACGCAACCGGATGACTTTCCTGGTAGCAAACGCACGGGCCAGACCACTCATTCTTGTATCCAGTTTTCACCAACTCTCCCCACCTTTTTCTACTCTGTGTCTCCTATACCCAGTGGTATTCATTGAACTGGCTTGATTATAGAAGGAGAGTTTGGAAAGAGTGACATTCTAAACACAGGCCGAGGGCAATTAGGAGTCAAAAGGAGGGTCCAGTATATTTTCTTTCCGTATAGCAAAGGAATTCACTTCAATGAAATACCACTCTTGTGAGTCCCAATGAGACAGGTATGAGTGCCTAAACATCTTCTCGTAAAGAATTATCCATAAAAGAAATGTGAAGAACGTTAATTTCACTTGCATGTAATAGCCTGTGTTACAAAATTCCCGAGGCATTTTGCAGCGCTGTATAGGAAGAAGAATATTATGCAATTTCATAACTTCAGGAGAAGACAGAGGTTGCTCATAAATGCATTCAATTTTTTTGTTTTTGTGGTAACTTCATTGTGGTTTGTAGATGATGAGTAAAAGCTGGCAAGGAGAATAAATCTCTGGAATTTTGCTGTATTAAGGTTTGCGCCAGACCTCCAATAGCAGGATTGTTTGTTTCTTGGTACACTGAAACTCAACACAGTAGAGTGAGACATTTTTGTGGACAGTGCAGGGGGTCTTTATGGTATGCTAGAAAAAGAGAGAGAAACGGCAAGGCTTTGTCAGTATTTCTTGCCACTGTCATGTGAGGACAAGTGAAAGGGACATGAGCTGGTAGACCTAGTGTGTGGGATTGTTTGGGTCTTTCTGTTAGTATGAATCAAGGAGACGAGGCTGTTTTCGATCACAGCTAAGCTGGAAGCGCTGTCTATTTGGCACTGTCCCGTTGTTTAAAGTGACTGCTAAATAGCTAAATAATGACATCTAATTAACAACATCAGAGGGTAATGCAGGTGGGTTTGCCATTGCTTCCATATCTCAGTTCCCACCACATCCCTTCCAACTTAGTCATCATTAGCCACCACTTGATTAATGGGTTTCTAACTACTTCATTTAGACATCAAGTATTGGCAAAATGCGTGCTGTTGCAATGTGAAAGTCTCCCTGTAGGCATTTGAAAGATGGGCTTGTGAAAGGAAGGATAGCAGCAAAAGTGAAAATAAAATGCACAGAAAGAAAGATTTTTGCCTAAAACATAGATATAATCTCCCCAAGTGGTTGCTTATTTTGTTTTGATTATGGTATGTCTGGAGAGACTTGCAAAGAGTACAAACAATTTGACATTCCTCCCTAATTATGGAATTCTGGATGAACAATGTACTGCGTATGCAGGGGAACAATGGTTGTGAGGTCCTGCATTTATTTTTGCAGCATTTGGGCCTGTTACCACTTACATGTAGTGTTTAAAAAAAAAAATCTGGCTAACACAGGACACACGCAGCTCAGTGGTGCTGCATCAGTTTCTCTTCTGAAAATACCACTAATAATATTTCCCCCTCCCCGCTCCACATTTGGCTGAAGAGAATGTTTTGCATTGTTTTCACAGACCTCGGTTTTGACACTTCTTCTGGTTTTGGTGGTATTTGATGTTATCTGACAGCATTTATTTTAAGGCTAAACATTCTCATGTCTGGAGCCTGATATATCTGACAGTGTGTCTGTAATGCATGCAATGAGAATCCACTTTCTGAATGGTAGAATGAGTATGTATTGTTGGACAAGCTGACATATGTAGACATACGTGCTTGTTTTATTCCCAATTAGAGATTGATATAATTACAGGTACAAAATCACAGGGTACACAGGAACTTAATACATGACATTTTTGAGAGCAACTGATGAAAGAAATCTTTTGGAAACACCTCACAATCAACCATTTTAGCCTTTTAGAAAATGAAGTTCTGGCTTGGCATTGTCAGGGGTGAACAGGTCATCTGTTTTCCCTCGGCCTCTTGCCATCCCTGCCCCCTCCCTCCTGAGTCAATACCTCTCCCTGTGGCAGGTTAATGGATGGAGCGTCTCATGTCTTTCACTCCTTCTCCACGCTGTATTCCAGCTTGGTGCAGGGCTCTTGACATAGAGTTTTACAGTTGGTCGTCTAAACCTTAAGCCCCTGTCCCATAAAACATAATGGAGTGCTTGGGTGTAAATACCAGGACTTTTCACTTCCCCTTTAAAGCCATAGCCCACCTGTTGTCAAAGTTTCACCTGCACTCTTGTGGGGGCTGGGAGAAGTGAAAAAGTAGATTTTCTGCATAACTAGAGGACTGAAGGGATTGTGGGAGGTGGGTGGCTTTACGTGGGCTATCGTAGGAATGCAGGGTCGCATCTGGCTTTGACGGGATAATATATAGCCAGATTCTGTTGGTGGTCCTTTGAAAATATGACACATGGGGGAATTCAGCTGATATTGCACTGGCAAGGTAACTGTGGTTCAGAAGTCAAGTAAGGTTCTGATGAAGCGTTTCACACATTTCTGCCAGAAAGTGAGAGAGTTACACTCAGCACTCCATTAAGGGCTTTTACTTCAGATAAGAACTTGGAGAGGTAGAAAGGCCCAGGGCTATCCAATCATCTGTTTCATATGTCTCTAAACAATGATTTAAAAAAAACAAAACTCAGCAACATTTCTTATGCATGTGTCTTCCTTGAAGGGAGAAATATTCCGAGGACTAAGCTGGAAGGTTAAAGAAGAGAGCCTAAGTATAGTAATAAAGACAGAGATGAATGATGGGGCTGTGGTGTTGACCGACTTGATGACAGGGGAGCTGAGGGCCCCCTCTAATTTCAAAAGTGTTCTTGGCTATGAGACTGTCATTGCCATGCCAGCGTGCCCCAGCTTTCACTCTTAGCTGCCCTAGACACATGTATACGAGGCGAATTTATGGCTTTATATGAATTATATATGGATGTAAATGGATGAAGTCATAATCCCCCATTTAATATGTATCAGATATAAAAGCATTAACACGATAGTTTGAGCTGCCTCGTGGACCCCTGAATTTCCCCAGCAGAGATGCCCTGCAGTGACGCTTCATTATAGTTAGGATCAGTTTTCTTCACTCGCCTTACCTTTTGCACTTTCCCTCCCTCGTTTTTTCTCTCCCCTTCTCTCTCTTTGTAAGTCTTTGAAACTTGTTTTCCCAGGACAAAACTAGTGTGGTTAAATGCATGGAAAATCCTGTCTCTCCCAAGTGGCTCATCTAAGCTGAAAAAACATGATAAGAGGCAAGAGTGGGAAACATGGGTTATTGGATGGGGAAATAGTTGAGGGGTCTATGAGAGAGAACATTGGGCGGTTGGTGTAAAGTGAGGTAAAGGGTAATTTGCAGGGAGGTTTGAGTAAGACGTGAATAGATAGTTCAATTCTCAGAGCAGTTCTGGTTACATCCCTATGATAGTGTCATTGGAGACTGATTTCCTGTAACGGCAGCAAACGAAAATGTAAAACATCCATGACAACATAGTCAACACTGTGTGAAATCAGAAACATGCACACATGCACATGCAGACATACAAAAGCTTTTTGTATGTTCAGCTTTTGTCAGCTGATTACAGTAAAACTGAGTCTTGCTTTGATTCTCTCTTGCACGCTAAAGTGTTAAGGGCCAAGGCTGTTAAAAAATGAAATTGTGATTAGTAAATTAAATAGAGAATTTCTCCCCTTATTCATTGCTGACTCATTCATTTCAGCATCAAAAACCGCGTGACCCCTTTCTCCCAACATGCATGTCCAAAAACTCTGGACAAATATTTTCTGAGGAAATAATGAAATTCCTGAAATTATTAGAAAGAGGGACCTTATATGATCTGTTTTCTCTCTCTCTGTCTCTCTCCTTAGACCTGGCCCCTGCGAATGCCCTCTGTTGCTCTTGCATAGGCTTGACGAAAGCATGTAGTACACTAAACCTTTTATCGAAAACGTCTGTTTTAGGGGAGCACTGAATCTTCACTAAGCAGCCCTTATTTGACTTGCGACTTCAGGTAGAAGCAGACTTGTCCAGCAAAACTTGATTTTATGAGGCACTTTGTGTAGCTGCATATAAAATGTGCATTGGTGGTAACCTTAGTAGGGTTACTGCTGTGGGGAAAAAGAAATTATCTCACTGGTCAAAATTCTTCCAAAACACTGCCAAACAACAGTGTTACTGACTTTTAAAATACTGTCTTTGGGCTACAAGAACATATGCTATGAGGCATACATTTAAATATTTTATACAGACGTTCCATCACATGTCAAACGTGTTCTATTGGATTGAGATCTGGTGACTGTGGAGGCCAAAAGCCGGAAATATTTTACAAATCTTCTATTGTCAGTGTTAGTTAGCCAGTGTTAGTTGTAGCTTCACTTTCCTGTTCTTAGCTGACAAGTGTGGTCTTTTGCTGCTGTAGCTCATCTACTTCAAAGTTCCACGTGCTGTGCTCTCAGAAACGGTCTTCTACATCCAGTAGTTCAATCCAGTGACGATTTGAGTTATTGTTTTCTTTCTGTTGGTTTCAAGCAGCCTGGCCATTTTCCTTTGACCCCTGGCATCAACAAGGCATTTTCACTGAAGATATTTTCTCTTTTTCCGATCATTCTCTGTGAAAACTACAGATGGTTGTATGGGAAAATCCCAGTAGATCAGCAGCTTGTGAAATACTCAGACCAGCTCATCTGGCACCAAAAGCCAGGGTACGTTCAAAGTCATGTAAATCACCTCTCATCCCCATTCTGACTGAACTTCAGCAGGTTGTCTTGACCATGTCTACATGCCAAAATGCAAGATGTCTAACTCAGAAGATCTCTAGAAGATAGAAAAAAAGACCCTGTTTAAACACACACACACAGATGCAACACATGAACGACAATTACAATTTAAAGTACCTGATACCATAAATAGGAAAAACAGCATGCAAAGACATATTTGTTCTAATGCTAAAACTCTCATGCAGCTACGCGTATTGGTACAACCAAACAAAACACTGTAATTCATCTGGAACATGAAGATATCAAATCTGACACCTCCACTTTTAAATGATTACAGGATCGTTCACTTAATTAAACAGCTGCAGTTTGTGACACTTGTTTGTGATAACCTCTGGTGACTTACTACAGCTGGTGTAGTAAAGTAATCAAATCAGGTGCATACATTCAGTGGAACTACGCACCACCTTACTTCATAGCAATTTAAAACATACTCACCCATTTTATGTATTGAGTGGGAGAGTAAATATAAATAGCTCAGTCCAGGATTACACTTCACAAAGGTATGAGTCTTTGAAGATTTTCTTTTTATCTATATATTTACCTCAGTTCCCTTAAGTGGGATAAATGTGATATGAACTGTAGTGGAAAAAATTAAAAGAAAAAAAAACTTTAACAAATTGATTTGCATGCATGAAAAGTTGGTGCTGGAACCGATTCAACAAATTTAAAAAAAAATTTGCACTTTTCATGTACTAAGTTAATAAAATCCAACGTGCTCATGAAGTCTATGATTAAAATAACACTGAATTAGCAAAGTGAATAGCATTTGAATTTGGACCTCCTGTTTTGTTTCTCCTTTCTCTGAGGAGTTTGCCTATGTGGGTGTCCTCCCACAGTCCAAAGTTTAAAGTGGTTGTAGGTGTGGATATGTCTTCCTGAGCTAATCATGTGATTGACTGGCAGCCGGGTCTCCAGGGTGTACTTTGCCTTTTGCCCTCTACAAGTGACCACAGAAGAAGAACAGTGAATGAAATCAAATTATTTTTATTTACTGGAGGAGAGTCAGGTTTAGCCTCAGTTCACTTAATCTTATGAGGACATGCAAAATGTGAGCTCAAAATAAAAGGCAGGCAAAAGGGTCACACAAAATGGGTCAAAACATCTACAGATCTAATTTGCCATAGTATGACTTGGGTCTTGTTTTGTTTCTGATAAACTCTTGTTTATACATCCACTGAATATCTATTTCAAAAGTCTCCCTAAGCCAAAGGGAAAGAATAAACTATCATTTCAGCATATGCAACAAATTACTGACTCTTCCAAGAGATGACTGAGCTTGTTGATGCTGTTTGCCAGGACCACCAGCCAGGCTCATAGAGAAAACTGTGCTTGACGTGTTCATAAAATGAATGACAGTTTCACTGCTGGAAAGATATCTCATTGTGTTGAGTGATTGCACTCATTTGTACTGCCGTTAATGCTCACAGAGCCTGAGACAAAACATTATGCCTTGAGAAGGGAGTCATCGGAATACCTAAACAATTAATTCAAGTGTCAGGCTGACATAAATGAGTCAGACTGGTCTCAGATTCTTGGTAGAAAACTCATGATGCAGTGAATAGAACATCTTGTTGTAGAACATTATTTCATTCTATGAGCATGCTAAGAATCCATCATATAAATTATAATATTTTTTCTTAATACAAAAGGCTAGAGTGAAAATTTTTCATGCATCGTATAAAAATGTTGGTATTTATAGACATTCAAAGAAAAAGGCATTCATATTTCAAATATTTATCACAATATACATGTATTTACAACTTTGGAGTGCAATCATGTGAAAAAAAAGGAAACAAGTTTTCCCAGGACTCAGAGTAGTTTTTTTGAAAAACCAAGCACACCCACAAGATTCTGTAAGAACTAAAAAGGGTAGAAGCCAATTGCTACTAATCAAATAATAAAAACAGGAGTTTTGGAGGTCTGGTGGCCTGGGCTATCACAATCATCTCAGGAAGAGTCAAGAAGTCCCACAAACAAGCCAAAATACAAAAAAAAGAAAACAAGAGCTACATCTCAGACTCTACAGGCCTCAGTTAACATTGTAAAATGTTCCTGATAGAAAGGCTTAACAAGTATGGCTTGGTTGGAAGGGTCGGCACAACCTCTTCTCTACAAAAGGAATGAGATAGCACAGCTTAAGTTTGCCAAGTTTCATCAAACCACAAGACAGATGAACCCAAAGTGGAAATGTTTTGGCCATTAGGCAAAGTGCCACAAAAAATAAACAGAACATATCAGCACAAACACCTCGCACCAATTGTCAAGCACGGTGGTGGAGGGGTAATAATTTAGGCTTGTTTTGCAGTCACAGGACCTTGCAGCCATTAACTCAGTCATGAACTCTTTTAAGGTCATCTGTCTGAAGGATCAAGTTTGGCTGAATTTGGGAATTATGGGACAATGATCTCAAGAAGCTGTTGCAAAGACCCAGTCAAAGTCTAGACTTCAACCCAACAGAAATGTTGTGGCGGGATCTTAGTAGAGCTGTGAGTAAACAAATGTCCACAAACCTCAAAGAACTGAAGCAATATCAAGTATCTAATTTGACTTTCAGCAGTAAAGTATATGTGGCTTGTATGTTGAAATTATAAGGTGCCAGAACCATGTTTCAGAACTGGCTATTACTTGATTCGTCCTTCAACATAAAACATTGTCATGCACACAAAAATAAAAACATCATTGTGACTCTTAGCATGCACTGTAGTTCCAGTCAAACTCTGTCAATAGTTGCACATTTGGGATTATTATACGGTTTATTGTACTTTCTAAATGATAACGTCAACAACATGGTCTGTACTCTCCCTTCCACCACAAAAATGTAAATGAGCCTTAAAGCCTGAAATTAGTTTAGTGTAAATCAGACTAATGGCAACTTGATTTACAGTGATTATAATAATATAATTATATTTAAAAACATCATAACCCTCTCCTGGTGTACAGTCGCTGGTGAAAGAAAGTAAAACATAATTTTATTGTTATGTAAGTACTTGTTGGCAGTGCCAGATAGTTTGTAGTCAACATTCATTTTGGACGGAGGAAGGAAAACATTCTTCACCCCTAACCAGCTGAAGAAGATGCATTTTATTACGTCCTTATTAATTTGTACACATGGTTTAAAACACTAGCTGGCTTCAACGAGATCATTTATTCTTCTTGGAACTTCATTCTTTTGGTTTCAAGGTCCTTGCAACTGCCAGCACATTAAATAAATATTTTAGTTCATTAGGGACCTAAATCTGAGTTCTGGTTTCGTGAATGATGACACTGCATAAGCTCTTTTGGCTAGGAACAGTGTTTTTTTCTTTTGGTTTTTTTTTTTTGTTTTGGACTTGGTGAAATCTGGAAATGACTGTCTTAATTGTTAAGCCATTAACTTAATGTGAAATACTGTCTTTGTGTTGTTTTGGGGTTTTTTCCACAGAGCCTATTTGGATATGAAAGAGCTCAAAGAGATTTTGCAGTTGGATGGCTCAACTCACCTGAATGTTTTCTTTGCCAATTCTTCTGATGAAGATCTGGCAGGGGTTGCCACATGGCCCTGGGACAAAGAGGCCCTCACACACTTGGGTAAAAGACAAAGCGCATAAATAAATGCATGCATGCAAACTCACATGCAGTTACATAAGTACAGGCACACATCATCTTCAACTTCTTTGGCAGCCCAGATTGTTGATTTGGAGTAATTACAGTTCAAGCCCCAAGCAGTTTCTGTCTTCATCACAGCTCTAACAGGGAAGAAGGTGATAATGAAGCTGAGGAGGCCCATGAATAATGTATTGTCTGAATCATACCCCTGTGCCACAATTACTTTACACTACATTAGGAAAAGGCATTTGTGTCGTGTGTGATTGAGTGCTTCCATCTTGTATACGAGTGACTTCTTTCACTGTGTTTTTCCAGGTGGAATTGTGCTGAATCCTTCCTTCTACGGCACATTTGGTCACACTGACACAATGGTCCATGAGATTGGTCATAGCCTCGGCCTTTACCATGTGTTTCGAGGTGTGTCCGAGACTGAATCATGCAATGATGCGTGCTTGGAGACTGAGCCCTCAATGGAGACTGGGGACTTGTGTGCAGACACCAAACCCACTTCCAAATACAAAGGCTGCAGCGATCCCGAACCAGGCAATGATACTTGTGGCATCCGTCATTTCACGCATACACCGTTTAACAATTACATGAGTTATGCAGGTGAGACTGGGCCTCTGCATGTGTTGAGCTACTTACCAGAGGAAAACTTTATAGTTACCCTTTTTGTGTGTCACAGCTAATGTATAGAAATTGTCCCAGAGAACTTTTTGAGTCTGTGTGCATAGTGTGTGGAAAAAGTATTAGGGAATATCAGCATTAGCAAATCTTTCATGGCACTCATAATGTGCTAAAGAATTTTAAAAAGTTATTTAAAGGGAACATGCTCATAAATTATCTTGTAGCTTGTTAAAGTAGCTTTTATTCATAGAAAATGGACCTGGACGATGATCAATCTCAAATTGTATCCTCACACTGATTAACTACCTCTTTTTTCTGCAGACGATGCTTGTACAGACTCTTTCACAATGAACCAGGTGGCTAGGATGCACTGCTACCTGGACCTCATCTATCAGACCTGGCAGCCTGCTTCCAAACCTCCTCTGGTGCCAATGGCTCCTCAGGTGGTTGAGCAGCATCATAATTCCATCACCCTGGAATGGTTTCCACCAATTTCCGGACAGTTTTATGACAGGTGAGATGAACTATATAGGTTATAGTTCTGATACATCCATGTATTGTGATGGGAATTTAATACTAAATATCTTGTTTACACAGTTACATACTTGAAAGTCAGTCTGAATCTAAAGGGCTTAATAAGCTTAACATTGTTACAATTGTCTTGTCACTTCTTGTGTTTGTTTATTGTGTATAAATGACGTGTATTTGGTATGTATCTAAGTTGGTTGCTGTACTGCCTGTTGGTTTCCTAGAGAAGTGGGATCAGTGTGTGACAAATGCACTGAAGGGAGAGTCCTACTACAGTATGCATCAAACTCTTCTTCTCCACGACCATGTGATCCATCTGGTCACTGGTCCCCTCGAGAGGCTGAAGGTACAGTACAGTACTTTATACTTGACTTCTTTTTGACACTGAATTTTCCCAGTCTAGTCTGGCTTTTGCTGTGGAAGTGTAACACATCTTTGTTACATCAAAGAAACACATCTTTGATGTCATTCAGACATCTGTCACTTTCTTGATTTTTTGACCTCTTTCTTCTAAAAGCAATTTTTCATATAAAAACCACACCACATCCACAGTTTACAGTACCATAACACAATTTGAGGTAACTTTTTTGTTGCTTGTTTGTTTGTTTAATTTTTGTGAGTGAGTACCCCAACATGCACAAAACTTTGGTGACTGACTCAACCCTAAACTATGCAAATGACTCACTGGATTCATAACACTTGGGCCGTGGGACAACATGGAAGGATCAAGGAGGTCGTTTCCCAATGGATGGTGCTGTATGGTACCACAATTCCCATATGCAGTTTCAGGCCCAAAACCAAGGTCAAAGATCACATGTTAGCGCTAACCCTCTACTGAGAGGAGCCTTGTCTTTCCCTTTTCTAGTCTTGCCCTGGTACTGAATTGGAAGAAGAGCAATTGGACTGGGACATAAATAAGGCAGTAGAGATGAAGTATTTAAGATATAAAAATAGTTGCTGTCCCATCTGTGTACCTCTGATCCCACTGTTGTCCTGGCAGTGGCAGCATCAAACATACTTTGGATATTATGCATGCATGTAACTAAGTGCAGCTAAAAGTGCAGTAAACATTTGAAATAATATAAACACTCAGCGACCACTTTGTTAGGTGCACCTTATCAACTGCTTGTTGAAGACAGTGTAATGATTAGAGAAACTGCAAAAAAACCCAAGAGGTACATCCACACACCTCAGTTAGCATCTTAAACGTAAAACTCACAACAGCACAATTAGAAAAAGAGCAAACGAGTAAGGCTTGGTTGGAAGAACAGGCGAAAGCCTCTTCTCTCCGAAAAGAACATGGAAGCACAGCGTAGGTTTGGAAAATTGCATCGGAGTAAACTGCAAGACTCTTAGGCACAATGTCCATTGGGCAGATGAGACCAAAGTGGAGGCATTTGGCCATAAAGCAGAGCAACAAGTTTAATAAAAAACAAACATAGAATATCAGAACAAACACCTTACACCAGCTGTGAAGCATGGCGGTGTAAGGGAGATGATTTGTCCATTTTTTTTTTTCAGCCAAAGGACTTGGGGGCCTTGCAATTATTGAGTTGACCATGACCATGAAGTATTCTAGAGTCAGGCAATCTGTCTGATTGCTAAAGCTTGGCTGGAACAGGGTCATGCAACAGAACAAAGAGCAAGAACGCTGCAGCAAATGTACTACAGAACGGCTGAAAAAGAAAAGAAATCAAGATGTTGCAATGACCCACTCACAAGGGGGTTTAAACCTTTTCATGGGTGCTCAGGCACCTCTAAATTTCATCATAGCACCCCTAAAAATAACTATAGTAATAATAGTAATAATAATGTTTTTTAGTGTTATTGACATTATCTTCGAAAGTTATATTTTGCCAACTTGTCTACACAAAACAGAATAGAATAAAAACATGGCTCCTTTAGTCTGGATGTCAAAGCACTCTTGGGCAAGATACTGAACCTCGAGTTGCCTGCAATGTATCAAAGTGTGAGTGTGTGAACATTTGGTTAAAAGTGGTTGGGCACAGAAAAAAGTGTGTGTGTGTGGATAGGTGAATGATCCTAGCAAGAAAGTGCTTTAAATGCTCAAAGTAGAAAAGCGCTATGTGAGCACAGTCCATTTACCAATTTGGACTGTTTGGCTTAATTAGTTTTCGCTTAGTTAAGCGCAATTTGCAGGATCTCATTCGCTCTCATTGCAAATCTCTAAACATATTCACACTCACTAAAACACATTTCGAACAGTTATTCACTTGTGATGTATAATCCTAACTACAGGAGGCAGATGTTAAACACAACTGCAAAACAGATGTCACTTCTTAAACACAATAGCTTGTTTCTGATGTTAACCAACAAATGCCAGCACAGAGTGCGCAGCCAGCAAGAATGAGCTGATGGTTGATACCAACAATAAATCGAAACAATGTGAGGCGCAAAGGAGGAAATGGGAGATCGAGAACAACAATTTCAGATGAAAACTGGGCAATTGGGAATGACCATGTTTGTGTACATACAATGACAGCCCGAAACGTATAGTATGAGATTTACATGCCTATAATTTACTCACAAAAAATGTCTCAATTTTTAATTTTCTCTTTTTGTTATTGCTGTAGTGTTTAAGGAATGCTCTGTAGTGTTATTATTTTGACTTTTCTGTCGTCTGAAAACTTTGTGCGGTTTTGGGCACAGATAAAATTGTTTTGATGTGATTGTTTGGTTTTTGCCAGTAGAGTCAGAGGTTTTGTTAATGTTGTTTGAAAATTGGGTTTTGTGTTTACAGTTTTCAGAAAAGAGGGGATGGTTTCAAAAAAAAGGACCTTAGCAACTGGGAAAAACCATAATTACTAATAAGGTTGTGCAGAACCAGCCCAGAATCCATAACAGGGACGGGCAACCCTGCAGCTTCTGTGACCGAGATCTATTATCCAGTCATTATTAGGCCTTACAATTTAAGACGCTGGCAAGGTTTTGATTGTTTTGGACAGGTTTTCTTTGGATCTATACTTGTCTCTACTGTGCTTTATTTTAGTTTAAATTGAATATATGTTTATTTATCTCTCATATGAAGCACTATAAGCACTGTTTAATACTGAATTTGTTCAAATTCAATTTTAAATTCAATTTCACAAAAATGATGATGTGATCAAATATATAGAATTACTAGGATTTACATTTTACAACCAAAGTTTATTTAAGCAGAGTTATTTAAATATGAGCTTAACTCCTAACCTACAAAATGACAGGAATGCACATATTCATGAAATAACTATGCATAAATTATATAATCCTTCATAAAAAAAAAGGTCAATGAAATTTAGAAACTGCTGATCTACTTGGATTTTCCTGCACAGCAACTTCTAGGGTTTACACAGAATGAGCTGAAAAAATGAAAATAACCAGAGAGTAACAAAAATGGCAGAGGTCAAAGTCCTTTGAGCGGATAGGAAGGCAACAGCCCCTCAGAAAACCACTTAATACAAAGAAGGTATGCAGAAGAGCGTCTCTGGAATGCATAACATGTCAAACCTTGAAGCAGATGGGCTACAGCAGCAGAAGACCACACTAGGTGCTGTGCTTATCAGGTAAGAACGGGAAACTGAATCTACTATAGCTTGCACAGGCTCACCAAAATTGGACAACAGAAAATTGAAAAAAACATCCCCTGGTCTGATGAGTTTGAATTTCTGCTGTGATATTTGGATGTTGGCATAAACAACATGAAAGCATAGATCCATCCAGTTCAGGGTGCTACTGTTGGTGTAATGGTCTGGGAGATATTTTCTTGACACAAATTTTTTAAATCCCACAGTTCACCTAAATATTGTTGCTGACCATATCCATCCCTTTATGACCACAGTGTACCCATCCTCTGATGGTTGCTTCCAACAGGACAGTGCATAATGTCACAAAGACCAAATCATGTCAAACTGGTTTCTTGAACATCACAAGGAGTTCAGTGTACTGAAATGACCTCCACAGTCACCAGATGTCAATCCAACAGGTGCAGCAATAGGATGTGTACATCCCATGTACCTTTGTTAGGTGCATAGGGTGTACCTTATAAAGCGCCTGCTGAGTGTTTATACAGCAGACTCTTATATAAAAATAAATAAATTCAACTTTTACATTCATGTACACATCAGTGACAATAAATATAAATAATAAAGTCATACCTGCGGTAACAGTCAAACCACAACACAAGACTAGAAATGAATCCTAATCAAAGATGATTAAAATTCTGAATCATGTGTCAGTATGTGTGGATGCTGAACAGCAGCTGCTGAACCTTGCCTTTACACTGGTTATAGTGTGTGAACCAGAGGCAAGTCTGGGCTTGTCTAATATGATGTGTGTTTAAACTGTATTTTCCCTCTTGGAAAGGGTCTTTGTTTGGTTCTCTCTTAACTCTGCTCGGGCCAGCTTCTCACTGGATACACAGAATAGTGCAGCTGCTGTCCCTCTATAATGTTGCAAATGTGATCAGTAGTCACGTTCTCTCATTAGAATGCTAGACATTAAATTACTTGCTTTAAGATTATTATAGTTAGATTACTGGCAAAAATTCCTGTTTTGGAAGATGGGCGCATTGACGTGAATGCAAACATACATGGCACCTGTTCTTCAATGTCTTTCTCCTTATACTACTTGACTGGGAAACACTAGCATGGCCAGGGTGAGCCAGAATGCTTCTCATAAATCTTTACTACTCTAAGCCCTGGAGAAATTTGGCTGAAGTAAAAAAGCAATAATGGGGGAAAAAAAAAAAAAGGCAAAAACACATGGATATGGATTCCAGGAGTGGGTAAGAGAGATTGGGTGGGATCGAAACCACCCAAGATAGTTAAGAGAATTGCATGTGGTTGGTGACATGAGTGAAGGAGGACTGATTGAAAACAGTGGTGCACGATGCAAGCAAAAAGGTCCAGGATGTGTATGTTTGACAACTGTATTTTGCTTTACTTTGCAGTGTTTCACTTGCAATCTGTAGCACAAACATTATTTTCTCTAAATATCTATGGATTCAATCCTTTAAACTAAACAGCAAGCATCTGTAAAAAATCAGAGATTGCAGACACCTCACTAAAAGAGTTTTTAAAGATTTGTCTGCCTGACAGTATAAGCATAGACTGCTATTTTGCATCAGGCTCAAACAACAATACAACAACAAACAAACAAACAAAGAAAAACAGCAAGCAGAATGGTAATTAGCACTGCCACCTCACAGCAAGAAGGTCCTGGGCCTGAGTCCACCGGCCAAGTGTCGGGCCTTTCGTCATGGAGTTTGCATGATCTCCCTGTGCCCGTTTGGTGTCTCTCTGGGTACTTTGGCTTCCTCCCACACTCTATATACACGCTCATTAGGTTAATTTGAGATGCTAAATTTTAGGTGTGAATGAGAGCATGAATGGTTGTCTGTCTCTTTGTGTTAACCCTGTGACAGACTGGCGGCCTGTCCAGGACCCCTTATCCCGCCTTATGGCACCTGGGAGAGTCTCCAGCCCCTCCAACAACCCTGATTTAGATAAACGGAAGAAAACTGTTGGATGGAATAAGTGAATCTGAATTGGATGGTTTGATAAATGGATGGATTCATTGGGAATTAAAAGAGAGGAATGAAGTGAACAGAGTTGATGATATTGGTAGTCTTTCTTGACACTTTGATAGCTTCTCCACATGTAATTTATCACTTGTTGTCTTTCATTACTGCTGTCAAATTGACCCTACAGAGCACAAAACAATATATCAAAGAATGAGATTATTGTCATCCATCCTGCCAAGATCAAACACAGCGCATTGGTCATTTTGTCACAATCAAAGGACACATTTGTTGCTTCAGCTAAAAAAATCTATTTAATTCTAACACATTCACCCCAAATTTACAGTGACTTTAGTGTACAGAGAGCATAAAGTCCCTTGTAAATTTTGTAACATTTTCTTATGGTATAACTATTTGAGTTATAGTAGTTAGCTCCTTCACTGTGCACCAAAATGACATTTGTTTAAAAAATGTAACAAAAAAAAAAAGGCTTGTAAATGCTACCTGATTTGATATATATTTTCAAGACAAGAGTGCCCATTGCCTGTATAAGTGAGTCTGTGTGTCTGCAAAGTGTCTCTCTGTTTGTATGTGTCAGGGCAAAAGGATTGGAGGGGGGGTTGATGTCTGCCTTCTAAGTGAGGAAGTGTGTAGCAGTGTGACAGTGAGTCATCGATAGTGAAAGCCAGAGCCAGACACTTCTTAGAAAGCATAAAGTGTGCATGCCCGGACATATCCCTGTCTGTTTATTCATCCAGCTCTATGGACTTTTTCTGGATCGGTATGATTGTAACCAACATCTATCCTAGAGTTGTACTTCACCGATTACAGCAAGAATTAATTGTCCTGACTTGAAAAGAGCAAAATGTTTTAGCAGCAGTTTTCGCTTTGCTTAACTGGCCAGTGTCATTGCCGAGTCAGGAATTCCATTTTTGTTGACGAGGAGCCTTTAGGATGCATTTAACAGACAGTTATTAAATGAAGTTTAAATGTGGCAAAAAGAGTGTAAAACTCTTAAAATTAAGCATCAACCTCCAAACGAAGGATTTGCTTGATTAGCAGAAAGAAACAAAAAATATATTTGGTATAAATATAAATCTGTCCTCATGTCAACCAGACAACAACAAAAAAAGAAGTATTGGAGTAACACAAATGGAGGAAAAATGCAGGGTTGTCCAGCAAAAAAAAAAAAAGTTTAACCTAGCTCAACTTTTACTGAAAAATATTTGGCTGCCATTGGGTCAAAGACAAGGTTCTGCCAGAGGGGTTACACAGAGAGACAACAGACATTCATACCTATGCCAGAGTTATAATCATCAGTTCATCAGTTCTGCACACAGTAAACAGCTTTTAGAGCAGCATATGCTCACATCCAGATGTCTTTTTCAGGGAAGGCCTTGCATTTCAACCGAAAAGTATGCTACTTCATGAGTCATTTCTTAATGAGAACAATCAGGGAACTTCCATCACCCCAAATCCCAAGAAGCTGGGATGCTGTGTAAAATGTAAATAAAAACAGAATGCAGCAATTTTCAAATCTCACATTTTACACTATATAAAATACAAAACACATCCACTGAGATAAACTAAGACATTTTACTGTTTCATGAAAAATATTAGCTCATTTTTAATTTGATGATGGGGTAACAAAAGACTGGAAAAGTAAGTGGCACTAAAAAGGTCTTGATGCATTCTCAATCATCCAGGAAAGTAAATCTCCAAAAGTTGATTCTGTTCATCTGGACGTAGCGTTTTGTGGGAGAAACGTTTCGTCACTCATCCAAGTGACTTCTTCAGTCTCAGCTGACTGCAGGTTTCCCCAATCTTATAAACAATACATTTGCATAATGACTGAAACCAGCCCACTGAAGGAATAATGGGCTGGGAGGTCAGTTCCTTAATCTTAATTATGCAAATTCTCATGACCATTGATCAACAACCACTGACCAAAACCCACTGATCAAAGAACACTGATCAATGTCCATGAGTACCATTCACAGAGAGTTGGGGAATGGCTGCAATCACAGCACTGTAAGATGGCGAGAGATGTACCCTTAGGCCCCCTCCTCGATTCAGAGATGGTCTTTCCCTTTTCACGTAAATGGCCTCCTTGACTCCGCGCTCAAACCAGCGTTCCTCCCTGTCCAGGATGTGTACATCCTCATCCTTGAAAGAGTGTCCACTGGCCTGTAGGTGTAAATGGACTGCAGAGTCCTGGCCTGATGAGGTAGCTCTTCTGTGTTGTGCCATCCGCTTCGCCAGAGGTTGTTTGGTTTCCCCGATGTATAAATCCTGGCAATCCTCCTGGCACTTAACAGCGTACACTATGTTACTCTGTTTGTGTCGGGGGACCCGATCCTTGGGGTGGACCAATTTTTGGCGCAGCGTGTTTTGGGGTTTAAAAGCCACAGAGACCCGGTGTTTAGAAAAAATGCATCTCAACTGTTCCGATACTCCTGACACGTACGGGATCACTACAGGTTTTCGCCTGGGCAGCGGTTGTCCTTCTCTCCTGGATCGGCTGGAGCTTTCTTTAGGTGTCTTTCCAGCTTTGACAAAAGTCCAGCTGGGATAACCACATTTACTCAGGGCCTTCTTGATGTGCTGTTCTTCTGCCTCCCTGGCCGCTGTGTCTGTGGGGATGGTGTTCACTCTGTGTTGTAGCGTCCTGATGACACCCAGTTTGTGCTCCAGTGGATGATGAGAGTCAAACCTTAGATACTGATCTGTATGTGTAGGTTTACGGTATCTCTGAATCGAGGACGGGGCCTAAGGGTACATCTCTCGCCATCTTACAATGCTGTGATTGCAGCCATTCCCCAACTCTCTGTGAATGGTACTCATGGCCATTGATCAGTGGTCTTTGATCAGTGGGTTTTGGTCAGTGGTTGTTGATCAATGGTCATGAGAATTTGCATAATTAAGATTAAGGAACTGACCTCCCAGCCCATTGTTCCTTCAGTGGACTGGTTTCAGTCATTATGCAAATGTACTTTTTATAAGATTGGGGAAACCTGCAGTCAGCTGAGACTGAAGAAGTCACTTGGATGAGTGACGAAACGTTTCTCCCACAAAACGCTACGTCCAGATGAACAGAATCAACTTTTGGAGTGGCGCTAAAAAGAAACAGCTGGAGGAACATTTTGCAGCAAATTAGGTTAATTGGCAACACCTCAGTGACATTATTGGGTATAAAAAGAGCATGTTAGAATGCCAGAGCTTCTTAGAGGTGAAGATGAGCAGAGGTTCACTAATCTGCACAAAAACTGCAGTTACAAATTATATGACAATTTCAAAATAATAATCCTCAATTTAAACTGTGAGGTCTATGGATATCTCATCATCTAGAGTACATAATCTCATAATAAAAACTTGATAATCTGGAGAAATCTTAGTACGTCTTTGGACAAGACTAGAAATCAAATATTGGATGCCCCCAGGCCTGGTGGCTCTTAAGCAGGACTGCATTAAAAAACAGACATGATTCTATCATTGAAATCACAGAATCGCTCAGGAACAGTTCAAGAAATCCTTATCTGTGAACACAGTTTGCTGTGCTAACTGGAACTGGGATTAAAGCACTATGATGCAAAGAAGACGCCATGTGTGAACATGATCCAGAAATGCTACTTTCTTCTCTGGGTCAAAGTGGAAAATTGTTTTGTGGTCAAACAAATTGAAATTTGACTGAAGAGTTGAGAGACCATCTCGCTTGTTACCACTGCTCAGTTCAAAAGCCACCATCTCTGAAGGTATGAGCTTGTATTTAGTGACTTTGGACATATGGATAGGCCCCATCAGTGCTGAAAGGTATATAGAGGTTTCGTAAAATATGTTGTCATTCAGATCACGACTTCTTCAGAGAAGGCCTTTCAGCAAGACAATGCTAAACCAATGCATCACCAAACAAAATATGATAAAAAATGACCCAGGACTGAGACAAGAACAGCCAAGAACAACATTTGTCTCCTAAAAGTCTCCCCAGCTCCCACATGTTTATGCACTCCTGTTAAATAAAAGAAATGGTGGTAAACACTGTCTCTACTTATTTGCGATGTGCTGCTGCCGTTAAATTCAAAATGAGGGGTGGTGGTATTTTTCTGTCTAAACATTTGATATGTTTTGTATGTACTACTGTGAATAACACAAATTTTTTTACACAAATTTTCTTGCAAATTATTTACATTTTACATAGCATCCCATTCCTTTTTTCAGAGTTGGGGTTGTAAAAAGGGATGTGACAAATTCAAATTTTTAACAGAAGGGGAACAAAAACTGCAGCAAAAACAAAAAATAACAAGCACTAACCCATTTTACCCAAAACAAAACCTTGTTACAAGAATCCAAATGGCACCAATTTCTTGGAATGTGTAAAATTTGAAAGTGGAAATGTCATTTGCATATAAAGCTACATTAAATTTATTTTTAAAACCCCAAAACAAACAAGGGTGCTGCCAATCAACTTTAAAAACAAAACAAAACAAAAAAACAGTTTACACTGCCTTGGGTTACACAATGGCACCTCTACTCTTTCTCCTCTTAAATCTTCAACCACATAATTCCTGTGCCAGAGCAGGAGTGGGGCCCACCATAACAGCTGACATTACAAAATATTTTCAGTGGCTACAGCTCCTTTCCTTGCAAACTCAATGAAAATTTACCCAGAAAGCCGGGATTACATGAGCCGAGCAAAGCCAACCTCTTGGAGTACCTTAGTTCATTCTCTTCCAGCCTCCTGCTTTTCTCCCTCTCTTCTCTATTTCTTACTCTCTTTCTCTTTTCTTTAATTCACCTCCACACTGGCCACACACACACACTTACAGTACAATAATAAATGTGTTGAGATAATGTGGCTTGGAAACCATATTCAGTCTTCACTTGATTAAACACTGGAATTTTGCATGGTGCCCAGAAATGAGGTTAGCAAATGGCTTCTTTGGTTGCCAGCTTGGAAATGCACAAAAGGAAATTGAGGGAGAACATAGTGTCTGCCGCTTGCTGGCTTCTAAAAGTGCTTGATGAATGTTAGTGTACGTCACTTGGGATAATCCAAGTTAGCTGTGTGTGGACTCCAAATATGGCTGGAGTGTGACTGTTAGAGGTTGTAATGACTGCGCTGAAGTGAGAACCCTGCACAGGGCCCCTCTCAGAAGGTACACACCTCAGCTCTGCCTTTCCTCTGCAGATGGACTCACAATGAACTCTCAGTTTCACCTCAACCTTGATGTTGCAAGAACTGCAGATACACCAAAAAGATTGTTGATGCAATTAAAAAAAATAAATCTGTCAGCGATCTTTTTTAATATTTAGTTTAAATTTACCTGTTCGGTTATCTTAAAATAGTTCTGTACAATAGTGTATTTGAATTCATCATTATGTGTCTGCACGAGTGTTTAATAATCACCCATAGCTGTATATAAAATGGTCAACATAAGCTTGTGAATTATTTAAAGGTTTTGTGTTGCCTACGTATGTGTGTGTGTGTGTGACTGCTTTGTAATGTCATCCCATAGGCCCTCCTGATGTGGAGCAGGCTTGTGAACCAAGTGTGCGTACCTGGAGCCCTCATTCAGCAACCGAGCAAGACATCGTTGGCCTGCCAGAGTGCCCTTCACAGGGCTGCATGCTTCAGCTAGAGTTCGCATACCCACTGGTACCTGACTCCTTGACTGTGTGGGTTACATTTCTTAGCCGCGAGGAAACGGCGCTGCCTGCGATCCATAACATCTTGCTGCTGGCCGTCAGTGGAAACAACATTTCACTGGGTCCCAGCAATGTTTTCTGTGATACCCCGCTCACTATGAAGCTGGACATTGAGGAAGAGGTGTATGGGGTACAGTTCTACACTATGGAGCAGCATCTGGAGATCGACGCCACTCTTTTGACATCCAAGCCAAACTATAAACTCTGCAACCATTGCCAGCCTTTACGCTACCGCCTGTTGCGTCAGCCACCCTTCACACATGCCCCCAACGGTCTGCTGCTGAATGAACCTACCCACCGATATACAGATAGGTGAGTGACCTGGTAGGTGAATATTTTTCTATGAGTGCCCAGACCTCCACGTAAATCGCCACTCAAAGACTGTCAGCATCACACAAACATTTCTGAGTGAAATATTTCTGACTTGGCCTGTTCATAGTCCACCAAGTTTTATGTATTTCAGCTTGTCATATGGTTTGTGCAAGCTTGCTGGCAGGTGGGCAGAAAGACAAACAAAACAATGCAAAACAAACCGCTCGTACAATAAGTTTGCAGCGGCATGAAAAATATTTCTGCAAACGGTTGTTTAAGAGAAAAAATGGAGACTTGCTGAGCAGTCACTGTATACTTTCCTTCTTTAGTGTGATGTAATTAGGAGTTTTTTCAGGGCATGCCAGTAAAAAGTGTTTTGTTTTTTTTTATCTGTGGAAACTATTCACTTAGATATGTTCTCGTAATACCAGATATCCTTTTTAATGCCCCCAGGAACATAAGCAAGCCGCCTCTTGTTCTGCAGTTTCAAATCTGTTGCCCAACATTTGTTTCCTATAAGTCATAGGTCAGTTATTGCCCACATTTGTTTCCTCCCCCCCCATATTCCATGAAAGGGCAAATAGATGGCCTGTTGAAGGTATTATCTGCACACTGTGGTGAGAATTTAATGCTTTGCTTTTATGGAATGTGCTGACACAGGAAAAAAAACATGTTGCTATACATGGCAGAGCTGTGTGTTGTGCCATCCCACTATCATGCTGTCAGTCTGGTTCCCATGAGAAGGATAGTGCTTGATAAGAGGCAAAACAGTGAGCACACACGTTATGCAGGATGCAGTGATGATATCTAACTTCCATAAAGTGCCTGTACATAACTTCCCGGTATAGTGTGAGTATCCGTGGAAGGTTGCCTACAGTAGGAATGTATTTATTTTGAGGTTTTGGCACACTTCAGTTATTATTGATGTACTGTAGGTAGTTTTACTGCTGTGGTGTATTTCACTAGCTGTGGTTGCATTCCAGTGGTGGTGGTCAGTTGCGATGGCTGTCTGTTTTCTGTTGTGAGAGCATGTGCGATCTTGTTTCTGTTAAATGGTCAGCGAAGATCTAGCAAGTAAGTATGTGTGTTCTAGCCATAAAAGTCTGTAGCTCATCCAACTGAAGAAGAACAGTGTGTCTTTTAGGACACATTTATTTAGAAACACTGTGGAACAAAACAAACAAAATAAAAACATACTGTACAACCTCCAAAATGCAGAATGAAGGGGCATAATGTTTTCACTTTCTTTTACTGATCAGGGCATAAACATTAAATTAGACACGTCGTTCGGAATACTGATGCAGGCCCATTGGCTCGTCACGAAGCATAACAAAACAAACATAGCCTCTGACATTGTGAAGGTCACCCAGATGTTTTTGTCCGCCACAAATCTAGCGTAAAGTGCTCCGTTTGACTACCTGAGTCGATTTGCTGAAATGCTTTTCTTGACCACACAGACAGTTGCATCGTCTTGCAGTATGTTTCAGTGGGTTTGACAGACACGGATGATTGACCTTCCACTTTCAGGCTTACTGGCCTTCAGATTAGTTGAGGCAAACTGAGCAAAGGAGATGCCAGAGAACATACCTCCTAAGTATCAACCCATGTATGATGGATTGTTTGGTCAAAGTAACGAGATGCAAAGTGGGAGTTAGGACTACTTGAGGGGTAAATTATGGCCATGATTGGAGGGCAAAGAGGGACAGTATTAGGAGGTCAAGCAAGTGTAAGGAAAGAAGGTAGCAGAAGATGGTTCGACTCCTCCTCAAAGGAGGTCGTCCAGTGGCAGTGCTGCTACTGCCCCCTTTGCAATTTAACTCTGGTTCTGTACAGTTCTGCATATTATCTGCCACATTTATCCCTTTAGCTACTGAAGTCTAGATTTGCTTGTTTAACTATTGTGTGGCACTCTTTTTGGCTAATTCTGAAAGCAAGTTAGATCTTAAACCGAGGACTTTATATGTAGTTCTGGTCAAATGGGGGGAACAGCAGTTCTTTCCTTTAAGTCAATCTAATGTTCACACTCAGTTCACACAGCTATTTGAAAAAGTAGGCAATGTTTCTATATCACTTTATTGTCAACACTAATTAATTTATTTTGTTAATAGAGTTAGGGGATTACTTTTTCTCATAACAAGAAGTAAAAATCACTGATTAGTCTGAAATCCTTCGACAGCAGCTACAGCGATTATTACTTTACTCTCTTCGGTCGCCTCTTCATTACAAACATAAAAAACATAATCCATAGCAAACCGTTAGTAATCTGGTAAAGTAAGTAAGTAAAGTAAAGTAAAATTTTGTTTATATAGCACATTTCTAGATAAAAGATCACAAAGTGCTTCACAAGGTATAAAACAAAAACAGACAAAAGTTAACAAAATGCAATTCTAAAAAGATGTGTTTTTAGTTGTTTTTAATCTGGTAAAGAGTAGGGCTTGTAACTGGCAGAAATCATTAATCAGCTAAGGGTTAAAGGTTCAGGAAGAGCCAGGACATTTCTCTGTCCTTGTTTAGTTTATTTGCCTGATTTTTCATCAGGCAAATGCAGCTGTTTATGCAAAAGGAAATAGAAACTACAGACCCGCGCAACCCAGAGGACTTCTAAAAAGGCATACGATTGCCATAAAAATGATTTCCTGTCCTGTTTGAATAATTTATTTTAGCTCTATACATATAGCACAGGTTAGTGTGGGTGTATAATTAATAGTCCTAAAAAGTAAGGCTTTGTTTGGTGATCTTGCAGGTTCAAATTAAGGTTT
The DNA here is from genome assembly GCF_036321145.2 of Pelmatolapia mariae. NCBI lineage: Eukaryota > Metazoa > Chordata > Actinopteri > Cichliformes > Cichlidae > Pelmatolapia > Pelmatolapia mariae. The sequence continues at coordinate 22,334,690 of NC_086233.1, read as the reverse complement.
TTTTTTTTTCTCAACTTCCTTATATTTATCTGTTTTTCTCATCTGGAGTCTTTCCGCCAAGAACAACAAGGAGCTACAGAATGGAAATGCATCTGCACATAAGTGTCCACATATCAGTAAAGGCTGGAACACACAGACGAGCACAGGCACACACCAGCAATCTTCTTGCTGTTAGTAGCCTTCACGTATGTTAACTCATGGCTCTGTGTAGTTCGAATACCTTTGAAATGCATTTTACAGGGCTTTGTTCAAGACTTCACAAGAGAGCCAATATGAAAAAAAATTTATTCTGGGGTTTTGAGAAGAACAAAAAAGCACTAATGATGAAATCTTATCATGTGACACGTTGACAGTGACTGTAGTAAGGTCCTTTGAGCTATGAGTTATAAAGCAGATATTTTACATAGCTATAATTAGTTACAGATAAGTGTGTTTTTATGAATACTGGATAGGAATTCTGATACTAAATTGTTTGAAACCTATAGGTGTGGCTGTTATAAATTCGTCCACAACATCACTATGTGCTTTTGAGGTAGCAAACAAACAAACAAACAAACAAACAAATTAAAAATCTCTATGCTATTTGTTCATTCTTCTCTGCTACCAGTGGCTTTACTAACATATGACCACATTTAAACTGGTGCCTTTTTTATGCCCGAATCATTCAAAGTTCAGTGTTAAGTGGCTCTGAAAATGGTCAGGCACATGGATTGGACAAAAAATAATTCAGTAAGAAAGCATTCAGTGTCCAAACAAAATTTTTGAAAGACTTTCCGAAACCCATGCTCAAGATCAGTAAAAAAAAAAACCCAAACAAACAAAAAACCCCACAAAAAAACACGATGAGAAGAAAGTCTGGCTACTTTGTCAGTGAACGCAAATTCATTGATTAAACTTCACATTAATTGATTAAACAAGAAAATGGGAAAATTAATAACCGTGAACACAAATCAGTAGATTAAATATCGCAGCTATTTCACCCGCTTCCCAGAAGCTGTGTTGTATCATTATATCAGTGACAAGAGGAGAAAAAAATAATGTGTGAAAGGACAAAGGACCCCACGATGGAGTCTTGCAGATCCTGAGGAAACTGCCTTTGTGCCCCAAGCTGACTGTGATGTATGACACGGGGGGATCTGATCTCTTGGTGTTTTCTCAGAAAATAACTGAGGATGATATATGGCTCAGTTGACATGAGCTGATAATCTGTTTATTGCTTTTTAAATAAGAAAGTCGTGGGGCACGCTTAAATAAATTTTTGCAATTGACTGCTACAGTATTGACACGGGTAACAAGTTTGCAGTTCTTTGCCTATATAGACCTAGGCGCCGGACATAACCACAGTCTTTGGCTTAGTCACTCACCTCAGCTTCCTTTCTAAGCCTTTTAATCCCAGCGTGGCTGTAAACCACCGCTCCAACTTTGCTACTGAAAGAAGAACATGATTCTCCGGAGTCATGAGCCATTTTTTACACGCTTTTCCCAGCAATCACATCATCGTGCATGCGAGAACCCAAATGCCTGATATAGTCGAATCATGAGATGGTTTTTAACCTGATAGTACACAGTCTATGGCACCCAGGTAAGAATGTTGGTGGTAACAATCTGGGGAATTTATTTATCTTACCTCACTCCCTGCATGTAAGACAGTTGTGTGACCTATTCTGAGAAATTTACCTGAGTTCATGTGTGAAAATTGTCTGTCAGAGAAATAAGCATGTAGCGCTGTTTTTATCTTGATTTTAGTCCCTAAATCAAACAGCATGTTTGTTCAAACAGCCATGTATTGAAAACTACAGCACTGTTTTTAGTTGTATTTGTGAGATGACGGTGAAAAGCTAGAAGGACTGACCATCAGCCTAATGAGAACTAGATTACCTCATTAGATCCAGTCATTAAAATCATCCTTTCTGCTTGTTCTTGCATGAGCAGGCCTCCCATTGTGGCCCAATCAGTAAGTGCTAGTGCTTTTCAGTGCACTGGATTGCCGGAAACCGAGCGGCCCAAATACCTGCCCATCCACAAAAGGGAAAGTTGTGTGCCTCCTTTCAAAGCGGCATCTGTTTCTCTCTTCTTTCCGTCTATTCTGCATGTTTGCTTTGCTCAAAGATAAAGTCTCCCAGAGCTTGACTTTTCCAGAGGCTAAACTAATTCAATTAGAAGGGACATGTTTGAGTGTAACCTAGAGTTGCACCAGTATGAACCAACATTGCAGAACAGGGCATACTGTTGTGCAGATGAGAGTCTGTCAGGCCAAACGTTCTATGTTGATAATAATAAAGCCAACATAAATAACTAATCTCAGGCACGGACTTTGCTGTAAGAGAATTCATTTTGTTACTTGATCTTTAGGCTTGTCACTTTTTATATTTCGTACTTCACGACGAACTTATACTTGGTCTAGGTCTTTCTGTTGGGAATGCCATGAACAAACATGGAAAAGTGAAGAAACAACAAAATTATGCAGATTACATGTTTTACCCTAAGCATAAATTGAAAACATTTACATGTTCTCATTCAGTAGTAAATAAAAATAAAGTGCTCAGAAAAGGAAAAGGCTTTCCTGAACCTCATTCAAAGCCTTCTTTAGTATGATCTGACTCTTAAGTGTAAATCTTTGCGGTACCAGGGAATGTTTAGTGCTTGATCCTCCTGATGCGTTACATTCACACTCTGGAATATATGGCAGCTTTGGGAATAGTGTGATATGCCTGTGCGTGTTTTAATTAAAGCCTGTGTGTATGCGTCTCTCATTGCTATGTAATTCTATGGGCTGTATGCAAGGTGCTTTCTGTAATAGGCATATTTATGGTTCATGTGAAATAATCCATGGCTAAACTATTGGTTCTACTTAATCCCGTTCGTAGATGCCATTTTTAACTGATATACCTAAAAAAGGCTGCATGCATACAGCATTCAAGCATTCCCTTTACTTTAAGAACTGAAAGACATCAACATGCGCTACTACATATTAACTGTTGCGCTGTTGGATTGTACTACAACATCTTAAAAAGATATATTGAAAAGTTGTATTCTTTAAATGTAAAGTGATGTTTTTTATAACACCTGCAAATCAGAAATCCAGCATCTTAAATAATAAGGATATTTCCTAAGATCAATCAAAAGATACAATACAGAAATGTCCAGCGTTTGTAAGGTACGTTCATTTATATACTCAATAAGTCTGTGGCTCCTTTCACACAAATAATTGCATATTTTTAAGTAATTTCAGCGCAGTGTGGGATTGAGGCAATCAGCCTGTGGCCCTGCTGAGGAGTTATTGAAGCCCAGGTTGCTTTGATTGCGACCTTCACGTTGTCTGTATTTTTATGTCAGGTGTTTCTCATCTTCCACTCGACAGCATCCCATACATTCTCTATGGGGTTCAGGTCAGGGGAGTTGGCTGGACAATCCAGCTCGCACGCTCAAGACAGATGTTTTAGAAATAACACATCATGTGTTAATTTTTAACACATCTGCGTGTCTCGTTAAGGACTAAACACATGTTGTTTTGAACACCATCACTGTGTAGCACATTTAGCACATTCTCTGTATTAAATATTTCTACAAACTGAGCAACAGTCCAGAAGTTTTTCTCCAGGTAAGACGTTTCTAACATTGTCTCGGTTAGCTACAGTATAACACTTGTAGCTCCTTTCTTGAATCTTCTCTTTGTGAACGTCTCACAAGTTCTTCAATTGACTTTTTTTGACAATCCTCTCAAGGCTACAGTCATCCGTGTTGCTTGTGCACCTTTTCCTACCACACATTCCCTTCCAGTCAACTTTCCATTAACATGCTTCGAAACATCCGATCTACTCTGTGAGTAAACTCTATGAACAGCCAGTCTTTTCAGAAAGGACCTTAAATGTGGTTTACCCACCTCATGGAGGGTATGGATGATTATCATCTGGACAGCTGTCAGCAGTCTTTCTCATGACTGTGGTTGCATGTACATATTTTATTGAAAGAAAGATGGTATTTATACTGTTTAAAAAATAATGGACTCAAAATCAAAATATTCTAATACTCTGAATATATGAATATAGACAAAATTTGCCAAAGAGTTACATTAAAGTTCCCAAATCTTATGCCATGATCACAATCCGCCCCCCAAAACCATGAAAGCCTAACAGGAGAATGATGATTGAGAAGCCATACCATAACAAATGCAAACAAAAACTAGAAATGAGAAACCAAAAAAAGTATCAAAACAGGAAAAAAAACTTAAACAATACAGATGTAAATGAAGGTGCTTTTGTGATTCAATTATTTTGTTTTTATTGCATGTTTCCAGAACTTTCTTTCGTTGCCTTTACTTATTTTTACTCTTGTTCTTTGTCCAGTTTTTTTTGATAAAGTTAAATTGTAATGAGTCATAAAATAACACACTTGCCTCAGTTTTTAAAGAAAGTAATCCCACTGATTACAGGGGCCAGTAGTTAGAAGAGGCAATCTGATTATGATAGAGGTACAACGTAAAGGCAAACAAACCAGAGAGAATAAATAAACATTTTGCAATACTGACTTCCAAAAAACACCCTCACTTACATTTTTATTATTTACTTGTTTTCTTTCCCTGGGATTAATTGCTTGTCTAGTGGTTTTGGTTTCTCATTCATAGCTTTGATTATTTTTTTGTTTATGGCTTTGATTTTCTTATTTATATATTTTCCTTTCAGACTTTTTTGTTTCAGAAATCCTTATCATGGTGCCTCAAAAAACCATTATGGTGACTTAGACAATCAAAGTGAGTAAGCCTCCATTATTTCTCCCGTATTTCGTCACAATGGTTCCTTGAATCGCTGTGATAAGGAAACACAACAAAGCTGGACCCGAAGTGGGTAAAAGCAGACGTATCAGTCGATCGGAAAGACAGATATGTGAAAGTACAAACTTAGAAGTTTACTAGTTGAATAAAGAGACACACAAACTCACCAGTTAACTTAGCAACAATTCTAACAACTTGATCTCCACTGACCTGGTCTGATGAAGGTTTTTCGTATGCAGTCTTTTACTTTTACTTTCTTTGCATGTGGCATTTCTTTGTATTGTCCAGACATATGAACTTACTGTGTTTTTTCTCACTCTTTGTGCAGGGATGTGATACCACATGTTACGTATACTTACCAGGTCCAAACAATCTCCAGTCAAAGTGAGAGTGAGCCATCTCCACCTTTGGTGCATCAACTTGGGGCACCCTATTGTGGTGATGGTCGCATCAAAAGGTAACAGGCACCACGTATATATACATATATATATGTATGTTCTGGAGGAGGACAGACATTTGTTCAGAACTTCTCGGAATTTCTCAGAATTTCCGGGAATACGCACTTCTTTTGCAGTGGAGGAACACCAAAGTAATTGCTTACGGATCTTGCTTCTTCGACATCTTTAAGAGTTCTGAACAAATGTCTGTCCTCCTCCAGAACATCTTATGTACGCAAACGCGCGTTCCAACTTCTTATCTGGTGTGCGTCTTTTATTTTGACAGCAAATGCGCACCGGTGGACTACTTATGTGCAGCCCTGTATATATATATATATATATATATATATATGTATTCTAAGCACTTGTCTCCTGCTCTTTTAGTTCCAAAGGAGAGGAATGTGACGATATGAACTCTATGAATGGGGATGGCTGTTCTAGTCAGTGCAAGAAAGAGCCATTCTTCAACTGTGTTGGTAAGTCTTGAAAATGCTCTACTGCTATCTGATGCTCTGTCCATAGCTCTGAGTTCAGTATGACAGGATGATATAGCAGCGTATGCATAACCATTTAATAGTCTTGAAATAATTCCTTGTGCAAGAAAAGTTAAAAAACAAAACAAAACAAAAAAACAATGAACTGTTTCATTAGTAATCACAAATAAACTTGTTTTAATTGCCAAATGGGACATAAACACACACAATTTTATAAAGGTGGGATTTCTAGTAAAGTATTAACGCTTTTAAAATTTTTTCCACATTATTATTATCTGTTCGGATTCCCATGCCTCATTATTTCACAATAAAAAGAGACTGCAGACATTTAAACGAGACTCACTTTGTGAATGAAAGGATTTGACACATCGTCTGGGTGTACTTCAAGTACTCGATGCCTATTCCAAACAAATAAAACACCAGGAGATATCATAATCACTCCAACCTCTTGTATAAAGAAAAAAAACCTGGAAATCATTACTTTTAAATAGAGAAATGTTGGGTCTTTTTTTTAACATAGTTGAAAGAGAGACATCTCCTTTTATAATTAGTTTTTTTAATTTTATAAATAAATGAATGACTTTTTGTTCTGGGTCCCAGTAGCTGATAATCATATTTCTTCCACTCTTGTGATTCTGTGTATGTACAGTACATGGATACACATGTGTAACCCTCTGTGAAGTGGCCACTTAATCCCTGTCAGATTGCTGGATGACTGAACTGGCTGTGCTGTTTTTCCACCAACTGCAGTGCTCTGGGATGCTTGCAAGTGTGTGTATGTTTGTGTGTGTTCAACACTGCTGAAGTTTTACACAGAAATCTGAGACTATAATGAAGGGACCTTCTGTCCATCTGTCTGTATGTGCAAGCGAGTGCCTGCTTGTCAGTGAGTTGGATGGAGAATTGACAGTAAGTATACAACAGGTCTAGGATGTTACAGTCTGGAGGAGCTTTAATAGGCTATCATGATTCAGCCAGTTTAAATCTGGAACTGATGACAATCACAAGTTCTTTGCATACAAACCCACCTGCTGTTACAATCCAGTTGAGATACTGTCCACATCCAGATATACGTGCTATCCTTAAAATCATGGATTTTAAGTCAGATTTCACTCTTTTCTTTGTCTGTTTGTGCCCACAATGACAATCAGAATAATAATTTAAAAAAAATCTAAAAGGCATCCAGTCACAATCTTTTTTTTAATCTAATCTAACTAAATTTAATTTCTATCAAACTCTAATACTAAAGCACACCCCTTCTGACCTTTTTTTCATTCTATTCCTTGTCTCTTTAGCTCACATTCTACCTATTATTCCTCTACCATTCACAATCACTGTTTGAACTTCCTCTTGTCTCAGTCTTACTGCTCCCCTTCTTCCTCGCCTCTGTTCCTGCTGAGTGAGTGGCAGGAGACTTATTCTATATGCCCCCTCAGTAGCCCCTCGTTTTACCATTGCCAGAGCACAGAACTGACTTGAGCTTTTGGCTGTGCTGTAGATGGGTGGAATTTCGAGGAGAAGGCCCTGGCCAACTTGGCACAGAGTGCCGCCTTTCCCCCCAACTGGAACCCCACCGGCTGACGCTGCTTTAGCTGAGAGTTGAGACCAGTGAGGCCCAGGCAAACCTCCCTGCTCAGTTCCCCTCTCCTCCACTCCATAAGCTTTCAGTTCCAGCCCCAAACTCCGGGTGGGATGTCTGGAAAAAATACTGCTGTATCTTACTTTACCCATTGACCTTGCCCCACACCACCCCCTCCACTTTCTGTGCTTGTCTGTTTTGCTCTCATTTCTCATCTTTGCTCTCTTTCTCTTTTATTCTTTCTTAATATTTTTTCCCCTTCTGCCCTTAAAAATCATCACATCGCAACTTATACATCTATATACGCCTTATAATTTGATTCTTACTCCTTTTATCCCTTACATTCATCTCTTGCCTTTATCTGATCCCCTTTCTCTACTCATTCCAAATGAGGACATGCTCAACGAGAGAGATGGGTGGCAGTGAGAGATATGTTTAAGATGAACCACACTGATATCTTTGATGCACTCAGTCCTTCTGTTTAAGAAGTTATTTTTATCGTACAGATAACTTATTTGAAGTGTGTTGTGTTTTCAAATGCAGAGGAGCCAAGCATGTGCTACTACTATGACGGTGATGGGGTATGCGAGGATTTTGAGCGAGAGACAGGTGTGAGAGACTGTGGCCTCTATACCCCCAGTGGTTTCCTGGACCAGTGGGCTTCCTCTATTGAAGTTTCCCATGAAGAAAAGCCCTATTGTTCTGGTGAAGTTGCTGCTGGATATCCCGCTGTGACTAAGGTAAGGCCAGACCTGTCTTCTCCTACCAATACCAGTTAAAGTTACCATCATTTAACAAAATTGCTTAACTTCATTTGTCACACCAGAGATTAACATATATTTTAAATATATTAAGATTATAAATATTGTATCATGCAATCAATCATAAAAAAGAGGTCTTTGAATCTATGATTCTTATGACTGTTGCTTCCTTATTTATACTGTTAAATGCACACAGTGCAGAAGACTCTGCAACACTTTAAAAAAAAAAAAAGTGAAATCGCTTTTTTTTGCCATCTAATTGGTAATATCGGGACTTTTAATTAGATGTCTCCCAAATTGCGTGTACGGGTTTTCTGCTCTCATTAAAGTAATGCTTATAGAAGAAGCATACGAAGCCACTGACTTTACTTAAGGCTGCTTGCTTGATATGTTTCTTTAGAGGCAGGAAAGGGGCTGACTACCTAAATAGAATGATTTACTTTATGGGGGCTTTTCCCCCCTAAACGGAGGTCGGTCCTTACAGTGTGTGCATACAGACATGTGTCCTCACAACATAAGTGATACAAGCACACACACACACAAAGCTTTGGACACACACAAATGCATTAGCCTCAATCCTACTTAATCCCCTTTCCCTAATATGGATGGTGAAAGATAAGACATGTTATTGATGTATGTTATCTCTTTTTTAAGCCATATTTTATTTTTGGAGGTAATTATTTTGTCATTTTCTCACAAAAAAACATTCAGCTAGTAGGTAAGTTGCACTGGTGACATCACTTTATTGTTAAATGCTATAGTGATAAATATACTTTACACTTTGCTTTGTCCTGAAAGACTTTACACCTCTACACAAACTGTGCTGTCTCTTCTGAGGTGTATAATGCTGGAAATGTGTGTTGTTGGTAGAGCTTGTTCCTACTGCTGATGATGCATTTTTACAAAGCCAATGAACTAGTTTTTCCTGAACAGCTGTGTTAAGGTGCCTTGCTCAAACAGGGATAGGAGATTAACCATCACTTAACTGACAGTTAATGCATTTGATATTTATATTGCACAACCTCTGTTTGAGTATTAAAAAAAAACAAAAAAAAAGAGTTTGTTCCAACCAACAACATTGCAGCTGTTTTATTTTCTGAGGGAAACGAGACACCAGTGGAACATGTCCATATAACCATAGAGGAAGGATTTCTACTGTGAAGGACACATTGTTCATTCAAAAAACACTTCTACTGTGAAGAACAAACTGTTCCCCAAGGGTTATATGTGATGACATCACCTCATTATAAGGCCACTGAAATACAAGCGCCTATGCATGTGTGGAAAGTATGCAAACACAGGTTAACAAAACACAACGATCTTGTCACTGTCTGTCTCTGCTCTGTCCATCTCTTCCTTACATTCTCACATAGTCTTATTTATACAATGAGCTGAAAATCATATATATTCAAATCACCAGTGTTTATGTAAATTGATTTATTTTTCAACTTTTCAACACATCAAAATTTTCTCAAATTGTATTTTAACTTTAAATGAAACTGATTATTCTGTGTTCTTCTGGCTTTAAGCATATGTGCAGTAACAGTTAAAATATATGATTGCTAACAGGGGTTTATTTGAACAAACAAGAAAGAAAGATAACATATCTTGGCTTCCAATAACTGAGTTAAAATCCTCTCCAGGCTGTTCTCCTAAGCAGTTGTGCAACTGAACGTGTGTGGCATTGCTGACTGCACTGGAGGCTCATGCCTCAGATGAAGCATGTAAAGACTGGTTGTGAAGATGAAGACCAGGCATTAGGTCTGTCTTTGTTCATACAGTTTAAATGTGACCATGGTAGAACAACATGTAATGCAGCACAGTCACCAGTTGCAAAACACTGGCTTTGAAGAGTTTACCTATTTCGAAGGAACTTTCGCCAGTGTCCAGCCATTTGGTATTTTAATTGCTGTTTTCGCTCATAATTGGCCTTAATGCCAAACAACAATTTACCATAGAGTGCATTAGTCATTCTCCAGGCATCTGGATCTAATTCCCTATCTTCTAGTTTCAAACTTTCCTGAGTGCCTTTGAATACTTGCTGGTGGAAAGCTTTTTTAGTCAAAAAACAGTTGTGGTAGTTCTGCCAAGTTCCAGGTAACTTTAAGATGACGGTGATCAATGTGAAAAGTTAAACAATTGCAAAACAGTTCTATGAATTCAATTTTACCATTACACTAAAGGTTGACTCCTTCCTGTAGTAGTTCTAGCACTCCCATTACGTTGTAATTATTTCTGAAAGGCAATGAGCCTTCATTTTGTAGAACAGAGTGATGTTACAGGGAGTCAGATCTGCTGAGTAAGGCAAGTGGTGAGCCACAATTGTGTTTGTGTGGTCAAGAAAACTTCTTTTTGCTGTTACATGGTAGACCATAACACGTGCTACAGTGCAGGTTCTTTCAGCCAAAATGTTCAGTTTTGGACATACCAGGATGTTAATGTCTGCAGCCCTGACAGTGTGGACCAATAATAGCATGTTACTGATAGTGTTCCTGGTGTGATATGTCTTGTTTTCATTAAAAGCTTACAGGCTATTCCAGTGAACACTGCTGTTTGATCACTGGGTCACGGAGCCAACTATAGTCACCAGTTGTAATCATCAAGATGACGGCTGGGTCAGTTTTACTAAAGAATTTCTTTGCTTTAAGCACAAGTTTGCAAATTGCAAATGTGCACATAACAGTTTTCAAATCTGGACTTTAAGGGCATGATCAGAAAGGTTTTCGAAGTGCTGAAAACTGTGTCAATTTGTTTTCCTTTCTCTTGAGAGACAGAAAAACAAGAGAAGATGTTAGGCCAATCATTGTTTGCTTTACCTGAATCTACTACTACACTGTAAACTGACACATATGGAGGTGAGTCACAGTGTATCTGGGTTCAATACTGTGCCTGAAAGGAAACTTTAATGTCCTTTAAAAATAAATTCCAGTGAAAGTAAAGAGGATTTAAACTATTCCAACTAGCAGAAATGGCTAAAGTTACCTCGCTTACACAGATGCAAACAAAAACATCTCATAAACCCATATTTTATTCATAATAGGACATATTTAGCATTTAAACAGAGACATTTTATAATTTCATGAAAAATATTTGCTCAGTTTGAATTTGACATCATCTGGCTCCCTTGTAATGTCTGAAAAACAAATTGGGACATGGGAACAAAAACTGAAAAAGTAAGTAGTACTAAAGACGATTTCTGTCTCTGGCTGGAATTGAATCATGGGAGAAGCCCCCACCCCCAAAAATGACCCAAGACTTTTGAGCAACTAGAATCCAATATGAGATAACAACAGGACAACATTCCTCTCTGAGTCCAGCAGCTGGTCTTCTCAGTCCCCAGATGTTTACAGTGTTGTTAAAAGGAGCGGGGGTGCTACATAGTGGTAAACAACACCCTGTCTTAAGTTTTTTGAAATGTGTTGCTGCCAACAAATTTAGCTAACATTTTCTAATAAAGTGGTAAAACTTCTCAGTTTAAACATGCTTGCTTTTTGAAGTCACTAAAGTACACGTCTTTTTAAGAAACAAGTACGAAGAGCATTCATTGGCCGTGAATAATAATAGTACTGCAGTGGCCACTAGACATTTACCCTCTTTTTCATTCATCCAATCTTTGTACACTTCATTGCACACCACACTGAAGTTGGGTTTCTCTGAAATAAGTAAAAAGATTCTTATGCACGACCTGATCACTAATAGAGATAGAACAGCAGCCTTCCCTTCCTGTTGTGGACCTTCTATTTAGGATAACATTTTGATCTCAGTCAACCACACTCCGGAGACAATGCCATTACCATGACACAAAGCCAAAATAACCTCTCTGCTGGAGTTAGTGTCTGGTTAACCACTAGCATTTATCCCATAATATGTACCATGCCTCTTGGTGTACTGGTCTGTGTGTGTGTGTGTGTGTGTGTGTTTATGTGTGAAAGTGAAAAAGGTTGCAAACTGAGGCCCAGAAAGAGGTTAAGTTAAAAAGGAGTATGCAAAGAAAAGCATTACAGAGTCCAGGGACACAACGAGATACCTAAACATCTCAATAAAGTGGAATTCAATTTGATTTATATAGCATCAATTCACAACAACAGTTGCATCACGGCACTTTGTATTGGAAAATTGTAAAGTAAAGACCCTGTAATATTAAAGAGAAACCGCAACATTGACCAACAACACAACCCTGTATAAGCAAACACTTGGTGAGAGTGGGAAGGAAAAGCTCGCTTTTAACAGGAAGAAACTTTCAGCAGAACCAGGTGCAGGTATGGAGAGCCATCTCCTGTGGCCACTTGGCAGTGAGGGGAAAGTAATAAGAACAGAGAGAGATAGGAGAAAAGGCAAATCAAGAGACAGAGTTTAATAATTGCTAATGATTAAATACAGTAGTGGTGTATAAACACACATGGGGTGACTTCACCAATTGTCCTATGCGTCATCCGTCTCCACTCTTCTTTCCAAAAACACTGTGCAAGTAATCCTGTGCTAGCTGCATTCATTAAGGTTTTGTTGTATAAAGTAATGCATGTTCATGCCTTTTTAATGGTCAAATAATTCTTTGAAAATTCATTTAAATTCTTTGTCAATTAATTCAGCATACCGAGGACATAACAAGAGTGGTGAAAGGTGGTCAACTTGATAAGTCAAGCCAGGGTTTCTCAATCCAAGTGCGCTCCAAGTGTGTTCAAATGAAATGGATGGCACAGGCAATATATAATCAATCAGAAACATGGATATGTCTAAAGTGAGCAGAGTTGCTGGTTTTTACAAAGAAAAAAAAAGTATCAAGAGATCAAACACATAAAAGCTAAAAGCAAGACAGCTGCTGCAGACAAATTAGCACCGTGAGTGTGCATAATAGGAAAAATGCAATGTAGCAGTTTAACATGAAAAGCATTCAGTTTAAGCGTTTTTGTCAGTAACACCAGAAAAGTGGCAAAATATAAGTAAAGCCCAGGCTGTGTGAAGCTAAGAAAGAAAGCCAGAAAAAATAATGACAATGCAAGCTGACAGACTTGTCAATATCACAACTGTACTATAAAGAGATGGGAGAATCACTCAGATTACAGTTGTTATTCAGGTCTTATAGCAGTGGTGTAATACCTGAAGTAAATAAGAGCAAGTAAATAACTTAAATAAATAAACAGGGTTCAGAAGTAGTCTGAGCCTGCAATCAAATTATGTTCACAAGTATAACAGTATAAATATAAAATACACTGTTATACCTGTATTTTTACTAATGAATTCTAATTATGCTGTATTATAAAATTAATGTTCTAGGATTGTTTATCAAGGCTTTTAGAATCAGTATCCTTAATTAATCTCAAATGGAGAGATTGATTTGTTAAAGTTACTCAAAGTATAAATATGAAAGACAGAAAATTATAAACTCTATACAAAAAAATAATTAAAAATAAGGTGATCCATTTCAGGTAATTATTTGCTGTCTAAAAACAACATGTCTTACTGATGCTCATCAGGAATGACAAAGAACAACAAACTTCAGACCCTCTTTGTTTTCTTGCACTGAGATCTGATGGATCTGGTGACCCTACGCTCCTGAGAATACGTCTCTAAGCTCAAACATAAGCAGCTCTGGAGCGGGGTTGGTCTGCATAAATTACCATGGCTATCCAATCTGGTAAGAAGCGAGCCGCCTCTGTAATACAGAAAACCCAGGGTTAAATCTTAAGGTTTTTTTTTTTAGTTAAGTTAACTTGATAAACCCAAATCCCGAACTGTAGTACATGCGTCTTATTCAGGACAATCCTAAAGTGTAATGAACTCTGTGTGTTTATGGGTATTTGTTGCTGTTGGGGGTAGGGGAAGTAGATAGCACATCATTTCCTTCAGATCTAGTAAACAACTGCTGTATTGGCTTTGTGTATCAGGTCTGTTTGATGTCTAAAGACTGTGTTGATTCTGTGGGAGAGAGAGCAAGGCGGGCAACAGTGATTGGTATCTTTACGGATGCAAGAAAGCAGCAACAGCACAAGACGGCACTTGAGCAGAAAGAGAAAGATATCGCATATCTGCACGATTCTCAAGCGCTGTGCACTGGTCTAAGAGAGAGACGGTGTGTGTGTGTTTTTGTGTTTAGGAGGTGTATACAGATATATTGTATACTTTTGCTGTATCATAATCATCTTCATACACCAGTGCAAAACCAAGGAGAAAGATGAATGACGCTCCAACATGGAACCACTAGGAGTAATTCTTCAACACGAAAATGAATGGTGCAAAGAGTCATTAACACAATCTGACAGTTTGAATAAAATACAGCAGTTTAGTGGCCTGTGCTCCTCCTTATACAATGCAAATGTGATATTTATCTGACTGATACACATTTTGTTTTCGGTAATAAAGTCTTTGAATTCTTGTACTACCCTGTTTAGTTATGTACTATTGTAGAGACTTTTTGTGTTTGAATGAAAGAGTGGTTACATTAAAAATGAAGGAAATGATATATAAAGATAATTGCCTAAATTACAGATGAAATAATGTAAGGTGGCAGAAACTCAAATGACAAATGACAGATGGGGTTTAAGGTTATAAATGGGGGTAAAACAATCTGGAAATTAAAGAAAATACATAAACGAATAAAAAAAATTCTTTTGAAAGCTGAAAATGGTCCAACACCACTCTTACTGGCCATTCCCACATTAAAATGTCCTCAAATGAATAGTTCGATCCAATCAAAATACCACTAGAAAGTGTATGAAGTTAACATTAATGGCAAAATAAAAAATAAAAATGTCATTATTATCATTATTGTTGCCATTAACTTTTTAGCCGGGTTGAATAGTTGTGTGTGTGTGTGTGTTGTCATATTGTGAACCTAATGCAACATTTGTAGACATCAAATATAGTATACCTGTACAATGACATAACTTCAAGCTTATGTAAATGATTCAGAGACAAGACAGAAACACATCGGCAAACACACACACACACCACATACACACGCACACACAGTGCCGACTCCATAACAGAATTATAGGGCAGGTCCATAGGGGCCTTAAATGTACTACTGCTCTCTTTGTGGAGCAGAACATAATGTTCCCCCGCTACCACACTGTGGAATATGGTGAGCCAGCTCTACTTGCTCTAGGGGAAATGGAGCTGAGAATTGGCCCTAGCAACTGACCTTTGTCTGTGCGTGTGTGCCTGTGTGTGTGTGTGTGTGTGTGTGTACCCATGTGTGCCTCCATTCATGTGTACAGCCTCCCTGTCTTCGTGTACATGTGTGTAAATAACTTTGTGTTTGTGTAGGTGCATTTAGACTTTCAGCTTAAAAAAAGGCAAACCAGGTGATTTCTCCAGAGAGTGCTGATGCCCAGGTAATCTCTGATGCAACTCCCAGGAACCTCTTGAGAACACTAATCTTAATTATACATAAGCACCAGAAGGGATAACATTTTACATCTCGTGTTGCAAGAAGCTGCTTATATACAAAGTTCGCCCATCTTGAGAAAGATGTAAAACAAACATATGTGGATGAGGTTTGGATTAAATAACCCCTACCACATTCATCTTTGCGTAAATGCTTTAGAGGGAAGCAAGAGGGAGAAGGAGGCACTGTAAAAGAACTTATTTCTGTCTAGTAAAACCAGGAAACAATAACTGGCCCCTTTCTGTCCTCCCAAAAAAAGCATCCAGCATGTGTTTGTGCACTTAAGTGGAGGATATATGCCTACTGTATACAGGCTACTGCAGCGCATACATACATGTTTACACATTCTTTCCTCTACATATTCCTATGCATATACATGCAAACAAATACACTGGCAAACTTACACCTACTGCTACACTAGCTAAAACACACACATGCGCACACACATGCGCACACACACACACACACACACACACACACACACACACACACACACACACACACACACACACACACACACACACACACACATAGAGTACCCACAAAAACAGAAGTTCATACAGTAGCTGAGCTGTTGCTTTCACCAGTTCAGGAAGGCCAATCTGGCACGGTCTCTTTCACCAACATGCCCCACAAACCACACAGTCCTCATCAGGCAGAGTGCCAGTGACATAAGCGTGCGGTATCATTAAAAAGAAACCTCTGGGGTGGCATTTTTTTCCCTCCCTTTTACTTTTCCAGTTTCAGTTATTATTGTGGTTCCAGCATGTGGAAACCTAATTGAAGATGGTGATTTTTTTTATGGCACTGATGACCCCCCCATAACATTTTCAAGCTGTTAATATGCAGAATTTTAGCACAGTTTTATTATACAGAGGGGTCTATAACTGAGGGACATTCTCCTCAGGCCCATCTGTTTTCAACTTGCTGGCATTGTATGCTCAACAATCCCTATACATTAGTTTGTGGTCTATGCTCCCTACCACCCAGTCACTGCATCATTGCACCACTTACTAACTTTTACAGCCCCACTCTCAGTAGGCCATGGAAGTTACATATTATTAGCCTTGGACCAATGGGACGGTGAGCTTCAGTAGGTATGGGCGGGTCTTGGTGACAGGACATTACCTCACACACCAGGCTCTCACCAGCATTCCAGTAAACCCTGGGATGGAGCTTGGAAACGCATACTAGTTTCTCTCTGTTTCTCTTTCTCTCTGTTGTCACAAATGCCTCACAGATGCTGACTTCTGCTTCCAATGTGCAGACTTAAAATATAAAAAAAAAACAATGATATGATGGTGCAGTAGCTGCAGGGGTTAGCATCAGGAAACGGATCCTGGGTTTGATTCCACTGACCAGCTGGGGCCTTCTTTGTGGAGTTTTCATATTGTTATGTCTGCCTGTATTGTCTTTGGGTACTCTAGTTTCTACTCATAGTACAATAACATGCATGTTAGGTTAACTGGTGATTCTGAAATGGTGGTAGGTATGGATGTGAGTGTGAATGGTAGTCTGTTTGTGTTGGCCCTGTGACAGAATGGCAATCAGGCCACGGTGTACCACATCTTTTGCCTTATGACAGATGGAAGAAGCTCCAGTAACCTAGTAGCTCTAAACTGGATAACTGGTGAAGAAATTGGATATACACATGGATGGATGGATGGGCTTTTTGGAAGGAAGCTAAGACAAACTAGTGTAGAACGAGGCAGTGTGAGTAATTAAATATATTCTTTCAAAAGTTCTCTTGGTGAGGCTGTGGCTCCAGTGGCTCATCTACCAATTTGGAGGGTCAATACACCCCTGACTCCTCCACTCCACATGCTGAAGTATTCTTGGGTAAGATACCGAACCCCAACTTAACCCTGATCCATCCACTGAAGTGTGAGTGACTCTGTGAATCTTAGACAGCACTTATACGTAGATAAAAGCACTATATGAATATATGTGATTGCATGGGTGAGGAAGTAGAAAATGCTTTAAGTGCTGAATTGAGTAAAACGGTGCTATATAAGTACCAGTCCTTTTACCAAAAATGTCATCCTAATTTTATAGAGTCCAAAATTTTTCCAAATACAGAAAAATGCAAAACAATTTGAAGCCTTGTCCACATCAATATGAATATTCTGATAAAAGTAGCTTTTTGTACACATCCACATGTAAACCCCTTCCAGGGGGAAGATTTGCCGAAAGTCCATTTCTGAGTTTACATGTGGAAAACAAAGATGCTGTCTAGCAATGTTAATGTGTTAAAGTTTTTTTTTGTTTTTTTTTTACATCAGACTCCCACATAGCAAAATTGGTATGGCCCAGATCTGGCCCACACAATGTGCTTACACATGGCCCACATACCGCAAAGAATGACGGCCCTTTGGTCGCCCAGATCTGGTTTGCCAGATATGGCCCACACATGGGCCAGCACAAGGCCAGTTGCAGACACACTGGTGGTCCTGTGCTGGCCCATGTGTGGATTACGTCTGGCCCCAGATGTCAGCCTAATGTGTACCTTAATCAAGCCATGTAATAACAACATGTGCTAGAACATGATAGCACAAAAGAAACATGACAAAACTCTGTTCAGACAGTGAATGGACTGATTCTTACATAGCGCTTTTCTACTCTCCCAGATTACTCATAGTGCTCTATACAACATGCCACATTCACACACTTTCTCTAAACTGAGTGCTTACTAACTACATTCATACACATTCACAATCTTTACATACAGCCTGGAGGAGCCAGGGATCAAACCAGTAACCTTCCGATCATTAGATGACCTGCTCTACCTCCTGAGTTACGGCCACCCGGTGGTAAATATAAGTAAACCCTCACTAGGTTTTGGATAAAGTGTACACTCACAAAACTGTCAAACCTGCATTTGAAACGTTGGCTACCATAGCAGTATAGTATTGTAACATGGCATTTGGCCTTTCTAACTGAAATAGGAAAATAGGAACATAAATAGTACCATCATTGCCAGACCTGGCCCACATCTGGTTGACATACACCCCGCCATGACACCAGTCAGTCAGAAGTGCCAGATTGATGCTGGATCCGGGCCAGACCTGTTTTCTATGAGCCTGGGCCACATAAACCAAACCACAATCGGGCCAGATGTGGCATGCCATCACATAAACAGTGCCATCTACACCAGGCCTGGCCCATATCTGGTTGACATACACCCTGCCATGAAACCAGTCAGTCAGAAGTGCCAGCTTATTACCGGATCTGGGCCAGACCTGTTTTCTATGAGCCTTGGCCAGCTAAACCAAACCACAATTGGGCCAGATGTGGCATGCCATCATATAAACAGTGCCATCTACGCCAGGCCTGGCCCATATCTGAATGACATACCACTTAACATGCCAGAAGTCAGCCAGCAGTGCCGGCTTAACACCAGATCTGGGCCAGAGCTGTGTGCTATGTGGGCTGTGACACGTGTCTTTTTTGTAGGCTTCTGACTGACCAATATTTCCATATGGTTAGGGTTATATTCTCTTTGCCATAGTCATGGCATTGTGTTTTTTGTGGTCCCATGCAGATAATTTTCAAAATGTAAAGCAGAAACCCATTTAAAAAAATAAACTTTTACTTGTGGACATAGCCTAAGTCACTACCTTGTTTTATAGAGTTTTAAAGTCAGGTGCTGGCCTGCAAGCCACTTTACAACCCACTTCCACCTGCTGTTATGCTGTGTCTGACTTCAGTATCAGACATAGCATCACACTGTCAAATCTGTTGACACTGTTCTTTCATGTAAACACTCATAAGTGCCTTATATTCTCCATTTTTTGAGTGGGTGGCCATACCACTCAACTTGTGAATTACTGTACTACAAATGTGAAAAAAGTGTTAAAAGATAGTTTAAGATGTATGTACTAATATCAATAACTAAACCTTTAATACCTATATATGAAAGGTTTAGTTCACTTTGACCACAAATGATCTGTCCAAGATATTAATTAGAAATGTTAGCTAATACAGTAATAAATTTAACATCTGACAAATTGATGTAGCATTTATAGCATTTATAATAAGATAGCATATACATTTGAAAACTGACAGTCACTGATCATTAAACATTTCAATGTGAAGGTCTTTGAGCTGACTATTGTTACAGTGTTGAGCTATATAAATAAAACTGAACTAAATTGGATTGCATTTGAACCCCCTGTAGATTCACTGTAATGCTTTGTTTAATGCAGAATAGAAAGAAATGAGACTAGAGTTTCAGGAAAGTCCTGAACGCTCTTGGGACATTCTCCAATTTTTGAAAGATATGGAAAAGAGCTTTGCAGGGCCTCCTAAAAATGTGATATAAATCTTTCAAGAACATATAGCTCATAGCTGTAGGTTTTTCTATGAGATTTATTGAACTGCATTCAAGGCATTTTTAATAGTTTTTTATTATTTATATATTTTTTAAAATCTGTAGGTTTTAACATCAGGTGGGTTTAGACTGTATATACAGTGTGATGTGTTTGTTTGCGTATGAGCAGATATATATATTTGTATTTGTATATGGTTAAGTGTTTTGTGCACAGAGGTGATCTAACGTCTCCCTGGCACCAGCGGAAAGGCTTGTTGTTGTTATATTATGCTATTAGAGCCATTATTGTTATCATCATTACTGTACCTTTGCTAAGAGACCCTCTCTCCATTTCCTACTGTTTACAGTGTGCTTTATGACTTTAGTCGATTTTGTTTTCATTGCAGACAGTATTTTTAGAGTAATGAGTCTGACAGTTGAACTCTCTCATTCTCATCACATTTATCTGCTTTGGTTTCCCCTTGGCTTAAGTCACTTAGCTCTCCTTTTATCCAAAGTGGTGATTTACAAACACCAGTTTGTGTCTGCAGTTCTGTTGTCTGCCAGTCTGACTAGCCAGCTGGTAAATATTAAGACCATGTGTGTAACCATGTGTATGTGTGCGTTTGCATTTTGATGTTAAGGACTTGAACTCATCTCCAGTGTTGCTATTTATTCAAGAAAAGCAACAGTTTGTATAGTTTCAGAATGACACTTAACCATTTGACTTTCTCAAATAACAATCTCCATTTACATGCATTAAATATGAAACTGATGATTGAGGTTTTGAAGGAAAATAATGTCAACCAGATCTTTGTGTTTAAGGATCCAGAGGACTGCATCTTATAAATAGCTAGTAAATTATGTATGTGACACTAATACCATTTGCATTTCCACACTCAAATCCTATTCCGTGATTTACTACATACAATATTAGGAGCAGACTGATTAAGCAGTATCCCTTTTAATTTGGTCTTATTGTACTCAGCTGATGGATTATTACTAAAGGTTTTCTTTTAATATCTTTCTTCTTTGGGAGACAGAATATTAAGAAAAAGAATTTTAAAAGGGAATGACAAGAGAAGCTAACTTTAATTTGTCAATAACATTTTCAATACTAGAGTAAGTCATGCAGAGGTGTATTGCAGATGTTAGTGAAGCAGCACCTTGCCTAGTTGGTTGAAGTTGGTTTCATGTATAAATAACTATATATTCTGAATCTGCAGATTCCCATCCCTCTGTCCTACCACCCTTCCTTTTGCCTCCCTTGGGTACTTACTCTTGAGAATACATTTATTCCTGTCCCTGTAAATAATATCTGTTTATAGCACAAATGTGACACAATAATTTTTGAACAAGGTCTGAAGCAGTGAATGTTTCTTTCAAGTTTGATATCTACAGACATTGGCTCCACCATGTTTGAGTTGCTGTGGTGTGATTTAGATCATGAGCTGTTTTTCTTTCTCCCCATGCTTTTCACTTCTCGTCCTTCTGATACAAGTTGATGTAGGTTTAAATTCCCCAGATTTAAAAACTGAGCAGGCTCTTTTTAATATTTTGTAAGATATAGATTTTCTGGCAAAGTTGAATCTTCTTCTTGAGGGTAACCAGTGGTTTTAAACCCGCTACATTGACATTCATGAAAGTGAGTCCCTCCTCAATAGTTTTCTTGACTTTGTTTGAGATTGTGAAGTGGTTTTTCTTTAACAAAGAAAGACTTCTGCAATGGTTCACTTCATTTGTCATCTGTGGTCATCAAGGCTATTTGATGTTCCTAAGCTGACCAGTGCATTTATTCATTATTTTTAAATATGTACAAGATTGTAGATTTTGGTCAGTCCTAAAAATTTTTATGCTCTCTCTCATAGGTTTATTTTGTTTTTTCAGCCTAATGATTGCTGGTTGTAAAATATGTATTTGTCTACAAACCTATGGACCTAATTGTAATTTGAAAAAAACAAAAAAACAATGACAACATAACCTGGTAGTTAATATAGCTGACTCACACATGGGGGGGGGGTGAATTGCCTTCTGTTGTTTTGATAAAGTAGGGTTGTTTTCTCGAGGGTGGGGAAATACAGGAGAATCAGGAGTGTCTAGGGAGTGATATGTGTGTTTACATAAACAAGTACGTGGCTTATATATATAAAAGGTTTTGTCATCTGCTGTCACTGAAGAGTTAGTAATGGAAACAGGCCCACAGCAAATCAGCAGACTTACTGTACAGTGGAAAAAATAATTATCTGATCCCCTGCTGAATTTGTAAGTTTGCTCAGTTCCAAAGAAATGAAAACTCTCATATATTTATGGTAGTTATATTTTAATGGAGAGAAACAGGATATCAACCATATATACAGGAAAAAAACACATTACTTAAAAGTTTTAAATTGATTTGCATGTCATTGAGTGAAAAAAGTGTTTGATCCTCCACAACCCAGCCAAATTTCTTTCTTCCACTATGTGTCCATGTGGCATATAGATTGCAATTGATCAATGAATCAATCAATCACAGACACTGTTACAATAAATTACAGATACTACTGATCTCACCTTGTTATATATATATAAAGCACACCCAAATCATCAATTTCAACGAAGACAGACAAGACCAAAGATCTGCCAAAGGATGTCAGGAAGACCATCAGGAAGCTCGGTTAGAAGGCAATGGCTGTTGGTGCAGTTATTTGGAAATGGAAGAAATACAAAATGACCAGCAATCACCCTTGGTCTGGAGGTCTTGTGTCATGGCGTGAGGATGATAAAGAAAAAGGTGGTGGATCAGCCCAAAACTACACAGGAGCAGCTTGTCAATGATCTGAAGGCAGTTGGAACCACCGTCAGCAAGAACACAAAATCCCTACTGACAAACCTGCTGACCAGCTAGGAACAGGATCTCCAACTGGTACTAAGTCATGTTTTGCTTGGGGATCAAATAATTGTTTCACTCAATGACATGCAAATTAGTTTATAACTTTTATGTTATTAACGGACATATATAAACCTCACAGTGGTGACAGTTTCATGTAATGTTTATAAGGTTGGGGTGACTTGGAGGAGTGACAAAACGTTTCTCCCACTGAAAACTCTACATATAGATGAACAGAATCAACTTTTTGGGGTTTTATCTCATTTGTTTTTTCGTGATATTCGGTTGCTATTCTTTCTCTTTCCATAAAAATAAAACTACTATAAAAGTTAGGAACTGTTTTCTGTGTGAGCACATTTACAAATTCAGTGGTGAATCAAACAACTATTTCCCCCCATTGTATGGCTGTATGTGAGGTATAAATTCACACCCTATTT
Organism: Pelmatolapia mariae; assembly: GCF_036321145.2. Classification (NCBI taxonomy): domain Eukaryota; kingdom Metazoa; phylum Chordata; class Actinopteri; order Cichliformes; family Cichlidae; genus Pelmatolapia; species Pelmatolapia mariae. Next base: position 22,311,649 of record NC_086233.1, on the reverse strand, counting down.
TTTGCATTCAGCAAACTTTCAGCAAACCATTCAGCAAATTTTCTCGTAACTGTTTTCAAAAAACCTGGAGTGATTATCACAAAGAAGATCATCATGATTGCTTCCAAGTAGTCCCATACCATCATGGCAACTTATCTTAGGTTTTGTCACCTGCATTTCTCATTTCTGCCACTTCAGCTCTGATCGGAAAGGTCACGTCAACAGATCCAGGGGACAGATATATGGACAGATAGCTGCTCTGGACAGTTTTCCACAGTGGCAGGATCTTACAGTAGCAAAAGTCTCATGTTACTGGTGTCTTATTTCACTAGCTCAGGGCAGCAAGTGAAACTCACTGTCCTTGGGTACGTGTCCTCTCTTCTCATTATCTGTTTATCTACCACTCAATAGTCTTTTACCGTTTCTCCTGTTTATTTTTCTCCATATCACTTTGACATGGCTCGCGATACTGCCAAAGCTAATGAGGTAAATTAGTGCACTTTTCTGAACTCCCAGAGGTTAGAGATTTTTTATTATGTTACCAAATGCACAACAGTAATATTATATGATATATTATATGACATATAATATATGTGATTCTGCAGTCATGTAATGTATAACTCCACACAATACTAGCTGTTCATAATTCAGATCTGTTTGCTGACTTTCAGAAATCAAATGTATTTGCAGTCATTGTATACAGCCACACTTCAAAGCAGGTAAGGTAAAGAAGAAAGGAAAGAAAAGAAAAGAAACGAGGAATGTTATAGTTTTTCTTTTACCTCTGTGTACCTGGACAATCCTGGCATGATACAATCGGTATAAATGTGACCCCAACTGATCAAAATAACATGTTGCTCTACAACTTTGCCTTTGGGGAAAGTCATTGGTTCTAAATCCTCATACAGCTGAAACAAGCTTATAGCTTGTGTGCCTATATTGTTTTGTTTCAGCAGGCATGCCATTGGATTTAGTGAATGGGTTTGCATACGTACCTATCGCTATATTCAAATTTAGACGTATAAATAGTATATATGAAGCTGAGCCTCATTATTGTACAAATCACTTTGGTTAACCAGATATATTTTATTATTATCCATAACATAATACCATGAAGAAGGCAACTGATTAGTCCCAGATTTATTTTTCAACATAACAACAACCACAAACTTACAGCCAGTGTCCAAAAAAACTATGTTCTGCAACAAGAACAGCAACGAGTACTGCAGCATATGGTACAGTCCCCGCAGAGCTCCGATCATTGTCTGGGATTACATGGACGCAGACAGATGCAACTGAGGCAGTCGAAAGCCACACAAGAACTGTGGCAAGTTCTCTAAGATATCGCGAATATTCTTTTTCATTCATTTTTTTAATTTAAATGTTTTTTTTAACTTTTATAAAGGTAACTGATACATAAGTTAAACTGAAAAATAAAACAGAGTAACTGTCTTTTTCTGCACTTTTTTTTTTGAGTGAGTAATTTCTGCAACACAAGTCACAAATTAAAGTGCTACATAAAATTTCAAATACTCTCTGAGGGCTTCTAGCGGACGTGCGCGGCATGACAGAGTGGGCATGCTGAGAACATAAAACAGAGACAAGTATAAAAAGAATCAAAGACAGAAAAAGTGGAGGGGGGTGTGGAGCATGTGTCACAACAGGATGCTGGGTTTGTTGACAAAAACAAACAGTGCTGCACACAATGCACGTCAGTTGCACGTCATTCCAAACAGTACACAAACAGTGACGGTTGTGGAAAAGTAGGGGTCACAGCACAGTGAACAAGCTTTTCAGGAATCATCCCTGATAACAGTAGCTGATAGGAATGGACACTGTAAGGGTCTAGATGGTTGCACACTCTATATACAATACTGGGAAAAATACTGAGTCACCCATCAATGTAAAGGAAATATATTAGGAGGTAGACTTTCTTGTAATTGTTTTAAAATGGTCTTGAGCAATAGTTCTCCAGGCTTTCTGAAAGTCTTTCGAACTTTTTCTTTAGACATTGGCTACTGACCAATTTCAGGGGAATGTTTCTTTGTTTGTTGAACAAGCATTGACCAGTGAATGATTCAAGCATTTAAAAAAGATATCCAGCTCAAGGGATGAATCAGTGTTGTGTCTACACAGATAGCTTATCAAAGAATCCGTTTTCAGATTGTGTCTTTAAACACTAGCAGCTTGTTGCAAGAGCACTTACAAGTGATTCCCTATCAAATGAAAACTAATCTCAGCACGTTGTGCAGTGTGTCCCTACAAAATCTGAGGAAACTGGACAAGTATAGGACAAAAGTGGTGACAGGCCTAGAAAATACAATCTACTGCATGTGAACAGTGTCTGATGTTCATAAGAAATAGGAAAAAAATCCAGCAAAGACCTAACTGGACTGGGTCTAATGGAATAATCAATCAGAATTTTTGTTTAAATCATCACTAACATGTACAGTGAGTTGAGGTGAGAAGGAGAACAGTGAATATGTACAGTCATCTCTAAATACTCATCAATAAGGCCCTGGAGATACTTCTCCACTTGGGGCACCAACACATTTCAAATTTGGAAATCTGCTCTTAACTGCTCTACACTTGACTACATTTTGCCCCTTTGCAAGCTGAAGGTCATTACTCAATGAAGCCAACAGAATCACATTTTCTCCAGAAAGCAGAGAAAAGATGCCAAAGACCACCAAACCCTCCACTTATGGCTTAGTCACAGTAGAGTAAGAATACAACATCTACCTTCTTGCGAGCAGGAAAAATCAACAGCTGTGATTATACTGAACTTTTTTTCACATTCAGCGACAAAATGATTTCCCAGAGGTTGACAATGAAACAGCTTTAACCTCTGGGAGATCACATTGCAACGTGATTGCACAGGTCGCCTGGTGGGAGGCAACCTGCCTCTAAACAATCACAGTCAAACTCAAAGTGACAGCAATCTGTCTCAGACAGGTTTGTAAATAAGTGCCTTCTCATTTATAAATGCAGACAGATTGCCAACACACTGCAAACAGCCTGACTCATTCTGTGCAACTAGTTCACGATGCATCTCCTTGGGAACTGGACTTAACTGGTTGCCAGATGGTTGTATTCTGATTATATTCCTAAATAAAAGCAAGCTTTTTTAGTGTCTTTCAACTGCAAACTGATAGCAGACTGACTCTGTCTTTCGTTGCCATATTGAGACACCAAAGTTACTTTAAACATGGCAACTGACTGCAAGTGGTTGGAGACCAGCTCCTTATATGTGTGTGCTTTTTAAAAACTTTCTTGACAGTTTTTCTTCTGTGAGAAATTTGGTCTCATTTGTTTTAAAAAAGAAGAACATTTTAACAAAAGGATTTGTACAAAATTGTTCATTCTCCTTTCTTTGTCACTTGTATTTCTCCAGACATGTCAGTCCAAGGTGTTTGATCTATCTGATGGAGTGTCGCAGTACGCATGGTTCCCCTGTCGAGTGGCTGATTCAGCCTGGGGATATTATACATACTGGCTTAAGGTAACACCAATATCCATGAAATATAGTTCAGATGACACCTGAAAATTGCGCTTTTGGGTTGAGTGTTCTTTGTAATAATGTCAAACTGCTGTACTGATACTGACAAAGCTTTAGAGAGTAATCAGCATTAGACGCCTGGATTGGGAAAGTATCTGTGTATTAGATACTAAACAAATTAGGATAAATCTAGTTGTACACACAAACACAAACATGTAGCTCTTGGAAATAGGATACAAGTGATAAATTACACTTAACTTTGTGCTTTTCCCTTTTCCCTTTATTCAGGCCCACTTTTCTCATCCCATGGTGGCAGCAGCAGTAATTATACACTTGGCTGCTGATGGGACTGGCTTCATTGATCAGACACAATGTAATATTACTGTTCAACTGGTGGACACCAAGGAGGGGATCCATAGCCTAGGTGAGAATTATCTTAATGTGTTTTCAAACTACTACTTACCTCTGTATCAGTCTAAGTGAAATGATGAAAGCATACGTCATATAGAACACCGCCCCTTAAGTATGTGTTGCTTTCATCCCTTTGTTTTTTAACTTGATTGGCTATGTCTCAGTTAGAACACGGTATCAGCTTTTCATCACCAGCTGCTTTGTAGGCCTCCTCTTCTTTTTGATCTTTGAGGTTGGTTAACATCTGCTTCTGTCCCCTACCTTCCCTATCTCGACGTCAATGCACAATGTTTTGTCTTCTGCTCTCGGCCCCAATATCCTCTCCACAGGTGAGTGGCGTCTAAGCTGTCGCACAAACCCTTTGGTCATCCCAGTGAGTCATGACCTGTCGGTGGCCTTTTACCACACCAAGGCTATCCTGGTGATGTTTTCCTCTCACCTCGTGGCCATCTCCGGCGTAGCCCTGCGTTCCTTCCAGTCTTTTGACCCCATCACAATAAGTGGCTGCCAAAGCAATGAAATCTACAACCCCACAGGACAGAGGTGAGCCTAAAAATATACAAACGTAACAGCGCTGCAAAAGATGCTAACATATTTAACACAGGCGTCAGTCGAAAGCATGCAAAATCACATGATGAACATGTTATATCACACACACATACACACATGCATGTATAATTTACACTATAGTCAAGTGTTTGTATGTGTTTTGGAGGAATGCGGGTGCATTTATACTAGTTTTTAATTTATTAAACAAAAGAATAAGTCTTGTTTCTGAGTCACAGAGTGGATAATGACTAACAAAACAGCTTGTTATGATATGCATTTGCTGTCAAGTCACATATTTATGCATACAGACAAACTGTTATTGCCCCCAAACAGCCTGAATTCCTTAGGCAAGCTCTCTTGGAATTTCTTTAAGCATTCTTCAGGAACAGTTCTCCAGGCTTTTTGAAGGACATTGAAAGCTCTACTTTGGATGTTGGCTGCCTTTTGTTGTGTTCAGGAAGATCCTGCACTGTATCAATCGATAGTGTTAATATCTGGGCTCTGACTGATAGTGCTCCACTGTGTGTTTTTCTATCCAGGTATGCTTTTACTGGATTGGGAGTGTGTTTGAGATCATTGTCATGGTGAAAAATGAAGATGTTGTCTTTCAGGTGGTATGGCAAATGGTACTGCATGGAGAATCAAACTCTGACCATACTTTATGCATTTGTAATTCTATAAATTTTTACAAAATACACAACCCCACTTGCTGAAATACAGCCACAAACCATGACAGAGCCTCCACCGTGCTTTACAGATGGCTGTAGCCACTCACTGTTGTACCTACTTCCTGATTTCCTCCTTTCATACTCAACAATTTTAACCAAAAATGTAATATTTGGATTCATCAGTACATAAGGCTTATAGCCACTGATCTTCAGCCCAGTTCTTATGTAATTTGGCATACCTCAGCCTTTTCTCCCAGTTTTCCTTCCTTAAGAATGGCTACTTGACAGCCACCCTTCCACTGAGACCATTTCTGATCAGACTTCAGTGAACAGCAGATGGATCAATAGAAGGTCCAGATGAATCTCTCAGGTCCTTTGGCAGGTCGTCGATTGATTTTTCTTTTCCCTATTTCTTAAGAACATGACATCATCTGTTGTAATAAATGACTGAAAAAGGCAGCTAATGTCCAGAGAAAAACTTTGAAAGGACCCCCAGAAATCCTGGAGAACAACTACTTAAGTTTATTAAAAAAAATCTTGATCCTTTACTCAGTACTGCATCAAACAAGCCTTCATGGTTCCCAGACTCCAAAGTATTTTCTTCTCTTCATATATTTTGTATAGATATGTTTACATATATATTCAGCACATGCTGTATATATATGTAAACATAAAAGACAAGGTGAACTAAAACCTGTATGTGAACATTTGAATCTGAAATGCATTAGCTATGCAAGTTAATGAGAGTTCACAAGTGTAATATCCTTGGCCTGTTGTGTTAAGTTGTAGCTATTTTTTTTTTTTTTACAAAATCCAAAAATGTTTTTGTTCAATAGGGCACTGAGGCTGCGAGCTGCGGTTTCTTCAACTCTAACTTTAAACTGGCATCAATCAGGCATCAAATTGGAGGCCAAGTACAGAGCACCATTTCTAAATTGGAAATTATACCATGTGAGATGCATAAAGATTCATAACAGCTGAAAAGAAAGCTTCATAATAATAATAACTTTAATAAAAGCCAATAAAGATGCTTACATCATTTTCAACAGCTGCTGGCTGAAACACCAAAACAGTTATTACCTATTTGGCTATAAAATAACAATTTTGAGCCTCCACTACCTCCAAGTACCCACTCACAAACATACCTAAAGAAGACCACACACACAGTCAGAATTGATCAATTTCCACACCACCGTCATGCATGCAACAGTTCACAGGGACGATGATTCCACAAACCTTTCAACAAGAAATGCACAAATACGCACCACAATACCCAAAGAATGGATGGTCTGGAGTTCTGTGTGGAGAGATAGAGCTGTTTGTGGCTTTTGTTGTGTGCCAGTTAGACATCCAAGTGCACCTAAATAGATTAAAACTGCTGTGCATCTGCATCAGCCAGGAAATTGTTTGTTGCCGCACACAGAGGCATAGTTGCTTTCTCCAAGACTTTTTGCTGACTTTTCTTTCTTTCATATTCTCTCAACTTGATCTAATTTCCAGAAGCTCTTGAAAACGCTGCTTATATGATGGCAAGCCAAAGAGACAATACCCACTTATCTTCAGAAGCTCTGAACATGCTACAAGCTGAATATGATAATATAGTGCAGCGCAGTGCCGTATAGACATGAAGAATCCAGGCTTTCTGTTTTGTGTCTTAAGTCTGTTTTTCTTTAATCAATACCAATTCATCATCTACATTATACTGTTTATATCCCACTTTGAAAGCTGCTTGTCTCTCGTCTACATTTTCTTTTATTCAGTTTTCACATACTACACATCCCTATTCCCTTTCCCTGATTTGTTACATCTCTGCTCCTCCACTACTTCTGATATCCTTTTCTGTCTTCTCATCCTTTACTTGCACATGACCCTCCTTTCCCTCTAACTGCCATCTTCTTCTTCTTAATTCTCCCCTTTTTTGTGCCTCCTGCGCCCACTTTCCTTCTCTCATTCTCCTGGGCTGAGCAGCATATTTCCCGTAATACTTATGCCTCCACAAAACACCACATCCCCTTTTTCCCTGAGTTGTTAACTACAGGAGCTATTAACATGACTCAGTTTTATGTCCCAAGCTTGTCTGCAAGCAAATGCACACACACACACACACACACACACACACACACACACACACACACACACACACACACACACACACACACACACACACACACGCACACGCACACATATGTATATACATATATATGTATATATTGGTTTTGTTTCAGTTTGTCACACATTTCTTCTCTTAACTTTTACACTCATCACCAGAGTGAGAACTCTTGGACTTATTTGTCCCCCCAAAAAACAAAAAACAAAACAGAAAAAAAAACCAATATTCACAAAAGTTTTTGTATAGTTCCCTCATTTCTCTTGAATTCTCCTTTCTGTCATACAAACTATTCCCCTGTGGTGTATAATGTATTCTCATTTGCAGGGAAGGAGGCTAGTTTTCCAGGTAGTTAATTGTAATTTATGTCATAAATTCCAGAGTGACTAGCAAAAAACCACAAAGAGATTTTGTTCAAAGCCAAAGAGTCCATGTAGCAGCCTCCTAGGTCTCCCAAGTTTGTCCTCAAAGAGTAGACGTAAGGGACCGCTGCTCTTGTGCTTTATAATTATTCTTCACCTGCTCAACGTAGCTTTTTGTCAACATGAGTTAACATACTGGGAGCAAAATAAGGGAAAAAATGAAGGGCATATGGAACAGTATATGTAAACAGAAGGCTTAGATTATTAACAATCTTAAGAAAGAAGGCATGCAGTGCAAGAAATAATATGTGGAATGAAAGCAGTTAAAATAAGACAGAAAAAAGAAAGATACAAATTCCATTGTTGCAGGACTGAGTTTAACAATGTTTCTCCAGATCTGTATTTTCTTACATACTTTCTCTCTCTCTTTGGTCCCCCACCCCCTCACAGACACACACACACACGCACACATACACAATGACAGAGAAGGAGAGTGAAATACTTTTCCTTATTTCTCTCTTCTCCTTTGCTTTCTTCACTTCATAGGGGAACCCTATACTACAGAATGCAGACTGTTGTAAAAAGGTGCCTTGGGCACCCAAGCATTCCAAGAGTGTTAAACGCCTTCTCCATCAGGATCCTAACAGAGCTGTGGTCAAACTGCACCATTGTAGCTTGCACAGCATCTATCCCGTTGTTCTTAATTCCCTAATATTCACACTCCGCTTTCATGTGCATTGCAGAATATGGCAGCCTTTTCTCCGTGTAGTTTATTGATTTGGTATGTTAAGCGGTCATTGATGGATGATGTGGCGGATTCGATGTATAATTTGTCTCTTTTGGAGCACTGCTTCCACGTTTCTGAGTTTGCAGTGCTATTATATTCACAAAAAATGTGTATTAGTGGTATCTTCAAATTTGTTTTATTTTTTTTTAGCTTTGTCATCTCTGTTGTCTGTTCTTCTTCTTTAACACCCTCCCACCCCTGCCCCCACACACAATGCCTCGTAGTTGTGTACATTATTCGTGTGAGGCCATTGACTGCCAGGAACCCCTGATCCGCAATGCAGAGCTAAAGTGCAGTAGCCCTGGCCACCACTTCTACAATGGAGACCGCTGCACCATCTCCTGCAACTCTGGATATGTCCTGCAAGTCCACCAGGACGATGACATCATCAAGAGTCAGGTGAGCATACAAACACACTGCTGCACACATGTTTAACTACGTATAGGCAGCTACATAGCTCATTTCACACAGAGAAACAAGAACGCATAAACATACAACGCAAGCATTCAAGTGCAAAAATGTCAGAGCTTTTGTGTAGTTACTGGGAAATGCATGCACACATGAAGCCGTCTATGCATACTCAAACAAGCTTTCATGTAAACTCAAATACACAAATGTCAATAAGACAAAAGTACAAACAAACGTTCTTTCTGTTCTCTTCTCTGTTTATGGATTTACTTTGTCACCTGCAAAAAAACAAACAAAAAACAAAAAAACATGCTTGGCACAGTAACCCTCCAGGGACAATGACATCATAATCTTCCAGGTAGATGAGTGCTGCACTGAAAAGTGGAGCCCCAGTCTTCTCCTTTTTCTAGTTTACTACACATAGACATACAAAGACACATCCACACGCACACACAGACACATGGGCGCGCCACACGCACATGCATTAAACAAGCACAGACATAAAAGTGTTTAGTCTCTTGCTGAGCATGCTGCACCATCACCTCAAACAGTCACTTTGTATTTCTAGTCCACTGGGATGATGACATCATAGCATAGTGTCTGCTCGCTCTCTCTCTCTCGCTCCCTCCCTCTCTCTCTTTCCTTAGCTCCATTCCTGCTCATTCTGCACACATTGAAGTCTCTGTTAAAGGGCAGAGATTTGCAGCCACTGTCACAAAGCAGCACATATTAAATGCTTCCATGCAGATACCAACAAACAAACAGTCAAGTACAAGGAGTACAAGGAAATCTCTTTGCATGGAGATGTGGGGAGATACAGTATACACACACAGATGCTTGCACACCACAGATAAACAAATGATCTGGGTAGTTCACACCACATTGTAAACCTTTTGGATTTTGACCAAGATGCAATAAAGGCCATATAAATGCTTTATCCTTCTCTATGGCTTTGTAAAGCTGTCTGCAAAACAATCTATTAATGCTCTCTTAGAGAGATGGCACATGTGTATTGTAGCCTGGAGAAAAAGAAACAGTACTCGCCTGTACTGTATGGTATGTTTGGGAGCTGTATGTGGAACATGAATTAAGACAAGAAGGAGAGAGAAGCAAGAGCGGATTAAGGGTATAAGAAGGGTTACACATAATTGCTTTTCTGATGTGTGGTCTGGACTCTGACTTTAATATTGCTAAAGATACTTCTTCTGTTGGTTGTTCCATATGTTGTGTGCAAGCTGTCCTAACTGGACTGGTTCTAGTACCACAAAGTACTTTACTCATGTATGCACAGAAACAATGTGTGTGTATGTAAAAAATCCATTCAAAGCTACTGACATACACATTTTATGTACAAAACCTTGGAGTTGATTTTTCTTTGCAGATTTATAATTGCATTATATTTTGATTGACAATGCACAATGTGTCTATTCACCAATGTCAGTTCGTTTAGTCATAATTTATGCTTTTAAGAAAAGGAGAGGCAAAAAAGTATCCAGTAAGTAGGCTGTTATGGAAGAGGAAAGGACAGAAGAGGAAGTAGGAAGAGTTTTATGCCAAATATTTTCTTGTGTAGTACTTTGAGTGTTTGCCACAAATGATGATTGACAGTTCAAAGATATTACAAGGACTTGTTATTTATGAATAACTTTTGTATCCATTCAGCCAGATGAAAGGCATGTGCTCAGTTTTGTAGATGTGAAATGAGGATGTGGAAGTTTACCCTAATTAACTTAAATAGAATTACGTATATTTTCTGAAATCTACACTGTGTAATCTAACTTAATGATTGTAATATAAACATGTATATATTTTACATTTTTTCTTCTTTCTTTTTCTCTGACCTTTTCTCTAGTGAAGTAAAGTGAATCAGCTTTTTGAAAAATAATATTTGAACACATTTTATAGTGGTATAAAGTAAAAGCAAAATTGTGACAGATGGTTTCTAGTTTGGTAGCCTCAGGACCAGCTGACTGCTTTTTTGCTGATATGGTCCTTCTAGTTCCTTTGAGTGGTGACCTCTAACACATGCTGTGTTGGTTTTCAGTCAAGTGTTAATCGGCAGGGATAAGAATTAGCACTTTCAAGTCTTAGGCCGTGGTTCACAGCGAGGAAAGGGTACCCACTCTGGGTTGGGGGAGAAGTTGCAGCCCCTAGGGGAAGGGGACAATGGAGTGTGAGATTAACATACGGATTGATGTGGCATTTGTTGGGATGATAAGAGCTTGAAGCTGTGAAGCTGGTAAATCTATATTCTAACCCTCACCTTTGTCCACAAGCTAGGGACAGTAACTCAAAGAATAAGATTCAGGATACAAGGGATGGAAATTAGTTTTCTGTGTTTGGTGTCTGGGCTTAGTCTTGGCCATAGGGTCAAGAGGGAGGGGCTCAGAGTAAAGCCTGGTGGAGGTGACTGGAGTGAGGGGTGTCTGAGCATTTTTGCTTAGCCCTGTGACTCTGACCCAGATGTGGATGGATAAATTGTCCATAATAGAAAGTATGTTGAATCTTTTAAAAGTAGTAGGCCAAGGTCTGATCTTTGTGGGACTCCACAGAGAATTTGAATTAATTTTTTCCCTCCTGGATTATCAGTCACTACAAGTCGGATGAGAATGTAGTCAAGAAAGGAGAATATGTGAATTTGTGAGATGGAAAACAGACATTCATGAACAGATGCAAAATTTACTATAAATACTTTTTTTAAAAAAAAATCTGCAAACATGAATATGAAAGAGAGACACATCCCTTTTTCTACTTTTCTTTGAAGAAAGATTCTATTTGAATTAGCCTTTGGGATCAATCAGTCTCAGATATGTTTTTTTTTAAATTCCAATAACATGAAGATAGAGGTGATACAGTTCTCAAAATAAACATTCTTGTTTTATTAGTATTTTCATTTTGATTGTTGTCAGCCCTGAGGACACTACCACTGATGTGGTAACACTAAAGTTTCGATAAAAGTTATCAAAACTGTCCATGAGCATAGAAGTCACAAGTTCTGGCTGCAGGCAGTCCTGTTTAAACATCTAGAGTTTTTGAGCTCTGGGTATTTCACAAAGATTTTATCCCACCCAGCACTTCCAAATGTTCTGGGTGGAACTGGAACCGGAAAGCTTTAATTCCAGGATACATGTAAAATACTGTGAAAAAGTATTTGCCCCCTTCCTGATTTCTTATTAATTTACATATTTGTCACATATGAATGTTTCAGATCATCAAATAAATTTTAATATTAGAATAAGACGACCTGAGTACTTACAAAATGCTGTTTTTAAATGATGATTTATTTTGCTGAGGGAAAATTCAAACCTACCTGGCCCTGAGTGAAAAAGTAATTTTCCCTATTGTTAAATCATGAATTAACTGTGAATAACACATCATGGCACAATCTAAAGAAGTCATTTCAGAGGCCATGTTGAGAGCCATTATTTACAAATGGAGAAAACTCGAAACAGTGGTGAATCTGCACAAGAGCAGTCCCAAACTTACTCCAAGAGTGCATCGATGACTCATCCAGAAGGTCACAGAAGAACCAAGAACAACATCTAAAGAACTGCAGGCCTTACTTGCCTTAGTTAAGATTAGCGTTCATAATAGCCTTCAACAGTTAAAGACGGGTCAAAAATGGCGTATATGGGAGAGTTCCAAGGACAAAACCTCTGAAGACCAAAAAGAACACCAAGGCTCTTCTCACATTTGCCAAAAACATCTTGATGATCCCCAAGATTTTTGTGAAAATATTCTTTGGACTGACGAGACAACAATTGAACTTTTTTCCGGTCCAGTTACTAGACTGGGGTTGTTTTGCTGATTCAGGAACCATGAATTCATTTTTTTCTCCACATGGCGTACTTTGGATAACTTTTTCTTTGAAATCACAGATGAAGCATTTGGAGAATTGGACATGGATCTTTAACTGGTCTGAATGAGTTGGAGATTATCAAGCTGGTTGCATAAATTTGAGTCAGGCAAGAAAGGTGGAATGAGAGTTGGCCAATGAGATTTAAAGTACATGGAACAGAGGCTGATTGGCTTACAGAAGATAGGCAGGGAAATAGTTGGGCCAGAGCCCAATTTATGACAGAAACCAGTTTGTGGGAAATCGGAAGTGATGTAAAGAATAGTCTAACGGGCCGAATACCCAGGAATATAGGCAGATGAGTGAATAGAGATTGTCCTTATTGAACACAAGCGTCTTTACTACTTTCTCGATCCATTTCAAAATCTATTGCAGCTTTGCAATACCTTGCAAAATAGTCTCACAGCAAATAAAATGCACTATTTACTTGAAGCATTACTGCAAATGATCAGTTTTGACATAACTCTAATTTGTTTTAACAGTGGAATGCAACTTTATGAAGGTGTTTGATTGCAAGTTATACAGTCCAATCAGGAGTATAACTTTGACTCCAACAGCAACACAGCTGTAACCTAAACTGTACAACTGCTGGATATAATTGGTAAAATAAAGCAATTCACATTCAAAAGAAACACTGGGCACATCATGTCTTAAATGTAATAAACGAAATGTGCTTCGAGTCAAAGCGCTGGTAATAAAATGGTCTGGCCAGATTCATAGTGCTCATATGCTCTCATCTTTTTTTCAGCTGCACAGTCCTTGCAAAGACACGCACACCTCCACACTAAGGTTGAAAAGTGCAATGTGAAGCATAATCTTGTCTCATTTCATTAGCCGATTACATTCTTGGTTCACTGATGTCAAAGAGATTCTGGGAACACCAACTTCTTACATAATACTATCTTCAGAACAAATCTGTTTCCCTCACTTGCTTGATTTGTATATGTGTCTTTTATTCCTGTCTGTTTTTCCTATCTTTCTCTTCCTTTGAAGTGGTTAGGGAACACTGTGTGCTGGTACTGAAGAAGTCACATCTATTTTATATAGGCATTCCCTTTTACAGATATGACCATTCCCTGCCATGAAACAGCGTTTAGGTATCTGAATTAAAATAACCCCATCACAAGTCACCATCTGATAAAAAAGATAATCTCATTGAAGTAAAGTATCTATTATCCTAAATTCATATACATATACAATGTTGATATGGGCAACACGCTGGTGTGGTGGTTAGCACTGTTGTCACAGCAAGAAGGCCCTGGCTTCAAATCCAGGCTGGGCACTTTCAGCGTATTCTCTTTGTGGCTAAGTTCTCTAATATCCTGTCATAGTATGTATGTTTTTATACATGAGTTAGGTCAATGGGTAACCCTAAATTGTTCATAGGTGCAAATGCTTGTCTGTATCTCCTGGTTAGCCCTGTGACAGACTGGGGGCCTGTCCTCGTGTCACTTACCCTGTAACCTTTTCTTTTTGTAAATATTAATGGTAATAGCTAGGTGTGCCCCTTAGGTCAGTGGTACACACAAGAGATCTAACCCTCAACTAAATCTGTGTTCATCAAACAAACAAACATGTGCTTGCTATTGGCCCAACAAGGATGTGGGCATATAAATCCCTTTATAGATTCTTAGGAAAACCTTGTAGATCAAAATGTTGCCTGTAAAATTAAAATCACCCTGCTTGTTGACATGTTACGCTAAAATGCTCCTTGCACTTATAAAATATGGGGTCTATGGGTTTCTGACTAAAGTTACATTCTCAGTAGCACGCTGCTGTTGTGACCACACCGTTATCCAGAATCATTTGGGAAACCATTCGTTGATATTGCCAGTGTGAATATTTCACAAATACAACCTTTGATTCTTAGAACAAGATTTTCACAAAAAAAATGTTTTATAAGAGGTTTTCCGCGAGGACTGACACATAAATTATACTTAATTCTTAGTAATTCTACTATTTATCATTATGGATATATCTTCCAATTAATGTTCAACCATGCTATAATTTGCTTGTTTGCCATCTATATGAAGACAAATCCCTAAGTTAAGGATGGGGTTGTCTGTTTGTTCATTTGTCTGTAGGTCTGTCTGGCTTGAATTAGGAAGCATAGCCAAGGGTTGTTAAAATTGCTACTGGAAGAGAAACAGGCAGCTGTAAATTTTTTAAAGGAAGGAAACTTCCCACACATTTACACACATAGTAGCACACACAAACACAAACTTACATATACAATCACTTTAGAAAGTGCTCTAAGGTGTGCAAAAAGTGCCCTTTTTGCACACCTAGCTGTCTTTTAGATTTTTATTATTAATCTATTTACAAATGTTCCTCACACTTATAAAAGATCAAAAGAATTAAGAGGAAAGTATTTTTTTTTTAGAAATGTTGGGAAATTTAATGAAAATCAAAAACTGAAATCTATCATTTACAAAATTACTTTTTGTGTAACTTTCTACAAGTTTTCTAAAAACTGGATTGGGGACAGCAGCAAACTGCCCTCTTCAGGGATTCACAGACAGGGTTTGACTCGTTGTTCTGAAGCAACAGGTCTGTGCTTTAGGTCATTGTTATGCTGGGAGGTTTAGGACCCCCTTCGCCCCATGTCCACCTGGGGTGAAACCCTTTTCAAGAGTCTCTCTCTACTTTATCAATCACTCTTTCACCAGTGCCCCTGCCATAACAGGAAGTTTCCACCACTTTGACCAAAAACATCACATTTATGGAATATCTTCATCTTGCTCTGAGGCCTTTTCATACCAGACTCTAAGTGGGCCCTTATGTGTGTTTTACTCAACTCTCTCTGGCCACTTTACAGAAAAAAATAAATAAAAAGACCTGATAGATGGAGTCATCCTGAGATGGTCATCCCTCTGTCAGATTTCCCCCATCTTTGCACAACATTTTTGAAATGCTGTTTTAGTGATAGATGGGTTCTCTATCACCTCCCTCACCAAAGCACAAACACATCTAGGTAAACGTGTGTGTTTATGTGTATTTGTATGTGTAGGGTGTAGTATTGACCACACTTGTCAAGTGCGTATTATCTCGTACCTTATCCCACACATGCACAATTTTGCAAGTGTACTTATATTTTAAAAGAGATGTTTCAATGTTGCTTCTATGGTCCACATTGCTTCTCTACAGCTTCACATCTCAACTGACTCATTCAACTCTTCACCCAGTTGTTTTCCAGAAGGCGCTCACATGCAATGCATATGTTACCTTGTTGGACATCCAAATATGAAAGGAGCTTATTTATTTTGAGGGAACCCGATACTGTTACGCAGTATCATGTAATGGGATCGAGATGAAAGACAGATATACACGGAAACAGAGAGAAGATTATGAAACAATACATTTGTATTGCCAGCTGAGTCCAGTTTGTGTTGAAGTTTGGCCTCGCTTTAAAAAGATGTGTGTAATTAAAGTCAACCAGTGTAATTGATGGGTTACCCACACAGGTTTCTCTTCTGGTTCTGAGAATAAAAAGTCAAAAAGATTGAGCTCTAACAGCTTTGTTCTGAGCTTTCTTGGCACGACTATCGATTTAAACATTCCTGTTGGATTACATGGTTCTACTTAATGGAGGAGGATAAAAAAAAATTGAGGGTTAGCCCATTCAGATAAATTTCGGCTCATCTCTGAAAACCTCACACTACAAGCCAAATAACTAGAGCAATGAGACCTATTTGTAATAGAGAATAAACCTAACATGAGGAAACTTTTCTAGTTTAAAAAAAAAACAGTTAGAAAGGATTTTGAACTATTCTGATTGCCCTGTCAGTTCCCAGGAGTGCATATACAAGACAATATTGTTTTCTAATGCTATATTCTCTAGACAATATTCTTCCCTTGAACAGAATGGTTTCACATAACCATGTGTAGAGTGTGTCCACACACACACACACACACACACACACACACACACACACACACACACACACACACACACACACACACACACGCACACGCACAAACGCACACAATAAATGCAAAACTTCTGGCAATTGAGAAGTAATTTACCATAATGATAATCCCTTATACTGGAACCTTTATCTTGCTGGCGATTTAAGCATGCATCTGTATGAAATAGTGGAGCTATGCTGCCACTGCTGGGTTTGCTCTTGTTTGAGTCTGTTTCTTGTGGATTTTGCATGTTCTCCCCATGTGTGGATTTCCTCTTGGTTCTCTAGTTTCCTACCACATTCCAACAACATGTAAAGGCCCAGTCACACAGGATACCCTCTGTAGTCTTTCAAAAGTTGGAGAGGCTGCCTTGATTTTCAGAAGGGAGCAATGGAAAGCCACTTGTTCCTATTTGTTTATGAAATTACAAACTCAGTAAATATGAAGTAACCTTTCTACTTTTTTCCCCCTTTGATTTCGTACTATTTCCAGCATATTGTTTATCTCTTACCTAAATATAATAACGACTTTCTTATGTTTTGTGACTACAAATAAATTCAGAAAGAGGATGAATCATGGATGTAGACAAAACCCACAGGGGTTTGCCTTCTATTTGTAGAAGACTTTATGTGCGTGCATGTATCTGTGTGTGTTTCTCAGCTGTCACACTTCCACTGAAGTCAATCTGTTTAGGGTTAGGGCTGATTGTGCAGTTGCTGGATATCAGTTGTCTGAAGTACATGACTTGACCTTACAAATGCTATCAGCAGTTACTTGAGCTGCTGAGTGGCCTGTGAGGCTTACTGACATACAGTAAGCTAAGCCCGATCAGGCTTTGTTAGGTTACACGCTGATTAGGAACTTGTTGAAATGATTGCAGAATTGCTGTAGTCATTTTTTTGTGAGGTAAACATTTATAATACAAGTGCACTACATCAGTCTGTCGCATCAATATGCAAATTAAAGCTTGCATCAATGAATATTATTATATAATATATCTATGTAGACTATGTTGTAATACTTATATTTCTTTATTTGTTATTTACTTTGTGTTATATCATGTCTTATTTTCCAGTCAGAGACTTCAGTGACAATAACTTGTGCAAATGGGAAGTGGAACAAACAGGTATCATGCGAGCCTGTGGACTGTGGTTTACCAGACAAGTATCATGTTCATCCTGCCATTTTCAACTTTCCAGAGGGCACCACCTATGGCAAAAAGAGCACCTTTCAGTGTCGAGAACCTGCCCAGCTAATGGGTGAGTTGCCTAGTGGAGCACTGACATATCCATGTTCAGATTCATATTTACAGGGTACCCTTCAGAGATCTTTTCCAATAAATATATACACCCCCTGGTCACTTTATTAGGTACACTTGTTGTGTTTGCTAATGCTATTATCTAATCAGTGACTTTGAACATGGTTTGCAGAGAATGGACCAAAAAAGAGAAAATATCCAGATAGCAGCTGTTCTCCAGGCACAGAAGCGATGGTGCCAGAGGTCAGAAACAAAAAAGAATGGCTAGGCTGATTTTAGCTGATAGAAAAGCAACAGTAACCATGAAGCAAATGGGCTACAGCAGCAGAAGACTGCACCAAGTGCCACTTCTGTCAGCTAAGAACAGGAAACTGAGGCTATGATTCACACGGGCTGAACAAAATTAGACATTAAAACACTGAAGAAACATTCCCTGCTCTAATGAGTCAGGATTTCTGATGTGATACTCAGATGGTAGGTTCAGAATCTGGTGTAAACCAGATAAAAGCATGGATCCATCCTGTCTTGTATCAGTAGTGTAATGGTGTGAGGCTATTTTCTTGTCACACTTTGGGAGCCTTAGTACCAACCAAAGCCTACCTGAGTATTGTTGTTGATAATCTCCATCCCTTTATCATGACAGTGTAATCATCTTCTGTCAGCTGCTTCCAGTATTTGACATTGCCTTTTGAAAATTAGCACCGTATCACAAAATGATCTCAAACTGGTTTCTAGAAGATGACAATGAGAATAATCTCTGAAGAATTTTTCTGGCACTTTGTTGAATCTATCCCATGAAGAATTAAAGCAGTTCTGAAAGTCAACGGCGGTCCAACCAGATGCCCCACACATGGATCCTGAATGCCTAGATCTATACAGAATCAAAAGGAACCTAAGAGCCTTTATCAGGAACTAAATGTGGATGTGGCCAACTTCAAGCCAATAGCACAAGTCTGCATCAAGTGCAGCATCTACCAAGGAGATCCTTTGTCCCCAATGATCATTGACAAGACTGGCTACAGATACTGACTATGGAATGGAGCAATCATCAGCCACCTCCTCTACATAGATGACATCAAGCTGTACGCTAGGACTGAATGAGACATTGTTCACTGATCCACACCACCAGGATCTACAGCAACATCATTGGAATGTCATTTGGACTAGATAAATGTAGTCAGATGGTAACAAAGAGAGGGAAAGTAGTCAGAACTGAGGGAATTGCACTACCAGAAGGGAACATTGCAGACATTAAGGACGGCTACAAGTACTTGGGAATCCCACAGGCAAATGAGAATCACGAAGAGGCGCCTGGGAAACTGCAATCACCAAATACCTGCAAAAGGTCAGGCAAATCCTGAGAAGTCAGTTGAACTGGAAGAACAAGATCCGTTTTATCAACAGCTACACCCTGCAGGTTATCAGGTTCTCTGCTGGGATAATAAGCTGACCAAAGGAGGAGATAGAGGCCATTGACATCAAGACAAGGAAGCTCCTCACCATGCATGGAGGGTTTCACCCCAAATCCAGCACCCCAAGACGTAACACTAAATGTAAGGAAGATTTGGGGAGTGTCAGAACCACTGTCCAGGATGTGACAACAAACATCCATGAGTACATAGGAAGATGGCCACAACCAAGGATGATGGCCAGAGCTAGCAAAAGAACCCTGCATGGTATGCATCACTGACAGACAGAGGAAATGGCTGACATCCAGAAGTCCTACCAGTGGCTGGACAAAGCTGGACTGAAAGATATCACAGAGGCACTAATCATGGCAGCACAGGAACAAGCTCTGAGCACAAGATCCACAGAGGCTGGGGTCTAGACAGACAGACAAACTGGTGATAGATAATCACCCGGACATAGTAGTGGTGGACAAGCAGAGGAAGACAGCGGTAGAGATAGATGAATGATGAATAAAGTAACAAGTAACCAAGTAACAGAAATATAAGGAAGAAGGAACATGAGAAGCTGGAGAAGTTTCAAGGGAAAAGAACTCGAGAAGATATGGAGTGGGGAGGTAACAGTGGTCCCAGTGGTAAGCGGAGCACTCGGTGCTGTGGCCCCCAAGCTAGGTGAGTGGCTCCAGCAGATCCCAAAAACAATATTCGAGATGCGCAGTCCTAAGAACAGCAAAAATACTGTGCAGGACCCTCAAGCTCCCAGGACTCTGGTAGAGCACCCGAGCTTGCAGGATAGAGCGCCCACAGGGGCAAGAGGGGATGTTCTTGCTAATAATTTTAGAGGTTTCTTCCCACTGATTGCCAAGCAACACAGAAAAGACCCTTAAACTAAGACCACCTTTTTTCAAACAACCTCAAATTTGGCTTTGCACTACAACTCGTAGTTTTGAAGTCGACTGCATCTAACTGATCTGACCTAGTTTTACTGATTCACTGACCTGTATACTTTTCCATTTATCCTTTCCCTTTTTTTGTTTCTTTAGGTACAAACAACACGCTTACCTGCCTCGAGGATGGTCTATGGTCCTTCCCAGAGGCTCTATGTGAGCTTCGTTGCCCAGCCCCTCCTCTTGTACCCAATGCTATGCTGCAGACAAAACGTTGCCAGCAGTCAGACTTGAAAGTTGGCACACTCTGCAAGTACAAGTGCAGGCCAGGCTACCATGTTACCAATAAACCCAAGCGGTAAAGAAATAAACTGAAATTTTTTTTGTTCATTTTTTGCTACTTTGAAACTGTTCCCACATGAAATTAGGGTCTGCACGTGATTCAATTAATCATCTCTCTTTTCCTTTTAGGCGTGCATTCAAACGCCAGTGCACAGAAGATGGCACCTGGCTCGAGGGATCTTGTGAGCCCGTGACTTGTGATCCTCCACCTCCGATCTTCCATGGCTCCTATAACTGTACCAATGGGTTTCGTTTTGACAGTACCTGCACTCTAAACTGCTCTGATCCTGCTGGTAATACTGCTATCGCCGGCACAGGACGCTCTGCCCATACGGTGAGGCTGCTGCACCCTACTTGCAAGCAGGTCTGTCCATCTCTTTCCTCTCTGTCTATTCTTGCTTTGCCAGTGTCCTTGTCTTCTCTTTTTTTTCTCTTCTTTGCACCCTGACAGTTCTTTTTTGTTTTGTTTGTTCGGCATAACTTAGTAATAAATAATATAATCACAGATAAATATAGTCCATTTAAAACAATTTGTACCACCAGGCTGATTCTCCAGGATTACTGGTAATGTTGTTTGTTTGGAAATCACTACAGACAAATTGTTATTAATATACTCTTGTGTATTATCAGACATAATTACTAATGACCGATGATAACGTACTAAATTAATGAATTAATGACTGAAAAATAAGATACAGCCTTTATCCTTGCTGTTTTTTTCTGATACGTCTTACTCTGCCCTGCCTGCTTTTCTCCGTCTCCCTTAGCCCTACTCAATTTGACGCCATGCTAATTAGATTGCTATTGATTTCCAGAACAGCCCTGCTGCCACAGACTTTTGAAATGTATACACCTTTTAATCTGTTCTGCCTCTTCGACGTTGTGGGTTGGATGCCGATTAAAAATTGGATTGTATTTCGCTGTGCAGTGGCATGGCATCTCAGTGTCCTTGGCCTAGTAGTGTTTGTGTACCTGTGTGTATGTCTGTATGTGTATAATTATTTGTTTGTCAATATATGCGTTATTTTCAGGGCGCAGGGTCCAATGAGATCCGCTGTCGAAAAGATGGAAATTGGACAGGGTCGTTCCGCCTGTGCCCACACAGCCAAGGCCAGTGTTCTTTACCTCAAAACCTCCATTATAGCCTGCAATACTCATGCAAACGAGGACACGGCATAGGTCTGTATGCACAAATCTACTGTTACTTAATGCTTTTTTTATACTAGGTTCATCTTTCACACATTGCCAAACCATTGTGACATAGTCTCACAATGGTTTGGCAATGACGAGGAAAATAAATCTCGGCATTCCTGGTGTTGATCTTTCATTAGTGTAATTCTCTCTGTCTCTTTGTCTGTCTTTCTGTCACACAAACAAACACAGGTGAGGAGTGTGAGCTGACATGTAGAGAGGGGAACAACGATGTTGTGATCCTCCCTCACAATATGACCGTAGAAAAAGTAATGAAAGAGCACTGGAGAAATCCACCTAAGGTGAAGGTAAGTTTGCATGTGTTTGTGTGCGCCTCACAGCTCTGAGAGACGCACTTCACAAAGTTCTGTGAAGCACAACTCTTCTCCTTGGAATTTCACATATAGTTCCTTGATCCTGACTCCATCACCTGCAATGCAAAATGCCAACCCAATGCTATACAAATATTTGGATTAGAGGCATAGCAACCTTTTTCAATTTTTAATTTATTCTTGACAACAAGTATGAAAACCTCCTGCTGCCCACTTTCCTTTCAGTCTTCAAGATGATATAGTAGTAGTATAGTAGATATAGTGGAGAGATAATGAGGTACAAGAACTTTATTCCCAAGGTGTAAAGATTTTTTTCTAAATTCCAGTGTATTTGTCTTGCTGAAGAATTGTTGTGAGGCACTTGTTTTCACCCACACTGCCACTTGTGGCCAACCTTATTCATTCAGGTTCATCACTGTTAAAGAACACTGAAGCTCACTAGCGATTGGCCTAATTTAGATATACCTTACAGCTACTTAAATAATGAAGTTTTCTTTTTTTGGAAGATAGCAAAACACAGAGGTAGGAGGCTGTGGTGGAGAAGGTCACATAGCACAGGACCGTACATTTTGTCTCTTTTGGGGCTCTCCGACACAACCATGGTGTCATTTGAGATATTCATGAAGATTATGGTTGAGGTCAGGAGCTGTGTAGAGGTACAGCTGGACTGTGTGTGTTGTCTAAATTCTAATTTTACTCTCAAAATGTATCAATGCCACAAATGTTGAATCTGCCTTAAGTACTTTTGTTAGCTTAATGCCCTTTTAGCTGTAGAACAAGAGACAGGTCTTACTAAATAGCATCGAGTTTTGAAACTAGAGAAGCCGCGCCTGACCGAAAGAGTACATTTTATTTTTCTCTTTTTTTTTCTCCAACAACACCTTTTGTTTCTGTTTCAGAGTCACACTGAGTCAGCAGGTTTTAGTGGTGGATGCCGCGGGAGGGGTGGGTTAGGCCATGTGGACATGAAATGATCTGCTTTTATGGATTTGTGTAATTGATATGATTTGTGCTCAGGGGTAATTTCAAACCTGAGGTTATGCTGTTGGGTCCATCTGATAGTGTAAGAGAAGTCAGAGAAGTGATGTTGGTAGGATGACTGTTAAAGATTAGGAAAGTGTGTTGAGGATAAGAGGTTAGAAGAGGTAAAGCTTTCAAGGTAATGACCACAAGTCTAAGCACGTGTAATGTTTTGTTTTGTCCCTCCTTCTGTCAGTTCATCCTGTGTTGATATATCATAATTAATGCGAGCACACAGTCTCATCCCGAACATATACACGCAGTCATAAGCAGCTACTGTAACATCTAAAAAGGCAAACAGAAATTTGCCTTATGGCAAGGGGAGTGGCCAGGGGTGATTGTAAATGATAAGAAATCAGTTTATATTCCTCCCTCATGTCTAATGGTCCTAGTCTGGCCACCCTATAAAAATGGTCTGCCACTCGTGTGGCAAGATGTTCCCAATGGTAACATGTTAAATTTGTGATCACATAAGTGTCATAGTGCTATTACTGACATTAGTGACATTAATGGTGAACCTTATTCCTACTCAGTTAATTCTAGTATCAGAAAAAAGATGAAAAATAAAACTGAATGACCACCCAAGAGATAAGGATGCAAACACACAAAAATACAAGATAGAAAGGGTATTAACAAAACAGAACAGAAGGATATTGCAGTAGTGGGAAGTGAAAAATAATAATAGTCATGATGAAGGCTAACTGTTGTAATAACACCAGGAATGCTGTAAGTAGGAATTGGCAAACTATCCCTAGAGGGTGGAATTCTTCATGCACCATCTACAAGAGAATTAATGTCCCCACTTTCTAGTTCTACTTTGCTGAGCTGGAAATCAGCGTTGCCCACCTTAGTAAGTGATGTTGATTTATTGCCTTTAAACTAGTTGTATTTTGGTTCTTAGTGTGACCCACTTAGAATTCTCTCCTCCTTCTTTATCTCCACCTTCCCTCTTTCTTTTCCCTGTCTCTCTATCTATGACTACTCTGTGCCCTCAGCACCCTCCTCCCCCTTTATCAGCAAAATTACCCTGTCGGGCTTGCTGCAGAATTAGTCATTTTCTATATGACATGACCTCTTCTGTGGTGGTGCTGAGATAGGGATCTATTTTTATGTGGTATCAGTCCCCTGGGGAGGCTTCAGAGGGTGAGGATCCCATACGTAGTGAGGGGTGAGGCCAGGCTACAATCATGGATTATCATGATTTACGACATTGCAGTGAGAGGAAAGAGAGAGAGAATGAGAGAGAAGGGGAGAGTTTCTAGATGACATCATCACTGTAGAGCACAAGAAGGAGAGAAAGAAAAAGTACAGCATTTGCAAAAAGTTTCACCTGTAATATAAAATAATGCTCTCAGTATTCCACCGTATATAGTGACCATTAGAGCCCTCCCCTGTAGACGCACAGGCATACACACACACATCAGGCATGTCTGGACTCAGCTATGCAGTACTATATCACAGTAGTAGAAGCATCACTCTCACAGCTCTCAGTTGCCCTCATATGCTATGTTGTTGTTTCTCTCCACCTTGAAGCCCGTATCTTTCTTTTTGCATTGATTTGCTGACACGACTGTAATGAAAAATACCTTAGTTTGCAGCAACAAAAGAAAAGAATGTCAACTTTGTGAGATATTGGGGCACAATGGATCTGAAAAATGGACCAGCTGAGGTCAGCGGGGCTTTGCTGCAAATGGCGCTTTTGGTCATGGGCAGTACTATATAAGCTCGATTTACATATCCTATAAGCAAAGCCTCTGTTTGCCTGTTCACATACAAATTCCCAACATGCAACACAGACTTTATTAGGTCACAGTCGTGAAATTAAAAATGCCCTGTCATAGTCATGTAACTATTTACACCCTTATATACTTGTACAGTGTATGCTTAGAAGGGTGCATTAGCACACATAGCTGTATATTCAGTGTACACATTGCTGTCCACCTGCCCTGAGCACAAATGTTTTCTGCTGCATTTCAAAGAGAAACACAGCAGGAGAACAGAATGGGATTCCACACATTCTGCAAAGATATTAGATAACATGGTCCTCTTACCTCTGTGCGTCTGTCTTTCTCATGCTTCCAGTTCCTTGTCCTCCTGGGGGTATGACTAAGTTATAAAAAACATTTTTTTTTAAGTTATGTCTTTTAAAAATCAATTTACTTGGTTTCAGTGTAAAGCAAAGGAGGCTTCACAAAAAAGCTTCTATGAGTAGCACATGAGCTCTTTTGATAACGTCTATGTTTCCCTGTCTTAGGGGTGTGTCCGTGCACAGCTTAAATGTGCCCATTGAGTTTAGTACGGTTAGGGATTATGTGGCCTGAAATCTGTGAAAAAAGGACAAACTCCTGGCAGGAAATAAATTGTACAGAGCAACTTTTCAAGCATCAGTATTTATTTGTTTCAACCCACACTGTTGATTTATCTTACAGAGTATTATCTGTACAATGGGGCTGAAATGGTATCCACACCCAGAATTCCTCCACTGCATCAAAGGATGTGAGGTAAGGCATACAAAAATGTAATTTTCATACCTACTTTCTTGACTCAAACACAGGATATATGGTGTTTAAAGCTTTCTGTACTGCCTTCTGTACTTAGTCCATCCTGAATGCTTATTAAGAATTAAGAGGGTATGTAGCAATCAGGTGCTGCTGATCAAATGCACTTGATTAACTGATCATCAACAAGTGAGACTGGAGCTTTCAGATGTGTGCTAACACAATGCCGCAATCTACTCACAACCGGACATCCGAGCAAATTCATCCCAAGGTCAGAATGTTAAAATTCATAACAGTAGAATTAGAAAAAAGCCTGAACAAGTGTGGCTTGTTTGGAAGGGTTCCTGGGCGAATATGGAACAGCTTAGGGGTGGTGATTTGGGCTTGTTTTATAGACACAGGACCTGGACAGTCACTAAGTCGACCGTAAACTTCTCTCCATAGCAAAGGATTCTAGAATCAAATGTGAGGCCTGTGAAACACCAAAACCTTTCCCAAGACTGGGTCATTCAACAGGACAATGATCCCAAGAATAGTAACAAATCTACAACAGAATGGCTGAAAAAAGTAAATAATCAAGGTGTTACAATAGCCCAGTCCAAGTCCAGACATCCTGATTGGAATGCTGTGATGGGAACTTAAGAGGGCTGTATACAACCAAATATCTGCAAATGTCAATTAACTAACATAGTTCTGTAAAGAAGAGTGGGTCAAATTTCCTTCACAAGTCTAAAAAAGTGTGATAAAGTCATATCGAAAAATTATTACTTCAAGTAATAATGCTAAAGGTGATAAAGGTGGATATATATGCTACTAAATCATGTGGTATAGTTAGAGTTTCACAGAACTGGAAAGAGTCCTGTGAAAACTTTCTTTTTTACATCAGTGTAGATGAGTTATAAGTAAAATCCTCAGACAATAGTTGAAGAAAGAAAACCAAGCAAGTCCATAATGAGCTTTCTTCCTTCTGGGACATATTGCTGTTATTAACAACTCTGCACAGGGACAGAAAACATTAGGCACTCACAAGTCATTTAAACATGTTGCTGATATACAGGTGTCTGTTATCAGACTTATATATAAGGTCCATTGAAGAGCTATTAACTAGCTATAATCTGGTGTTGTAATGCCTCCTGAAATAATTTACACACGTGGCTGTGTCATTATGCTATTTTTTTCCCTCCATTAATGGGGCATTCACAAGTGAATGTAGCATCTGAAGGAATTCCACCCTACTTCATGGAAGAATGATATCATCCACTCATTTTGGCCAATTGGATAACCTGATTGGTAACCCAAGCGGAGAGGGTGGGGCCAACCCAATAAATCAAATTACTGGAGCATTTTGTGCAGTGAATAGTTTATGGTGTCCTCAGTTTGATTTACGGGTCTGGCCGACTAAGGGCTTAAAGAGTCACAGTGAAGAATGAGGAAAATGTAATGTATCAGATTTATCAGCAAATTTATCCAGAGGCTTCTAAAAGCCCCAAAATGCTCAAGAGAAAACTACAGCAAAAGACTCTGAGAGTTGTGGCAGCAATTAACAAGGCAGGATGTTCTTAGCTCAGTGTCTTTGCCTAATTGCTTGGCTCTTTCTTTTTGGTATAGCCATTCATGGGAGACAACTACTGTGACTCAGTAAACAACAGAGCCTTCTGTAACTACGATGGAGGAGACTGCTGCCAATCGACTGTCAAGACTAAAAAGGTTAGTGGTACTTTAGGGAAAAATTCCACCTCCTGCATATGTTTTTATCATTTTACTCTACTGCTATGCATTCAGTGGAGGTTGCATGATATCTTTAATAAGCTTTGATACTTGTGAAAATCCTATTTTCAGTGTTCTGTAATGAATCACAGTGTTCTGCTGAAAGCTATAGTATTTCACCTTTTGGACGATCTCTAAACAATTTCTTCCTTCCATTGTCTTGTGTGCAGTGGTAGACAGATTACAGACCCTGAATTCAAGAGAGTGGGAGGTTTTAGACTTCATCAATAGTGCTCGCAAAATACCACTTGCTGTGGTATTTTGTTACTTAATCTGTTATTTTGTACAGTGTGTTCACACAATTATGTGAAATTTGGGTAGTAATTTTACTTTATTTTTAGTATTTTTAGACTTTTTTAAGTAAAGGCTGTAGTTATTTGATGAGTACATCTTACTTACTTTACTAACTCATTCTAATAATAAAAGAGAACTGTCATTTTATTTATGCATTCATTTAATCTTTCAAGAATTTTGTTTTCTAAATTCAGCATTGCATTTTTAAAAAATTATGATTTCTGTGGAATTAACTCCCTAAATTCTGAGTGGTACTTTGCCTGTCTCATCCCTGCCAGCTATTGGCAAGAATTATAGATGGATGTGTAGTTTAGCTTCTGGGCTGCAGCATCTGCTTTCCTGGCCTGGCCTGTTTCTCTGAATCTGGTGAAAGACTTTGGTTGTACTCCTGGCATATCCATCTGTATTTCTGGCTAGATTTATATTGAAATTGATGTCTATCACTGGATATGTCACTGTGTCTTAGTGGACAGCTTTGTCGTATCCCAATTTCATGTTTTTGGGATACATATATATATATTTAGTAAGGTTGTTAGTTAGCAACTTCATCTTCATCTTTAGCATCTATCTATTAAATCACTATGAATATCTATCTATCTTAAAATACAAATTCTTCAATTTCCTTCTTCTATTTATGTGCTATCGGCTTCTATCAGAATGCGATTCAAAATTTGAGTCTTTGAGTTCTTTCTTTTATAAGTTAACTATCAAATCTAAGCTATTGTATTCCAAATGCAGCAGAGAGTTGATGAATTGTTATCAAATTGCAAAATCTTCTGACCCTTTGGGCAGAACTTGCATAACACACTTTTGTTGATGGATCCTATCAGGAGAACAGGCCTTATTTTTTGAGAGTTAGAAGTTATACATCAAAGGGTAGCATGGTTTAATGTTATGTTTGGATGGAGCAACACATCTACAGTTTAAAACTGAAATGCTTTTGAAGGTTTTGACATCTGTGTCTATGTTCCAGAAATAGTTTAGACTAGCTGAACGCTAAAGAAATCTTGAAGCACAATCAAAAAGCAGTGTCCTCCACAAAGGCTTATACTCTATACTCTAAATTTAAGAAATTAAATTTGTATCAAAATTTAATGGGTCCTTCTGTTGCTCATACACCGCATGCACCAAATTTGATTAAATTTCACTAGTTAATTTCAGGGTAACCTTGCTTTCAATTACACATACACACAAATTACATGGGCCAATGCCCTGCCAAAACAAATGTCTATGCCCCATCTCAAAACTTCAAAGAAAGCCACCCCCATCTGCACTAGTTTTAGCATTTTTTTCTTTGCCCATACTCTACCTCTTCACCAAGAAATCACTTTGGAGGTTTATGCATAGTCTTGTCAACAAAAAGACAGACAAACATACAAAACTCAGTAGCATCAGAAATACATTTTTGCATTTTTCATTCCTTGAAAAATGCTTTTCAAACCATGTGCACAAAGAAGTAATCTCCTCATTCTATAACTGTCAACCACAGAGCCACGTACTGCACAACACAAGATCAACAGATTCAGAGAAACCTTTAACTATATTGACACCGTACTCTATATTAAACTTGAGCAATAGTTTTAAAGAAAAAGTCTCAGTATATATCAATATAAGAAGACGCGTGCGAGAGAGATATACTTTTTAACACACAGTCCCTGAGGTTTACAGGTTTTAAAAGAAAATTGAACAAAGAAACATTAGGCAAAGAGAAACATTTTGTGAAACCACCCTCATAGTCAGTAACAGCTGATAAAGATCTGCCGATACTTTATTTCGTCCTTGGTGACGCTCTCCAGGCCATTCACCACAGCAACCTTCAGCTGCTCTTTGTTGCCGGGTCACTCTGCCTGTAGTCTTGTTTTAAATCACTATGAATGAATTTTTAATGGGATTTATGGCTGACTTGGTCAGTCAAGGAAATTCTTGATTGTTTTTGGTTGTTTTTGGCTGTATGTTACAGACCTGAATGATGAAATAGCATACATTTATATTTATTTGGCTCAGTTTGAACACACAAATATTATTGTAACATCTTGCAACAAAAAAAGTGGAATTGTGTCTCAAGTCCATTTAGTATGTGTGATTCTTAGTATTCAATAGTACGGCATGCAAGTTTACACACAGCTTGTAATCTACAGTTTGTTTATTTTGACTCCTCGTCCCCTGCTGGGGCTCAGACCACCAGCTGCTGGTAATCATATATGGACACGCCTCTGCCCAGGCTGAGGGGAAAAGAGCATTTCTAACATTTCCCCAAATAACTTTGTTGCCTCCTAATACTTCAAAATATTGGTAATAGATAGAATAGTAGTAATATGATATTTATCAGCAAAAATGTCTAGCAAAGTATGGTTTTACTTTCCAGAACCTCAATTGTTGTGGAGGAATCTTGCAAGGCTTAATGCTATAGTATTTCTAAGCCAAAGAAACGGCATACTGAAAGTCAATAGTGTGATCTACAAAACTTGTACAAAACTATTACTGAAATAACTACACAAATTAAGCGTGAAACCATCCAGTGAATGCTATTATTACTAATAGTCATACTAGAAATAACAATGAGGTGAAGATAAGCTCCGTGATCTTCACGGCGATCTGCTATAATTCTTAATTTTCAAAGAAATTGGAAAGTTTTATCCGTTTTTCTTAATGACTCTAGGTTGTTCCCCTGGGTTTACACCTGAACAATGCTTGTCCAAATTCTACTTAAAGACATTATGCATGGACTGCAACTACAACTGGCTGGTGTTTTCCACTAGTGGGTCCCCTGCAAATTATTCAAGGCATTTAAAAAACATTACTCTGAAATAACCAGTTGTAATTTGATTTATCAGCTGCCAGGAGCAAGGGGCAAGGAAAGGTTACTGTGGGTGAGAAAGAAAAAGGAAACACTAAGGAATTAAGCTGATATGTGAAATTGATATAGGAACAAAGGGAAACCAGATGTTTGACATTAATCCCTTTTCTTGCGAGCACATTGCTTAATTGATGCTTTTTGCTCACAAACACATGTTGCTTAATGTCTTGGCCAATATAAACATACCTTGTTTTCACGAAACTCAATTTAACCTGAATGCGAGTTTTAAATTATTACATTTTAGCCTTCCTGACAATCTTTATATGTTACTTTGATATCGCTGCCCAAATTTCACTCTATTTAATGTTTTAGTACTTGCGTTAATAAGACATTTGGATTTAGTTGTTTATCTCGTATTCTCACAATCATTCCTTTTTGATCAACTCAGACAAGTCAGTTACAGGGCGTTTTGCACCTGATGCTTATTTTCTCCAAATTGAACAGATGCATGGCAGGTAACCCAGGACAGAGATTCATAAAAAAAATATGTTATATATAATAAAAACGAATGTGTAACTCATTACAGATTCTGCTTCTCTGACCTGCTGATTAATGCTTTTCCCAGCTGACAAAGACAGACAGTTTTTATGTCTTCAGAGTGAAATCAATGTTCCCATCCAGACCTCAAATAAAGACATTGTTCCAGCTCGCTTACATGTGCCTAAACACGTATTTCATCAACAAAGGTTTTGTTTCTGTGACACTGTGATTTTTTTTCTTGTTGTTAGCTAGAACATTGTTTTAAGTCATCGATAGTCATCTTAATCAGAGACAATAGCATAATCCTTTTGTGTCTGTCTTTGATGCAGTACATTTACTCTGCTATAATAAAATACAGTTCCACACATTTAATTAAATTTGGTTATTTGTGAGGTGTAAATTGCATATATATATATATATATATATATATATATATATATATTTTTTTTTTTTTTTTTTAATTTAAGTACCTTTGCATTAGATTTACTGACTAGAGGCAAAAATAACTTTTTGATTTTTTTTGCAATATCTCCGATGTCTCTTTGCAGTAGGCCTCTTGACCCAGCTGGTTGTATTCTGGTTATATCCTATGTAAAAGCAAGGTTACTGAGTGCACACGTTGGTTTGCCATTAAATAGCCCTCCTCCAACAACTATGTCGCTATTTATGGATGTAAGTGTTGATGTGAATTTCTGTTCAATGTGATTTTCTGTATATGTAGACAGCAACAGTTTTATCAGACGTATAACATGTAATTGCCAACATTACCCCACTGCACTCTCCAGCTAACTGCCATTTTGTCTCTGTCCTGACAGCTACGTGGTTAATTTACTCAGATAATGAATTCTAAAAGTTCTACAGTGTAATTGCACTGTAATTAAATTTCATAAATAAAGCAAAACCAACAGATAAATGATTGTGAGAGAAGAAGAAGTGAAAGCTGTGCACTAAACAGAAATGCTGTCATGCAGTTAGCATTTTTTTAACATTAGCGTCAGCATTTAGGAAATATTTACTAGTTGAGGCTCTGGCAGTACAACTAGTACAAACTTTTTCTACATAGACAACAAAACCCAAACGCCAGTCAACGCCGTAACACAAAATAACTGTTCATTAATGTTGTTTGTATAAGCTAGCTAGCTTTTGCCATCACCTTCAACGCTGAAAATGAATCTTTCTTCCGCTGGCTTCTTAACATAGCTAACATGGTGACCATTGAGGGTGAGAAGAGTAGTTTTTAAATACCTTTTTGTCTAGTATGAATAAACTGAGTAAAGGTGGTGCAGTGTAGAGAGCGTGAATGCACATATGAGCCGTGATAGTAGCCTACAGAAGAATGAGAACCAGCAAAGGCCTTCTCAAAGACTAATGGAAAATTCCATATGAGCCCAACACCCCACCCCCATCTCTGCATTCCCTCATTCATTATCTCATTATCATGCAGTCTTCCCTTCACCCATTCCCACTTTCAGTCACTTGGGTTGTCTTTTTTTTTTTCTCACTCTCGCCTAATCTAATTCACACACAAACAAAACGCACCTGAACAGACACAAACCATCAGTTACTGCTGGCGATGCATTGGTCATTCAGTAGGAATTTTACTCTTGCTTGTTATTGTTCCCAGTGTATGCCATTGAACTTACTGGCGCTTTATTTTCATAAAGCCACAGACAGATCTTGTTTGCCTGATTACTTCTATTTACTTCTCTATTTTGGTAACAGAACAAAATGGTTTTCCAACATGCACTCATCATCTTATATCTTTTCTATGATTTGAGTCCGTCCAGCAAGTCTGTGTATAATAAATAGATAAATCAATAAGTATTCACCCTCACTTCTTTATTCTGCAACCAAAATCCAAAAAGGTCATGTAATGGTCAGTAGTTTATCATTTTTATGTCAGTTCAATGATGGAAGAGATACAACACAATTCATGAAAACATCTGTACACCCCAGTTAATGAAAGCCGCTTAAAGTGACTTCTTTACCGCTGTTGCACGATTGTTTATTATTATGTTCTCCGGCATCACAATTCATGCCTCTTAAAATGTGAACTGATTCAACAGTTCAATATGAAAAATCTTAATGTTTGGAATGTAATACAATTTCCTCCAGACACAATTCCTGAGCACTTTGTTTTCTTACCAAACAAAATCATATTAAAGGAATTATGTAATTTTCACTTAAGTTTTCCAGAGCTTTCTCTTTTTGCATGTTCGTTCAGAATTTATTCCCGATAAGAGCTGAATAACAGCTGGAAGGGGAAAGAAAGAGGGTAAAGTGTACTGAAAAGCAATGGACCTCGTTTACTTTTCTTCCACTTCCCAGCAAATACTGCTATATTCCTTTGTTTTGGTAATGATTTGTGTATTAGGAGTTCTGGATGACTTGCTGTGTGTTGTTCAACCCCAGGAGCTTTGAAGGTGCAAGGACTGGCTGCACGTAAGGTCACCACAGGATCTCCCCTTAATAGTTGCAAGCTGTTGGCTGGATTTGGACAGGCAGAGAGGAGAGGAAGTAAGGGTTATGGAGTATGCCTTTCTGAGGGTTCCCTGCACAAGACCCTTTTTTAGCCCCCCACCACCTATTTTGGAAGGAATTCCTTTCTTGGATATAGTTGGCCTCTCTTTGAGAACATTTTATGAATGTGCCTGTATGTTTTTCTGTCTGATTTGGGTCTCGGGTGAGCGCTGAGATCCTTCCCAGCCCCTCACCGCTGTTTACCACTCTCAGTCTAGCACAAGTATGCTCAACATATGATTTGCTATGTGTCATGACTGATGTTTTCTGTTCAAGTGACAGTCTGATATCTACTAACGGCTATGGCTGCAATCCATCTTTTGAAACAAAAACAAATCCTGTCTCTATGTAAGTCGCCTGGAAACACACAATCTTTAACACATGATCTTTTATGAAAAGTGGCTGTTGCTTTTCCACATGGAGGCCAATGTACTGTGATAAAATTCAGATTTTAATGGCATAGTTTCCTTTAATTCCTACTATTTATTTGTATGAGTGTGGGGAGCAAGGACTGAAGGTGGAATGGGCAAAAAAGCATATGAGAGAGAGAGGGGCATAATAATGTGAATATAAAGAGCAGGGCTTTTCTACACAGCTGAGCAAAGGTAGTTACACAGCAGGAGGACACACTCCCCACAGGTTTTAGGGATTTAGGCTGGTAACTGATGCCAAGTGCTTGCATTTGAATTGCCAAAAGTTAGTTATGTGTTCTTTGGTTCTTAAGTGGCTCTTTTTCCTTCCATATCTAATCTGTAACAACTTTATTTTTGCCCATGGTTGTTTCTGTCTCTCGCTCTCATTCCAATTTTGTATTTATAGCATATTTTTTTTTACAGTCTGTGACTTTTAATTTAAATTTCTTAATGGCCTCAGTTATCTCAGACTCATATGCTTGTAAGATTTCACTGATAATTCATTTTTAGGTTTTTCAGTACACTAGGGCTCTTGGTGCTGTGACAAACAATTCTTTGAAATCTTGAGACCTGTGAATGTAATATATGAATGTAGGAGCATGAACATGCCACTGGTTAGGTTTTGCTTATATCTTAAATTCTAGATAAAGACTGAATAAGAAAGCAAAACATCTGTATTAACACACTCTAATCTATAATGACATATAAAAATATATATGGCTGCTTACAATTCCCTCTAATAATCTTATTTACGTAATTTACGTAATAAACAGTTTGGTATCTCTAGATAAGCCATTTCCCTTTCCCCCAGCCCTTTGCCCAAAAAGCCACCTTCTTTCCTTTAAGCGCTGGCTTACACGCACAAACTGCAAACACAGACATAGGAACTCTGTTATTTCGACCTGTTCCTGAAATTGAAGGATGTGGCTCTGACAAAGTCTGCGTTCTTCTGAAGGGCTTTCATGTTGCTGTCAGTGGGTGTCCTCGCACAGGCCTTTTCTAGCCCAGGGACATAGGGCAGCACGACGGCCCCCAGGCCCACAAGGCCAGTCAGTCAGTCTAATTTCCCAGCCACCCTGAGAGAACCTTAAGTCAGGGCCAGATGTGGCAGCTGGCGCAGCCACCCTGGAGGTCAAGGTCAAAGGAAACCATGTCAAATTTGCCACCCACCATCACTCTCTAGATTGAGAGATAAACAGAAGTGCCCTTGGAGGAGATATAAAGGAATGGGAAGTGTATTGAGAAAGTGTGCTGCAAGAGAAGAGGAATAATAAAGCAAGACACAGCAAGCGAGACACTCTAAAAGAAACAATGTGGAAGTGTGAAACTCAGAATTATTGTAATTAAACTAGGAAAGAGTTGTACAGGAATGAGGAACCCCATGTTCTTGGCTTCAAAATGCTACAAAGGAAACTCTGGTCATGCATTTGACAGCTGTTTTTGAAGTGTGTCTGGCCTTGGGCTTGTAAAGTCATCACATGTAGGCCTCATTTTCTCAGAGGAGTCTGGGCACTGCCCACCTGGCCCTGACATTAAGAACACCACCCCCACACATAAACAACTTATTTTATACCTAATTTCAAAGGAGAGCCTGCGTCACTGCTCCTCTGTGACTAGCATGCTCCCCCACAGACCCGCTGTCAATAAAGTCCCAATTCTTAAAATTATTGCGTCTATTTTATGTCATTTGGCACCAATGAAGGTATAACATTTTGGTTGTATGCATTTTCTTTTAACTGCAATCCAAAGCAATTTCAAATTTTGCTTAACTATGTTAATTTTTTTTTAGAAATGTACTATGAAATCAAAATTTTTAAAAAAGGCTAGCACACCTTATTTCAGTCATGCAAGCCTTGAAGCGGGTCACTGACCCCTGGAAACTACTGGCCACTATGGAAAAGTGTATAGTAGATATATAATACAAGTTGCTGGCAGCTGCTAGTGTGAAACTGTCACAAACTGGTATGTAGTGGTATATGGCATATTGGTAAATGGCGCTACACAGAAAATCTCTTTGCAAATGCGTTGGTTTCTAGCAAGTAGCTGCAGTCACCAGAAGTTTGCACAATCACCAACTACTAGTGAGAACAAGTAGTTGACATTAGTTTCCAAATTATTGTTAGACAGTAGCTCTCGCTGGTCAAGAAGACTACTGCCGTATCTGCAAACAGTCATCAAGCAGTAATGAAATTCTGTACAATGTAAACTGTACACTGGATATGAGCAGATTCCATGCAAAATGAAATGTGTGGCTGAGGAAAAAAGGCTACGCATTAAAATGCTTGACTCCAAAGTAAATGCTGTTCCTTACCACTGCAACCAACACATTTCAAAAGATGCAGTAGCCAAATCAATCCTACGGAGTTTTTTTGGTGCAGCACCCTCTTTTTGACTCACTGGGGATAGCCAGCAACCTCCAAAAACCACTTTCCAAGCGAATAGAGGATAGATATTTTTCCTAGCCACTGGAAGTTGGTTGACTGATCTTTAAGCCTTTGTGGCTGAAGCTGTAATAGCTTAGAGACTGTTTGCTTATCAGCAGGCCATCTTTCTTCCAGTTTTACCTCACTCTCACAAGCTTTGGACCTCTGCACTACACAATGCCATTAAAGTTAAACTGAATCTAACAGCATCTTTTAGTTAATGAGAAATTCAAATTTTTAGATAGTATGAGCTCATGGTGTAATTTGTAAGATGGCATAGCAGAAGTAGTCTCAGTAATTATACAGCAGCTACTCCATATTTAGTTAATAGCACAATGATCCTCCCCTGGAAACAACTCATCCTCTAGTAGCCAGATAGCTTTCACTAATAGCTGTCTTTGTCTTGAGATGTGCTGTTAGAATCTGCTGGTTGCACTGACCAGGTTCTATACATTTACAGTGTATACTGAAATTCATTGTGCAAAAAATGAAGTACCACTCTGCTCTAACGTGAAAAAAGTGACACTGATAGCAAGCCTAGGACAAAATGCAGACATCCTTGGTTCACCGGCTGCCTTTCACTGCTTGGACCACACGTGTTTCTTGTTTGGCCTGCAGATGAAGGACACATTTTGTGTACCGAATCAGCTGAAGCAGGCCCCCCAAGAGGTGGGCAGACAAGTCAGCAGCAGCTGGTGCTAGTGACGCATTACCATCGTTATCTAGTGACGTCAAAGCCAGAGGCAATGTCCACTGATCTTCCGGTTCTGTGTTCACCTGCAGGATTTCACTTTGACATAAGACTATCAGAATAAACAAGGGGATCAATTGCTGTGATAGTATGGTTAATATTATGAGTTTTCTATGAGCAGAAAATGTTGAAAAAAAGACCAAACACTTACCTAAAGTCACCTCATAGTAGAATGATACTACTGTTTGATGGTATCACATAAAGTACTACAAATGTCTAGCATGAGAAGACTTGTTAGATGTAATTGTCCATTAGTTTCATGGTGCTACACCTCTCAGACATTTTTTTTTCTTATTTTCATATTTTACCACCCCAATTTCAAAAAAGCTGGACATTTGGGAGAGGAATACTGTCCAATTCTTGTCTGATAGAGGATCCTAGCTGCTCAAACAGTCCTGGGTCTTCTTTGTTGTATTTTTCTTTTCATGGTTTGCCAAATGTTTTCAGTTGGTGAAAGATCTGGACTGCAGGCAGGCCAGTTCAGCACCTGGACATTTCTACTATGAAGCCATGTTGTTTGACAGGCCTTGATTAAACAACATGTCATCCATATGGGAGTATATATTGCTCTAAAACTTGTATATGGCATTCAGTATCGATGCATCTTTGCAGATGTGCCAGCTGCCAGTTTACACATCTCTTATGTTATGTATCCCATAACATAAGAGATGCAGGCTTTTGAACTGAGCAGTTACATCAAGTGGGATGGTCCCTTTCTTCTTCATGGTCCAGAGCATACAGCATCCATGTTTTCGGTAAATAAATACAAGTTTGATTGCTGTGACCAAAGAGCAGCATTGAACTTTGGTTCATTTAAAATGATAATATGGCTTCTTCTTTGAATGACAGAGCATTAGCCTGCATTTGTGAACAGCATGGTGAACTGTGTTTACAAAGGATTTCTGGAAGTGTTCCTGAAATCATGCACTGATAACAGAATCATGCCAGTTTTTAATGCAGTGTAACCTGAGGGCCCAAAGCTATCCAGATCTTCAGTTTTGTCTATAGCGCTCCATATTCTTTTGATAATATTATGTATTGTATCTTGATGCATGCTTAATCATCCAGATATGGAAATTTTAAATAGTTGATTCTCATCATCTGGCCATTACTAAGTGATGTGAGTGCCTTCCTGTCCTCCATGCTGATGTTGGATGCTAGGGATGCCCAACTCTCTGTGAATGGTACTAATCGTCTTTGATCAGTGGTTGTGATCAACGGTCATGACAATGGACATATTATGATTATGAAACTAACCTCACAGCTCATTGTTCGTCAGTGGTGCTAGTGTCAGTCATTGTGCAAATGTAATGTTTATAAGGTTGGGGAAACCTGCAGTCAGCTGAGACTGAAGAAATCATTTAGATGAGTGATGAAACATTTCTCCACTAAAAACGCTATGTCCAGATGAAAAGAATCAACTTTTTGGGATTATGCATTGTAGTTGATATTTTTGTTTTGTTTTGTTTTGTGTGATTTGGGATCCACTGCCCTTCTATATATATGAGAAACTCTGCCTGTCTAAGATGCTGTTTTTATATGGAGTCACATTACTGGCATGCTCCCATTTAACTTAATAAGTTGTAAAATGTTCCTGCAGAAAATGGTACAATGGTTTTCTATCTTCTATTGAAAATAAAACATGGCTTTATGAGATTTGCAAATTATTCCATTTTGGGGTTTTTTTGTTTTTTTACACAGCGTCCAAACTCTCTTGGAGCTGGTGTTGTACATTGAGGTTATGAAGAAGTGTTACTATAGTGACATTGTGGATGTAACAGTTTAGCTTCAGGCTTAGGTAGGGTTCAGGTTTTGTCTAAGAATATTTGGACAACTTCAGTTTTGAGGATAAAGAGCATGTGTTTGTGTTTGTGAACTTACAACTTCATAAGCATTAAAAAATGGATAGATGGGCTCTAAAGTTGGTAATTACATATGAATTTAAGTTTCTCATTCTCTCCTACGCAGGTGATTCCATTCCCAATGTCCTGTGACTTACGAGATGAGTGTTCCTGTCGGGATCCCAATGCTGTAGAGAACAGAAAGGATGAGCATGTCCACTCCCTGGGGTGACCAACCTTAGTAAGGACCCTTTGTTCAACAACCTAGGACCCTTTCCCCAACACCACATAGCCAAAGTGGCTGAGGCAGACTCTCCTTCATCCTCTTCTTGGCCTTCGATTTCCTGCACATGCTGCTTAAAAGGCATACCTCTCCATCCATCCATACTGCAACCCCAACCTGCTGAAATGCCTCCATCTCTCCACAACCGAAAGATACAGAAAAGAAGATGGGACTCCACATTACCTTCATTTTTCAGCTTAAAGGAAAGTAACCCCTGCAATACATTAAATCATTAAAGTACACATTAAGCAAAGCAAGAAAAAAAACACAAAATAAAATGAATTACATGAAGCAGACATTTTTGAAAAAAAATGAGAAAACAAAACAAAACAAAAAAGAACAAAAAAACAACAACAACAACGACAACATAACCAAGCCTAGGTAGCATGCCTTTTGTTGAGTTTTGTGCTGGCTTTAGTGTCTATTTTAGTGACCTTACTCTACAATCAAGTGATTGAACCAAAGGTATATCAAAATGCATACGTCGAGGATAGCACTGATTTTGCCTCTGTGTTTCGGAAATATGAAGGAAGTTAAGACAAATGTTAAAAATAATCCTCACACACTGAAAGCTTGTTCAACTTTTTTTTGGGAGGGGCTAGAAGTTGGTGCTGGTCAGATATTCTATATCTGTGTGTCACTATAAGTAAAGTGTGTTTCTTCACTGACACATCAGAGGCTTTAGGTTATTTCGGTCTTGGTGGGGAATAAGAGAGCCATGTTAATTTGGAAGTCGCAGATTCAACACACTCACAAAAACCCAAAATATAAAGGTGCACACAAACCACAGCTAGCCACAGAAACAGTTTCCGAAGACGATTTCATAAGTATAGAGCAAAATCCCAAAAGCATAGTGAAAACATTTTAGGGCTCTCACTACTGTCCATCTTCACATAATAACATTTAACTGGGTTAGACAGCTTTGTCTTCCTTGCTGCTTAAAGTACCTCTTTATAGCATTCATTCACACTTGTATGTTTGCTCATAATACATTTTCTCACATTAACATAGACTGCATTAGAACACATATTGACAACACCACATATAAAATGCACTAAGAACTTTAAGAGAAATCCAGAACCTCAATTGTCCTTGCCTCTTTCACCTAGTAAACCCTCCCCCCCAACATACATTGATCACGACTTAAGGAATGTCATCGATAACACCTCACTTTGGGCTCGCATGATTTTAGTTTCAGTTTCAACTCATCCCTTGCGACGCTTGATAAGAACTTTGTTACCTCAAGCCCCGATTCAAACTGTTTAAACTGAAATTAAAAACATCCCAGTCCCTCTACGAATGTAGTAAGTGCTCTCCTGTAGTCTGTGGCTTCCTTGAGCACACAGTACTGCACAGCACAGTCACACAGGAGTACCGAGTTGAAGGGGTGGAGATAGTCTGTGAGAGAGAGCATAGGTCAAAGACCATATCTGCCCACCAACACATTGCTTATGTACGCAATCATATACACACGTTCTCTTTCTCTCCCCCTCAGGACTATTGGATGCCGTAGTATTCTAGCTCTGCAGGCAACAAGGTTGTACATGAAAATGACATTTGGATGTATATGTCAACACGCCATTTGCAGTCACAACACGATCAAAGCTCCCTACGTTTTCTGGCTGTGTCGTCTTTAAGTAATTTTTGAAACTATTCTCTTCAGTACAAAGTGCACTTGCTTGTTCTGATCAGCTCTTCTCAGTATTGTGAATCTTGCGTTTTCTGGCCCCATTGTGTTAGATTTTGTCAGACTACACGGCTGCTACAATAGCACGGTATCTTATTACTCCTCTATCCAGACACATACACACAAGTTTTATTCTCATGCACATTTGATAATGAAGGCTGCTTAGCATATTGGTCCAATGTTTGCTGCTCCTATTTGGCTGAAATCATATTCATGGCTTGAATATACATTTAATTTCATTAAACTTGGGCCAGTGGCACAGTCCCTGTGACAAACATTAGGCTGCTATAGAATTCCAGATCATTCTCATAAATACGTGGTCCTAAATTGTAGTGTCAGCGCAGTAGAACCAATAAAACAAGTCAATACCAGAACATATAAATAAAAGTCAAGGTATTATTTTCCACCAAATATAAAGGAAAAAAAATCAAGATATTGTGTAAATATTGCTATATGTTCTTGGACAGGAGGGGTTTTTGTCCTTTATCATGCATTTCATTTTAAGAAAATGTCATATTAAATCAGTGTTTGTACTATTGACCTCAGTTACTGCACTTTCTAGCTGTCATGTAAGGGGGGAAAAAGTAAATATTTCAAAAATGTTTAGATGCTGCTATTGTCAAAATGGTGACCTGAATCAAACTGTATGATATTTGGCCATTTGACTCCTTGTGTTGCTATTCTGTTGTTTTGTTTTTTTCCTTTCTTGTATCTGACCTATATGGTCACACATTTGCATTTGATTTTATTAATGAAGTATGGAGGTGCTGTCGTTATGAAACATATATCCCTTTATACATAATCCAATGAAGCCCCAAATCCAAGACAACTGGAAACACATCAGTACACATTTAAAAATAGTTATCACATAATTAAGATCTAGTTAGATTAAAAATTTATTTATCTTTAGTTTCCTTGGTGTTTGTGTAATATGTTATCTAAGGCCGAAGGTGAGCATTGTGCCAGAGAAACCAAGAGATGTTGAAGAAGCGTGTAAATGAAGAAATTCCCGTTAACAGGGACTCTTGAAAGACTTTGTAAAGTCATTCTAAAGGCTATATGATCTTTTAAGATTGCATTTAACACTTTATTGAATACCATATAGTCCTGGTAAAAATGTCTTATATTATATTATCAAATTATATGTAATATTAGTACTCCAGATTCTGCTGCTTTACATAAAACTGTCACCAGTGGGGGGAGACTGACCTACATTCACTACGCGATACCAGTAATATGCAGTACTGTGGTTCATCATTTGCCACTGAGGTTACTGGAAAGCCATTCCAGCTGGGATGAATCTGAAACCTGTCATTGGACCCTTTCCTTCACTGTATAAAAAAAGAGTAATCTGTTGTTGCTTCCACATACTTAGAATCATTTAGAAATATCCTCCTCAGCCATTACGTGCATCATCAGCTGATATCTGGATACCAAAACAAGTGATTGTTATCACCAAGAAAGTCTGCAGAATGTGACTGAATGTCAACTTGAAAAATTATTTTGTTTATATTTGAAAAGGTACCCATAAGCCATAGCTAACCATGATAGTCATGAAAGAAATTATACAGTCGTGCATTGGATGAGGACGTCACCTCTCTACTGTAGTCATCACACGATCCCTTGCTGTACCTCATGCTTGTAATGTTTGCTGCTTCTATATTTTTGGTATTTTAGCGACATTTTGAGTCTCATAACAATGGTGTAAATAGTAGAACTATTTATTGAGAGTGTTATACTTTTTTAAGTTATATTTAATGTCCATGTAAGTTATTTTTTACATTGTTGTTATAAACCAACATATTATAGGTTGCGAGTCAAAACTGTCATTCTGTCTCTCTTGTCACAGTATATTGTGATCAATGCTGTCAAGCACTGATAAGACATAAACAGTACAATTTAGACCAACAACCACAGAAAGAACGTCTCTCGTTGTTCAATATGTGTAGATGGATATTGCTTGCAAACAGTGATGATTCACCATATTTAAATGTTACTGAGTGCAGTGTATATTTTTTTTTCCGTCAAAAATAGAATGTAAACGTTTCGTTTTTCTTTGTTTCTCATTTTTTGTAAAACACACACAGAGGCAGACATGTAATACATTCACACACACACACACACACACACACACACACACACATGCAGTGAGTTTTAACCATATAATGCCGAGTACAACTACAAATGTTAATGTTACTACAAAGTAATGTTTTGAGAAACCATTGTAATGCACAAGGAACAGACAGCTGAGGACAGAAGAACGTTGGCAAATGGCAAAGAAAGGGCTTGAAAATTAAAGGGAAAAATTGGACTGGAGGTCAGTAGGCAGGTGATGGTGAGCGTTCTTGGATGGCAGAAAAGTAGATGGTGGGTAGGGGTAGAGGTAGGAACGGGTGGACTGCTTTTCCTGGCCTGTCTTGCTATTTGTCCAGGTGTGAAAATGTGTACTCACAGAGGCTGCCCCTAAGCCAGGGGTGGCCAGCCTGACTGGCAACACGCCGAGGCCAGTGAGTCAGAGTTTCTCTTGGGGTTGGCAACCATATCTCTCTGGGACTCCTACCACCCCTCCCACCCCCTTGCTACCTCTACCTCCCCACACCTCGACACACTGCCTCATCTGTCACTGTCAGGTATGCCTGTTTAGGGCCAGCAGGGTCAAGCTTGCCCTGTGAAAATTAGAGAGGATGTTTGCCCAGCTTACAGAGTCTTTTGAAGTTAGGCTCAAGTAACAACAGTTCGCCTCACCTACAGCATATGCTTATCACATAATATGACGTTTATGGCAACATTTTTTGCAAGGCTTTAGTAATTCTCCACATCTCCATCAACAACTGTTTGTTTTTTGCTTTTCATTTAACACCTGGCTTTTTATGTTATGTAAAAAAAAAAAATGTCGGAAACGTTGTGTCTAACTCATTTAAAGTGCAGTGGAGAGTGCGAGAAAGTGTGTCTAAATACCTAATGTTTTTGCACAAATCTTTGTGGAGAAAAATACTGGTGTGCCATCTCGTAAGAAATTGTCTATGCGTGTTGTAAGACATGAAGTACCTCTCACAGGCCTCTTGTTATAGAATGGTCCCTTATCTCTGTTTCCTAAACCTTCAGTAAATCAATTAAAAAAAAAAAAAGTTGGATTGCCCTTTTTTTCTGAGTTGGACCTACAAAAAAAGTGTATTTGCATAGTATGTGGGTATCTAGTGGTATTACTGCAATGTTTCGTACTCAGTTGCTCAACAAATATATTTTAAGATGTAAATAGTAATAATATTATATGATGATTGTATTTGCAAACCATGTACTAACTGTTTGGGAGTAGGTCTCCGATTGATTTTTATCATAACTATTATACAATGAAATGAAC
This sequence comes from Pelmatolapia mariae, assembly GCF_036321145.2. Classification (NCBI taxonomy): domain Eukaryota; kingdom Metazoa; phylum Chordata; class Actinopteri; order Cichliformes; family Cichlidae; genus Pelmatolapia; species Pelmatolapia mariae. Next base: position 22,267,503 of record NC_086233.1, on the reverse strand, counting down.
CGTGAAATGTTGTGCATTGTGTCAAAGTATCACCTGCAAGACAGAAACAAAACAAACAAAAAAACCAAAAACAAAACAAAAAGGAAAAAAAAAAACAAAACAAAAAAGTGATGCTTTACCACACCACTTGTCTGCATTTATTTGTTCCTAATGGCTTAATTCTAGTACTGTTGTCAGCTGTCTTAACCATGAATTTATCCATTGTGTCATAAATTATTTGTTTTTTAGATGAATAATATCATAACAATTTCTTAGCAGTCTGTTCAGATTCATCCTCATAATTAAACTTAACATTATTATGTATTGAGAAGTTCATTTCACATTTGTCTGAGTTGACTGACACTAACCAACAACAATTTCATTTATCTTCACTTCATACTGTATGTTACTGAGTCTTATCCATATGCTTTTGTGTTTGCTGAGAATTTCACCGACACTGTAAAGGTAGCCATCAAACTCAGTGGGCCCTTGCTCCCTCAGATGACCTCCTTTCACTTTTTTTCTTACACAGTATGCACTTTTCAGGCACATATACAACAGACTGGACTTTTATGTTTCAGCCGATTGTTCTCTCTGTTGTCACAGTTGCAATTATATATTTTTTGGTGCTCTGGTACATTGCAAAACATGTCTGATATGTGCTATATTTTCATAAAAGAGTCATAAAGATGAGTATCATGTTCATTTTGCTGTCATTTATTGTGTAGAAATAAAACACTGGTTAAAGTGAGCATAATGCTGGATGTCTGTGGTCTGTTTTTTTTTAAAAAAAAGTTCCAATATTTTTTAATCATTGACAGACAATGCTGCATAGACAAAAAGATGTGGGTCCAGCGTTGTAAGTAGCAACCAACTTCCTTTTGTCAGTGTGTAAGAAGCTTGAACAGATTCAAGCTTCACTATAAAACCTTTCCAAATGTTGTCCATGCTGTTTGCTGTCCCCAAATTGCAAGGAATTTCAGGTCATTACTAGATTAGCTTGCTAGGTCTACGCTATAGGTAACATCAGCTGGAAGCAGCGGGCCCTCATGGGGTTTAAATCCCACTCAACACTGCACTCCGTAAGGGTCCCCAGGCTAGACTCCAATGCAACTCGAGCCTACTTTGGAACATGACAGAGAGACATATAAACAAAGCCATACTGACTTGGATGCCTCTCAGCTTATTACTATGCTACTGTGCCAGCCAACCCAACGCGAGAGGCTGTAGCTCAGGTGGTAGACCAGGTCATCTACTAATCAGAGGGTTGCTGGTTCAATCCCCACTTTGCTATCTGATACATCCATCAGAGTATGAATGCGTGTGAATGTCAGATAGAAAGCAATTACAGACAAAGTCCATAGAAGAAAGTGCTTGTGCGAATAGTTGAATGAGGCAAGTTGTGCAAAGTGCTTTGAATTCTCAGAGTAGAATAGCGCTATATAAGAACCAGTCGATTTACCCATATGGTAAATATTGGATGAACAGAAGACCATGTCCGCATTGACCACAAAGCCCCTGGTAGCTCAGTGCTATAATATCAGATAATAGAATAAAGCAACTCAAATCTGGCATCTGGTGGACACAGCAAAATGGCTCTGGAAAACGAAAGCTACTAATACCTAATTTCTATCTGGTCACCCACCTTGCATTATAAGGTGGCCACAGGAGGAGGAACTATGACGGAAGACCAAGTTCCTGCATGGACTGTGCCATGGGTAGATGCAAGAAGTGGCTGTAATCCAGAAATCCAGGCAGTGACTAGAAAAGGCTAACATGAAGGACAACACACAGGCTCTGACCATGGCAGCACAACAACAGGCCTCACTAGCCACCACATAGTAGCAGGATATAAGATATAAGTGTACCGGTACATCTTTAGATTATCCAATCCACTTCTAATCCAGCATATGGGAGACACCAATGAAGATGTTGAGAACAACAGGGCTAACATCCCAGTTTTTGGCAGACAAGCAGCTTCTAGCCAACAAACCAGAAAATGGTGGTTGACAAGGGACAGACATGGCAATTCCAGCGGATAGCAACAACAGAAAGGAGCATGAGACTCCCCTAGGAAAACACTTGGGGGAAGTAACAAATGGAGCAGATTTGGAAGGTAAAGCTTAAAGGGGTCCCTGTGGTAATAGGAGTATGAGGAACTGTGACTCCAAAGCTGGAAGTGTGGCTCCAGCAGATTCCAGACACAAAATAGAGGTGCCTATCCAGAAGAGTGGAGTCCTAGGAACAATTAAGATACTGCACAGAATCCACAGAGTCCCAGGCTTTTAGGAGAGGACCTAAGCTTTAAGAATGCACACAATGGAAGATTTTTATATAGAACTCATTCTTGTTCATTCTTTCATCCTTCATTGATACATTGGCATGGAAATGTGAGTGGTGCTCTTGGCTCTTGAATGAGCCTAATGGCCCAGTTTGTGAGAATGAACATCAAACTACTGATTTTTAAAGTGCGGTTAATGTTGCATGACTGGAAAGAAACTGGATCTGAGCGTAAAGGAATAGTTTGTCGAGGGAGGTGGAAAAAGAAAATGCTTCCCAGCAGCTCACATGAAGACCTTCAGTTAATGACATAATTTAGTGTAATTCATAGGGGATAGCTGGTAGTTCAGTGACTGATTTCCCCCTTTCCAACTCAATGTAAATATTTTTCTGCTAGACCATGCAGCAAATTGGGTAAAACTTGAGAAATAACAGGATTGCACTCTATTCTACAATTGCTTACAGCCATTTTCATCAGCGCCTCATTTTCCTTTCATGCTAATTAATTGTGATCCAGTTATTGCTCCGATATTGTGCAACTTCATTGTAGTGGTTTGCATACCATGGGCTTCTCTCCTGTGAGGTCCGTGTCATTTCAAGTCGGGCACATTAGTCATATGAGCCACATTTAATTAGCACAACCACAACTATAAAACACCACATTTTCTGCGTGTTGATACATGCTGGATATTGATAATCAATACTGCTTACTCCTTCGACCTAATTTTAATTAATTAGATGAAACGAAGTACAATGTAAATTCAAACTATTGAAGCCATTGTTCCAATGTAATAAAACAGTGCAAAGACAGATGCTTAGAATAAACTGATTATCTTTTTTTTTTGCAGAATTTTTCTGATTCAGTAGCCTGCCAGCATTGGCGACCTTACTTTACATAATGTTACATCTAACATTATTTTAACAGGTGGTGCTTCCCACATAATTGACTATAGGGAAAACTGCTTGAATCCAAGTGATGTAAATTCAATCATCCACAGGTTAAAACCAGGCAATTTGTGGATGTCAGCCTCGTACTCCGATTGTTTGGGTGGTACTTGTTTGGCAGAAATCATACAACACTAAACATACATACGTCCTTGAGGCCGACTTCAAGTGGATGTGAAACAAGTATAGCAGACATTAATAGTCATCCATGGTGTCTGCAGCAGTCATAATCACTACTTCAGTTTACCATTTCAGCATGCTAAATTTTGTGAAATACCACAAGGTGCTTTAGCTGTGTAGGTAACAGGTCATAAAACAAGGAATACTGAGTGATGTCAGTGCCCATATAATGGATGATGGATCCATGGGTTTAAATGTTTGAAAATTCTTTGCAATTCTTCAAATAGTTCTTGAGATACGACACTCAAAACATCCAATATCAAGCTTTTGGATGATCTAGAGGAAAAATACTGTGGATCATTAGTCACTGGCTTTGAAGATTTTTGGAGACCATTATGTACAATTTCATGGTGATCCTTCAAACACATGTTGAGATACTTTATTTTGGGCAGAAAATTGCAGGTCTACACATAAACTAACACTGTGTAAAGTCTCATATCCTATCATGTGGAAGAATATTACCCCATAGGCAAATGCATATGGATAAGTTGAGTAGGTGCAGATATTTCAAAAGATGCAGTACTTTCCAACAACCGTCATTAGTTTGAATGTTTTAACACAAAAAACTACAAACTTTATACTTACCACAGAAAAAAATGATTTCACGAACACTATAGGTTTTAGATATGGGTTAACACTTTTTCTCTGAAAAACGGATCAATATTAAACAAGGAAGTGTGAGCGTATCAAATCTGAAAGTACTCAACAGGCTTTTAAGTTTGAAAGTTGTGACAATTATCCAATCACTCACAGTAATAACTTTGTGAGCGTTATTGTGTTGGAAAGACACATCAAAGTCCCCTTGTCTCTCTCTGTTGTTGTTTTTTTTAATGGATTGCATTAGTTACCAGAAACTGACGTTAACTGAAAAGTATGCGCTTCCAAAGAAAAGTATTTTTAATTACAACAGTACAATCGCACACCAGGTGGAAAATAACTACCAGGTGGGAAATAACCAATAAAATAAAAATGGGGAAAGCGTTACAAAAAAAAAAAAAATCAAATACACAAGGAAAACATTTTATTTGCAGATGTGGCGAAAAAATTTGGAATACATGTTTGTTGTGGGTTTTAGCCACTCACGATGACTGAGTAAGTGGTTCAGATCTGTCTGAGACCCAGGTTTAAATCTAAATGATTAAGTCTGTTGTAGTGGAAAAAGAAAGATCCTCTCATTTTCTACATGTTGTTTTTTTATATTTCACATTCTTCAGAAAAAGACAATCAAAGCCACATAATAATACACATATTTTTTTTACAATTGAAAATTTACAATATAATAATTTATTATTACAATTCATACAACATGAGATGAACATATTGAAAAGGCATTGTTTATCTTCAGTTAAACAATATCCATGGCTTTGAAGATATGTTATTGGACTGAAAAACAAGAAGATTAAACAGACCACATGTGATTCCTACAATCACTGATTCTTCACATTTCAGTGTACAGTACCTCATGTTTACATGTGGGTCAGCAGTAATTGTCCTGTTTTCTACTGTTGGGAAAATGTTGGTCAGATTTACTGCTTTATTATCACGCTTGCTATATTTATCTGCAAAAACAAAAATATGAAAAATTTATCAATTCTGCTATGAGGGCAGAACTTTTGAAAACCAGTCAACATTTTCAGTTTTAGCTTTAGATCTGATTCCTACCACATGGTGAATATAATCTTAGGTCTGTTACTGCTTCTCTTATATGTGTCTCATATATTTCCAATTTGCAGGACTTATGCTACAATGACAAGTTGTGTTTCAGTCACAAGCAATAACTTATCATTAGATTACAAACACATTACATGAACTTGCAAAAGTCTAGATATAAGATTCGATTTCATCCACCGCCCCAGTATCAGAATTCTTTATACTAATACTAATAGTCTTATATTACTTAAGTAATATAACATGGCTATAGGTACTGCTGTTCGAGAAAGTCATACAAGAAAATGATTCATTCATTTCAGCAATAAAATTAAAGCTAACTCAAAAGTCTGGATATAATGTTTGAATGCCACCTACTCCATCTTGCATAATAATTTCACTAGGCAAATATCAATCCTGTTACCACACAAGTCCTTGTTGTTTCAAGTGAATCAATCGAAGGTCATGTAGGTCAAACTACACGCTTTCTCACTTACGGATTTTAAATTCCTGAAGCAAAGTGTAGTTATTCTTCTTAATTAATGTGAACTTAAAAACAAGTAAGTGATTTTGGCTTTAACACAGTTCAGTTTCTCCTTTCGAATGAAGGTAGTAAAGGCAAATAAGTTATACTATGGATATTTCCTTTTTTTCATCTCTTTCTTTTAAGTGTACCAGGAAAGCTTCAAAGCACCAAAAAGGAACTATGATTTTACATTCAAAGTATTTAAGCCAACCAGTTTTCTTTTGTCTGAATAATATTTTACATGTTCACTCTGCAGTCTCTCATTGATATGTGCAATCACTGGCATCACTGGAGAAATATGTCAGTTCTGGGATTTTTTTTTTTTCTGGGATAATCTTCTTTCTCATAATAAAAGTAGGCCACACAAAAATATTTTTTTCGGTAGCTTTAACACAATGTCCAGTGAATGAAGTCCTGTGAGAGTTTTTTTTTTTTCTTTTAGCCTCATTCGATTTGCAAAATGCAACAGTCGAGTGAGAGGCACCTGCTGCAGAGTGTACTGAAGAGGTACATCAATCAGTGATGTAATTTTGCAAAACAAAGAAAAAAACAAAAGACGAACTGCTCATTAGGCAACTCCTGTCTCATCGGAGTTTGGTGCTGCTGTATGTGTTACGCTGTACAGAAATGAGCTTTTCCATGCAGGCAGTGCGACTGTCATGTAAAGAGCCATGCCACATATTGGTGGGAGGTCGTGCCTCTTCACTCCGGCAGTAGACATATGCCATGGTGTCGGTGCGGCTCTGGATGTGGGTGCTGCGCAGGAGGGACCGGCAATAGAGGCTAATCTTCTCCACCCTACGTAATATCAGGTTGGCTTTTCTATTAAAGAAGATAAAATCACAAAAATATGACTTTTATACTTAAATCATTATGTTTTCTTTCAAGTTTGCTGTTCGCAAAACAACTGCAGATTACATGAGATCGCTGGAGCAAAAATTATTTTGGAGCAAAAGGAATAATCTTGAAGATTAGGCAACAATGGACACAAGCAGAATTACTGAACAATTTCAAAGATGTATTTCATAATGAATATATACTAGAGCTGTACAGAAAATCAAGGTACTATACATTATATATTTCTGAGGAATATATATCTAATGTATAAATACCTAAGCTTGTCTGGCTGATGTCCATCTTTCTCATCGTAATAATGATGCTTCAGTTCAAGTCATGACCTCAGTGTAAACCACTTTTACCACCTTTATTCAGTACAAAAAACACTGACAGCAGTAATTTGCAGCAACATGTTGTTTCATAGGCTCTCTCCTGGACTCTGTTGTATTCACTGGGTAAGCAAGTGGCAAGGCTTTAGCTATCAAGTAGTACTGTAACATTATGGGAGATGTTTGGTTACTTATTAGAGTCTCTCCAAGTCATATTTTTTGCCTCTAAATTAGACAAAGGTAACAGAAAATACCTTATCTTAAGTCATTATGGTAATGCTGTTGTAATTTTAAAGACCACAGAACAACACTTTTGCACCCATGTCTTACCAAATGCATCTCCAACAGAGCGACAGCACATCCTTGTTCTGTTGTTCTATGGCTAGAATTTTTATAGAGCATCAAAGAAAGTCATTCATACAAATTATAAGCAGCTGTTGATGAAAATATCTATAAAATGAATTGGGATTATAAAGGCAATAGATTCATCTAGCAGGCACAAAATGCCCTGGTTTAAAGATACCAGTTTGTTCCTAACAAGACAAATTTTTAATGGATTAAAAAGAAAAGTGGCAAAAAGTTAACACATGAATTCAAACAGGAAAAAAAAGAATCAGGATTGTGCTTTTATTTGTGTCTCCACATATAAATTGTCTGCACAAATGTCACCAGATTTCAAAGAACTGCATCTGAGTCTCTCCCATCCGTCTGATGAGACTGCCGGTCTGGGTCAAAACCAAGACATGCAATGGCGCATTTTGAGTTCTTGGGTGCTGGTTCTGCTTAACAATACATCAGAGGCAGCTGTCTAGAGTGAGTGAAACAAAGAATTTTGTCTCCAACTTAAGAGTCTGGAGCTGAAGTTTAAGCCATGTCAGGTCAGCTCAGATTACAAAGGCTTTATATATCTACTTATCTATATATCTATATATATATATTAAGAGAGACTTTACAATACATATGTATATATATGTATATATATATATGCTAAAATGAAAAAGGTCCATACAGAGAAAAACACAATTCACTTTGTTTTGAAAAGCAGTGTCTGCTGCATCAACATCTGTCTTTAGTTAAGCAAGGAGTACAGACATCCTTTTCACTTATTCGCTGAAAGGGTGGTGGTGGTGGGGGTGGCATTTTCTCATTTCCCCTAAATTCTTACGTCTGAAACAACAGAATACCAAACACATTATCAAGGCTGACTAGGAAGCACGTGACTCAGGGCATAAAAAACCAAAACAACAGAAAACGAAAAAAGTTGAAAAAGAGAAACTAAATTCATTCAATTATGAAACAAAACAAAGAGATCAAAAACAGAAAGAAGAAAAAACGTGCATTTTAAGTTGCGTCTATGGCAACTCCTCAGTTAAGATTTGGCCTTGCATTTATAAATTTCAAATTAAAAGATTGTTAAGCACTGATTACGAGTGCAGTTTCAGGGCATTCCAGCCGAGAACACTACATAACATTATAAGATGTTTGCGTTCAGAGTAAGAGTAAAAGAAAGCATTAACCATGCACACAATGTACAAATACAACCATTACATGAGGTGCTGTAACAATGGTGGACATGTGGGGGGCCCCTGGGATTCTCAGCTACTGGAGTAGTGCTGACTGTGCTTACGTTTCACTTGGCCATGCTGTTACCTTTTAAAAGGAACCACCAATAGAGTCTGCTTGTAAATTACCACAACGAGGCTCAACCCTGCCAACTTCAGGCAGTAAATAATCTCCACTCACTCCAGCCCTCCACCCCCTTGCAGCTGCCCACACACAAACACGCATAGACAAACACACTATCCAACTACTCCAATCCCTATTCTAAGTCCCAGTGGCTAACCTGTGCCTCCCACCCCCCTTCACCAATCAGAAAGAAGTATAATCAGACCAAAGTTATTCCTTAATTATTATATTATTTATGGCTCGAAAGGAGTACTTTCAGACAGTGGGGGTGGATTAACCAAAACATTGTGCTGTAACTTAAGATCACATGTTGCTAAAATCAGTGCCGGGCCAACTGCCTTCTCAGACTTACATATATAAATTTTTTGTTTTACGTATTTTAAACATTTTGTTTATACTTCCTCTTTTTCTGTTTTGTTGGTTTATACGCTTCTGTTTTCATATCACCATACAGTCGCACTGTCTGTTCTAACTATCAGTAGGGGTGACCCTTTTAAACGGGGTCATGGGTGACAGGATGTCGGTGCAGTACAGTGCAGACACAGATGAGCTTTTTATGAGAAAAAGAGGAAATGGTGCTGGAAGTTGAGCAGGGTCTTAGCTGAATATCACGTTTAGTGTTTGGCTTGGCTGTCAAACACTGTTTTGGCATCACCATGGTGATGTAAGGAGCAACTGTAACCCCAAAGTTTTTATGATGACCTTGCCCACTGGCTTTCCAGTAGAAGCAGTTTGGGAGTCTATGTGTGTGTGCATGTTGTGCAATGGTGCTCCTGATTGAGTGTGTGTGAGGGGTGAGGTTACTGAAAGACTGGAAAAATAATGAGGATTATTTTTCAAGACAATAAAACATCTGTTACACCTAAAAATCCTCAGATAGTTATAAAAAATGTCAATATGTGAAATATCTTTCAAGTCTGCACAGTTAAAAGCTCTGGTTTCACATTCAAATTTTCTCACCTGGGGCCTAGCTCATCCTCGCTACGCCAGACAAAGTCTCCGAATTTTTCATAATGAGAATTGTAGTGATGCTGGACTCTGTATAGCAGTGGAGGAGGAATCTCCATCAGCAAATTGTAGGCCATCTGCTGCTCTTTGCCGCTGGTGTAGCCATTATACAAGTTGTACACCTTGTCTGCAGTTTCTGTCGGGAAGAACAGATGAATGAATTAGAGACTGAAAAACAGAGAGGGAAGAAGTGAGGAAAGTACAGAAGAGATTAACATTTTGTGGGAACATGTAAGAATACATGCAGAAAACATACAGAATTTTAGACAACAGGGGTCAGATTGATTATTGGCCATGAAAATAAAACTAAACAAAAGAAAAAAGAAAAAAACAAGCCAAAAAAACTGCTGTGCATTTTTTTGAAAGGTGTGTTATCTACTTCATCCACATTTATCGGTAGGAATTCTCCATTCAGACTCAAAACTTGTGGAAGATGTGTTACATAGCATTTGAGGTGTTATTCAGTGGAGTTGTTTGTAATATAAGCACTCTGTCTTTAGATAAATTCTGAGCTCCACTTGGGCTATTACATTTACCTGACCTCCAAAACGCCACTCAGTCCCTTGCAATTTCTAACAGAAGCATTTGCTCTTATATCAACACATACACGATTGCCTTTCAGATGCCTCTCTTTAATCTGAATTATTTTGGTCAGTAGATTACTTGCTCACTTGTTGGATGTACTTGTTTATGCTACTCTTAGGAGACTGTGCTAGTCATTACTGAAATGAACATGCGGGATAGTGTTCATGAATTTGTGCATTTTTATTAGCAGCTGCCCACACACAGAACTTTCCACCCCCATTGGTGCATTTTTTTGTGATTACAGCCTCACTCTAATTTGTCCCACCGAGTAAATGTGGCCCTACCTCCTAAAACACTCTCATTCCCATATTTTGGATTCTTGAGTACTTTGTTTGACAAACTCTGTCTGATATAATTAGAAAATTAAATTGACATTACAAATTGGTAGAGTGTCCCTTTACATTTTGCTAACCATAGTGTGCAATCTTGCATGTGCACATTGCATAGGTAAGAGCACAGTATAGAAAGTGGTGGATACGTAGCCATTCAGGTAAACTTTGATTACATGAAAGGGATGCAAGGAAAAAAAGCAATATTAAATAAAGATGAGTACAATAAAGCAGAGTCCCAAAAAATGATGGGTGAGAGTACCTTCTGCTCGCGTGTCATCCACCACTGGACAAGATGTCCGTACTGAGACGAAGCTTGATTCAGAGTAACTACCTCGGCTATCCACTGCATAGAGAGTAAACCTGAAAGTAACAAAAAAAATAACACAAGTAAGTACATCATTTCTCTATCATTTATAAGGTAAAATAAAAACTGAAACAGATAAGGTACAAGTGAGCAAAAAGTACTCAATATTGATTTAAAGTCATATGTATGTCCTGTCACCAAAGAAAATACATTGTAATTTGCAGTGTTAATTTCAGAGAGTGAAAAAGCATGCACACAAGGGAAATGCTCTTTAAAAAGTATTGCAATTCATTGTCAGCTACAATTTACCCTAAAGGAAAAAAAAAATCTAAATTCCCTGTCCAGTTGGCATGTGGTTTCAGGAGGTTGTTGGCAGTTGAGAGATTCAATAAATTACCTGGTTAGCAATTAACTGATGGACACAGGTGTGGCCAACTGATAGGAAAACAGAAATTAAGAAAGGAAGCAGAACTAACAACAATAAAGGAAGGTGAGTATTTTTTTTATAATAAAGCAGGAAATGCAGGGCTCCTGTGGGTCATCAGAGTACCCTTTCTTATTAAGAGGCACCTGAACCATACCCCACCCAACTGACCAGATATCAACAGCCTTCTCTTCCTTCTGCACCAGGAGCTGCTTGACTACATACATTGACCTGGCTGAAGCATGTTGAGAGGAGGAAAACAGCAACAAAGCTGACCACCTTGGGGAAGTTGGGAAAGGGCTGCGAAAGGGCAGCTAATATGCATAAATTCAACCTGTACAGGCAGATCTTTGGTGGACATCCAGACTTTTGGGCCCATCTAATGACAGGAGCAAGGTTGTCCAAACCTTCCTCCACGCAAGGTAGCACCTGCAAATAAGTGGCTAAGCTTAAGGAACTAACACCTCTTTCAGTTCTGGAAAGAGCAAAGGCTTGTAACTGTGAAAACACTGGAAAGGTGAGAGACCTGTGAGAAATCCTTTTGGCAGAGAGTAGGTTGAGCAATACGATGAAATTGTTGACAGAGAAAATAGTTGTGTTACCTTCTGAGTTTGGAATAACAGCTACAAAGTCACCAGAAATGTTTCTAGCCTGTCACCATGTGACGGGTGAGTATTAATGTCGGTTGATGTCAGTGAATAACTTAAGTGGATGAGGAATAAAGAACTACTCAAAGGAGCAGCTTCCTGGAACTTTAACATCTTCCAGTACTTACCTCACCTAACTCTCAACCTCCTGGGTAACCAGCTCAAACTGGATGAACATGGGTGTATTATCAGTCTAATGGTGCTATCAGACCAATAACACTCTGTGAAACGCCACCTTATTGTGGTGTTATTATTTGTGTTATCCCAGAGATCCCAGGGACTATGATGTCAGGGGTTTTTGCCCTGGTAAGGTCTCCCGAGGAAAATTGGTCCTGAAGGGCAGACAATGAACTATCCACATGATCCCTGTGCAAGACTAAGGAATCAAGGGACCAGTTTACCTTGTCTGAGACAGGGGTACCAGGGGTGCGCCCTAGAGCCACCCTGTGGCTCAACACCCACAGGAGGCTTTTGCGGTTGAGGCCCAACTGCTGGGGCTGACTCTTGGGAAATGAAACATCATCTCTCTTGTGGGGAAGAAACCTGAGCTAGTGTGCCAAGTTGAGAAATACTGGCTAGACATAGCCTCACCTGGTGCCTCAATGGAGGCTAAACGACATTGAGTCCAAATGACCCATGTTTGGCACCTTAATTGTTGAGGAGGTATGGTTGCAAGGTGGTTAGAGCATTTGTAGTGGTAATCCCAGGACCCAATGATGGACACAGAAGGGAGCTATCAAGATGAGAAAAGGGTCCTCTCAGGTTTGGTTAACTTGTGGGACTCCAAGGGCAGCTGACTGGCTCTGGGAGGCCCAGAGGAATGAGGCTCTGCCAGTAGTTAAAGCAGAGCATTTTGCAAGGTGTGGGAGGAGTTCAGTGAGGCCATGGAACAAGACTTTCAGTTGGCCTCGAAGAAAGGTGTTCTGGGCATGTCCTACTGGGAGAATAGCACATCTTTGCACTTTAGATTTGCTTGGCTAAAATGCACAAAAAGGCATCAACAAGAGAGACACCAGTCAAGCCACTATGAACCAAAGTACAGAACTGGAAGACAAAATCTGCCATTCTGCTTTAACTTGATGGATGAGAAAGAGAAAAGGAGCTTCTTCTCTCCCTTGGGTTCCATAATAAAAAACTTGCTAGAGAGTAATCTTTAAATGAGTGCCTTGCCCACTCATCTGAAGCTCACTCTTGTGTCCTACCAGTCAGGTACTTCAGTACTGTTATTGCTCATTCTGTGGTATAAGAGAAAGGATTTGGTAAAAACAAGGGGAGAACAGTTTACCGGGCAAGAGGGTCTCTAACACATTTTTCATTCTAGATTTTTGGATCATGAATAGGTAAGTGCATTCTAAATGCAATGTCCACTGGCCTGTCGACAGTAGCTTGGGCTGATTAGCTGCTACACTTATTCTAAGTCAAACCCTAGAGTGAATCAGATCCTTCTGAGGCATTCATGGCTAGAATCAATACTGGGCTTGCACCATAGGCAGACTCTGATGCAGGAATTGGACAGAACTTACAGTAAAAATAAATAAACTCCAGCAATGCAAATCTCACAGGAATCAATCAAAAGCAGAAGACAAAGCCTGGGAGGACAACATACATCAAGGAAACACTGGCAAAAATACTGTCCTGTTAAAATTACACCCCATTATAAAGAAACTTGCAAAACCATCTTCAGCACTACTGTCACTACTGTTAGCAGCACTAATGTTAAGAAATTATTTTCTGCATGATTTTATCAGTGTCTCACATTGTTGTGGAGGACCTTTGACCTAGTCTTCTTTACAGCATTGTTTTAGTTTATTGAGGTTTTGGGCATTGTTTCATGCACAGAACAATTCCAGCATTGCACACTCCAAATTCAATCAAAGCGAAAGTCTAATCAGAATAACAGTAAAAGAAATGTGCTTGTGCAGGGTAAATAATGTTGGTGTTTACTGTGATCACATATTATGGACAAAGTTCTCCCTCTATTAGAGGGAATAATAAATAATATCCAGTTATGTGTCAGATTGATTTTCAAAGAAAGGAATCAAAAGCAATTAAAAGAATAATATTTTTAAACATTGTTTTCTTTGCCAGTGGGAACATTTTTAAGAAAGTGAATTAAGTACTGAGAAATATTTAAAAGTACTTATAACATTAACTTTATGCTTTCAGAAGTACTTTCACAGTTACCACTGTGGAGACAACAGAATTGCAAAAAGGGAAACCACATAACAGAAACAAAATAAATGACTAAATGGAATTCAAATGTTAAAAACATTTTGACACACATGAAAAATAAAGAATTAAATTAAACTATTACTAATTTAATAAAAGTTGCATTTTTCCTAAGGCCATTTGGATATGTTTCATGCATGTGTTTTGAGATCTGTTCCCTTGCTGTCAAATGACTGTTTTGTTTGTAACATGACCTGTTTGGACATTGCTCACATAGTTTGTCTGGTGTTGTTATTCAGCAGGGTGGATGTGGTATTCCCCAAGAACCTCACTAAAGACGCACGGACCTCACTGGCTCCTCTGCCCAGCAAAACAATGCCAGCATGTAACAGTCACATAGTTTAACTTATGTGGCCGCATACCGTGCAGATGGCTATAGTAACATAGGAGAGAATGACAAAGCAAAATGCAGTTTGGTAAGCATGTTGGCAATAAAGATCTGATATTACAAGTTTCTTCTTTTTCTTTTTTTAAATTGCTTAAATGGTTGGATCAATGCTCATTTTTCACCCTGCACAATTTCACAGCAATTGCGAGATTCTTATGTACATTTAAAAACCCATTTAAGTCAAAAGATTAAGCCTCTCAGTGGCTCAGCTGTGGAGAAGAACCGCATGCACAAATGATTACAGACAGATTTTAAAGAAAATGTATAAGAAATTAAAAAAAAGACATTAAGACCGTCTTGCACAACAACAATACACGGGGGTATTTAACTTCTTAATGGGTCTCATTCATACAATAGTAGAAGTAGAACTATGGGTATAGTGTCTGAACCCCAAAATGGCACTAAGTGATAATAAAGTTCACATAGGAGAAAGAAGCAAATGGCCACTGTCTGGCCTGCCACAAAAATGTCAAATCATCAAGTAAGAGAACTGGCAAGATATGTAAAACCACCAAGACTATCTCCCCCTTACCCCAAGAGGCACTTTCCTTTGTCTCTTTGCTTTTCTCTCCACATTGCTTGCATATAGCTCATCACTGTTTATCCCCTATCTCTAATTCAGTGTCTGTCACATCTATTCCAATCTTGTCTGGCTGCACATGGCTTCTTTGGAAGGGGCTTGGTTTTGTCCATGTGCCATAGTTTTGAAAGCTCAGCACACAATGAACTGGACAAATGGCAGATTAATGTTTGAGTAAATTAACAATGTTGCCATTAAAGTAACTATTGTCCTCTAATTTAATGAGACAGTGGAGAGATGGGTGAACAAGAGATGACAAGACAGAAAGCTCAGACACAGCGCAAGGGAGAAGGAGTGAGGGAAAGTGATAGTGAGAGAGGATCAATTAGGGCAGTATTTTTGGCATGCCGAAAGAAGCTAGGGCAGTAGGGAAAGCCTTTTCCATTACATCAACATTTGGACACACATCAGATGACCCTGTCCATAAATCAATCAAAGCCAAAGAATTGTTTTTTATTGCCTGAAGAATTTGTGTCAGCTTACAATATCTCATTACTTTGAAATCCTCCAGTCTGAGTGGCATTAGACTGGTGTACCAGCCCTAAATAAAACTGCCTGCCTTTTAATGTAAATTAGAAAAATTAGCTCAGCTCTGAATGAGCTCATTTGCAGATCACAAAGACTCCACAGTCCAAAGTAATAATGACAACACCCCATTAAAAGTCATTCACTTTTAAATACTGGATATTTCTGGAAACTGGAACGTCAGGAATACAGTGAATGACATCTCACACCCTCAAAGTGATCATTTTGTTGGGTGAGCTAGTCTCTACCATCCACACACATTTTAAATCTGAAATGCATCAGCCCATTTCGACAAAAAAGCCATTTCTGTGTGAAAGAATATTACACTGTCAGGGTGCACACCCACGTCTGATTTAACATTTGTCATGTGTTGGCAAAACAAAGCTGAAACAAATGTGTGTTGTTTGCTGCTGCTTGCTTTGAAGCATGTCACTGGTTTGAGGTTCTCATGCAGCTCTTTACTCTTGATAGCCATGAATATTCAAGTTATCATAACCACAAATTTGGCATTTTCCTACTGATTGGTAGCCCCAAATCAGTAAGGGAGAAACCAAAAAGAAGGATAAACAAAAATGGAAAACAGTTGGCATGTGCCCAATAGACTCACGAGATATTTTTTAAACTAGCTTTTTTTTTTTTTAGAATGCTGTCATTGTGATTTAGTTCTGTGTATGTCACCTTTGTAAACCAGTAGCAAGCTGTGAGCAGTCACTGCATGGTTGGACACACTTGCTAAGGCTTGCACTATGCTGTTGAGTCATGCAATACTGTGACAGATGAGTCATATTTATTCATTCAAGAAGTACATCTCACAAATGATGATCATCGTTGAAATTATTATTATTATTTATTTTTTAAATATATAACAATGTCATAACAAAACGTAATTTGGAAATAAGAAATATTGCACTGTTCATCTTGTTACATTAAAACATGTAACTATGAACTGAAAGTAATATTTACTGTTTCTTAAAGAGCATGAGACTAGCTACTGAGCCTTGTGCCCACACAGTTAGGCTAGCACCTTTAAATCTCAAAATTCGGAACCTTTCAGACCGGTAAGTGATCTGAACAATTCCTCCAAAGCTCACCAAGTAAATACTGCATAGAAAACAAGCAATGAGGTCTGTATTTAATGAGTGACCAATGCCTCCAGCACTATAAAAAGGCTTCAATAAGTACTTTGTTCCAAAGACAAAATTGCTATATGAACAAGTTCATATAGAGACTACAGAAGCCTACTGAAAAAGAGGACACTGTTATCAAAACGGAGCTTTGAGTAGGGCTTTGCACAACAAACCTTTGAGAGAAAAGTTAGTTGAGGCATTTCATCACTGTTAGGGAGGATGCAGCCTAATAAGAACTCACCTTTGCAAAAGCTATCACAGTAGCCAGACAGTCACAGACAATAAAGAAGAAACAGACTGGTTTGAGAGGTGACACGAGTGCTAGCCAGGCAACGATGGATGTGGTGCACTTCAAGAGTGGGAAACCGCATAAAAACAATGCCAAGGAGCTGACATGGAGCTATCCAAACACCAAGAAAACAGTGCAGAGCAGATGGGAACATAAAGCATGTCCTAAATGTGGGAAATCACCCTGCCACCCAGCATGGCAGTGCCCTGCTAAGAATGCAGAATGCAACAACTGTGGTAAACAAGGACATTATGGGAAAGTATGTAGTTTCACCACAAAAATTAAAAAAGTTGAAGAGGACTTGGGTGAACTGTTGTTAGGAAAATCATGAGGTACCATGGGTGGCAGATATTAACATATAGGACAGTAAAGTGGCCTTCAAAATACATACTGGGGTCTGTGTTACAGCTGTTCCTAAGCAAGTGTTAGCAAGCAAGAGTCAAATACAGATAGCGGGACCTAGAAAAACCCAGAAATTGTCCTGGTGGAGCAAAATTAACTGTAGTCAGCTGTAATCTTTATAGTGAGGGGCCTACAGCTGAAATTGCTGAGTAGAAAGTGTGAATCAGATTGATAGCTACAGTTGAGAGCACAGACCAAGAGGTAGGCCTGGGAAGACGTATCCTGAGCTCCGAGGTGGACTTGTTCAGAAGCTTAGGCCATTAAGCTTAAAACCAGATCTATGTTGGAACACAATGACAGCTCCAGCTAACACTCATGGACAAAGTGAAAAAGCCACTGGTGAAGATAGAAAACCTGTGATTATTAGCTGCATAGTGGAACCAGCTGCATAGAGACTGTGTGTGAATGTTAGATAGAAAGCACTTAGGTGCCCCAGAACACTTTCAGAGCAGAACAGCGCGCCAGGTTACACCTGGTCTAGAAGGTGTTGTCTGCCATGTGGACAATATCCTATTGTGACCAATGGAGCTTTGTGAACCGGTTAGGGAAGTTCATACCAAATGTGACTGAAAAAAGATAAAACAATAAGAAACTTAGTGTCCAAGAAGAATCCATGGTGATGGGGTCATAAGGAGTACCAAGGATTTGGTACTGGTTCTTGCCCCAGGAGCAACAAAAAACTCACCTTATGGTCTGTGTGTGGTGATGATACAAAAGACAGAGAGATATGGCCACCATATCTCTACTGATGAAAGATACTAAAATATATGTCAAGTCTGTGCTGGATAATCTTCTAATAAGTGATAGATACCAGTTGTGTGTGAAACTTGTTTGTTTACAAATCGTGAAATTCTGTGTTGAGGCTTTGGCCAGACAGGAACCAGTTGGAGGGATTGGTACAAGACTACTGGACTAAGAGGGCAGCTCTAGGTGTGCATGAAAACCTTTTTACTATGGCCTTCTCTACATTCTTTGGTAAAAATGCAGAGAATGTGATGGTCAGACAGTGTGGTGTCGCAGACTAAGCAGTAAGATAGGTGAGTTAGTTCAGCGGTCCCCAACCCCCGGGCCTCGGACCGGTACCGGTCCGTGAGTCGTTTGGTACCGGGCCGCGAGAGTTGAGGCTCAGGTGTGAAATGTATGGTTTTCAGGGTTTTTATCGGTTTTCAGCGTTATTTTTGTTATCGTTTTTATCGTTGACTCGGTTTTCCTGGGTCTTTTCACGTGTGTTATGAATAAATCTTCTTTTTTTCGGTACCGGTACTAGTTTTATTTTGTTGTATTTATCCGCGACACCTTAAAGACCGGTCCGTGAAAATATTGTCGGGCATTTCATTTCATTTTTTTTATTTCACACATGGTACAGCAGTAATTCATTTCCCATACACAACCTTCCTTTCAATTAAAGTAACACTGTTTCCATGCATGAAAAGGAGCAGGAAGAAGAATAAATTCTTATTGACACCTGCCCCCTATCTGTGACAATACAAGTAGGTAACCAAAATTACACTCTGACAATATTCTGCACATAACAAAACAAAACAAAACAAACAGAACAATATACTCAACAATGAGCAATACCACTAAATATCAAACTAAAAGGATAATTTTTCCTACAATTAAACTCTGTTATTTTCAACTTCTTCATATTGATTTATTATTTTATCACGGACCGGTTTAAGGTTGAGGACCGCTGAGTTAGTTCTCAAATACAGCACATGCATCAAAGAAAGGGCAAATGTAAAAGAACCTCTAACGCCGATCAAATTTCTAGACAATTCATGGCAAAAACTAGCTGGGATCTATTCACTCTAAGGGAAAACACCTTTTTTTAATTTACTATTCCTTCTACATTCAGATCAGCCCACCAAGATTCAGAGATGTAGTCCTTTACTAGACATTGATAGTTCCTTAACACAGCATCCGTAAGATACTTCCAAACGACAAAATATCACAGTCCTCAGGACATGAAATGAAAGAGTTTGCAGTTAACTATAGCTTTGAAAATGTAATCAGCAGCCCTAAATACCCTCAAAGTAACACTGAGGCAGTGCATGCTATTCAAACTGTTCAAATCTGCTTAAAAAACTCAGAGACCGTTATCATGCGTTGTTGGCCTACAGAGAAGTACCTCTGAGAAATGCCTACAGCTCTAACCAGCTACTCATGGGCAGTTGCCTGCACACCGCATTGCCTATACTTCCAGGGAGGGTGCAGCCAGCTCTGCCAAACCTGCAATCATTGCAGCACAAGGAAAGAACAAAGATGAATGCATGCCAAGTCTTTCAATAGGAGGTACAGAACAAGGGACCTTGCAAAGTTATGACCAAAGGCCATCTTTGGAACTCTGATGTAAAAGCACAAGGCACAGTGATGATCCATACACAACAGCTCACTGTTCAAAAAGGGACACTGAGGAGAAATCCTTACCCTCAGGCTCTTGTACCACTGTTAGCACCAGAGCCTCAGGGTGAGAATTAGCAGGAACACCAACCAAAACTGGAGTCTTCTGCAAAGTTAGGGTCTGGGACTCAGCAAAAACCTCAGAGCACACCTGACATCAAGAGAACAAGGTCACACAGAAAAACAGCAAAGCTGCAGGGACTTACACTATCAAAGCCTAACTGTATATTGTGATAAGGTGATTTTTTTAGTGGGAAAAAGAGGAGTTAAAAACATGCCTTTAGAATATCCTGTGTGTTATTGTAATTGAGTCATAGTTCACCACAATTTTAAAATAAGGCATATGAGCTCTAATATAATCAATTTGACATTTAACCTTTCTGAATGATGACATTGAAAATCAACAGAGTATTTACTTTCTGTGAAAGAGCCTAACACAACGCAAAAGACGTTCTTTATTGATACGTACAGAGAGAAACCATGGTTGATGTTTAACCTGTATTTTTTCATGAGACAGCAGGCAGTTTAGGTGTTTTTAAATGTTTTGTTTAATGGCGAGCGGTGGTTATGTCTGTGCAGGTGCTGCTGGCACTCCATCAGAGAAGAAACAAGATAAAAGAAAAGCTGAAATACAGTGGTTGGTTCAGGAATTCAGGCTGGCAAAAGAATGGACAGAATGACAGAGGAATTTAGAAAATCTGTCTAACAGGTTAGGTGTCTGGAGACACTGCCATAAATAGTCTGGAGCAATTAGAAACAGCTGAGCAGGAAGCAAGAAGATGCAGGGCAGCTGGGAGGAAGAGAAGATTCTGGTTTTGTCAAGTGACTCAGAGAGTAGTAGTATAGATATTATACCAAGTTATTCATTAAAAACAGGAAGGAGCAAAAATAGTGTTTCTTACATAATTAAAAACACATCTGAATTAGGCTTTTACATGTTGACTATTTAAAACAGTAATAAATGTATAGTTTTTAGTTGTTTTACAGTCTATTTGATTCAAATTCATGATTTATTATCTACTGTCGAGCTCATTAAAGTCATTAAAGTCTCACCCCACTCTGTATACAGAAGATGACATTTTGATTAGCCCACTTACTTACATAAACAAACGCAACACCAACATAGACGTTTGTAGGTAGTACATGGTGATGAAAGCTGAAAGCCCAACAAGTAAATTTAGACATTATAAAGAATGATTTTCTACCCGGAGAAACAAAGTCTGGCTGAACACATGCGACTTTTACTATCTGACTTTTTGGTATCAATGAGTTTTCACATAAATAATGTTAGATTATCCAGTACATTGGTTGTTTTCTGAAATGACATTTTCTGGAATGTGGCTCCAACTTTTTGTAGAGCATTTTAGTCTGCAATGAAACATTAGGGCCATAGAAGCCTTGGTAATGATCAAGTATAAAGCCAATACCATTAGAGGTTTTATCAGGGCCTTGATTAAGACAAGTGGAGTTGCCTGCAAAAAAAGTGTCCTCAGACGTAATTCAGACGTAAGCTGTGCTCTTATCACAGAAAAACAACACTGCTGAGAATGTCTAAGCAAAGATACCAGTGTTACAAAGTAAACTGCTTGGGCCCTTAATATTGGTGTTTGTTAGTGGAAGCAGGACTTCTACAGATAAACATTATTGTTGTCCTCACAGATTCTTACTTAACTCTATTATGTTTTTAATCAGCTCTCCAAAAAAACTTGGTTCACGGGAGAGTGGGACTTTATTGTAGCTTTAGAGGCTGAATTATATATAAATCCACCAGCCTCTTTAATAAGCACATGCTGTTAGTACCTGGTTGGAACCCCGTCTGCCTTCAGAGTTGTCTTAATTCTTTGTGGTACAGATTCAACAAGGTTTCGGAATTCTTCCTCAGAGATTTTGGTCCATATTGACACGATCACATCCATGATGTGAATCTCCCTTTCCACTACATCCCAAAGGTGCTCTGTTAGATTGGGATCTGGTGACCATGGAGGCTGTTTAAATACAGAAAACCCGTTGTCATGTTCAAATAAGCAGTTTAAGATGATTTGATAAGATGAACTTCGCTACATGGCCCGCTATCTTGCTGAAAGCAACTAACTAAAATTGCTGAGATGCAGTTTTAACTGAATTTTGTTTAATCTTAGATGCTCAGGTACTGCAAAATTACTACTGCAATTGTGTTGAATTTGTTCTTTGAATTTAAAAATGCTGTTTCTGGGGTCAGCGGGGGAGCTGACCCCAGGGAGGGGTCACTTGCCCCTCCCTTCCTTCCCTCCCCATCTCCAGCTGCCTCCCTCTTCCCGCTCCACCATAATCACCCACACATGCAGGGCCTTGGGGTAAGGGTGTGTCACCAGGGTGCAGAGGAGGCATCCCCCCCGTCTGTCCTCTTCTGGCTGCCTCTGCCTCAATTTTATCTCACAACTTAGACATTCACATTACTGACACTCTCATAACACATACATATAGGATCTTGGGGGTGGGCACGCAACACGGACTCCAAATTACCATCAGGGTGTACACCTCACCCCTGGCGTCGTTGTCCACCTCTCAATTTTAAATACACGTAGACATTGAGGGCTAGCAGGAGGGGCTATGCGCTTACCTGATGCACTCTGGCAGGTAGCTCCATGCCCTCCTGGGTTTTAAATGCACCTTAGAACACACATACATCAACACTACATAGGGAGGTTTGGAGTCTAGGAGGAGGAGTTGGCCGTCCAACTGGGGTCTGGAATGTGGGGCCTCCCTGCTTCTGCGGAGTCGGGGCGGTCTGCTTCTCCCCACCGCAGGGAAAAGGGTAACACCACCTGGGTCTGGGTGCAGTTTCCCCCTCCAGGGGCAAGGGTACCTAGACCCGGTTCTTAGAGTACGCTTGGGGAGTGTGATTGTGTGTACAGTGTCTCTTTATGTCTGTCTTCACATTGGTTGAGTGTGGAGTAATTGCCTATGAGAGCATGAGGGTGGGAATGGATGTTTGTATCTGTGTGTGCCTGTATGTCTGTGTCTATATGTCAGGTTGGGTATCAGACGTCACCTCTCTGGGGACATCTCAGGCCCTCCAAGGTTTGGAGGCCTATCTCCCCCCACCACTTCCCCTGCAGGTGGCGGACGCCCTCAGACATCGGTGCGTTGGTGGTTCTTTGTGTCCGGGGATGGGCGTCCAGGTACACACCGGCTCACTCCTTGGTGGCTGCTTATCGGGGCCTGGAGCCTGGGGCTCGCACGGGCCACTTCGGGGATGGGGTGCCCTCGGCCTCTCAGCCTGGGGCTCGGTCACTCAGGCACAGCTGGCTGCCGGTGGAGCTCACGGGCATGTCACTGCAACCCCCCCTGGCTTCTGCTCCGCGGCTGCTGAGTGACCCCTCATCTGGGACTCTCCTCAGCTCTTTCTGGGATAGTGGCGCGGCTGCCCCTCTGTTGGTCTTCCTTGGTCTCTTGTGTTCTGAGGGCCTCTGGATGTCTGGAGTTTTGATCTCTTCCATACCTGCTTCATGCCCTGGAGGACGGGGCAGTGGCCCACCACACCCTCTAGCAGATCATTACATGAAGGAACCTTTTAAAAACAAGCGCGTTCATGCTCACAGGTGTACACACAGGTGATCACACACACAAACTACACCCTTTTTGGCTCCTACCTCAAAGCACACTGTGCGCTGTCAATCTTACGTGCTGCACAATAATGTTTAATATTTAGTATTTACTGTCATATTCCCATATATCATTGTGATGTTGTTTATTCTATTACTCTCGTTTTCTTCTGCTTGTTTTCTTTTTTCTTTCTCAACAGGTGATCCAGGTGATCGATATATGTATTCTTTGTCTACTTATTCTGTTGGTTTTTGTTTTTTGCCCTTTATCCCCGTCCCTCTTCCCTGCTGTTTTTCTTTCCCTCTTTCTTTCTCCCCTTTCTTTCCCCCAGTCAAGTCTGTCCCGTATTCAGCAAGTGAAAATAAAATAAAAAATAAAAGGTGAATCAAATAGACCATTACGGCTAGGCTGGGATGGTCCATTTGGTAAAGTAAATCCGTTGGGCATCTTTCTTCGCCTTTAGACAAAAATTCTGATGGCAAAAGAGCCAAACGGGACAGGGACAAAAAAAAAAAAAAATGCTGTTTCTTAAAACCTCTGATCGTGACTGAGAACATTACAGAATGGAAGCATCTGCAGTGTTGAAAATAAGTATGCATCCCTGGTTAAGTCAGTCCAGCTGTTGCTGAGGAGAAAGTAACAAAAATGTACCCACTAAAACAAAAATAACATATGTAGTAGGAAGTGTGCCCTATCCGGGGAGGATGTGGAATTGCTGGTATTTGCCTATTGTTGTTTTGTTAAGCTGAAAATATAATCACAACATAGTGTTTAATGGAAGGTTTTTAAACTCTATGGTAATGGAAAAGAATGAACATCATAAAAATGAGACAAATCGATTTAGTTGCAATAAATTATGATTTGAAACCCAGAAATGTGCCAGAGAATGACATACAAATTTAAATGAGTATGCTCTCTTGGTGACATAGTGCAATCTCTGATGACGTTTGAATTTTAATAATCACAACTTATAATAACTTTTAAATCAGTGTTAGCTGAGCTTACAGGACTATATGCAGTCCTGTGAAACTAAGCAAACCCCATGCTTCAGTAGCTTGACAAACCACCTTTAGCAGCAATAACTTGAAGAAATTGCTTCTGTGTGACCTTATCAGTCTCTCACTTTGTTGCAGAGAAATTTTCTTCCCTCCCTTATTTACAGCATTGATTCAGTTTATTAAGATCTGCAGGCATTCTTTTATGCACAACTCTTTATTTAAGATCATTCCACAGCATTTCAATTGGGTTGACTTCTAGAGTTTGACTGGAGCACTGTAACTGTACAAGCTTAATTTGTTTGTTTTTTTTTAGATATATGCCCAGATCAAATGGTTAAAAAAAAAGAGGCCTTTTTCATCAGACCTCGACTACCTTGAATGACTAGTAATATTGTTTTTCACCAAAAGCGGCACTGTGCATTAGGGCCAGACAACCTTGGCCTGAGGTGTTCAAAAAAACGTGTTCAGTTTTTCTCTAATTGAACTGTCATAAACTTTAGTCTGTCTCAGTGTGACAGACTGGTGACCTGTGTGCCTCCCCTCTCACTCTATTGCAGCTGGGATAGGCTCCAATTCAATTCAATTCAATTTTAATTATACAGCGCCAAATCACAACAGCAGTCGCCTCAAGGCACTTTATAGTGTAAGGTAGACCCTACAATAATACATACAGAGAAAAAATCCAACAGCCCCCTATGAGCAATCACTTTGGCAACAGTGGGAAGGAAAAACTCCCTTTAAACAGGAATAAACCTCGAGCAGAACCAGGCTCAGGGAGGGGTGGCCGTGACCGGTTGGGCAGAGAAAAAGAAGACAGGATATGTGATGTGAGGTGATGTGATGGTGGTGCTTAAACACAAGGCTGCAGCAATATTTCACGTCGAGAGATAACAATCCTCAGCACAAAGTGTCCTTTCTCCTTCATGTGCATGCAAAGGACATAAAAATACACTCTTTCAAGGTTTGAAAAGTTCCACAGTTTGGACCAAGGAGACAAATGATTTGAGTGAGAAATAGAGGAGGCCAACTTTGTCCACTGGGAACAAATATTATTGAACATAAGAGGTGGCCTGCAACACCAACTATCAGCCACTTGAAAGGCAGTCTTGAGATCCCTGTACAACACATCCACTTAACACACTGGTTACTGCTACAACTACACGTTTCTTTTCCAGCTATTTCTTAATGTGTGACTTATGTGACTTCCAGCTATTTATTAATGTGTGACTTATGTATATATATATTTTTTTATATATTGTACTATTCTTAGTTAGCGTGTTGTCTGTTTTGTTAATGTTGGTTTATAATGGAGCACTGTAACAAAAAAATAATTTCCCCCTGGGATCAATAAAGTATTCTGATTCTGATTCTGACTTCCCAGGCATTTCAACCCCTACTCACACCTCAAACATGTGACCTTAATAACTCACACAATGGCACAGTGAGGCAATGGCTTACAAAGGATTCACACCTTGATTCCTGTGACTGCAATGACCAATGGCTTAATTCACACCTTGGCTCATGTGACCCCTCACGATTCACATGATGACTGGGGAGTAAATAACTCTCAGGATCACCTCCAAAGAGGACAAAATTATTATGGATGAATTACTTGGAACCCCCCATCAGTTTTTGGAGCTGAGAAAGCCTCTCAGATTAGAAGTGAAATGTCTTCAAACATCTTGAAACATATTCAAGCATTTAGGACTAACATGATCTGGATGACTAAGAACTTGCATACAGACATACAACCAGGAGACTGTGACTCATGTTACATTTGGAAAGTTGAACCAGCCTTAAAATTTCTTTCACTCACTGTCTGGTTATGTTTAAGTATTCAACGTTTTTTGGTTTAGTTAAGGCACTAAGAAATACAAGGTTACTGGTTACTTTAAACCTAAATGGTGAAAAATGATCCTATCAAGTGTGTGAAACTTTGACACTACAGGGGTCTTTTTCAAGCATGAGTCACACAGTACACCTTGTAGTTATCTATGAAACACAGAAAAATAGCTTTTTGACAGAAGCCATATTTGACACCCTGTGGATGAAAACAGGCTGAATAAGCTTAGATTATTAGATTCCTGAAAGTAGCCACCCTTTGCTTTTTTGACAGCGCTGCAAGCCCTTGGCCTTCTCTCGATGAGCTTCATGTTGTAGTCACCTGTCAGGGTGCCTTGTCAGGGTTCATTTGTGGAATTTCTTGCCTTATTAATGGGGTTGGGACCATCAGTTGTGTTGTGCAGAAGTCAGGTTAGTACAGAGCTAACAGCCATATTTGACAACTGTTTATGGCAACAACATATTATACACCATATTATGGCAAGAACCACTCAGCTAAGTAAAGAGGAACGACAGTCTATCATTACTTCAAGAACTTTGAATGCGTCCCCAAGTGCAGTCACAAAAACCATCAAGCACTACAACAAAACTGGCTCACATGAGGAAAGGAAGACCAAGAGTCACCTCTGCTACTGGCGATAAATTCATCCAAGTCATCAACCTCAGAAATCGCAAGTTAGCAACACCTCAGATAAATGCCACACAGAGTTCCAGTAGCAGACACATCTCCACATCAACTGTTCAGAGGACACTAATAATGCATGAATCAGGCCTTTATGGTCAAATAGCTGCAAAGAAACCACTACTAAGGAAAAGCAACAAGCAGAAGAGCTTTGTTGTTCCAAGAAACACAAGGAATGGACATTAGACCAGGGGGAAATCCGTGCTTTGGTCTGATGAGTCGAAATCTGAGATCTTTGGTTCCACCCGCCGTGTCTTTGTGCGGTGCAGAAAAGGTGAATATTTATTTGTCAAATGGGACAATGACCCCAAACACACCTCCAGGCTGTGTAAGAGCTATTTGACCAAGAAGGAGAGTGATGGAGTGCTGCGCCAAATGGCCTGGCCTCCACAGTCCTAAACCCAATTGAAATGGTTTGGGATTCTTCTTTAAAGAATCTAGCATATAAAACATGTTTTGAGCTATTTAACACTTTTACATAATTCCATACGTGTTCATTCATAGTTTGTTTTTTTGTTAATTTATTTCGATTACGTAAACAATGTACAAAGTTCATTTAGCAAATAAAAGAAGAAAAAAAAGATACAAAATAAAGCTAATATATTTCAATATTGCTTCACCTGTAGTGATTCAGTTACATATCGAAAAGGAGTGGGAAGAAGTACACACTTATTTAATCCCACTCTTTGCCATAAGTTATCAGTCTATATTTAATCAGCTTCCTTACTGATATAATTTGCAATAATAATGACGAACATATTTCTAATATAATATAGACATCACATCATATCATTATGTTTTTGTGATCCTATAACTTTACCTCCACACTAATACCTCCAGTTTCAATGAGCATGAATAAAATTTCCTAAACAGAGACATTCACTGAATTTCAATATTTTCCCTTTCTTTATCACTCATGAAGATCATATCGTTATAACTCTTTTTGAACTGCTTTATGTTTGGACATTGCTTCAACTCCATACTCGAACTGCTCCATAGTTTTGATGCCTTCAGTGATAATCTACAATTTAAAGAGTTATGAAAATTTAAAAAAAAAACATTAAATCAGAAGGTGTTTCCAAATGCTCGACTGGTATTGTATATTGTAGGGTAGTGTTTTGTACATTTGCATAGCAAGCAAAAGCTCCCCAGTTTGATCCTGGAAGGGGACTCAAATACCTTTGTGGCTGCGTCAGGAAGGGCAAGAGAACCCGGCCAAATTAAACATGTGGAGCTACCTCTTGGCTCTTGGTGAATAATGGAGCAGCAAACAATCTAAACTTGATTTTCATGATCTTTCTAATTTTTTAGGGCCATTGAGAGAATATGTTTCTGCCCACTGATCTTAAGAGGCAGTGACAAACACCATTGGCTTGGTGTAGTTCAATGAGGCAGAGGGCAAAGAAGAGACTTACTTGTAGAGGCTGTCAGGTTCCAGGCACTTGAAGACCACTGAATATAGCACAGAGTGGGGATGGTCTCCACTCCTCCTCCCAGCAACAACACAGGATGAACCCAGACCAGAAAACAGATCATCCATCAAGCTCAGGACCTCACCTTATAAAGAGATAACATTGGAAAGAAAGGGAAAACAATCAAAGCATGAATTGAAGTCTGAACCAAAGAAAGGTTCTTACAAAAAGGTCACTTTGGAAATGTTAGTTGGCCTGTTTTACTATTAAATATTTTGAGGGGGAAAAAAATGAACAATTGCAAACGTATCTTTCAACATTGCATTTTATCTATTGTTCCATTTATTGTGAAACAATCCCACATGTTTTGGTTCCACCACATGTTTTAACATAAGAAAAACAACAGTGCAAAACACGAGCTTAGTCATGAATGGATTTCTACATTTAGGCATGGAGCTCTTGTAACTGTGCAATTTGAATTGTGTTGTTTCACCTCTGCCTGCTCAAGCCGAGGCCATAATAAATGGGACTTTTTACTGTCAGGAACCCATTCACATTACATTACAGAACTGTAAAGAGAACAGGATTTCATACACTTTTTGACTTATTGTACATGCTACTATTACACTGACACCTCCCTGAACACAGTGGTGTCTCAAAAAACAGCTTACTTCACAAGCTGTGCAAGAAAAGCAATGCACAATTGTTCATTTAGACACAGGCATACACAACATCAGTTTCCAGTACTCATGGGGGTGATGGAAAAAAGGCGAGACCTGTCAAACTACTGTGGTTTAAAAGCTCTCAAATAGTTGGATTTTAAACTATTTCTACATGAGGTAAAGGGCAGCTTAATTTTAGCTTATGATACGTGTGCCAAATTATAAACACAGAGAGTCTGGCTGGTGGGGCACAAGGGGATGGTAAGAAAAGGTTGCAAGGAAGAGGAAAAAGAACTGCACGAATGAATGATTTGACCTTTTCACAGAAAGAGCTCTGTGTATAGGAGGTTGCCCCCAAACACATTCCAGCACTATTACAGGATTACTCCTCCAAAGGTCTTACCTTTCTAAACATCACTCTCAAACTGTATTAATTTATATTGTTGTTAAAGCCCACGTGAGGCTGAAAGTAAGTTGTGAATACTTTCAAAAACTTGGCAGACATCAAAAATATCTCTCTGAAGATTTGAAATAGCATATTCACACAAACCTTCTAGGACATGATTATTGCATAAATTAAATAGTGACAAGTAAAAATAGATGAAAGGATTAAATGAAAGAGATACATCTGGCAAGCTGTAGTAGATTACCCAGTAACTGCCATCAATTCATAACTCACTTATCTTGTATTAGAGATGCACAAGTGAGTTTTCTTAACAGTTATAATAAACACTTTAAGTTCTCCCTGTGCCTGCATGGGTTCCCTCCAGCTACACTGGCTTTCTTGGACAGCCTAAGGATGTGCTCGGTTTACGTTAATTAATGATTTAGTAAGGTATTACTGGACGTACGGTACAGAACGTATATTTAAGTAGCAGAATTTGGTATTAATTAGCTGATCAAAAAGACAAATTATTATACAATTATCAATTCGAAAAGTCACCAAAGACCATAGTGGGTACTAACATAACTAATAAATATTTTATTTATTCTTACAACAAATTGTTAAACCAATGAACCTACCCTCTTTCCCTACTAATTTACAATACAATTTATGCAGCACAACACAACCCAGTCCTTTAGACTGATCCTTCATAGGAACACTGACAGTTCTGGCACCTTGAGAGTGGTGAGGAGTACTCTGAAATATTGCTCACACCATGCAACTATAAAAAAGCAGAGCTAACAAAAATTGAAAGCATTCAGTTTTTGTTCAGAATAATAAAGACAGATTACCGTGCCTGATCTCTACCTTGAAAGCAACTCTAAATTCCTTCTAACACGCTTTGAGCATCAGTAAGAGCAGAAACGTGCTATATAAATACCAGTCCACTTACCAAAGAGTTGAAGAGAACTTAAAATACACATTTGTGTTTTAGAACTTGGCCTCACAATATCAACGTAAGTTAGCATACTAGTTTTTAAATCATTTTGTGTCCAGGTTTACCAACACAATTTTCTAGAGATCATTACCAAAATCTACAAGAAGAATAATTCATTTGCTGCCATAACACATAGTGCAGGATTGGGGGCAAGCATGTGTACTTTGGTAACCCCTTGCTTACCACCTTCTGTTTTAGAGAGTATGGAGAAGATGTGCATGTCTATTTTCATCTGGTATCACAGGAGAGGAAACGTGAGGAGGGTTTGTGTGTGTATGCATCCCTAGGAGTGGAGAATGGGCTGATTAACTGAATATGTTCACACGTGCAAAATGATGTATGACTCAACTGCTAAAGTGGAAGTTTTTTTTTACAAGCTATTGGCACACATATTGGCACACATGTTTGGCTGTGTCTATGCGTGTTTTTCATTTCTACTCAAGACTTTCAAATGCGATAGCTTAAAAGGGGATATCTTGTACGTGATTTCATATCAGAATTAGGTCAAGATAATCAAAATCCAATCCATTAACAATAGAATAAGAAATGTGAGCACACCCAGAAGCAGCATTTATTGTTATGAGGGTTCCTCATGGGTAGGCCTGTGGTCCGTCAACATTTCTGTCAATACCGAAGCCAAACAGCTCACAGCTGGCAAAAATTAAGGCCCCTGAAATTCTATTACGGTAAAAGCCATTTTGCGTGTTCTCCAGCTTACATGGCGATTAAAACCTCATGGTAAATGCCAGGTGACCTTTTTAGTAAGCAGAGAGAAGAACAAATAACAGCAAATCATGGGAAAGTGACGACTTGGGCTGACTGACAGTGTACAAAAGAACCACTCTGATTCAAACACATCCTGGCCTTGTAACTATGATGTAGTTGCAAACAAGTCAAGATAAGTTTATTTGTACAGACCGATATCATATACAATGTCTCAAAGAGCTTTGCTGCGCCACAACAGAAACAGTTCCTGACCCAGGCTGGCGCAAAGTCTCTGAAAAAACAAAACAAAACAAGGAATACCCCTCTCAGAAAACCTTGGCACGTAACAAAACACAAAAAGGAGGAGGTAGGGAGGGCAAAAGAGGAAAAGAGAATCAAAGAGGTCCTTCCTTCACGGAAAGCATGAGGTGCATAAGTAGCAGCAAGTGGAAGACACAATAACAAAAATAATTGCAGCACACAAAAACACAACTGTGGTATTATAAAGGAGTAAATGTGTATGCAGAGAAAATCTACACATGTACTATGGACTTGTATTTATATTCACGTTTATGTGCATCTTCTGAACTTGGATGTGGAAATGTGTGCACATGTGGAGCGGGACATGTGGGGGTATTCTGTCTTTAAACCAAACTTGCCATTCTGTTATGGCAGACATAGCCTTTCACTTACAGTTTCTAATTCATGCACTGTGAATTTGCTTTAGCCATTAGCTGTATTTGTCTTTCTGTATATGTTTTTATTTGAATGAGAATGTATATGCAAATCGTCAAGGTGAGCTGGTTCATGGATTAGACATGTTTAGATTTTTTTTCTTCAAGGAGGAAATTTGAAAGTATCAGAAGAAAAAAAATAATGTAATTGGAATTGATAAATGAACTTATTCACTTACATACAATTGAGTAATATGTGAGATTATTCACTACTGAACACTTAAGTACTTTTTTATCAAACAAGTATAAGTAGTTGCTTCAAAGTGCTGAATTTGTATTGTATAGCTTTTCATTGCAAGTAGATATTGGTGTAAGTAAGGTAGGGATTAATAAGGGTAGAAAATCAAAAATAATCTATCGAAGAGATAACAAAAATTTTAGGAATGTCCAAATCACCCATCTGCTTCAGTCTCAAAAAAGGAAAAAAAAAAAATCTGAACCGGATAACTCAGCAACACTAAAAAGTTGGAAAGACCACAGAAGACAACTAAAGTGCATGATGAGAGAATTATTTCCATGGTTAAGAAAAACAATTACACAACGAAGCCTTTATGAATGGAAGTACAAATGGTTTACAACAAGGTGCAAACCACTGGTTACATGGATTCGACTTTGCCAAAAAACATCTAAAATGGTCTGCACAGTTCTGCAAAACGTTCTGGCCAGATGAAACCAAGATTAACTTGCACCAGATGGGAAGATAAAAGTATGAAGGAGAGAAACACTCATGATCTGAATCATACCGCATTATCTGTCAAACATGGTGCAGGGAATGTAATGGCGTGGCCATGAATGGCTCTCAGTGGAACTGGGTCACTCGTGTTTATTGATGATGTGGCTGCTGATAGAACTATCAGGATAAATGCTAAATTATATATAGCAAAACTGATCAGACAGCATTTCACAGTGTGAATGGATGATGACCCAAAGCATACTGCAAAAGTAACAGTATGGTTTGTGAGATAAAAAACTGAAAGGGACGCACAAACAAGCAGCAACTGAAGTTTGCTGCAAGGCGATACTAAGTATAAAAATGTCAGTAATTCTTCAAAAGTTAATATAATCATTTTATTAAACCCACTGAATTAAAGCTAAAGTTCTGCACCTCTGTTACACATTGAGTCTATGTGCAAAGGCAAAACTAGAAAAACTAGAAAAAACTGTCTTTGTCCTACAATCTGTTCTGCATATACCATAAAATTTAGGTGCCTAACTAACTAACTAACTATATAAACTAAGTGCTCCAACATCTCCTCCATATCTGGGTGCCACCACAATAACTGCACTCCTTCTGGCACGCCAGTATTTAACTACTGCTTCAGGAGTCATCCAGCCCAACCAGCCTTCTTCCCAACCAATGGTTGCCTTCTATGGCAGGCAGCTATGACCTTCTGACCACAGCTCCTAAATGAGTGTTTCTGCAACCGAGTCTTTGAAGATGGCCAACTCAGATGCTATGTCCCCCATCTCCCCTGGGATGCAATTAACTGTTCAGTAACTGCAGGGTTTACCATTTCTGTCCAGCAGTCTTTCCTGCCATCTGATCCAACTCACCACTAGTTGTTCAGCTCTGCTAATCTCTTCAACCTTGTGTCCAATCACTGACCAATGGGCTAAGGTGCTTTGGTAAAATTTAAACTTGCGCTCTGCTTTAGGTCAGGCCATTCCTACGAATGACCTCTCTTCCAGTACATTATCCAAGATCCCATCCAGAATCGCCTTGCCATCCAGAGCCTTGCTCTCTGTGACTCAGTCACGCAGAGGTGACCCTCTCACTCTCCAGTGCAAATTCCATGACTGCAGCACTCAGCCAGCCAGGGGCTTGTTAGTATCCCCACAAACTCCCTGGTTCCTCTCATTATATGCAAAATCTGGATAAGGATAGAGTCCAGCCCCTCTCAGCGGTTTGGTTCCAGAACCCTTGTGTAGAGGTGAGCCCAAATATAATTAGTTGGTACCACTCCACCTAACACACTACTTTTTAAAAAAATATTTTTAAACAGATAAAAAAGCTGTTAGCAAGCTTGTCTTCCTGATCTGGCTCCAAGAGTGGGTCCTGGTTTCCCTCACTGAGGAAGCTGCAGCATCTCAGATGCAATTCTTTTTTTTTTTTCTTTTAATGAGACTAGTGACGTTTCATTTTACTGGAATTGTTGCTCAATATGATTCATGTTTTCTACAATCACAGTGTTGCTTTGTCAAAGTGAATATAACCTGCACAACACACTGTTCACTGAACCTTTTCTTCCTCATTTAAGTTATTTCTTGAAAGTATTGGCTGTTGAGATGACATATTGTTGCTGAGCAGGAACTAATCCTATGGACAAACTCAGTGGAATGCTTACATCTTGATAACACATTCATTTGCAAGAGTAAAAAGAGCATTACGTCAGAGTTTTACAGTTATCTGAAATTAATCAACTTCCCTC
This sequence comes from Pelmatolapia mariae, assembly GCF_036321145.2. Lineage (NCBI taxonomy): Eukaryota > Metazoa > Chordata > Actinopteri > Cichliformes > Cichlidae > Pelmatolapia > Pelmatolapia mariae. The sequence continues at coordinate 22,233,420 of NC_086233.1, read as the reverse complement.
CAGCTAATAATAATTGAGTTTTCACCCAGGCCATAGTTTAATCAAAGATAAGATATCATATTTAAATGTAAAATAACATATGGGTATGAATGAAAGCATGAAGAAACAAGTTTAGCAGATGTAATGACAAAACCGATTAATTAATTATTTGATCGTCCTTTAGGATTAATTTAAATGTTTAATTGCACTGTCATCCTGCCTGCCATAGTTATGCAGTTCTATTAAAGGCAGCTCTTATAGGGAGAAGGTCAAATGAGGTTACAGCTAGATGACAAAGTGGCATACAAACTGAAAATTGTTTCATGGACACAAGCATTAACTTCCTACTGTTGAAAAAATTTGATCTGACTTGAGCTATTAAAGATATGCAATATCAGGTGCTCTGGATGTTTATCAGCTTCTTTATTTTTGTTTGTTTCCTTTTCAGAACGATGTGGCACACGGCCTATGACTACCCGTGAATTAAAATCTGTTAGGCAGTGACCTTACTTTACCTTTTCTACATAGCAAGAAATTGGCTCAGAAGGGGCTGCTTTCTTACAGACTAATGGCCTCGTAGGGCCATCTGTACCACGTCTGGTCATTTTTATTGCTTTTGGCTTTGCTTTGTCCTTTTGGCCCTCCTGCTGAATCTGAATTAAGACAAGAGGTGTCAGTACTGACAGGCTGTTTGGTTGTATCTTACTGTTGTTCTGCACTGTTTGAAGAATTGATTTGCAGTGTCATCCTTTACCTGCTATACAAGGAGAATAGTGTGAACTCATGGCATCAACTAGTTCTGTTGTACAACACTGTGAGGAGACTTGTGTAACCACTTGTGTCAGCTAACACAGTGGGCAGCACGGGCATTGTGTTTCTGGACATTCACCCTTAGTGAGATTTGACTGAGTATACATACAAAATGGAAATATTTTTATAATGGAGTTTCACCAAAAAGTAGAGATGAATGAGAATTTTGACTTTTTTTTCCTTTTTTTACTTTTTCTTCCTCAAAAGGCAACACGGGCAATGAAAAAAAAATGAGGGAACATTTTCTATTGTGAATGAAGCTTGATGTGTGAGCTTCATGAGTAAGTGTTTGAATGATACTGGCCTGATCTATTTATAATTCTTATAACTTTCTTTTATAGCACATAAACTGCTTGTATGTGTCCCTATACTGCTAAACGTACACAATGTATGGAATTAATAGGGAACAACAAAGTATACATAATAATTTTGATTTACTCCTCTACACAATCACAACTAATATTCACACAAGCCACCGACATCCAATTTCCCAGATATAAATATCCCATGATGTCACTGGCACTGATCCAAGTCCAAGACTGAGTTATTTTACCATCACTACTTTGGCTTCCACAGGGGTTCCATTTATTTGTATCATCGCTTTAACAATTTATTTTCCATGATCAGTGTATCTTATTTTGTTTCTTTATGTTTGTCTCCCAATAGCAGTGTTCTTCTTTTTTTGAGATGTTCATCCCGCTCAGGTTCTTCACTTGTCTTAGTAGCACAGTCTTGTGCTATTAACAACCCTAACAGGAACTGTCTTGGTGTCTATTCAGGATGGGATGTCTTGGCTACTACAGTGATACATTTAATTGCAATTTTCTTGCTTTAAAAGGACTTAATAAGTTGCCATTTCTTTTTTTTTTTTCAGCTCTTGCGTCATGGCACTCTCAGCTCTACTTCAAGCCATTTCATCTGCATAAGTTCGGTGTGTAGATTAAACATTTCGTGGTTGTTTATTGTTCCAGGTCATTGAGCTTTCCTTCCTTTAAGTAGTTATCTTGCCTTTCTCTTTAACAATATTTTTTAGTTGCCAGATCGGGATCAAAACCATGATTCTCCTTCATGCTCCTCTTTCTCAGAATGTTAGCTTTCTACTGTGTCTCTTCCTATATAACACTATACAGTCCAACAAAAACAATTGCCCACCTAAATCAGCATTTCCCTGTCATTGTGTCAATATTGAAATAACGTATATATAACTATTACAACACTGATTTAAAACAAACCTTTGTATAAAGAATATCTTACATGATTATACCGTGTTTTATATCACATTTAGATAATGCATACTGTAAATGATGTCAGTTTACCTGTAAATTTACATGTAAATATAAACAGACTCAGTGCCTATATCTTGACTTTATTTGGAGCACAAACACAATGGTAACCAGTGATTATAATAGCTGCAAGCAAATCTCAGCAGGCTTGCTGGTAGTCTTTTCTTGATAAGCATGGGTTTCTATTCACAGTGCATATTTATTTCTACCATTTTGTGCCTGCATATGCCCCAAATTTGCAAAACAACTAATCAATCCTAATTTAATGCATAAATGCATTTTAAAATTGATTTTTAGCCGCCACCAAATTCAACAAAGATCAAGCCCAGGCACAAACTGTGTCAAACAGACAAATATCTCATTATAAATAATGGGGACAAAACAGGCTGCAACAAACAATGATGAATGAAAAGGAAGGAACTGAGAGGCAGCATCCTTATCTTGTCTTAGTAATAATTCCATAATTCCAGTGCACTTCCATTAGCGAGAGTTTGGGGACACTGAATGATTGTTGTAATTAATGAGAGATGGAGAGACCTGTGGCGAAGACAGAGAGACTAACAATATGTGTGTGAAGAGGCAAAATGGGAAAGGAAGCAAAAAGGGAAAGGGACTGCAGAAAGCCCTTGGCCCCCTGCCTGCAATCTGCAATCTGCTGATGGCGAAGCTCGTGATGAGGAGGTGCACAGCGTCCATTTTTAGCGATGAGGTCATCTTTAATTAACAAAACAAAGAGAGTCAGCTGTGTCACTCCAATCTGTTATCTGCAACCATGCTCAAGGACACCCTTTATCTCCATATAATTCAATCTCTTTGAATGAGGGCTTATCGACGCATTGGGGTGCATTCTTGGTCTCAACCAATGATGGAGCTGTTACATAAACAGGGGAGGGGGATACCACTAGCTCTGATCGCATAAAAAAGGGCGACATGAGGAAAGAGGATAGGTATGTAGAAGTATGAGACATGTGATAATAGATGTAAGCAAAGCCGTGGAGCATCCCCGTGTTATTTATCCCAATAAGCTGGCTGGTTAAGCTAGAAGGAGGAAACTGGAACTAAAATAAGGGCAAAGATCAAATGGCTAATCCATTTCTGAGTCCAACAGTGCCAGTGTGAGGTGACATCATTGCTGTGTAACCCTTAGTCCTGCTGCTGTCTGGTTTCTCTCTCCTCCAACTTGTGCTCTGTCTTATTCTTTCCTCATTGTCTTCTCTTTTTTTTTTTGTATCTGTGTCTCTCAGAGAGACTTTCCACATTTTCAGACAATTTCTTCTGTTTTTTTTGTGTGTGTGTTCCTGTCAGTCCTGTAATTGTTCCAGTCTGCCATGCCCTCTGAGATTTTTTTTTTCATGCCACAAAATCAGGTGTCACACAGCAGTGACGCAACACACAGACTCACAGGTTTTTAATTAGCACCAAGTGTGTGTGCATTTGTGCGAGGGTTGCGGGAAGCACAGTGCTACGCTTATGAACGCGCTCACAAAAAAAGTGTCACATCAGCACAACTGTGATTTAAGGACAAGCCACTGAAATTAGCAGCTGAGAAGATAATGCAGGAATGGTACAAATGTGATGATGGAAACCAAACTGTCTGTGTTTAGCCAAAAAAAGAGGCACTAGTAAGATTTTTCTTTTCCCTTCTTTGTTTGTGCTTCACTTTTTTTTTAAAGAACTCCCAGGGAGATCGACAAGAAACATAGCTGAGAAACAAGAACATCATATTGCAAGTATGTCACTATTTATTCCCACACTTTCAAAACATTGTCTTGCATCATTTTGCAAAAAAAAAAAAAAAAGTTTAGCAGGCTGAGTTTCAGGCTGTGGTGCCACATAGCTTAAATGAAACCAGGTCAGTTCCTTACCATCCTTAGCCTTCTTATGAATACCAAATACAAATATCATAAAGTATCACCTTAATTACTTTACCATTACTTCAGGCACAAGTTAAAATGGATGTGCCTTCAGTATAGAGTATACAGTATACTAATTCTCTGTCACTCTATCACTGTGCCAACTTTTGGTTGTATTAAAACTAGACTTTCTAGTGTTTTAATAGTTTTTGCAAAATCTCTTACAATCTGTGATTATCTTATTTTTCACATCTGGTTTGACCCATTAGTGCTGTGCTGACTGCCGAACTAGCTTCTTTGTGAACACTGCCTCTGCATTGGTGTGCCATCTAGAGGCATGAGCCTGAGTCTGAAGTCAATGATTTAAACACATCCATTCCTGATCAGGGGAGCAAATAATATTTAGAGGGAGGAGGGCTATTCCCTATATTAGTTTACCCTTAGTCATATTATACTGACGGATTTTAATGGCGCTATCACCCCATATTCAGATGGAAGATTAAAACAGAAATAGTGTTTTGACCAAAACAAAAAGTGCCACTAATGTTCAGGGATTCCCTCAAATTTGATTCTGTTTCTAACAGATAATATGAGTAGTTAATTGCTTTCTGTGGCGGTCACCAGAGGTCACAGAGATATCCATTTTAATTTGACTGCCCATCAGGATCATTTTTCAAGTTTAGAGGTTGTATATGCCAATTAAAACCTTTTTATCTTTGTAACAGATGTTACAAAGAAGTGTAGAATTCCCTGTTCCAGTCGTTATTAACTCCTCACTTCACTTGCCTACATGCTATATTTTACAATAAGATAGACATTTTCTAACATAAGTTGTGTACCTGTAAGTTGTGACACAATTCTTTGGAAGCCCCTGAAGGAAAACATGGCTCACCGGTTGAGAGTTGACTTTGCAAAGATGTTCTATTTATTGACGCTTTAACTGTCAATTTCCTTGAAATATAAATAACTGATAATTCAAAGGCACTCTTTCCACCATCTTGGCTTGTACCCCAGTCTGGCAGGGTGAAAGCGCGCTGCTGTAAAGACAAACGCTGGGCCAGATTTATAACACAAGACAAATCAAGAGCATCACTGCAAAATGAAGCACTGCACTGTCATTTCTTTTATCTTGTATGTTTTATTTTCATACTCATCAGAAGTGAAAATAATAACTGGAAAATTTTATTAACTACAGACTCCTATACTCCACAACAGTATTTTTTGATTCTGATCGGTGCATCACTGTGGATGCATTTTGGATGGCGGCGTCTCTGTCAACACACTGCAGATACACATTCTGGGGACGGGATTCCCCAGTAATCTCTCAGAACTATAAGAATTCTCTTTGGCATGCCAGTATAGTCTGACTGGAATAGGTAGTTGGAGCAAAAACAACACAATATTTCAAATTACTTCTACAGCAATGTGTCACCTCTCAAGTTATTTAGAACCACACATGTTTCCCAACTTCTACTGTAGCAATATAAACTCTGGGTTCCAGCAATAGTGAAGTTCAAGCTTAAAAGGAACCTTTTTACTAACATTTCCCGTTTTACTATGTGCAAACTGGAGGCTTTTGAGAATAGCACAGAGGTATCTACTATGGACGTGATTGTATTTAAGCCCTTAGGGTTGCTAGTACAGCGTTGTCCACATAAACAACAAGATAAATGCACTAAGGGCTCATCTGCTATCCTTACTACTCATGATTTGTGAGGGACCAGGGTGAAGCCTTAAAAAAAAAGTGACAAATTTTCAAAAAGTACTGATAAGTAGGATAAGCTAAGGAAATTGGTTCCTAATGGCTTGTACAGATGTGGTTAGAATGGCTAACGTTACAAAATAAATGCTTCTTGGAGGAAAAGGAGTGAACGGAGACAAATGGCAACAAATGATATATATAAAAAGTGAAAATAAACTCAGTTGTGGGCTGTTTCTCGGGCCCCGATGAAAGTTTGAAGGTTGCAGGAAGACATGCTATTGACATACATCGTATTGTATTTTGTTACCTGCTTTTATTTTTAAGGCCTTTTTTGTTTATAATAGTTAGTAACACAGCCATACCATATGTAAAAATAATATTGTCTTGTCCTGGATTCATGGCCAAATACAGTGCAAGTAGAGCAGGCTAAGAAAAAAAAAATTAGGGAGAGGCATAGAAGTGGCATAAGAAACGAGAAGTCAGCGAGCTAACGTGGCTGGTTCTTACGCCACCGACCGTACTGATGGAGGGTTTATAACTGAATAAGGCACTTCCAAAGAACACACTCAAACTTTGACATGAAATTTCCAGTAAACACAGATCCCCTTTCCCAATTATGAGGTAACTGAGGTGTAGAATCAATACGCATCACCAGGCAAGACGGAGTCACATCAGAAACATTTATGAATATTAGCTTGGAGGAAGAGAGCTTTCACTGTAAAGATTTTCAAGGACTTTATGATTGCATCTATTCATGCAGGAAGTTGTTAAGGATGAAAAACCTAAGCCAAAAGGGTGGCACATTACGTCATTCAAATCAGCGTATTTAACCCCAGCTTGTGGAAAAAAGCATTTGAAAAATAAAAGCGAGTCTTCGTCTTTAGCGATGACTGGAGCGATGACTGAATTTACTTTTTTCTTCTTCTTTTTTTTTTCCAAGAGTTATCCCCACACATTTCAGCTGAGGTGTGTGACTTACTCTGCTGATGTCTAACAGATAAATATGTGAGTGCAGCTTTAATTTGTATCACAAATCATGTAAAAGCAGGTTGCACATGCCGGTTTCCAGTGGATAACATCGGCCCTCTCACAATCAGAGAAGCCAAATCTGTGGACTTATTTATGTCCTGTGACTGACCTGAACAATAGAGGGACACGGTCTTTTCTCCTGTCCTCGTCTAGACAGCAATAACATAGAAACATGGCTTTGTGAATCCAATAAAGACTGCATCCAAGTGTCTGCATCTTCACACTCTTTCTGTCTGCCATCTGTATGAGTGTGCATATGGCTGTGTGTGCTCTGGATGTGTGACTCATACTCAGCATGGCTGAGTGTCTGTTTGAAGCCGTCTATATTTCTTTTATGTCAGACGCCAGCCTGTAGCAGTGTTTCAGCTTTGAATGGATGCAGATGCATCCTCAAGTTCCATTAATGCTGGCTTCGGCTATACCCCATCTCCTGGATGAAGGTACTGCTATTACTACTGATTAAGTAGGATGCGGTCATGCTCATCCCTCTCTACCATACATTGTTATTAGTGTTTTATCTAGCTTTTTGTTTCCAGTAATACTGAGAAACAACTGTTATTTGTATGTTTTATGTTTACATTTCTGAACACCATAGGTGTCCTGTAATTTATCATGGAAGAGCCAAATGCTTCAAAGAGTACTTTTATAATAAACTAGTCCCTTATTCAACATTCAAATATAAAAATACAAAAAGTCACATCTTCCATAATATTCCCTCTTTAACACATGAAAAGTGAATATCACCTCACACTGCTTTATAGTGCCAACTGTCATCCCTGACTTAAGCTTTGGATCAGGATTTTTCCCTAGAATGGTCAAACATGGTTTTACTGTAATTCAGCCGAATAATCCTAGAGTGTACCCACCCTAAGATGTTGGAGAAGCTTGACTACGAGCTCAGTGGTTCATATCGTCACACAGTCTCGGAAAATGTGAACGGGGAAAATGAAGCAGAAACACTTGTTTCCAGAAAACCACCAAGATGCCCTCAAGCAAAAGGTTTATCCCCCAAACTGCTGCTTGGCCAACGAAAGCTGGCCTTAGTGGCAGCTGCCATAAGGAAATCTGTCTATGTGCATTTGTCTGTGAAAGGCAGGAGGAGCTGAGAAAAAAATATAGCACTGAGGAATGGCTCGGCTTTAAAACATATTACACTTTTTATACACAAGGTGAGCATTGTATTGTGCTCAGCTGGACGTTTTTTTAATTTCAGCTTTTGGTTTCACAATTTGTTTCCCAGCAAATGCTTCTGAAATTCTTCTTAAATAAAAAAAAAACTAGCTGTAAGTCCAATAACTTCAAAATACATAAGTGTGAGAAAACAGCAGTTCTTGAAAAATATGCTCCTTTATTTGTTGAGCTCAGAGAACTGGATCTCTTGATTTTAAGAGGCAGGCTTTGCAGTTAGGTCCGTAACTATTTGCACAATGAAACCAATTTTGTAATTTTGCCTCTGTACACCATCACAGTGGGTTTTAAATCAAATTAATCAAGGTGTGATTGAAGTGCTGGATTTTAGCTTTAATTCAAGGGATTTGACAAACGTATTGCTTTAACTGTTTAGGAAGTACAGCTATACAGTCCGTCATTTTCAGAGGCTCCACGTGTAATTGGCCTAACATCATTTTAAATAAATCATTTGCAGTCAGTAACAGCACGCAGTTTTGAACCCCTGGACATCATCAAACGCTGCATCTCCTGTCTTGAGAGGATTCCAGAGCTTTTCTACTGCAAAACTTGCTCTATTGGGTTGAGATCAGTTGACTGACTTGAGCAATGAAGAATATCACCAAACTTTGCGTTGAGAAACTCTTGGCCTGCTTTAGCAGTACGCTTTGGGACACTATCCATTCGCGGCGTCTGATCAGTTTTGCAAAACGGGGCTGAATCTGAGCAGAGATTATATCTCTCTACACTTCGCAATTCATCCTGCTACTTCTATCAGCAATCACGTCATTATTAAAAACTAGTGGCTTGGTTCCACCGTCTGCTATACATGCCCATGCCATAACATCTCCTGCATCATGTTTGACAGATAATGTGATATGCTTCGGCTAATGAGCTGTTTCTCTTTATTCTCCATACTTTTCTTTTGCCGTCATTTTGTAACAAGTTAATCTTGATTTCATATGTCCAAAGATTGTTTTAACATTTTTTAAATATATTTTTTTTCCTCCCTGAACTTGGCAGGCTCAGTTAGAAAAGTCAAATCCGGTCTTTCTGCTTTTGAGTATAATCAGCGGTTTGTACGTTGTCGTAAACCCTCTGTATTTATTTCATTTCTTGATTGTAGACTTTGACATTGATGTCTTCTTGAGGGTTTTCTTGACTTTGCTAAAGTTGTGAAGATGTTTTTCTTAACCAAGGAAAGAATTATGCAATGATCCAATAGCTGTCTGCTGTGGTGACGCTGCAGAGCCAGCCAGCGCATTGGATGTACTAGGCTGTTGATTTGGCCACTCCTAAAGTTCCCTGACAGGTTTTTTTCAGCCTAATGATGGTCTCCTTCACTTGGATTGACATGTCTTTATTAAGAGTTGTAGTGAAAAGCTACCAAATGCAAACTGAATACTTGGAAATGACTCCATATCATTCATTTGCTTTTTTATGTAATAAAAAGAGAATGAGTCTCATTTGGCTGTTTTTTAATCATTTTTCCAATAGTACATTCAATGTAAGTCCTAAAAAGTTGATGGGATACTTTTGTTAAACCCTGATCACACCACCGATTTATTTTAAATCCACTGTTTTGGTATACAAAGGCAAAAGTGGGTCATTAGAAGTGTCATATATATTAAGTAAACATACGGAGCATGTAAGTGCACTGCTTGTCACCAAACTCCTATTTGGGTTTATACTTAAAGAAAGTTCAGAAAGAAAAAAACACACAGAATAAAGTTAAAAAGACAAAAGATGAAGACAATGATTTCGATCTGTATTGTTCTCTGTTATAACATGAATTAGAGTGGTGACTGGCACATAGCAAAGTGAGTCACCCACACCATCTGCCCCTCCGTACCTCACCTCTGCCAGCATGCCTCTGTCTAGCTATCTGTGCCCTCTCTTTCTCTGGTGCCCACGCTTCATTAGCTCCTCCCCTGGGTGATGGATGGCCTGTCCGTGCATCCCAATGTCTAAAGCCAGACCATCTCATTTCTCCAATATTATTAAATCTTGCTCTTTTCCCTGACTCACCCCACCTCCCGTCACTACCATGACCATTCCCCTATCCCCACAGTGCAGCGGTCAGTACCATTTACGTCCCTGATAAATTGTCCTACGTCATCTTCTCCCATCCTCAGTCTGAACTCCCACGCCTGTTCTGTATCCAGACAAAAGCTTTAAACTCATTCACTGCAAATGTAAGTTTAATTCTTCTTATTTGAGTCTTCTAATCAACTCATTAAACATCTTTATTCTTGTATCTGTCAGTGAAATCTCTCATCTTCCTTTCCGACATCGCTTCATCACCATTTTGAAAAAAAAGTAGTCTCTCACTCCAGCTTGACCTAAAGCATGGCTCATCAGTGTTCCAGCAGTACATCACCTGATGTGGGTAATTGCTTTTCCTGCAAGCCCAATCCCATCTCAGATCTCCTAACATAAAGGTTAGGTTTCTAACTCAATGCATAACAGATACTTTATTTATTATTGAATCAATAGTATAAACATTTCTTATTCTCAGCTTTTGTGTTTGTGAATGTAACTATTTGTACTTTTATATGTTGCTATGAATATATGTGGAACAAAGACCAACAATAAGTAAGCTTAATTAAAAAGATGCTTTTAGCCAATTTAAGCTTCTCTACCTGTGTAGATCTCTGCCTCTGAGGGATCCTCCACTCGTTTGTGCTGGATGATGTAGTCAGAAACTTTGCAGCCAATCAGAGGCTCCACATCCATCCACTCCAGGGCGACCATTGTGCTTGAGGGCTCCAGGTAAGGGGATAGGCGCAAACTAAACAATACAGAGAATACAAGATAGATAAAAAAAAAAACAGACATATATGAACAATGAGATAAAATGCTTCCACAACTATTTGGCATCCTCATCTAGAGTTTCACATTGGACTGTATCAGGGTATGCTTTATGCTGAAAGCATGGTCATAAATCTCAAATGGATAAGTGGGAATCCCACGTGTTGTTGTTATTGTGTTGGACTAGAGAGTGCACCACCTCCAGCTATATGTCATCTGACAACAGAATAGCAAACAGAGACTTGGAACAAAACAGCATTCCAAAGCCACATGTGCTCCAGCAGCTTTCCATGTGTAGTTTTCCCCCTTTAATCCCTCAAAAGAGATAAAAGAACAACATTTCAATTTTTGTCTGCTCTCCAGCTGTGTCTGTGACAATGCCATGAAAGAGGTTAGCTGTTTTGATGCTCAGTTTAATCCTCTCACACAATAATAATACTTATTTCAGGTTCTTAATGTGTCTACCACTATCCAGAGTTGGAGATTTTGGCAGCTGCAGTGATTCTTGGGCTTTTTTTTTTTTTTGTCAGGTCATAGAGTTACAGAAACCAAAACTCTGTTTGTGGCATCAAGTAAGTCAAAAACCACAATTCATAAACAAAATACTAAGAAAACAGGCAAAAGGTTTACGCATCTCAGAGTACTTCTATAACATCTGTGCAAAATAAACTAGAGTCTGATTTCAATATCACTTGCTATCTATTGCTTTAAAGGCTTTTGCTTCTTGGCTTAAAAGTCAAGGGTCAGCATATATTGTAACATTTGGGCCCACAGGAATGGTACTGAACTGCCAAAGCTCACAGAGTTTTCCCTGCACAATCATTACAAAAGAAACAGCTGTTAATAAAGGATGGAACTGATTATTTTTCTATTTAAATGTTCCAGTAAAACTTTAAGAAGTCACAAAGAGAAGGACCAGTCAGTTACCTGCATGCCATTTATACACTTAAGCTAGAAACCCTCAATGAATGTATAAACTGGCTTAGCCAGTCAAGAGGCATATGCATGCAGCATATGGCCCTAAAAACATGGAAGAAAAACTTTAAAATAAGCCAAACTGTCAGCAATTCATTCAAGCTAAAACTCTGAAAAATGTATTTAGAAAAACTTCTAATTTAGGGAAAACTACTTTTGGTGCTTTAGGATACTTAGAATTGTGCAAGTGCAAGCTGCTTTGCAACCTACCCCCACCCCCAGGGCCTCTTTTCATTCTGTGTTTTTCTTGTATCCATACACCCATTTTCTTAAACACTTATCAAGTTCAGGGATGCAGAGGGGGTTGGAACCTATGCTAGCTCTTATAGGTGAGGTACACATTGTATAGGTAGATGGTTAATTGGGGGCCTATGCTTGGCTTAATTGCAATATCTGTTATCACTCGCACCTATTCTGTTTTTGCTCCTGCTGCTGCTCTTCCAGCCTTTGGGTATCCATGCATTGGGAGGGTAGGAAAATATGATCTTATGTTGTCAGTTTCTTGGACTTGGACTTTATAATCCTCTCTGTCAACCAAACTATAATAAGGATAATTCTTTCGAATGCATTAATGATGTGTGCCATAATACAATTTACTGCTTTAATTATGCAAATCAAAAATAAAATAAATCCAGTTTGTTCATTTTTTTAGTTATGATTTATTTATGACTTTAGATGATTTATCATCTGAAGTCTTGCCCTTTCAACTTCCTGTTTCTTTTTAAAGATTTTTTAAGGCAACAATCGCTTGGGCGGATGACTCACAAAAGGCTCAGGGGTATTATTAGGACACCCTGAATGAGAGCATGTTCTTGTCAGGGAAGTGTAAGGGCCGACTGACAGTTATTAGAACTTCAGGGACTGTGCTTATGTCTACAGCTTTCTCAAGTGCCCCTGGAGTCGAGAGAGACAGGTAAGTGTGTATGTGTGCGCATATCCATGTGCGTATAAGTGTCCCTGCAGTGCACTGGTGCATGCATCCATAAAACCTCTCTTGTGTATGTGCATGGATTCCAAAGTGTCATGGTGTCACCTCACACTTACATCGGCTGCCTGAGGGGACTGCAGTTAGGCAGGCCATCTTTGCTGAAGGCACTCAGGTCACAGCGACACCAGTTATCGATGACATCGCCCTTTCCAGCACACCAATATGAGCTCATTGTGGCGCTCTTTAAGGCCTGTAAAGGGTAACAGGTGAGAGAAATGCAATTATCTTTTGGAACAAGGGCTTACTGTCCAGCTATGCTTATCCCATCCCCCCTCCTCACCTCCCACCCAGCCCACCCCCTCAACCAGTTTCCTCCACTGGTTTCCTCCACATTACAGCACACACAGACATACATGTTATGTCAATCAATTTTTCATTTACCTTTGACAGTTCCCTGAAATGAACTCCAGGAGACAGCCAGTAAAAATATAGTCTTACATTTGACGAAGTAAGGACTGGTCAAAATGTCCTCATGTTGCAAAATTGTTCAGAACTCAATGTAAGTCTCATAAAGATGTAACAGCAGAGGGGCACACACACACACACAGTCAAAAAGAGAGTGACCTTTTCATACCCACCGTTCCCAATTACCAGAAGGCAGGAACATCACACTAGCATTAACACTGTGACACTATCACTGCGCTTACACTGTGATATCATAGATGCACTGTGACTTCTATGATAGAGGAGTGAGAGCTGTGACACTAGCCACCTCCCATTCCAGGGTAGCGGGTAGTGAGATATTAATAGATGAGATCATCTTCTGGCATCTCCTGTGTGCTACTTCATTTACAGGTGGATGAAAAAAGAAAAAAAAGGTTGTAGCTCAGCCATCTTCTAAAAGGCAGCAAAATGGCAATATAACCATCAAAGCAATAAAATATAATGTCAGGGCTTTCCCTAAAGCTGCAGGCATGCTAGAGGGTGAGTTCAAGGGAGTTCACCATCACTACGACTCCCCGTCACACTACAGATCAATGGAGCACTCAGTAATTTATGTGCTCTAACTGGTTGGTAGTGTTACCTCATGCAGGTTACTTTGGAGATGTGCTTGATCATGATCTCAAAAAAAGGGCACTGAAGCTGTGCAGAAACATTAGCACTGTGTACCAGGTATCCAACAAAAAGGAGGAAGGAGGCCCCTTATTGTTCGAACGCATGGCATATGACACTGATTCAAAAGCAGAGCAACTGATGATACTACGCACACATCTCTAAGACAACTGAGTACATGCTGCACACAAACAAAGTCAAAAACAAACATGATCATGATTAATTTCAACAGCTCACTGTTTCGTTTCATTTGAGAAATGCCAACAAAGATTTTCTGCAGTGTGTTGATTAGTAGAAGTGACATTCGAGCTGACTTTGGTCATAGGCCTGACCAGAGAGGCAAACAGCTTGGCCAAAATTGAGTCAGGGTATGCACTCAGAAGCTGATGTTAGCATTTCCATAACATTGCATTGTGAGCCTCAAAGAAGGCTCAACAGACTTTCATGGGAACTGACTTCTTCCACTCGAGGCAAAGTACCTTGAGAGCACAAATGACCTAAATGAGCAGCAGAGGAAAGAGTGAGGAAAATAAAGAGGGTGAGGCTGAAGAAAGAAAGAAAGGAAGAAAGAAAGAGAGAAATAAAATAGGACAGTGAAAAAAATCCACAAACAAAGGTGTGAAAATGGGGACTTCCAACACTGAAACACATTCCCTGACTTTACTAGGGAATGGATCCTTTTGCAGCGCACACTTCATCATTACATCCTCCAGTACAGTACTAGGGCTCTAAATTAGGTATTATAGGGGGCAGGCAAGCACTATAATCCACAGCCATATTATAATCCACTGGAAAACCAAAAAGGTTATTATGCCCCCCCCCACCACCACCACCACCACCACCACCGGATGAACCCATGTGGTAAACTGCTGCCAGAAAACAACAACAGCAGTAGTCTTGCCACCTCAAATCAATGGGAAGCAGGCCACAGTCAAATGCAACACACAAAAAAAACACGGGCTCAAGGTCTATGCACGCACACAGTCTAGGCAAATATGAGAAACGATCTCCAATACCAGGGGCAAAAGAGAGAAAGACCACAGGACCGCAGTGCCTGTACCACCATCAGATTCCTAGAATAAAAAAAAAAAACCCATATGGGTTTCTGCGCTTGATTGCATGGCTGCACATGTGAAAAACAGACAAAGCGATTACCACTGTGTTTATGTTTGAAGAGTAATGCAAGCCATTCTCCTTTGGGTAAACAGGGAATCTAATTTTGGTTTAGGGAACGAGGTGGGAGTTGGGTGGGGATGCAGGAGGTAAAATAAAGACGAGGATTTAAAGTTCAGCAGGGAAAAAAAAGCATTTAATTACGATAGAATGCGTGCGGTGGCTCGTGGTGACGAAGACAGCAACGTATGCGGCAGGTGAAAGTGAAAAGAAATAAATATGCAGGAAAAAAATCCAGTGATGAAATGAACAAACACAATGAAAATCCCGGGTCAGAGTGTGCGTGTGTTCAGTGCTGTTGCTACATAAGTCACAGTTGGCAAGAGGAGGCTACTCTACACTTTATCGATTAACTGCATATTCTGCATTTCCCAGAACTCCACAGATCCATACACATTCTGTAAGAACCAAACATTATCCATTAAGCTTCATATTAGAAAAGGTAGTGTTTCCATAAAGAAGGCTCTCTCTGAGGACAGAGTCTTTGTGCACCTCAAACACATTCACTTTTAGGAACCTGCTAGTACCCTCTAACGCGCCGTTTTACCGGTTCGCAAACACGGCACAACTTTGTCTCTGCTAACCTTATCAACACTGAACGAATCAAGCTGAAATGCAATCACTCCCCACGTCAAATGTAAGACAAGAGCAGTGAACATTGAGGGCAACTGAGCATCAGCAACAACTCAAGCCACAAATTCCAAGCTTTGACGTCATTTAAACCCTGCAGACTCGTTGGCACCAAAACACAATTTAGACCTTTCACTTTTCTAGATGCCTGTCGTGACTTACAAGTAAGCAAGCAACGCCATAGTGACGTCTTTAATGTATTAATCTGTTTGTCTAGTCTATGCTGACCATATTACTGTCTGTATCCAGAGGCTAATACACAAAAACACTGGCCAGCTGGCCCAGAGTATTGATTTATAAAATAATCACCAGTGGTGGTAAAGAGTGTAAGACAGAGCACACACACACACACACACACACACACACACACACACACACACACACACACACACACACACACACACACCTACACACACACACACACACACACACACAGCCCACCATAATGATGTTCTTTGTGTGCGTGTGCGTGCATGCACACATGCATTTATCTGGCCCTTTCCATCATTCAAGGCTAATGGTGTTAACAAGGGAACCAATGGGCTGCTTCTAGGAACCTTCCAGGAAATGGGACAGTGGGGGCAGCTCAAAGGTTGGTTCAAACAGAGGTTGATAGTGTGTTTGAAAACTCTCAAATATTAGGAAGGTTTGGGTTTTTTGGTGTCCCAGTTCTGCCTGAAGATGTTCTGAGCCAATCTGACCTTTCCAGCAAAGTAAAGTGATGGTTAGTGTGTTATCGTATTTTCTGTTACAAGATAGCATTAGGCAATTAAAAACAGCTAAGAAAACAATTATAACAATAATAATGATAAAACAAACCATATCCTTTACTGGGGTAATTATCTATGCTACTTTTAAGCATTCATTGTGTAAGTTGTATGAACACTAATGCACTTTTTGGGGCTTTGTTATTGGAAAGAAAGGTTTGTGTCTGTGTGGTCAAACTGGCTGTTACACAGTTTTGGCTGCAGCATAAAGAACAAGTCTGTACTGCTGCTGATGTAATTAATGGATGTTTGTGGATGAGGATGTAAATAGTATGCACTGACCATGCAGGTTTTATAGAAAATTGTTTAATTATCTACCCTACAGGAGCGTTCGCCTTCCTTCTTTGTTATTGTTGCTTTAGTCTTTGCCTTTTTTCATCTCTCTCTGTTTTCCCCCCTCTCTTTGCTTTTTTTCCCCCTTAAATTGAATTGAATCGAATTAAACTAAATTAAATTTTAATTAGATTTATGATTCTGGAATCTAGAAAGTTAGTTTATAACATAAATTTGCAGCAGTATTCAGGAAGTGTTGTTGTTCTACAAACCAAATAAACTCTGTGACCTGAAGGGGGAGGAAAAAAGAACTTTATGGCTGCTCTGCAAAGCCAGTTAATAATGTCCTCCAGGAAGTAGGTGCACATGTTTCTTTGCCAAAGATGAAAAGAGAAGACTTCATGAACATACCTTCTGAGGATTCAGGGTGACAGAAACCCCACAATGGCAGTAGTGCACTTAATAAAAGCATAAAAAAGGAAACGTGGATTTGGATCTGGAATAAATTTCTATTGAGTGATGAAACCACACACACAAACATAAAAATCCTTTACTGTCCACCACCTCATCTGTCAAACACAGTGGTTCTGTTATGTGTTGGGCATGCGTGGCTGCGGATGGAACTGGCACACTGCTGTTTACTGATCATTTCCCCGCTTTTAGGCGCGACGGCGTGAGCACTGTATAAGTTTCAGCCAAATTCATCAAAACACACCACATCATATTTCATAATTCAACAGGTCAGTGAATTAAAAACACTATCTTTAGCCAAGTCAGGCATTTTATCAGTTGAACTAAATTCCACTTGCTAAAGGTGACAGTAAAGGTTTATTAGAGTCCACAACAACTGTCCTAAAGGTGAACTTGAGAAGCATTTGACATGATACTCAATTAAATATTTATTGTAACAGTTTTGTTTGACATGATGCGATCTGTCCAGTTACTTCTAATTGTATAATTGAACTTTGCGCTACGTGTTACAAGGTGCTCTATCTCGAATAAGAACTATCGGTATTGTATGTTACTTGCGCCCTATGCAGTGCCTACTATACTCTCTTGGTTAATGGTGTTGCCTCTTTCATTTTAAACCTGTTGTCTCTCATCTACTCTTTAGAAAATATTGGAGACACACCCCTGCGAGGGGCTGCAGTACTGGATAATGGTCAGAGCATGACAGCAACAATTCTCCAAGATATAGAGCATTCTGACCCATTAGACTCACAACCAATTTGTTCAAAAGGTTTGCCGTAATTCAGTCATAGCAACACAGAACTACTGGCAAGCAATAAGCTTATTATATATATATTTTTTTTTTACCTTGGTTTTTTCTTCTGTGGGACTAAAAAAGTCTGTGGTAATCTGCATATGCATGTATTTATTTTCATACATGCATCTGCCCAGTAAGGAAGACCACCAGTGCAATTCCAAAACTGGTTCCAGTTGAATTCAAGTCAAGATTCGATCTAAAAGACGCCCTGCCAGAGAACAGAGCAACATGAGAGGCTTTTAGGACCAAAACAAAGACGGAGGAAACCTCAAGTCTACACTTCCAAAAATAATCATTATCATCTATAAATCCACCTAAAAGTGCAAATGAAGAATGGATAAGCAATCAAAAAACCCACAAGCTCTTGGACTGAAATCTTGTTCGGACTCAAATGACATGGATACACAGAATTACATCTTTGTGTTATTCAGCATTTGAAAGGATCACTTTTTAAAAAGGTAAATTGCCACTATTGAAGATATTGCAATAAACTTTCATTGAGTACCAAAAAAAATCACACTGTGGACTAAAAAGACTAAAAATAAAGACATTTCTTGTATATTGTTACATTACTTTGAGGTTTTATAACCATCCAGTATTAGTTCACTTAGCTTTTATCTGTTTCAAAAGCCTATTTTCAATTTTCACTTTAAGTTTCTTTTTTGTTTAGTTTCAGTTGACTGTAAAAAAAAATGTTCTGTTATATTCTTTACAGGGAAAGGCTGATTTCACATTGTGACCAAATCCCCTTCTGGTGTCACATGAGTCAGTAGTGAAATGGACGTGATGCGTCCTGTCAAACAATCAGGCAGCTGGGGGGGAGGTTACTGAAAGATGCCAGGACCTCGGAAAGGAGGGACAAAAGGAGGCAAAAAAAGAGTAAGTGGTCGACACATATAGATATGGTCCACCTAATCATAAACTAGATAACAAAGCTTCTATTTTGATTGCTTCCATGGGCTAAAGGGGGGGAAAAAGTACTTCATCTTTGAGAAAGCTTTTGCAACATGGCAGCTGTCTTTCCTGATAGACTCAGCCAAGTAGAAAGACAGTCTCAAGCAAAATTGCGCATGTGAGACGGACACACATAAAGGAAGAGAGCGACAGAGCGAGAGGGTGGTTGCGTGTGTAGCGAGGCAGGTCGTCGCTTGTCTCTAATGCAATGTAGGTATGTGCCATTCTGACTAGAAGCAGCTGTGGCCGAGAGAAGAAGAGAAAGCGAAGAAAAGAGGAGCAGTGATGGACTCCCCTCCCTCCCAAGAGGTCGATGACATCAATAAGAAGCTAATAATCCTGCCTCAAGCTACCTCAGAAGGGCTGAGCGATCCACTGCAGTCTAGCCCTTCTCCTCCTCCTCCTCCTCCTCCTCCTCCTTCTCATACATCTCACTCTCTAAACCCCCAGAAGACCACTAGTGGGTAGGGGAAGAGAAAAGGATGGATGGATAGCAAGGTGTTTGGAAGAGAGGCAACAGAGACATTTTACTCTTCCTCACGTTTAGGTATTGATGAAGCCCACTATGGGCCGTCTGCTATTGATTGTGCCTTCCTTTCTTTGGGGCTGTGGTACTTGTTATGGGAGGCACGTACAGGAAGCTATGTCGTGTATGTGCGATCATTGGTTCACATACATACATATATATATATATATATATATATATATATATATACATATACATATATATACACACACACACACACACGAATACATTTGATTGCTGAATGCTTGACACGGGTAAAGCATGAGCTAAACTAAGCTAAACTCCTCCATATATATGCATGCACATGTCTTAGGTGGACGTTACCTGAAATCTTGTTTACTCACACTGAGAAGACAAAGTTGTCAAAACTTAGGTATCAAAAAGAAAAAAGTGCTGAATGACCAAACAGAGAAAATATGGTCTAATATTTAGCCAGACGCCATTAGTAAATTTGCTTATGGAAAGGAAATGTGATATGATTAACTTTCTCTGCAAAAAGATCCAAAGACATCTCAAATGGGATGAATCATAGTGCAGCACGTGGCAATTAAGCTGATATTACATTCAGCTGTATATACTTGTTTAGACATGGGCGCGCATATCTCACACATATACACATCGACTTCCCCACAAGAGAAAACCATGATGTCATCCTTTTTAGTCCCTCTGTATTACAGTATTCGTTTCCAGCGGTCAAAGTCAACCAACCAATGCCACCTAGAGTTGAATTCTTATAACTGCATCAGTTAAACGCTTCAGACGACAACAAATATGTACAGTTAGAAAGTTTGATTACATCACCATTAACTGAATGCCCAGTGGTGCAGTATTTAGCTGCCAGCTTGTCAGCACAAACCACCAGCAGTGTAAAGATGTGAAGACAGATGTGCATATCTATCTGTCTGTCTGTCTATCTATCTCTCTATATATATGGGATAATCATATTCATATTTAAACGATATGCATAGATGTTAGCAGATTAAATCTTGCAAACTTGGAAAAATAAAATGAATTGCGGTATTAATGATAAAATTAGGCATTTCATTAAAAAAACAAAAACATCTGATGTTTAAATAAAGTGGTGAAAGTTTATTCCTGTATGCGGATTGCTTTTGCTTTGAGTAGCATCACACCTCTTAATTAGGTTGACAGTTCACATTCTCATCTGTCCCTTTTCCCTTTGCACACATGCATGTGCACGTAAGCTGGCACACAGACACAGAGCTTCCTATACTCCCACGCTGCTTTCTCACCTCTTTGGTGACGTTGTCTTGGACCAAGCTGTAAAGGGGCACGACGCGGCTGACTTCCAGCAGAACAGGGATGGGGGAAGGCTGTTCACCAGTCCTGCCGTTACCAGTGCGGCCTCTTCCCGATACTCCGCCCATCATGGCCTGGTGATGGCATAGGTGGCAGCCAGCTGGACAGCTGCCCTTTTCTTCGCAGCGGATCTCCACGCCATTCACCATATCATCAGATAAAAGCTGGCTCTTCTGCAGCGCCGACAGGTAGCTGATGAAGGGAAGTGACTTCAGCTCACGACGCCCACCTCCACCAATACCCTGCTCTGTTGCCTCTGGAGGGGTTTTTGGGGGAGAAAGGGGTGTTATATGGGGCATTAGTCAAAGGAAGGAGATAAACAATTAAGTGCAATATTGATTTACTTTAAATGATTGATGCCACAGTGTCAGATTCTTTCTTTTTTTATATGTACGCTTTCATAATTATAAAGACAATCCCCTTTTTCTTAACTCTGTAAAAATAATTTAACCTTGCTTGGAGAAAAAGAAGATTAGTTGCATAGAATATCACCATCTGGATTTACTTGAAAGAAAAAAAAACAAAAAACCTAATCCCTTACGACCATCAGCTGTCATAGACAAAAGAGGAATGGCTAGGGGATAAAAGAAGGAGGGAGGGGATGTGCCTGGTTTCTTCTCATAAGTGTCAATTACCACTTTTTGATGTCCTCACTGGAGTTTGGGGAGATTCTTTTTCATCATTTCCTCCTTAAGCAGGAAAATAACACACCACATTGAAAGAAGAGGAAGTGAAAGAAACAGGGGAGGAGAGAGATTGCTAATCGGGTGTTGAGTGATTGATTTGGAGGACACAGCAAGCCACATGTTTCAGTGGAGCACATCTGCCATCTGTGCTGATGTGGCAGATGTGCTTTTGTTTCCGTTTACTTTCCAAAGAAATGCGAGTTTTCCAACTAAGCGATAATACATTTTTTCTAAAACAATAAATAAGAGTGCACCAAAGCTTCTTTCATGATATAACAATTAAATATAATGCACTGTCTCGCTGTGCAACAAACTGTGGAGAAAACACAATGAGAAATATGAAAAAATGAGAAGCATATTACTGAAAACAAATCCGTTTTTATCAGTGTAAATTACAACATCAGCCTCTACACATGTACAAAAACAGCAGTGTGCAAATACCTACTCTATAGTCACGCTTACTGAAAGTGTAGACAGTTTAAGTTTGCTCTTCCTCTTCATTGCATGTTCAGTTAGGCCAATTTAGAGATGCTCTTTTAAAAGGCTTATTAAGAATTAGCTCTGCAGAAATTAAAACTGCAAGCATCAAATAACAAATTTACAGCATGCAATGCATAAAAGAAAATAGCAGGCATCTTATAAAAAAATGTGAAATATTTATCTGCAAATACAAAACAAACATTTTCTAACTATTCTAATTTGCATTACATTTATGTGGCATTTCCATGACCGTTTTAATTAAAAATCAAGGTAAGTAAGTAACAATTTGACAAAAAAGTTGTTGCAACAATTAAGTATCATATCCAAAAAGAATACTGGGTTTAGACAAATATACCAGAGTGGATTCTTCCAGGATAATATTAAAAAGTGGCTCTAAAATAACCATCTGTGCTCAATGTTTAGTTATTAAATCTAAGCTGTATTTCATGTCAGGCAGCTATGACTTTTTCCATAAGTCTGTGTGTCAAAGAAAAGTTTGTGTGTCTTTGTGACTTATTCCCTGTGTCCACCTAGATGACACTTTAAAGGTGGGTGGTAACTTCATTTGAAACACAATGCAAACAGGCTCAATGGGAGGCCCATGAGCCCAATTACACTCACTTCACAAGGAAGCACAGACAATGAAAAGAGATGTTGTCAACCAGCTCCCACAATAAATCCCATATCACCTAAGCATTGTGCACCTGTGTCTGTGAGCCTGCTTATTTGTGGTGTATAAAGTACACTCCACACACATTTAGAAATTACCCCAAATTCGCAGTTTAAGGAGTGACCCAGCTTGTTGCCTATTTAGCTGTGACAGCTCTTTACTGTGTGGAATAGATGTGATGCTTGTGCAAGACTTGCCTGTCACCAAAACACTGTAAAGAGATAAATGTGGTGAGGTTACTTGCTATTAATCTTGATCTGTCTTTGTTAATTAAAATCTCTTTGTAGACTGGTTGCATCATAATTAAGTCAACAGGGACCCATCCCCTTTGGCCAGAGTGATGTTGCCCACGCAACAACAGCAACAGAGTCAGGTATCTTTCTAAGGCAATTAGATACAGATACACTCACTATGGGCGGATGATGTGATTTCTTTAGTAAGACAACTGTAACAGGTCCATACTAACTAGTGATTTTAACAGGTCCTTGCTTTAAGTATAGATCTTGTGAATTATATACATTTCTTTTAACTAATATAGTGAAAAAAAGTGCAGCACAACAATTACGGCTCTGATGATAGTAGGCTAAAAGAAATATTAAATATCTTAGGATATATCTTAAAGTGGGCCATTTTTAGATAGTCCTGTTAAAGTAAATTACATCATCAGCTCCAACATTAAAGCCACGAGCTCAGTGTTGCAACTCTGCAGCTGACACAACAGCTCTCACCCACTGGGGACATGGGAGTTTTCAGCAGTGTGGTGTGATGTCTAGCACCAGACACTGCCAGCTAATCTGATGAGTCCTATGGGTTGTGGG
This sequence comes from Pelmatolapia mariae, assembly GCF_036321145.2. Classification (NCBI taxonomy): domain Eukaryota; kingdom Metazoa; phylum Chordata; class Actinopteri; order Cichliformes; family Cichlidae; genus Pelmatolapia; species Pelmatolapia mariae. Next base: position 22,210,206 of record NC_086233.1, on the reverse strand, counting down.
GTGGGGCCTCCTCCAGGCTTGTTCCTGCATATCCCATTGATGTTTGACTGATATCAGGAGAGTTTGCAGACCAGGTTAAAAACACAGACTCATGTTGCCTTAGCTGGTCGGCGTTTCTGCAGAATAGGTGGGACATGACCTTTGGGGGAAGCCAGTGCTGTTAAAGCAAAGGGAGGTGCTGTCGCCATGCAGGCAAGGGGTGTGTTTTGTCTGCAACAATGGTGGCACGTGTCAGAGTAATCCACATGATTGCCGGGACCCAAGGTTTCCCAGCAGAACATTGTGCTGTAACTGGATTACCAGTGGTATTCACTTCACCTGTCAGTGGTTTTAATTTTGTTGCTGATATCTGTATCGTGTGAACATTCTAAGTAGACCTATTCTGACATCTAGTGGTCACTCTGTGTAATTACTGCCTTCTTTTAAAAACAAAGCTTGTGAACACTGCTTCAGGTATGCTATGGGAGAATAGTTTTCTCAGCTACAAGTTTGGTTACTTGGTTACAAGTTAACCAGTTATCTAACTTAAAAGGGGGTAGCTTTAATGGAGAAGGATATTCTGCTAAAATGACACTGCAATAATTTTATTGTGTTTATTGCATTTTACTGTTGAATTAACAAGTTGCAGGGAGAAGAACACATATGAATCCATCTAATTGCATTTATATCACACCTAAACATGCAATGCTTACTCTTGCTTTTTGCCTCTGTGTTTATTCACTGCATATACCAATCTTACCAAATCGATAGAATTTTGTATTTAAAAAACCCAAACATTTGGTATAGAGTTGTATTTCTTTTGGGAATTTCTGAGGTCATCCAACTCGCTAGGTGGCGAGCTCCAGTAATCCTGAAAAACTGCGCTCTCCGTTTACTAAATGGCAGCCAATCAAAACAACCGTAGGGCTCGCCTCTGTGCGTATTGCGTAACATCCCGGTTGTGTGTGCGTGATGTCGTCAGCACTGCAGTCTTTACTAGCAGCTGCATAGCAGAAAGATACAGAACGCCCCGCAACAGCGCTGCACTTTTTAACCAGCAAAACTGTGAAGTGAAGGTAATGTTTAAAAGCAGAAATGCCTCGAGAGACTCTTACGACGAGTCGCCTTTCTTACGTTTCAATGCACGCCCTTCAAAGTCAGTACTGTCGTTGAATAACACTACTGTTTATGTGCAGGGCTAAGGGCATTTGTCGTATTGTGGTGAGGCCTACGATTTACTTTTCCTTTGTAAGTCTGGACTGCAGTGTCAACCTGCTGTAAAACAACAAGTTAGCATTATGTTGGTGTAGGATTTAACCTAGTACTCCCGTTTCTCAATAGCATGATACGGTGTATCTCTTAGCTTGCTGATACACGCCATCACTCACCATATGTCGGTTTTCAGTAGCTCCACGTCATTGAACTGTGTCTAGCTAACCGTTAATGTTGATCTAATCTGCTCTGTTATCTAGAATCTTCCTTAAACTTGACCTGGCAAATAAGCGTGGCTGCATCCTGTGTTTATTTTTTTGAATATCTGTTAGTTTCGTCTGCTTCAGTGTTGCACAGTGTGGCACAATGTTACAGAACTTTTAATTTCTTCCATTTAAGGTGAGGACCACAATGGCAGCTGCTCTTGACCCAGATCTAATGAGGGAGGTTCTCGAATGCCCTATCTGCCTGGAAACCTACAACCAGGAACAAATGCGACCCAAGCTCCTGCAGTGTGGTCACACAGTGTGCCGGCAGTGTCTGGAGAAGCTGTTGGCCAATACTATCAATGGTGTCCGCTGCCCCTTTTGTAGCAAGGTCTCCCGTATGAGCAGCATCTCCCAGTTGGCCGACAATCTCACTGTGCTTAAGATTCTCGATTGCACTATGTCCTGCAGTGCTGCTGCCGCCGCCCTAATGTGCAAATCCTGCTGCAATCGCCTGCCGCGACAGTACTGCCACGATTGTGCCTCGGTTCTCTGTGAGCTCTGCAAAGGAGATGGCCACCTGCATGAAGGACATTCAGTCCAGCCGATAAGGGTGGCTGCTGAACAGCGTCGTAAGGACCTGGGTTGTAAACTGGAGGCTCTCCGTGATGTTATAGGAGAAATTCAGAAGAAAAAGACAGTAATTGAAAACATTTCCAAGTCCTTGAGACTAAAGTACCGAACAATACAGCAGGACTACACTACAGCTGAGCTACGTCTTCAAGAGGAGCTCAGCAGGTCTCGAAGGACATTCAGGACTTCCATGGCAGAAGTAGAAAAGCTCAACGCGCAGGTCCTGGAGGAGCAGACATATCTTCTTAACATTGCAGAGGTCAAAGTGGTGTCACGCTGTGATTATCTGACAATGCGAGCAAGACAAAGTGACATTGCCCTGCTAAAAGACGATGGCGGAGACAGTGATGATGAGGAACTGGATCTGAGGAGCAGTTTACCCACAACCTTTCAACTGCAACAGCCAGAGCTGATCAGAACAGAGCAGTCTAAGCCTCTAGAAGTGGGCCAGCTGACCACAAGAACTTGCACCATCAATACAGATGATGAGGAGAGTGGGTTAGAAATTGCACTTGAAAGTGATGTAGAGGGGGCGGGAGCTACAGGAGGTGAAGTGGTGGCTCCAGTGGATCTTTACCGAGACATTGACATGGTTGCAGCTGTGGAGGAGGCAGTATGTGGTTCGCCAAGCAGCTTTAAATCAAAGTCTATGGATGCAGGAGGAGGTTCACCTGGAGCAGCGCGGGCAAGTTCAGGGCCGCCAGTCTGCCAGTTTGTGAAGAAGATGGGCTCTAAGGGAACTCTACCTGGGAGTTTCAATCTGCCTGTCAGCATCTGTGTGACGCCTCAAGGTGAGGTACTGGTGGCTGATCGTGGGAACTTCCGCATCCAGATTTTTAATCGCAAAGGCTTCCAACGTGAAATTCGGCGCAGCGCTAGTAGCATTGACAACTTTGTCCTGAGCTTCCTGGGGGCTGATTTGCCTAACCTCATCCCCTTATCTATTGCTGTGACTGCACAAGGCTTGATTGGTGTCACTGACAACTACGATAACTCAGTTAAAGTTTACACCATGGATGGACACTGTGTGGCCTGCCACAAGAACCAACTGATTAAACCCTGGGGTATTACTGCCATGCCATCAGGCCAGTTTGTGGTGTCAGATGTCGAAGGTGGCAAGCTGTGGTGTATAGCGGTGGACCGCAACGTAGGTGTGGTCAGCTACAACAGACTTTGCTCTGCTGTACGGCCAAAGTTTGTGACATGTGATGCAGCTGGAACGGTTTATTTTACCCAGGGCTTGGCCCTGAACTTTGAGAAACGCCAGAATGAGCCCCACCTGGAGGGTGGCTTTTCCATTGGTTCGGTGGGTACTGATGGCCAGCTTGGCAAACAGCTCAGCCATTTCTTCTCGGAGACGGAAGACTTCCGCTGTATCACTGGCATGTGTGTGGATTCCAATGGAGATTTGCTGGTTACAGACAGTGGCAGGAAAGAAATCCTCCAGTTTCCAAAAGAAGGTGGATACAATATTTTAATCCAGGAAGGGCTGACCTGTCCTGTGGGAGTGGCCACTACCCAGAAAGGACAGCTGCTAGTGCTGGACTGTTGGGACCACTGTGTTAAAGTCTACACATACATTCAGAGGAGGCATTCCTCTACTTCTTAGAAGAACAACAAAGTGTAATTACACTTTGTTGTGTAATTGCAAAGTAAAGAAGTTTGGAAAAGGAAGAAACATACTCTTATTTAACACTCTTTAATTTAGCTGCAGTCCAGTCAGTTCTCACTGTAGCTCTCATTTGGCTTATTAAATCAGTAATTCAGTCAGTTCAATTCAGGTTATAGTCTACTGGGTTTTATCTTGAGTACCTCAAGTTGAATCCGGTTCTTATATTGCAGGGATGTCAAACTCATTTTACATTGTGGGACACGTACAGCCCACTTTGATCTTAAGTGGGCCAGACTGGTGAAACTTCCCTTTCTGATAGTGTTTAATCACACATTTAGTCCCTGAGATATTTCAATATAAAGAAACAAGTGCAATTTCAAGAATAAATCAGTTTTTCTACATGATATAGAAATGTTGCTTTGGGCTTAAATTGTAAGAAGTAAATGTGTAAAGTTACAAAAAAAAATATCAAACTAAATTTATTTTCATTAATTGGCAGAATGTCTTTTTTTTTTTTTTTTTTTTAAATGCTGAACCGACTGTAAAAATAGATGGTGAAAAAACAAGAGCTTTCTCTCATTTAATGGTTTACTTGTGTTTACTTTGGTGAAGTATAAACGATCACTGAGGAGGTCAGTAGGAAAAGCTGTAAAACCTATGAAAATATAGTTAAGTTTAAAATTTATGCCCTCCTTGACAATTTCCAAAGCCATCCAGTGGGCCAGATTGGACTTTTTGGCGGGCTGATTCTGGCCACTGGGCCTTATATTGGTCTAGTGGATCTGCTCATGCAAACTTTTAAGATTAAACACACTGGCATGCTATCTCTTTGGAATAAGCCTAAGATGCAACTGAGGCACTGATTTTTATTTTTCTTCCTTCCCCTTTTATTGGCTGCTGTACTCACCAATCAGCCTGGCCTTCGCTAAACATGTATTTACATTAAATAAAGCATAAGGCTTTGAGCCTGTGAAGCACTTTATCAATATATCACTGTTTTCTTGTGTTAGGTTTAAGTAGCACACACTAACATTGATGTCGCTGAATGCAGCTGGCAGCTTTAATGTTTACTGCACAGTTAGCTCATAGCATAACCAAGTACCAGCATTCATTAAATTGCATTCAGTAACATTCAGGGAACATTAAATTTAAAACATTAAGGTGTGGACTGAAAAGAGTCCAAACTCCAATATTATGTGCTGTGGTAGAACTATTAAACTGTAATAGAAACTTAATGGATTTTTTGTTTATCTTTTTAATTCATGTTTTAGGAAACTTGTTATGTAGGACTGTAAAGGTGAAAAACAGAACATTACTACATCTTTTAAAGTTGATTTAAGGGTAGCCTTGTTAATACAATCAAAAGCACTTTTTATTCGGTTGACCACATTATCATTTTTTCCTGTGGGGCTTTGAGAGCACATTATTGTCTTTTGTTGCGGTATTAAAGTTCTGTCCATCAATCTTGTACACATCGTGCCCAAACATGAGACAACAGTTGAGAACATTCTGGAGCAGTCGTTAGGCTTTAGTGACATTTTTTTAAGCAACTGTCACTAAAATTCACAGCCTGAGCTGCATACATTTCTCTCTGTACATTTCACATTTGTACATTTTTTGTAATTTTCTTCCAGTGACTTTCCAGCCATGGCCTAACCACAATATCACTGAAATACAGACGGATGTAGCATAAAATTCTGTTATCTGCTTCAGATGATATTCCAGCTGTTTATCTCACTCATAGATTTTACCTCGGTTTTAGCTCTTTGTTTTCCTTTGTTTGGTTTTTGCTTCACCTGGTAGTTTTAGTCTAGTAGAATGAAAAACACAATAGCTTTTTTTTTTTCTTACACAGAGCTGTTCCCATTATGAACAAAGCAGAAATGTTCTAAGGGGTAGGATGACCTTTGTAGTTTGGAAAGTGTTTAAAAGTGAAAAGCTCTGAGGGGTGTACTCAGAAGTGAGAGTAATGGCTTAGCAAGCTGTGTTGAAGCTTAAAGTCAGAGTTTTCAGTGTCACAAAGGTGACTTTCTTTTTACCTGGCTTAATCACCGTGGTAACCTATGCTAAACACATAACCTTGTCAGGAGCAATTTATGTTTAGTTTCAGTTCAAAATCAGCTTGAAGCACCATGTTCTCACTGATTCTTTAATTTATATCATGTGTTAAGTACTGTACAGATTCTTTGCTGGAGTAATAGGTTTCATATATGCAACTTGTTAAGCCGTACCTCACTGAAACCACTGAATGCTGTAAAATTCCAACAGCACAAACTGTGCATTGTATTGTTACTGGAATTTGCATGCATTCAGTTGGTGATGCAGAAAATGTATAGATGTTTTTATGCATGATTCTTATCTGCTGCTAAGTCTGCTTTTACATTGCTGGAGCTGCTAGAACACAAAATGGAAAATCGATCAGACCATTTGTCACCAAGAATACGTATTCAATCAGTAAAATGAATTTCACTTTGAGCTGGCAAAAAACAAAAGCAAGTTCTCTATGTGCTTTAGTAGGCTATGTGACAGCAGCATTTAATGTTTAAATGTATCTGGTTTAAACTTTCAGAGCTCTAATATGCAGACCTTGCATTAGAAATTAACGGCAGCATAAAAACAAATAAATTATCAAGCCAGGTTTAATCATTGCGTGCACTAAATCATCAGATTGTTTTTCACCTATTAACGTCTCTGACCGGAAGAGGTGGCACTCGCGGGGATCGTTTTATGCAGAAGCAGAGTCATATAACACGTGAAACGCCCCGTTTTGTGTTTGAGTGTGCTCGGAGCCTGAATCAGAAAACCTTTCTTAACAGAATGTTGATAACCACCATCGTGATACCCATTATCTCCAACTGGGGTTTAATGTTTTGTCATGCCAGCTAATATAAAGAAAGCCTGGCTATGTTGAACTTCCTTTGTAGTATACCCGAGTTCTGCTCCCTAAAAAAAGTACCTACAGCTGCATCAAATGCAGTCACGTCTAAAGGATATATACTATACTACCATCGCTAACACTAAACCGCTGCAACACTCATGTCACAGACAAGACATTTCTAAAAATACAAATGTTTACAAACTTTGTTCAAACCTGACATGCTCCATGGCATTGTTTCCTAATGCTTGCCTACTGGTTTCAAAATCTTTGTAGGAATCATAGCTGGCAGGAGCAATTGGAGTAGCACTGCAAGGATAATGATGATTGAAAACTCCAGCATCCTACCCCACACCTGAGTTTGTGAAACTGCGTTGGTTCCCTGTTGCTTTGTATTCTCCAGGTTTTCGTTCAATATTAGATAGCTTGCAACCGGAGTTCTCAGTTGTTGGTAGATAGGACAACAGCCATATGTAATATTTTGCTATTTCATGCACAGTGTCCTCATTCTGGTCTCCCATCAATTTGTAATTTATTGGTACACCATTTAAATTTATTTAATTTCTGAATTTAACGGTGGTGTGAGAAAGCTGATGCTTTTAGGATAAATAAATAAAAAAAGTCTTTTTTGTTTTTTAAAGACAATGATTGGCAGGTGGGACGGGGCAGACTGCAGACTCACTCTGTTTTAGCCTTAAAAATATTTTATTTCACAAAGCTGACCTTAACTCTGCACTGGAGCCCTATTAAGCAGCATGAGAATCAAACTGTGTAATAACCAATACATGTTTTTAATATTGCTACATAAGCAAAGAGGAGAAGAAAGTTGAACTGAAGTATCCTATCTAGTCTATCACACTCATATATTTGTGCTGTTACATTTTGGGTGATGTGTTTATTTTTGGGCTATGCGTTACCTTAGCAGTGATTGATTAAAGACTCTCGTCTGCATGTCAACCTTACCATAAATTCTTTTAGTGCTGTACATTAAAGAGATCAATAAAATGTAATTACTGGACATATTCAAGCTGTTTAAAGTAACACAAAAATGCATAAAATGCCAGAAAAATCAAGTGTCCTTGTGTCAGTGTGGTAAACATCAAATTATCTCACATTGTCTCATCTTAATATTATTGTTATGTTTTTGAAGAAAGGTTATTTCCTTGCATATTTATTCAGTAATTCTACTAGGTTGTTATATTGCATTTTGTCAATGAACCAAAAACCAGTGACTTTTAAATTATGTTGTTGAAGGCTATGAATTTTACAGTGTGTTGAGCACATTGTAGAGATCTCTGTGTAGTCCAATTCCTGTTTGTATTGTTAAGAATCTGAGTGCAATAAACATTTATGAAACGAGCAGATAAAATGTCTGCAGTAGTGTCTTTTTATGTATTTTAATTGAATGTGAGCGTGCATAATTTTTCAGTTTCTCTCTGGCTGTTATTAAAAGACAGCATTTTAACCTTTTTTGTCACTGTAACTGATTAGCTGATTACTTCATTTACATATACTTAGATGCAGGTAATGGTGGTTGATGAGGACAAAAGTAGTAACACTGACAATTAGGCCATAATACAGGCAATCAACCCTATCAGTGTTTTAAGCTGTCAGAATAATGTGGCGAGATAAAGGGCACTTTATTTCTTACCTAAAATGTTGTACAAGTAAAATCTAGTTAACACTCAAGTACACACAGCTGGAAGTTATGAGACACAAACTTAGTTGGTGCTTCAAGTGCATCGCTGAAGAACATCACATTTTATGGTCTTTATTAGGCATAAATAAAGACCATAAAGTAAAATGGACATGCTTTGTTGAAAAGACTCTCATACTTCTGTGACACATATATTTAGATTTGGGTTAATACGTTTTTGGACAATAACACAATTTTCATTTTGCCACTGTATACCAGCACGGGTAATTTTATTCAATATGTGATTGAAATGCAGCTGTAATTTTAGGGTTTTAACAGAAGTACTGCATTAACCATTTTACATAATTATTTATACTTAGTCCCCCACTTTCAGAGGCTGAAAAGTAACTGTTTCTCCATTATTCTGTCATTGAAAATGAAGGAGGTGATCATTAGCCCGAAATTAGAGAAAAACTTTAGGAGTGGCCAAATCAGTCTGGTGCATTTTTAAAAGAAGGATTGCACTGGTCAGCTCAGCAACACAAGGGCCCGAAAGACCTTTTGGTGACGTGAAATCAGCTGAAATCGATGATCATAGTTACTTTCCTTGGTTGAGAAAAAAAAAAACCTTCACAACATCTAACCATGTCACAAACACTCTTGAGAAGTAAAGGTAGCATTATCAAAGTCTACAATCAAGAAACACCTTTATAAATGGCAATACAGAGAATGTATAAAAACATACAAATCATTGGTTATATTCATGAACAGGAAGGCCCAAAAAGGCGCTTCTCAGTTCTGATGAAACAGAATAATGAAACCAAGATTATCTTGTACCAAAACAATAGGAGAGAAAAGCATGGAGAGTGAGAGAAACATCTCATGATCTGATGACCATAAAATATCTGTCAAACGTGGTGGAGGCAGAGCTGTAGAATAGGCCTGTATGGCTGCCAGTGGAACAGGGTCATTCGTGCTTATTGATGATATGACTCCTGATGGAAGTAGTAGGATGAACTGTTAAGTGTACAGAGCTACAGTGGGGGAAGTAATTATTGATCCCATGCTGAATTTGTAAGTTTGCTCTCTTATAAAGAAGTGAACAGTCTCAAATGTTTTATGCTAAATTCATTTTAATGGAGAAAGATTAACCAACAATCTGGAAAATATAGCTTACATAAAAGTTAGAAATTTATCTGTGTGTCACTGAGCATTTGATCTTCAAGAAAAACATTACTTAGTGCTTGTTGGAGAAATCCTTGTTGACCAGCACAGCAGTAAGACATTTCTTGTAGTTGGTCATGAGGTTTTCACACATCTTAGGAGGGAATTTTCATTGTTCTTTACAGAAACTCTCTGAATCAGGGGTGTTAAATATAAGGCCCAGAATCGGCCCAGAAAAGACTCGCTGCCAAGTGGGCTGCCACACTAAGAAAATGTAAACGAGAGCATTTATTTTTTCCTATTGATAGACCCCCACTCCCCAATGCCATCCATAATACACCAAAGTACAAAGACATTTTCTGTGAATTAATGAAAACTTTATATTCTAAATTTATAATTAAAGGACAGTGAGCAATTACCTGCCAGAACCTTTTTCTGTAATTTTACACATTTATCATATCACTGGCCCACTTCTCATCAGCTGTATGCAGCCTGTGATGTTTGACATCGAGTTTGACATGTCTACTCTAAATCCTTGAGGTTTCGTGGCTTAGTAAGTTGAAGCTCCCTCCACAGACTTTCTACAGGACTAAATTCTGGACACTGGCTAGCCCGCTCTATGAAGTTATGTGCTTCTTCTTTAGCCACTCTTTTGTTGCCTTAGTGGTTTGTTTTGGGTTGGAAGCCCGATCCACGGCCCGTTTTCAGTGTTCTGGTAGAAGTAAAGATGTTCTCATCCAAGACTGTGTTCTTTTGGCCTTTTGTCTTCCTCCAAACAAGCTGGGTCAAGCTGATGCCAAAGAGCTTGATTTTGGTTTCATCTGTCCACACCGCTGGTGAACTTAAGATGGACCTGTACTTGTGCCTTCTTAAGTAGGGGGATCTTGCGAGTGGTGCAAGATTTAGTCCATTGAGGCATAGTATGTTACCAGTCGTGTTCTTGGTGAATGATCTGACATGCCTTCAGATCATTAACTGCTCCTGTGTAGTTTTGGGCTGATCCACCACTTATCTCTTAATCATCCTCACTGCATGAGGCATGATCTTGCATGGAACACCAGACCAAGGGTGACTGATGGTCACACATACAGAGCCTATGGGAGCCAGAATTCTGGCGGATTGTATCAAATACTTATTTCAGTCAATGATATGCGAATCAGTTTCTAACGTTTGTATTTTTTTCTGGATTTTTAGTTGATATTCTGTCTCCATTAAAATGAAACTAACATAAAAACGAGAGACTGTTCATTTCTTTGTAAGTGAGTAAACTTAAAAATTCAGCAGGGGGCCACTGATACTCTCTGTTATACTGATACTGCCTACTAAATACTCTCTGTCCTGATTAAGACAAATGCTGGAAGCTGATCGGACAGCGGTTCATGACCAGTTAATAACCCACATAATACTGCAAAAACAACCCAAGAGATTTTCAAGGCAAGAAATATTGGGATATAAAAATGTATAAAAATGGCTCTAATTCCTGAACAGTTAATGCAATACTTTTATTAAACCCATTTGAATTGAAGCTGCAAGCCTCCACTTCAATCACATCTTGGCTGTTTGATTTAAAATCCACTGTAATAGTGTACAGAGGAAAAATTATTTCACTGTCCAAATGCTTATGGACTTTTCTACTATAAACCTTGCTAGAATTGGAAAAAAACACTATCTTGTTATATTGCTCTTTGTAAGGGGGAGGGGGGATGTTCAGCAGTCGACCTCTCTGACCTAGAATTCTGTCTTCTTTTTATTTTTAGAGCCAATAAACGTCACTGATCACCCAAACTAAATATCACTATTTGGGATCACTAAAAAGGTTAACAAAAACACAGTTAAAAAAGCAACAGCATTGCAAATGCCAGATGATGGATGCTTTTAAATTAACACGGTTATCTTGAATACAAGTAATTTAACCGAAGGCTGAATTAATTAAGGATGGGCTCTTTATACACAAGTTAAGTTTCTATATTCAGATAAAGTTTAGACCCATGTTTCTGTTAACACTAGGGCTTAGTTTAACTCTGTTCACACTACAGGTTTACCCTTTATTAAAACATGGTGTCCTTTTTGTAACTATAAGTTATCTAAATTATCCCTGTGTTGTATATGAGGCAGGCATTTTCATATATTACTCCAGAATTCAGCAATCAGATATTTTGGGCTTTAATTGCTAACTGTTAGCATACTCACCTTTCTGGTACTGCAGCCAGAGCTGCTGCTGGGCCTTCTTGCTGGGGAAGTAAATGCTGCAGCTGAGGTCAGAGCCATACAGGGCTTCAGACACATAATGGCTGCCATATTGCTGAAGAAAAGCCAGCAGCTCGTCACGTGTGCTCTCTGTTGACAGTGTCTTCAGCACCTTAGAAAAGCCTAAAACGTCAAGGACGAGATGAGTGAATTCTTGTCCAAATAGGTGAAAAGGATAGACTGGCCAGTCACAATATTAAAACTACCTGCCTAACATTGTATAGGTCCTTTTTGCGCAACCAAAGGAAGTCTGACCTGTCAAAGCATTAACTCCACAAGGCCTTTAAAGGGGCTCTGAGGTATGACACACAAAGCAGATCCTTTAAGCCCTGTAAGCTGTGAGGTGCAAGGTTGGGGTTTTTTTTCAGCACAAACCACATATGCTTTTAAAGCTCATGGTATTGTTACCTATTATAGAAACTACACAGTTGCAGAGAAGGGGCTGTGTGGATTGCAACAATGCCTGGTGAGTGCTGCATGTCAAAGTAACATCCACATAATTGCCAGACCCAAGGCTTTCCAGCAGAACACTGGCCAGAGCATCATTCTACCTGCCTCAGCTTGCTTTCCTGCTGTAGTGCATCTTGCTGCCATCTGTTCCCCACGCAAACAACGTGGGCGCACACACACACACACACACACACACACACACACACACACACACACACACACACACTCCTCTGTCTACATTGACACCCCAGGCTACTTTCTTTCACTGCTCCATTGTTCAGTTCTAACACTCACATGTCCATTGTAGACACTTCAGCTGTAGGCATTCTGAGCAGCCCATGAGTATGCAGCCACACAAGCAGCAACCTTCACTGCAATGTGTTTTATGACACTTTTCTGTCATAGCCAGCATTAAGGTTTGCAGCAATTTGCGGAATCAGACCACACAGGATAGCCTTCACTCATCACACATATTAATGAACCTTAGGCTGGTTCACTGGTTGTCCTTCCTTTAAACAATGCACGTGGGAAACACATGAGCCATTTTGTACATCCTCTGATCTGGTGGTCTAGCTATCACAATTTCGTTCATGTCAAGTTGCTCTGATTCTTACAATTGGCCATTTCTTTCCAAAAAATCTATGTTAAAACATTTTTTCTACTTGATGGCTAATATATCCCACCATTTGACAGGTTCTATTAAAAATATAAAATATAATAAATATAAATATTTATTACCAAATAACGACCCCAAAAGATACCTCAACTAATAGCTAGGTGATAGCATTGAAAACATGCTCTTATTCATCAGTTTCTTATATTCTGATGGCAGGTGATCAGAGTTTTATTCAGACACTGACCTGTAGCTAGGGTAATAGAGCTGAGTTTGACTTTGTACAGATTGCTGCGCACTCTCCACTGCTGAACCATAGGGTACCCAACAGCCTCGCTGAACTGGGCATCCCCTAAGGAAAAAAAAATGTGAACAAACTGGTGAATTTAAGACAAAAAGATATCAAAAAGTTTACAGCTACAACAAATTTAAAACTAATTATGAATTTCAGAATTATGAAGACATGCTGAAATTCAAAATAAATGAACAAATTAAATCTATCATTTCATTTGTACAGTTTATTGCACAACCATTGTTATCCATTACTGTCTTAACACCATTTATTATCCCAGCCCATATCCCAGCTGCTCCTGGATCAATGGTGATATATAGAGCAGCTTGAACTCCAATTGGATTGCTGACATTAGAAGTGGGAGCAATCTTGCCTTTCCCTGCAATTCAATTACCAAACTTTCACTTCAGTCTAGAACTAAATAGCCACAAAAGTGAAGAGCAAGGGGGGAAAACAATAAACTGCTTACGGGAACCTTGATCCTTTGCCTTTGAAAGGCGTTTTACACCTGAGACATTCATGCACAGTGAAAAAGGGTAATTTTAGTTTGTGCGCATGTGTGTCCAATTGTTGTGAAAGCAGAACCCTCAGTGAAATATCTCAGGGGTCACTTTGGACCAAGTGCCAATTTAGCTAATGGAAGGATTAGGGAGCAGAGGTGTAGGTGTAGGTGCAGGTTCAAGACCAACATTTAAGTGAATCAGTCCCCCACAGAATAGGGTTGAAAATTAAATAAATACATAAATAAACATTATACATAGTTTATAAACCCATATATTTAAATAGTGTTTATATATAGTTAGTGTGTTTTTGGGCATCTATATGTGTAATGTGCTCTGCATGTGCTCACATTTTAAGATATATAGGGGTATTGGCCTAGAGGTATAAAAGAGGATTTTGTGATCAAACCACACCTTATTATATAATATTAGATGATCTTGTGCCCTGGATTTCACAAAACAGAGGCAAATACAAAAGAATAATCTACATACTGAGATTTGTGGATTTATGAATTTCAATATAAATCTCTTGTATCTTCTTGATCCTTGGCCTTTCAAATAAGAAATTGTTGTGTGGGTGCTATATATTTTTTTTAACTTTCTCAAGCAACAGGCTAAAATTGGATAACAGAAAGCTATTCCTAGCAAAAAGTGCAATAAATCCAATGCCTTTAAAAGAAAAGAGAGACACGAGAAGAAAACATATTCCCAAACTTCCTTAAATGTTCTTACCTGTGAGTAGCTGCAAGTTGGGCAGGGGCTCTGACAAGACTCCTCGACACTGTTCCTCTACCGGTAAAGGAATAACCATGAGACCATCAGCAAGCTGAGGAAAGTCCTTAATAAAATTGTTGTCCCTGAGGAAGAAAAAGAAAGACAGAAAGAAAGAAACTTTAAGTATCTAAAGGAATCTAAAGGTTATGTTTAACAGTCAAGGAAGCAGCTGAACCTCATGAAAATTGACTGCAGCTCAAAGCATCTGCAATCCTGGCATGTTCCAGTACCTTGTCCAGCTGCTAGTGTCCTATATCATTCAGCGATTGGGATTTGGGGATTTACTGTCTCGCGAGTTTCTTCCATGATAATATTTTATGTGCTTTTGGAAAAGGAGTTTGTCCTCCTCTATGCACAGGTAAAAATAAAGGTGTTCGGCTCATCGGTTCCTTATCTTAGATGTGATCAAAAAGTTCTGGGAATAGGGCCATAAAAATCAAAAACCCTTGAAGGATTTAAATTTGGCTTATCTCCAGTACAAGGTCATATTTTTTCTGCATGTCCAGACAGTTTCCAGTGCGGCTTTTATCTTTAGATCTCTCCTGGGAAGCCCCCACACCGGATACATTGGAGGACATCAAGCACATTTTCCAGACACACAAGTAACAGAGGACAGAGTGGGACTTCCACAGAGATTTTAAAAATACCAGCTGCACTGAAAATAGTCCAGAGACGATGAGCTTAAACAGGAGACTGGCCAAATATAAATCAGGTAAGGTTTTTGAATTTTTATGGACTTGTCCCCGTTAACTTTTTCATCACTTTTTTTGTGCACTGTACTTCATAGTGAAAATTTTAAACTATAAATGTAACAGGATAATCTTTTTGCTTCTTTTTTTTTTTTTAAATCTCAGTAATCTCTTTCACCCGTGAGTAGACGAAATTCCTCAAAGGCCCTGCAAACAACAACAGAATGGGTACAAAAGCAAAAGATACGTGCAAATACAACATGTGAGTGCATGACGCTTAGAGGCGCAGTAAAAGCCACAGTTGTGTCCACCACCTCGAGGGCAAAACAAAGAGCAGCAGGCGAAGGTAACAACAGACTCCATAAAAATGTTTTTCTCATTTTTGGTGAAGATGATAAGTACATGAAAAAAAATGATAATAACAACTGTCAATAGTACAGAAAGCCACTGAGGTCATAAATCATCTCATTCTCCCTGCTGTTCGACACTTTAATAACGCCAGCTGGCGTTTATAAATACCATTTAAAATGGCATTTGGCATTTATAAACACCATTCGATGTTTTAATATCACCAGCTGCCATGTATAAACGCCATTCTTGCCATTTAATATTACCAGCTGCTGTTAATAAACGCTGTTGCAAACAGCACTGGAGGACATACAAACACCTCTGTTATCCCATCATCCTCTGTGCCAAGAGAGTAAACGTTAATAATATAATGCCAAAGCTGCTCGAAATTCGAGGCTAACTAACATACGGTCCAAAGATGTGTCTGTCACGCTTTATTTTAAGGCCCAGACACAGAATTAATGTTTGGAATTGGTTTTATTGGATTCCATTTTAAAATGTGACATGTTTCAAATAGCTTTGGCAAAGGAAGTTTATTGTCTTACAGCAAGTTTCCTAGCCGGGTCTCTTTCTGTACAATTTTGCGTAGAGTCTGATAAAGTAACTCTATCTAAGGTGTGACACAAATACTGAGGTTGAAAAAAAAAAAAAAACCTACGTAGACATAAGTACCAAAGACACGAGACAAGATGATTTCTGATTTTATGCCACTGAAACTGAAAATTCTGGCTCCAGTTCAAGTTTATGTTGGCTTAATTAACTAACTTCTACTACTGCATAGTGGTTGCTAAACTTTAGAAAAGTAGAGAGCCATCCTACATCCAAATACCCCCATCAGAAAACCTCTTGCTTTCTGTGGGGTTTGCAGTGCAAGACTGCCTACTGGCAATATTATTATTTGAAGAGCTTAAAATGTGGAACTGCAAGGGGAATTAGATGAATTATGACCTCAAACAGTGACGTTTGTGGGTCGGAGGTTAGAAGATAAAGAACCACACACTATTCTATAGGGACAGGCAACAAAAAACATCCATAAATGCACACATTTTCAAAAACTTTTTTTCATTTCTATTGATCTGCACCTCTATGATATTTTTAATAGGAAAAAAACTACTTGGAAAAAATATCATTAGGCCTACATGTAGAGATATAAAACAGAAAATGCTGTGATGCATTTCTTTCAGTAGCTAGGCCATTGTGGTTGAACTGGAGGAGCCTTGGTTCATTTACTGTCAAAAAGATGGGTTGTCTTACTGCATCCTGAAAGCATGGAAGGCTGCAGCAACTTATTTCCTATAATCCACTTTTATAGGACCAAATCTCAGAGCTCAGACCTTGTGTGATAGAAACCCTAGGGCTTGGCTTCACTATTCTTGATATAAATTTTTTATCTTGCTTCTCTCTTTCTGTCCTACTCCTTTCTTTGTCTAATCACAAAGCCTGTTAGACGCAATCACTGTGAAAATGGAGGGGTGGAAGGATCAACTCAAGGGCAGAAAATGAGAAGAAAGAGAGACAGAAGAGGTATAAAGACTAACATAATACCTAAGGTAAAGGTGTGTGGACCAAGATCATGTATACCTTTTTGGATTTTCAAGCCCAGATTTGCACTGCTCACTATATCCATTCAGATGGTTCAATGTACAGATGATCAAAACAAACAAACAACAAAAGGTGGGATCAAGACTTTTAATGGACACCTGGATGGATATAAAAAGTTAAATGTTCTTAAACTTTCTTTTGCAAATTCTTTCCTTGAGGGAAAAACAAAAGGAACAGATGTCATACCAATCTCAAAGGTAGATTCTGGCATCTGCACAGGTAAGTAGGTGAGAAAGCAAATTCAGAACTGACAGAATGTCAGACTTCGATTTACCTGGTTTTAGCTTGACTGCAGTTTCTCGGACTGTGTTTATGTGTGTCTGTGTGTACGTGGCAGGAAAGAAACTTGAAACATTTATTCTGCTGACAGCTCATTACAAGAAGAGACATTTATCTGCAAAGCTACAACCCAAACAAACCAGGGTGGTTAACAAGATGAGCCAGTTGCTTGTCATTCTAGAAAGATCATCTTCATCTTGCACAAATGGCTCCACTCATGGCACCACTGCTATGGCGAACTTATCTTACTTAAGACTGAAAAATTACATCTTATAAACTGACAGGCAGCTTATGCAACGAGCAACAGACCTAGCGACAAATGTGTGGGTGCTAATGTGCGCGCCGGCTCACTGATGTTGCTTCCTGAGACTAAAATGAGATAAAGTCGTGATTAACGCTAATTGTTTCCTACACCTGTGCTTTTTTTTGTTGTTGCTGCGTCTGAACTTAAAATGCTTTCAGAAAAAGTCTACAGAGGACTGTAATAAAGCATCGACTATAACGGGCCTTAAGCAACACAATGGTTTCACTAATAAGACTTTTTTTCACTGAGGACATTTTGACTTGCCACGCTTAGAAAAGCACAGGTGGAAATGAATGACTGCTGATTTGCATTCAGCTGCTCTGGTTCAGAAGCTTGTTACAGTGTGTACAGACTCACCTGCCACTCTGTCAGTCTGTCATGGCTAACTGGGAAATTGGAACAGAACAGAGCTATCATTAATGCTATTTTTAACACACGTGCTGTCTGCTGCAAAGAAAAGTAATGAAAATAATAAAAATAATAAATGTTTCCTTGTCAGATTTCTAATAACATTACTGACATTCAAAATGTCAGCTACTCGGAAATAAAATACTAGACTGAATGTAGTCCGTCTGATTACAAGAGCTCAGATTTCTTTTGTTTTTTCAGTAGAGGAACTTTAGAACTCACTAAAGTGAACTTCACATTACAAAGTACTTTGACTGACACACAAGTAAAATCTTCATATGTAAAATATGCCTGCGTGTTCATGATTTATGTGCAGCTCATTTTTAGCCAACTAAAGTTACATGACTCACATGCAGCTTTACTACTGCAAGCAACCCACCGCACACCAGACTACATATGTGAGTACGGGCTTGCTGAGGAAATGCTGGCAAAGTTGTATATTTACTCATGTTTCATTCAATACCCATGTGTCTTCATTAAGGGCAGTGGACACTAGACTCCCTTTTGGCCAACCAGGCCTTCTATCCTGCTTGAGTCTACAAATGGAAAATGCTTCCCATTTGAATGAGAATCTCCAAAATACAAGCGTATGAAATAAGTAAATAAATAAAATATGTGGTCGAATAACATCTTTTTAAGACCATATATCTATCTACCAGACACTTTACATACAGATGTCCTTATTTATTAATAGTGGAATCAGTGTCAACATTTAACAGTCCAACAGGATAAGTGGCTACAGCTAATTAATAGAGGGATAGATGTTTTTCTTTTTGTGTCTTTGAATGTGCATCTTTCACCTAATTTCAGATGGCTGTGTCTATTTGTGCTTTCCCACATATGTTTGAGTGGGTATATTTATTTTGACTTTGTGACTGTGTAACTGATATTGAGTGGTACTTACGGAGAGATTGTTCAGGATAATTGGCTCTTGTGCGGTTTAGAATAGAAACCTCATTCCCACATCTAAACACTGATCAGCTAAGTTCAACCGCATTCACTTCATCTTAACTACAATGAGATTCGCCAACAATTCATTACCTCACATTAAAGAATCGTATCAACAAGAATATACTTTAGGTTAACAATGCTTTTTAAAGCTGCAATTATTGGGAAAATCACATCAGTCCGTTCTCGTTCATTTTTGCTTTTTATGTTTAAGCACACCAGTATTGTACATGTGAGCTTTTGGTTGAATTGTAGGCTTACTCCAATGATTTCAAGTGCCCACTTTGACACTCAGAACTCCATTCTTATAATCAGCCAACTGGCTGCCCACCAGTCATAAACCCACCATATGCTCCCATACGGTCCTTCTAAAGATGCTCAACCTGCCTTTGAACAGCTTCCCTAACAATGACAGGACCTAACTGTTTCAGCAAATTGTAAACCTTGCAGGATGGTCTATTCCACTCATTTAGAAGCTGCTTTTCTGGACTGATGCAAGCACTAACAAAGACACCCTAATTCCCAGAGGAAATGAGTATTGAATATATATACAAATCCTTGGTGCTGAGTTCACAAAGGCTATAGCCTGATTATCAGTGTCTGTTCTAGCTCAGCTGCTAATTGAGCATGTGTAACCATTTTGGGTCAAAGCTGAAAGAGCACTTTAAAAATGCGTTTACAGGGCACACTCTGAATGGCCACTTCAAATCTTGCAAATCTTGCTTTCACCATTCCGAATAAACAAATGAAATCAATACACTAAAACTGATTTAGCAGGCATGTAAAACTGCATCATAAGAGAAGTCACATAAAGGCTTATCAAAGCATCTGAGATTTTTAGTATAAAAAAGACAAAAAATATTAAAAGCCAGCTGCATTAAAAATGCTTGAAAATTTGATGAAAAAATGTTACACTTGCAGTGATAAGAGTGATAAGAGTAATTCTTGTGCATGTAAAAAGGAGTCTGGTATGGTATTTATTAACTAAGGGATAGTTTATAAAAAATTAAAAAATAAAATAGTAAAAATAGCTAGAAAAAATACATTGCTGAGGTAAAGGCAAAAATATTTCCCCATCCAAAGTTTAATATCAGTCTATTACTATTTAATAGTCAAGTTCCACTTATACTGTCCTGTGTAAGGATCCAGCACTAAACTGCATCCTGCCACACTTTAATGACCACTTACAGAGAAACACTGGAGTAGAAAAAGTGCTACATACTCTGTTTATGCATTTGTGAACGTCAAATAGTCTGAGCTCTGTACTGTAATAATCAATAAACACTGTATATACTGAAAAACTATTAGGAAAAGGAGGAAAAAACACAATAATAATTTTTGCCACTAGAGGATGCTCTGTCTCTGTGTGAAAGCAATATCTAGTGGTATGACCCAATGTACATAGTTTAAGTATTTATGTGTTTTTGTCCCTGCACATTATTGAGTAGTCTGCAGGAGACTTTATTATAATGTGCTGAACATTAACAAAAAAAAAGTATAAACAGCTTCTTCAGCAGTCGTTTTCAGCAGTAATAACCAGTTGTACGCATTATCGTCACATTACACAAAACACTGCCATATGTGAAAGTACAGGTATTTGTAAGTATGTAAGATTCACAAAAATGCAGGATTTGATGGGTCACAGTGCTGGTTCTGATCTTCTGGACTGCGGTTTAGAACTCCTGAACCAAAGGGGGCCTTTTTAGGATGCATCCATAGGAAGTGATTACACTTCTGAGGTGGAAAGATTACCTATCGGAGAAAAAAAAAAGTAAAAAATGAGAAAAGAAGAGTTCGACCTGAGAAAGGGTTGACAAGTCGTGACAGGGCAGTGATGGTCAGTTTACCACAGAGAAACAAGAGATGTTAGAGCAGGGGGTTTGGTAGAATTGCAGGCTAACAACAGTCTTTTGATCTCTATGTAAGCAGCCACTGGGTGCCAGCACAGTTCAGATAGGGGGAGGGTTGTGTTGGAGGATTTATGGAAGCTAGGGACAAGTAGGGCTGCAGTATACTGGGTAAGCTGAAAGGGTGTCAAAGTGGATGAAAGAACACCAGGAAGGAAAAAAGAAAATACCTTTACCTGACATATAGCAGGAAAGAGGGATTTCTTTGCTTGACAAAAGGAACATTTTTTTAAGTCATATTAAAAAAATCTAAGACAACTCTCTACATGAACAGTATCTCTTGATTCCATGCCAGTGTTTTGATAGTGTTTAAGATACACAGTTGGGTCAATAGGGTTTTGGACAAAAACAAAGCTTCTGTATTTGCCTCGTTACACCCTCAAAGCTGATTTTAAATAAAATAATCAAGATGTGACTGAGGTGCAGACTTTCATCTTTAATTCAAGAGGTTTAACAAAAGTATTATATTAACTGTTCAGGATTTTTTATACATAGTCTCCCATTTTCAGAAGTTCAAAAGTAACTGGACAATTGACTGATAAGAAGTTTCATGGCCAGATGAAGCCTGTTCATTCATTATTGCACGGGAAATTAAGCAGATAAAATCTTGAATTAATTCTAAGTGTTGAACCTGCATCATGTAGCTTTTCAATGGAACTTTCAATGTAAGGTCCATAGAGATGTCAAGGCAAATGAAAGAGGTGATCATTAGGCTAGAAACCCCAAATAAACCTATAAGTGAGATTGAAAAAACTTTAGGCATGTATGGCTGCCCAATGGAATGGGTCATTACTGTTTATTAATGATGTGGCTACTCAAAGAAATTGCAGGGTAAATTTGGAAGTGCACATGGCTGTGTACTCTGCTCCCATTCAGCCAAATGCAAAACTGATCGGGCACTGCTTCACAGTGTAAATTGATAAAGACCCAAAGCACACTGCGAAAGCAACTCAAGAGTTTCTCAAGCAAAGAAATGGGGTATTCTTCAACAGCCAAGTCACTCACCTGCTCTCAAGTCAAGTCAATTTTATTTATATAGCACATTTTGAAACAAGAAGAAGTTGACCCAAAGTGCCTTCCAAACCATCAGAGCATGCTTTTCAGTTACTGAAGACAAAATTGAATCCAGAAAGACAGAAATAAAATTCAGTAAAGGCGTAGGAGAAGAAGAAGAAGAAGAAGCACAATATTTGGTGATGTCCAGCTGTTTTAGACTTCAGGCGGTCATTTAGTTGATGAAGTATTAAAAACAATCTTTATGTTTAAAATGATGGTAGTTTGTTCAGTTAATGTTGAACACCTAAAAATAGGAGGCTATGTATAAAACACCTGAACCCTAAAACAATTAACAATGAATGCTTTTGATAAAAATCAAAAATTAATTTACTGTGGCCTGACAGAAAGATGGTCCTGGACTTCATGTGCTTACATGGCTTCACTCCGAGTATGTTAGGTTAACTGGTGAGTCTAAATTGGCCGTAGGAATGAATGCAAGCACGAATGGTTATGTCTTTATTTGTGTTAGCCCTGTGTTAGACTGGCAGTCTGTCCAGACTGTATGCTGCGTTTGGGATCGGGTCTAGTTCCCCGATGACCTAAATTAGTTTAAGCAGAAGAAAATGGTTGGATGCATAGATAGATGGATGGACTGGACTTCATACACAACTTCACATCTTGTTTTTGTGGTGGTATAAAGATGCAAAATTACAAAAAAATTTAATTTTTCAAAAACTTATGGACCTAACTGCACAACATGCAACTGCCACTGGACAATACAGATTGTGCTCATGTGGCATGGTTTCGCCATTTCTCTCACCATTCTCAGTGTTTTTGTTGTAAATAAAGAGAGTCTGAAAACAACTGACAGAAAATATGACATCCAGCATAACACAGCATGCTTGTAATTTCTATGGCTGCCATGCTGTTTGGATTTATCCATAAATGGGATAATTACCTCGTGCCTGAAAGAGGAGTGTGAAACGAATGGCATTCCAAACAAAAGAAGAAGCCTCTTGTTCGAAACAATTGTCTCTGCCACAAAATACACTTTAGTATGACAATATGCAAAAAAGTCAACTGTACAACTGTTAACTGTATGATGCTAAAAATGACAGCCTCAACACGGCATTTAATCTGTTATTAGACTCAATTGGCTTCTCTCAAAATGTAAAAGAACCCACCCACCACTTTAATCACACTCTAGATCTTGTTTTAACATATGGCATAGAAACTGAACATTTAACAGTGTTTCTTGAAAACCCTCTCCTGTCTGATCATTTCCTGATAACATTTACATTTACAATAATTGATTACACAGCAGTGGAGAGTAGACTTTATCACAGCAGATGTCTTTCTGAAAGTGCTGTAACTAAGTTTAAGAATATAATCCACCCACCGTTATCATCTTCAATGCCCTGTACCAACACAGAGCAGAGCAGCTATCTGAACGCTACTCCAACAGAGGTAGATTATCTTGTTAATAATTTTACCTCCTCACTACGTACGACTCTGGATACTGTAGCTCCTGTGAAAACGAAGGCCTCAAATCAGAAGTACCTGACTCCGTGGTATAATTCTCAAACACGTAGCCTAAAGCAGACAACTCGTAAGCTGGAGAGGAAATGGCGTGTCACAAATTTAGAAGATCATCATTTAGCCTGGAGAAATAGTTTGTTGCTTTATAAGAAAGCCCTCTGCAAAGCCAGAACATCTTACTATTCGTCACTGATTGAAGAAAATAAGAACAACCCCAGGTTTCTCTTCAGCACTGTAGCCAGGCTGACAAAAAGTCAGAGCTCTATTGAGCGAACCATCCCTTTAACGTTAACTAGTAATGACTTCATGAACTTCTTCACAAATAAAATTTTTATCATTAGAGAAAAAATGACCAATAATCATCCCACAGATGTAATATTATCTACAGCTACTTTTAGTACCATTGATATTCTTTAGACTTTTTCTCCAATTGATCTTTCTGAGTTAATTTAAAAAAATTACTTCCTCCAAACCATCAACAAGTCTTTTAGACCCCATTCCTACAAAACTGCTCAAAGAAGTCCTGCCATTAATTAATGCTTCAATCTTAAATATGATCAACCTATCTCTAATAATCGGCTATGTACCACAGGCCTTCAAGCTGGCTGTAGTTAAACTTTTACTTAAAAAGCCATCCCTAGACCCAGCTGTCTTAGCTAATTATAGGCCAATATCCAACCTTCCTTTCACATCAAAAATCCTTGAAAGAGTAGTTGTCAAACAGCTAACAGATCATCTGCAGAGGAATGGCTTATTTGAAGAGTTTCAGTCAGGTTTCAGAGCTCATCACAGCACAGAAACAGCTTTAGTGAAGGTTACAAATGATCTTCTTATGGCCTCTGACAGTGGACTCATCTCTGTGCTTGTCCTGCTAAACCTTAGTGCAGCGTTCGATACTGTTGACCATAATATTCGATTAGAGCACGCTGTAGGTATTTCAGGTACTGCGCTACAGTGGTTTGTATCATATCTATCTAATAGACTCCAATTTGTACATGTAAATGGAGAGTCCTCTTCACACACTAAGGTCAATTATGGTGTTCCACAGGGTTCAGTGCTAGGACCAATTCTGTTTACATTATACATGCTTACCCTAGGCAGTATCATTAGAAGACATAGTATACATTTTCACTGCTATGCAGATGACACCCAGCTCTATCTATCCATGAAGCCAGATAACACACACCATTTAGTTAAACTGCAGGAATGTCTTAAAGACATAAAGACCTGGATGGCGGCTAACTTTTTGCTTCTTAATTCAGATAAAACTGAGGTTATTGTACTCGGCCCTGAAAATCTTAGAAATATGGTATCTAACCAGATTCTTACTCTGGATGGCATTACCTTGGCCTCCAGTAACACTGTGAGAACCCTTGGAGTCATCTTTGACCAAGACATGTCCTTCAACGCACATATTAAACAAGTATGTAAGACTGCTTTCTTCCAATTGCGCAACATCTCTAAAATTAGAAATATCCTGTCTCAGAGTGATGCTGAAAAACTAGTCCACGCATTTATTACTTCCAGGCTGGACTAGTGTAATTCATTACTATCAGGATGTCCTAAAAACTCATTGAAAAGCCTTCAGTTAATCCAAAATGCTGCAGCAAGAGTACTGACAGGGACTCGAAAGAGAGAGCATATTTCTACTGTTTTAGCTTCCCTTCATTGGCTTCCTATTAAATCCAGAATTGAATTCAAAATCCTGCTCCTCACATACAAGGTCTTAAATAATCAGGCCCCATCTTATCTTAATGACCTTGTAGTACCATATCACCCTATTAGAGCACTTCGCTCTCGCACTGCAGGCCTACTTGTTGTTCCTAGAGTATTTAAAAGTAGAATGGGAGAGAGAGCCTTCAGTTTTCAGGCCCCTCTTCTGTGGAACCAGCTTCCAGTTTGGATTCGGGAGACAGACACTATCTCTACTTTTAAGATTAGGCTTAAAACTTTCCTTTTTGCTAAAGCATATAGTTAGGGCTGGACCAGGTGACCCTGAATCCTCCCTTAGTTATGCTGCAATAGACATAGGCTGCCGGGGGATTCCCATGATGCATTGAGTTTTTCCTTTCCAGTCACCTTTCTCACTCACTATGTGTAAATAGACCTCTCTGCATTGAATCATATCTGTTATAAATCGCTTTCTCTCTTCCACAGCATGTCTTTATCCTGTTTTCCTTCTCTCATCCCAAACGGTCGCAGCAGATGGCCGCCCCTCCCTGAGCCTGGTTCTGCTGGAGGTTTCTTCCTGTTAAAAGGGAGTTTTTCCTTCCCACTGTCGCCAAAGTGCTTGCTCATAGGGGGCCATATGATTGTTGGGTTTTTCTCTGTATCTATTATTGTACGATCTACTGTACAATATAAAGCGCCTTGAGGCGACTGTTGTTGTGATTTGGCGCTATATAAATAAAATTGAATTGAACTGAATTGAATACAAGACTGAAAACAGCAGCTAGCCTCTTCAGTGTCGATCCAAAGTCATTATATAGCACCATGCAGAGGTTTTGTAGCATGGGGCAGACACCCCATGCTGCTGTTCATTTGATTTAATAGAATAGCCTACCTTTACTGTGGATACAGTAATCCATGTAACTTACTGCAAGATAGTTTTTAGCCACCCTTTTAATAATATAGAAAAGATGGAGGATGTTTCATTCATTGCTAAATGAACATAGCTGAATTATGCCAGTACATCATATAACTTCTGAATTAAAATTTTTATGTATCCTCTCACAGTATCAATCAACCTTTCTCTTTTCCAGCCTGTTCCCTACCACTGCTTTGAAAACGCCGTCACATTTGCCCTTGAGAACCATATCCGCCAATTTGTTGAAATGCACAATCAAAGATTTATGAGAGCTGGGTATGTAGACGATCCAATTGCATGTAATATGCTTAACAGCTGTAATATCTGTTATTTGAATAAACACTTGCTGCGAGTGGGCCAGCCAGATGAGTCATAACAAAGATAAAGCACCCAGCGTCACTAAGGGCACAGGCCCCGGATGAAAAATTAAACAGTTATTAAGGGGCAATATCAAAAAAGGCCAATTTGTAGTGTAATAAAACAATCAGAGATGTTTATCTTGAGAGTTGTGTAACAATCTCTTATTACATCTGCAGCCACAGCTCAGTTGATAAATGATTCCACTGAGGGGAGGAGATGTGGTGACTTGTCATGGCCAATATTGATTAAGCAGGGGAGTTGATGCTGTGAATGAAGCAGCCTTGAAGTAGAGTGGAGTTTGTGTGAGTGTATGTGAATGATTGTATGTATTTGTTTGTGTAGGTAATTACGTATATGCAGCCACATGCTGAGGCTGGTGACAACATAAAGTGTTACCAGTGAGTCCTAAATGGCACCAGTCAGTGTTTTTTGTCACTCTCGCTTCCCTTCAGTCACACACACTCACACACACCAGCAAGCACAGTTATATGTAGGCACGACACATAACCGCTCATCCTCCCTTTCATTCCCCTGAGTCGTGTATACAACTGAAATACAATGTGAGTGCGCATAGATTTTTTTTCTTTTTGTACCTTGATATCTCTGTTGGCCTGCTTTAGGAAATTGTAGAAATGAACTCTGGTGGCCAGGAGCATTACCATAGAGATGAAACTCAGCAATGCAGAGTGAGGGGGCATACAGGCCAGTTAAGTGTGGAACTGATTAGAGCCACAGCTTTTCTAATTTTATATTATTCCACTTGCACTTTCTCACTTGCTACAAACCTCCCCCATTTGTGTCTATCCATTGTTGCAAACATCTGCCTCTCTATCTCCCTTTCTCTTTCAGTCTCCTTTTTTTTCTTCTCACTTTTACTCCAACATGGACACCGCAGTTTTACAAGGAAGCCAAACCAGCAATTAAAAATTCTGTTCCTGACAGACTTTCATGTCATCACCTTGAATGCAGAGAAACACTTCTGAGCATTTGATTAGAGGACAAGAGACTACAACAGGAGGTTATCTTTTCTTACTTGGCACAGCAATCAAGCAACAGAGCAGTTTGGCTATATTCTTTTTTGACACGCTAACAAGAAAAAAGACACAACAAATTCTTTATTTTCTGTCCTTTTGATAAAGACAGCGAAATAATCTGACTAGCTCTTAAAACTTTACATGGCCCTGGGACTTTGAGCTGAAAAACAGGGAGTCTTAGTTCAATAAAACAAGCTCTGAAACTCACTTAAAAGACCTTGAGGCACACGTATTCACTTCTATAGGTTATTTAAGCACCATTACTAAACTCGACATTATTTTTTTCTACCAAAAGAAGGTCAGCTTTTATAAACGTCTGCTTCATTTTCTTCTGTTCTGGTACATAAAAATACACAGATGGCAAGTCTCATCACAATTTTTCCACAATCTCATCATCTCGTATTTTATTAACAGTAATGGGGCAAGACAGCAAGGCGGTTTTTGTATTCTTTTGTTCTTCAGTGTAATTACAAAGCAAGATGACTGACATCAAGACCTGATTAAAAGCTATTATATTATCTGCTATTCTGTCATTCATATGTTTGTGATTGATATAACTAAATGAAGTGAGCCATTTTTTGTAGTAGGCATCTTGAAAGCTAGGCTCCGGAAATCACATCACAGGAGTGGTAATTAACTCCTTTATAGTTCAGCCTTGCAGGGGTGAGTGTGGGTGAATACTCAATGAAGTAAATTTCATATAGATGAATAAAAGTGGCCCTGTGGGTAGGTAAAAGAGGGAACCTGGATGTGTCACCTCAAGGATCACAGACTGGTTTTTGGGATGTGAAATGTCACCTCACTAGCAGGGAAGCAACCTGAGCTAGTGCAAGAGGTGGAGCTCTACTGAGATGGGCTAGATTCTTTTTCTGTAATGGCCGAGGAGGAGAATTGCTGGTATGCCAAGCCCCCTGCTGAGTGCTGTTTTCCCCAGATAGCAATTTGGACAAATTCGAGTTGTTGTCTGTGAATATGTGATAAATAGCAGCTTAGAATACCCAGCTTTTGGGGATTCTTTGGGTGGGGTCATGGAAAGAATTCTGGCTGGGGAACCATAGTTCTCTTGGGAGACTTGCATACTCATGTAGTTATGGATAAGGACACCTGGAGAAGGGTAATTGGCAGGAACAGCCTACTTGATGTAAACCATTGTGGTGTTATGTTCCTGGACTTCTGTGCTAGGTATGTGTGATTGACTTTGTTGTTGTATTATATGATCTAATGCCATGTCTTGAACATTTGGTTGAAAATAGGAAAAGAGCTGTCAGGAAATATGATTATAAGGTCATCGATGCCTCTCATAGCACCATTCTGAGGACCTGTTGGTGGACACCAGCGGTGAGGTAAGCTGTCAGGCTGAAGAAGGAAGCTTCCCAGGCTTGGTTGGCCCAGGGGTCTCCTGCAGCAGATGGACATCGGCGAGCCAAAAAGGTTGTGGTTTTGAAAAACTCAGGAGTGGGAGAGGGCCATGGAGGAGGATTTTTGGCAGCCTTTAAAGACATTTTGGCAAGCTGTACAGTGACTTAGCATGGGGAAGCTGGGCATGGCTCAACGTGTTGGTTGGGGAGCAGAACCGCTGACATAGATATTGTGGGACCTAGGAAAGAGCACTTTGAGGAACTCCCAAACTCAGCCAAAAAATCCCTATGTGTAGTAAGGCCAAGCCTGAAGATGTTGGGAAAACTCACGAGTTACACTGGCATAGGTCCCTAAGGTAGTTGAGAAGTGACCCCATAGTAAAGCGCCAGGCATAGATGATTTGGCCCAGAGATGTTATAGGCTCTGACATTGTGGGGCTGCCTTGGTTAACACACTTCCTAACTGTTTCATGGAGGTCTGGAGCAGTGGGAGTACAGGGTTCTGAGCCATCAGTGTAATCAAAAGTCAAGCATGTTTTCAGTGAGTGTTGGACTCCATCTGTGGATCATCAGAAGAAATGCAGGCGTTTTCCCTGACTGACATGATGAAGGGACAGTTGAGTCGAAAGACAAAGCTTTCAAGTTACCAGCCCATTTACATCCCAACCCTTATCATGAAATCTGGGTAATGACCATAGGGTGATGTGGATTTTCGGAATTGCTGCTCCTGCATGCTGAAAGGAACCTGCTAAGGTGGTTTGGGTTAGAATGTCTAGGGGGTGGTCCTTGGATGTTATTTGGGCATGGACAACTGAGTTAAGACTATGGCAAAGACCTGGAACCTGTTGGTGAGATTATTTATCTGATCTGGCTTTGAAAAAACCTGGAGGAACTGAAAAGTGTAGTTGGGGAGAAGAACTCCTGGAATACCCTGGTTAGTCTGCTGCCACCACAACCTGACAGATAAGCGGATGGATGGACAGATTGATGGGTGGATGGCGAGATGGGTAAAACTGGAAAAAAAAGAAGAAGCTTGAAACTGGTATCTATTTATGAGTTGATATTAATAAATAATTTATTACTAGAATGTTTACAGCACCAGCCTGCAGTCACAATGATGGGGAGAAAGGAGAGTTAAAAAAAGATAGCCTTGTAGAGGGGGCACTAAGTTACACACAGTTCACTACTATTACAGTATTTTATTATTCAATCATAAAAACATTTCCCCACCAATTTCTGCATAGCCCATCTATAGCCATAGAAGGAGAACAAATGTCAGGGGTTATGTTTTGCTTCATTGAGCACATGCAGCGCTATTGCATGCACATTGAAATATGATTAATAGTTTTAATAGTAATAGCTTTAGTTAATGCACGATCATGTTATACAGGTGTACAGTTATATATTGTATACAGAAAGAACCAGCATAGCATCTTTTGATGCATGGCCATGATGAAACCCTGACCATGTTCGGCCTGATCTACTGCACTGACATATTATTGTTCTGTCTATGCGTAGATGTATAAATCATGTGTTTTAAATGTACAGGGTGGGCCATTTATATGGATACACCGTAATAACATGGGAATGGTTGGTGATATTAAAATCCTGTTTGTGGCACATTAGTATATGTGAGGGGGCAAACTCCTCAAGATGGGTGGTGACCATGGTGGCCATTTAGAGGTGGCCATCTTGGATACAACTTTTGTTTTTTCAATAGGAAGAGGGCCATGTGACACATCAAACTTATTGGTAATGTCACAAGAAAAACAATGGTGTGCTTGGTTTCAACGTAACTTTATTCTTTCATGAGTTATTTACAAGTTTCTCTTTGTTCACAGCCATTGACATGTCGATGAGGTTAACACGTGAGGAGCGGATCGAAATTGTGTTAATATCTGGTGAACGCAGTAACCGGGTCATTGCAGCAGATTTCAATGCAAGACACCCTACGAGACCACCCATCTCCCATGCTACAGTTAGCAAACTGCTTGCTAAGTTTCGTGAAACTGGTTCAGTGTTGGATTTGCCAAAATGTGGACGCAAGAAAACTGTCACTAATGAAGAAACATCAGTGGCTGTCCTAGCTTCATTCAGCAAGAGCCCACAGCGTAGCACTCGCCGCATGTCACTGGAGAGTGGCATTAGTCGAACATCCCTTCGGCGGATATTAGCTACTCACAAATGGCACCCTTACAAACTCCAGCTACTGCAGCATCTCAACGAGGATGACCCAGATCGGCGCACAGAATTTGCAGAATGGGCAAAACAAAAATTGGAACAGGACCCTCAGTTCACGCAGAAGATTTTGTTCAGTGATGAGGCAAACTTTTATGTGAATGGTGAAGTTAATAAACAAAACCACCGCTATTGGTCTGACACTGACCCACATTGGATGGATCCCTCCACTGTTGGAACAACAAAAGTGATGGTTTGGTGTGGTATATGGGGTACAACGATAGTGGGTCCATTCTTCATCAATGGAAACCTCAAGGTCACTGGATATTTGAAATTGCTACATGATGATGTGTTTCCCTCTTTATGCACTGAAGCTGGCACGTTCCCTGAGTTTTTCCAGCAAGATGGTGCACCACCACATTATGGGTGCCAGGTCCGAGCATTCCTAGATGAACAGTTTCCTGGAAAGTGGATTGGTCGTCGTGGGCCAGTTGAATGGCCCCCAAGGTCTCCCGATCTGACCCCCTTAGACTTTTATCTTTGGGGTCATCTGAAGGCAATTGTCTATGGTGTGAAGCTACGAGATGTGCAGCACCTGAAACTACGGATACTGGATGCCTGTGCTGGCATTTCTCCTGCGGTGTTGCTATCAGTGTGTGAAGAGTGGGAGAAGAGGGTTGCATTGACAATCCAACACAATGGGCAGCACATTGAACACATTTTATAAGTGGTCAGAAACTTGTAAATAACTCATGAAAGAATAAAGTTACGTTGAAACCAAGCACACCATTGTTTTTCTTGTGACATTACCAATAAGTTTGATGTGTCACATGGCCCTCTTCCTATTGAAAAAACAAAAGTTGTATCCAAGATGGCCGACTTCTAAATGGCCACCATGGTCACCACCCATCTTGAGGAGTTTGCCCCCTCACATAAACTAATGTGCTACAAACAGGACTTTAATATCACCAACCATTCCCATGTTATTACGGTGTATCCATATAAATGGCCCACCCTGTACATTAGAGAATTCTTGAGAAAAACACTTCAGCTGTTGATGCAGTGACTTACTTACTAGCAATGCAGTGGTTTGCTTACATTTATGTATTAAAAAATGATATTTGACATATATTTATATATAGAAAAGAATATGTTTTAGAACTTTGGAAAATACTTAACTGAATTTTTCATTTTCAATTATTGTACAAGTAATTCAGATGTGCACAATTCAAGTACCATTATTCTTTGAGCATGGAGTCAGTATGGCATAACCCACAAATTTCCTGAAGCAGGAACTAGAACAGAGAAAAAATAACTAACAATAAAAGGGATCTGAATGCTTTTGAGCGATTATGGATATATCGTGTTATTATACTTTTATTAAGAGGACCCAACAAAAACATGATGACATGAGCTTATGAAGGAAAAGAGGACTATAAGTCATATGTTGTTTTAGGGGGTCTACCAGAATATATGTATATATTTTTTAAACACATACTTTAGGTTAAAATAAAGCAGCACCTCTTTTTATCCTCTGGCTTTAAGGGACACCTGCCAAAAGTCCAGTCTGATTCTGAATATAGCCTTCTATGAGCTGTCAGATAACAAAACCCTGGTGTTCAACCCTACATGTTTGAATGTGAATTGGACCCAGAACAAAGAGAGTCTTTATTCATCTGCCAAAACAAGAGTCCAGGTAAAGGCTAAAGCCTTGATGGGTGTATGTTTTAGTGCTAGGCATCTGCCTGCCAGCTAAATTATGTTAATTCCATCTTACCTTATTTTGTGAACCTTGACGGAGAGGTAATAAATGGGCAAGGTAAGAACATTCTAGGGTATTTGCTTTCACCAAAAATGGTCACCCTGAGTCCCAGTCTAGTTTTTTTTTCTTTTTTTCTATTTTACAAACAAAGAAGCTCATCAGTTTCAGAGGATCTTATAGACTCTAAAAGTTTTGATCATTCCCAACGTCAAACCTGTGGGCATGATGGTCAAAGCTTAAGGGAATGTTAGTTAACTGTGCGAAATGTTAACACAAAAGTAATTCCAGTGATTGTGGAGACATAAAAGAGTAATCCAACGGGATTTTAGTTTCTCTGATGCCGGGAGTACATAAAGACTGCTCTTGTCACAACATTTGATGTACTTTACTCATGGCCTAGATACTGAAAGTTGGCAGAAGATTCAGATGTGTGCCAAACTATACTATATACCACTAGAAAAGTGTTATGAAATTGTGTTACTCAGTGACGTAGATTTCTAAAAGGGGTGAAAATGTAGTGCTTCCTCTGTGAGACATTAACTTTAAGTGTTGACTATGTGGTTTGGAACTTTTCAGATATTTCACAAAGATTAAAAAAAAGAAGAAGAAAAAGAGGCCAGACTGTTTGTACATGTACATTGTGGATAAACCTCTGGTCTTTATGGGGGAAACTGATGGGAGACTAGCTTATTAAAAAAAACTGCTGCTGGCTGTGCTTTAACCGCCTTGAAATCAGTTATCATCTGCACTTTGTGTGGAAACAGAGCTAGCCTTAGCAAATAACTGTGATTTATCATTGTAACAAACACGTGTGCTCTTCTTAACTACCTTGGCCAACATGTGTGATGTACGAATCTTACAAAAAGTCTTTTGGCATATCAGCAAGGAGAGCTTTTGGTTAAAATCGCCATGTCTAAATTAATAAACATCCAAGTTGAACAACTGCAGGCTCCACCAGCACTCAGTTTAGCATCAATGAGAAATTATTTGGTAGAATGATTATACAAAGTTTACCAGCTGTTTTGTTAATACACCACCTAAATGTAACACTTTAAAACCTCCTGTAGATATTAACAGTTAACCACATCACATGGCGCTCAAGCCTTTGAATTAAACTGTGATTCTTTTTTTTCATACACTATATTGCCAAAAGCTCCCATGATGATACTACAGTCACTGTTGTATAGAATATGATGCATTACTGTAAATTAAACAATCTAAAGAAGCATTTAAAGTTAGCTCATTCTTTCATGTGCAGCAGTATAATTGATCCATATAATACTGATTGTGAGCATTTTTTGGCAGAATAATTACTTTTACTTTTGATACTTTATGCACACTTTGCCAGTAACACAGTTTTATGTGTAGTGTGGTGTTTCCATAGTGGTTTATTGTTACTTTTGCTAAAGCAATGCTTCTTTAAAAATGTCTCCACCTCTGTTGTAATTGTCAGCTAATAGTAAATAATAATTTTAATGCTAACTATAGAAGTAATAATATTTTACAATTCTGAGCTGGGGATAGGATTGGGAAGTTGAAATATCCTGGAGGAGTACAGCAAGCTGCAGAAGGCTGTCAACATATATATATAAACAAAAGGCAAGCATGACATAATTGGTATTCTTTAATCTGGTCCAATTAATCTCATCTGTTTTTCTTTTTTGCCATGTCTACCTTTCTGTAAAAGTTGCTGCACATCAGAGCCACACCTTGCAAAATGAGTGCTCCATGTACTTCTACTGTCCCACATGATTTGTCTACATCTGTATGAGATGTGTGACTACTTTATTACATCATGCACAAAGCAGCATTCGGTGCACTACCTCCACCCCCACCACCGGCCCCAGCATTTCTCTCGCAGTTACTCTTTCCTAGTGTTTCACTAAGTTTTGATTGGCTTTACTGTTTTGATTTAACTTTTTTCTTCTAAACACATATTGCTCCCTTTACCAACACCCCCCCCACCCCACCCCTCTGTCTCTCTCCGTCCCTGCTTTCTGCAGCCAAACAGCAGGTAGTCGGATACAAGCCTCTCTGACATTAGTTGATATTAGGCTAGGGTCTATTAGGTCCTGCCTCGCCATGTGAGTTACTGCACAGAGAGTGAGTGCCTTGGGAACAATCACGCTCACATACACCGGCGCACTGACTCACACAAGCAAACACATACCCACACAAAGTTAAATCCAAACCCACACAAATGTTTGAGCACTGCACACAAAGCCTCTGCAATCTCCCAGACATGCTCACCTTATGTGCACTCAGTCATAAAGATGGAGGAATCACTGAGGCTTTAAGAACCTCCTTTTACCCTTACGCTTCCTCTTTTGCTAAACTCGGTCTGCTAAGGTGCCAAGGTGTAAATAAGACCCAAATTTTCCAGGAAATCACCTGGAGCAATGTGAGGAAAAAATATCCCTTTTTGGTCATTCTTGGTTTTTCATTTTCATTTTCATTTTTTAAGCTTAATATCCAAATTATTGAATAAAATTGAATGACTAAATACTTCTGTATCCTGTATACTTTCAAAAATGACACCCATCAATTTGCAGAATTAAAAGAAATAATGAATTGCATGTGCTTTATGGCTATGTACAAGCTAAAGCAACATGGCTGTTTAATGTAGAGATAAAACCACATTTACAGCAGACGGGTATTAAAATAATAAAAGCAGGACTTGAGCAAACAGATTGTGGAAGCTAACGGAGATGAAAATATTTAATAAAATGAGTTCACAAGAAAGAGCCTAATATTTACAACAAATAACCTAACCTTTTAAATCCCATTCACATTGAATATCGAAACAGCAGTCTGTGTGCATTAGTGTATGACATATAAACACAGGGCTTTGTCTCGACACTTTAATGTAATCAAGTATTTTGTGAGGCTGTTGTTGTACAATTGTGTTGGGTTGTATTTTTTCATGTAAAAAAAGCTTTTTTCACAGCTTGCTTGAGATCCTAGAAGAGGCCTTTGAATGTTGCCAAACTGTACTGACTGCATTTACACCTGGCTGCGATCCAACAACCTCCAGACATCAAATACATTTCAGTTTCTATTGCCATACACTTTATCTGCAATTTACAATGCATTAGCAAACAACCACAATGCATTTGGGTGTAAATGGAGTCTTAGCATGGCTCATACTCCCAAAACTGTTAAATCCCACACTTCCCATTTATGCACCTAAATGGGATATTTGGAAAAGTCTATACTTGCCTTGCAAACATCCACGTTTCAAATGGCATGACACCAGTTTGTAATGGATTATGTAATGGCTTTCTATAATAAATGCATAGACTGTGATTGCAAATAACACAGATAGGACTGATGGTGTTGTAAGAAGATATCTCAGCTAGAGAAAACTCCACATAAATACATACAAAATAATATACAGCTTTTTTGAAATTTTAAGTGACACAACGACTATGACGTTCACAAATAAAAATAGTAGAAAGACTGTCTACACCATACCCAATACACTATACTGTCCTACATCTCAGTGTCGCAAGCTGTTTTGCATTTATTTGTTTTCTCATGAGCCAGACACATTAAATTGGTATGAAATCTGTCGAAACAACCAAATGTTTGAATACAACAAAGATGCCAACCGATCTAGTAGGTAAAAATAATTATGCATGGAGATATATGACTATCTGAATATCTAAGTAAATAAACATAAGTGCTTTAATGCCAAGATGTCACACACACACACATAACTCTGTATGAGTTCACAATTCTGCCACGCACACCCACACACATATGTGCACAGGCAATAGTAAAGAGATAAACATTATGCTGAGAATTTAAGAAAGAAGGAGCAGGCACATATTTTGGAAGAGAATTAGGAAGCATCTCATCAACCTTGAGCAGCTTAACCCTTCACCTCAGCAGTCTGTCTCAGTGTCTCATGGCTACTCATTATATGGGAAGAAACTGCCTTGTAATGTTTGTTGACTCAACTCCCCAGTAGACGCTACCCTGTGCGCACAAAGGAGATAATTACTGAAAATTACTGAGGAACATGGAAATGTAGTTGTGTTTATGCCTGAGAGCTTTGTGGGCTCCTGGATTCACAAATTATTCATGTTGTGGTATCGTCTTCGCCTGAGAGGTGAGCAGTGATGACGACTTCTAGCAGAGTACCTATCAAAAGTGGTTTTGTCTGTTTCTTCTTTTCGGTATCTTTTCCCTTTTTTGCAAAAAAGAAAACCCATTATGCATCAACGTGACAAGAGTGACAGCATCACCTTCACAAAGCAAGTGGGGCTTCATTTCTTCTCTTTCTCAATCATTGCTCGTCTTTTGTCACAACCCAAACATTTTACTGCGTTCACCATGAGGCATTCTCACTCTGCTAACTATTAAGGAAAAAACTCCGTTAAAAGACAAACACACGAGCAATATGATATGCTTAAATTAAATGCTAAAATCAGTTAACTAGAGTCAGTTAACAGTCCATATAGAGCTGTGGGGTCAGGTTCCTGTGTTAATGCACTCTCAATCACCTCTGATCATGTGGCAGTTCATGAAAAAAGGTGTTTTTTGAGGCAAGAAAGGGAGTGTAAACTTCGAAATGCCAGGAGGATATCTGCCGCTGCTCATTACATGGTGGTGTGAAAACAGTAGTGCGGATATTCTTCTTTGGATCAGATTTGGCCTTTTTAGATCTGTTTTGTATTCTGTATCATTTCTAAAAAATTAGCATGGCTGTTTTAGAGGTTCAAAGTTGCATGACCTGTGAGGCTCACCCTATCCCATTTGCTCTTTTTAATGTATGCTTCGAGTTGTTAATTGGTACTCAGTGATTGCAGGGGTGTATCAATGTATATATGTATGAGTCTGTCTCTCTCCTATTTGGATGCTGCCTGCTGCTTTCTTGTTCTAAATTTACAGGACTAGGGTGTGCGTGTGTGTTCATACATTCACATTTACCCTTCATGCAGTCCTGTATCATAAAATGAGGCAAACTCAATTTTGGATGAACAACAACACATGACATATTATACTAAGTACACCCCATCATTTTAATAGCTTGTATAACGGCTTCTAACTTGAAGTGTACTGAACAATCTCAAGGTTCTTTATCAGTGTCTCACATCGTTAAGGAGGAATTTTGCCCCTCTTGTCTTTACAAAAGGAGGTTTGTAGGCATTCACTGAGGTCTGGATTTAGTCTGGACCATTGCAGGACCTGGATTCTTTTCTTCTTCAGCCATTCTGTTGTAGATCTGCTTTTGTCCTCGGGTTCATTGTCCTAGAATGCTTTGGTATGCAGAGGATTTCGCTGCTGACTCGATCACTTTAAGGTGCCCAAGTCCAGTAGCTGCAAAGCAAGCCTAACTCATCACTCAACCAACACGCTTAACAGTGAGGATGAGGTGTGTAGGTTCTTAGTTATCCAGGTCATGTTAGTCTTCAGTGCTTGAAAAAAAGGCAACTGGACTTCTTCAAGTTTACCTCTCACCCAAGAGGTTGGAGGTGAATGAAAGGTGGAGAGTCCCAGGTATTTAACCCCTAGTGGGGTTTGTTCCCTGTGGACGTGACCCTGAGTGTTGTTGACCTACTACTGATCTTGTGAGTCATCACATGATCCTCAAGAGCATGAACCTTGTCCTTTTGGTGGAGGTGTCAGCTGAGTCTTGGCTTTTCAATGTTGGGCCATGTGTTTGTGGAGTGGAGTGTTTTCAGTAAACGTGGTCCTGTGCATCATGGCCAAACATCACTGATTTGATCTTGTCTAGCCAAAGGACATCGCTCCTAAACTTTGCTGCCATGTTCTTTTTAGAGAGAAGAGGCTTTTTTCTGCCATCCCTACTAAAAGAGTCATACTTGGTCAGGCTTTTTTTGTAAATGTACTGTCATGAACTTTAACATTTAACATGCTTACTGAGGTTCATATAGCCTGAGTAGTTTGGGTGTAGCATTACACGGTCTGACCTTGGGGTAAATTTGCCGGGACATTAACTTGTAGGAAGACTGGCAACTGTTTTAAGTGTCCTCCATTTTTGAAAAATCTTTCTCACTACAGCGTGATGGACTTCAACATTTTTTAAATGGAAAATTATCTTATATGACTTCCCAGACGAGTTAAATTTTCACAGTTTTCTGCCTTTTGTCTTAGGTTTTATTAAATAAATAATGATACGTTGTAATAAGCCATGCTTTGTAGTTCATCTGAGATTGTATTTACCTAGGACCTGCTTAGGACTAGATTACACTTAAGTCCTGATATGTAAGCCATTAGAATCAAAAGTGAGAGTACTTTCTTTTCACCATGGCTCTACAGTCACCTTTTCAGGCATGGGCTTGACACTGATGTACCAGTTAGTGGCAGGATGTCATTATGGTACATATAAGTGCACAATTAAGTAAATAGAAAGGATGCAATCTTAGGATAAGTTTTGGCCTTTAGCCTGCATTCATTGTCAGGTTCCTGGATGAAACTGTAAAAAATATAATCAATCTTTTTGGGCCAGATTTCTTTTCCACAGTGTTTTATACTTCCACATCCACATTTACACATGTAATGAATGAATGCTTGAATGACATTGTAACATTTTGTTACAGTTCTGTAATTTTACAGCAATATGCAAAAATCACTCCCCGGGCTTACCTCAACATCCTGTGCAAAGCAAAGTGTGATCAATATAATACCAAATGTATGCAAAACAGTCGTAAATCATGGATTGTATTTCACGCTGAAAAAAAAAAGACCTGTGAAGCTGTGAATCAATTTATACAATTCATCTCAATCATCTAATATTTCACTTTGAGGTGCTGGTGCATAGGAATGGGGTTTTGTGTGTGTGCGTGTGTGAGAGAGAAAACCAGTAGACTGTGGAGGTGAGAAAAATAATGGGGCAAAGGGCTGTGGAATAAGTCTTGCATCTGCATATCAAAGAAGGTGTGGAGGGAAGTGTAGAAAATGATGAGAATAAGAACTGTAGTATGTTTCTACAAATGCATAGAGTGTGAAGTAGGTTCTTATGGGAGCAAAATCATTATAAAGACAAAGCTAATGTTCTTTTGACAAATGACATAGTGGATTTGATAAGCACAGTAAGTACCACAGTAAGATAACATGGCATAATACACATGTTTAATTAATGACACTGCAAGGCAAGTACCAACCTACTGTGAGCTGAGCCTTTCTGGTTAGACTTACCCCGGCTCAACTTTCCATCGTTAACAGAAATAAATTGAAACAAAGATGAAAGTTTAGTGGGGTCGATGAATACAAAATACATTCTGGTTAAACAAAAATTTTCACCACAGAATTTGACACTGATTTAAATAATGGATACACAGAGTAACACCTTTCTTTTTTGTTTCCTCTAGTCTCTCTTCAAAACGTACTGAACCATGTACTGTCGGTCTATTTAAATGCTTTTCGTGTTTC
Organism: Pelmatolapia mariae; assembly: GCF_036321145.2. NCBI lineage: Eukaryota > Metazoa > Chordata > Actinopteri > Cichliformes > Cichlidae > Pelmatolapia > Pelmatolapia mariae. Next base: position 22,170,313 of record NC_086233.1, on the reverse strand, counting down.
GTTTCAGACATACTCTGCACCTAGAGACGGGTGCGTTCTTTATCCAAACAGGCACATCAGCCTGGAACTGCACTTTGCCTGTCATCTGCATGTAATCAGCCAAGTGTGCCTTTAACTGCAGGGAACCATATAAGTGTAGCTAAGTATGCATCTTGCAATTAGCATGGAAATTTTTCTAGCTTCAAAGCACAGGTGCAAATTGCACAGGTGTAAGAAAATGAAGGCTGAGATGGAAAACAGGAAAAGTTCTCTATAAATGTTCTCTCTGAAGTGTGACTTAACTTCTTGGAAAGATAAATAACCACAATACCCAACTAATTTCAAAAAGAAAAAGTGGATGGAGAGCTGTGGCTGAGTGGTCATTTTACTTGATGTTCAGAACTGAAAATAGGGCCCTTTTAAGAGCCAAGTAGATTTGTCTGCAGTTACCTTGACAATGTCAGGGAAACTCTTTATAGAAATCATTAGTGAATTACAATTTTACCTAAGTTGAAAAAAAAAACCCCACATAAGTCTCAGCTAGAGCCAAACATGTTTATCCATAATGTTTGTAACTTTGCAATTATCTAACTTATTTTGATGTCTTTTTTTGGTTTTTGACCATTTGGTTTTTGACTGTCTCTTAAGACTTCCAAGTCACTGTGCCAGTGACTGTCACAGAGCACAACAACCATACTTAAAGTATGCTTAGTAATCAGGACAATTTACTTCTGAGTATAGACAAACAACCTTAGGGTGTATAAAGGTGAGACATTCACTAAAAAGGAGGAACATGAAAAGTTAATAGTGTTGTGACTTCTCTTTGGTAATTCAACGTTTGACAATTTCTTCATTTTTAAGGGATTAATTCCTGCTATTAAGGGAGCTTTGATTAATTCTTGCCTGGAAGAAAGGATTTGAAGAAATTTAAAAAGAAAAAAACATTAAAGAAAGTTTTTAAATTTTAAGAAATTTAAAAGCAGGGACCAAAAACACATTTTAACAATATCATATACACTATATTACTTTATATTGATCTCATAAGGTAAAAAAACAGTATGTCACTCATTGTGTGTCTCAGGTCTGCCAAGGTTTTAACGCTAGTTTGAATGTTTCAATTTTGTATTGTCATCAGAGTCCTGGTCTTGAGTACATGTGTATTTACTTTCTGTATTTAATATAACCCAGCTCATGGAGTTGGAGCCTGGAGACTCAGGCCCCACTGTGCAGCCTACTGTTTGAGGGCAAAGGGATAAAGACTGCCTCTTTGCCAGGGTTTATAATCCTCAAACTGTGCCTTTGTCTCATCTGTCAAACTGTGCCTTGTTGAGTGTATTAGAGGAAGTTACCAACTGGTTTAGCCTCTCAAACCTTTGGGAAACCTTGGACCTTTAGTCCCCAATTTAAGCTCTGCACATGTCAGTCTTTCTTCCAAACTGTCTAAAGATAACTTTTCAGTCCCTGTTTAACTTACAGCTGATAAGGTGATCACAGGTAACTATCACAACTAACCCCTGAAAGCCTACTAGGAGTAACCCTTGAAGATCTTTTCTAATCTGAGTGGTTTCTGTTATATTCCAGGAATGCTTTTAGAACAAAATGACTGGTTGTGCAACAGAAGTTAGTGAGGTTGATGTCTGCAGCTACTCTTGGAAAAACCCGAGGCGTATACTAAGTGTCTATACTCGTCATTGTGGGTACAGAGAAGGTCGTCAGATGTTGCCTTTATGGGGGAGTTAAACTATAGCTTTTCATTCCTTTGAATGCTCTGAAGCCTCTTAATTTATAACGTGAGGTCCAAACAAAACTCTGAGAAAAATATTTTCACTTTGTATTGACCTGTTCTGTATACTTTGGTAATTGGTTGACATTTCCTGAATGCATGAAAAAGCTAATTTACTTTAAAACAGTGTTAGATTCTTAGAATATTTGATGAGAGAAAGCAACGGATTTTATTGGTCATCTTTTACAATAACTCGCTCTAGCTAATACATGCATTAGTCTGATTCTTTCTGTTGCTACTTAACAGCTTCTCTACGTTCCAATAACATCTTCAAGGACGCTGCTGACACGATTGTGTCGAGTGCTAAATCCCAAATAAATGAAACTTAATAGCATTTAGAACTGCTTCTTTTGAAAGCTGTTTATATTAAGAATATAGGGATATTAAAGCAGAAGTGTCCTTTTTTATACACTTATCTGTGGATTACTGAAATGCTGAATTCTCTGAGGAATTATGTGAAATTACAGTACCTGAATTATAGCACACTTCTGAGAGAAGACTTCACACAAACACCTTACAAAGGCTCTTATGTTAATATTATTCAAATTGCTTCTTTGACTATAATTTGACCATTTTAAAATGAAATTAATGGTGTAAAACTGCAGACTCGAAACACTTACCTTGTGTTCACCACCCTTCCTGGGTACAAGGAGATTTTAGCAGGACGATGATGCCCAAAGAAACTATTAATACATTCAGATAAATTCTACGTAGATCTAAAATTTTAGCCATTTTTGAAAGACGGAAAGGTTTCTCTCCGTTTCTTAAAAGTATGTGATGTAAAGTCATGACCCTGTGCCAAGCACAACTATTATGACCCATAGGGCAGAGCAGTTGAAAAGCATTTTATGATTACCCTGCTGAAAGCGGTGCCTATATAGTATGCGCATGAGATAGTGACGACAGACACAGAGAATGTGAGATATAGGCTGAGCATGTTTACCGTGGGTACTGTATTTGTGCATAAATAGACCCTATCATCTCTCAGTGTTGAGCATTTCCTCACAGACAGCATGTGACTTATCAGAGTGAGCCAGGTTTTCAGAGAGCTGACAGTTTAAGGAGAACTGCCATGGGATAAGTCTCAATCCTCACTCAACCATTACACTCTCATGCCCTTCTCACTCTCTCTCTCTCTCTTTCTCTCTCTCTCTGTCACACACACGTATCTACATAGACACGCACACACACATACACTGAAGCAAGCACAGACGCAGTAACCCAATGGCAAACCCTGACTACCGATTCTCAGAGCTGCCTCAATGTGTCTCCCGAGATGCAGAAAAACTGTTCAGATGTGAAACAGCAGGTCTCGAGGGAAGACTAAGTGTCTACAAGTTTAGTTGGAAATAATATAAAGACAGATTCTTTTTTCAATAGATAAGAAAACAATAAAAAGGAAAGAAAAAGCATAAACTTATAGGACGAGACACGATTCTAGGTAAGATTAAAGAAAAGTGAAGAACAACATAATGAACAGTCACTAACAATTGAAAGAAAAAAGACATGACATATGAACATTATTCTGTATAGTCATGTAAGTGTAATGCATGTACTTGTACACTAGTTACCGGAAGGTCATTTGGAATATCTGTCCCAAGTTGACTTGCTGGGTTTTGTTGTTGTATCCATGCAGCATCTCACCAAACAGGGTGTCATTGAAGTAGACATCCTGCTTAGGGCATTTTGGTCCATCACAGTTGTCTGACTGCAGGAGACAGGAGCGCCCATCGCCTGCCAGCTTGTACTCTTGCACGCATCTGAGGAGGAAGGAAACACTGTCAATACAATGTATGATATGCAATCTAGGAGACCTTGTTTACACTTGAGGTGAAAGCATAGTGCTGGCAAGATTTGAAACAGAAGATTGAGCTGTAGCAGGCTGATTGTGATTTAAAAGACTGACATTATATACAAGGATGTTCCCATGTTCCTACTTTAATTTTCAATCTATAAAGACCAATACAGAGAAACTCAGCATGCCAAAATCATACCGATTTTCTTTAGAATTCCTTCAGACTAATAACAGCCTAACACAGACAATCACAACCATTTTTTTTAAATGACATTTTTCCAGGTTTTCAGTTTATATACCGTTGAATCTACTTTCTTACTGTCAAAGCTAAAATGCCTTTTACATATGCAAAGTGCTATAGTCACAATTATCAATGCCGAGTTTGTGGACACAAGCACTCTGGTGAAAACCCTTTTAAAACAGATTCCAGTGGCGCTGGATTCAGCAGACTCTGCAGTTAGTCACAATTATAGCTTCCACTTTTGTCTGCAATCCTGTCTTACAGACCAGGCTGAGCAGTTAGTGCTGCTGGATAGGGCTGAGCGCAGGACTCATGCAATTGTTCATGTCTCTTCACCTCGGTGGGAAGGAGATGTCAACTGCTGTTGGCAATACTCAGATCTGGTGGAACAGGGGCTTTCTGTAGTTGAAGGCAAATCTGTTTCCATTTTTGTAAACGAACAATTTGTATAATTACAGAACAAAGTTATACCATTCAGATGATTTTATTAATTTAATCTGTTTTTTCCACAGGCCACTTTTAAAAAGCATTGTGCAATTATTACAGAACATGTGGATATACAGGCTAGTGATTTAGTAAAATACATTTATGAAATTAAACAGGATATCATGGTAAATGGACAGAGCCTCAACTTTCATGTTTGCCCACAGTGTAAGGGTACCAAATGATCTGGGGAAAATGAGGACATCATTCCAGATCAGACACAGATCAAGAATGAGGGAATGCTTCATGTTTCTTTAGGCTTCTGCTGTTAGGTTACCATCAAAAAGTCAACAGATGCATTTAGACATGTTTTCAAGTATCCTTTTATCAGTTATCAGGTCCCAGGAATTAAGCAACTTTCATTGGCATGATCAGAACAGTTTCCATAAATGATCAGCCAAACATAGTAACTCAACTAGAGTCTTGAGATATAAATACCCTCAAAGAAGACAGCTATTTAAAGAAAAATGGGAAGGACAACCCTAAAGCTAACAAAAACACTGACAGAAGTACTTCCTGTATTTTTGGTTACTATTTGTAGCCCTTTTTCAGACCTTTCATGTTTGGAACAACAATATAATATTTAATATTGCTCCAGGAATATCACTTCTTTTAGAAATTGGGTAAAAAGACCAATATAGAAGTTCAGGTCTTTGTGGCAGAAATACTCACTAACCTGAAGGGTTTTATTCAGTGTAGATCATTCTTTTCTTTAACCTAACCTTAAAATAGTTCCATGTCCCAAAGCTGAGCATGTAACAGAAAAATTATGATAACAATAAATTCTAAACAAGAAAAAAATATTTAATCAGCCAGCTAAGAACAACCTTGTTTCTTTTTTCATGCAAACTCTAGTCTCACGGGTGGAAGTCCTGTGTTTGACCCATTTGTTCACTATTCACATCTTTTCCAGCTACCACGGACCACGGTGCAGTAGTTTTTTTTTCAGTGTTTTTCATCAAGTTGCAAAGTAACAGTGTGATTGCACTGGGGAATCTAAGCAGTCTGCACTCAAATGGAAACCTAAGTATTTACAATATACTGGGTATAATCAAAAAGTTCTATGACGTGCAAACAAAAACTATACCTAATTGAAATTTGGCATGATTTCCCCTGCAAGAGTATCTTCATTCTACAAAATGACCATCACACGGAGGCTCACTGTCAGCCAAAGTTGAAAGTTTTTAGCTAAAGAGTCCAGTTTCATTGAATGTCATGTCCAGGGTGGTACCAGGATAATGGTCATCCTCTTTGTTTTCAACATTCACAAGGATGTACACTACCAAAAGATCCCCCCGCCTCAGACTGTCAATGCAAAGCTCCATTTGTACCATGCAGAGAACTTTGGCATGTGCCATGTTGTGCTGGAACTTAGTGCACTGACAAGGCTGGAGGGTTTTTTTTAATCTACACATATAAAATCCTCACAGACCCATCAGATTTGCCTCCCTGTGACTTCCACTGCTTCCACAAAATGAAAATCGGGTTAAAGGTTCACTGTTTTGACACAGTACCTCCGTAACATTCAGCAACATGTGCCAAGAGAACAGAACGGGGCTTCCACTGAGCAGTCTAAAAATAGTAGCTGGGCTAGAAGCTGTGAACACGATCTCAAAGGTGAGATTCACTAATATTACTTGTATCAGGTACAGTATTTGAATTGTTTGGACAAATTCAGTTTTTTTTCCACATCTTTGTATTGTATATGTTTTTGTAGATTATGCTTGTAATGGCTATACTAGAGCTGTATGATATGTATTTATCAATCTATCTATATGACTTTCTATCTATAGTGTATTCACTGGTTATTTCGTATTTAGTATTCTTTGAAATTTACATTTGTGTAATCGAAACATCACTCATGAAACCTACTTCCAAAGAAAGCTTTATTGGCACCCTGCAGATGTCTTCTCTTTCTCTATTTACTACTAGCTATTCTCACCCGCAAAACATGAGTACGTTGCTGGAACTTGGGTCATCTTCAAGGGGCACAAGCTGCTGGAGACACAGCTGTTCACAACCTCCATTGAAGCCATCCGTACAGTCAATGCCCCTGGAGTAGTCATAGCAACCTGAGCCATCCTTCATTGGCCTCAGCCCCTCAGGACACTGTAAGAAAAAGAAAGAAGGAAAGGTGGTGGGAGGGATACAAGCAGGGGGTGAGGATAAAGGCACAGAATAAGAATAGAGAAGAAGAGTGTAAAACACAGAGGTCAGAATGTGCATTTTAATCAGGATTAAAAAGTGCTGAGAGGACAGAGATAGTAAGACTGAGAAGATAAGACAGTAGTAGTAGGGAGTAAGACTTTCAGAAAGAACAAATTCAAGAAAAGAAGAATTTAAGCCAATTATTTTTTTCTGATACAACACAATAAAAGGTGGAGGCGCTTAAAGGATTAGAAAATTAAACAACGGCAGCTTGGAATCGTTACCACAGCTCATTTTACTACCTGAGCAGAAAGCCCCCCCTCAGTTCACACAAAGGCCTGTGTTGGTGTTGTTGTTTTTTTTTTTTAAATGCCAGACAGAAAGAAAAAACTCAGAGTCGAAAGATATAGACACAAGCACCAGCAATTAAAAAGATTATCATTTGTGAAATCATTCCACGCTGATAGAAGTGTGATAAAAGAAAATAATAAACTTAAGCATTTCAAATGAGCCAAGGGATTTCAAGAAACAGAAATAGCCACTCTTGTTTGCTGGGAATTAAGTCGACTGATACTTTTTAGATGGATAATAATTAGCAAAGTCATTAGTGGCTCACTAAAAAGTGGCGCCCTACCTTGCAGTAAATTATTGATACCACAAGCTTTTATCACTGGGTTGTTGTTGTGACATTTCATTTCAATATGAAGTATTAGTTCAACTTTGAGTTCCCATCAACCAAACACAAAACAAATCACATTTATCTGAGTATGTCAACTCAAGCCAGAAATCTGAGGAGGAACAATGGGTCCAGCACCCTAGTCATTTGCCTGGCTAATTTAAAGTGCAGAATTTAATTTATGAAGTGGATTTTTAAATGAATTATATTTCCTCCAGCATAAGAAATACTAATTATTCAGAACTGCAAAAGCAGCAGATGTATTATATAAGAAAGTTGGACTCCATTAAAAATGTAATGTTACTAACAATAAATAACTTCTTGACTTAATAGCTTACGCTCATAAATTATATTGCATTATTCATCTCATATGTAAACAAGATGCTTATTACACAAACAAAACAAAAAGGTCAGACTTTTCTGCTGGCTCAGCTTAACTGTCAAGTCAACCAACATGCTGCTAAAACAATATTGATAAGTGTTATTATATCAAAAAGCATAAAAAATGTGTGTCTGTGTGTGTGTGTTCATTGTTCTAACAATTAACAGAATATTAGTAGAATATTAAAATATTATACATTCTATATATAAATCATATATCATATATTTTCACTGAAGCTGAAGCTTTGTGGGCTCCATGATGTGAAGCTCTCATACCATCACATCCTAAAGAATCTCTCATGGACTGATGTCTGATGACAGCGGAGCACAGTGAACTCCTTATGTTCAAGAAACCTGTTTGAGATGATTTGAGCTTTGTGACATGGCATGTATCCTGTTAGAACCAGGCATCAGAAGATTGGTATGATGGTGGAAGTCATAAAGGGATGTACATGCTCATCAACAAGATTCGGGTAGGCCGCAGTATTGATATCATGCATAGTTAATACTAAGGAAGCTTAAGCAAGAAAACATCCAAGAAACTACCCTCCATATCATTACCCCACCAGCAGAGTGATATACTGGAGTGAACCTTTGATACAAGGCAGGATGGATGCATGCTTTCATCTTATTTAAACCAAATTATGACACTACCATCCAAATACAGCAGCAGAAATCATCCTTCCAATCTTCTATTGTCCAGTTTTGGTCAGCCCATGCAAAGACGCGGTTTCCTGTTCTTACCTGACATGAGTGGCACCTGGCATGATTTTTTCCTGCTGTAGCTTCTCTGATTCAAGGGCATTATTGTATATCCTGTATTTAAGCAGTAAACAGTCTGATTGGAAATTTTAGAAACATATATTTTTCAAGAGACACCTGGCTAAAAGGGCAGCAGAAATTGCAGCAAATATAACACAAGTGAAGAAAGAAACACATTTGATGGTCTTCTGGACATCTTGATGGCAACGAGTGGTTATTTCATTGCATTTTTTAACATTTGTTTTCCAGTTGGCGATCATCAATATTTGGCTATTTTAATAACTACACCAGGAAGGCCACATCCAACTACTGCAGTATACAGCAATAACCTTTGAATTAGCTTAACTAAACAGAAAACAAATCATTCCTCTGTGTAGTGAGAACCAGGATCCAGTAGCTGGTGCCCTGACTTTCACAAGTTAACATATGTCATTACTGAGATGTTACATAATGTTTCCTACAAAGTGTGACATTACATGCTGGAAAACAACAACAGAATTACCACCCCATATGAGTTTCCAGCAGGATGCATACAGAGATACTATAAATAGTTTCCATCTCATCTTTGAATATTTGACAGGTTTCAGCTGTGGTCAATTTACACTTTCAGATGTGAGCCACATGCTGAAAATGTGTTGGTTTTGCCAGCCTTTCAGTTTCAAGTGTTGCTGTAATGTCTTCCTTGCTTGTATTGATATCTGCCTCTCTTTGCTAAGAAACGAGGACTGTGAGAGACTGAGTTACATCAGTTTTCTAGTCCACAGTTCAATTCTTTCACTAACGGCTACTCTGACTCATCTAGATTCCTCAAGTTTTGTGTGCCAGCATAGGATATTTTTGTAGGCGTGCAATCACAAACAGCTAAAATGTCTGCTGGTTGTGGTGTATTTATTCTTAAAGAACAAAAAACAAAACAAAAAAACAATGCTATATACTAAACACTACATATTTCTCAAAGTTCAGAAAGTTAAATGACTTTATTATTTCTCTGAGAACTTTTTCTTAGGTTAGGAAGCACAAAGGAAGAGGTGGTGTTAAAGGGTCTAGTGCACGTAAGGAAGGTTCACTGACATCATTAGTCACATGCCTGCAGACACAGTTGTATAGACGCTAAAGGGAAAACTATGTGTAGCTATTTATTAATGACTGACATAGGCAAGGACTCACATCCAAAGGCACCCTTTTTCCCTCAGTTTTGGTCATCAGATGAGAAGGAAAACAACAGAGAAGTGGTATATATTGTTGTTTTGGACTAGAACAGTTAGCATTTCTACCTCCTGGAGATAGAGGCGTACGAGGTGTGTGAACTTTTATCTCCAACAGCTGTCAACCATCATAGTCGTTATGTTTCCCTGGTTTTCTGCTTAAAGATTTCCAAAGAGATTATTAATCTCATTAAATCCAGCAGAACTGTACAATTTAAGTAACACCAGTAACTACAACAACACATAACACATTAGCATTTCTGGAAACAAATGCTTTACAGTAGAACCATTTAAAGGCCATCTTTTTTCCTCTTTTGCTCAGACTGTTTCAAATCCTCATTTAGTCCAAAACAATGACCATCAGGATCAATCTTATTTTGAAAGGTTTCCTGAGATCAGAAATAAGACTGTTTCTTTGGCATAAGCCTTCTGGAGAAACAATTACATAAATCATATCGTTGTTTTAAATAAAGCTTATGCAATACAGGACATTAGCAGAGAAATCAAGTTAGAAATGAGATAAAGACTAATAATGTTAGAGATGTTTGGAAATGCATGAAGTCTATTAGAAAAGTTTTAGAAAAATGAGAATGTTCATTAACTGTCTAATAGATCTAAAACACTTAGGCCAATTTCCCCTTGTGGGACTAATAAAGGTATCTTATCTTATCTTTATATGTATAAATATATATTTAAAAAATCCCCATTCGGCCTGGGGGCAGACTTTATCCTCTAAGCTCAGGTCCTCTTTCAGTGTTCTGAGAGCTTGAGGATCTTGCTCAATATCTTTGTTGTTCCTAGCAAGAGACTTGCCCTTTGTAAATAGGATAACCAGGTGTCACACTTGGAGGAGTACAAAGAAGCTTTATCCTTTGTCCCCATTCCCAGATACTGAGTCAATGTTCTGCAGTTGGTCTGGCTCTAGTTTTCAGTCATCACTGCAGGAGAGACACATTTACACAGTATTGCTCATATCCAGAGGCTGTGAAGAAAGCGAGCAAATCTATCATCGCGGGTCAAAAATTCAACATATCACCATCTTTTGCTGTTTTTACAAGTCACCACAAAGTCACAAGCTTTGCAGATTTTTGGTGGAACATGGTGAAAATACAAGCAAAAGGAAATGCAGCAACAAATATTAAATCGATTGAAGCTGGTGGAAGTCAAGCGAGTTTTTGCACTTTTTGTACCTTTTTTTTGACATGAAGTGACACAGTAAGGAAGTAAGTAGGTGAGTCTCACACAAAGTATGGAAAAGTGTGTCTCGCAGACGTGCCCTTTGCTTTGGTCTGACATGCTGCTGCTGCTCTAGTGCAACATCTAGTTAGGTGAAGTGAATAACACTGATTATCTTAACTTATTATCCCCACAAGGGGACCTACCTACCTACCTATCTATGAATCACAGTTTCTTTAATATCACATGGATGACCATTGCATTTGTATATGTTACTTGGGAATGCACGGTACCAGGATGCACTATGGGAAGAAAGAAAGCTGCTGGAGGCAGTGTGATGGTTTGGGCAATGTTCTGCTGGGAAACCTTGGGTCGTGCCATCCATGTTGATGTTACTTTGACACATACCACCTACCTAAGCATTGCTGCAGACTACATACATCCTTTCATGGAAACAGTATTTCCTGATGGCGGTAGCCTCTTTCAGCAGTGTAATGTGATCTGCCACAAAGCAAAATGTTTCAGGAATGGTTTAAGAAACAGAACAACGTGTTTGAGGTGTTGTGTCTGTGGGATGTGCTGGATAAACAAATAGATGTCCTACTTCACAACATACAAGAATTACAGGATCTATTGCTAACATTTTGGTGTCTCAACAAGTCAGGGCTGATTTAGCAGCAATGCAATATTAGTCTGGTGGTCATAATGTTATGCCTGATCGGTGTATATCAAGCGAAAAATGTAGATGTGAGGACAATCTAGGCAGAGAACAAGCACAGGAGCTGATACCACCTTAAGCTTATTCAATTTGACATTTGGATGACACTTTCACGTATGTCAGGCTTTAATTTATACACTTTTCTGTATCTAATTCATGCCTCAAGGATGTGTTTTCCATTCTCAATATTATACACTAACAATTGCTCAAGTAAGTACAGAAAATAGTCTGTCTTGCATTGAACTTAGTCAAAGGAGAGGGGAAAGTTCTTCTGATTGTTGGTTTGCATGCCAAGGCTTTATTTTTGCTCAAAAGTTCTCTGAGGTCCAAGAGCACAATTTATAATCCTACGCGATCATCACCCACCTGTGCTATCAGAACTGTTTTAGAAGGGATCAAGGCTGTTTCACTCCACTTATGAGATGTTTAAAATCATAATTTGATGTCTCATAATTTAAACATTATGCTATGTTATAATATCCGATGTCTGTATGAAGATGAAATTAATGCAGTATGGGTACACTTCCTTTTATTTTATCCTTTTTTTAAATTTGTATTTTTGTTTACATTGCAGGAGTCATTTTTGGATTTTATCAAACATATTATTCAATTACATTTGTTGATCTCCTGAGAAAACCAAAGCCAGAAACAATAAAGAAAAAAATATGAATTATGCATTGCTCATGTGTGTTCTACACAAAATCCCATATGTTCAGCATTCGGTGGAAGAGCACTCTAGTCTCTGACAAGATTGGAGCCATTCATCACATTAGAGCAGAGCTGTGGGAATAGCTATCTGTAATTCAGAATTGCTATGCAGCTCTCTGTGGTTGAATGAAAGTTCTTAAGGTTAGCCATTAGTGCAGCCCATGAGCTACTTGCTCTTTCTGCCTGGACAACTCTCCAAAGACACAAGCGTTCGGGAGGGGAACAATTTGTATTTGAGACAAATGAATTCCACTCAGTTCTTCTGAAGTGATTCTGTGATGGCAGCACACCAAGAACAAGCCAGTAGTGAAGAAGTTTTATACTTGTAGACACAACTTTCTTGCATTTCATTTTGTTTGTATAGTAAATCATCTTGACAGCTGATCACTAATTAAAAATGTATAATTAAAACAAATGGTAATTTTATATAATTTGTATGTTATTTAATATATGAAATATTTAAAGGAATGTGTTTATATATTTTTTTGTCTTTTAGAGGGTTTAACTGCATGCTTAAATGTGATGGATTTGAGGCTTTTATATTAGTGTTCAGCCTTTAAACCTTGTCCCTGAGCGTAGACACTTGACATCAATGTAGAACACCCATCATCGAGGGTAGCATATGTATGTACTCTCTGGGGGTTATTTAAGGGAGAATTTCATGACAGCATTAAGAATGGGACTAATGGCATTTCACTCCTGTTAATTCCTTGCGGAGTAAAAGTGCAGGGTAAGTAGGCCTGAAGAAATTAACAAAAAATGAGTGAAGAAAGTGTGTAAGAAATATAGCTGTACATGTAGCCGATCTCTCTGCACATTATATACTGCACATAGATCACCCCTCCAAATTAACATTCTGAATGAATGCAAGTCATTTCCCCAATCACCCATTAGGGCTTCTGCCTAAATCAGGAACTGAGTATAATCTATTTAGAACTCTTTTCCATAACGATCATGTCAAAATTAAGATGCTAGATGTTTGTACTTAGTAGCCATCAGATATTTTGGAGAAGGAAAAGGCAGTGTGAAAAGCTGAGGATAATAAAGAAACAATATGTTTAAAAGATGTGCACTGGGTCTTTCACAGGACAAGAAAATATATATATATTTAGAAAAAAACAGCAGAGCTTTAAATAACAATGGCAGGCAGAGGAAAAAAATCAAATATTTTAAAAGCATATTCGACAGCCTAATCTAGTTTAGAGATGGCAGTGATGCATGCCCTGCGGCTCTTCTGCTGCTTAAATGTGTTAAATTAGGCTCCACAGTTTTATTGCCCTAAGAGCAAACAAACTTACTAAAGAATGTATTGCATCTTGTGAGTTTAACTGGGATATCCCAGTTTGGAGGTTTATCCTAGTTTTGATGACATCTGGGATATGAGATTTATGAGGAACACAGACAAATCTGGTTTTGCATGTCCCTGTACACATTGGCAAATATTAGTATCCTTTTTGCTAATTAGTGCTTGGTATTTGCACAGGTGCCTGTGATGTCTGTAAACATACACTGTTAGTTCTGAAAGTGCTGACAAAATCTGACATTTGGAAGACTAGCATCCTGCAATCTATTTAGAGACTTGTCGGCATCTAGGCACAATCACTCATCCAAAGTAAAAAGTATATTACATCGTTTTTTATTACAAAAAGTGAAAAGAAATATGTATCTTTCCATGCTTCAAAAGTAAGGCTCTATTACTGAGCCTTATACTGTTTTATATCAATTCCCAGATAGTTAACAGCATGTGCATTGGATATACACAGTACATCCAGCCTTATCTGGATTTTTGAGCTTGAGCTAATCCATTTAATATAGTACAGTTGTGATGTGATGTATAAATGTGCAAAGTTAAAAATAAGATGGGTTAATAAATCATGAGAGGGACATGTGTGTACATATATCTGAACAAAATGAATGCTTTAAACCAAGAAACACCAAAATGCAGTTGTAATGAGGTACAATGAGCTGCACTCGGCAGAACAGGGGAGGACATGATGTTCATTTGTAAGGAACACAGATTAGTAGAGGCATACACGGGATTTTGGGCAGAGGGATGAGAGTTTTCATGAGTGTTGTGTTTGGGAAGACATGCCTTTTACCCTCTCTGTTAACTGATGTAAACTGGAGGCTGGCAAGCAGAAATCTGGGTCCACACTGACAAGGCATCATTTAAGTCTTGATTTTTCGAGTGTGCCACATCTTTTAATAAACTCTTGCATTCAGGGACAGTATAGAAGTTAAAATTACATCGGAGACAACAATATCTGTCTTCTGTAAACAACACACGTATGACAGGCCAAAATGAAAATGTGAATTTATTGCTGCTTGAAGCTAAAAAGCAAAAATACATCTTTGCCAACACTACATTCAAGCAACTTTACCAGAGATGTCCCAAAAGAGACATTATCTCAGGAAAAATATGCCACTAATATCCCTCCATCTGTTCAGTGTACGAGTATTACCATTGGAAGGACATATACTGTAGCAGAATATGGCAATGTGCTACAAAGAAAAAAAAAGAAGCACTGTATCATTATCAGATGTCAAATTTAAAGCATGAAAATGGCCAATTACCAAAAGAAAGCCATGGTTACAGAGATTGAGACTTGATTTTTTTTTAAAAGGAAATGGATATAATATATCCATCTATCCTAGGAATACCAGGTAAAATAAAAGTGACCAGCTCTTTCCCATTAGAGACACATCACTGGTGGAATGATTTGCCTGTGGACATCAGAATGGCAAATTCTTTATTGCCTTTAAAAATCCCTGCATAAAACATACATTAAAATCAAAGAGCTTTTATTTCATCATCCCTGTCTTTTTTCCCTAATGCCTCTTATATGATCATTGGTTAGTTTGCACAGGTGTACTTTGAATTCCTATTTAAATGAACAACGACTTAACCAAGCAGAATAAATTAATTTCCCCCCACTTCTCTCTTTTTTTCTTACAATTAAGTCGTAACAAATATGCAATAAAATGGCTTTAAAGTGAACAGCGTGTGATTCTTAAGACAAGTGACGAAAAAGGAAGCGAGTGACATCCTGTCTTTCTAAGAATCTGTAGAAAGTGAACACAGTCAAAATGGAATAACAGATATCTCCAGAACTTACACACTGGGGCTGACTAGAATTTAATTCATTGCAAATGCATTTCAGCTGTCTTAAGAGCAGCAGACAGCCTTAAGGGACTGGCTCTGAAAATGGATTTTAAGCCTTCCGTGTGACATGTTGGTGCTCTGTGTTAGCACCCATTCTGACAAGGGTGGTTAAAATTACACCAACCCAGGAGAGTAAGAAAAGCAAATAATACTGCCGTGTCTGTGATTCTCTGAGTTAATCTCTGAAGACTAGAGGGTTTTGTCAGTGTTTTTGTCTGAGTATTAATCACTGGCACACAGAGGCGTGAGACTGTTTGGAATTATTTCAGAGTATTTTTTTTCTATCTAGCTTTTGAAAATGTGAATTGAAAAGAAGTCTTCTCAAGCTGACTATCCCTTTAAAAAAAAAATCTGGCTATCAATTAAAGAAAAAAGGTTGAATTAGACAGCACAGAGGAAAAAAAACTGCTGCTCACAATAGAATTTTGTTTGACTCATCAGAAATAAATCATAATTTTGCTATTTGGCGATTACTGAATGCTGACCATTTTCAACTAAACTCAAAGCCCAAAGGAGCAAAAGAATAACTGTGACCAATGTAAAACAAATGATACTATCCCAGTTTGACAATTAAAGGAAGAAAGACAAAAAGTTAGGAACTAAAAGATGCAAAGCTGTGACTTAAAAAAACATAATGCTGATCATGTAGACTCTTCTTTTTCTGGGAGGTAGTGTGGTCCGGTCTTATATCTACTTGCCATTTGACATATGCGATGGTGTTGGTGATGCCTATTTCTTCCAGTATTGCTGAGTCACAGTTCTAGTTGGTCTACCCTTATGCCTTGTTCCCCTTTAAGTAAAACTTACACCTTTTGAAATGTGCTGGTATGTGTATGTTTAACACAGCATTTACGTTGATGGTGAATAGTCTCTGTTTGGTACTTTTTGACTTTTTAACTGGCGGTTACTTACCGAGTGTTTTTCAGACAAGTTGCCGTCTTCCATGCAAACAACGGGTGATTGTACCAATCTGCTATTACCAAAGAAATTTTCTGTATACCTTGGTTATAATGAGCTGTTATTTTAGTTATTGTTGGCTTCCTCCAGCTTAAACTAGTCTGGCCATTTCCCCCTGACCCCTGGCTTCAACAAGCAGATTTTGCCCAGAGTACTTCCACTTAAGATGGATGGAAAAATTCCAGTAAATCAACAGTTTCTGAAATACTCGGACCAGACAGTCTGGCACCAATAATCATTGCCACATTCAAAGTCACTTAAATCAACTTTCTTTCTCACTCTGATGCTTGATTTCAACTTCAGCAGTCTTGACCAAGTTTAGTGTATATGCATATGCAATCTACAGCTGCCATAGAAGCAGCATCAGCTGCTAATGTTGTGGGTGGAGTGGGTTTATTAATATGGATTCATTGTCAGAGTAACCAAATTAGTGGTAAACTGTAGGGAAAAACTGGCAAAGGGGGTGGGAGAATAACTTGATTTATGTAGAAACATGTTCATTAAACTGCTGAAGTCTTCTTCTGCCTTGGTGAAGACTGCCAGCCATGGTGTACATTGCTCCTTAATGACAGTGTCATGAATCAGTTTTTTTGTCATTCATCATTCGTAATCAGTGCCAGACAAATTACTGCAGGTTGTGTAATCAGTGTATAATAAATGCAGCAAAAGTGTCACTAACAAGGTTTTAATGAATACTGTAAACAGAATTTTTTGTTGGAGTAGTAGCAACTGTATGTTTCTTTCAGTTGAAAGAAGGAGAAGAGGAAAGGTAAACAAGAAAATTGCTCTATACTGTTTGTCTCTATTTGACAAAAACAACCAAAAGACCTGTCGATTTATAGCCCCATCCAAGCTCTTAATGACTCACAACACCAGCCTCCAGCAATTGAGACGGCTCATCAGTTTAATTACTTTACAACTTGGGTCCACCCCTTCCTGTCTAAAACCTGGCACTGGAAGCATTGCCCTGCTCTTGTTAGTATTCCACAAGAAATTCACTTTTGCACTGCACTTTACAACGCTACATGTAAAATGTGACTAAGGCTTAAGAAGCAGAAAGGATGAATGGAAGACGGCGCCAACAACAAATTCATTCACTATCTACTCATATTCAATTTAAAATGCATAGTAGTGATATGGAAAAGGGCTTAAAGAAGTAAAGTGCAGATACTACAGGACCATTTCTTGATTGCTCCAGTTGCGGTTGTCATTACAGTGAACCGATTTCCTGATTTTATGTTAGTCTTTTATGAATTCTGTTTTTTCATTAAATTACTTGGACACATCATGTTAGCAAAGTGATATAAATATATTGATGGTAAGTCACATTGTTAGAAAATAAACTTAAAGAAGTGATGACTGTTACCTTTAAAATTCTTAATGAGCATTTTTAGTAGGGAAAGGCTATATAAAAAGTTATATTATCTATTTTTATTGATGGTACGCTGTACTGGTCCATCGTGGTGAAGAGAGAGCTGAGTGTAAGAGCGAAGCTCTCAAGTTACTGGTTGATCTACGTCCCTACCCTCACCTTTGGTCATGAGCTGTGGGTAGTGACCGAAAGAATGAGATTGAGGATACAAGCAGCAGAAATGAGTTATAGGGTAAGGAGTTTGGCCATCCAGGAAGGGCTCAGAGTAGAGCCGCTGCTCCTCCACATCGAAAGGAGCCAGTTGAGGTGGTTCAGGTTTCTGACAGGATGCCTCCTGGGCGCCTCCTGAGTGAGGTGTTCTGGGCATGTCCCACCAGGAGGAGGCCCTGGTGCAGACCCAGGACACGCTGGAGAGATTATATCTCTCGGCTGGCCTGGGAACACCAAGGCTGCCCCCGCGACCCGGCCCCGGATAAGCAGAAGAAGATGGTTGGATGGATGGATAGATGGATGGTTTTTCATTTCATTTCATTTGTTGGCAGTTTGAAGGCTGATCTATATAGTTTCTCACTCTCTCTTGATTCATACTCCAAAATATGAAAGTGTTGGAGATATCACAGTTATAGACAGTATAAAACAGATAGAAAATGAGAAGGATTAATATTTGCATGAATGCAGAAACGAAGGTTTGAATGTAGCATTACTAGTGTAGTGCAAGTCTACTACCATCTGCTTACCATGCACCCAGATGAGTCTAACTGTCGATCAGACACACACTTGAAATTCTTTTTGCAGCCACCATTATCTTTAGAGCAGTCACGGGCAGGTCCAAAAGATGCCAGTAGGTCCTCTACATTTTCAAAGTATGTGGACATCATGGCCTCTTCCCTGAAATTGAAGAAAGTAAGGGTTACAAGAAGAAAGTTCAGTTATCGTTGCGTATGTTTTAACACTACAAATTTTTTTTATTATTATTAGTCCTTTATTTATCCAGGTAAAAAATCTCATTTCCAAGAGAGACCTGGCATCATGGCAACAAAAGTAAAAAAAAAAAAAAAATTAAATTAAATAAAATTAAAATTAAAATTTATTTTATAAAATTATACTTCTCTCCTATTTTTCCACAATCAACTATAAATGCCATTATTGCAAAATGGAAGCATTTAGGAACCACAACAACTCAACCACACAGTGGCAGACCATGTAAAATCACAGAGCAGGGTTGAAACACTCTGCTTGTTCCAAATCTCCTCCAGCATTAACATCAGCAGAAAAAACTGAGCGCCTGGAGCTTCATGGCATTGGTTTCCATGCCTTCTGTAGGTGTAATATGTAGGCGGCCCAGTACTTCTGTCCATATAATGTACCTGGGGCACTCTACCAGGTGAAGTACAGGACCACTGCTCTAACCTAATCACACAATTATTAGATATTTCACTCACAACCAGAAATGTCGAAAGATTTAAAAGATGGCCACAGTAAGCAAGTTTTATCCACTGTACGCTATAAATGTCTGACATGCAGACAGACAGACATTTCCATTCTTACAGAAATGCCACTACCACGTTAACAAAACTAAAAAAAAAAACCTCAAGTATGTTTTCAGGTCAGTTTGTGATGAAGTCTGACTTGAGATCCCCACATATGCATATATATATGTGTCACTGACAGTAGTGCGATCATTTCCACTGCCAAATCGTGGCACACCAAAGCTGTAAGCTCATTGCTCTGTGCAGTTTAGCATGCTCCACCATGCCTATATGCTTTATGTCTACTATCAGAGGAAAAGAAGGGGCAAGCAAACCCTATGTTTTTGTTTGAAAGGAAACAAAGCACTATCTCTTGCAATGGGACCACAGGGACCACAGTGTGTTGTGAGGGTGACTTGACTTTAGAAACAGCAACAAGATTTTGAATGATAGGAAGACAGATGACTTGCTTTAGGAGGAGGGTTGTGAAGTAATGTCACTATGGCTATTTTTCTATGTCTTTGCATGTGTATTTAGGTACCACTGAATCAGTAACTGATACACTGATTTTACTGTTCACTGAAATAAGATGTCCAACATAAGCCATCTTTAAAGTGGGTATAAACCATCAAAAATTAATTTATCTATTGGAAGTGATAGTGAAAAATTTATGAGAAAAATACTACATTTGACCTTGACAACTTTAAGAGAAAATAAAATGCAAAGCCTCAAAAAAATCTATGAACGTTCAATGAAAAGCATCTTATTGATGTAAGCGAGAATTTATGGACAAGATATTAGACACAGTCTATCCACTTTTTCACTGAGGCAATATGATTTCTTTTTCATAGCGTCTGCTATCAAGATTTGGAATAACTCTTTTGATTAAGGGATTGTTTAGGTTTAATAACTGTTTTCAATTTAGTTTCACTGTATGCTACATATGGAAAATAATTGGCACATTTTTCTTGTGGTGCAGTACTATGGTTCACTAACTGACACATTGGGACAGTCTACTTTGCAAATTTAAAATGTTTCTGACATAGTGTGGCAGTAGCAAATGACTCGCTGTCCTCGCTGACACACATTCTGATTGTTAAATACAAAACTCTAGCAAAATAGCTCTAATAAGAAACCTGTTTTATCTAAACAGTTTTATCTATTTATTTTTTTAATTTTTAATTTTTATTAATTATTTCCAGCTCTGTCTGTCTTGGTCGTTGTGTCCTTGGGCAAGACACTTCACCTACCGCCTACTGGTGATGGCCAGAGGGGCCGATGGCGCGATATGGCAGCCTTGCTTCTGTCAGTCTGTGGCTACAACTGTAGCTTGCCTCCACCTTGTAAAGCGCTCTGAGGGTCTCGAAAAGCGCTATATAAATGCAATCCATTATTATATAATTATGTATACATATGGACCGTTTGCTGTGAACTTTCACAGCAGCTGAATGTTTTCACATTTCTTTGTTTACTGGTGGTACATTTTCAGATATTTTGATGCTTATAGTCGTACATAAGTATTGTAGCCATTGGAAGCAGTAATATCCACTGTCAGTCCTATGCAGCTGTCATCTTTTTAGAACACAAAGAAAACAAAAAGAAAGTTTAGGCACAGTATTTAAATGTGTTTTTAATTAGTTGACAAAAACACATGGGTTAGCCAAAAATGACTTAATTTGTGCTATAAATTGAGCAAAGCAGTCGACTGCTATGAAGTTTCCTTTCTTTTGTCTACCTCGAGTACAAGAACGCCCACACATCCTGGATGCACATTTGAACGGAGGAGGACTCCATTCGAACAAACTTAGATCTCGTTCTTACAACGAAAGGCGCCTGAACTGCATCAACTGTTTCACTGTGGAAGAGTGGGATGTGAAAGCCAAGATATTTAATTGTTATTATCCAGAGAAAGAGCAGCAGGCTTGAAGAGGACCTCAATCTCAACTCTCCACATTGAAAGTTTAATTCTTTTGGTAAAAAAAAGGATTATCAAGTGAGGGAAGAAAACAAAAACAAATAGAAAGTTAGAGCTTTGCCAAACATTTCCAATATCTTTGAACATTATGATCAGGTTAATTATTTATAACTACTCCTTACTCCTTCTGGAAGGTTCATCGGGGTGCCCATTTGGCCTTAGGCACAGGGATTCTGACGTATGATTCTCTGCACACTAAATATCTACGCAGATCCATGCAGTCTGAAAACCAACCAGGAAACAAGATGTATTTTTCTCTTTTACACACATTTAGTGTGCTGGAATTACTGAGAAAAAACTCATACAAATGTTATATAATGTATACCTCTAGGACATGATGTCACTAAACGTACTTCACATACCTAAAAGAACCTCACGTTGCCTTTTTGGTCTTTTTTTTTTCTTAAGCAATCTCTTTCTTAAGAAAAGCAGGGCAATGATTATCTTACAAGAAGGTCCACTGTTCCAGAGCCAAGGACCCTGCAAGTCAAACGGTGGGATCACTGCAACGCCTAATCGGCAAAGAGTAGACAGCTGTTGTCGTTGAGAAAATGGCAAGGAAGCTCGCCATTACAACATCGACTTTAACGACCCTTTGGGGAAGGTGCCTAATTTAGTGTGTGAAGTTGAGAGGTACCAACAAAATGCAGTTGGGCTCACCATTATTCACAGCTTTGGCTCTGGAACCAACTCCTTGATAGACGGTGGACTCGGTCCTACACAGGAATTGTCCATCGTGAGATGTGCCAGATCGATGTGGGTACTACTGACAAATCACCGGCTGGGTGCTGCACAGTTGGACTTTCTCCAGGTGGATATGAGGGTCACCATCATGTGGCTGCGTAATGCAGAGAGAAAAACTATTACAGCTGTTTGCGCATATGCGCTTATTTTTTTGGATGGTAAGTAACAAGGATTTTCATGAACCGAAAATCCAGGCCAACAGTGGAGAAAGAGTTTGCCAAAGTGCAGCAGAAGCTAAATGGTATATTTATTTCACAATATTTTGGATGTTAAAAATGCATTTATGCATATTACAAATACTTAAAACAGCATCAAGAGTGCTATAAAGTTATATGTTACAAATAATTAAAACACTCTTGCTGACTGGGCCTGTTATCCTTGGATTGGCGTTTCAGTTTGTAAAGCTTTGACATTTCTTTTTTTTAAATTTTTGCAAAAACTGTAGTGGTTGAAGATATCTCTATAGCACTTTTTATGCAAGCATGTAAAGATGAACCTTTTTCCCCATCCACTAGACTCAGTAACCCTTCATTTATGAAATGTAGACCTTGCATAACATCACACTCATCTTTAGTGGGCAGTCTGGATTAAAGGGCATGGTTGGTTATTAATAAAAACTGAATTTGTTGGATGCACATGCCACACTCCTTAGCAGGAAACATGAGTCACCTTGGATACTAAAAGACGCTCTGCTTGTTCAGCTTTTGAGTGAATATGGTGTATATGCCTGAAAAAAGGGCAGTAGGTGCAGCTACATGGTTTATTTTGTATACCGAATATATACAAGGTAGGGAAATAGAATTTAAATTTACATCTTGTATGCTTCCATTATGCAGATCTATCTGCTAAACTGTGCAAAACTTTAGCCAACCCTGATTTATTTATGTTTTACTTGTAAAATAGGAAACAAGTGCAGCAATTTCTTTATGATTTATTATTTATTTGAAACATGGTCAAACATAAATTGGAATGCAGTATATAAAACAAAAATGAATTTGTATAATTCAAGCAAGTTTGAAAGTCAATATTGTGTTTACGCACCTTTATTTTTCAATATATTCTGAACTCTCTTAGCCAAGCTTCATTTCTTTAGGTATTCAGAAGCAGTTGTAAACACTCACTCATCTACCTCTCTCATCACTCTCATCACTCATCACTCCATTATATGTGTTGACAGTGATTTTCCGACCAGTTTGGCATAGTTCAGTCTTTCCTTTTGTTCCTTTTGTTTCACTCCCTTAGCTTCTGGATAGCCACCTTTCCACTGACACCATTTCCCATGAGGCTTCAGTGAACATTGGTGGATGAATGAGCAGAAGAGGGAGATTGATCTCACATGTCCTGTGTCAGGTCTTTGCTGGATTGTGTCCTATTTCTTATGGACATCACATTTAGATACTGCTCATTTGCATTTTTTTATGCCTGCGACTTGCCACAGTTTCAGTTTGTAGGTCTTTGGGAAAAACCTCGTTGATGCAAAAATACAATTTTATGCCTGTCAAACTGAGTTATCTTTGGCATTTTTTGTTGATTTTGAACCAGAACTGGTTCATTATGCTCGAATGATTCACAGGTTGGCAATAGGTGGCTTACCAAACAAACCAACAAGCAAACGAAAAAGACATTCCTGTGAAAATCATCAGGTACTGGACTGAACATGAGTGAAAAAGCAGTCAATGTCCAAAGAAAAATTTCAAAAGATCCTCAGAAAGCCTGGGGAATTATTGATCTGGTTTTGTGGAATCAAAAAGAAATGAGTGAGGCTCAAAACTTTTGCACACCAATTTATAGACACACACACACGCTACAGATATTCTTTTACACACAGGTAGCCATACAGTGAGGAAAGGATGAGAGGCAAGTTTACAACTAAGACAGTTGCTCAATGTCAATGTCAAGTATGTGTAATTGCTCACAGGAGAAGGGTGGGTAGCTCCTTGCTTCTGAGGCCAGAGAAATTTAGTACTGCTACTGTACTGCACTAAAATGTAATTAAAAACAAATACAGAAAAACAAACAAACAACCAAAAAGAGTTTTTCTGAATTAAAAACACCACGTGGCATTCATAGCATCAGTTTCCTTCTGCAGGGTACTGAAAGCACTGACAAATGACTCCTTAATTCAGACGAAAACAGAGGGTGGGTAAGGTGAGGCAGATAAAAATAATGGGTTACCTAAGCTGTGAGATGCATGCTAACCAGTTCTCCTTATAGACTTAGTAAATAGCAAGTTTAAAAACAGGCAAACAAACAAAAAAATGCATGATACAAGATGAACCAGAGAGAATTTTTCTTTGGTATTTCATCATCTGTCTTCTATCAGTCAATCTGAAGAAATCTTTGTAGGAAGTAGACAAGGCAGAAAGCCAGTTTTGAATGCTCAGGATCGATCATGACTCTAAGGTGCCATTGTATGTAAAAACAAAGAATGATCCTTTAGTGGAAAACACAGAACAGGTTCAGGAAAGCAACAGTGTTTTGGTGCAAACAGAAATGTAATTTCTAAAATAAACTCTTAAACTCTAAAATGCCACAATAATATTTAGAAAGACAATACATTTTCTGCAGCCAGGTTTATTTAAGATGGAATGAGGTGAAGTGAAAAGCATTCCTGCGATATAAAATTATTTTTGAAATCATGGAGGGTCAGTCCTCTGCGTGAAAGATGAGAGAAACCACTCAGCTTGTTCATAAAATGCAAAATCCATCATCTTTGATAGTACTGGGGAGCATTAGACCTTACAGCATGGCTAAATTGCATATTACCGTGCAGATGATGATTTTTTTTTTTTTTTTTCATTGAAGGCCTTGCTTATTTTAGCAAGATCCTGTCAAACTACATTTTACACATACTGCATTGGGTACAGGAATAAAGCAGCCTGGGTGGTAAACTGGTCTGCCTGACAGACAGGCTTGTCAGGCAGAGAACGTGTTAAACAAGTTGATGTTAAAACAGGTGTTTCCCACCCCCAAGTTTTAACAATTGCTAATTATAAATTTAATACAGTGTTTCAGTGATTTGTAAATCATTTATATCCAGAATCTGACATTGTTTCATTTCAAAATCATTACCTAATCAAGATCATCTCTTTTGGCATTGTGACTGTTGCCTGACCCAGAAGCCCAATGATTGCAGCTAAACACTGACTAATGTACTTGTTATTAATCTCTCTCTCTGCCTCTTGCTTTTCCTGATGATGAATGACCAGGCGACTCTGCTCAAAGTTAGAGCGCTGCTCCAGCATGATTACAGAGCCCGTTATTGGTCTGCCCCTGCACTTGATTAATGCTCTTGCCCTGGCTCTCCACAAATATGCTGACTCTCATCAAGCGCTTTCGACATTGAATAGAGTGCATTTTCTTTGGGCTTTCTGTAATCACTGAGGAAAAAATCTAGTCAATGAAAAAAGCAGGTAAACATAAGTGATAAAATAAAGATTGATGCATCAATTGTTTGATTTGACTATGTAGTTGTAAAACATTTTTTGACGTATATTTGGAGAGTGTGAAAGTGAATTTATGTTCGTTTTTCCTGGGCTGAAACTCTTGCAGTTGTATTGAATTATTGGCAATGGCACATTTTGATGGTTCACTTGATCATGCTGAGTGAGATCATTAATCACTAGCTTGAGGTGTCACCAGCTACTCAGAGCTATTATTCCTTATTGACAAAAATCCTATTTTCAAGATCAGTTTAGGGGCCTAAATCATTTTGTATTTAGGTTTCCATGAAACGTTTATGAATACTGACCTCGGTTAAACAAAAATCAGTAGAAATGCAATGCAGGATAACTGGGTAGCTTTAAATTGCAGTAAATAAGGCAGTGAGTTGGAGAATTGACTTTTAAATATCAACAACTTACAAAAAACAAAAATATGACAATGTGAGAACTGAATAAAAAGAACTGTACGTATTGAATGCATTGAGCTAAATAAAAGGATCAACCTAAATGTCAACGCTAAGTTTTTGATGCACTAACAAGATCAAACACTCAACTCAGCAGAACAGTGCAAAAAAAAAATGTTTAGGCTTTGTACATGGATCCCAGATTGAATGTTAATACTATAACATGTGTTTACATTAAACAGAAAGTAGTGATAAAGACAGTCTTTACTAATAGCTAAGTCACCATTTGTGCTTGTTAGTTGGCTCACACAAAAAAGTCCATGTAGATAAATAAATTAGTATTGGCTCTTATTTTATGGCTTTATGAATTATGTGCAATTTCAAAATGTTGCATGTATTGTACTTACACCTTTGGTTCTTGAATAATTAATTTTATACTAATTGATGCTAATAATGAACCAGAGCTAAGAGCAAAGAAATATAGAGAAATATAGTATTGATATTTGCCAGAAATAATCTTCCTTGCGGCGTCTGGCTTTAAATACCAGGGACTATGTGAAGTTTAAGGGTTAGGGCTAAAGGGAGAAAAACTGAAATAAATTTTGATGGTCTTATAGACAGTTTGGTGTAAAATACAATATAAAAACTCCTTTATAGATGAATAACAGAAGAGGTTATTTGCTTTCCCCTTTGAAGTGTGCATCACTTAAAACTACCATAAATATATGTACTGAGAGAGAAATCAGGAAGGCTCTTTAATCTATTTCTGCATCGACACTCTTTGTTGCAGTGTATTGATATGAATGGATGTATCAAACATTCCAGCAACATGCTGTATTTTAAATCTTGTGTCATTAAAACTCACATGTGTTTTATTATCAACAGTGGTGGGATATAATGAATTTTCAGTTATGTGTACTTTACTTGAGTTTATTCTTGTGGAAATTTTTTACTTTTACCTCCTCCATCACTGGAGCTTATCGTACACAAAGGGATGAAAGAGACAAAATTGTTTAACTGATGTATCATTTATAGCGCTACACTAGGGCCAGAATGAATGCAGATGTCTCTAAGTTGTGGTCACAGTACTTCATCATCTTGCTAGTGATAATAAAGAGGACATTTTTGTAATTTCAAATGAAATGTTTCTATCACCTTAACAAATATCAGCAAACATACAAACTGTTTGTGTGCAATCTGTCGCACAGTGTGTTGCTAGCTAAAAATACAGCTGCTATATTTCCCTGGGACAGAAGAGAATTAGACATAACTTTACCCAGAGATGGAGAGAGATGTTAGAAAGACAGAACATGAGAGGCAAAAGAGAGTCTGATATGAAGTTAGCATAAATACTAAACAATTAGTAGGGGATGTAACATTTACTTACATATTGCTGCCTTCAGTTTATTCACAATGAGCAGTAAACCTCAGAGCAGCAGGAGCACAGGTTAGCTCATCACATTATGCACAAAAAAAACTACTGGAGTCAGCAACAGAAAATTATTACCTCTGCTAAGGAAGTTATGTTTTTGATAGTGTTTGCCTGTTGATGTGCATGTCATTACGTCTGTAAGCACAACAGCTCAAAAAATCTTGAATTCTGATAAAAGGCTGAAGAGTGGTATGATGTTAGCAATGGCTTACATCCACCAAGATCTTCAAGGTCAACTTAATGATTTATTGGTTGAAAATTAAAAAAAAAAACCTTATCACTTGTGTGGTGTGTATTATTACTTTATAGAAAGTATAAAGATTTAAAATATGTCACAAGGTCAATAAATAGATCGATCTGAAGTTCACAGTGATATAGATATAAAATGACAATAGGTTTATAGACTGACAACAACACGTTGGCATGAGTTGCATTTAAAAGATTATAATCATTTAAATACATAACTTTGATACATATATGATGTTCTATTAGTATTATTTTTTCAAACATTGAAATTAATGCTGCACATGGATTATAGCCACATAAACAATGATACTCAAAATAATGTGAAATATATTCAAAGGAGTTTCAACAGGACAAACACCTGCACTTTGCACTTGTTTTCACTGCATTACAAACTTCCTAAAATATGTTTAAAAGTTACAAATAAATACTTCCCAGAGAGTGAGCCGCTTTGGTAGAGGTGTGTGCTTCCTTACTGCTTCTTATTGTGAGTAGAGATGGACCGATCCGATATTACGTATCGGTATCGGTCCGATACTGGCCTAAATTACTGGATCGGATATCGGAGAGAAATAAAAAATGTAATCCGATCCATTAAATATCACAAAAGCACCTCAGAAAACTTGCGACATGGCGTAACTCAGCTCATAACCTTAGCACGTCGGAGCAGTTTGCGTCACGTGATAGAGCGGCTGTGGCGTGTGAGACCTGTCGGTCTGGTTGAGCATTTGGAGCCTTGCTGCCAACCCGGCATTTCATCTCCGAGAAAGTTATCCCAGAGAGAAGTAAATCAAGTGTGTAAGTTCATCTCTGAATGTTTGTAAAGCATTCCTGCGTTAAGCTTAACAACAGATACATGGAGCGACTGACTCTCTCCCCCTCCCTCTCCAGCTGCTACTTCAATCATGAAACTGATCAATGATCAGCTGATCGGCTTTTCTGTCGCGAGTCCGTCTCTCTTGTTTGTTTATCGCATACTTTGCACCAGAAAGAGGAAACCAGCGGCTAAACAACAGCAGCACGCTTAAGCTTGATAAGCTGTTGTTAGAATTTATTTAATATCACTTTCTACACCAGGATCCTTTTCTACGTAGCTGACGGCTGGTAACTGTGCAGGGGCGGATCTAGCAAAGTTTAGCCAGGGGGGCAGGAAGGGCATTAACAGGGAAAGGGGGCACAAAGACATACTTATCTTTCTTATTCTCATTTAAAACGTCTAGCTTTTAAAAAATAATTGAATCTGAATCTTACAACCAAAGTTTTAATCTGATGTAAAATGTATAGAAGTCCATTACTGTATATAGTAACTATTAAGTCTAATTTACCCTAGTAAGCTATAGTACTTTTGGGAAGATACAATCAGTGCAGTCTGCAATTCTGTTGAAGAAAAATGTTGAATCTATTTAATTATTGTAGAAAAATAATTTATTTCTGTGCATTTTTTTTTTTTTTTTTTTTTTTTTTACACGTGCATTAAATTAAAGTTGATTACGTCGATTAAGCATCACGAGGCGGAGGTTGGGGGGTGGTTCCCTTTTTTTTTTGCAGGGAGTTGGCAACCCTATTGGTTTAATATTTCTGCTAAGTACTCTTTAAAACACCAGAATAGGAAGGATGGTGCAGGTTTAAGTTTATTTGCTTGATGAGTGTTGCTGAACTATGAAACATTTTGGGTGCAGTATATTTTTTGAATACAGGTATATCAGAATAGCTTTAGTGTTATGTTTTTTTAAAACTTGACTATGAACTTATACACAATGCAGCAAGATATTAAAAAACTGTTTTATTAATTAAAAATTACACTATATCGGATTCATATCGGTATCGGCAGATATCCAAATTTATAATATCGGTATCGGTATCGGACATAAAAAAGTGGTATCGTGCCATCTCTAATTGTGAGTTGTGTTTTCCTCACACGAAGCCACTACAACTGAAGATACAACAAACCTTGGGTACTCCCTCCTGCTGAATTCCAGTTTAACACTTGAGTATAGTCATTTTGCTGTTTAGGCATAGAGGCAAAGTCACCCTCTACAATGTAAGGCAGGGAAAATTGAGCTGTTGTTTTTTTAATTTTGCTTCACTGGTTGTGTCCTGCATAACAGATTCAAGATAAGTACATTTATTAGAATTACAATTTAGATTGGAATAACATTTGTATTCTGATTTACTAATATTACTTTACTGATAATATATTAGCCTAAAATGCAGGCTAGCTTTGTAAAAAAATAAATAGCTGGTAGAAATGTCCTTTAAAGAGATACTTGTTACTTTCTTATTTAGAGTACTTTTAAGAGCCTGTACTTTTCCACTTTAACTTAACAGAGTAAAGACTGTCTCTATTTTTGCCACCTTTTGTGATGAGAAAATGAGAGTAAAATAATAATAATAATAATTGTTCTGTTCTCACTAAGTGTTGTCCTCGTGAACGTAGACTCAGCTATACAGACAGCTAAACACTCTCCTAATCAAAATCCAAGGAACAGGCCGATGTGTTGAGTTGGATGATTTAATAAGGAAAAAGTGTGAAACTGTTGACAAAACCAGAAATAAACCAATAAAAATGTTGCATCAATATAAAATATAACACCACATATTCAAAAATATGAGCACAATATTTATCTGTTAAGTGAGTGCCTGAATAAAACATCAAATGAAATCACGCTCATGATCAAAATGTTAAAGAAACCACATGGCATATGAGCTAGCTTAACCTTACTAGCTTAGGTTATACATGCATTCAAATTAAATTCAAACTATAAACTATATCACGCCTTCACAACAAATAATAATGCACACAAGTTGTCCCAGTGATAACAAACAATATTACTTACAGATGATGCCGTTTATCAACTTGTGAAGGCATGGATGGCAACAGATTAACAGAGGTGAAACTGCCTCTGGTTAGATCTTGCAGAGTAAAAAAAATACACAGAAACAACCACTAGAGGGCAAACTACAGAACAGAAAATACCTAATGCCAGCATAATAATAATAATAATAACAAAAAATAACAAAACTCCCACCCACACAGATACACACAGAAAAAAAGAACATGCCTTTACCTCTGGCCAAGATTGGCCTTGACTTCGCTTATCTGAGGCAGCACTGCTCATCGTGCCCTAATTTGCTTACCCATAAGGAACAAAAATGAATTACTCTATGATTTCGATGCTCACTCCCAAGGATATCCAAAAGTTATTTGTCACTGTATGAAGGAACACAAGAAATAGAAAAATAGTAAGCTGGTTTAAAAAAGAGACAGACGCCTAAGTGATTTAGGATATTATAGCGTGAAAAGGTATGTTCAAGTTGACACTTACCATGACTGTCACTATATACTGTATATGTCAGTGTCTGTGAGCTGAATGACAGTGGTAAAATGGAAAATGGAGACACATACTTTTAAAAGTCAGAGCAACACTACTTTTCACCACTTTCAACATCAACATGTCTATCATGACTAACTGACTACATCAGTGCCTTCACAAGCACTTAAGGAAAGAACATCAGCAAGAAACCCCAAAAGCTCCCACGGGACTTTGTCCCACAAAAATGTTTTGGATAATGAGCTGCCTGCATAATTCATGACAGTGTGACAGGTTGTTTAGTTTCCAGTGGTTATGAAAACTAATCATAAACTAAATACAGCACATCGACTTATTATTCTAGGGGTTATTTCAAAATTAGTCTTGGAACATGGAAAATAATGTTGGATGGCGAGTGTAAATGGTTGTGATTCTATGTGTAAGGGTTAATGTTTAATATTGTATGTCTTAGATATAGCCTAATAGAGTACATCTAGAAGTTAACAACAGCAGCTTTCATAGTGAGAGGCAGAATGTGCTTTCCAAAAGCAGCTATAGGTGTAATTTCAGGATGTGAAAATGGCACTTTCATGAAGTCACATTACACCTTAAGTTACACCTTAACCTAAATCGAACCCCTGTGGTGCAAAGTAAACAAAAGCTAAGCTCCTGCTCTCTCTGAAGTGTTCAATTTCCAACTAAAATTGTGCTTAACCCACCAAGATCTATTCATCATGCAGTAACAGTGGCACTTAAGTCAAGAAAAACAAAATGCACAAAGGAGATAATTGCTTTAAAATAATTGCTTTTCCTCTTGGCTAAATGGAAAGGCTGATCTTTCACGATTGAATTATAAATATTCAGAATCTGATCTGATCAGCATGTGGCAGAAATATGGCTGTAAACGGTTTTTGCTCTACAAAAATATCCTCGTTTTTTTTTTTTTTTTACCCCACATCACTGATTATAGCAGTATTTCAAAGTAAATGAAAAACCCGGGCTAATTAATCGAGAAGCATGCTCCCACTTCCGTCAAAATAAGCATGTGTACAATTGCCTTGGGATTTCTGTGCACCTGAGGCAATTTCATAAAGCCTGTGAAAAACAGATTTATGCAGCAATGTATAAAATTTGTACTCTGTAATTACTCCAATTTAGATTTTTTGTATTACAAAACAGTTACTTGAAAATTTGATATCAAAAACAAAACTGCAGAGATGGTTAAAAAAAATCCACCAGTCAGATAAAGTGAACATTTTCTGATGTTTATCAGGTTGTTTTTTCCATTTATGGGTTGATTTCTGTGGTGCAGTGTTACCTGTGACACTTTCAGCATACAATATAGGATACGGCTATAGGAGCTTGAGAAATGCTAGAGTGATCAGACACTTTTTTATAAGATTAAATGGCTTTTTACAATATTGATGTCATACACATGCATAAGACAAAACAATTATTCAAATGTAAAGCTTCTGAAATTATATAATTAAAAAACAACCAAACAAAAAAACTTCCTTTTGCAGTGAACTCTGCTGCATTAGCTAATTTTCCAGTTTGCCATAATACCTTATCAGAGCAACTGAACTGCCACAACAAATTGAGTTTGTAGACCTGTTATCTATACACAGTAAAAATGAAAATAAGCTATTTTAATCTGAGTAAAGTTTTATAATTTAATCATTTAATTTAATAATTTATTAATAATTTTTAATAAATTTATAATTTAAAATGGCTCAAATAAAAACATTTACCACTGGCAACAAACAATATTTTGTCAGTCAAACAAACTTTAGTACATAGTTGCCCTGATATACTTTTTCAAAGCTGTGTAACAAAGACTTGTAAATTGTAGCCACCGAAGAATAACTTTCCCTTGAGGGTTAGGGTTAAGGTTAGAATTAGCATCATGCATGTGTGCATCCTTTCAAGTGTACATGTATGTCTATGCACTTGCAAGCATCTGCACAGACAGCACACTAACACAATGCTAGCCAAGAAGCCAGAGTGACGTTGTTAGTGAAACCTCAGTTGACGTACACATTTTCACCAGCCTAGCATGCTTTAACTACTTATCAGAGGTTCCACATTGGTGTCATATTATGAGATGATGGAACCAAAATGTGAACTGCAGACATTTTAGTTTCACAATCGTCAAAAGTCAAAAGCATAAGCACCCGGTGTGTGAAGTGACAAATGTTACTTCAAAATGTTTTGAATGGCTAAGGGATCATGAATACTAAAGATGTGATATTTGATTTTATTTAAATTAATTTTGATAAGCAAATTGAAGCTCAGAAGGGGTTCAGATGTGTTCAAGAATTATCCATCCATCCATTCCCTCCCACTTATCCATTTCAGGGTGATGGTGCTGGAGCCTATCCCACCTACCTGTCCCACCCTCGACAGCTTGCCAGCCTGTGACAGGTAATCGAGAATTAATTCAACAATACTATATAACTACATACTGTATGTTTCATTTAGGTGTGTCGTACTTGAACTGTACTTTACATGTTTAGATCATTTGAAAGAAGGAAGGGGATATTCCAAAGACAGCGAGTATAGCGGTACAGGCCAGGTACACAGAGAGACAGGGGAGCTGAATAGAAATGCAAGCATTTTGGGAAAAAGTGAAGAAACAAGTGAAAATGTAAAATGAGCAGCATCTGGCTACATTTTGTTGATATTGGAGACTGCAAAGCTCAGTGCAGAATTTATAAAATTAGGAGCTGGCTAAAGTGATACCCATTTTAATTTTCAGCCATTGTGAAGGAGAAAAGGTTTCAAACTTGTCCAGGCCTTAAACCTCATCTGTCATCTCTCTAGTACTAGTAAATGCATAAAAATAAGGCATTTAAGAAAAAACTGAATAAAAAATTGCTTCCTTGAAAAAGACTAAAGTTATAGTTTGGTATTGAATATTACATAACATAAACTATATACAAAGTGTCTTTGAATGGCAAAGATGCAGAAATGTGTGCATGTAGCACAGAGCCATGGCTCAGTGCCTGAGTGTCTAAATGAGTCTCAGAGGCCTGAATGTGTGCTTGAAGCCATTTATAATTCTTAACTTGTTTGATCTGCTGCTCACCACCAAAAATCACAAGCAGAAATTTTGGACTTTTAACTGTATTTTCAAACATTTTACAACTTTTATGTACTTTATTAGTGTTGTCGCGCATTTGCCTAACATAAGAAAGGTTCCTGGTTTGTACCAAGGAGTGTACTTTTTGGTTTTTGAAGGTAGAAATACAGGAATAATTATTAAGAATTAAGAATTGCAATTAGCTTAACAAGACACACATGCTTTTTTATACAATTAGCTAAAAAGCACATAGCTGACATAATCAACAGAATACACTGCTGGTGCCACTGAAACAGTACACACCAGATATACTGAAAATATAAATATCCTTTGTGATAGAAAATAGGTCAAAATAATCTTGTGTCACTCCACATGTTCAGCCAAGATGTAGATGTAGAATTCCATAAAGCCTGAATTTATTCATTCAATTATATTTTATTTTTTGATGAAGAATGTTTATTTGACCACTGTAGAGTTTTTTTATTGTTTTGAATTGTTTCCAGTGGTAGCACCTTTGAAATGTGAGCAATGTGAGATGCTACACATCTAGTTTTTTACAAGTCAACCATACAAAACTATTTGCAAAAGGGAGAAACAACAACTGAACAAAAAATGATGAATGAATATTGCTGGTCTCTGAGTGTCAATTTGCACCAGATGGTATCTGCAGTGTTTGCAGGCTATGAAAAATTAGGCTATAAGATACTTGTTGTTCTCCATGAGTCTATCAGGTAAGCATCAGTCAACCAGAGACAGGGACTTGCAACAAAAGTACCTACGTGGATACTTCATGTCAAGTAAACCAAAACGTATCAGTCTGAAAAAAATGCCGTGGCTCCAAAGCATTCTTAATATCTTCCAGCTGTACATTTTTGGTAGTGCGCCCGGTTCTTTCAGTTGCTGGACACAACTTGTTATTGAGTCAGACTGACCTGATCTCCCCTGGATCTTCTGTAACCAACACGTCTGTCTTACAGCTGGCAATGGGGTTGATTGACAGTTCCACCGGTGGCACAACAAAGCTTTTGCTGACTGGCAGCCACAGCCCTTGGCCCAGACTGTAGAATGATCTGTGTTGGCATGATCACAAGATATAAATGCCAGTTGCATTACCATCACATAACCACAATTTGTTTTACACAAAAGCACACACTGTGTGCAAACACAGTAGTATTTGCAGATAGAGAAACATGCAAAAGATTCTATGAAAACAACAATGAAACAATGAAGCAACAATGAAAAACATATGTTTAAAATATGAGATGTGTGGTGAGGGTCTCACATGTAGAATTTGATGTATGTTTAATACGGATCATGGGCAATTTCTCAGTTATTTGCATCATTTATTATGTGATAGAATAGAAGAATAAAACATATAAAGATATTTGAACACATATTAAAAAAAAGTCTTGTAATTTTCTTTTCCTTTTTTAAATAATTATTGTAAGAAGCAAGTTAACTATGAAGACTATGTGTTACTATATGCTATAGTCAAGTAAACTTTTTTAGTGAACAAGAAAATAAGTTCAAGCTTATAGTGATAATACTGTTTCAACACTGCTTAACATATTTTCTCCTCCTTCAATGTAAGTCCAGTTCATTGCTTATGAATGCAGTTTATATGACCTGGTCAGGGTGTTATGAATATAATCTGATTTTGCCAGAGACCTTTCTTATGAGTGAAGATTAATAGCCATAACAGGCAACCCTGCAGACATGTTTCCGGGGAAAACACAACATCAGATATGATGATAGCAGAGCAC
Source organism: Pelmatolapia mariae (assembly GCF_036321145.2). Taxonomy (NCBI): domain Eukaryota; kingdom Metazoa; phylum Chordata; class Actinopteri; order Cichliformes; family Cichlidae; genus Pelmatolapia; species Pelmatolapia mariae. The sequence goes on along the minus strand of NC_086233.1, from coordinate 22,134,900 downwards.
ATGGTTTAGCTTTGCATAATGCACTCAAATGCATCTGGACAGGTACTGTAGGCCACAAAATCCCAGAAAAACAGGGCCTGTCAAGAAGGTTCGTATTACGTATTTGCTATCAATCTCTCGTTTTACTTCGCATAAAATATATAATTGAATTTCTTCATCATTCGCCACCATCTTTACTTTATTTAACTTTATTCCCAGTTAAATATTGCTGACTTACAACCCTTACAACCTGGCAAACATGAATGGGTACAAGGTCTGGGCGGCTGTAACTTAGGGTGTAGAGCAGGTCATCTACCAATTGGAAGATTGGTGGTTTGATCCCTGGCTGTTCCAGTTTGCATGCCAAAGTATCCTTGGGCATTGAAAAAGGTGGTCTCTAATGTGTTCATCAGTGTGAACGTGTGTGAACGTCAGACAGATTGCACTTTGGCACAGAACAAAAGTGCTTGTATAAATATGGGAAAATGAGGTAAATTGATTAAAGCGCTTTGAATGTTCCAGTAGAGTAGAAAAGCACTATATAAGAACCTGTTCATTTACTATTTCCACACTTTTCTTTCATATGGATCACAGTTCCAAACATTAACATGGAAAACCATCAACTTGTACAAAACACAGCTGTCAATATGTTGACTAAAATAACAAATTTCAGTTCTTAAAGACATTTGTTATGGGGCCCTCATTTCTTCATATCACAAGGTGCTTATTTTTTCATTGTTCCTTTTCAAGGAAAATGTAAGCAGCAACCCTGGTTTCCTATAAAACTCCCCATCTGTGAAAGCACTTGGTTTAGCTCCTCTATTCACTGTCATAAGACTGTCCAGCTGAAGAGCATTAGAGTCTTTTCTCCTCCTCCCCAGAACAGCACTGCTAGAAAACCATTTGGCTGCTTCATCTTTACTCACTTTGTTGACTATCTGTATCAGCATGTTCACGGCTGAATCTATTTGTGTTCTGCAGCTGTATGTGTATGTGGTGTCCTTCGTCTTTCTTCTCTCGCAGACTCTCGGCTGACACAGTGCTTAATCTATGAAAGTTTAGTTGCTGCTTTTGTGTGCTAGTGATGCCCGAGTCCTATCTCCAACTTACTGTAGCGTTTTTAACTACTGAAAGATGAAACAGGGTTTTGCTTGGTATTTTGCCTTTAGTGCCTCATTTCTTACAGTGGACTCACAGTGGCTGGAAAACGCTGCAAGGTCATTGTGATAAGGAGTGAGATAACTGTGACAAAGAGCTGTTCCTACCTACGTATTGGAAGGGTAGAGAGCATGAAATCGAGAAAGATTTCACAAAATCAAAACTTTAAACATTCCATGCTTTAGTTACACAGTTAAGCAAAACTAAAGGGAAAATTGACCATATTGACCAGCTTTTTCTTTTAAATCTCTATAATCAGGTTTACCCTGAGATTTTCATTTTCACACTTCTTGGAAAAAAAAAGAAATAACACAATGACCCCATCAAGGATGAGAGGTGTAACAAAAATGGCAGTAAAAGTATTTTAAAGGAATCCAATCAGGCCTGGTCCTTGGGCTATTCTCTACACACTCAGAGAGATCCACCATGGGGTGTATTTGTGTGTCCATTTGCCTTTGTCTATGTGCACCTGCCAGGTGCTCATCTCCATGCTCTGTCACACTCATGCACACACATACAAGATGACACAAGAAATGCCACTTTCATTCCATTGTGTGTCCACAGAGTCCACAGATGGCCAGCACAAGTCAAGCGCTGAGTAGGTGCACCAGAAGGGTCTTACCTGAAGATTCTCTCCGGGGCCTGCTCTCCTGTAACTAGGTCATACCCTTTCTCCAAGTTAGCATATGGCCATGGACTTGACAGGGGAAAGACGATAAAGGAATGCATGATCAAAGACAGCGATTTATCAGCATTTTTAAAATAATCTAACAGATGTTTTTATGTAATTCCATCAAGTCTTCTCATTTATATTGTTGTTTTTCATGCACAAAGCCTTTTAGTTCAGCATTTTAAGTACTTCAAAGTGTATATAATATTATGTATAAAACATAACTGAATACAAAAACTGAAAAACTGTCATTTAATTAACATTTCTGTCTGCTGTACAAGACTATACTGTGTCTGCTGCTACTCTTAAAAAAAAAGAAAAAGCAATGGGCATTTGATTGGTTACTGGACTGAATCCAGGGGATGACAGGTGCTGGTGAGTAACAATGTGAGACCAATGATGGGTTAGACCAGCTAAGTGTCAAACAAGGTCAGAGTCAGAGGGATCATTTCGGTGCCTGTCAAGCACTCTTCAGTGACTTTACTTCTTTCCCATTCATGCGTTTATTCTCAGCCCTCCACTCCTGTTTTTTTGTTTTTTTTGTCAATAACGTCCCTTCTCATTTCTAATTTCTTCAACCTATACACCTGATTCCCTTTAAATAGACTACTTCTTCAAGCCTGTATTGGTAGAAGTGCATGTTTTATCATATTAACTACAAACTGCTATTTTCCAAACCATGTAGTAAGCGTTCTAAGTTTCTTTTCATTTTAATACTGAGATGATCATCCTGCAGAGAACTGCAAATCCATCACAGTGAACAGCTCACCTTTATTTTAGATAGAAGTTAATATAGTGCAATGATGTGGTTGTACTACCGGCTCTGAAGTCATGCGTAAGGTTGTAAAGTACAAGTGAATCTCTACATATTAGTGGAATAACTACACACAACACAACTTACCCTTCGTTGCGACTCCAGTCGCTGCGCACACAGAGATGCTTATGAACGGGATCAGGGGAATAACCCTCATGACAGCTACATTCTCCTGCCGTACAGAGAAAAACAAACATGCACAGTGGCAGATATTTATCTATCACCCTGATCTCTTCATTTATTAGAGATGTACCTAACACCAAACTAAATGTTACATGATGTAAAACCTAATTCTTTTCAGGGAAATATTGTACCTAGATTTATTTCTGTCATGTTGATTGTGCAGTAATTGCCATATTCACTACTGTTTTACTTCCAGATTACAGTTCAATACTTCAGTTGTATATATTTAACACCAGTTCATGATTGTAGCCGTCTCAAGATGCTTTATACTGAAAGGAAAAGACTTTACACCATTAGAGAGAGAACATAATTAAAATATTCTTTATAATCAGTTTTCTATGTGAATGGCTTGGTTGTCAAGGGGAAAGTGAAGCTAGAAAACAATAGCATATGGAGACAACCACAGCAACAACAACAAAAAGGACAACATATAAACAGCAGGAGAAATTCGACAATTAATGATATGTAATACTGTCATATCAATAATATTCAGGTATAAAAAGTGGGAACTAAAAGAGAGGCTCACAGTGGATGATCCCAAATCTCCAAGGGTGAGTTCAGGGTCACCTGATCTAGCCCTAACTATAAGAAAAAGAAAAAGGGAACTAAAAGAAAGTTTAAAGCCTCATCTTCAATGGACAGAGGGCATCTGTCTCAGGACCCCTAGCTGTGAGCCAGCTGAACAATAGAGGAGCCCGATAGCTGAAGGCTCTTCCTCACGTTCCTCTTCTGGGAGTTCTACAAACCACAACTAACGCTCCATTCTGAGAGAAAACCTCTGCTGGGTTATTATAGTACACTGTAAAATGTAATATTGTGTTTAATTAAAAATATTAAATAGGCTGAACTCAATTTTTATCAATTTGTTATTAGAACTCGATTTAAATAAGTTACCAGTACTTTTTATGCAAAAACGCTGATAAACTCAATTTATTTGAGTTGTCTTAACTTAGAAAAACTAAGTAAGCTGGAAGTTTTGCTTCTCAGTGTGGAAGGATGAAAGATGTGTTTTGAAAATGCCAGGTCACTACCGTCCTCCTCCCTTGCTATCAGTCCGCATGTTCATGGTGCCAGCATTTGTTATGGAATATGTTGAGCAAACCTGGAGAAGCGTCAGCTCAAGATATTATTGTTGTCATTGCTGTGGATCTTTACCTGATACACTGACTTGGTGAGTAAATGTTTACTCTTATTCAAACTGATTTTGTGGCTTCTCTTAGTTTAGCACCAGGTTTCTAATCTTGCTAGCTAGTTAGTGTTAGCCTAGCGTTGCTGCTGCCGCTGGGCTCATGTTACTTAAAAATTAACACCACAGCCTTAAAAACCTTATATAAAACTATGTCTGTGAAATTTTCTGTTGATTGTTTGAAATAAAAAAGTGAGATAAGAGCCCAGTTGTCGGAGCCTGTGCGTACTTGTAAGCGCGGCAATGGCGGAGGAGCGCGGCTAAAAAACTTATTACTTTTTCTGGGTCACAAAATAAACTTTTAAGATATTTTCAGGCGAGAATGTAGCTGTGTAAAGTTCAAATATCTGCTCGATTTATCAAGACATCACATATTTGCAAAAATGCTCCAACGTTTTCGGAGACGTCCATTTTTTTTCATGCTTTGTGGCAGCTTTTGAACATCTGTGGCATCTATTAATGCCAAATCTAGCCTTTATTTAACAACATAAGCAAACTCTATGTTATAATGATTGCACAGCCATTAAGGATCAAATCAGTTTCTGAAAAATGTTCTGTTTTTTCTCCCTCTGCTTGCTTCTTACTGTCTTTGAGGCTCGGGACCAGCACTCCTGTTGTTGGACAGAAAGACATCAACTCAGTGGTATTTTGGTTTTCCAATATATTAGCAACTGTCAGTGACATTTATATTAATCAGGCTGATCTTTAATCATACTTTAGATCAGCTTTTTTTACTTATTGTTTTATTTGTGCTTTGGTTTGGGGAAGTTGTTTCTTTACTGATCTTTTCCTGTCTTCTGTTATTAGACTTGAGATATGACTGCACTGTGCTGTTGCTGTGACTCCAGTTAATTCTACAAGACATGCTGTGTAAGTAAACAAACAACAACAGTTTGGTCTGCATTTCTTGAAAGATCACATCCCAAACTTAGTTTAGAGGGTCTACACTGTATATAGTGAAGTCTGCAAGTTTTCTAACAGCAAAATTTGTTTTGTGCCCAAATCATTTTGCACATCATTAGAATGAAAGTTATTGGCCATGTTTGCATAGCCCTTTTTAAAATGATGCTTTCATGACATTATTGTATGTTGGGTGGTGGTCAGGGCTATCCAGACTGACAATTGGGACATTGAATGTCACCTCTCCGGTGGGGAGGGAGCCTGAGATTGTCTAAATTGGAGTCTGTTTTATACCAAATGCAGAAAAAAATGTTTTAAGAAAGCAATTAAGTTCATGTTCCAAAAAATATGATTGTTTGCTTGCAGGACAACAGGAGAGATGAGTCCTCCGTCACAGATGGTGTGGTCAGGGAAGATGGTCGCCTGCAGGTTCAAGCTCATTGCATCTCCAACCCACATCCACTGCGACTGTACTTAAGGGAAGTTAAAGACTTTCTTCTGCACCTACATTTGGATCACCTCGATCCATGATAGTCATTCAGGCAGTAATGCCTGGACTGGAAACAAGCCATCCTTAAAATATTACAACATTCCAGCTCCTGTGTTGGAATGAAAAACAAATGTGTTGTTTAAATTAGAGACTGCACTTGTGACAGAACAACAAATATTTTATTTTGATTATATAAGTAATGTAAGTACAAAACAAACTTGTGGTAGGCCTAAACTTATTTTCAGAATAATTACATCTGAGACTTTGTTTCATTGTAAGATTATAACAGTGATGGCAATATAATTGTTTGTTGTTCAGCAGAACAGTGTCCAGTATGTTGGCTGTTATACTTTGTTGTGTTTGAAAATAAAAGTTGGGCTCATTTTAACATCATTACAAAAAGTGTTGTTAATTATTTTTAATCATATTCAGGTTACCACAAATTGTTTTTTCATTTAGTTGAACTTGAAATGTTTGTCAGTAGGTAAACAATTAGTATTGTACAGTCAGAAATATCAAGTTATTCTTAATACTGCAGACTTGCAATGTATAAGTTGTCCTAACAGTCATCTTAAGTAAGCTTTACTTAGTTTATTTTGAGGCAACGAGTTTACATATTTTTTTTGAGTTCTGGGAACTAACAAGGCTCTACAGTGTACTCAAAATGAGTAAGGTGCCCTAACTTGGTCATCTTAAGTAAACTTGATCCAATTTTTTGGAGTTCTGGGAACAAATGAGCTTGTACAGAGTACTCAAAATAAATAAGTTGTCCTAATTTAGTCATTTTTAGCTAAGCTTTACTCAATTTTTTTAAGGCAACGAGTTTCCTTAATTTTTTTGAGTTCTGGGAACTAATTCGATTTTACAGTGTATTAGCTATTTACCTTTTTTAACCTGGAAATCCTATTGAGATCAACTCTCTTTAGGGGGACCTGGCCAAGGCAAGCGCTATATGAGGTCTTTCAGGTATTATGTGGCATGATCATTTAGGACTTTGTGTGTGACGAGCAAATTTTGTACTGGATTTAACAGAAATCCAATAAACAGGCTTTCATCTGCACAGCAACAGAAAATGTATAGAACCGCACTGAACTTCTAATATCACTAACTTTTGTGTGTGAAAAAGACTTAGCATTTATATGAACACATTTTAAATTTCATTAGGCCAATTTAAGAGCACTTGATATATAATCTAAAATCAGTATTTAAGGTTTGACTCTCATCATCCACTGCAGCACAAACTGGGTGTCATTAGGACGCTACAACACAGAGCGAACACCATCCCCACAGACACAGCGGCCAGGGAGGCAGAAGAACAGCACATCAAGAAGGCCCTGAGTAAATGTGGTTATCCCAGCTGGACTTTTGTCAAAGCTGGGAAGGCACCAAAAGAAGGCTCCAGCCAATCCAGGAGAGAAGGACAAATGCTGCCTAAGTGAAAACCTGTAGTGATCCCGTACGTGTCAGGAGTATCGGAGCAGTTGAGATGCATTTTTTCTAAACACCGGGTCTCTGTGGCTTTTAAACCCCAAAACACGCTGCGCCAAAAATTGGTCCACCCCAAGGATCGGGTCCCCTGACACAAACAGAGTAACATAGTGTACGCTGTTAAGTGCCAGGAGGATTGCCAGGATTTATACATCGGGGAAACCAAACCACCTCTGGCTAAGCGGATGGCACAACACTGAAGAGCTACCTCGTCAGGCCAGGACTCTGCAGTCTATTCACACCTACAGGCCAGTGGACACTCTTTCAATGATGAGGATGTACACATCCTGGACAGGGAGGAACGCTGGTTTGAGCGCGGAGTCAAGGAGGCCATTTACGTGAAAAGGCAAAGACCATCTCTGAATCGAGGAGGGGGCCTAAGGGTACATCTTTCGCCATTTTACAGTGCTGTGATTACAGCCATTCCCCAATTCTCTGTGAATGGTACTCATGGCCATTGATCAGTGTTCTTTGATCAGTGGGTTTTGGTCAGTGGTTGTTGATCAATGGTCATGAGAATTTGCATAATTAAGATTAAGGAACTGACCTCCCAGCCCATTGTCCCTTCAGTGGGCTGCTTTCAGTCATTATGCAAATGTACTTTTTATAAGATTGGGGAAACCTGCAGTCAGCTGAGACTGAAGAAGTCACTTGGATGAGTGACGAAACGTTTCTCCCACAAAACGCTACGTCCAGATGAACAGATTCAACTTTTGGAGATTTACTTACCTGGATGATTGAGCATGCATCAAGACATAATCTAAAATAAATTGATCATATTTAAAAATGAACCATTAATTTATCTGAGTTATCTGAACAGTCTTGTACAGATGCGGTTTGTAGACATCGTGATGCTGAGAGAGATCAATAGGAGTGAATGAGTTTAAATTAAAATTTGCAGTTTATAAAGCTGCTGTACTTGATGATGCCTTTGCGAAAGAGTTGTTTTTTCCCTCTCATGAGTAAAACTTTATTTTGTAAAGAAGTTAACAAAATCATTACTACGGAAAAGAACATACAAGGTTCAACAGAGCTATGGCTCTTTGTCAGACTGGCTATGAACCTTGGGTTGTTTTTCTTTTCTTCTATCAATGATGAATAGTAGCTAGTATGAGCCTCACAGTGGGCATTTTTTTAAAATAAATCAATCAACTCTTTCCAGGCTAGGCGAATTTCCTATAAATTAGTGAAACGCCACTTCCTTTCCAGCTTGTGGGTTTTTAAATCGTTCCAATAACTCAAACTTGTCTGATATGTTGCTTTATTTTGCAGAGGCACCTTTGCTGTGAGGCTGCAGCACTATAACCATGGGACATTGCATTTTATCTATCTATCTGTCTATCTATCTGGATGGGTGCATCTCCTTTCAAACAGCTGAAGTCTCAGTCAGCATTGAAAAGACAAAGCAGTAACATACATGTGATTAGTTACACATGCGCTGATCAGTGCCATGAATTCCACTGAGAATCTGACAACTGGCTTTCTGTTTTCTCCCAATATTAGGACAAATCTTTCATCATCCTCAAATAAGGCATTTTTATCCTGGCTTCTCTACAGCTGGTGGGACAGATTGCACTGCAGAACAAACAGAGACGTTCAGACAGGGCTACAGCAGCTTTTTGCTGGTGCATAGCAGTTTAGGATTTACATTTCTGATTTAAAACCATCCCTTATTTTCAATATTGAAATTTCCTCATCATATCAGTCACAGTGGTTAATTAGTATTTCGATGTGATCTTTATGCTGCCTAGTATAATAAATAAAATAGAGGCAAGTGCATTTTAAGTGATTGTATACATTTGTGAGATTTTGCCAAGGATGGCTTCTATAACCTTTGTATTGCAGTGCTCCGAGAATAAGTGCTTTTTGTTGACCTGTACAGAGGGATAACCCTGGAAAAATGTGTAATGGCCACCCTGTCTAGACCATTCAAATTTTATCACTTAACGTTTAATAATTCATTGGTTGATATTATAGTCTTGAGACTGACTCAAGGAGTGATGCACCATCAAGATTCTGTCAAAGAGTAGCTTTCAGTGTGGCCTTGCTAAATGAAAAACTTCTGTTTCTTAAAGTAGTAGTAAAATATCACAACATTCATCCAGCCATTTCATATAAAAGATCAATGAACAGCATAGAGTTTAATTAATCCAATCCAAGACTTTAGAGTGCTGTGAAAAAGTATTTACCCCTTCCTGATGTCTTATTTTTGCATATTTGTCACACTTAAATGTTTTGGATCATTAAGCAAATTTTAACATTAGAAAAGGATAACTCAAGTAAATATAAACTGAACTTTTTAATGATGATTTTATTACAGGAAAAGGGTTAGCCAAACCTATTTGGTCCTATGTGAAATTATGTAGTTAAAAGTGTTTAACCTCTTTTTTTGGGAAAGCTGAGTTAAATTTTACTAGTCACACACAACCAGACATGTTAAATCAAGAAATCACTGTCAGACAATGTGAAGTAGTCTAAAAGATCCCAAAAAGCAACATACCATACAACAATCAAAGTCATTTATATCTATCACTTTGAAAAGAGTTGCTAAGCCACTTCTAAGGTTTTATGACTAGCAACTGTCCACAAATGGAGACAATCTGGAACAGTGTTTGCAGCCTGTTACTGCTAACATAAAACTCAGCGTTTCATAAAAAGGACATCATATCAACTGTCAAAATGGTGGTGGTAGGGTGATGGTTTGGGGCTACTTTGCTGCTTCAGGACCTGGATGACTTGCTGTAATAGAGAGAACCATGAATTCCTTCTTTGAGTTCTCTACCAGAAATCCCTGAAGGAGTATGTCCGCCCATCAGTTAATGGCCTAAGGCTCAAGTACAATTGGGTTATACAGCAGGACACAGCAGCAAGTGTGACTGCAGTTCTTGCTACCTACAACCACTTATTAGGTTTAGGGCTAAATTACTTTTTCACATAGGTCCAGGTAGGTTTTGATGGGTTTTGGTGAATTAATTCATCTTTTCAAATCTGCATTTTATAATTAATTTTTTTTATATTAGTCTAACATTAAAGACTGTTTGATGATCTGAAACGTAGGAAAAAAAATTAGAAAAGGCAAAAATACTTTTTTATATCACTGTCTTTTTAATAACTTGTGATATTCCTTTCTGTCCAGATTGCCACATTCTTTAACTGCGGTCTTCCAACACAGCCTTTTTAAACAGGAATGTATTGGGAAAGAAATTCAGAAAACAATATGCTCTCACGCACAACCCAAACGGCAGGGGGATAAAGAGGATCAGTAAGTGACAGGCAGGCCTTTATGGACTTTTTGGCAGTAAACCAGCTAATCAGATTTTGTCCCAATACACCTGATGGCCAGCAAACCACTACCTATGGACAAATACTGCTCACAAATGCAAATTTTGATTTTACATCACTTTTGGCAGGATTGTAGTCTTTATGAGCTGGTATATCAAATAACCATGGCTGGTTTTGTTACACTACACTACATTAAAGTTAGGGAAATATTAAGGTTTGTGTTAAAATTACTACTCTGCCACTAAAGCTCATCGAATGTGGTCCTTCATTTTTGGCAAACAGATATCCTTTTCATGTTGCAAACACAGACGCACACACACACACGCGCACACACACACACACACACACACACACACACACACACTTCACGTTCCCATTGCTAGTCTTCACATACATATTTAACCTAGTTATACTGCATTCTTTCAGACTGCCAGAGGCTGCGCTTAGAAAAATCAATCTTGTGCATAAGCAGTCACATCACATGTTACCACACATGTTGGTGAGGTATCCCTATTATTATATTCTTTTCTTTCTCCTTGAAGTCTGGTAGGAACTGGGAACATTTCCATTATTATGTTAGTGCCAGAGTAGCAACAGTGATGCAACCTGAATTATTTGTTTTGTTGCATATATCAGCAAAAATGCAATGGAAGCAAAACACATTCAGAGTGCCATCGATTTTAGTATCTGGTGTGTTAAATACTGTAGTCCAGTTGTGTTTGTGTTTAGAAGATACCTCATTTTACTTTATTTTATTTTTACAAAATAGAAAACTACGCAATACTTAAATTACTGGAGTTCTGTTGCTGAGTGAACTGGCTGAGTGTGTCTAGACCAGGGGTGGGCAATCTCAGTCCATGAGGGCCGGTGTCCCTGCAGGTTTTAGTGTCCTCGAACCAACACAGCTGATTTAAATGGCTAAATTAGCTCCTCAACATGTCCTAAAGTTCTCCAGAGGCCTGGTAACGAGCTAATCATGTCATTCAGGTGTGTTGACCCAAGGTGAGATCTAAAACCTGCAGGGACACCGGCCCTCGTGGACTGAGATTGCCCACCCCTGGTCTAGACTCTAGCTGCTAGGACAGCTGAATGCTTCACTTGCACTGTGTCATGTAATAGAGTTTAGGGCTTACATCACAGTTAGAATTTGGCCACATTTCCCACTGATGCCAACTCAATGGACTTTCTCTTTGAATAGAAATAAATAAATAAACAGATAAAAGCAACAACAACAAATATATCTACTCTTATAGTTTATTTTATATTGAAAGTGATATGATGTGATTCATATGAAGCAAGATGTCACAGATTTCTATAGTTAGATTTTTTTAACCACATATCCAGAGATTCAGAGAGATCCAGAGAGAAGTGGTGACATTGTTTTTAGTTCATGCATCTAAACTTTAATTATCCTATAGTCATTTTGGACAGTTTATTTGGACAGTCCTAGCTTGCTCAAATTGTATAATCTTTCTGTTTCTACATCAGCATTCGTACTGAAGAAGAAATGCAGCTGAAACCATTTGGTTAAAATCGATGATAAATTACTATAATTAAGAGAGTTAATATTTGAGTACATGAGTGATTTGTGCATCTTACTAACAGCAATTACAAATGTAATGTTTTGCTTCGATTTACATGTTTGTTTGAAATGGCTTCCGATGACAGATATTTGGACCTAATAACTGTGGAGACAACACAGCTCTTTGTAAATAGCTATTTCTGAGAGGAATCAAATTGAAGTCACGAATTGGACGTTTTTTTCCTTTAGCTTCGGATTTAATTAGAAGGCGAAAGCAAAACTCTCTCCCCTATTTTATCTTGGCTATGGTAATATTTCTTGTCTTGGCAGTGTATTATTCAATAATGACAATAATAATAAAACAATAATAATAATAATAATAACAAATAACAAAAACATGCATTTTTGCTCAGTACACGCCCCCTCAGTCAGTAGCACCTGAATCAGATATTAGAGAAACTGGTTTGTACTGGTTTACTGGTTTACTCATACATATAGGATCTTGGGGGTGGGCACGCTACACGGTATCCAAAGACCATCAGGGTGTACAACGTCATCCCTGGCGTCGTTGCCCACCTCTCAATTTTAAATACATGTAGACATTGATGGCTATCAGGAGGGGCTATGTGCTTACCTGCTGCTCTCTCTCGCAGGTAGCTCCATGCCCTCCTGGGTTTTAAATGCACCTTATAACACACATGCATCAACACTACATATGAGCGAGCGGAGGGAGGTTTGGAGTCTTCACACACCCCCGTTCTCTGCGGGGCTAGGAGGAGGAGTTGGCCGTCCGACGGGGGTCTGGAATGTGGGGCTCCCTGCTGCTGCCGAGCCGGGGCAGTCTGCTTCTCTCCACCCCAGGGAAAAGGGTAACACTACCTGGGTCTGGGTTCAGTTTCCCCCTCCGGGGCCAAGGGTACCTAGACCTGGGGCTTAGAGTACGCTTGGGGAGTGTGATTGTGTGTACAGTGTCTCTTTATGTCTGTCTCCACGTTGGGTGAGTGTTGAGTAATTGCATATGAGAGCATGAGGGTGGGAATGGATGTTTGTATCTGTGTGTGCCTGTTTGTCTGTGTCTATATGTCAGGTTGGGTATCAGACGCCACCTCTCTAGGGACATCTCAGGCCCTCCAAGGTTTGGAGGCCTATCTCCCCCCACCACTTCCCCTGCCAGTGGCAGACGCCCTCAGACATCGGTGCGTTGGTGGTTCTTTGTGTCCGGGGGTGGGCGTCCGGGTACCCACCGGCTCACTCCTTGGTGGCTGCTTGTCGGGGCCTGGGGCTCGCTCGGGCCACTTCGGGGGTGGGGTACCCTCGGCCTCTCGGCCTGGGTCTCGGTCACTCTGGCACAGCTGGCTGCCGGCGGAGCTCACGGGCACGTCACTGCAACCCCCCCTGGCTTCTGCTCCGCGGCTGCTGAGTGACCCCTCATCTGGGGCTCTCCTCAGCTCTTTCTGGGATAGTGGCGCGGCTGCCCCTCCGTTGGTGTTCCTTGGTCTCTTGTGTTCTGAGGGCCTCTGGATGTCTGGAGTTTTGATCTCCTCCATACCTGCTTCATGCCCTGGAGGACTGGGCTGTGGCCCCCCACACCCTCTAGCAGATCATTACATGAAGGAACCTTTTAAATACAAGCGCGCTCATGCTCACAGGTGTACACACGGGTGCTCACACACACAAACTACACCCTTTTTGGCTCCTACCTCAAAGCACACTGTGCGCTGTGGATCTTACGTGGTGCACAATAATGTTTAATATTTAGTATTTACTGTTACATTCCCATAGATCATCGTGATGTTGTTTATTATGTTGCTCTTTTTTTTCTTCTGCTTGTTTTCTCTTTTTTCTTTCTTAACAGGTGATCCAGGTGATTGATATATGTATTTTTTGTCTGCTTATTTTGTTGGTTTTTGATTTTTGCCCTTTATCCCCGTCCCTCTTCCCCGCTGTTTTTCTTTCCCTCTTTCTTTCTCCCCTTTCTTTTCCCCAGTCAAGTCTGTCCCGTATTTAACAAGTGAAAATAAACAATAAAAGGTGAATCAAATAGACCATTACAGCAAGGCTGGGATGGTCCATTTGGTAAAGTAAATCCGTTGGGCATCTTTCTTCGCCTTTAGACAATAATTCTGATGGCAAAAGAACCAAATCGGACAGGCAAAAAAAAAAAAAAAAAAAAGAGAAACTGGTTTGTGCTGGTTATAACTAAACATTCCTTTTTTATCATAAGTTGTGTTTACAGTTTAATTAACAATACCAGCTGTGGCAAAGGTATACATAAGGCCTAGACATAAAACCCATAGTGCTCCCACTAGATTGTCAGGTGAGGTAGATGAATTGTACAGCAGTATAGGCCTCAAAGCTGCAGGGGGACTGTAAATCTTTCCTACCTGGTTTCAGATTAAGTGCACCAGTCTAGAAGCACATTTCTGTAAATCTTAAACAGCCTGTGTAAATAATCATTTGAAGCAGGGCTCTTACCTTTCTGCAAGCGCATTTAAAGGAGGATCTAGTGATTAATAGAAATAGATAAGTCTGCTTGATTACACATTCTGCTGAATGAACTAACCTTTACATGACTTGCAAGCTCTGGGTTTTTTTTATCTCCATCTAAAAACCCAGAATGGGTGTAACATATTAAAAGGAAGATTTGGAGTAAGAATTAATGGCTTGTAGTAATTTCTTTTTAAATCTGAGGAACAACAGCAACAGTGAGCGTATCAGAAAAGCGTGGCAGGGAGGAGATAGCCAATAGTAAAACGTCTCTCTGAGCAGAAGAGAAAATGCAACAGTGTGGTTATTAAAGTTGAATATCACCGAGCTGCTAATGCAGTGTGGTAACTGCTTTTACGTTCACAGTGTACACTTGGCTTCTGTTATCAAGATAACAGATTCTGGGGAGACACTGGTTCATGCTCTCCATCTGCTCTGTTTTAGGTTTCGTTGCTGATGTTTTGGGTCATTAAACGTATATTCTTATGAGCTACTTTACTTTATTTATTATTTTTGAAAACAATATGTTCAAAGATATTTAACGAGGTAATTTTAATGGCTTTAACTCTTGTTTTGATCTGATGTTTTTATTTTTTCAGGTTGAGTAAAACTTTCTGCTCTTGTTAACCTTGAACAACTCTAAGCACTAAAATGTGTATTGATAGCTACTCTCTTTTTTTCTTTTGGATGGATCAGTGAAAATTTAATGTTTTCATGTACGTCCTTCTCTCAGGGCTTTGAAAGAGCGTGTTAACTCAGTGTTAACTCAGTGACTCCCAAGAAATGGTTGAATAATCAGAATATAGTGTAGGTCTAATTAAGAGCTAAATGCTTCCAAATAGCCATTTGTTAAAACCAATTATTTAACTGTGCTCAGAGAGTCCCTTCCCTGTACATTTCGGCCAGGTGTCTAAACAGGCACACAGCCTCACACCACCTAGTGATAATGACATCCTCTGTAAACACCAGTTTAAAATTGCCAATAAAATTTGTCACCATCCTTTCCTCATTCTCTATCTCATTCTTTTGCTCTCTCACTTTCTCCTCTTATAAATTAAGAACGTGAAATGTACAACAATGGCAGGTGCTTGATCGCACGAACCATCTCTCTTCCTCTTGTATTAAACTGATGCTATAAATGATGTATGTCATCATAATAATTTCTCTGGCTGTCTGGATAATTTTCAAATTTCAAGGTTTATGATGTTAGCACAGAAAAGACTTATTGTTGTTCTGGTGCCTATTTGCACTTGTTATAATATTGGAGAAGGCCTTAGGCATTATCATTGGGCAGATAAAATATAAGTGTTTCCTTTGAGCAGTATGTGTTTGTGTGCATTTTAGTGTGTGTCCGGACGTGTGCTTATGAGCACAGTATGTGCTCGAAATGAAAAGCTAAACCAGGGGTATAGTATACTGTACATGTTACACACCCCAACAGTTTCATTTCCAATTACTTGTGGTTGGAGGAGCCAGAGAGAAAACGTTTTAAATGAGGAAAACAAAAGTAGCCAAGGAGGTCTGTGAGTCTTTAGGAAGTTATGCATGATGAGAAATGGAAAGGTTTTAGCAACAGCCTATGTTTAGGGAGCATGACTGTGAAAGGATAATAAAGTGGTAACTTGAGTCATGATATTATCCGACATTCATTTTAAGTAATTTTCAATAGATTTTTAGCTGTTATTTGTCCCAACGTACATATACATAGGCAGATATTATAGTTCCAAGTCTAATTAAAGTTATCTATTGCCCAGCTATCAGACAACAGGAAGTGTTGCATCATGTATGTGTCTACTGACCTCCACTGTAGCACTTGATCAAGGAGGGAAGGTGAAGGCACAGATGACTGATTATCCAGATACAATGATACAGTGTCTAGTAGTCAACAGTGCCTGTCATCCGACATGACACTGAAGCTGGATTGATAGAGATAATAGAAATGCTGTGTGAAACCATCCTGAAAACATACCTCTTGCTATTATAAAGGACAAGGAAATGTGTTTGTATGCATGCTGGGAGTAAAAAATGACTGATTTAAATATCTAAACCTGCATTTATGGTATTCAGTATAGAGTATACACTGTATAAAATATGTTTATTAATGAAACAAAGTTTTAGTGTTGTTTTTGGTATTGGTATTGTTGCTTGGTAAATATGTTGCTTGGTATAATAAGTATTTGTTGGCATTTAAACCTTAACTTTATCATTTCTGCCCAAAAGCCAACAGAAAACATTCCACCATTCACAGCTTGTATTATATTCAAGTCAACGTTTCTTCTTATATATATTTTTCCTGTCATCCATATCAGTCAGTTTTTCAATGTTGTAATACTTGGTAGCCCTGCGAGTGGTCTATCTATCTATCCATCCATCCATCCATCCATCCATCCATCCATCCGGGTCTGGCCATTTTACTTGTCTTTTTCTTTTTTTTTTACATCCAAGTAAACATCACAAGTGCACTTATAGTTATGTTTTTATATGCTAAACAAGTCCTTCAGTCTCAAAAATATATGTATGCTTGGTTGGGTATAAGTGTGCTATATTTTACATTAGTTATAGAAATGGAAAGCTTCTTTGAAGAGCACCTTTCATTTTACTTCTGGATGGATGTGATTGCCCTGAGGAGATACAACAAACGTGCATGCTGTCATTGATTAAATAATCTTCTATAAAGGACAGATGAAAAGAGAAATGGATGCAGAAAGATGAGAGCAGAGCTAGACTCTAGTGCTAATAAAGTCAAAATGCTCAGCATACTTGGATTTGAATGAGTAAATATAACGTGCAGAAGCAGACCTATGAAATACCTAAGTGCACACACTAAGATTTCACAAATACATGCGTGCAGCTCCATCTCTGGCATCTTCCTGTGTACTCACTGAGTTGAGTGTCTGGAACTCTAATACATTATGCATTAGCCCTCAACACGTCCTTGACCAGGGTTACATAAATTTCACATACATTACAGATGTAATCCATTCTAATGAGCTTAGACTTTATCTACTTGGGCATGAAAAACACAAGGGAATTAGGACACTCAAGGCAAGATAAATATCATCATGCTGCATACTTAGCATTTGTTGGTAAAGTTTTAATGTCAGCAAATGTAGGTGTAAAACCATACAGGGTGATTGTATATACACTGCAGCACACTGCAGTGGCAGCTGGTGATTTTCCTGAATGGGGCAAAAGACATTAAGGACCTTTGCTTACATAGTAGAAATACTGTTGCCTCATATGCTGAGCTCTGATGTAAGAACTTACAATTGTTACTTTTGAGTAATTTACTCAAGAAATTAACCACACACCTTTGCTCAGCTTGACTAGTTCCTCTCTTTCCCTGCAGCACAGAAAGAACACTTACAAAATAATGTGGAATATACATTAACTCCCATTTTATTTATAATATGATGAAAACATATTTTCAGCTCCTTTCAGTGCTTTTAGGCCAACTAATATTTAAAGCAAAGTAAGGATGAAATGTTTTACAGAAAAAGCCTACCGTATAATTGATCTATTGATTCTGTCTTGTTTTCTTTAGATTTTTCATTTAAAGTGTGGAATAAAGTTGGATAGCTTCTATATAATTATTGTGATGAATGCAAACAGTGACAACCTCTGCTATACACTTGTATTTCTACGTGGCCTCTTTACTGACAGTGCTGCCAGTTTCTTGTCTATTCCATTGTTTACACGCAGTTTTAATATGACAACTTTGCAAATTTATGGGAATAGCATGTCTATCATTTTATAACAAAACATTCTCCTGCGGAGGGACTCAAATACTGCCAAAGGCACTGACATCTCCGACACGGTACACTCTGGCGTCTATGGCCTTACTTACAAGCGGTATCAATATTGAACATAAAGAGCCATGTTTATACTGTTTATAAATGAGAAAAAGTCCACATGAAAAACACAGGGTTGTGAGTGGTGGTGTAAATCTCATGACTCTGAACCAGACAGCATCGACTGTTTGAGCTTTATTTTATTTTATTTTTTTTAGCTTACTTTAACTTTTGGGTTTATGTCACAAAATACAACTAAAAGTTAGCACATGTTATGTTAATCAGTAAAACATCAAGATAGAAGACATTACAATGAGATCTCTATCTTACACCTGCACTTTTTCCACTGTTGAAGTACTTACCACTTAAAAAAAATGCTAAAAACAAGGGTTTAGGCTTAATGGTTAGACCTCAGTGTCTGCATATTTGTATGCACCAACCTGTGTCCTGATCACAAATCTGCTCACAGGGTTCAGTGGTCCTCTGGCCGCAGTAATCCTGGACCCATTGTGTGGATGAATTGGTCTGATAGTAGAGAGTTAGCTTTGCTGGATTTAACCAATTAGAAACATCCAAGAAACTGCCCATGCTCACCACAAAACTACTTCCTGAAAAAAAGAAAAACAAAACAAAACAGGAGCCAATTATTTTGCATGAAAAAAAGACAAAAATAAACAAACAAACCACAGAAAAGTAGAACAGATGTGATTGTGTTGTATTTATGCTCTAGGTTCGAGGTTCTATTGCAAAATCAATTGGAAAGTAGCTAAATCTTTTGTTTTCACTGTAATTTCATTTCCCATCTGACCAGACTGAATTTAAATGAGAAAATTAAGACCTATAATGTGTATAGATTGGGTTTTGTTGGTAATTGCAGTAGAGGGGCTAAAAGGGTTTCACGAGTCAATCAGTAAACGCTATGCTCAATGACGCTGACTTACCTTTCTTTCTTACTACTCTCAGACCAATCGTTAAACTCCAATCACCGAACAAGATTATCTCTAATTGATGCCAATGAGTTTTGGTTCCAAAGGGAGCTGTGAGAAGGTTGTGCTTCAGCTTTCTGGATTCTTATACAGCTATATTATGGGTCATGGATGGTACATTTGCAGTATATATTTCTTTGTCCAGGTGAATTCAAAATGTATTAGAACATCTATATATTAAAACAAAACAAAACAAAACAAAAAAACAAACAGGTTAGGTACAGCTAGATGAACTGCATCAATAAGAAAGGATTCACACATCCATCACAGATGAATGTGTGCAAGTCCTTTGTGCTGCGGTAAAATATACAGCTCATATGAGAATAACAAATAATGTTTCGCCTTTACATTCTGTAACAAACAAAGCAATGACATCCCAAAACTCATCTGTTCTCTCTCTGTGATTTATTTATTTTACCCTTTTAACATTTTGGTTGTTCTGAAGTCCTGACAGAATACACTGCCATTTGTTTCCTCCTACACATAAAAAGTCATCAGCTGCTTCTTTTCATTTGACAGAAAAACACTGCCACAGTACAGTGTGACCAACACAAAGCCTTCAAGAAATGTACTTGGTTTTCCCTAAAAATTAAATACCAAACCATGTGTTAGCATTCAGTCTTATCGAGACCAATAACCTACATTTGATAGCTTGTAAGATGATCCCACATTGTTTATTGGTTTAAGTGTCTGGGGTAAAACACATTTTGAATCAATCAATGTGTGTTTTGAACATTTAAAATTAATAAGTGCATAATTCTGTATAAGTGAAAGCAAAATAACCATGGTCACAATCTGCCCTAGATATGAAAGACCGCTGGTGTTCTTGAAAGTAAAGTGTTCAGTACCCAGCAAAATGCCAGAAGGCCAAAATAAATCGCTAAAAGCATTTACGAGGTCAAAGTGACCAAAGGTAAGCATAACAAGGCCCCTTTCTGCCAGTAGGTCTCATTTACAGTGATACTGGCTGAAGTAAATTCTTCTGCTAACATGCTGAGGAGAGAGCTGTTATGCAGCCTTCTTTGAGCCCTGTAAAGAAATCCCACTTGGGGAGTAGGAGCATTGTTCACTTAGCTCTGCATATTATGATTCAAATGCAGAAGAATGGGGAGAAAAAGAAAGCATTGTATATCAGTGTCAATGCAGTAGTCAAAATAATGACAGTAATAATGAATGGGTGCAACAAAAAATTCCATAGACACATATAATTTTGTGTTATTTTTCATTAATAAGTTGTTTGTGCTTTGCTCTATTGTATACTGCTGTATTATTTCAATTATCCACACAATGTCATGTTTTTGATAATTGAGTTACATGACCGGGTATCTAATTGATAAGATTCTTTGACAGACAGTCATATTTAAAATATGACTATTTTTGCAAATATAATTAAGGTATTTACACCATGACTCTAAAGTGAATGTCAGGTAACAGACAAGCAACACTGGAGTAATTAGAGGAAGAATATAAAAACACAAGAATATGTCGGTACACTTAATTCCACTACTAGTTGATTTTGAGCTGCATATCTCACAACGTTGGCCAAATGATCTGAGTCTTCTTAATCTGCTGCTCCAGTTTTCCTTTCTTGTTACCTGCCTGTAAATAACCTTCTGTTCTCTCTCTATCTATCTCATTTTTTTTCCATTAGGCTCCCATTAGCTGTAGCCTTAGTGATTATTATAAATGCTTTGTAGTTGTTTTTGTTTACCTTCTACTGTCATGGCAACTGGCTGCTCACATTCAGTTTATTCATCATGCTAATGGCTGATATCACCACCTGACTATTCACCTGCATCGTACCAGCATATATTAGATATAGAGCAACTCATGTCCTTTGTGTCAACTTATAAAGTATATAAGCAGACAGAAGAAACAGAGCATTTCGTCTGTCTGCTTGTACTTTTCCTGAAGTGACTTATAGTTATGTGTTGCTTGCCAGTTGGAATTGTTTTGTTTGTTTATCTCTTGGATTTGTTTGTTTGCTCTGACTGCCTGCCTGCTGCCGACTGTATGCATGCCAGACTACAGGGTTAAGCTGCCTTTTACCACATCTGCTCTGCCTCAGGTGTCTGCTTTTCTGTGTCCGAGTTCCAGCACACACAGTTTGTTTGCAGGGGAAAAACAAAACTAGAATCCTAAAACCCTTATCTTAACTCCTTCGAGGTGTACAGTTTATGTTCACCCTGCAGTAAACAAACATGCAGTATGGAATACACAACATGATTTTCCTCGTCCAATATCTTATTCTGTAGTGGGGCTTAAATGCAGTAGTGAGTGTCGCACTACCGCAAAGCTCATGGACTCGGCGAAATTAAAATACATGAGCGCTGGTTTATCATGAATGTCTATGATTATTTCATTAAATTCCAAATATGATTTTTGATACCTCGCAGGCTGATCATTAGGCCAAAGGAGAGCTTCAGGGGCATCCAAAAATTTGAGATAATTATTGTGTATAACTTGATATTCCTCACTGCTAGTGGCAGTAGAAGGTCAAAAGGTTACTAAAATAAGTCAATAATCATTCTCCATATTAAATTTGAAAGCGTCCTCGCTGCCAGTGGTAGAGCTTTACACTACACTATGTGTGTTATGGAGAGGGAGAAAAAGACAACATTATAGACACTCAAAATAACCATGATTATTTTGTAATACATTTTTTGAGTAATTGCTCCACAAAGCTCAGAAGTAAGTGGACAAACTTCATTGTTTTTAATACTTTGATGAAAATCCTCGAGTCAACGACAGGCGACAAGTTCCTATGCTGTGCCAAGTCTTTATTGCGGCCACCTTTTGTTGCTGTTTGTATATGGATACGACAGCCTTACATTTTGTCAGCAGTAACAAAAAAGCATCTTGTTGTAAGCGCTCTGAAACATCAAGGCATTTTTACACGTTGACAATTATTTGCCTCTTTCCTTGAGTACTTTTCACTTGGCTAGACCTTACTGTGGCTTTTATCTGCTTAATTTGACATGAAATAAGAGGAAGCAGCTTTTGTTCATTAGGCAATTACCCAACTACTTTAGAATCTGAGAATAGGGCCCTATGAATAAAAATAGCTAATTTCTAAACAAAATTCATGTGATAATTTTGTTAATCACTTTAAATGAAAACCGATAGTCTGCACTCTAATCACATCTTGATTCTTTCACTTCATATCCACTGTGGTGGTATACAGGGGAAAAAAAACAAACTGTGTCAATGTCAAAATACTCTAACGGTATGTTTATTTTACTGTAGATATCCAATAGTTACAGAATATATATTTTATGTACGCCTCCGTTTTCGTGAAGTGTCCACGGGCACACAAATTCTGAGAGCGTGGGTGGACAAGAAATGAGACCTCAATGGCAGAAATGCCTTTTTGACTGATATGTGAAATCTTTCAGAGATGTAGCAATCATTAGTTAAATTGCCTCAGCTCTTCACTCTCTCTTACTTCACTTAGCTCCTTGTACATATTCAAGTTTTCTCTCTCCTCCTAGTAAGGTTTGTTTTGCGGTATCGTGTCAACACACAGACCCAATTTAAAATTAGCTCATTGTCAACAAGGAATTCTAAACAGATTAAATAATACTCTAAGCTGTTGCCTGGGTCTGTTGCTTACAAACTCCATTTTTGTGAATTTAAACTTCTTTTGTCAACAAAAAAAGTTTTTGTGTCCCCATATGATCATATAAATTGACAGGAAACGGTATCAACTCCTTATTGACAGAGAAGTTCTTTATATTCGATTTCACTGACTATTTATTTAGTTTTTATTTTTTTGGCAAGCATACTTTCTGTCTGTGAAGCCAGCTTCTAATATGGCACTAATACAGCAGAAATATATCTTGGAGTTCCTATGTAACATTAGATGAATATGCATTGTTTGTATCAGGCTAACTGAAAAGATAAAAACAATAGGTTAATATTTTAATCTACAGCATGCAGTCACATGAAAAAGGGGCTAAATACTAAAAGCTCAGTTCAAAAACAAAGAATAATAATAGCCATAGTGTGTGCACAATGCTCTTCATCACTTTAATGGCTTTAAATGTCACTCAGTTTTTTGTGGTGATAATAAATTTTTTTTCTTCCATTGCGAGCTTTCAGCGCGTGGGCTTTATTGTTCTGATTTTTGTTCATTTTTCGGTTCTAGAACATGATTTTCTTTTTTGTTGGATGAATGTTCATCTTTTGTACCTTATCAGTCGTGCAAAGGGGGCACTGAAACTGAAAGGCATTGAAATTGAAAACCACAAATCACGGTTGAGGGGGTGGAGAGTTTAATGCAGGCCATGTGAAAACAGAAACGGAGAATGTTGAGCTAGCCCTGGTCCATTAGCTGTTCCTCCTAACAACAAAGACTAGACTAATGACATAATACGTTTCAGTGCTCAACAACAACATGCAACTCGACAGTTATCTCTACAGTACGCTGCTCGACTGACAACTGTAACCAGTTATTGTTGGAAACAAACAAAACAATAAGATGCTATACTATGTGGGATAATGGCTATTATGATAACATGCTCCACAAATCTACCATATCGCTTGTATTAGATGTTTTCAAACTCTGCTGCTTGGGCTAAATAACCACACTGCATCTTAGTAACATTTTGATGGGTTTAATGTAAGTATAATAAATCCTTGCATCTTCATCTCCATGTTTGATTTTAGTATTTGCGGGTTTCCAGTCAGCAAACAGATCTGTGTAAATTGGACCCAAGAGTTCTGTGAGCTGTCAGATCTACTAAGGTTTTCATATCATATCATGTAATTTGAATCAAAATGAAAGAGTGCATAAAAACAGTGAAGTGTAGTGAAGTCAGTTTCTAGCAAAAGTAAACACTTTTTGATGCTTTACTCGTTAAATGTTCTGCCAAGGTCTAATAAATGCGCTGCACTTACCATCCGCAACAAAATGCTCTGGCACATGGAGGGTGACCTTAACAGTGAGGGGGCAGGAATCCTGCGTAGCATAGACAATGGCAATGACACATGTGCTGATAGTAATCAGTGTCAAGGTGACCTTATTTAGAGGACTGTGTGGATGGCCTGAAGGGAGAGAAAGAGAAAAAAAGTAAAGGTAGACAGTTTAACAGTGGCCCTTTTGTTTTTATTAGAGTCTTAAACAGGTGACAGGACCATAATACACACAGCCACACAAACGTTTAACAAAATCATCTCCTTTTGCACTGTCCTTTGCCGAAAAGCCCTCCTCAAAGCCTTGAGAATGCAATTAATTGTACTGCTGATTTATGAATCCAACCCTGTTTCAAGTTTGGCCTGTGTAGATATGACTTAGGTTACCACTGCTTCTGCACACCCCAGAATCATTTGCCAGTATGATATATGATCTTATTGCTACTGACAGGGTTATAGATTGGTTGTTTTGGTTGCCCTTTGGCTCTGTCAGGGCTCCTATTTCCAAGCTAAGGTATAGGAAATGAAATTAGCCGCTTAACCTCTGTCTACAGATATTTATCATGGGAGAGAAGTTGGCATGTTAAACGGAAGCTTACTGGGATGTGTGTAGGATAAGGTGATGATAGAGTAGCTTTGGAAACACTGCTCTAATGCGTTGAACAACCTGAAAATGCACTCTGGTACTTTCTTAAACCAGTCCCAAGAAAACATCACGTAATATTTCAGGATCTGCAGGCTTCAGGAATGCGTGAATAGCTTCTAGGAAGGGAGCTTCCCAGTGTGTATCCTGCACTCTGCAGGTTTGTTGCAAAAGTCAATAGAAATGGTACAGCTGCTCATGGAAGTCTGTTCTCTGCAGTAGAACTCATCAAACTGTTTTGTTCAAATAAATAAATAAATACATTTGTTTATATATTTATTCATTTCAATGCCCAATAGCTTCCACAATGGGAATCGACTAATGCTCTGTGTGCTAGTTAGAGATATGTTACTACATCATTTAGTACCACTGAAAAACACAGCCGTGTACAACTGTTCTGTGAATGCCAATTTCAGCTTTCCCCATATAACGTTTGACTGATCACATTTGCAGTGTTCAAATGGTCAAACAGACTGAAATAAAACAAAGCAATATCATAGAAAAGAAAGTTTCACCAGTATTCCCCTGTGGAAAGGCACTTTAATCTTGACAGAAGCTCGGAGGTAGTGAAATGCAGCTCAAGGCCAAACAAGGAGACAAAGTTAGGGTAATGGATTGACCCACACTGACTTGCACGTCTTACTCACTGTGATGGCTTTGTGAAGGGACAGAAACAATGGTTGTCTACAGAAATAGTGGCTGAGCAGCTAATGTCAGTGGGGTGCGGGTGGTGTCACTGGGCTTGTGAAGGGTTCCCTCAATTACTATAAAAGCTTACTGAGTAGACAAAAGCATGTGCACTCACGATGGCAAACACTTACATTATGGTCACAAACCAAGCATCCTTTCTGTGCTCAAACACACGCATAAAGTCACATGTAAATTTTAACTGAATGCACAAATACAAGGCGTGCACTAAACTCTTTATGTTTACTCTCATTCGCCTCCCCTCTGTCCATCATCTAATGAAAGAGCTACCTTTTTATACAGGCTGTAACTTTAACACAGGTCATGGCCATGGATTTTATTTTCCTCCAAGCTGTAAGGCCACAAAGACTTGATAATAAAATCTGTCAGACCAAGGTGTCAGTTAAAGTAAAGACGACTGTTCTAGGTCATTTACACTCACAGGCAATTAACCATTTTCAGAACAGTTGTGGTTAATTGCATGTTCACACTGGACCATTCTGTGTTTAAATGTATGTAAACAGGAAATGTAATGGTAGGAAATGAAGTGACAGAAGGCTACAGAGCCAATTACAGAGGTAGGTTCAGTCAATTCGTTCAATTCGTTCTTGTCCTTCATTCCGAAAAACGTTGCAATTATCTAAGACCATATGCACACGCTTGATATCTGAAATCTACCCAGCTGCTGTCTCCAATGTACAGAAAAATAGAGACATTTAATTGGAGAATCCGCTTTTAGATGAATTATATATCTGCAGTGTCTATAGAGTTAAGAAGTTTTGTTTGTTTTCAAATCATACATTTCCTCTCTTTTATACTTCTAATAGAAATCGCAATTGGAAAAGCAACTAAATTGCTTTTCTAATTGCTTTTAGATCCTATTCCCACACCAGAGGGCTTACAACCAAATTAATAAGATTATAAAGTGGTGTGTGATTTATTGTCCTCTTGACCTAGTGTTGTTTAGGTGAACTGCAGACACAGGGTTTAAAAACATTATGATTTTCATCATTTTTGTCAGCTACTTTATAGATATACACCGACTATGTAATTCATATACACACAAATCCAAACTCTTCACTATCACATATCACTATGGGAGAGGAAGTTGAAAATCATGCATTCAAGTTATGTGACTCAGCTTAGGTCATCACAAAACTCCCATTGACATCAGCTCATATGTCTGCTTTGAATGTCATTGAGCTGTGCTGTGGAACAGCACTCTCAACCCCACTGGGAACGTGCATGACCCCTTCCTACTTCCAGCTATGCTGACAATTCCGGAAATGACTAGCCTCATTTGACTCAGCTTTAATGTTCTCTCCCATCATTCCCTCTTATATTCAAATGGGATAAGGCTGGCATTCATTTGTTTTTGTATTATACTCCCTTTTGACTTTAATGTCTTCTCAGCAGCACACAGTGGCTAAGAGGGTCTCCTGCTGAGTAAGTTAATGTGTAAAAAATGTACGACATTTATTATAATACACCTGAGTTTCTTCTCACCTTTGCTGCGCCTTCGTCCTCTGTGCTGTTCTGTATAAAACTTCATTTGGTTGTCATCTTCAGGCTCTGATCCAGATTCCCCTTGAGGACCAAACACACCTCCAGCCTCTGGTGGTGAAATGTTAAGACAAACAAAGGCAAAAATAAATCTAATTAGAATCATAATTCAGTTGATTGTTTGTTTTCAGATATAGAAAATATAATGCAGTCGGGGTACAAGCAGTTATTCAACCTTTGGGTGTTGTGTATATAGAGCAGGACATAACATATTTTTACAATATGGACACAATAGTACACAGATTTTTAACTAATCAAATTTCCACTTCTTACCACCTTTGCTGCCACTCGTGGTTTGATCTGTTGGTGAGTTGTCAAGTGTTAAAAAGTCTTTGGAGCTCAATTTTCTAATCATATTAGGTAAAGTCACCGGAGTGTGTGCATATTTGCATGTCTGACTCTGAGTTAGAGTGACAGCAAGAGCAGGGCTGTGAGTTAAGAGGCTTTGTTTATTACTGCTTTGGCACTGCAACATCAAAACACACACACACACACACACACACACACACACACACACACACACACACACACACACACACACACACACACACACACAGACACGAGGGCTGACACACAGTGATAACAGTCAGGGATTTGCAAAGTGTAAAACCACTGAAGGATAACATAACATAAAATATCTGTAAATGGCTTCAAACTACAGTCTCAAACCAGATTAAAAAATGTCCAGCAGACGGTTTATGTTAAATATCTTTATTATTGTACCACGCACATTCTTTCATGTATCATTTAGGTTTAGTCATAAAAATGATCTTATGCTAATAAGATCCAGATTTCCTCATGGTTATACATATGTTTTGCTTGTATTACCCAGAGGATCACAGTGATTACACTTCCTAATCTCCTGGAGTAGAAAAAGAATAAAGGACAGAGTGAAAATCAATGCTTGCGATGGCCATAAATACACATGTAAGAAAAAATGTTTCACTCGATGACTACGAGTTAAAACAAAGACAAAGAACAAAATTTGGATAAGTGCATTATGTCAATACACTTATTTTTATGATACATGAGGACAGCTGATAATGACACAATGACACAAGCAAGAGACAAAAGCTTTATCCCCACAGGAATATGACTTTTAAGTCATTTTCAAGCCTTCGTAATTGTTTCATTCCTGGTATATCATTAAGAAAATGCAGTACAATGTAGATGAAGGGGGTACTTAGAGTAAAATAGTTCTTGGCCAGCATATGGTGACAAATTGATCATTTTGCATAAATCAAGTCAAATGACAGCTCGCTTGTACGTCCCTTACAAAAGTGACCGCAAAATATATATACAAAATTAATTGGATTCATTCCAGTCATAATTTAAGTGTCAGTGTATAAAGTACAAAAGCTTGGTTATTCTGAAAAATTGATGGCTAAGGAAATTGATCAGGGGCTCGGATGCTCTCAATTTAGGGATGTCACATTGTGTGAAGACTAGGTTGGAGGACGGTAAGTCTTTTTTTCAGAGTGTAAAGTAAGTGCAAAAATAAGTAAGATAATAAACTAACAATATTATGAAGACATGGTGAACTCTTCATAGTGAAAAACAGAATAGAGACCACCCGCCACAGGCAAATAAAGAGAAAAAAATAGGCGCAGGAGCAACTCATAAGAAAGTATACAGATCTAACACTGTTTATCATCTTGAAATCTGGTATTTTTTATAGATGTCATTAAGTCCTTATTACAATAAGGTAGAGAAAAAAAATCCTTTCTTCCTTGTTCATTGGACACAGTCAGAATTTCAAGGCAAGTGCTGAGCAATGTCAGGTGAAATAGACTCCTTCATTCACTTCATTAACATTATGTTACAGCTCATGAACATTTTCGTGCATCATAAAAGATTTTAGACATGATTAAAAGGTCTATCAAGTCTGTGTAGAAAGCATATACTGAAAGCTGTAATCATTCTTTTGGTCTCATGCACTTAAACAGGTCTAGAGTTGAGTTGGAATTCAAGTACAAGTCTGGTGCTGTTTGGAGAGTGAAGCCAGGGCAATGTGCTGTAAAATTGGTTCTGGATTTATGCATAGTCTTAGAACATGCCCAAAAAGGTGGTAGAGGAAGAAAAGACAGGGAGTATACTGTATTTCAGGTAGGTCTTTTCTGTTACATCTAATGAGGAACAAGTGTAATTTATTGAAAAGTAGTAACACATACTGTCTCTATGCAATATTTATGCATATTATTTAAAACCTGTGTATGTCTATAAAATCCTGGGCCTTAGGTTAAAGCAAGTCAAATTTTAATATATAATCTCTTCTGTTAGTGCATTTATTAAATGCATGAATCTTTTTGCCCACTACACTAATTACATTTTAATATGACTTGGTTTCCATTTGAAATTTATTGGAGATGCAAATAAAAGATTAGAAACCTTGTTCCAGTGATAAAGGAGAATCTTTAAAGATGTGTCCCAGTCACAACCAAATTTTAGAAATGCATCTGACTCATGACTAGAAATGTTGATGTGTCATTGTGGTGGGTGTAATGCCTTTAAAGGTAAGTTTTAACACAGTGATGTCCTGTTTAATAGTATTAAATTTATTAATCATATGGTTACTAATCAAACACTGGTGTTACTTGCATAAGTTCTTCAATCTAAATGCATTGTAGGCTCAAGTCGTAAAGTACAAGTTTCTACAGTAGAACCATTGTCGCCATGTTTTTTTTCTACTGTATTTAAGTATATCAACTTACCACAAGTCATAGTCTTTGAAGAAATGAGGATAATGTAGTGGTGTGGATTGAATGCATTATAAAAACAGGTGCAGAATAAAAGAGAGTCTGTGTTTTAATTCTGCCTCTCTACTTATCTTTGTCCTATCCACCCTCACAATTTTAAGGTGAGTGTTTTTTCTTCTTTTTCCACGTGGAGTTCAATGTATGCTATGAAAAGACCGTCTTGAGGTAATATGCTGAGCATGGCAGGACAGCGGCTTCCTGCCCTGCTTTGCTTAAATCATTGCTGCTTTTTATAGGTGGTACCATAATGTCCCATCTTTGAGCTCTCTGGGGTCATAAAATGTGTGCCTTCTTGGTTGAATGGTTAAAAAGGGCAATATATATTAGAAAGGTGAAGAAAGTGCTGGCCTTTCAGAAGATACGGAAAACATTCCCGGTTATTGTTTTTTTTTTTCCTTTCCTATCAGAACATAGCCTGGGCTCTGCAATGCCCTATACCGTTATTGCTATGAAAGCTGCTTTGGCACTTTGTCATTTATGTCCCATTAAATGAGTCACTCAGTGAAGGCAAACAGGGTCAAAAATGTCTCAGTGTCCTTTAGTTAGAAAGAAAGTTCAGATTATGTAAAGGTGCTTCAGGTCTCCACTAATCTCCTGCTGTTCCCATCTCAACTTTGAATGCCACTTGAAATAATCACTAGAAGAATGAATGTGCTTCCTGCAGTTTTCAGATTTGATTTGGACCTTGAGTAACTTTGAAAAAAGAAAAAAAGTGCTTCTTCATAAAAATATCAATTGCCTCACACTGTGAAAGCTATCAAATTGACTGTTTGATTAATAATGGACCCCTTACAGAACCAGTTTGCACCATACTGGTTCAGAATCTTTACTTGTAATTTCTGTCAGATTGGGATGGGACTTGGAGTTTCAAATTATCCTCTATTAGTGTTCCCTATAGTAGATCTGACTTAGCAGTGTTCATTAATGGCAAAAAAAGATTAGGACTGCAGTTTCACTGTTATTCATGTGAGGTTTATACAATTTTTTGAAACTGGGAGAAATACACACAACTGTGATGAAAAACAGATAGAAAGAAGCAAAATCAGTGGATAAAAGGAAATACTGGTTATAAAGGGACTGTCACTAAAATGTAAATGAATTATCAAGAGACAGGGATTTTCACACTGCATTAGCAGCTCAGTGAACATCAAAATGAATTTCAAGTTTAATAACTGCACAGTCACAACTCTCTGAACTCTCTTTGTTTGGTATTATAAAGTGGTCAGATAGTGCTTTCATTTATTGCCCTTTTTTCCTGACCCTTTGTGAAGTATAATTCCTTTGCACCTTTTGTCTGCTATCAGTGGGATTTTAAAAGAAAGCGGAGTAGGTTCTGTTTGCCCGTCAAAACCTTCTTCATTATTTCATAAATACAAACTGTTAAGAGGTTCAGACATGCATAAATTTTATTGAGCTTAGTATTTAAAGTGAAATATCAAATTTTCCCTCAGTTAATATGGATTTTCATGGTTTAAACTGAAAAAGCTATTCATACCATTAAGGATGCAGTGACATTGCACTGATCACACAAAGGTGTGCTGACAGGCAAAGTACGTGTGCAATCCAAATGACAGATGAATAGTGCTTCCAGGCTAAGGCACAGATTTGATAAATAACACACACAACAATATGTCTGAAACAAGGTGCAAAAGTCTTTGAAAATCTGGCCCTTGGCATTTTCTATTTCACTGTTTCTCCTCCTTTTCCACTACACTTCTTCTTTTGTCAGTTCACTTTTTTCTGTTTTGATCTTGCTTTTCTCTCCCTCAGCGGTAATGCCTTCAAAATCAAGTCCCATAAAAACGTCAGCACCCGGCACTGTAACTAAACTCCAGCATGACTGTACAACAAATTTCAATTACTCGGGCAGACCAATCTCACTTTTACCACCCATTTCACAGTCCCCAAGTGCATTACATAATTTCCGACGCCTCTCTTTGTCACATCCTCAGTTGGCATGATCTGTTTTCCCTCCATCTGTTTTGCTATAAAAAAGAGCATACAAATAGCACAGTAATTTTACTCTCAACAAGACATTTTTTTGGCCAATTTTTTATGTATTAAGGTCAAGTTTAAAAAGTTTTATTGTCACAGGCACAGTAAAACTAAACACAGCAGTTTCCACTGAAATTACTGGACAATTAAATTATTATTTTAGCAGTTACCCTTTACAGAAAGCTTATAAAAAATTTAAATTATAAATTTTCTAATAAAAAAGAAACAATAAAGGTCCAAGAAATTTACAAAAGCACAAGTAATACATGTGCATAGAAAGAAATTAGTTAAAGACTTGTGCCAGATATAACTGAATTGTAACTGTGCCTTGTGCAAGTTTACAAACAGATCTTTGCAAATTAGTGCCATCCATCTACTTATCCATTCATCCATCTGATTGTCTGTCTGTCTGTCTGTCTGTCCATCTGTCCCTCGATCAATGGTTTATTTGGATTTGAGTCTGAGCAGACAAGCCCACATTTCCCTAACCTCGGCCACCTTTCCCAGCTCATCTGGGGGTTCAGTCATTCCCAAGCCAGCCAAGAGATATAATCACTCCAGTGAGTCCTGGGTCCCAGGGCCTCCTACAAGTAAGACCAACAAACCACACCAAGGAGTTGTCTAGGAGCAATGACTTAGCTCATTATCCTATCTCTCAGGGAGATCCCGGTCACCCTTTGAAGGAAACTCATTTCCGTCACTTGTATCTGTAACCATCTGTCATTCTGTTGGTCACTACCTAGAGCTCATGACCACCACTGAGGGTAAGACGTAAATAGACCAGCAAGTCGACAGCTTCGCTTTTATGCTCAGCTCTCTCTTTCCCACCACAGATTGGTACAGTGTCCACATCACTGATAACACCACCCCAACCAATTTGTCAGTCTCATGACCCACTCTCCCCTCACTCATCAAAAAGA
This sequence comes from Pelmatolapia mariae, assembly GCF_036321145.2. Taxonomy (NCBI): domain Eukaryota; kingdom Metazoa; phylum Chordata; class Actinopteri; order Cichliformes; family Cichlidae; genus Pelmatolapia; species Pelmatolapia mariae. Next base: position 22,102,486 of record NC_086233.1, on the reverse strand, counting down.
CACCAAGATACTTAAGCTTCTCCACTTGGGACAGTAACATATCCCAGACTCCACTCTGTTTACAGCTGAGAATCATAGTCTCAGACTTGGAGATGCTGATTCTCATTCTTATTCTCATTTCTCACCAAATCATCTGCAAAAAAGCAAAGATAAAATTCTGAGGACATCAAAGTTAAGACCCTCCACCCCCTGGCTATACCTAGATATTCTGTACATAAAAACTATAAACAGAATTGGTGACAAAGGGCAGTCCTGCCAGAGTTCAATACCCACCATGAGTGAGTATGACTTACTGCCGCAATGAACCAAGCTAATGTTACAGTTCTACAGGAACCAAGTGGCCCATAACATCTGGCCAGACACCCCATACTTCAAAGCACCTTCCACAGAATAACCCGAGGGACATGGATTGCATGCCAAGTATACAAAACACAGATAGACTGGTTGTGCAAGTCCCACATACCCTCAAATATCCTTGAGAAGATGAAGAGCTGGTCCAGTGTTCAACAACCAGGACAAAAACTCCCTACTGAATATGAGGTTAAACTAATGGTTGAACTCTCCTCTCCAGTACCTTGCCATAGACATTCCCAGAATGGCCGAGGAATGTGATCCCCCAGTCCCCACCCTCCAATCCCCTTAACAGTTAAACAGGGAAACCACAACCCTAATCGCCTATCCAGAGATACCGCACCAGTGTCCATGCAAAGTTGCAGCAATGTGTCAGTCAGGACAGCCAGAACCTTAAGCAATTTTCATGCACCCCAGGGGCCTTGACACTGAGCATGTGTTTACTATATCAGTGACATGACCCCCAGAGTGAGGCAAGTCGTCACCCTTGTCCTTGTTCCATGGTGTCACTATACTCCTAAGTTTTTGCATTAGCCACTGCCAGAGCTAAACAACATTTGGGCTGCCGGTACTTCTCAGCATCTCAAGAGTCCCACAGGTTCGTAAAGGGAGCCTGAGAGCTCTCTTCACCTCTGGTGTCCAATATGGTTACAGAAATACATGCATGACAGGTAACAACAGATAGAACATAGAACATGGTCCAGTTGGACTCAATGTGCCAAGTCTTCCTTGGAATGTAATCAAAGCTCTGTTTGAGGTGGGAATTTAAGATTTTGTGAATCAGTGCTGCCTAACTATATGCTTGGGTACACCAGGTCTGTCCAGCATCTTTACCTGCCACTTTATCCAACTCAGCACCAGGTGGTGATCAGTTCACAGCTCGGCACCTCTCTTATCAATGTTTCCTGGGCTTGCTCCTGCACACCCGCAAGCCATCCACTCGTCTAAGTCTATGTATTTAGAGTCAGCTGTGCACTTTTGTGCTAGCTCATGAATCATTCTGCTGGATCATTGTTTACTGTGCTTCTGTGTCCTCCTTAGTGTCTTGTTCAAGGACTCAGTCATCCTGTCTGTGAAAACTACCTGCTTTACCTCATGGAACTCTCAGTTCACAGCCAGATAAGATTAGTCATGTCAACACAAACACCTGCTCCTCGCTGGTAAATTGCTCTGTCTTGATTCTCACCTGCCTTCCCACTCTCCATCGCAAAAACCCACATTCAATCGGATTGCAGCCTGCTTTGAATTTGACTTGTTCTGTTTCAATCCACTTTTTTAGTCTGGAAAATTCTCAACCATGACAGAAACACCCTTCGACAATGGTATGAGTTTTCACATTGCATAGTTTATACACGAGAGGGCATTCTGCAGCTCCCTTCTTGGCAACATGTGTTTGGAATGCCAGAAACAGAACTATCAGCTGATCCAAGCTGGGCCAGGGCTGAGGGTAAATGATTAAACTTGTTGTGACAAAAAAACAAGATTATTTTTAAACTGCACTGTCATATCATTTTAGCAAAGACTCGGACATAACTTCACATGATAAGTGTTGGGAAGGCTGTTTATATTTTATATGTCTAAAAGTCAGATTTTTAAATCACCAAATATCAGTATCAAACATTAATTTTCCCTTTTTTTCAAGACTTTGAAAGAATACAATACTTTCTTTTTCAAAGTATTATTCATTATCGTTTCTTCACAAAGACACACACACTAATATTTTTATATATATATATATATATATATATATATATATATATATATATATATATATATATATATATATATATATATATATATATATATATATATATATATATATATCTTTAGGTAAGTGCGTAGGAAATTTAATAAAAATGTGTGAGATTAAGAGAGTTGAAACAGTGATTCGTTTTTCATTAAAATGTTAATTTATACATGATAATAAGAAAAATATATTCCTGGCAGAGAAAGTTTACAGAAAAAGGTCAGACGGAGAATAAAAATAAGACTAGTAGATAAACGAAGAAAAGAAAGAAACAGTAGCCATAAACAAAACAATTGTGAGAGAAAAAGAAAGTTAGGTACCACATTTATACGCTGAAGTGAGGTGATTTGGTGTTAAGAAGGTTTAAAGGGAAAAGGGAGAATAAGTGAGACAGTGTGATTAGCAAAGAACACACTCACATGTGCGCGCGTGCACAGTGGTTTTATGGAGAACAGACAGTCCTGGAGTGAGAATGATTAGCGAGATGAGCAGATACTGGAAAGCAGGGAGGTGAGGTGATGAGTTCAATCTGAACAGTAAAAGCTAATAATCTTCTTCATGGGACGATGGCACATCACACCCTGGAAGAATGCTACGATACACTAGGGCTGGGTCATATCATACCGTTCATGGTAATACCGGTATAATGTTGGGCAACGATAAGAAAATGAAATATTGCGATAGAATATGGGTAAAACGCGCATGCTCAGTGCCTTTGTTTTCGTTCGCACATGGCGGAAAAAGCATGGCGGCGATGGAGAATGAGAAGGGCGAAAGCGGATCGTTGAATGAAACGGATGAGCCAGAAGTGGTTTGTAAAAATGCTGCAACTTCAGTGGTGTGGAACTGGTTTAGCTTTCGTCCGTCAGATACACAACAAAGCACTATTTTTGGTAGAGCATGCTAGCGGGCCGTCGTTATTACCGTGTTTTTTGGAAAATACGGCACACTTAAAATCAATCCTTTGATTTTTCTGAAAATCGACAGTGCCCCTTATAATCCCATGCGCCTTATGTATGAATTCTCGTTGTGTTTACTGACCTCGAAACGATTTTATGTGGTACACAGCGCTCGAAAATCTGCCAAATGTTTTAGTACGACTTTGCTAACGAACCCGCACCGCTTGATGGATTGTCGGAGCATTACAGCTATCGTAGGCAGGAGCCTCGCGGAGTGATACGTACTGTGCTTCAACATAATATTACCGTATTGTGTGTGTATAACCTCTTTTAAGTTTTGTGGATATTATACATGGTTATTCTGAGGATATGTCGGCCAATTTCCACTGGAAATGCCTTTTGGTTAAACTGTCAGCAAGGAATTTGCATTTGCACTGTTAAATTTTTATATAACTTTAATGCACATACAACTTTAATGCTGCTTGTTTAAGTGAAATACACTGATGTTTTTTTTTTGCACTAATAAAGTTGTGGAGTTGTAAAGTATTTTGTCTAGTGCAGTGGTTCTTAACCTGGGTTCAAACGAACCCTAGGGGTTCGGCGAGTCGGTCTCAGGGGTTCGGCAGAGCCGCCGCTGTGACATGCACGGCTCATTTTGTGCACCAGTAAAAAAACACATCTATGTCTTGAATTTGAAAAAAAAATCATATTTTATTTTTCACTAAAGAGGGGTTCAGTGAATGCGCATATGAAACTGGTGGGGTTCGGTACCTCCAACAAGGTTAAGAACCACTGGTCTAGTGTCATTTATATCATCAGTTATATCGTTATCGCAAATTTTCAAATGTATATCGTGATAAATATTTTTGGTCATATCGCCCTGCTCTACGATACACTAAACAATACAAGAGAATAAAAGACTTCCACACTAGCAAAAATAGTGACACATTTCTGCTTCTGAAAATGAAAGTGAAAGATTAAGCAAGCAATAAGACTGAACTAAACTGCAGTACTCCTGACTAGGGATGGGTACCGGTGTCCGGACATAAACGGTAGTAACCAGACCGAAAAGCAGCGCACATTTCGGTGCTTTATTTCGGTGCTTTTTTTTCCTGAGCCAATTCTAGCCAATCATTTTACGTTTCCGAGGATAGTAGGCGGGCCCAGGTACGTACGTTCTTTTAGAGCAGAGCTACAGATTAAAAATGCCCAAGGCGAAGCGATCAAAAGTCTGGCTGTACTTCACAACAAAAGATGCAAACTCAGCAGCCTGCAACAAGTGCTTTAAGCTGGTACTGTGATACTTTCAAAGGAGGTAACACCTCAAATCCGATGAAACACCTGGCGACGCATAGCGGGTTTTTTTAAAGCCGAGAAATGCGCCGTGTTTGATAGCTTGCTGTGAGACCTCACACCGGCACATCTACTGCGGGTGTGGTGCCTGTTATCAGACCCGGAGTTAGCAACATCCCCCAAAAACCTGAAGAGTAGAGTCCTGGCCCCTAGCCCTGCCAGTGTAGCAGAAATGATGAGGATGATGATGGCAGCAGCAGCCGTTCTTCTCTGCGTGAGTAGCTTAATGTTGTTCGTGTGTTATTTACGTTGAGTAGGCTAACCACATTATTACATTAATGCATGTAAGGTGAACTAGCAAACACCGTCGTAGTTACATGCGGCTGTCTTCTTGTTTGATGGCAGATACTCCCTTCACCCTGGCCAAAAAGGCTAAAATGACCAAAGAAAAAGTGGAAAACAGTTAAACATGAGAAGTTTTTGGACAAAGTTTGTGTTTTTTTCCATTGTTTAAGCACTGCTTCCAGCCAAGAGTGATACCATATATGCCCTATAGCTGAAGAAAAGGCTTACATTGTTATCTTTTTACAAATAAACAGTTAAACATGAGAGGTTTTTGGACAAAGTTTGTGTTTTTTTCCATTGATTAAGCACTGCTTCCAACCAAGAGTGATACCATATATGCCCTATAGCTGCAGAAAAGGCTAACATTGTTATCTTTTTACAAAAAAACAAAACAAAACAGCTAAACATGAGAGGTTTTTGGACCAATTTTGTGTTCTCTATTCTTTAAGCACCGGTTTGAGCACCGTTTAAGCACCGGCACCGTTTCAAAAGTACCGGTTTGGCACCGGTATCGGATAAAACCTAAACGATACCCATCCCTACTCCTGACATTACCAGGATTCTTTACTTACAGACTTTGTTTTCTGTCTAGACAGTGTCCTTTGCATTTGGTTAACCTTTGGCACAAGCACCAGGCAAAGAAAACTATTTTTTCAATTTGCAGTAATACACTTTTTGAGGGAATGGTATTTAGGACCTCTTCACCCTACAGTATATCTTGCATTTGAGAAAAGTCTGAAGTAGGACTACACATAACAAAGACACCTAACCCCACACAAAATTGCACCAAACAACCGTATCAGGAAACCTCCCCAACCTTCCATGTGCCTGGGATGTCTCAGAGGGAGGACCTCAAAGACCACCAAATGACCACAGTGAAACCTCCATGCATCCAGTGAGACAAAATACCCATTAAGCGGACCATAAAAACCCAATTAGAATAACAAGACCTACAGTGCATTAATTTAGATCTTCAACTGGTAGTTATAATAGCTACTTAATTAATAAAAGAGTCTATACGGTTATGTCAAAAAAATCTACAGCTGAGTCACAAGTAGAAGAAGACCATCATTTTAATGTACCGGGATTGTGGGCGGAGTCTGATTTTCTAGAGTGCTTGAACTAATAGTGGATGAAAGCAATGAAACTTTTATCATGAGAAGACAACAGAGCCTAAATGCTAGGCAAATAACTAGATGTACTACACTAGGGGTTGGCAAGCTTTATTATCAAAGAGCTATTTCTGAGGAATTTTTCAGGAAAGAAAAAATAAAACTGCATGCAGCTGAAAAAACAAATAAAATGAAACAAAAATCCCATTTGATTATTACAATGTTGGTGATATAGCTGATTAAGTTTAAATTAACATATCAGCATTACTAATAGGTGTACATAATTAAAAAAACACATGTGACTACTCAGCAGGGGACTATTTATGATTATTTGATACTTAGACTTTGCCTTTTGATTGCAATAATACAATGTGTTGCTGTAATTATGAATAATAGAAGTAAAATAAATTCTGAATTTTTTTCAGACAAAATGGAACTACTATGGAATGAAATGGAAGCAGGGAAAACATGTCTATTAGGTCTACAAGCATTGCGTTTGTGCAGTTGAATCAAATTAAAAGTATGCTTCTTTGTAAATAAATAAAGAATATAGCAATCTAAAAGCTGTAAAAATCAAAAGTAAAAAAAAGAATATTTAATAAAATAGACAAAGACACGTTTCAATATATTCTGGCTAAAGTTCAGCTGCAGTTCAAGCATACTTGCAAGCCACCAGTGTTGGTGGTGAAAGGAATAAAATGTGTGCATGTACTTTTAAAATGTTTAGTAGAGAGACTCAGAATTAGCCATGATGAAGAAAGATCCATGCTGGCCACTGAGGTTCAACAAAATGAAAAGTTTAAGGCAACATGTGACTCTCATTTAAGTTTAGCTACAGTTCCTCCGCTCCCTCCATTGGTCTCTCCAAATGTTCGGTCTCACGCTCCCTCCTCTCCTCCAGCTGTTTGGATATATCTCTATGGCACATCTAGTGTATGTTACTAACTTCCAGAACTATTGGGAGGCTCTATGATCTGCCATTGCTGTAAAAGACAAAAAGATTCATTGAAGTGAATGGAGATGACATGACTCTTCAATTCAGCGGTTCAGATGGTGGTACTAACAAAAAGACTAGAGGCCAAACTGGAGACGGCAGAGTTAAGGATGTTCAGATTTTCACTGGGAGTGACCAGAATGCACAAGATTAGAAATGAATATATTAGAAGGACAGCGCAAGTTGAGTAGTTTGGAGAAAAAGTTAGGGAGGCAAGGTTGAAATGGTCTGAACTCATGCAGATGAGGGTTAGTGTGGGTATATCGGACAAAGGTTATTGGATATGGAGGTGCCAGGGAGGAGGAAAACAGGAAGATCACAGAGAAGATTTATGTGTGCAGAGAGTTGGTGTGACAGATGAGGATGCTGTCAATAGGGTGAGATAGACAAAGATGATTTGTTGTTGCAAACCCAAAAGGAGTTGTTGTTGCTTCTGGAAAGAAGAGGAAGAATAGGTAAAGGATGTACTGGGTCTGTCTGGACATAAACTACAAGAAAGCTACGACAGTGCAAAGAAAGCTAAAGAGAACAGTGTATGGAATCTAACTCATTAGCTGAGTAGCCAAACAATGACTTTAAAATATTCTTCCACTTGACAAATTTTCGTCAACATAGATGCACGTACCTGCTCTATATGTTTGCAGGGCAGCTTTAAAATGTAATAACAGTATACTATATCATGTGGCAATCCTAACTGACAATATTTAAAAGGTTAAGTGTTGCTTTTCTAGAATACCGTTATACAGACACAGATCAATAAAGACAGTCCTTCACTATTTCAATGTGAGGGAGCACCAGTTGTGAGAGAAGTGACCTTTAATAGGTCAGGGTACACTTGTCAGTGTTAGTTTAAAACGAAAAGAAAAGAAGAAGTGAGAGGGGAATAAACAGATGTCAGCACTGTAGCTGATTTACAATAGCTAGCATGAATGGTGACAGGTGTGTAAACAAATACTCTAATTTATACTTTGCAATTGTATGATGCATTTGGCTTCAGTTAGTTTCCCGTGACTTTGGGAGCAAGACAAATTGACCTGACTTACTGCTTATGTGTGTACTGTAAGGTATACACTGCACTTTTCTGTAGGTGGATATTGATGCGCTGTGCACAAGAAGTGTGCCTGTGAGTAAGTTGAGCTGACAGAAGAACCAGTCCCCACATGGCTCAACAACTGGCAGTCACATTAAGACACAGCTGTATTCAGCAGTTAGACTTTGTAAGACCAGCAAACTAAATATTTTCAGCTCAAACTCAATATAAACTGACATTCACATTCATACAAAAGGGAAAGTATGTAAATCTGCCATTTATAATGCAAAAGGCAAACGCAAATGTAAGAAGTTGCAGTCATTTGATTTAGTTTCACAAGAAAAGACTAAAAGAAACATATATGTAAGAGGATAAAAACATTATAGTTTATAGCAATTATAGAAATCCCTTGCAAGTTTGATATAGGTTGCATTCATTTAAAAAAACTGACTGTTCTTCATTGTTCAAGGATCAGGAAGAAAGGCCTGAGGTGTTCCATCCAGCTACACAGCACCAAGCAAAAGAGATTCAGTTATATAAATTAGAAAATCAGAGAGATAGGAGGGAATCCAGATGGTACAATCTATGATTTAAGCTGTTTGGTTTCGGTCCCAGTCTGTCTATTTTTAAGGAGAAACTGTATGTTGGTAAAGGATGCCCACAGGTAAAGTGATGGTGGGCTGAAGCTTCTCTCATTCATTTTTCTTGTATCTCTCATTCTCCCACTGTTCTGTTAGCACATTCAAAATATTCCCAATCAATACTGCTCCACTCTGCTGCTGGTGGTTGTACCTCTAAGAACTGCACAAACACACACACACACACGCACACACACACACACACACACAATCCAATTACACACACACACACAAAAAAACCCAGGCCTGCTGATAAGTTATTACAGAGGGCATTGCATTATAAGTGCCACTGACACATTTTACAGCCTAAATTTATGAGTTGCTACCTGATAAAATGGAGAGAAAGGACTTGAAAGGGTAGGAGGCTTAACAATGTACCACTTGGCTCTTGCACACAAACGGTTCAGTGTTTGTGCACTCATCTCTATATTTTTTTTAATTGTATCTAACCAGCATCAAGAGCATACCAGCCAATTTAAAGCTAATAAACAAACGGTAATTTGTAAGGAGACCAGTCAGGGAATTTAGAGGTGTTATTATGGAAAAGGTGAGATGGGATTTGAGCTGGGGCTGTGGGCTGGGTAATTTTAGATGAAGGCCCTTGGCAGCTTGCTGTATTCTGATTCCTCATCTGTTACCAGCAACACAGTGCAGAGCACAGCCATTAAGGTTAAAACATTATTGGCTTGCCACTGTAGCTATCCTAGGATACCCCTTGTTGTCTTTATAATCATCCCTGATAGAATTTTTTTAAATTTTATTCAGATTTTTTTAATTAGAAATTGAAAACATATGACATTTGCTTTGGGTAAACATATTCATGCAAACTTCCATGAAAGTGCTCATTTAGCAGCAAAATAGCCCCAAAAGTCCCAGACTGCTGGAATAATGCTGAGATCTGAACGCTCACCAATCCATGACTGATGTTTTGGGGGTTTTTTCTGTCCAGGTATTCTTTTGCTGCAATGGCAGTGTGTTTATTACTGTCCTGCGGTAGAAAAAAAAAAAGCCATAACCAATGAGACACTTTCTAGATGATATTATAGATCCAAAAAAAAGCTTGAGCAGAACTTCCACCGTGTTATTCAGATGGCTGTAGATACATACTGTTGTATTTTTCTCAAGACTTACTTTGTACATAGTGATGACAATTTAAAATAAAAACTTCAGTCAGCTTTTCTCCATTTCCCCCCATTTCCCTTCTTTAAGAATGGGTCTTGACTGCCATTCTTCAAATGAGACCATTTATGATGAGGCTTCAGCAAACAATATATGGATCAACCGATGGGCCAGATCCAAGTCCTGTGTCAGATCTTCACCGGATTTTTGTCCTATTTCTTAATGATATGACTTTTAGATGCTGTTCATCTGCTGTAGATAGTAGATTCACATTTCTCTGAAAACAGTCGGGCACCGGGCACCTAAAATGAAAGACTTCCAGAAAGCAGAGAGACCCTCTGCTCAAGATCACTTTAAAAAAATGTGTTTCCTTGGAAGTAAAAACACAAGGAAAATATAAAGAAAGGAGGGGTGACTCAAGACATTTGCACAGTATTTTATATGTTTGTGATTTTGCTGATCTCTTCAAGCAATTTAGCTACTTTATTTATATTTAGTTACGTAAAAAAAACAACAACAAAAAAACTTCCTTTGTGACTCACAATAAGTTAAATTACAGGTCAGAGTAATGCATCTTCAATAATTTCATGATGTGGCCTGATGACATGCTGATTTAAAGCAATCCTAAAATAAACAGGTGAGTAAGAAGGTGAAGCTGATTAGAGGTGGGAAGTAACAAAGTTACTGATATGAAACAAAGTTACTGATATGAAACAAATTCAACTTATGTACAGTAACAAATACTTGTTACTGTACATAAGTAGAATTTTCAGATATTTGTACTTTAGTATTTATTTTTCTGTCAACTTTGAATTTAACTGCACACATTTTAAGACAAATATTTCCACTTTCTACTCCTGATATTTTGAAAATAGGCTTGTTACTTTAGGTTTAATGCATGTGAATTGAGTTGGGGGGTTTTTTCATGTCACTGTGCACCTCAAACTGGTTTGAACCTAAATGAGTGGAACAACAACAATAACAATCCTATTGGTGTATCCATCATTGGTGCTTATCACACAGAGCAAACTGAAATAGGCAAAAAATATAATTTATGCATCATTTATAGTACTACACTCAGGGCTTAATGATCCGGAACTGTGGCCAGTGTTTGGTTGGTTGCAACACTTTCATCAAAGCAACAGAAGAGGAATGAGCAAAAAGGAAGTAGCATTTTTAAAGTGGCAGGTGATTTCAAATGTAGCATTTCTAACTACTCAACAAATCACAGACACACAAACTGTTTCTGTGCAGTTTGTCATACAGTGTTTCAGCTAGCTAGAGGTACACGGTTGCTTTATTTCCCAGGGAGAGAAAAGAATGAGTGATAACCACTCAGGGATGTAGGCAAGAGATGACAGGAGAGGAAAAAGAGAGATTATTTTTAGACAGTCATTTTAGAATAGAAATTTAGAGCTGACTGTGGTGAAGTTAACAGTGATGTTGATCACTGTATGTGGACTGGTGGTGAATGGCTGTGGTGTTCAAGGTCAATGTTAGGTTCCATCAAAGGGAGCAGACAAATTACATTTAAGCTAACAGTGCTGATTACATTCACTCACTGAATTCTACCTACATACTAGCTTTATGGTGTCAGTGGCTTGGAAATCAGCCATGGTAGCTCATGTAAAAGTAGCTTATATCTTATTGAATTAAGTTTGCTAAATCCACAAAGAGAAATGAATCTCAGTGAGGCAGCAGCAAAGGTCATCTGCAGTTTCTACATGAAGCTCATACTGAAGCTTAAAATCACAACCATAGAAATTCTTTTTTTTTTTTAGAAATGACTGATTTTTTGAAGTGACTCTTTTCCCCACATTACTCCACTACAGTGGTCCCTCGCTATAATGCGGTTCACCTTTTGCAGCCTCGCTGTTTTTTGTGTGCAATTTTGCATGGTTATTTTTTGTTTGTTTTGGTTTTACGTACATACATACAGCGCATTGTGTTCTGCGTCCTGATTGGCTGTAGACCATTGTCAATCAATCTTGCGCCGTGTCTCCTGTACAGTACAGAGCGCGTTCAGCTTGTCAAATTTACCTAAATCTTCAATCGCTAGCAGTGTGACTCTGAAGTGCTGTACTGTATGTTAGGGCTGCTCGATTATGGCAAAAATGATAATCACGATTATTTTCACTGAAATTGAGATCTCGATTATTTGACGATATTTATTTAACAATAACAATGTATTGAATAATGGCTTTAAAGATGTCAAAAATAATATAAAATAGTGTGCAAATACTGATAACAGTGCAAATGTTTGCAATATAAAAAATAAATGAAAAATGTAAACATCTATGTTTAGTGAACTTCAAAATACTGCATAATACTGGTTGTTCACTGTGTTAATTGAGCAGTGGTCTTTGGCGAGGAAAACGTTACCGCGTTTGTTATCTCCTTGTGTCTCTGGGAGCTGGTGGGATATTTAGTCGCGTTGTACAGGGTAGCGTGAATGGAAGTCTGTGAGGATGAAGCAGGTGTTGAGTTTTTTCTCTATGTTCCTTCATTGTTTGATCGTATGTCACTTTGTGAGCGGTCTTCAAATGATTGAATAAATTTGTAGTGTTGCTCTGTGGTGCAGCTACGACACCGTAGCAAAGTTTCCACACTATGTCTACTTGATCCACGTCTGACTCCGCGAACCCATAATGTTTCCACACCACTTAAGTGGTTTTACCTCTCTTTTCAACCAACGGCATTCTTTCTTCAGCAGTCATTATCCTCTCCTCACCAAATAACTTCTGCTTAGCTTTCCTAGCTTTCCGAGCTTCCCTCGGGTCCTCTTAATTGTTGTGACGCGTGTTCGAAACGCAGAGAGGTGCGCTCGATTTGCCAAACGGAGCAGCGCGAGAGGAGGAGCTAATAATCGGCTCAGTCATTTTTAATGATCGTTGAAAGCCCAGATCGTAATCACGATTAAAATTCGATTAATTGAGCAGCCCTACTGTATGTTTGTAAGTTTTCTCCTCAACAATCACAACAATGTCAACGAAATGTTTTATACCGTCAAAGGCAACCGCGGGTGCCTTTGGTGTTATTCTATAATACTGGACTTATTTTTCTATGAAGGTTTGAACTTTGAGAGTGTTTAAACAAGAGAGAAAAGTGTACAAATGTTCATGCCTCTCTGAGAAAAGTGTGTAAAGTGTGTAGTGAGGGGTTTCACAGCCTTAAAACATCTATAATAATTATAAAAAATAAAGTTGGCTACTTCGCGGATTTCACCTATCACAGGTTATTTTTAGAACGTAACTCCTGCAATAAACGAGGGACCACTGTACAACAAACCTGTCAAATCACACTTTTGACCCTTGACTATTAATATTCCTGGGTAGGTGTGGAGGCAAAGTCACCCATGTAGCCAAAAGCAAATAGAAGTACTTTTCTTCATATTATTTTATATTCCATTTGTTTTTCTCTGCTTCCGTTCTACATAACAGATGTTTAAGCTTTGTGAATTAATTAGAATTAGAATTTTGAAATAAAGCCTATTGATATGACAGCGGCGGTTCTGTTGGCATTGTACAAAAAATAGCTCCTAGAAGAGTTGTTACTTTTACACCAAGTCCATTTCAGAACTGGTGCTTTTTCACTTTCACTTGATTAAAGAAGTTGACTCATTTAGAGTATTTTTTAACACAAGTATCAGAACTTCAACTTGAGTGCAGAATGTCTTATACTATTGCCACCTCTGCCTGTGGTTTCAAAACCTATGATCTCCAATTGTGTAATTTTATTTGGTTCTCCACCTTCACTTTAACAAGACAGAGCACCCCAAAATTATACAAGATACTTTCACAGTCAGCAATAGAAAGCTACTGGTCAATTGAGCATGGCGGTTTTTGTTACTACTTTTTATACATGTAAGGTTTATTTTTTGTGGAGTCTATAAATTATACATAACCTTGATTTGCTAAAGACTATGAACAAAGTCTCTTACGTGTTTTTTCTTTTCTCTCAACAATAAAATACCAGCATAGATAATAAAAAAAATGCTCACATCCAAAAACAACCTGCAACCTGAATATTGATGCTGCTGCTGTAGGCAACATCAAAGAATATCCCCAGACTCTTTGATTCAAACTATCAAAGACTGTGTTTAGTACTAAGTAGTGGTACTGACAGATTATAGCAAAAGGTGGGCTATGAAAACAATACTTTAGAATTTGCTATGAGTAAACTTAACAGCTTGATCTTTGGCTGCCTTTATTTGGTTAGAAAATGGATTTGAAAATAGACAAGGGCAGCAGTAAATATATGAACAACATTTCAGGACCTACATCACACCCACAACCCACAAGGGCACATTCCTTAAAGAGAAAGGTCGCTCAGGTTATCGCTTCAGCTCAGGTTTTACCTTGTTTTCTAGTTAACCACCCAGGCAGCCACCAGTAAATGTGGATAAACACATTCAGAACAATATACACAGTCAAATCAGTGATCTTCAACGGATCATTCAGTAACGATATCAATTAACACTTTGCTAAATAAACTCTTAAAATTGCTTCTAAACTGAATGAAATTGTTGTACTCTCCACTGAACTTTATGTTTCTAATGAATACAGCAAAGTACAACAAACTTTCACTACAAGCATTTATTTTTAGGCAATAAACCGAATTACTAAAATTAACCCATTAAACCAGTATCTAACAACAAAGTCAAGAGACATTCAGCTTAACAAATATCATTAGTTTCTCTTCATGGTAAGTAACTCTGAAGCTTAAAACGAGGCAGCAAGGCATCTGAACCAAGTTAGGGCCTGAGTTGTAAACAGCAGAAAAAACAAAGACACGGTCTTTGCTGATCATCAACTATAAGTCTGAACTTCATTTAATATATCATCTTACCCCAGCAAAGATATTTTGTAGCAAATTTCTAAAATTTCTAAAATAACTCTCTTTTTCTAATTACTTTGATGATTCTGATCAATATATTGGACATTAATCTGAAATAATATTCTACATTTGCACAGCCCTTTAAAAAAGGACCCGAAAAGCTTACTAATAACTTTTCAGAAACAATGAAGGACATAAAAAATATTTGAAAACTTAATGAGACTTAAAAGTAATACATTTTAATAGACAGTGTTTAAATGACCACCTATAGTATGAATAGAGGATAACTTAGAGAAAAAGGAAATTGGTCAGTTGTGTTGACAGAAAACTGTGTGATATAGGTTGTCTCTCACTGGGTCTTTCACACAGAAAACACATAGAGTGTTTTGACTTGGCAGTAGATCAGCTGTATGGTGTGCTGTAGAGAAATCCTAGGGGCTGCACACCCACAGCTGTAATCACTGTGTTTTGTCTGCACTGAAGATTGAAGACTACTGAAAGTGGAGCTGAGCACAGAATGAACTCAAGAACCATGGAACACAAACTCTCTCTGTCTTTCTCCCTATGACACACACACACACACACACGCACGCAACAGCAGAGAACTACTTTCATGTGCTACTTCAAAGCATCAATTAAACAGAAGAAAACCTAGATAATAACCATAAGGTTATCCTCTTCGTAATGAGCCAAAGTATTCGTTGTGACACATCAAAACACCACACCGCTTCTAGCCAGCACATGGAAATGCATTAACACCACAGTGGGGAATAGAATGCGCCGCGGTGCATGCAAATAAGGGAGGAAGTTTTTAAGGACAAATCTTAATATTTGACGAAACCACAATGCGTTGTGACTTCAAAATGTTTTGAGAATGCTGTCTACATCAGAGCAATGAAGTTTACATACACCAGTTCTAGTTCTTACAAACAAAAGTGTCACCCTGTAGACCTACATACAGGCTTTGAAAAGAGTACTAAGGAATGCCTGAGATGCTATTCTCATATATATATTTCTTGAAATAAAGATGGCTTGTGTCTTTTTTTGTTGTTGGTTTGTTTATTTTTGATATTTTGAGCACTACAGCACAAGTGTCCACTAGTTCCATCATGTTCAAGAGAAGGCTTGAAACCTGGTGAACTGTCTGTTAAAGCAATATAGTTCACCTGTCTCTTTATACCTTTGGAAGAATTTTTCCTTTGGTGGGGTTGCCCTTCAATTAATTGGGGCTGCAAAGGTCCTTTTGAAGAGGTGCCTAGATGAGTTCACCAAATGGTGGCGCAACACTGGTAAAAAACAAACAAACAAACAGCTCAGTGTCTATCAGTGTGTTTGGAGACACCAAGTATCTCCAGAGCGCCTTCTTTCCAAGCTACTGAAAAAAGAGCATGCGCAGTTAGCATGTCTGCTCTTCCTTTTAGACCCGCTATGTACATAATGTCTTGTATTCAGAGAGAGATGCATGAAGAGGAACGTGCAATACATATCAAGGGTTTGTTTATGTATAAATGGGCTCTGTTATCAGAATGGCTTCCAAAATGGAGCGTGGCTTTCCAGGTGTCACCTTGTTTTGCTGTGCGTTATTCGCAACTGCCGCGATTCATTAAACGTGTCTGCGTAAGACATCTGACTGTGTTCATTCTGCATGAGTTGACCCGGTCACACAAGATTTCCTTCGCAATACACACCAGAAGTCTCTCTTTGGAGGGAAGGGTAGCAGCTCGCAGCATTTCAATTCCAGGTCATTAGATCCAGTGTAAAGGCATATCCAGCATGTCTTAGTAGTACAATGGCTAGTGCATGCAATAAATTTTCTCAGGTGAAAAAAGAGATCATTTGGGTGTATCAGATAATTAACCTTTCTTCATAGCACTTCTCCAAACTCAGAAGTCTTAATAGCTTGCACAATGCAAGCATTGAGGTCATTGTGTGTAATACTATTGTTGACTTGTATCTGTGTGAAACATGGTGAAGAAAACAGGAGTTTGGCAAAGATGCTCTTAGACAGATTTAAAGTACAAGATAGATCAATTTACTATCTGCAACAGGCTCCACTTACCATATAATATTCTAAAAAAAAAAAAAAAGACAATTTAGATAGCTGCAAGCTAAACACATGTTTTGCTCATCATAATTTTCTGCCATCACCACAAGAGCAAGTAACATTTAAATTAAAGAGAAGTGAAAAAAAAAACTTATCCAGATCAAAGTTTTGGATGCAATTACATTTGTCTGAAATCTAACTAAAATGATGATGGTTTGAGCAATCAAAGTGCAGTTTGCATCATATAACCGCTTTCATTGTGCAGAACTGTATTCTTTTTCTTGATATTAGTTATTATTATCTGTAATACATTTCTATTAATGGAAATAGTGATGACTGTGTAACAGGAAAATTTATGCATGAAAAAAAAAAATCTGAGACCAGGTATGAGATGGTGCTACAAGAAACTAGGCCAATATGTGCTGACAGGGAAGCAAGAAATGTTGCCACAAAGCAAAATTTCAATATGCAGACTTGTGGATGCCAGTAGAAGAGTAGATGAACAGCTGCAGGGTTTAGCTGAGCTGACACAACTGCTACTGTAGTTTTCCACACATTCAGTTACAGTTTTTTTGTAACATCAATCTGAAGCAAGTTAACCAGAGGACTTTGATTAGTCAGCTATAGCCATATTCATCGGACAATCCTGCACTCGTGCAACTCGTGTGCCCACAACACTTCGTATTTGGTCTTGTTCCAACCCCAATACAGATTCAGGCAAAAATCTACAATTCACCCTAATGACTGACCATTAGTGGCATGCTTTCCCCGCCGTCTCTCAGGTTCCAGTAAAAAATGTGTGCAACTGCTGGAAATTGTTGTGTGTGCTGCTGGTTGTTGATGCCCCACGCATCATATTCTTACAATACCTACTGTTTTTCCTCCCACTCAGACACTGAGGACAAGAGCTTTCCTATTCTGCAGACTCGTCAGCTGCCTGTGTTCTCCCTATTAGCATTTTAACTTCCTGAATCTCATGTTACAAATCATCAGTATGGTATAGGAACTGACTATAATGACTGCAGTATCTTATCTAACAGTTCAAGGGGGGGGGGGAAATCGTGTGCTCTTTTCTTTGCGTAGTGACACAGGGCTCAGGCTCCGGGCTCCAAATATATCTTAAGGATAAAATGGGCCTATAGTCCATAAATTTAAAATGCTTTTGGGAGTTAGGACATATGATTATTCTGACTTGGGAGTGTGCCTCAATATTTCTTTTAAGAATTGCAGTGATACACAAATCCCTTCAAGTAAAAAAACAAAGCAAAAAAATACTTTTTTGTCTTTATTGTTACCACCCATATTTCATGGCAGATAACAATCAACCTGTGTGGTCATGTCATTTATGTCAGTGACATTATTTCCACAAGCTCAGTTTAACCAGCTCTTGTCACTTCTCATCAACTACACTTGGGCTGTATCGTGCTCTACCTGTCTGTCCCACTTAGTTAGATTTGCATATGGATTCTTGTATTGTTGCGAGAGATACACCCCAGTGTTCATGTCCATGTTACACTGCCAAACGTATTAATAGGTGATAATAAAGAAGAAAATAAAATGTGTGTGTGTGAAGGCATATGCAAATACACACTGCAGAAAAGAGAATTAATAAAAATTCAAAATATTCCAAGTACAAATAAAATGTTCTACCAAGCTAAGAAATAGAAAATAGAAAAGCATCTGTCAACCCGCAATCTACTTTCCTTGGTGCTTCTCATTAAATCCGATGTAATTAATTAATTTCCCTTATGCAGAACAAACCAATAGATATGACCAATAACTTTTCCCCTTTAACTGCTCATAGTAAGTGCTTCTCCTATTATCATGTTTGCAATAGTGGCCCATACGTCTACACTTGGGACACTGTTTCACCTCTAATTATATGCTCTCAAAGGAGACTCTTACTATTGACACCAGAGAGGACATCTCTCAACGACGCCCTTCACTCTGTTGAGGCTACATGGATTTAATGGCAAACTTAACCTTTACCTATATTAGAGAGGAGGAAAAAACATAAGTGTTCTTTACTAAGAATATAGACCTCAACCATGTGAATTGAAAGATTATATCTACTACATAAGTAATGCATAACAGCAAAGGAAATGCATGTAGTACATTAGATGGTAACTTTATGGTGATAACTGTCTAGGGTATACGCTAGACCAGTGTTTTCCAACCTTTTGGAGCCATGGCACACCACCAAACAAAAATGTCACAAAAAGCATATTGATTATTTTTCCCCGTGCACCAGACATAGCGGAATTGGTTCAGTTTGTCCCCAGTATACCGTTTTTGCTTTCTTCTGATCACTACTCATGCTAGGACCTTCATCTGGGTCGAAATTTTCAGCAGGACCCAGATGAAGGCCCTAACTTTTTCTTTTCAAATATTTATCAATTTATGCGCTGAGTTGTCTCACTCACGGCATGACGATTATGTAATTTCTTCTTCGTCTTCTTCTGTTTTACTGACAGTTGGCAACACATTTAATTAGAGCAGGTAGTTGTACTGCCCTCTAGTGGAAGAGAATGTAATTGTTCTGCCCGTTACTCATGCAGGTCGCTTAGAGCAGCGGTCCACAACCCCCGGCCCATGGACCGGTCGTTTGGTACTAGGCCACAAGAGTTGAGGCTCAGGCGTGAAATTTATGGTTTTTATGGTTTTTTATCGTTATTTTTTTTTTTTCGTTTTTATTGTTAACTCGGTTTCCCTGGGTCTTTTCCCGTGTGTTATGAATAAAACTTTGGTTTTTTTGGTACTGGTACTAGTTTTATTTTGTTGTATTTATCCGCAACACCTTAAAGGCCAGTCCGTGAAAATATTGTCGGACATAAACCGGTCTGTGGTGCAAAAAAGGTTGGGGACCGCTAGCTTAGAGTACTAATCAGGTGGAACCAGATAACCTTCCAAAGCACACCTGATCACTTCTCACAGCACACCTATGTGCCACAGCACAGTGGATGGGAAACACTGCACTAGACTACCTTACTATGCTTATAAGAACTTTTTTCAAATTATTCTTTCTGATAACAAGCTCTATTTATTTCGGGTAAATTTCTGATAAATACTGGAGTGAACTTGTTCTTCCAAATCATATTTGATGAAATAAAGCCAAACAAATTATAAACTGACAAAAATGATAACTGATGAGGTTAAGACTGTATAGTCAATATTTAAACATGCTACTGCAGAATGTAATCGAAGTGATTCTTACAATGCATAAACAAGTGATGGTATGTTTATGCACTGTAGTGGATAAATGAAAGCCTGATACTGTAGGTTAAATGCATTGTGCATGTGACCTCTATGATGATTATGCTGAAGCAATGAAAGCACCACAAGATGTGAATGCTGAATAATGAACTGAAATCAAAACTGGATAGTCTAGTTATTCTGCATAATTTTCTGTGGAAAAACTTGTGATTGTGTATGCACAGACACAGATAAATGATTAATGACTACTAATATACTAATATATTGATTATTTGGACTGGAAATGACCCCAGAGGGCTACAGATGGAATGCACTGGTAATAAACTGTCCTGTGTATCGTTATTGTTAAACAATAAACAAAATTAAGAAATTATCACCCCATCATTATCACTTAGGTCTCAAACTATTAGTATCAAGTGCCAAGGATTAACACATACTGTCCAGTATATAGCGTAAAATGAAAAAGAACATGCAAATCCTCTTGTGGTGTCTGTAATATGTTTTTAACAAAAACTTCAGATTTTTTAATGACTTTGTGTCCTACCTCTGGTGTGGCTCAGGACCCTCCGGCGGCCTGTTGATGAGCTGTGCATGACATGCTGGTAGTGAGACATGTCTGTTGGCGTGTTGGGAACACGGAAACTGTCCTGGAATCTCTGCATCAAATCCTCGACTGACTCGGTGTTTGGGTCAATGGCTATGAAAAAGAGATGCAAAGTGAAAATGGCAGCCATGTCAAAAGGCTTTAAAGTAAAACTGTGACAAATGCTCAAGATATTCTAAAGAGATATGCACAGATACAAAGAAGCAAAACAAATGTAGCTTGCTTTCTTTTTTGTTTTTTAGGAAAGATGGGGGATTAATGTCTGATATACATGTAACACTAGGTTGTGTGCCTGTGTTGACACTGTATCAAGAAAAGAAAAGACATCTAGTCAGTTTTAGTTTTTTAGGGTTTTTTTTTTTTCCTGGACTTTAAATGATTCCATCAATTCAATATTGCCTCATCTCTACAGGGATCCTGCCAGCACTTCCCCTGATGGCTCAGTTTCACTCTTCCTGATGAATGACTCCAAAACAACTGGTTGTGGGGAAAGCAGGGAGAACAGAAAGAGCTTTTTTTTCTTTACAGATTGAATTTAACAATAGAAAGGACAAACAATTTCTATGACTTGTTCAGATGTCCTGGCTCATTTACAACAACAACAACAACAAAAAAGAGAACAGAAAACATTACGAGTTAAGACTATTTTCCTCTTATTGCTTCCGAAGCACACAAAAAGGTTGAAACTGAGACATTAGATAAACACACACACACACACACACACACACACACACACACACACACACACACACACATATGTGTATATATATATATATATATATATATTATAATATATAAAATGTGCTTGTGTGTTACACAATGCTTTTGACACATCTTAGGCCTTCAATATATGCAACCTCTAATGATTTCACTGTCTGTAGGCATCAACAGTGGCTGAAAAAGAAATCCCTCAAGGAAAACTGTGAAAACAGCTCTGTCCCCAAACTTACAGTACAGCCAACTCCAAATGATGTGACCATTCATCACCCCAACTACCAGTACCCCCACCTATCATCATCATTTTTTGATCTGTCATTCTGGCTCTGAGGTGCGCTCTGTCCATGAATAATGGTGATGTGGTGCTCCCAGTCGATGCTCATCATCCATGCCAATGAGGAGGCAAAAGCAGAGGAAGAGGGAGATGAAGAAGATGGAGGTTAAAGTGAGGAGGCAGAAGTATTTACACTGATTTTGATTTTAAATGCAACCAGTAGCAGAGGCACTGCAGGTTGCTAGAGAACAAAATACTATCTTTGAGTCATATGTATTTGTTTCAAAACATTTGTGGTTAAACTGAGCTGAATATAACTACGCTTTCTAGAAACCACCACATCCCCAAAAAGAGCCTTATGTGTCCTAGCCACCAAGCAGATACACACCCTTGATAAATTACACACAAAGGATTATGTTCATAATGCCATTTGTTTCAGACACAGCTTTATTCTAGATATCTGAAATACTATTTGGTGTTTCACATAAAAAATAACGCCATGCAGCATCACCCCTCTGTTAGCTTTGCATATATATTTGTAACTTTATTACTTTGTCCGACACAGTAAACAGCAATAATGAAGTGCACTGGACACAATATCTTTAAGCTCCTTGGCCAGGGTGTTACTTTATTGAGTAATCCAGTGGCTCCCAGTCGATGTGCATCATACATGCCAATGAGAGGGCAAAAACAGAAGAGGGAAATGAAGAAAACTGAGGTTAAAGTGACAAGTTATTTAAGTATTTACACAGATTTTGATTTAAAAAATAGATTTTGGGTGTAGTTTTGGTTTTAAATGGAACCAGTAACAGAATAATATGTCTTTGAGTCACAAGTATTTATTTCTAGACATGTGTGATTAAACTAAGTTGAATATACTATTATTATTTCACATCAAAATACAACCTGATGCAATAGATAAGAGGAAGAGATAGAGGCATGCATGCATTTTGGTTTATGCCCATGCATTTAAATTTAGGTGTTCTTTTTAAATTTCTAGACACCATTCATCCCCAAACAGATCCTTATTTGTGCTCTAGGTTCATGCCAAAAAGCAGATGCAAAGAATTATGTTCATAATGTCCAGCTTGTAATAGACAAGCCTTTTTTTGAATGTTTGAATAATTATTTGGTCCTTCATTTTTAAACAAAACAATACCATGCAGTATTAGCCTGTGCTAGATAATTCCTACTTTTGTGTAACTTTCTTCTGACACAGTAAACAGCAATAATGAAGCACACTGGCCACCGTGTGTTTAAGCTCTTCTGTCTGGTTGTTAGCCTATTTAGTGATCCAATACTTATAAACATGTAATGACAAAAGCAATGTCAATTATGCAGCAGTGTCAGTTGCTACATAACTGATATTAAACATTAATATCGATTATGCAACAAATGTACTTTTAACCTAAAATTAAAAGAGAACCAAACATGATGCTGTTGTTCATTGTTTACACACAGCTGTGTGACAAATTAAAGGAAAGTGGGGTACTGGTTGCGGGAACTGCTGTCCCATAAATCAGTTCCTAATCTATCACAGGTTTTTATTTGAGCTGAGCTCTAGTGTCCCATAGATAAGACATCATCTTTCTGGAAGAGATTGCTCTGGTTAGATGTTCCAAAACACAATTTTTAATCATAAAAGCATAAATGAAGCAAACTAATTAAGTAACATTATACAAATGGTTGACCCAAACCACGTCAAGAAAATGTAATCAAAAGCCTCTCGCTATAGTAGTCAAGATACAACATTGTGTACAGATGAGATCCCAGATGCCCAGAAGGCAGCCAAAATGCAGTTGACCTAAAGGTAGCCTAAGGGGGTAAAAAAAAAAAAAAAAGAACTGCAACTTCAGTGTAAGTCTTAGGAAAATGGCAATATTGTATGCATTTGTTAAGAAGAAATATGCACTGATAATCAGTGCAGGAAAAAAAAAAGGTTTTGTTCTGTATATCCGGTTCTTTCAAGTCCACCACTATACTGGACCCCAAAGGTTAAAGTGACCAGATGCATAATAGCCTTTGTGAGCTCCATTAGCTGTGGCATTCATGCTAGTGTTTGGTCCTCATAGTCAGCAAACAAACAACAAGGGCGGGGAATCTGTTATATAGGCTTTGATCTGTCATGACTGAGGAGAAGTTGTGATACCATGTTTAAGGTTAACTGCTTGCATGCATATTTCATGGTTTAAAAGTCTTTATCTGTTTCTTTTTTAGATCCCAAGGGAGAATAAATGTTAGAGAATAAAGAATAAATGCTAGGTCAAACAGAAGTGCTTAGAGCCACAGTCTCCTTGAAATAAATTTAATTTGTCTCGAAAGGTTGTCAAGAAACTTTCTCCTACATTTTCCCCTCGAAGAAACATACAAAATCTTAAAATAACAATTAAAAAAATGTAATTATGAAATTATGGATGTATACTTCAGTATTGTATACAACAGGAATGACAAAAATATGTTTGCCTCTACTTTTTTTCTGTTGTCTTACTCCAGTATAATCTCTTCCTATTTTTTGGGTTGCTCTTCATTTCTCATTTCTGTCAGAGGAAACTATCAAGATTTTTTATTCTGACATTTGTTTCTCCCTAGACCCCAAGTCCACCGGCTTCTCATTTTGAGTTCAATGTCAGCTAAAGCTCTGTTGCCTCAATTTTCTCCTTTTCATCTCCCTTATCTGCAGTTACTCCCTTATCAGTGCTGAGTATGTGTTAACAGTGTCTCATAAGCAGCGGATGTCAACAGCATGCTGCCTCAGTCAACTTATTCCTGGTGGTCTCATGATGCCCACTACAAGGCGATAACAATTCTCAATTTTCTGTTATTGTTCGGATGCACAATTCTGCTTGTTTATGGTTTATGCAGGCTTTTGCAAAAGTGTGTATTAGCTGGCATGCAATTGCTTTTGTATATAAATATTTACAGATAGCTTAACTTCCACCCACTTTTACTTCCAACTTCCTCTTTATGGAGGAAGTAGTTGCATGGAAAGCAGAGCGGTTTGCACAGAGTGATCTCCAAACCCAGCTTTCACATTTAGACTGGACTTCATATTGATATAATGATAGTGAAAATGCTATCACACCAACTATTTTCATTACAGTCACAAAATAGGCTAATTCAAAGCTTGTTAATAAATTACCTTACATACTAGCTAAATGTTAATATTTCAAAGAGAAAATCTGTTCTTTTAAACTGCCATGACCATGGAAACTATCTGAGAGGAAAGTGTCTGAAGTGTCCACTCCAAACATACTGCAATCTGCCTGTTTCTCCTCCTCCATCTTCTGCAACTCACATTGTCTGGCTTCCCCTGGGAGCTCATTGTTGAGCAATCCACTAAAATAGGATCGAGGAAGGTAAAATATGCTGCAATTTTCTTTCTGATGGACATGTACTTGGTGTTCTCATTAGGTTGCAGTAAGGTGACAGGAAAGCATCACTACTCAGGCAAAACAAAAAGCGCTAGCATTTGCAAACTATTCAGTGCCAACAGTGTTCACCAACAAATAAGTAAAATCAGTAAAAATAATTAACAATATTTACTCAGATTGCTTTTGTTGATGGCATTTGGAGTGCTTTTCCAAACCTATTTTTGTAGAAACAACAAAATTCAACTAGAGTGTTACATTTTATCTAAATTATTCCATTTTAACATTGACAAATTTGTCAGTAATTACAAAAGAAAGCTAGCAACACGAATTAGTAAAATGTTGGGATCATAACGCAGGCTGAATTGTCATTGTTAACTTAGGACAAGACGTTTGATTATTTTATCAAAATATTAAGTAAAGTGAAAATATTTTGAAAATAGTAGAACAAAATAATGGTGGTTGATGTTGTCACAATCACCAGGGCAGATTGCATAAACTAATGTATCATGACATTTTTTTTCCACAGCAAAACTTGATGGTAAATCACTAATTTGCAGAAGCAGAGGTTTCTAAAATTGTACCGCTGGGTAAAAATCTGATACAACCATGCCTGTACCTTGACAGAAAATGATATCCAGCACCAGGAAGAGAAACATTTGTTCTGTCAGCAAAAAGTGCATTGAAGGATCAGCTCCTCCAACAAGCCAAATGAACAATGACTAGGCCATCTTCCACTAAATTGCTGATACAGCCCATGGGAATTACTGTTTGTGAGAAACTGAAACCTTTAACCATGACTCTTTGTCTATAAATAGTGCTTGACCCTATTTCTCTTAGGCTCAAAAGACATTTCCTCTCTGCGGAAAGTCAGTGAAACACAAGGCAACATTTTCAGGCTTCTCATCCATGTCCCATGCCCTGAGGCAGGTGGTGATAAAGCATGTATTGGAGCTTAGGAGATGGCTTGGGCTCTGTTTCTATACATGCACACTAAATTGTATCTTAGCAGCTGACAATAGGTTGCTTGTCATATTATACCACATTTCAATCCAAACTGCTTGTTATAAAGGTCATTTATAACAAACAGTTTAGGCTGACTTGTCCAGCATAAGCTTAAAGAATCCAGCATGAGTTTTCATGAACTGAAATCTGATAGGGCCTCAACATCCACATGACAGAAAACATAACAAACAAATAAAAAAAAATAACAGCAACAACAAAAACAAAAATCATGGATAGACCAAAACAATTGTTGTGGTATCTACTTTCAATTCAAGCCTACCTCTTTCACATACATGTTTTAACATCTAAGAGTAAGTTATGTATCTTTCCTATTCTTAGCCATCCTGCCTAGAAGCCAAACAGCATTCATATTCACGGAGGCATGTAGTCACAAGGGAAATGACGGGAATATTTGTGTAGATCTTTAGACCCTACAAACCCCTGCCGCTTTAATTTGGAGAAAATCTGCAGGAAGAAAAGAAGCTGAGAGCCCAAGAAATTAAATTCCTGCAGATTTCAATTTTTTTATTATGTTTCAGTCTCTTACTCACTTCCTCACATATTTTCTGTGCTTTTACCTCTGACACACAGACACACATGCAGACACATGCACATGCACTTCCTCTAGTCACATCTCTATTCCCCTGGTTTTCTCTCGTCTTTCACAGCTTGGGGAGCAAATGGGTACAGAGAAGATCAATGGGGGTGAGTGGGATGGTTGCGTGGGGTTGTGGGTAGGGGTTGGATAGGGTAGGGAGTTCACCCTAGCTCTGATTCCCACTGTGATTTAATACATTTGTCATTGTTTCAATATGAACAGTCCAGTGTAGCTGTCTGGGAAAGCCTTCACAGCAGTGCTTCTGGAAGTGTGACAGGTACATGAGAGAGAGTAAAAGGTTAGACAGAAACAAAGGAAAAGACAAAAGTGTCAGAGAAGACAAGGGATCCAGACATGAATGAAGAATAGCTAAAAGGGAGCCTGAGAAGGGCAGAATAGATATGGGTAGACAATGGTTGCCACTGGTGTTAAAGAAAAAAGAAATGAAGTGATGACTAGAATGAGATGCAGATAAGAGACTCAGTAGGAAGAGCACAGTGGGGTGGAAAAGGGAAGGGACGATAATGATAAGCAAAATATTCAGAGACAAAGACAAATTCAAAAACACAGGGGAATAGCACAAAAAGGGTGAAATCTTCATAGTTAAACAATGCTGAAACATTGATTTAAACTGTACATTGAAGCACACTGTGACTATTAGGGCTAGACGAGAATTAGAAGCCCTTATATCTACTGGGCAGTAAGATGTAATAATTATATAAAAATGCCTCAGTTTGTGAGATGAATATGCTTCAGAGGAACAAAATCCATGTCTGACTTTGCCGTTAAGACAATACAAAATGAAAATGTTGTATGTTCAAAGAACATTTGAACATTCTCAACTACTTGAAAACATCTAATGTCCCATCGTTAGACACTTTCCCTTTCTGGTCTTTCCTTCTACTTGCATATTTTAAGGCCTGCGTTGCTTGCAGAGGCAAGAATAAAGTTCTATCTATAGCTTGGTTTTTGCCACGGGCCAGAATAAAATATGAATGTGTCTCCCCGTGCTGTGCCAGCTGAACATTGCAGGCCAAGCTCTGACCTCCAACTGCTCCAGACAGGCTGAACCTCCTGACTGGTAATCACAAATAAGTCTACGTCCCGACATTTAGGAACAAAACCTGGCTTAAAATAATATTTTAGATGTCCTTATCCATTATGACACAAGACTCCAAAAAATGTTTGGATAAAGTATTCTGTGAGTAAATGTTTAATAAGTAACAATGCTACAGTCACATGCAGCCTATTCCCAACAGGAAACACCAACTGAAAAGTATTTTTTGTGCTCAAGAAAAGCACAGGGCAGACTGAGAGCTGGAAATGATAAGCAAGATAAGACTTACAAAGAAATACTGCTTTTGATTAAAGTAACTTTAAAAAGTCCTAGATTAGTTACGTTTTTCTTTTCTGTATACACTCTAACCTCTCTCAAAATGTACCTCTATAATGCTTTGTGAACACTTCTAAGTCCAAGTTTTTTAAGTGATATAACCTTGGGAGGAGTTTCTCATAACTACATTTAGCGTTTGGATGTTCTGACAGTACACCTTTAGTGGTTGTATTGTGAGAACATCTTAAAGAGACTTTCACGATTTTCCCAGCATAGACTAGTGGGGGCAGCACGGTGGCATGGTGGTTAGCACTGTTGTCTCACATGTCTCGAGTCCAAAGGCATGCAGCTAGTTGGGATAGGTTAATTGGAAACTGTAAATTGCCTGTGGGTGTGAATATGAGTGTGAATGGTTGTCTGTGTCTGACCTGTCCAGGGTGTACCCTCTAGGCTTTGCGGCAGTCGCGGCAGATGGCTGCCCTCCCTGAGCCCGGTTCTGCCAGATTTTTCTTCCTGTTAAAAGGGAGTTTTCCCTTCCCACTGTTGCCAAAGTGCTTGTCATAGGGGGTTGTCTGATTGTTGGGGTTTCTTTTTATTATTGTGAAGTCTTTACCTTGCAATATTAAGCATTTTGAGGTGACTGTTGTTGTGATTTGAGGCTATATAAATAAAACTGATTTGAATTGAACTGAATTGAATAGTAACTCCTACCTTACCAGTAACTTTAAAAATTGTCAGAGGACCTCTGAGCAAGTAAAGGACTGACCTCAGTGAGTGAGTGTTGTTAGGTATGACACGTTTCAAAATGTGTTTGTTTAAAACAAAAGAAAGAAAGAAGGAAAAGCACTCTTTCTTATGTGGTAGTATAATGGATATGGTTTGTGAAACAGATAGGCCTAAACTTTGTATTTATTCTCTGTTAATAAAGTAAGTAATTATGAATCCTATTTTATGTATGTCTACAAAAGGTTTTTACACTGTTCTAATCGCGTTTTGGGATAACGTTTAATGGCTAACATGGGACCACCTGTTAGAGGTCATGGAGCATGCAAGTGACACTGTGACTACTGTTATTGTTGTAGAAGGCATTAGGCTGATAGCCAGTCTAACATTAACGTAAAAGTCCATAATTTGATTGTGTGTGTAGAGCCCTGTTGTTTCTGGCTTTTGGAGACTGAAGAGATCGTTTTGCGTGTGCATTATGAATCCAACATAGTGAAATTTACTTGTGTTGTAACTTTAAATAGAATATAGAGACAAACTGTTACAGGGTTAACCCCACTTTCTGTGTAGATCTCTTGTCTTATTTTTCATATTTAGAACATCCTTATAGTAAACATAATGGTTATAATATAATCACAAAACCATTAACTCTGGATATGTTCAATTGCCATACTATTATTCTTCTTTTATGATTATTAATGACACCCAGTGATTGCACAGTCAGGCAGTGATGGGGTGTCTCCATGGTAAAATGATGTTTAACTTTTGACAGTTTCCAAAGACAATGAATATTAGCAATTATTTCCAGATCTTGCCTGAGAGTTGCTAAGAAATTTCCAGCACATGTAGGAGCGGAAATGAAGCAGAAAAAAACATTATGCAAATATAATTATGATAGGGTGCCAATTTATCACACACTCAGATAATTTATCACACCCAGAAACAATTCAGTTAATTTAATATGCTGCAAGCAATAGTATTCCACCAAGTGCATATTGACCAAAGGCAGGCTGAGGAGAACAGCTGCAGTTCTGGATTTGTCTCCAATAAGCTAAAATGGAGTACCTGTTTATTTACTGTTTTAAAAAGAGGTAAATACAGAAGATTTAAGGTTATTTTAAGGTTATATACTAAAACTTTCACAACTTGATCTTTCACACTGGAATAAACTTCTTAAATAATTAGTGTTTACTGTTTTGCAGATCTGAATTCCATTTCAGAAATGTATTCTTAAAAATGCATTTTAGAACTGTATTTCTGACCTACGTTGTAATTTCAAATATTATATGAATTATTTAAGATTCCATTTTAGTGTCTGTTATGCTATTTTTACATTTATTTTCCTACTTTGTTTTTTTTTTCTATTTCCTTACCTATAATTTTAATGGACTGAGACTGTTGGGAATCATGGCAGCACAGAAAGATATTGATGGCTGTGGGTGACCAGCCTTAACCACATTTCAAAAGAGTCTCATAAAGATGGCTCACGAGATGGCATGTGATCGACCACCATGTATTGATTTAGTGCTTACAAACTCATTTCTGCAGGCATTTTTTTTGTCTGGCCCTGACAAAGGCTTCATGTTGGATCAGATTACTAAGGCTTCATTTCTCAATGAGTTGCTATACATGGATTTACTGGTTGCTAGTTCCTTATTTTTTCTTTGCTGCTCAAAACGATCTCATCAGCTGCTGCACTGTGCATGGGGGGATTTGCTCATCTTGTGCTCCTTTGAAACTTCCTTACTAAACAATGCACCAGAGATTGTAGGAGACTGATGAATCTGACACAGGCCTTTTTCACACTGGAGTGGGCAAGAATGACTAGAAGTTTTTTAATCTAGCCTAGAGCTCAAAAATCTCATTTCAGTACACATTTATTGGATTTTTTGACTTACAAAATCTTAGTCTTTGAACATGTGCATCCTGAATCTTCATCATGGGATGTTTTTGTAGACTAGTACATGCTATAGTGTGCTTTATATTGTATGTGTTTGTTGAAATACGTCACATTCATCTTACTGTGATAAATTCACATCATTAACAACACACAGCTTTACTGCTTTCTGTGGATGGGGGATAGGAAGAATGTGTAGTCTTGTCATGATTCCCATCTATTTATCACGAGGAAGGAGAGCGAGCTTGAATCAGTATTAATCAAAACATTACCCCAAGGTAGCTTGACTGTGCCAAGCTGGCATCCATTTCCCATTAATGATGTCACATTAGTGATCTGAAGCCCGACACTAGATTATTACTCTGAGTTCAATTAAGGCTCGGTAAACACTTAATAACTTTGGCAATGAATATGGAGTTGTTGATGACAATAATAACAATACTTCCTTTTTTTCCTTTTAAATCCTACTTGGTTTCAAGTGGGTGAGTGGAGCCCCAATAATGAAGGACTTTAAGAATGCACAGTTAAGACTATATCTGAAATAAATGTCAAACAAAGTTTTTGCCAGACTTTCCCTAGTTATTACTGCAATAAATAACAAAGAGCCACATGCCTATATGATTCATCGCTGCTTTCCTTGAGGACACTGAGAAGTCTTGGATACAGTAATTACTGTTTTGTGGTTTTGTTGTAATATTTAGAAACAGTTATATTGTTTGCTAGATGTTTTCTGGTCCTGTGTTCTTGCTATAGAAAAAAAAAGTGGGAAAAGAAACATTAACTTACAGATCCATTATTCTTGGAAGAAATGTGCTTTTACTCAGATTGGGGGTAGCTGCTCCATAGGGGGCAGGGAACTTAAAAATCTACTGTAGCAGCTAGGGATCTTCTGTCTAAATGCATTCTTCTCTTTTGTCTATTTTAAGCAATACTTAGCCACATATCTAAAGTTGTAAAATCTAAGTATCATCCCAATGATTCTCAGTGGGTTACATGTGCTGTCCAAGGCTTCATCAGTGTTTACAACATGAAATAAATACAAAGTAACTCCATTCAGCAGTTTTTGCAAGCAACATAACTTCACTAAAAGGAATAAAAGGCCCAACAGGAAGTAATATGGACTATTAAACATAATAGAATCTTCAATTTGCGTTTAATGTTTCTCTTTGTTAATGAGTTAGATCCCATTACTAGTGAGAACTGATATAAAGCTATAATCTTAACATCTGACTAGCAGCATTGTACTTGCCTTAAAATTAAGCCTCAGCTATTTTAAGACTATTTTTTTTTATTATATCAGAAATTATGTTCTGCTTTTTATCCACCAAGGAGGCAAAGCCTTAACCGGCGAAGCTATGTTGACAGTTTTGTTTGCCTGTTTGTGTGCTGTCTCAGTGTCAGATTAAACAAAACTAAAAAATATGAAAGAAAATTAATAAAGAAAACTTCCACGGCAAATTTAATGAAAATGGCGGAGGATGAGCAAAGGAAGAAATCAATACATTGTTTTGAATCTGGATACTCATGTTTAGTATATTACCATTATGCATGCCCATCCAGTGTGCCAAATTTAATTATTTTAATCCACATAATGCATTTTGCCAATCAAAAATGTGTTAATGTAGAATTTGTAGCAGTGATATGCATCATGAGAACACATTTTTATCTCCAATACAAAATTCTCCTGTGGTGTCTAAGACATCTTAAAACATTTTAATGGTTTTGTTTAAGGACTCGTGCCACGCTAGGGAAATATTGGGGTCTGACTTAAAGCACAGAAAATATAGAGCTACTTAAAACACAGGTTTGTTTGAAACTGCTATACTTTATGACTATAAATCCCCGTCCTCTTTTTGTAGATATCCTTTCCAAAAATGTAAGGTGATCAACGATAACAAAAAATATTTACTCTAAACTTTAGTTACCTTCTCGCCATAGACATTGATACAAGCTTTTCTATAAAAAACATAAGTTTGTTTTGTTCTTTTAGTTATTGCATTCAGTCAGAGAATAATGTGACCTTGAAAGTTACTTTCAAAATAAGTGAGAAACATTACTACCAGCAGCAGGAAAAACAAAACAAAACAAAAAAAATGAGCCTGTTACTGCACTGTTCATGGATGAACCAGTGAGGTGAATGCATTCTGCTGCTTACCTCTGCTCCAGAGTGTGTGTTAGATAGGACTAACAAGAGTCATTTTAAATGGAAATTGGATGGATTTGCTTGTTATTAATGTGAAGACCAGTGGCCCTATCCCAGATGCCCTCAGGACTGTGTTGGCAGAGCAGCGGTGTGAGTCCTAGGCCAGTCACTGAATATCTGAAGTAGTTAGTCACTCCTTGGACTTCTAATGCATTTGGTTTTGGGGAAATTATAGTCTGAGAATAAAGCTTTTGTGGTTTTAATCTTGTATGTTTGCATATAGACACATTAAAAGTCAATGCATGAGTCAACAAACTAGTTGGGCCATTGAAGAAAATGAAAACATGCAAGGGCTAGGTTAATAAATACATGGCAAATTCTGTGAATACAAGTAGTAGACTAAATTTTAATTAATCTATTAAATTAGACACATAGTGCAGCCAAGACTCAATAAACAATGCCAGCCACAAAGAACTTCACTATGCTTTTATGGTTGACAGTAATGAACCACAGTACAATCACATAACCCTTTGTCCTCTAGACAGACATATTGAGCCTGTGGGCTTGGACCATTTTATCCCACTGGGAGGTAGTTGTTGACCATCCAAAACAAAGCATTAGCCACATTAGCAATTTATCACCGTCCACCATTAGCTCATTTTCCTGTCAGTCTCTCTACTAAATACAAAGAACAGTGCACTTCAAGTCAGTTGTTTCTGACAGAGTATCTCCATTTAAATCTAAGACTATGGAAGATTTTGAATAAGTTTAGTTTTATTCTTCAAATCTTAACCAAGTCAGTATGCATCACACATTAAATCATGGACAAACAAAAAATAAATCATAAATAATTCAAAGTCAAATTTGTTTTATTTGTATTAGTGAGGCTGTGTATTTAGACGGCAAATCTGAATTAAGTTTGATTCATGAATTTCATCCGTTTACCTTGCCACATAAACTGCAGTAAAATAAAAATATCGAAAATAAAGAACACAAAAACAACACTTTTAACCTACTGTCATTCGTAATTTATTTTAACAATTTGATATTACTGAAAGACTGCATTCAGAAATTACAACTTTGATAATTTTTTTAACAACAACAAATTTACAAAAGAAACACCTGCAAGGTATGGGTGTTTTTGGATAAGGGCTGCTTTATTTGAGACCACATATATGAGATCCAAAAGAGACTGAGAGAAGAGGATGAATTGCTAGCCCAGTACACTAAAAATGTCAAGGATTAATAAATAGAGGTAGATCTTAATTTTAAATTGGTCACTTTTATGGATGAATCATGTCTTTAAATTTCTGTAGCTGAAAGGTTAATAGCTCGTGAATCTGTCTCTATAGTTAATCTAAGGAATTCAAAGAACTGGAGATTAAATTGATGTGAATGTGAATATGGACATTTGTGTCTGAAAGTACTATATCCTAGAGTTTTACAACTACAGTGAGTTCAGGTCAGTGTTTTGTTCAAAAATCTAGACATAATGATATTTTATCATCTTATTAATTTTTCCTCTATAAAAAACAAATGCTGAAACTGCATCAAACAACAGGTTTTCCATAGATTTCCCTTCTATAAATGTTTTTAAAACATAGACCAGTACTTAAATAGGATGATTTAAACTCAGAAAATTAAAATATCCATCAACTTCATAATTCTGAGCATTTTTAGCATGTTAATTGATTTAAATTTGCGATTCAGTACAGAACAAATAACCAAGGAACCCTACAATTAGTTATTGCGGTCCAACAGAGAAGGTTTGTGAGGGTACTGTAAACGAATACTTTATGCATAGCTTGAAATTACGATGTTTGCAGTGGAGTTTTACATTTTATTGCCTAAAAAAAGTTTTATCATTACTTTATACGAAACATATTTATCTTGCTCAAAGTGGAGACCCATGACTCTTTTTACCAGGGATTAAAAGGCCGCCCACTGACACAAGTCAGCATTTAACTGACGTGACAAGTGGCCTCTGTCACTTGACCTTCACAAATGATGTTAAATGACAGTATATTAGATTTGAAGTTGATACAAATAGTAGGTGAATGGACGGATATGACAGCCAAGAAGCAGCAGTGTATGTTTGAGACTGTGGCTTCCTTATTTTAGTAGGAAACAGTAGGACCAACTTAAAGATAGTATTGTTGCGAATGTTAGACGATGGCAGGAATTATATAAAACTACTTATTTTTCTGAAAAAATATAAGCAGTACATGCTGTGCAATCAACAACATGGGTGGGCTGGCCTTAGCCAAGTGAAATGTCCATGCTGAGTAATCTAAGCACCTGGCACAGAGAGACTCCATGGATGTACAAAACATGCTCATAAAAGCAGCATAGCTACCACTGAGCACGACACATTTCCTATGACACCTGCCATTTCTTTTTTTAGTATGTTGCTCACAGCTGCACGATAGGAACAAAACCAACATCATGCAGTTAATATGACAGGGATCCCATAAATCTCAATTTCATGCGTGCAATGTTCATATTTCCATAATTCTAATTTCATTTTCAAGGAGAATGTCTTTCAGACAACCAACCTACCTCGTTTGTCAAAATTATGCTTAATATCGTCTTCTTTGCACATCATATCTGGATGTCCTTGGATGCCAACTCCATAGTCATCTAGGACCTTCCCATCACTAAGCTTGTTGTGGATCTGGTTGGGTGTGGAGTTAAGTGAGTGCCCACCTGCGTCCACCTCGTCATCACAGTCGTAATCGTCAAGAATTGGAGTCTCACGAATAGGCATTCCAATGACAGAGCTGCCATGCTGGTGTGTGCTTCGAGAACCCCGATAACTGTCACGGCCCTGCGGTCCGAGCAGAACGGAGGGAATGTAGTGGATCTCATGTGTGGCCTCGGTACTTGCACTCTTTTGGGGGATACGGCGACGCTTGCACCATCGATGGCGGGTATACAGCACAAGGGTGAAAAGGAGGATTAGGAGGAGGAGTGCTATGAGGCCTCCCTGGATAAAAGTAAAACAAAGGAGAAAAAGACTGAATATCAGGAAGGCACACAACGACAACTCTTAATGAGAGCAAATTCAGAGAACTTAAGATATTTTACTGGTAACCAGCTTTAATTTTACAAACTGCAAAATAAAGAGAGGGCTTTACATCTTATAATAACAATTATAATCACCGCCTCAGTGCCAGTTATATTAGGCTGAATGCCAATTAGCACAATTTGCCAGCTAATAAAGGAGGTCTGGCAATCAACACTTTGACATGAGAGTTCTCAAAGCAACATGAGGCTAACAGAGTTCTGAGAAAGTCTATTTGTACCAGTCTTTAAAAATAACAATAATCTCACATTGTGGAGAAAAGGATATTGCAAGTTTGATCAACAACAACAATCATGTCACATTTTCACAAATTTAATGTATGTATACTCAATTTGTTGATATGAATGGTAACTAGGCTTCTATGTTCTATGTTCTATGAGACAACACAAGCTGATGAGGGGCGAAAGTATTTTATACATGAAAGAGGAAGAAAACAGAGCATAGCCCTGTAGCAATGAAGACATTAGCAAGCCATTAGAAGATAGGAAGGCTACAGATACATGTAACACACTGTATTCGGCACATGGAATACAGTGGACTGAACTGAACATGTACAGCAGATATAAAACACAAAAAAAATAAATAATACTAAAAACTACCACAAACCAAACTCTGCAGTTCTCAGGAATCATTTTACATCATGAGTTGCAAATCAAATCAATAAAGTGAATGAATGATTTGCATTATACTATGTACATGCCACTGCTGTTTCCATTCCTTATTTGAAGTCTCATTAACAACTACAGACAGCAGTTCAGCATAAATAATTTTCTTTGTAGCAATGTTGCATCTCAACCCCCCTCGGAATGAGCACACATACCAATACACAAAGGTTATTAGCCTGTTTTGCCCTCTCTTTCTTCCCTAAGCCCTTACTATACCCCTGTAAATTCACCAAGGAGCATCACATTTCTCCAAGGTTCATTCAATATCTGACCACAGAAACATCAAACACCGCGCCATACGCAGTTGTTGGATGATAACGTAAATCCATATGCACAGACAGAATGGTTGAAAGTACCGGAGGGCATGACTTATTCTTTGATTTTTCACACTGGCACCCAATAGGTGAGACGTAATATTGAATTCTGCAAGACATAGTTACCTAAGGGTGATAAATTTATAATGTCAGACAGAAAACACAGCGTCAGCACTTTTCCAAGTACATAAATAACAGTGCGACTATATTTACAAAATTATACGGGCACATGCACATATACATGCACAAATAGGAACACAGAAAATCATATGCACACACACACACACACACACACACACACACAAAAAAAAAAAAAAAAATACACCACAACAGAGTAATAAATAAAAACCACAAGGGTTCATTCATCACAACATTTAAAATTCCATCTTCATGACTGAAAACAAACCCCTTTCAAATTAGAACTCATGCACTGCCGAGTGTCCATAAATCAAATATGCTGAGGGGGTAAGGCAGCAGAGAGGACTAGTATCATACACATGCTTGTCCATTAATCTCCAAAAGGATGGCAGCTTTGGAGAAATATATTCTCAAATTCCCCTTAGTATTTTTCGTCTGCAATGGTTTCCTCTAAACAACAGGAAAAAAAAATAGACTTACATTTAATTTTAGGCACAGGGTAATAATGGTGTCACATTCGATGGTTTGGTAGGACAACCATTAAATGATTGTCAAAAATTAAAATAATATGGATAAAATCCTGCCTAAAACATTTACATAGATAGGTATTAGTTCACCTCAACATTAACATTCACTTAAAGTGAAATTAAAATATTAATTGTCACTTTTTATGAAAATGTGATTACACACTCTACAGTGGATCTATATAGTATAACATAGTTTGCCATGGAAACCCATAATTATCCCACTTAAATTAAAAAAAAAAATCTGCTGATCTATAATGAAGTGTCAAGTGGTTGATATCCACACACTGTGGAAACTACAAGTGAAACTGGGTTTTGAGAGAAATTGTATTTCCTGTTGTTGTAGTAGGTCTACAGATATCCATCATATTCTGTGGTATTTTTTGTAGTGCGGCTGCCATGTGAGGAGAACATATCTCTGAAAAATGGGAAAACAGACAAAAGGCCAAAACTTTGAATTTATAAAAAAAGCATAAGAAGATATATTTTTATAACAACGGAAAAACTCAGAGCTGAAATAAAAGGCTTGAGCACTGTGTGGAATGATAGATCTCTCCAGAGGTCCACAGAGGGATTAAAAACCATTACTAAAGCATTTGATGGATGTATGTATCAAAATATCTAGTTAAACTTAGCACATCCGGTCAAGCAAGTGATTATGTGCTAATATGAAAATATCTAGCGGAGCCTGCACCTACTGAACTTGATTTTTTGTCGAGAGCTGATGTCTCCTCTCATCATCTGAACCATCTCTGTGAAAGTTGTCCTTAAGGAGTCCTTAAAGGAGTTATAAAAAGTTTATTCACACTGCACTTTAACTCCTCAACATCACACATGTATGCTGACGTGATTAGCAAGAGAAAACCTTTCTGCTGAGATGATAAATCACAGTGTAACTTGTTCATTTTGCTTGCGGCTTGTGCAATGTGCACGTGCAAACAGCCAAAAAAAAGTGCTCCTCCAGTTTTTGTTAACAGAACCTGCACGCGTCCATGAACATGACAGAAACTACAGACTCTATTGTTTCACAGTACAATGCTTTCCTGAGACATAAGGTGAGAGATTGATTTCACTTTGGTATGTTTTAATTAATGCCTATTTTTAGATTTCACTGGGTAAGTACTGCTTGTCATCATGTTGGATCACCAACTATTATGGAAATACTGGAAAATACTGGAAGACTCTCTGAAAAGTTGCATTGGTGAACTTGTCTTTCAAATACTTTTTTCTTTACCTTTCTATTTTTCTCTCTCAAATTTCCCTCATCATCTAATCTCACAGCAATTTTCTCTGCACTTCCCACTGTTCCCACTTTTTCTCTCTCTCTTGCTTGATTACTATATGTCTCTCAGTTTCCATTCTCCCTCATGTTTGATCACATTTTTTCTCTACTCTTCACTACAACAGCCATATAAATTCATAGTGGCAGATGTAGCCATGAGGGAAAATGGGTTTTGTGTTCATCTTCAAACCCTACAAATCCCTGCTGCTTTAGTCCTAAATGACTTTACAGGAAGGAGAGTGGCTGGGAGCCCCATAATTCTACACTTTTCTGAAGATTTAGTGCAGTTCGTGATTATTTTCCTTACTTTGCATTTCTTTTTTCTATTGCTCCTAAATTACTTTGTATTATTCTTTCTTTTTACCTTTTACTTTTCTCTCTGTAACATCACCCTTTAGCTTTTTATTAGTCTTTTTGCTCTTGCCCCATTTTCTTTTTGCCTTTCATTCCCCTAACCTCACGTCTTCTCTGTACTAGCTACTAGATCATGTTCCCTCCTTCCTTTCATGTTCCCCTGTCAAGCTTGATTACCACCATTACATCCCTTCTCACTTACTCCTTATTCCCTTTCTTCAGCAGACTGAATTGAATATAGCTATAGACACCAGCACTGAATTATTAAACAATTTTACAAACCTTTTTTTTTTCCCCAATTGAGAAAGTAACAAATTTACCCTGACTAAACTCTTTTACCTAAAAATTAACATAATTATCCCCAGATATATACATCTTTAATTTTTAAAAAGGTATTCCCACCTTTAGGATGAAAATAAAACACACATCAATAATATGATAAATGACAAAGAGACAATATTTAAAATTAAAATAACAAATAAACCATTTGTGTAATAATTACAAATGTTGCTCTTGTTTTAAAAATCAAGCCAAACAGCAAACCAATACAAAGCTAATCTAATTTTCTTAATAGTAGATAAGAACACCAATGACAACAACATTTGTCAGAGATTGCGGATGTTAAGTTTTGTTGCTTTTTGCTTCTATGCAACTATGTTGCTACTGTATGGTCGGCATTGAAAAGAACGTCTCAGGAGGATGACCTATGGCAGTTTATAAGCCACAAGTCATGCTCTGACACGGTTTGGCAGTGTACCTACCAATATTGATGGAGATTGACTCAGCCATATAATATACTGGTGAGGAAAAAAAAGAAGATGCGAGTCCATTCTGTTATCACTAATGACAACTATTAGGGTCTCTAATTAATGTAGCAAACCTATGACATTCTGGAATCAGGGACTGCAATATACCACAACCTCGTCTTACAAAATCTTTCCACCAACAGAATGGCCTAAGACCTCGAATGCTGCCCACATAGTGCATGTTACTTGCAAACAACACCACCTCCAGTTGTGAAAAACGTGTATATCTTTTATAATAAACTGGTCAAAACAGTTAAATAAAAGCATAATTTTACTGTTATTTAGTAGCTAAAGTTCAGTGTGTTCAAAAACTAAAAAGAAGACAAAACATATGTACAAGGAAAACCAGAAGTAAGACTGAAAATAAGAAGAATAAGAAGAAAAATAAGAAGAAATATGGTGCACAGTTGACAGTTGACTATATCAGAAACAAACAGTTAAGTAAGTAAAGCAAAGTAAAGCCATATATAAGAAACTAAGAATAAAAACACATGAGAAAAAGCCATTTTTGAATATTGCATGAAAGAGGAAACTGATTAAAGACAAGCAGAATACTGAACTGAATAGATTGGACAATATACCAAGTGACATGGAGTCAGTTCCTTTTTATTAACTGGAAATTCATGTTGAATTGTGGTTATTTGCACCACTGACACACCCATTTATTTTTTTTATCTTACTGTTACAATCTACAGATTATGCAGACTGTGTGGAGTGTGATATGGCAGGCAAACTGGATTCAACGAAAAGCAAGCAGTTTTATTAGGCTGTTAAAGAGTTCAAAAAGTAAAACATAAATTGAAAAAAGGAACTATAAACTGTATTTACAGGCATAAGCAGCACATGGAGAATGTAAACAGACACTGAAAAAGCCTAAAGGGAAGGCAGCACTGTATATAAACAGAAGGGCAATCAGTAGACAAGAACACAGCTGGGTATCAAGATGCAGGTAAAAGCAATCAAGGACAATGAGATGGGAGGGAAGGTAAAACAAAACTCTAACTATTTAAATAAAACAGGAAGAGAGAAGTATTAACTAAATGGGGAAATCCAGACATTAATGAACTCAATATAGTGGAACTGACACAACAGGATGGAAGTGAGGGAAGAATATTCTACTACAACAAAGAACTCAACAAAGAAGCAGATATAAACACTAAGCAAACTAAGAATTAAACAGAGATAATCAAATATTTGAAAGTCCATAAACTCAAAAGGATCCTGATTCTTAGATCTATTTTTTGTTTGTTTTTTGCTTTTTTAACTTGTTTTTTCTTGATTTGATTTCACTACAAACAGGAACAACCCTCTTTTCATCATGGCCTCATATAGTTAACTTGCAATGCAACACCATTGTAACACTACTACCATATTACTAGAATCTGGTATGCATATGCAATACCACTTTAATTAACAACACATGAAATATTCTTAAATCCATCCATCCAGTATTTTCCAGTTCCAGATTTTTCAATTAGGATTAGGATTAGGATTCAACTTTATTGACATTAGACATGTACAAATACAGGGTAACGAAATACAGTTCATGAGGTCATGAGGGTGCTAGAGCCAGTCACAGCAAGCGGGGTAAACACTAGAGAGACAACCTATCACAGGGCTTCTAGAATAAATGTTTTGGGGGTTTTTTCTGAATCTTAGCATTCTATGAAAGCTGAAATCCTCTATTATACATATTTAAAAGGAAACATTTTTAACAACACCACTGTGGACTATAACTCTAGCATTTTAAATTACAGGAGAACAAAAACATGCAGAAACCTAATATTTTGGATACATTTTTTTTAACAATTAATACCCCAGAAATAGGACACATATATTGGCATGTATGTAAGGTAGATTACATGTTTAAAATATAAAGAGGCCATCTGTAAATCTTCTCAGAGAGAGAGTCTGTGTGTGTGTGTGTGTGTGTGTGTGTGTGTGCGTGTGTGTGTGCACATACCCAGAATCAGAATGCATTCTAAATCAAGTCACCATTAATTTATTCCAACTGTATAAGCAATGTTAAATGAAGGACCCTTTGATACACTAGGAAACACCATCACCATCATCCAGGGGCCCCCCATGGGAATGTCTGAATGGTATATGCTCATAGCTTCACTGTGTACTTGAATCCAGATCCTGGCCTGTTGAACGAACAAGCAGATGTTTGCTATATATAACAAAAACAGCTGATGACCGATCTTAGTCAAAATGTACAACTTCAGAATGTATCTGAAAATCTGGGGGGAAAAATGATAAAGATCAAATTGATGCAATACATAAATGTATAAAACTACTTCACTGCAGTGACTGAGTTATATATTGTAATGAAGAGAAAACAGACAAAGATGCTAAAAACCCCAAATACATGAATGAATTTTAGATGTTAGCTTGTGGTTATAAACCATCTTATAAAAACAGAGTAAAGCTAAAAAACCGAGTAACTTCAGCTTATAATCATGCAATCATACATGAATATTCATACTGAATGTACATTAGAGAAGATGTCTGTGTCTTCTAAATCGATATGGACACAGGAAGCAGTTTATGTATTTCACTATTATTAAAAAAAAATAAATAAATAAAAAAAAAAGCTCAATCGAGACAGTTTACAGGGGAGCTTGAATATGGTGGCATCATACATATTTGGCTGGAAAAAATATGACTACTTTGAGCAGCAGACAGTCGAGAGGTTAAGAACCCCAAAACAAAATCTCATTAGACTTTATTATTAATCTTGATTGTAGTGAATGTGCATTAAATATATTCAATCACTGACTAATTACAGACAACAGAGCTAATGAAAGGAGCAGCAACATGCCCAGTCAGGGATTTGTTATGCTTTAAAATATACAATACAATGCTGTCAGATTTTTTTTTTGTTTGTTTAATCTGAGCTGTCAGTCTTCTTAAGAGTGGTGAGATAAACAGATGATGTGTTGTAATAATGTAGCTAAGAAA
The DNA here is from genome assembly GCF_036321145.2 of Pelmatolapia mariae. Classification (NCBI taxonomy): domain Eukaryota; kingdom Metazoa; phylum Chordata; class Actinopteri; order Cichliformes; family Cichlidae; genus Pelmatolapia; species Pelmatolapia mariae. The sequence continues at coordinate 22,060,071 of NC_086233.1, read as the reverse complement.
TCAGACTATTTGCATACGCTATTTCCACTGCAATTTCCTGTTCATTATTACACTTTCATAAATGATAAGCGCAGCATATTTACTTTTATTACCTGAGAAGACATCACGGAGAATGAGTGAAATGGCTATTTCGCATGTTGTCCGAAGTCTTTGGACAAGAGCCTTTTTTTGACTAGCTTCCTTATAAAATGCATTGTCAGCATTTATTGTGATTTTTGCATTTGAGTTTGGTGTTCAGATTTGCACTCAAGCATGCATAGCAATATCAAAGTATGTAGCAATTTCTGTTGTTCTATCTAATCTCTGTAAAATTCATACGACTCTCAATCTGATGGCATTGCTTCTGTTGAGGACCAAAATAGCACTGTCACCATGGATATCTCAGATGTGTCACTTCTCTTTGGCCCATTCATAGGAAAAAGTAATCTGCAACAGCAGATGTCTAACCAGATGCTTTACCACATTACATATTTTTTAAAAAGTAAAGGATTAAAGAAAGATTAACTGTAAATACCTTATCTTTGTAAAAAGAAATATCTAATAACTACATATCTGATTAGTTTTGAGCCTTCCACCGTCTCTCTCTCGCCCCCTCACTTGAACCACTCTCCACTCTCTTGCTTCAATAGCTCCTACAGAGCCTTAAATTTTTGACTTTTATGTGTACTTGACAAGCATAACTCCCTAATGATCCTAATAAGCTTCTTTATGCAGTGAAACAACACGATGCAGAGCCAACACGTGCAACACATGCTCTGTGGTTTAGCCACCATCTGTGCATAGGAGAGGCAGTGGCTCACTGAACCCCAGTAATCAGCCACCTCCTGCTACAAAGGAAGGTTGGACTACAACAACCTTTATTGCATACTTAAGAGTAAATTACACTGAAATACTCACAAGCTAAACTGCTTGCAGTCAAAAGATTGATCAATTTCAAGATTAAAGAACAAAGAGATCACATGTACGCATTATCCCACAGATGACAATACTCAAGCTATCACAACCACAATCACAACACACTTGTAATATTATTTACTTGTATATTTACTTGTATGTACTTGTAATATATTTGGGCTTGCTTGAATGGACTGTTTTTGTGTTTATGCCATTGTCTTTCACACAGAGTCTGCAAAGGCTAAACATCATTTCCCTCTCACTCCATTTTTTTCTGTCACCATCTTCTATTTGTCAACCTCCTCCCTGCGCAGTATCTGTTCCTACTATCCCTCTCTCCCAGCAGGAAGTTAAAGTGGCATGTGCCCTAGCAGCTGCTCTCCATTCTCTATGTCCAAGTAGAAGTTGCAGTGTGAATGACAAGATGAATGTTCCCATTCTAATTATTTACCTTGGAAATCACATGCCTGTCTATTACTGGGTTTCATTAAGAAATACTTATAGTAATTCTTTCATTCCTGGTAATGCAAAGCATAGCAGGCTTCCTAAAATAAGTGGATGAATTATATGGTACAAATCTCTATCAGTGGCATTATAGTGTATGTAACAGCTGCTTGTCTCGATCATTAATTAATTAATTAATGTAATCATTCACTTACTAGGTCAGGGGAAGCTCTGATGTTCAACAGTATGCACAAACTGTTGAACATAGAGTCATTTGGGATTAAGACTACATGCTGTCATAGACTTGTGCTGTTGTTGAGAACTATGAATTGAAAAATAACATTCCATAAGGCTTATGCAAAGGTATATGTTTTAAATCGACTGGAAAGGTAAAGATTTTTGATAGAAGTGGAAAAAATCTATTCGAAAGTGAAAAATAATTTCCAGTCCAGTCCTCAGCTCGAGCCATGTAAATCACTAGAGAAATTACAGTGACCAAAAGTCCCTACCTAATCATAAAATCTGATTACACTGTGATTGAAAACTGAATTAAAATCTTCTACAGCTTAACTGGAAAGCACCAGGTCGACCTTTCCATTTTGTCCTTCTCTCCATGGGAATGAATACATGTTACCATCATTTTCTCCCAACCCCTTCCTACATTGTCTTAGATCCTATCCCTTCTCCTATCCCTTCATTACTACGCCTCTCTGTCTTCGCCTTTAACATACCACAGGGCTCTGTCACACAGAGGGAAAAGATTTTATGGCAGATAATGCTACCTTGAGCCGTAGCTTTGTGAATTACACCACTGAATTAGGGGTGATTTGCACTCCTCCCACCTGCACTGCAACTTTCACCTAAAGGAAGACCTTTAGCACCCTGCACCCACAACTTCCTCTTTCAGCTAGATGAACAATCTACCTGAGAGATCTTCTTCTTCAGTCTTTTACTAAATGATAAGGTCTGCATTATAGACCTTAGAGTACACAGATAAATAACATATCAGATCCGCAGATGAGCAGTTACAAAAAGGTTGTTTTGGTTTCCCTTACTGTTGTGTTTATCTCCCATTTTATTTCCATTCTGTTTGTTCTTTAGTGGAGTTCAAACCTACATGCTGTCTGCAATTCATGAACCTTAAATAGGTTTAGCCAGAAGACACCAGTGCTATTTTATTAGCTAGCACTAGCTTGCTTAGTTAGCAAGCTGCATTCATAAACTGGAGAAGTGCAACATAGTAATGCACAGATCACCTAATTATTCTAACTAATTCACTAAAAAAATTAGAATTTCTCTCACCACAACTGGAATACACACTTTAGGGCAGTGTTGCCAACTTAGCGACTTTGTCGCTATATTTAGCGAGTTTTCAGAACCTCTTAGCGGCTTTTTTTCTAAAAAGCAACTAGCGACAAATCTGGCAACTTTTTCTGGTATTATTGGAGACTTATTTATGACGACTTTTTGACGTGAAAACGTGTATCGCTCTTACTCTCAACAAGCAGCGGTGCTGCCGTGGGCACCGCACCCGTGCCAAAGCGCTCACAGGCAGAGGATAGTCCTCCCCCAGCTGCTATCAGGGCAGGAGATGTGCACACCTATGCGTCCATACGGCAAATGAATCGCGCATGAGCGAAGCCGCTGCTCCCGCACTGACTGTAACGCAGTCAGTTCTTCTTTTACTGTTATGCTGTTTTGTGGATCACAAGGTTTAAAACTACTTATAAACACACACTCACACACACAAAGTAACTACACCAGAGTGCCAATTTCAGGTCACTTTTGCCGGTCCAAGCCCGGATAAAGGAGCAGGGTTGGAATTGTGACATTAAAAAACAATAATTGCTAAAAGAAATTTAATTTGTAGTTCTAAATAAATTCTAACTGCATTTAGGACGTTTTTTACTCACTTTATGTCTCTTCCACGATGTTATTTCTCTCTCTCCAACAACGTAGGTTACAATTACATTAGCATAACCAATTATGCAAATTAGGCGATGATGTCAATTAGCGACTTTTAGGACAGCGAATAGCGATTTTCCTTACAGAGGAGTTGGCAACACTGCTTTAGGGAAGCTAGAATATTAGTCAGATGCAATAGGGTCATGCCACTTTGACGAAGTCCAGTTCAGTGACTCTGAGTAGTGGATAAGGCCTAGCAGACTCCTTGGACACCTGTCAACCAACAACCTAGAGGACACCTAGAGGATCTGCAGTTTTTTGTCACTTTGGTATTATTTTTTTCTTTCAGCTCTGGAAGTATATACCATTGCACCCCAATGGTATGTATCAAAGGCATTCGGTTATATTTTTTTATTATTTCCTTCTATTTTTCCTAATGTATAAACGATGACATTTTGCTCAGGTAGTTTTGCACGTTACAAAATAAGCAGCATAAATCAGATGATATGGAATCCCTTAAACTGCAATTCAAAACAACCAGAAAAAAAGTGTTGAAAAACCAACAAAAAAAGGATAATTGAATGTTCTACCCATGAGAGCATCCCCAAAAAACTAAAACATTGTGTATTGTAAAATTACGCATGTTTAAAAATGTCTCTGCATTTAGATAATAGCTAGTATTTCACTACCACTGTCATGGACCCTGGGTCTATTTCTCAGTATAATAACATCCCGTGATGCTCACTGTTTGCATGGTAACCAAATATAATTGCCTGATGACCATGCACCGCTGCCTGTTCATTACTGCGGGAAATTAGTACTTCTGGAAAAAAAATGAATAAAAAATTCTACAATGCCTACCCCACTTTCAAACCCCCCCTTCACTCAACCACACTACATTATGGCTCTTTCATTTGCTGTAGCATGGCAAAAAAAAAATAAAAAATGTGATTAGAAATGTGTTGCCAATATTTGCAGTGCTGTTAGTGTACATGGGGCCTGAGTTGCTAAAGCTGTTGGTAAGAAGGTAGTGAGAGGGTCTGAACAATGAGACTCTTGGGGTGACTTTGATTGAAAAAAACAGCAAAGGCTGAGTAGTGAAAGTGTCAGAGAATGGATTTTTTCTTGTGTAAGGATAAAAGCATCACAGTGTGGACAATGGTACATATTTGTAAAGAGCAGCATGTGGGAAAATAATGGTTGACACACATTTTTTTGTTGGTCCCTAATTTTTTTACTAGGTTTACTAGGACTACTTTGTTTTTGTGGTGACATCAGCGACAACTGTGTGGTATTTAACAGAATAAAACACAAGGCTAAATCTGAAAAATAAATGACTTTGCCTCCTGCTAGAGAAAGACATATTCTTGCCTTGAAAGCTGGCGGGTGCTACGGAGCTATGTGTGATTATAGATGCTTTTATATGTTAGGGTGCTCGAGCCCGTTTACTTGTATCAGAGGCAGCTGGGGCCTCAGCCCTTGTTATATCCCCTGTCGTTTCGCTTGAAGTGAGGCCTTTATTTGTATCTGCAGCTGTCGGCCAAGTGTTACCACAACAGCTTGCGCGAGTAGACCTGTCAGCGAGCGCCAGCAGCTGAAGGGGAAGGTAGTCTTTGTCCATTTGTGCCAGATGCAATCAAAAACTCACTTTCACCCTCACTCCCGCTCTCCCCACCCCCCAAACACCCTATTGCTGGTCTCTTCTCTTGCTTCACATATCACAGCAATGTCTCCTCAGTTCAATGCCAGCTCCACAAAGTATATTTCATGTCCTGTAAAGAGCGCATTTTGACACTTGCTTACACTTACTGTAGCCCAGACCTGACCCGACTTGCCTTTAAATTTGGCTTAGGAGAAGGTGGGGAAATAAAAATGTACCATCCTGCAGAGAAAATATCTAATGATTGCGATTGCCTATAGAATGCTAATAGATGTCAGGGGTCTTAATATCACTTTCAAATCCAATTCAAATAGCACAGATGTTTCAAATTGGTGCTTGAGTCATTAATGGCTTTGAATAAAACACATCTGCTATCATTAGCACTGAAGGGAGGAAAACAAGCAGCTCAAATATATATTAAAGGGAATTTTTCCAGTTACAGTACTTTGAGGGGCCATTAAAAGAACAGCAGGAATTGGGATTAATCAATAATGAGATACAGAATGAGGAAAGGAGAAAAATGTGTCTGCCACCCAAGAGTACATATCTTTAAAGTGATGCATCAATATATAACGACACTCTTCAGCAAAAGAAACCTTTTTCGCTAGCAGTGAATGTCTTCCTGCTTGCTCTGAAGCTTTGCTTAGTTTTAGTATGGCTGTGATTCATGTAGGTTTGGATTTCAAATTCCTCCAAAGTGTCAAAAGGACAAGACAGTGCACCCTAAGAACTTCTCAACTTTTGTGGCTTGTAGTATGAAATGCTATAAATCTAGTACATTCCAGTTATAGAAACAGAAATGAGCTTGAAATTAGTAGATGTTGTCCCTGCAGCTAAGGCATTACTAAAGAAACTGCTTTACTGATTGTTCTCTGTAATGCACTGCAATTTACATGTTCTAAGAACTGAAATTTACATCCACTCACATACAAAGAACCTTACAAACAATAGCTCATTGCTCAAGCCATTTTATACATTTACATTAAATTGTCATCTAGACGTGCAGGCACTCCGCACATAAGCCATAAGTAAGCAATTGTCCACTTCTACGCACTCTCTCTCATATTACATCATGAAAGCATCTCTACATGCACGCACACAACCATTCACATACATGGACAAGGTTATTCAATAAGCCTCTCTCATCCACATCACACTTTTTCTTTTGTCCCCCAAAACTCCGAGCCTCCATCAGTTACTGTTACCCAGGCAACAGACGGAGACGGATGAAGGTGAGTGAATAGTGAGAAGAAAAAGGGAAAAACCAAAGATGGGGAGATGCAGCCACTTGAGTTTTGTCTCTCCAAAGGTAAACTATAAATAGCTTCCTCCCTCTTTTACTTGCTGTACAACTGGGAATGTTGAGAAAACTAATTCGCTTTGGTCATGACACTTTGCCCAGCCAAACAAGTACTCTACTACAACAGTTTGTGTTTTAAAGCCCTACTTACCTTTTCTCTGTGTGTGTTTGTGTGTGTGAAAGAGGGGACAGCTAAGTGTTGTGCATAATGAGGTCTATATTTTTTCGTAATATGTTACATATTTTCTTTATTTTTTTCCCCTCTGTACACCACTTCAGGGGATTTTTAAATCTGTTTTTACATTTTCATATCTAGTCCCCCATTTTCACAGGCTCCACACTAATTGGACAATTGGCCGGTTGAGGTCTGTTCCTTTACTTTTTCATGAAAAATGAAGAATAAAAGATCTGGAGTCAAAATGTTAAATGTTGTACCTCAGTCTAAGGTGCAAAGAGTGAAGGAGGTAATCATTAGGCAAAAAACAACGAAATAAACCTGTCAGAGACATAGCAAAAAGCCACAATGTGGTACATTCTTCAAAAGAAGTAAAGCACTGCCCAAATCAGCAACACTATAAAGTGGTTGGTCACAGCATTCTTTCTTTTGTTAAGAAAACCCCTTCACAACATCTTGTGGAGGTATGTGTACATTTGTATTTATTTATTTATTTATTTTTAAGCAAGAATAATCCAAAGGCGGGGGGGATTATTCAGAAAAAAAAAAATACTCTCTCCATTTGTACATCACATGTTGGCCATTTTGGACATGTAACAATCCTGACACGTCAGGTAACTGAAAAGCCTACTGAACATTATGCAGAAGAAATAAACTATGGTAACTATGAGTTAACAGTGTATATTCTCTCTTAAAGGGAGAAAAACACTTTCATGGCAAACATTTTACTTGTTATGTGGAGAAATTGGGCAAGGGGAGGACTAAAATGGATGTTTACTTACTTCCTCTGAGTGTGTTTACTGATGCTGTGAAGTGCAACCCTGGCACTCTCCCTGACTTCACGCCAAACAATTTATATCATTATGTTATCAACAACCCCTCGAATTATACTGGACGAGATCCGAAGCCCTTCAAATCTTTGGATGCATATCAGAATTTTGTGTCAGGATAAGTAACAAACCTCAGTCACTGGATCGGGTGGACCACGGTCACTCAGGGATTTACCTGAGTCAATATAGCTCATGTGGGATTGATGACAGTGATACTAAGGTGAGTTAGTTAGCCGCTGTTAGCTCCTGTTTATTGCTATTCACCACTGTTACTGAAACTTTTTAGAAGGGGACCTAATGTGGGCAGACTCGCACTTAGCAAATAATAAAACTAATATTAATACTCTCATGCAATGTGAGAGTGCAATCAAACTGTTGATCATAGGGAAAGTAATTAAAAAAGCTTAGGATACTAAAGTCTAAAATTAGCTGACATAACGTTAGCTTATAATGTTATGTTATTGTTTAGCTGGCTCTTGTAATTGTAAGAGCCCTAACTTCAGTTTAGGAGTGAGGCTTCAGGTGAAGGAGATGAGATGGAAAGAAGATGAGAAAGAAAAAAATTAGTAAGAAAATGAAAATATAAATGTAAAAATGCTAAATGGTTAAATATTAGTTAAGACAGATACTGGTGATTTGAAAAATTCTACTAAATTTTAACTGATACTGCTGTGTCAGAGAAATAGTTACTTTTGTCTTTTTCTATCCAGATGAGTAGGAACGTGAAAAATACAAACAAAGTAGTCTTTTTTTCCATAATGATTGCTGCACCCAACAGTGCAGCAGAATATGGGGTTGTGGGGGGGAATAACACTGATAATTTCAGTGTAAACAACTTGTGAATTATTAAACACGACTGCTACCGGATATCATGTCCAATACAGTGGACAGCTCTAAAATGCAAATGACGGCACATGCAAAACTTCTATAGAAAAATTTACACCTTCGTACTAAAATAATAATCAGATTTTAAGAAGTGAATTTATTCTAAATACAACCTAAACAAAGAAGGTCGTGTTTCTATGTCTGGATGTGAGTCTTACCACTCCAAACCCAGCATTTCCTGATAAACAGTATACTGTAGCATAATTGTAACCACTTGCTTGCTTGAATTATTTACTTACTGAATTTTATTTATTTGTTTTTGTATTAATCACTTCTTGTTGCAAAAAGGGCCTGCCCTTACAATTAATATAATGCTTAAGTGCATGTCATACAGTAGACTTGTACCTGGCTTATGTTTAAAATATAACATAAAAAATTAACAACTGTAAGTTATTTTAAAGCTGCAAGTTGTTTGTTATTGAACTTCTACTTTAGGCTAGAATACTTTACATTTACCAGGGGTCTTTGAAGTGGTAAAGGTGTTAACATTTATTGCCTGTAGGCAGTGTAAATATAGAGAAGCTATTACACTCTTCATTCCTACTGGTGTTGTAAGCTGTTATAACTGCAGCTGAAGAGCTGCCATATGGAGTCTTTACATGTGGGTAAGAAACTATGACATTCTCAGCTTCTAAAATACAGATGGCTATGAATCACTGTACACTGGGTTGTTGCCAAAGCATAGATAATAAAGAATGTATAATCATAACAAAGATTTTTACATACACACACATAATTCTGTGGAGGTGCATCCACTTAATTCAGAACAACAGAACAAGAATAACAGAAAACAAAATAAATATTGTCCTTCTACGCTCATGTCACAACCAAAGTCTGGACCTAAGCCATGATGACAGTGGCACAGTCCTTGAAGCGGCACCAGAGCACCTGATCATGTGTTTAGTATCCTGCTGAAATCCAGGAACAGAGCAGCTATGAATGAGAGCATGCGGGAATCATGCCAGGAAGCTTTCACGAAATACTGCTTGTACCATTCGCTCCCCTATGGATACAAGTAAGAGACAGAGCCAGGATCAAGCAGAACATATAAAGAACACCTTGACCTTTTCATGTGTGGTGTCACTTGCTGTAGAAGATTATAGTGAATAATAAGGTCCCTGCCCTCCTTTCGGACTAATTAAAGGAAATGAGACTTTTTACAGTTGGCCCAAGTGTACTACCATCCTCATTTTCATGCTCAGAGTGCAAGAAATACCAGCATAGTACTGCATATGTACAAGTAAAGTTGCAGTAAACCAGAGGTTCAGTGATGTAGTAGTTCATATGGCTCAGAATCCATGACAAGTTAGTAGTTTTTGTAACGTGTGACATACAGAATGAAAATGATGTGTTTTCTTGTCATTGGTTATCTGTTTTGCATAAACTTATGAGAATTAAAATCCACTGAGAAGTCAAGAAAGCTTGCAAATAGTCATCTCCAGGATAAAATAACCTTGTTTACTACCAAATTAAAGTGTTTGAGTTCAGTAGTATTATGACTACATTGTAGTACTTCCATAAAAACCATGGAAATATGTATAAAAATGTATCATATTATTTTTCCCACAGCACTGACCACATTACTGATGTTAGCATAATGATGACAGGAAGGCCCCAAGTATGGCCAGTCATGCCTTCCTAATGTAATAATCCAACCATCACTCCCTTCATAATCAAGATCAATAAGGTCACGGCCATCACTATCTAACAGGATATGAATAATATGAAGAGTTACTTCAAGCTATCGCATCATTTGGTATTTCATGAAGTTCTGTCTTTATCATTTTGTGCATGCAAAATTTATTAGCAGTGCAACTCTTATGTTAATGGCTTTGCTAAATGGTTTGTTGTACTTCAGTAGTGAGAATTGGTTGAAATTTTAAGGAGTGTGCATGAAGGTCATGTTGTGAAAATAGAAAAGTGCCCTTAAAATTAGAAAAACCTAACCTTGAACTTGACCTTGAGCACAATTTGGGTGAACCCATTAGGTGATCATTATGTACAAATTTCCCTAAAATGTGACCATCATTCTAAGAGGAGAAACAATTCTTGTGAATTATGGAGGGGGGGGGGCATATGGCATGAGTTTATTGGTGCTTCATCCAGATGAGTCAAAAATGTGTTTCTGGTGTAACTTAGGAAAAAACAGCACTCACTCTACCTCTCACAAAAACAAATGCTCTTTTAAAAAAATGAAGTTCATGATTTTATGCGTTTTGTGGCTTAATTGGGGAATGATAACTCATTGTTCTCTCATATGTACAGTTTGTTAATTATATAACACAGGGATTTTTTTGGAGGTAGCTGTTGAGGAAGCATTAGTAATTTTAAGCTTGGGCGTAGATGTGCCCACCTCCTCAAGAGGGCCAGAGCATAATTCACTTATCAAATTGCCCTGATCACAGCAAGCAGCGATCACAAGTATCGAACAGACTGAACGTTGATGGTCAACTGTCCATGTGCCCAGTATGGATTGCCTGGTGTGAGTACACTGTTAGTTAGTTAACCTTTTCATGCATGAATTATGACAACCTCAATCAGGATTTTTTTCTTAGGCATGAAAATAACATTTTTGAACTTCTAAGGGGTTAGAGAAATTTTATTTATTTTTTTTTAAAGAAATTTTTTTGTGCACTTACACTGGCTGAAAAGTGGGTGGCAGGGTATGGAGTGACACATCAGTGTCCAATGTAGTGGGTTATGTGCAAGTATACCATCAACACTGACACAAATACAAGAAAATAGCCTTTTAATAGCTTTCCACTGTAGTGACCACTATGTGTGAAAGGGTTATATAAATAAATAAATAAACAAAAGCTTTAAATGTGCATAAATCCACCCAACACACAAGTTATGAGTGGACCTGTAATGGGGTCAGTATTAGTTGATCACTAAGATATTAGTTACCCAGGTCAGAGGATGGCTGATTGTGATAATTAGGCTGTAGCTTGTAATCGGTCTTACTACAGCTGGAAAGAGAAGTTTGTTTTTTAAGGTTTGTTTTTAATGCAATTGGGAGAAAGACTGGTTTTCTATCTTTATCTGGTTTGTCTGTATTAACTTCAATATTGGATTGAATTTTGTCTAATCAGATTGGAGCAGGAAAAGTTGCAGATGAATTACTTAAAATTGCCCTTTAATTGTTTCTGTGGCTACTGACAAGTCCCTCAAAGCAGGTTGAGCAGGTCATTCATTGATTTAAAGGAAAAAATTAGCAAGGTGTAGATTGAGCCCGTCTGAAAAGAAAGCAGTCAGCTTCTACTTCTTTATATCTGCAATTTATTTGCAATGTGAAAAAGCAAAAAAGCCACAAATTAAATAAATAATTTGAATAAATATGTGATATATTCTCTACCCCAAAGGTGTATATATATTTTTTTCACCATACCTCACTTTTTTCCCTTTCATTTCAAACTTTTGTGACTTTATTATTTTGTTCCTAATAATGTCACATTTTTTTTCTATTTCTGTTTTGATTAGTTCTTTTTGAAAATACAAATGTTTTCGGGTGCCAGAGGACCACGGTTAAAAGCACCCCTTTCAGTGTGTGCAGAATCAGAATCATCTTTATTTGGCCAAGTTTGTGAATTTGACTCTGGTTCACTTTGCTCTCTTCATGCCCTGCAGTTTTAATAACTGGAATGATTTGTTCAGTTCATGTTTGCCGCTGGTCTTAAATTAAAGCATCATACAGAACCAAAGGGGGAGTGGGGGCACACTTTAGAAGAAACATTTCACTGCTGCATTCATCACCTGGTTGGGAAAATTCCCAGACTGGACGTTATCAGAAAGTTGGAGACATCACTGGATCTACCTGAGACAGCTGGGGCATTCTCAGGTCATCCTGCACATGAAAAGGAGAGCTGATGTTGCTATATTGCAAGCCCCAATCTCAGCAGTAATGACCCGCCAGGGAATGAGGAAAACTCCACCTGCTGATGTAACTGTTCAAAGCTTTGTTGGAAAATGTACACTTTTCCTCCCGAAACAAAGATATGAAGGTAGCAGCTATTTGCTCCTGTCACATGCCAGCATGCTTGACCATAGCATGAGGAAAATGTCTGTTCTATAACTGCCTGTAGTGGTTTTTTTCTTTTCTGGTCCCTATACAACTGCAGTGAGTACTTGGTTTTACATTGCTAGCAGTAAGTCAGACTCGGTATCCACAAATGCGGTCTCTTTTGATTGATTCTGTTGATAATATTTATGGACAGAATTGTTTCGCACAGCCTTTTGGTAGAGGGTGAGATTTGATAGACTCAGGATCTAGTCTCTCATTTTTGCACTTGATGTGGTTCTCTTGGCTTCATTAGACAGTGACCTTCAGCTTTGGGGTGGTCTGTGTGCAGCTAGGAAGAGAATTAGCACCTTAAGTCTGAGCTCATGGTTCTTAGCCAGGAAAAGGGTGGAGTGCCCACTTTGGGTTAGGAATGAGTTGCTGCCCCAAGTGGAGGAGTTTCTCTGGGCTTTGTTGACAAGTAGGAGATTGAAAAAGATTGGTGCAGATGCTATACCAGTTTGTTGTGGTAAAAAGAGAGCTGAGTCTAAGAGTGAAGCTGTTGAGATATAGATCAGTCTATATTCCTACCCTGTCTTATGGCCATGAGCTTTGGGTAGTATCCAAAACAATATCATTCAGGATACAAGCAAGGATGCCTTCTGGACACCTCCTAGGTGTTTCTGACAAGACCTACTGGGACAAGGCTTCGATGCAGACCAAGGACACGCTGGAGAGATTACATGTCTGAATTGGCTGGCATTTGGCGTTGTGTTTATTATCTGTTTATTTCAATTATTTTATATTGTGGTCGAAATGATTTAGATTGGTTTCATCATATAAATCCAACATAAATAATGTTTACTTGAAATTACTGAAAACTAATACTAGAAACAAAGGACGGCAATAACGTTAAAGTAATAATGTTGATTGTATTTTGGATAAGAGCTGCAAATTATATGATACAGAAGTATAGCTTTCAAAATTAATTAAATTTGCACAAAATAATAATCATAATAACAAAATGTTCTTTAGAAGACATAATTAAATAACGAGAGAAGAAAAATAGCTTTGTTAGTAATATTCTTTGGCAGTGGTCCATGTTGGTTAAATATGTCAGTAGGATGAGGGTTAAAACACCATCTCGTTAATGGCAGTAACATTTTATGAGGCTGATGAATGCAACATGGTAGGCCTGCACCACTATAGACCTTGTACATTTGAATGATTGCACAATTGAATATAATGTTGTGTAATTCTTAGTTAGCCTGGCACCATAACAATCGTTTAACACCTGGGAAAACCTCCTTCATCACATTTAAGAACAGAAATTAAAGTCGAGATACATTAAACTTATCCCCAGGAAAGAAGCTGTGTCTGCTTAAACCCGTCAAGGGGACAGCATAATTCCAGCTACAAAGTTTAGAAGAATAAGTCCAAATAGAGTTTGCCAACAACATTGTCATCAAAAAGTGGTGATAGAACCATCCTAAACACAGCCTTTGACTTCCTCCCCAGAATATTTAAAGTTTAAGTGCAATTTTGTTCAAGTGGCGCATCAGTCTCTGTTGATTGTTTTAGTTGTGTGGTTATATTTTATTTATGATTTGTTGTTTGCTCCCTACTTTGTACTTATACAAACTTTCGAACCTCCGTTCTAACCCTTACAGGGACATGCAAGGTAAAACTATTTGAAGAGAAAGGGCAAAAAGACCCCATGACTTCCAGCAGGTGTTGGGAACTATGCTCGGAATAGGAACAATGGGAACAATCTAAATGTGCAACTAGACACATTTAGTGTCCCAGTGGATGACTGGGTCACCCCAATGTGACTGCATGTTGGAGAAAGGAGAACACTAACGGGTTTTTTTTTTTTTTCTTTTCGTGTGTGCCACTTAGAGCAGCAGCAAACTATCATGTGGTGTGTTGTTATATTGAATATTGTTGATTGTCTATTACAAAAACAATGGACTTCAGTCTTCAATTTTAATTTATTCCCATTCAACTGACTCCAAATTTCAAACTGAGAAGAAAAGCTTATAAAATGTAAAATAACTTCATACAGTGTTTCCCACATATAGACTTTGTTCAAGACAGTAATGGAGTTGGTATCTAACCCAGGGATGAGAAAGTTTCCTGAGAGGCAGATCATCATTGCTGTCTTGTTTATTTGTCACTAAGTAGGCGGACTTGTATTTACAGAGGTACATCTTCAGTATGATATTAGTTTGTGATATTTAAAAGTGTGGGAGGACACTCACAAAAAGAACCCAATCCTGTAGGTCACATTTCAGAAGACCTCAAATATCAGAATGACATTGTGGAAGTCCTGAAAAGTATAATAAGTCTACATATAGGTTATGGGTACAAGAAATTTTGCAGTATACGAAACTAAGGGCAACTCCCCAAGGCAGTGTACACTGAGGATTTAGGTGAGTATCATATGAAGTTGGGGACAGCACTGTGTTCTTGTGCTGGCAGACCTCTGCCAAGTAGCCAAAGATAATTCTGACAGCTAAATGTCTGTCAGGCTACAACTCCACATTGGTTGAACGCCAAATCTGCTCTGCTCACTACTTGTATTATTAGCAAATCTTTCACTGGTAGTGGAGGGTAAGACTTGGTAATTGTCTGAAAAAGGCACAGTGCCACATGGCTTGTCTTTAGACAACTTAAATGACTTCACAATTGGTTAGACCCTAAAGCGCTCCTCTAATGCACAACAGCCTCCTGAATTTAAGAGCAGAAATCTGTAATCTTTCAGTTGTGCTAGGGGCACCAAATTTAAGCTTGATGGTGCAAGTTACTGTGCTGTGGTGAAATGTATTTTGGATCCAAAGCATATCAAATCTTGAGTGTGGGTCAACTGGTTAACCGCAGGTTTCCATCAAGCCATGGGCACATAGGAGAGGTTTGCCTTTAAGGCTTTCTGCCAGAAGACTAAATGTGGTAATTCTATGTAAATGTAGATAAATAATAAAAGAAGAACGCTATATGCTTCATTGTAGCCTAATGATATTTTTTTAATTCATGTTTTAAATAGTTAGTTTTGCTTCTTATTTCAGTTCCTTGTTTTGTACGCTAAAAAGCTTGAAATAATTTATGCACTTTACATTATATTACTCTTACTATTGAAATATATAACTTATTTTAAATAGTTATTATTTTTAATTTGTATCAACACAAGTTTCACATTTAATTCTTCAGCCCCTGTGAATGAATGGGGATTAGTCCAGGGTGCACACTTGACAAGGCTGATGTGGATAAGCATTTACTGGATGGATCCACATTTAATTCCCAATCTTCTCTCAAAACCTAAATATTGTTGCATGACTAAACATGAATATATTTTATCATCATATCAGACTCGGTAAAAGAAAAGAAGGACATGCATTCACCAAATAAATGAAACTTCTTTGAGATGAGCCGTTATGTTGTGGCAGTGGTACTCACTAAAAAAAGCACATTGTTAAATGTCATGGTCCAGATAGGGAACAAAGGCTACTTTAAGCTGCTCCCTTGCTATACGGGGTCTCTACACCAGGTATCCCAACAAGGTTAGCAGAGTTTTACACCAGACGCCCTCCGAAAGGAATTTGTATTGCTCGCTGGATTTGAACCAGCAACCTTTTACTTGCCAAGCAAAAGTTTTAATCATTAAACAATTTGAGACCATTTTTCTTTAGTTTATTAATATTATGTCATATGGCTAGTTTGGTGGAAACCAGCGTCAAAACAATTTGGGGACTTCATTGAGAACCACTGCAAGCTTAGTATATAATACTGTAGTACTACTTACTATTAAATTTACAGGAAGATTTAAATAATGTTTACATACAGTAGGATACATACATAAAATTCATTTGCATACATACAATTCAATTCCTTTCAATTGGTAATATGTGAATTACAGTATTTATTAATTACTAGACACAACGTACACCTCAGTGTACTTCAGACCCAGCCAGACACTCAGACAAAAGCTGGTTCATCCCAAAGACAAAACTCCTAAACACAAACTTAACAACGTAGTGTATGCTGTACAGTGTAGCGAGGAATGCTCAGACCTCTACATTGGAGTGACCAAACAGCCACTTCATAAACGCAGGATGCCAATGCCAGTGTTCACATTTTGGACAGAGAAGACAGATGGTGAAAGAAACTATCTATGTCCACTGTGAACGACCATCTTTGAACAGAGGGGGTGGCTTATGACACCGTCTGTCTGCTATCTATAATCCAGTTTTGAGATCCCTTCCCAGACGCCTTAATGCCCACTCACATCCTGGGCCATTTGACCTGAGTAAATCACATGATAGGGTGGGGCTAGGTTTCACAATGGGTTCACCCGAAACCTTGGCTGATTGTGACCCACACCTGTGTGATTAGGTAGAGGATCAATAGGGGGTCCATGACCCTCTTGGGGACACTCCCATAAGGTTCAAATCTCCACCACTTGCTCTTAGAACTGAAGAAGCTTCTCGGATGAGAGGTGAAACGAAACGTCTTCAAGGAAACTTAAAGAAGTCTAGACGCTTTTCTTTCCAAGCTCCTTAGACTACAATGACTTGGATGACTGACAACCTTCACAGACATCCTGGACACAAACTGAAACTAATTGTGGCAGTATGGATACATTAAACAATTTAAACAAAATGTATATTTTTTTAAGAATCTTTATTATTTATTATATTTAATTTTGATGAGCACATTAGCCTTTTATCTGGGCAGGACAGTAGAGGAAACAGGAAAATATGAAGAAAGAAAAGGGACAAAACGGCATGGAGTAGACTCAAACCTGGGCACCTGCAACATTTGCCATATGGATCACATCTTTAACCCAAGGACATGTACTAGCACCTCTTGCTTTTCTCTTTTAAGAGCAACACACATAAACATTAGCATTGCATTTCCCAGTAAGGATTATCTAGCAGAGAATATTCATTATCAATAAGGACACACAGTCTCTGACGAACTAAACTTTTCATCGTGCTTTCTATTTCACTTTATCTACACCTACAGAGATGGAATTTTGACCATGGCTTGGTATAGTGGTTCGGCTACAACATAAAAAAGAAAAAAAAAAAAAGACAATAAGTACTAAAGACGATAAAGAAGAAATCCTTAAATAATGTACAATGCATAATTAGTTTTGTAACTTTAATTAAAGTGATTCTCATTACTTTTTTGCAGTCCACATGTTGAAATTGAGCAAGTTGAGCCTGAAACTATATATAAACCACACGTTTATGATGTGTGGATATAGGTAAAGTAATACACTGCAAGCTGTGGTGATTTAAATAAGCTTTAATAAAGACCCAATTAGCTTCTTAAATAAATCCATATATGTCCACTTGCAACCTTGTATCAGTTTCTACCCGTTTCTATCAGTTACTTCCTACCAGTAACTTTAATTACAGCTGATTTTGTATTCATGGCGCAATAACATGCATGTGTAAAATTATAGAAACTAAAAGGTGACTGAAACAATTAAACCTCGGAGCAATTAAAATGTAGCTCGTTTGAACTTTAATGTGATAATTGAAAATGTCCTCACTCCCGGCAAAAATTATGCCTGCATATGCATGGTGAAAATTAATTTCCGTAGCCCCTGATTCTAGAGTAGACACAACTGCCTAAAATGCCTCCATGACCTACCACACTGATGGTCATATATCACCACTGACTGTTTAATTATAAAGAAGACATCTCACCCATGTAGGGTGCACTGTATCTCCATGCATATCTATCAGGCCAGCGATAAGAAGAGTAGTTCTTCACTCATACTGTGTGAGCTCAAGAATATTAAATGACCTCAGGCTCAATTATAAGAAATGAGCCAGACTGAGTTTAAAAATTAAATGTTTCCTGGCCATTTTGGTTTTTAGTCAAATTTTAGTTTATGAACTGTTTTTTTTATCCTAATATCAAGAAAAAAAACCACAATTTTCAATTTTGTGTTCTGTTGTAGACACCCAGATCCCATGTAATTGATGATTATGTTCTGTAATATGGCATATGAAAGGCTTTCAGCTGCCAGCTTTTATTGCATCTCATTTTGGTAAAATACTACCTGTCCTCCCAGTGAACTTAAACATGTCATTTCTTTGAAAGAAAGCTCTACAGTGCTACACACCGTATGACTGACTGCTATTTCCTCTGAACAACGTATTCAAATTTCTGCTGCCTTATATCATTTTCAGTGCTGATTGCTGAGAAATGCAATTATATCTCACCTGAAATTATTTTTCACAGCACAAAAAACTCTATCTGTTGCATCATGCATTGGGCATCATATTTTTTCCTCTTGTAATCTGCCTCTGCTGTAGGATGCTGTTTTTATTTAAGGGTTGGTTCACTACATCTTAGAGCCTGATCATAGCAAGGGAGCTGCTGCTTTCTACAAGCAAACCGTGTAGTGCTACTGGTTAATAATTTAAGGAATGACATTTTTTTCCTTTTTTATTTCTACAGGGCTCAGAATAATTTTTCCCAAATAATTTAAATTCTATCAATCATTTTTGCCCTTAATTTAAATCAGTCAGTCAGTCAGTCATGTGTGTGAAGAGCTTGCTTTCACGGTCATGGGCCACCCTGCCTCTTGCCCTATGGTAGCTGGGATAGGTAACTGGAAGTAGTATCAGTCTATCGATGAATTACTATAGATGGAAGCCTTGGCAATAACCTGCCAAGATACATACCACACTCAACCTGGAATAAAAATTGCCTACAATATGTTATAGTCAGCATGATTTTTACTAAAAACATGAGAGAACTTAATCACTACATTTCAGTCTGTGTTGAAATGAATATCTGTTTCTGTCTGCTCCTGTCATATGATGGAGAGAGACTTTGTTGGAGAAGGACAGTGAAAAGCAGAGTGAGTTGGAAAATGATTGCTTGAGTGAGTGAGAAACTGACAGCTCAATGCCAGAAGAATAGAGTACTCACACTTCAGTCTGGCCCAGAACTGACAGCATCAGACATAATGATGTTCACTCAAAGGAGGAGACACCTTAGGGTCATAAGGCCAAACTGGCATACGTTGCGTCCTAGTCTTATCGCCTTACTTTTTTAAATTATTGGGATCCCAACATATGAGACTGTCACTACCTGCTTAGCACTAGAGCTGATTACGATGACCTCCAGCTAAATATAAAATGAAGTCCAAGCAACTGTTGATATATAAACATGCACAGCCAAAGTCCATTGATTGTTCTTAATCAATTAGGCAGTTATCATTGTCACTGCCATTGCCATCTCAGTTATAGACCACATTTTATATTAATTTTTTTAACAACAAAACAGCTTTACAGTTAGGTTAAAAAAAAATCATTGGACAATGACTTTTTAAAAATTAATTACATTTTTAATGACTCTGTATGCCACCACAGTGGAGTTTTCAGCAGACAATCAACATGTTATTGAAGTGCAGATTTTCACTTTTTCTTTTTTTGTTTGTTAATTTTTATTTTGATCATGTAAATAATATACAGAAGTTCATTTAGCAAAGAAAAGAAAAATGCTATATAAAATAAAGCAAAATACATTTCAATATTGCTTCATCTGTTCTGATTCAGTTATATATCGAAAATGGGTGGGAAGGATGTAAAAAAACAAAACAAAAAAAAAAGCATTTTATTAACTGTTATACAAATTATACCAATTTTTGTGCACAGCCCCTTATTTTTTAAAGATTAAATTGGAGGAGATGAAATCAATATTGAAATGTGGTAAAAGAAAATATGGAAAAGAAAAATGTACACATCTGAAGCATAGCACATCATCTGTTCAGTATGGTGGCAGCATGTTACAGCATGTTCATATACAGCTGCTAATGGAACGGGTCATTCGTGTTTATTGATGACTGCTGATAGAAGTAGGAGGATGAATTCTGAAGTGTATAAGGCTATATACTCTGCTGAGATTTAGCCTAATGCCAAATCACTGCAAAGATTTTTCATGGCAGAGAAATGGGATATTCTCTAACAGCCAAATCAGTCACTTGAATGCAACCTTGTAGGACATGTTTTTTCAATTACAGCTGAAGGCTAGGAGACCCGCAAGACCCTCTAAAAGTGCTGTCAGTAAAGGCCGAGCAAAGCATCTCAAAGGAGGAAACAGTATTTGGTGATGCCCAGAGGTTCTCTACTTCAGCTAGTCATTAACTGCAAAGGATTTTCAAGTATTAAAAACAATACTGATATTTAAAATTATATCAGATCAATATCAATATCAAATCTACAAATGGGCCTGGCAAATGTATAAAAATGTCTCCAGCTCATAAACAGTTAATGAAATACTCTTGTCAAATCCTTGGAAATAAAGCTGAAAGTCTGAACTTTGATCACATTTTGAATGTTTGATTTAAAATGAACTTTGGGGGCTGATAGAGGCAAAATTACATAAAAAGGTGCCAGTGTGCAAAAACCTACAGACCTAAATATAAATGTGCACAGAAGAAGGTTGTAAAGTTGGATTGGTAATTTATATTCTCACTGGGAGTTAATTTATATGGGCCTTTAAACTGTGGAAGTACCTAACAATCCTCCTCTGCCATTCCATTATGAACACCACAATTATGTGGTTTTAGCTTACACTAGCAATTTGGCTAAGACATCTAATCCAAAGTTAGTTGGGAAATAACCCCACCTCATGCCAGGACCCTGATAAGTGGTAAACAAAATGGACGGACATCTAGTTTCTGATTTTTTTTTCCCTTGTACAACAGCAAAAAAGGTAGATAGATGGTGACTGAGTTGTCAGTGTTAGATTAGCTTGCGACATTGCCTTCCTGCTACACAGAGGTTACAGTTTCACGATGGAAATGATTTCTAATTTGACAAAAATATGTACAAAAAAATGGCAAAATCAAAATGAAGGTCATTACACAGATAACTGTTTGCGGTGTCAGTTATGCAATGAAAAACACACGGTAATGTTCATTTTCAGTTTACGTTCAATGGACGTAATGCTGTTTTGATAGCCTTCTGCACACCCTTTCAGTTAAAGTGTCCCTAAAAGTGTTCTGAGGGAGAGTGAGAAAGAGATGAAGCTGAAGAGAGCCATGAGAGTAACACATAGGTGTGCACACAGCGAGAATGTGGTGCACAGAGCAGAGAGGAGAGAGAGGAGGGAGAGTGGTGGGGTGTGCAAGGAGAGGCAAAGCAGAAAAAAGCCAATACAGAAGAGATGCGAAGTATGAGACCTGAAGCCTGAAAAATTGGAAATGTGTGGAGAATGTGAATTAGTAAAGTGAAGAGAACAGAGTCTAGAGTGGACAAAAAAATAAAAAAAAAATAAATAAGCAGTAAGAAGCCGTAAGCTGGAAGAGATAAAAACACTCAAAAGTACTGCCTTCTGTAACTTTTAATACATTTTTTATTATTATAATAACTGCATTATCCTTATTTGTTTTATTTTTTACCCACTTTTTAAAAGCTAAGTGAAGAGAGAGTATGCCCGCATAAAGCACAGAATTTGGTGAAGAGTTTGTTCTTAACTTAAGGAAAAACATATTTTGGTACAGCAGAAAAGAATGGTGTAGAAATCAAAATTAGTGGAGGTGACTTGTAATGTGCATTTTCGTGTAGGTAGAAACTAACACTAATGACATAAAAAAAAATAATATATGGATTTATACAGTATAAACCTTTAGTTACAAGTAACTAGATAAAGCTTGGTAGAAATGAAATGCATATCTGTCACTGATCAGTGATGATTATTCTTTATTGAACTGAATGATCTTCAATAATAAAGAGGAATAAAGAGGAGGAGACACTGCATGACTAGTAGTAGGTTGGTTAGTGTCATGGTCCCCGCACCTCGCCTGCTGACATTAGTCAGGCGCTATGTTTTGTTTATATTCCTCTCTCGCCTCTGCTCTCTCTTTCTCTCTCGTTCTCTCCCACTCTCTCTTTCTCCTGCCGGGGCGGAGCTCAGAATGGGCCCACGCACCTGGGGATGATCAGCACACCTGCCGCTGATTACGAGAATTAGAGTCCTACTTAAGATGGTGAACCTGCTCTACTCGTCGCTGGATCGTTGAGCCATCAGCGTCAGTCGTCCTGCACTCTGCAAAGTTTTTTTCATGAGTACGCCTGAACCTGGAGACTAACTGTTTCTCTGTCTGTGTATAGATTCCCCCCGGACCCGTTTCCCTGTGCACTGTGACCGAGCGTGAGCAAGAGTGGTAGAGGAAAGAAGAGGAGATGTGTGCGTTTGCGAGAGCTGTATGGAAATCTCCCCTCCCTGGACTCCTGCCCCTTTCACTCCCGGACCCTGGAACCCCGGCCCCTTTTCCCCAGACACCGTTGTGTATATATATTTCACTGTGGAGAACACTGTAAATAAATTCACTTTTGGTTTGAAGGAACTTGTGGTCTGCGCCTGAGTCCGCTCCGCTAATCGTGACAGAACGATCCAGCCACAACATGGACTCAGCAGACCAGAATACCGTCGGACAGGCACTGGCTGCCCAAGAAGCGGCGCTGACCTGCCACGAACAAATGTTACACCAGCTGCGAGGTGAGATTGCCGCACTAACCCAAGCTGTTTCCCGTTTGACCACACCAGGGGGCGTACAGCCGGGGAATCCCCAGCCAGCTCACCCTGCCCCGCAGGAAACACTCGCGGCGGCCACGGCAAGCCCCCCATCGGCAGTCACTCCATCCTCTGACGGTCCTCTGCCTTCGCCTGAACCCTTTACGGGTGAGTCGGAAAAGTGCTCTGGTTTTCTGGCCCAGTGCTCATTGATTTTCCGCGAACAGCGGCGCTTCCATAACAATGACGGGGCGAAGATTGCTTTCTTTGTACAGATGCTGAGAGATCGTGCTTTGAAATGGGCCCAGGTGGTATTAAACTCCGACCCTGGGATTTCTTTTGAGGTGTTTGTGGCTAAATTTAAGACTGTGTTTAACAGAGGCTCTGGAGCCGAGGCTGCGGCGCTCCGCCTCCTTAACTTCAAGCAAGGTAAGCGGAGTATGGCAGACTATTCAATCGACTTTTGGATTTTGGCAGAAGAAACCGGCTGGGGACCGGATGCGCTCAGAAGCACACTGTTAAATAACATTCGTGAGGATCTGAAAGATGAACTGATTATGCGGGATCTTCCCATTACTTTTGATGAACTAATGTCTTTGTGCATTAAGGTGGATGAGCGGCTACGGGCTCGTCGACAAGCGCGGAACTCCAGTTCCCAGGAGGCTGCGGGGCAACGAGGGGCGGGGGCGGGGGCGGAGGCCTCGGCCGATTACCGGTCCTCCCGGACACCAGAGGGCGCCGACGGAGAGGTACAACCAATGCAAATTGGCAGCTCCCACCTCACTGCTGCGAAACGCCAGCGACGCATCACGGCCGGTGAGTGCCTGTAACAAGGGACACATGATCGCCTCCTGCCCATCGCGAGCAAAAGGCCGCGCCCGTCAGTAATGGTAGGAGTACTGGTGGGCGGTTTAAATCAGGATAAATCTCCTCCACGTCTAGCCCTGCCGGCTAAACTTCTGGTCCACTCCGAGTGTCATTCACTTTCTGTGCTCGTTGATTCGGGAGCCGAACAAAATTTCATTGACTCCGAACTAGCAAGACAACTCTGTGTAACTGTGGAGCCACTGCCTCACGCCTTACGCGTCACGGCTTTGTCTGGGCAGCGCCTCCCCGACATCACACACATTACTGAACCGCTCACCCTCACTGTCTGGCAATCATTCAGAGGAGATTAGCTTTTTTGTTTTTCACTCCACTCAGACGCCGTTAGTTCTCGGGCATCCCTGGCTCCAGCAACACAATCCCACTATTAATTGGCAGAAAGGAGGCATCACTGGCTGGGGAGAGGAGTGTCATATGACCTGCCTTAAGGCTGCCTCACCTCCTAGCACATTGGTCACCGGCCCAGAGTCACCACGGTCTTCCGACTTAGCTAATGTGCCGTCTGTTTACCACGATCTCGCTGAGGTGTTTCGGAAGGACCGAGCCCAGTCGCTGCCACCCCATCGGCCCTACGACTGCGCCATAGACCTGCTGCCGGGAGCTCCTTTACCGACCAGCCGCCTCTATAGCCTCTCGCTGCCAGAACGGGAGGCTATGGAGAAATACATAACGGAATCCCTCGCTGCTGGCATCATCCGTGCCTCTTCCTCACCAGTCGCAGCGGGTTTCTTCTTTGTAGAGAAGAAGGATAAGACCCTCCGACCCTGTATTGACTATCGGGGACTCAATAACATTACGGTCAAGAATAAATACCCACTGCCTCTGCTCACCTCTGCTTTCGAACTTCTCCAGGGTGCCACCATATTCAGCAAGCTGGACTTAAGAAACGCCTACCACCTGGTTCAGATTCGGGACGGCGATGAATGGAAGACAGCGTTCAATACCCACCTCGGACATTTCGAGTATCTGGTCATGCCGTTCGGCCTCACTAACGCACCTGCAGTATTCCAGGCTCTGGTCAACGATGTTCTAAGAGACTTTATTAACCGATTTGTGTTTGTCTACCTAGACAACATTCTGATCTTTTCCTCTTTTCCAGGCTGAACACGAGACCCAGGTCCTGGTACTGCAACGCCTTCTGGAGAACCGGCTGTTCGTCAAAAGCGAGAAATGTGAGTTTCATGTGCCCACTGTTGCCTTCCTAGGGTACATAATAGAGCGAGGAGATCTCCGACCCGACCCTGTGAAAGTCAAGGCTGTGGTGAACTGGCCCGAGCCAAACAACCCTCGCCAGTTGCAACGCTTTCTAGGCTTCGCCAATTTCTACAAGAGATTCATACAGGACTTGAGCAGGATTGCCTTACCATTAACCCAGTTAACCTCTCCCAAGCTTGCTTTTCAGTGGAGTGACGCCGCCCAATCAGCCTTTCAGGAGCTCAAGAAGCGGTTTGCCTCAGCGCCCATCCTGGTCCAGCCTGACACCACTCTTCAGTTCGTGGTAGAGGTCAACGCATCCGACTCAGGGGTGGGGGCTGTCCTTTCCCAACAGGAGGGTAAGCTCCTGTTGGGAAAGGCACCCCTGTGCCTTTTTTTCCCGTCGTCTCACCCCTGCAGAACGTAACTACGATGTGGGCGACCGGGAGCTGCTGGCGATTAAGCTCGCCCTGGAAGAATGGCGGCATTGGTTGGAGGGCACCACCCAACCCTTCGTGGTCTGGACCGATCACAAAAACCTGGCCTACCTTCAAACGGCGAAGCGTCTCAACGCTCGACAGGCCAGATGGGCCCTGTTTTTCACCCGTTTCCACTTCTCAATCACCTACAGACCCGGTTCCTGGAACGTCAAGCCGGACGCCCTCTCCCGTCAGTTCTCCGCTGCTGAAGAAAAGGCGGATCCGGATCCCATCCTGCCAGCGACCTGTACTATCGGGGCCATCACCTGGGAGATCGAGGCGGCTATCCGGGTGGCTCAGGAAGCCGAACCGGATCCGGGAGGGGGACCCGCCCACAGACTCTATGTTCCGCGCTCCGTCAGATCCCAGGTTCTGCAGTGGGCTCACACAGCCCGGTTCTCATGCCATCCCAGGTATCCATCGCACCGTCAAGTTTCTCCAGTGGTACTTCTGGTGGCCCTCACTCACCCAAGATACTCGGGAATACATCACCGCCTGTACTGTCTGTGCCCGAAACAAACCATCGAACCAACCCCCGGCGGGTCAGCTCCATCCGTTATCCACTCCTTCCAGACCATGGTCTCACATAGCACTGGACTTCATCACCGGGCTACCTCCTTCAGCAGGTAACACCGTCATTCTCACCATAATCGACCGTTTCTCTAAAGCGGCTCATTTCATTGCTCTGCCTAAGCTTCCCACAGCTCTAGAGACCGCACGCCTGCTTGCCACTCACGTCTTCCGCCTGCATGGGATCCCGGAAGACATTGTGTCCGACAGAGGGCCTCAATTCACTTCTCGGGTCTGGAAAGAGTTCTGCAACTCCCTGGGAGCAAAGGTCAGTCTATCCTCGGGCTATCATCCTCAGAGCAACGGCCAGTCCGAGCGGGCCAACCAGGAACTGGAGACCGCCCTGCGCTGCGTCGCCTCCACCAATCAAACCATCTGGAGCGAGGAGTTGCCGTGGATCGAGTACGCCCATAACAGCCTGACTGCCTCTGCCACCGGTCGGTCTCCATTCGAAGCTTCCTTGGGATATCAGCCTCCTCTTTTTCCTGCTGTGGAAGGTGAGCACTCTGTCCCCTCCGTCCAGGCTCATCTACGCAGGTGCCGACGGGTTTGGCGGGCCACTCAAGCAGCCCTACTACGCACGAAGGAGAACAACAAATGCATCGCAGACCGGCACCGGACCCCAGCACCCGAATACTCTGTCGGCCAGAAGGTATGGCTCTCTACCCGCTTTGTTCCCGTCAGGACCGAATCCAAAAAACTTACACCCAACTTCATTGGCCCTTTTGAAATCTCTGCTCTGGTCAACCCTGTCTCTGTGAAGTTAAAACTCCCTCGCAATATGAAAATCCATGATGTCTTCCATGTTTCACAAATCAGACCTGTCCAGTCCAGTCCTCTGTGCCCTCCTTCCAGGCCCCCTCCTCCCGCCCGGCTCGTGGATGGGTTGCCAACTTACTCCATCACACGCATCATGGACTCACGGCGCCAGGGGCGGGGCTGTCAGTACCTGGTGGACTGAGAAGGCTATGGCGTGGAGGAACGCTCCTGGGTCCCGCGAGCAGCCGTTCTGGACAAGACCATGCTCCGGGACCTGGTGGGTCGCCGGGAGGCTCCCGTTGAGGGGGGGTACTGTCTTGGTCCCCGCACCTCGCCTGCTGACATTAGTCAGGCGCTATGTTTTGTTTATATTCCTCTCTCGCCTCTGCTCTCTCTTTCTCTCTCGTTCGCTCCCACTCTCTCTTTCTCCTGCCGGGGCGGAGCTCAGAATGGGCTCCCGCCCCTGGCCCACGCACCTGGGGATGATCAGCACACCTGCCGCTGATTACGAGAATTAGAGTCCTACTTAAGATGGCGAACCTGCTCTACTCGTCGCTGGATCGTTGAGCCATCAGCGTCAGTCGTCCTGCACTCTGCAAAGTTTTGTTCATGAGTACGCCTGAACCTGGAGACTAACTGTTTCTCTGTCTGTGTATAGATTCCCCCCGGACCCGTTTCCCTGTGCACTGTGACCGAGCGTGAGCAAGAGTGGTAGAGGAAAGAAGAGGAGCTGTGTGCGTTTGCGAGAGCTGTATGGAAATCTCCCCTCCCTGGACTCCTGCCCCTTTCACTCCCGGACCCTGGAACCCCGGCCCCTTTTCCCCAGACACAGTTGTGTATATATATTTCACTGTGGAGAACACTGTAAATAAATTCACTTTTGGTTTGAAGGAACTTGTGGTCTGCGCCTGAGTCCGCTCCGCTAATCGTGACAGTTAGTAAATTAGTGTATTATCAGCTACAGCAGTATAAAATACACCGGTTTTGTGGATTAAATTTTTGCTCATACTTTGGTCTGACAAAGAATAAAATGCAATGTAGTCTCTACAAAATGGAAAGATTTTGTAAAAACCTTTTTAAAATATGAACACCTATCTGGCTATCTGTGTGTAGGCCTTAGAGCGCATCATGTGATTTCAAAATTGACATTTTATTTAAATGACCTTTTGTTATGTCACAGTAATAAAAGCACAATATTAAAAGAATGAAATAAATGAACAAACTAAAGTAAAGGTGATAGTGATGACACTGTAAGATAAGTACGCTGTAATATGCTGGAATTCAGAGACTCCAAAGCAAGGCAAGGTAAGTTTACCTATTTAAATGTTACACTTTATACATAAGGACCATTTACTGAATTTAATTTAAAAAAAAAAATAACAACAAAAGAAAAAAAATAAAGGTCTGCACACCACAAACAGTCAACAATTCAAAAGCTGGACAAAACTTTGGAGGACCACAAAGGAAAAGATATATTTCTATTTCTGCATACAGACAGTTGCCATGCTGGACATGCATTCAAAGCTACAACCACAGATATTTTACTTTTAGTGTTTAGAACCTACCATAACTGAGATGTGTAGCAGATGCATGTGTTCATGCAGCACGTGGGCAGGTTCCCGGGCAGTAGGTTGTGTGGTCTGAGCAAAAAGCTCAGACTCAGTCATAGACACATGGAAGTACAGTGTCCCATTTTCCAGCCACTGCTGTTTCCAATGTACCTGAGAAATTTCTTCCCCAGTACCAGACATCTCTGAAAAGAACAAAGAGAGAGAGAAAAAATGTTTTTGCTTATTTTTTGTTTTTTATGAATATAACAATGCACATGGACTGTCTGTGTGTACAGGACATGTTTTGCTAATGTTACTCTGTAAGGAAAACCCATCCATTTAGTTGATCTGAAGAAACTAACAAATAACAGTAACAACATAAGATTATGTGTGCATATATTTTGTGCATGGCCTTGTCTCTCAACGCATAAACAGTCACTTCCAACTAGAAATCTAACTTGTGAAGATTATAGATTTCTTAGGTTCTGTTACAGCTGCGCAGCTGATTTGGTGAGAGTTGCTGTCAAGCCATTTCTCTACTTAGCTGCTTTGCAATCCTTATTATGACAACTTATTAAGCCATGGTATTAGTTAGAGATTTGTAGAAATTCAAAAAGACTAAGTGGAAGTCATCACAAATATTTCAGCCATTACAACCAATACATCGCTTCAATTACAGATAAAATTAGTCACAGATGGAAAAGGATTATCCATGCTCATGTCCATTTGTTTACACTATTTTCCCCATTTTCTTTTTATTTTCCTGTCACCCAAAAACAACAGACTCAAAAGTCTGCCAAAACTTTCAATGGGCAGATAATGGGTTCGTTAAGCTCAATTTTAAACATATATATCAGGAACAGTTGCAGAAATGCTGTCACTGCCCTTCTTCTTATCTGCCTTAATCATCCTACATTATATAAACCACCAGCTTCAGGCTAGTACTTACTTGAACTATCTAACAAAGGAAAGAATGAAAGGAAAGCTGGAAAAGTTTATAAGGAAAAGAGTGCAGGAAATGTACGAACAGAGAAAATGACACACTCAGTTGAGTTTTATGGAGCAATGGAGAAAGGAGATGAAAAAGAGCAGGGAGATCACTGGTTTATCTTGATATGGATCATGGCACAAGAATCTAATGCTATCAAGTGGGAGTGGTTGCTCAGTAGAGCAGTACTGAGAAGCCTAAGGGAGCCTCCGATTGCAAAGCTTGATACAGTATTTGTCATGTGGCTGGGTGACAAGGGCACAGACATCTACTGACATCTTCTATCAGTGGCAGGTAGCAAATGACAAATGGCTTTGGATACAGCTGGTTATTAACCTGCTGACTCTGGGTCAGAGGACATGGGCAGCAGGGGAGGGTTACATGAGCTGTGCTCAGCACTGAGACAGGCCTTTAGGTGCAGGGGGAGAATGCGCAGACAGACACTCCATAAGAAAATGACACAGTTCATCATGGTAGAAATCATGCTGTCATATGCACAGTTATAGTTACTTAAAAATATAGTCGTGTAGACCACAATTAATAACTATTTTCCCTATTTTATCCTTTTTACTAACTGTCGGGGGGGGAAGGGGGAGGGGGACTGCACAGAGGCAATCATTACATTTCACAAGCACAAATAATAATATTTTTGGTTATGATGATGATTAATTATGTGACAGTTTATACATAAATCCAACAATAAAAACTGCTTTAAGTCATAATGCACATCTTAAATGCAACTGCTCTCTGTGAAAGTGCACTTGAAACGTCCACACTCTTGCAAAAGACCCGGGAAATGCTGTATAATTTTGCTGACTACAGTTTATGATAAAATTTTGTAGGGTGTGACATTCTTAAATCCTACAACTGCTGGCTATTCATCTCTTAATGTTTAATCTGTAGGATGAAGGGAAAGTGCTTGACCTCTCACACCGAGAGATGGTAAAGTTTTGTCTGCTGGGCCAACAGTAACATACCTCCTGCCATGCTACTGTCTCCTGTCAAGCTCCAGTCAATCTTACCTTTCTTATACATTTTGTTTCTTTCAGGTAGTTTTAAATGACTCTGATTTTACACAACAGTGACAATGTGTTTGATACAGATTAAAAGTGTTCCTGTGTGGAAAAGTAAAAGACATAGTTTGCAGTCACATGCAGAATAGATGGGAAGTTTCTAAAACAGTAGATGCTGTGAGGTTGTTGTGTATCTCTGTATGATCATTATGCAGATGAGGAAAGACTATTTTAAGACAAAAGAATGGTGTGTGTGTGTGTATGTGTGTGTGTGTCTGTGTCTGTCCTTGTCTTTTGTTTTATGAGGCTTGTCATTGGGCATGAAGCCAGACGTTAGTGGGACATAGGTGTATGGCCTCAAGGTCTACTTGTAATTCATTAGGAGGCACATTATTAATGTGTACACGTGCATGAGTGCGTGCACATGTACACACTGGTTAAGTGTGTACACGTAAGCAATACTGCCAAACTGTGTCCAAGGACAGCACAAAGAAATTCCAGTATTGATGATTTCATAGACTAGGAAAGAAATGTCTCCATGAATCACAAAGTAATTATGGCACATCTTGATTACTGGACCCTTAGAGTGTGAAAACCTCTTTTAAAATTCTTGTGACTTTTTTATTGGCTATCTGTTCATAAAGTTTCAGTAGGAGATGCTCTAAAATACATTATAGAAATTCTGTTATTCACATATGTCTGATTCTGCATGGAATAAAACCAGGAGATTTTCACAATTTAAGACATTATCTAAAAATGGTGTAATCTTATGACTAACTGTTTTTCAAAGCATGTGCTAAAGGCAGTTTACTATAATACGAGTTTTAAATCTATTTCCAACCTTACAAGCAGCTACTAATTTGAGTCAGTGAAACCTCATAGGAAAATATCCACAAACTAATACAATTTTATTCAAAGTACTGCTTGTAATGTTGGCAATGAACTAAATGCCTTAGTAGTAGTGACTTTCATATATTTTTTCAGGTACACATTTATGTAAAAACAGATGTTAGGAAAATTATTAAGTAAGTTCACCTAATCTTTTGCACTAAAAAAAGAGAGAAAAAAAACACTACAATGATCTTTCTTGTCACACTGGCATTTTTTTCACTGACATTTGTTTATATTTTTACCATTAGCTTTAAAACAGGACTCCCAGGTGCCGCTTTAGCTCAGTGGGGAGCAGGCAACCATATGTAATAGGCCCAGGTTCGAGTCAGACCCACCGCCTTTTGCTGCTTGTGTTCCCCTTTCTCTCTCCCTACTTTCCTATCTATCTGCACTGTGTCTATCTAATAAAGGCCAGTAAAATGTAACATCTACCATACTGCTAAGAAGTGCTGAAAGTACTGATAAGGTCACATTTGACCAATCATTACAGAGCAATGTTTTTCCTATGTAACTTGAGGAGTCAAAAATAAAACTGGCCATGAAACACTATGCAACAAAAGTGAAAATACTGATTTGGCCTCTTTTAACTTTTCATAAGTTTGCCTAACAGTTGGAGGAGAACTACTGAAAGATTAGCTTAAAATCCTTGATAAAGTCTTCTTATTCTTTTCTAAATCCTCTCTGCAGGTACTTAATGTATAAATGAAATCTATTCAGCACTCATTGTCAGCGGAACTCTTATTACAAAACCTGGTGATCATAAGTGCTCACTGTGCGTCTTACTGTGTTTCTCTCTTTGCCTAATTTAATCTGCTTCTCCTCAAGGATCTTTCATCTTTTCCTCCTCAATTTGCAAGCCTAGACTAGAAGTGCTGAGTTCAATTTTGGGCTTACTGTAGTTTCCACATTCTTTTAAATTTTGCCTTGAGCAAGAGTGATTTCCACTTAGGATAGTCTCTCAGAGTTATACTTTTGATGACATTGAGGTTTTCCACCAACACAGAGTAAGAACAGTAAGGCCTGGATGACAACACGATAACTCTTCATTCTTCCTACACAAAATACTCAAAATAGTAATAATAATAATGATGATAATATTAACAAAGAAAAGATACAATAATTTGTAACTAGTAAGAATCTGTCTGGGTTTTGGTTTGGGGTTGGCGACGGAGGGTTGAGACACACAATGTACTGCTTTTCTGTTACAGTAAAATACTGACAACTCAGCAACTTAAACATGGAAATACACTTGAAATGTTACGTTAAGACATGCAGGGATTTTTTTTTGTTTTTGTTTTTTTTCCCCTCCCCTTTTAATCTGTAGTGGTTCAGTACAGAACCTATTTGGGCTGAGGCTTAACCAATTACCCAAAACACCTTGTTAAATGTCAGTTGGTCAGCTGGTTTATTTGTGAAGGTGTGATTGGTCCACCTGGATTTTTTCTCTTCCTGTTTTTTATTTTAAACACAAACTGTTCGACATTTTGCAATGACCTCATTGAAGGCCAAAAGCCAAAATGCGTTGGTCACTTAATAAAGTTGTTCCCTATTACTTGAAGTGTCGCTGGAGTCATCACGTCATCAGATCTTTGTCTTCTCCATGCACCTTGGAAGTAGGTGAAGTTGTGCCAGAAATATTTGTTGCTAGCAGCTGGAAATGGCATAGTTAGAATGCACTCAAACTCCTCTGTCATTTTTAAACCTGTAACTGTCTTTTTATGCAAAATTTGCAGTGGGCTCATTTATGTCCCTAGTGGTTATTGGAGGAAAACACATGTAGATGGCTCAGAAATGGCCAAAACAGTGGATGAAGGTTAGTTCCAATTATTTACCACAGAGAGCAGTAG
Organism: Pelmatolapia mariae; assembly: GCF_036321145.2. Taxonomy (NCBI): domain Eukaryota; kingdom Metazoa; phylum Chordata; class Actinopteri; order Cichliformes; family Cichlidae; genus Pelmatolapia; species Pelmatolapia mariae. The sequence continues at coordinate 22,027,263 of NC_086233.1, read as the reverse complement.
TCAGTGGTGTAAGCTCCAACCCCTCCATGTTCCCGAATTGGATAAATGAAAAAAAAAAAAAAATGGATGAATTGTGAAAAGACCTAAAATGGTGAAATCAATTTAATCTGGCAACCATATTTATTGTACAAATCTCCTTTACTATTATCCAAAATGAAATACACATTGAAACATTTCACCGTGTACGCTGGCAGAGTATGCTGAACAGCAGTGCAAAGATGTGCAATGATGTCTTCCAGAGCAAAATCTAGGAACTGCTTGTTGACCATGAATGACACACACACAAAAAGATTTTAACATAGTGGTGGTTTGGGCATATTTTTCTCATTCAAAGCTTGAACTCATTTAAATACAATATCTCTAAAAATCTATGAGCCCACAGAGTCAAAATCTAATTCAGTGTCAATGGACCATCTCCAAAACGTATTACCTAAATACATCTTCAAATCAGTCTTCAGTGCTTTTATTTCCAGCTCAGGGAAGAGCAGCAATTTTGGAGATACTGACTTTGCTATCAAAAATTTTGCTTTAAATTGAAGATGCAATGTCCTTTAAATTCAGACAGCCACACTGCTTACACCTTACAGTATGACTCCTACTCTTTCTTCAATATCACAAGTACTAATAGAAGCACAACTAGGTTGTATGAGTCCCTACCTGAAGAAGTCTGACAGACGTGAGTTTAAAATAGATCTTGTATCTAATTATGAAGGCGCTGATTAACATATGCATGCCCATACATTCACACATTTTTCTGCTTGCCTACAAAACAACTACATGTTCCCAAAAGGTTAGCATTCATCATTATAAAGGTGATCATAGCTGTGCAGTGTCAGTGATTGTGCAAACCTGACAGCTCCTTGACAGTTCGTCAGCTCTGCAACAACTACATGTCATCAACATTTACTTTGATGAAAGCTGGCACCCTAAAGGCACTTTGCTGCCTGTCATTACATACGTGGCATAAAGTGTCACTCTATGGCTGATTGCACACCACATCTCACTGCTTAGGCTGCCTATATTACGGATGACAACACAATAAGCAGATGAAAATTAAATAATTCACATGAGAAAAGGATGGAATCACTGGTTTCAAATTTCTCTGCAGAAAATGAAAGCGAGGACAGAAAAGGAGAGGTGAGAGTGTGTGTAACAGAGAGGCAAACAGAGTGGGAAACAGAAAAAGGGGAGAAATATTTATCAGTCTGACACTCATCAGAGGTATTCAAGTACATTGCCATACCTTCTAGACATTCAAATTCTGCCACAAAACATTCCTGTCAGCTGTGACAATGGCACATTTGGTATGTTTTCATTTCAGCTTCACACAACTGTCGACTGTCAATAGAAAATATTCAGAACAACCAGGCTTAAAAATTGTGTCTTTCACTAGCTACTAAATGCTGCTGACGTGATAACCTTGTAAAATACCAATTACCATGTATAATAACCCTGAGTGCGGAGGACTATCTAGGCAAATCTAGGATGGGCTACAGTAGCAGGGTTCTCCTTCCAGTTTAATACCCACGCCACCCTAATGTCTCATTATGAACACTAATGGAATAGCTGGAATTCACATAAAGATCAATTGAAATGAGCACAATTAAAAAAGCATAAGGGTTTTTTTTCTTCTTTTTTTTCCCAGAAAATGTCAGTGTTGATTACACAGAGCTTCCACACACTTATGGTGATCACGGTAGGTATAACAAAGTAATACGTTAGTACGTTAACGATGATTTTTACATGCTTAGTTCTGGACTTTCTATCGATCATTTAAATTGTGAAATAACTGAAAACAAGTAAATGAGAAAGCAAGTACAGAAAAAGCTGTAAGTACAGTTCTACATTCAGCACATCAGACTGTTGCTGTACTTCCTCGCTCAATCTGCACTGTGGGATCCAATTCTGTTGACTCAACACCTGTTCCTCTGGATGACCTGGTTTTCACCTCACTTCCCCACATGCTCGCCACTGCAGAGGCCACTTTATACTCTTCAATGGCATTTCACAAAATGAAATGTTAAAAGAAAAACATATCTACTAATAATATCACCAGTTTCTACATTATTACCTATTATCCCAGTAAGTTCTTAAAAAGGGTTTGAAGAAACTTCTGTGATGATTAAATGTGCTTAATGTAATGGTACTCTCTTAATGGGTCTATTATGTGAAACCATCTCTAAATTAATCATAACTTGGTGAGTATGTTTAGTGACTATTAGAGTACATTCTAAATGCATATCGCTACTGCGCTGCATACAGAATATAGCAAGGAAAACACCAATTACAGTTAATCTGTGCTGTAGGAAAACTATTACAGAACTTAAAACAATAACAACAATTTTGTCTCTGTATTTCTTTAAAAGCACCTCTGAACAATCTTGTGCTAATGAGAACTCCTAACAGTGAAGTACCACTAAAGCTTTATAGCTGATGTCTAAACCCATGCTACCTCCCACTGCGTTCGATCACAGCAGCAGCTGTTGGACTGTGAACTGACCACCTCTTTCAGAAAACCAATTGCAATTTTTGAGCCATCACCAGTCAGGCTTCCAGCTTAAAAGAGAAGCTGACTTGTGATTTGAAAACAGGTAACCAAGGTTTGGTTAAAAATAGGACTGAATTGTAGTGAGTGACTTAAATTGAACAGATCGTTCATACATTTTCCCCCCATAGCAAAAATCATAGAAGTTAAGTGAAAGTAACTGTTCACATAAAAGGGGTTTTCAACATAGCAGGTGTGCTTTAACTTTGTAATGCTCAATACTTGTAAAATCAAGTTAGAACTCATTGTTATCTTACAATTTACACACTTTGTCTCACTGTCAAGAACTGGAGTAAGAAGTATCACAAAAAAATTAAAAGAGAGCCACACAGCACAGAACAAGCCAGGCAGAAGTAGGAAGCACAAGATTTCAAAGGCTCTGGAAAGAAAAGTGGTGAGAGGTGTGTCTAAAGACCCCAGGACAACTGTCAAGACGATAGTGAATGACTTAGCCAAGCTGGGAATTGAAGTTTTTTAAAGAAAAACACCACTAGAACCCTGCACATGAATGGACTGCAAGGTTGGAGACCAAGAAAAGCAAAAGATACTCCTTCAAATCAAACTGATGTATGGTAAGGACAACCTTGAGAAAGATTACACATACTGGAAATGTGTCCTTTGGTCAGATGAGACAAAACTAGAGCTCGTTGGCCACATATTATGCTGCTTGTGTTTGGAGAAAAAAGGGAGAGACATACAACCCAAAGAATTACACAACCAAAGAGTTGTACCTTACCCACCAGGAAACTCAGTGGTGGGAGAATTATCCTGTGTAGATGCTTCAGTGGTATCTCGAACTGGGAATTTCATCAGAGTGGAAGAAATCACGAAGAAAGAAAGATATATCAATTTTTTGAAAGAAACCCTCAAACAGTTAGCAGCATAACTAAACAAAAGTTACTGCTGGTGAAGAACTACCTCAAGACTGAAGTGACTGTTACTGACTGGCTTTAATTCTACTGAACATCTGTGGAGTGAACTGAAGACCGAGGTCCATGCCAGAAGATCCTGGAGGAGGAAAATCTGGAGGACTTTCAGAGATTTGCTGAAATAAGAACGAACTGGAATTGCTCAGGACACATGGGGGTTCATAATTCTGTCCTCATTTGTACAGTGCTGTGAAAAAGTATTATTGACCTGAAATTCATTGTCACATAATTACCAGTTAAAAATATAAACCTGAGACTATAGTCTCATGCACCCAGTGTTAGGTGTAATGTGTTACAAAATAATGCATTACTGTAATCACATTTCATTTTTCCATAATGCAGTAATGTAACTTGTTACTGTACTGATTTCAATATTTACAGTGCAGTTACAATTATGCCATCACTTGCATTAAAAAGGTTCTTCAGTTAACTGCGCACCGGACAGAAAGAAAGTGTCAAACAGACAATCATTTTTCTCCCTACGCACTTCCTGCTGCAGTCACCTGATTTTAGTTCGTGTGTGTGCAGGAGGATAATGGTGAAGTGATAAAGCGATACAGCTTTTTCAAGAACAGAACTATTGACATAACTTTTAGTTTTATTGCACAAAAGGACAAGAGCGCAATGATAAAGTGGAAACTGTATCCAGGAAACAACTGCAATATACTGCTAACACAACTTCTGCTCTTTGCAAGCATCTGCACAGACAGAATGCTAAAGAAAAGTTCATCTCTGGCTCTCTTCCAAAGTATGTCTTTTATCCTGTCTTCCTTCTCTCACCCCCACCCGTCACGGTAGATGGCCGGCCCTCCCTGAACCTGGTTCTGCCGGAGGTTTCTTCCTGTTAAAAGGGAGTTTTTCCTTCCCACTGTCGCCAAAGTGCTTGCTCATAGGGGGTCATATGATTGCTGGGTTTTTCTCTGTATGTATTATTGTAGGGTCTACCTTACAATATAAAGCACCTTGAAGTGGCTGTTGTTGTCATTTGGTGCTGTATAATTAAAATTGAATTGAACTGAATAGCCAAGAACCCAGAGTGATGATAAAGCTGTGAATGCCAAGCAGCCAGATTAGTATCAGGTAAAAAACTGATGATAAGTCAGCCTTGAAGCCTCCATTTCTACCTGTTCATATTTCTGCCGTAGAACTGCTGTAGCAATGGCTTTGAAGACTCTTTGCATTGTGTTGTCAGGTTTGTGTTCATACTTAGGCTAAAAACTAAAAGAAAGATCATATGTGTGTCCACATTAGCATAGAGATTTGTGTTGTTGTCTGGGACTGTAGCCTAAGGTTTATATGGTTAACTGGTAATTAGAGTATGGGACAGTGTTTTCAGATCATTTATTGGAGTAACAAGAAATTAATGTAAAGAGTAGCATAACGAATTACCCCAACACTGCACACACCAACACAAATCCACATCCTAATGATGATACACACACAATCTTTCTTTTAGTTTTCATGGTGTTGAAGGTTTTGTCATCTTTGTGATGCAGTCTTGGAGCTTTGGGGAAGGTTCACCACTGCTCACAGTGTTCTGCTGGCATCCCACAGCCTTCAGACCTTTGAACATTGGCCAGGTTCTTTTTAACTGATTCTTCATTCAGCTGATCTGGCTGTAATCAGTTCTTGGTGTGGCTAATGAAACTGAACTCAGATTTAAAAGAAAACTATGTTAACCCAAGTTAATTCACAATTTAAAAAGATGGGGTAAATACTTTGTCCCACAGGGCCAGGTAAGTGGTGACATAACACATTAAGTTACCATTTAAACAAGTTATTTTGTATTTAATTGGGTTATATTTATCTTACACTAAAATTCATTTGATGATCTGAACCATTTAAGTGTAACAAAAATGCACAAAACCCCAAAGCAAAAAACAAATTAAATACCATGAAAAAAAATACTTTTTTCAAAATTTTTGTATTATTTTTTTATTTAACTAACTATAGATATTGTTTAACACTATCCAAAGACAAATGCAAAGCAAGAAAGGCACTATAAAACAAGATTTATTTTATTGTTGAACTAACAGATCTCTAAGGAACCTTTTTGTTAAGAGCTAAATTCAATAAACACATAGCTGTTTGTCACTGACCGCACTGTGTGGCTCAGCTGAGGCCTGGATTATCTCTCATTAGCATTGAATACACTATATTGTTTGTGTAACTATCATATCATGCCTGTGGGTGTGCAATTCCATGTGCAAGCCTCCATGTACTGTGTGTGTATATATCTACATCTATCTATCTATCTGCTCATGGCTTCATGACTTCACTAGAGCTCAAGTCATGATCATCTTCATTTTAAATATAAGTCAATATATTATTTTAATTTCTTTAAATGACATGTTTATTGGGTATTTAGGTCTAAATAGAAATTGACTTTTCTTCAGAACATTACCATCCCACTAAAAAGTACTTCAAGAGTAATGTGTGGCTCTATAAACACTTTGCTCATTGTGCTTTTCAGGATTTGCAAGGCAGAGTGCCAAAAAATGAGCAGGAGCCCTCCTATTCCTAATGTATTTAAAGTGACACATTAACAGGATAAACAGTCCCCTTATCTGCTGAGTGCATAGGCTTCTTCTAAAACACTACAATCCCATTAACAGGACCTATTCTGATTTCACATCTCTCCCATTCACTCCTACTATATGTAAAGCTTGTCCACTGATGGGAGTTGTCTGCCAGTGCCAATGTGGGAGACTTCAATATAATAATACACACATCAGAATTTACTAATTCTTTGTTTTGGTCTCTTCAATTGAGACCTTGGTCAAGTGGTCAAGTAAGTCACTCACAGTGAAGTCCGTTTCCAATTAAAGCTAAATAAAGGAAAAAATAATCTTAACACATACTGTTTAAGATAGCTTAAATCCCCCTAATATGTAATGTGAAGGATAAAACCACTGCAGTTTTCTTGTTGCAAGTTATCAATTTCTGTTTATTTATTTATTTTTTCAATTACTTATCTTTCCTTAGTATTCAAAGGTATACTTGTATACTAAAAAACTGGTCACAACTGAAATAGCTAAATATTTACTGATGGCACTGAATGTTTAGAAAGTGAAGTTGTGTGGGGGAAAAAGGAACAAAATGTAACAAAGATTTCACAGTTTGCAATCAAATCATATTTATCCCACAGATTAAGATATCATACAAGTAAAAGTAAGCTCATCCACGCAGTCTCTTATTAAATTGGAATTATTAAAGTAAATCAGCAATACACTGATAAAGTGTATATTTTTTATTATACTGACTAAGTTATTGCTTTAAACAGAAAATAATATGACAAATATAAAATAAAATAAAAAGTGCAACTGTTATTTCACTTCCTCTTTCAGGTAGAATTAATGTAGCATGGAGGTCTGGGAGAGTGCCTGTGGAGCAGCACAGTGGGGTGATAGTTCCCATTTTCAAAAGAGGGACATGAGGGTGTGCTCCAGTTTCAGGAGTATTACGCTGCTCAGTCTCCCCTGGAAAATGTATTCATTTCAGGGTGTGGAGAAGGAGGCTCCAGCTGATTGTCAAACCTTGGATTCAGTAGGAGCAATGCAAAGTCTTTCCTGGCTGTGGAACAGCGGACCAAATTATCAAATTATTAAATTATCTTTGTTAAACTTCTCAAGGTATCAAGGGAGTTTGACCATCCAGTCTACAGTCTGCAAGATAAGTGGTTCCAGGTCCATTGCCATGGGCCATAATGTCCTTGTTTAATAAAGTGGGAGTTGTGTCTGCATCCTTGTAACTAACCATAGCAGATTTGGGTATCTGTTAAGATGCCTCAAATCATCTCACTTTGGAGAGTTTTGAAGCAACTAGGAGAAGACCAAGGGTCAGGCCATATATTTCATAAGGCTTGGGCAGGGAAACGTCTCTTGATCCCCCATAAAAATCTCCAAAGACTAAGAAAGATCTCTTTTGTTTTCTGCTTTGCATTCTGCCATCCTGACTTGTGCATGTGCTTCCAAAGGAAGCACTACCTTCTCACAACAAAAACCTGCTGATGGCCAGTGTGAAATGCCATTTTTGCAGTGCAGACTTTTTTTTTTACATTACTTATCCATGTCATCATGTGCCACATTTGTTTGGCACTGGCCTAGCAGTTAGTTTGACAACTCAAGACTTTCATAGTAAGGCAAATGTCCACACAACATAGAAAATTCTTAGTGATAGCATGTTTGCAGCATGCACCTACAGTAATGTTACCATTAGATTGAATGTAGGCCCAAAGGTCAGTGCTCTGTCAAAAGTGTAATGCTGAGGAACACCACTCCAAAATAAATAAATAAATAAATAATTGTAAATTCTTCTTCAAAGAGTTGAACTCAGGAGTTTTGTAAGCACGAAAACCACACAGAGAGCTACAACTCCTAAAATATGGGTAATACTATGCAGCCCTTGCATTCATTGGCTCATCTAACTACTCAGAGCACTTACTTTGTGCTTTAATGGGGGGGGGGGGCTCTAAATGTGTACATCTGTATAAAATGGGCTCTGTAATAGTCTGATTTTAAAAGGTAAAACATCTTAATAAAAATGATCTTATTTGGTGATTTTTTTCTGTCTTTTTACTGTGAGGGACATGCTTGAGTGCTGGTATAAAAGCCAGAAGAAATACTGTTTTGCCAAGAGTAACCTTGTAAAAATGTAATGGGATTTCTTCAATGCACCCAGGGTAAAAACAAAAAAGGTCAGGGATGATTTATAGGGGAAGTTCAACTTGGAATCTCATCTCATTATGTAGGAAAAGAAAAGGCTAAATAACCAAGTATATATACCAGACTCTGAATATCACCTTATATGTATTCTCATCTTCTTATTAGACATCATCCTCAAGTGACTAACTTGAGCTTGACAAGATGAACCTGACACTTCCTTAGTAGATTAATCTGCTGTATGTGGCACAGACTCCCCATTACTAGCATGGTCACTATACTATTTCATTTACACACTTCATTTTGAAATGAGTGACTTATAACAGTAGCGGAAAACATTTTTCTTTTTTCCTGAGTTGTAATACACAGAAAAATAGGGGAGTGATGAGTAAACATCCTATTGGAGCCTACAGGTGGTGTTGGGGTCTTGAAGGGGTTTAAACAGCAGGCAGCACAGCAGGGCTACAGTGGAACTGACATTTCAAGCAAGACGATATTTGCAATGTAAACAGATCACCAAATTAGAGTGTGTGTTTGGCATATGATGTGAGGGGAGAGAGGTGTGTTAGTGTGTATGAGATATTGTACCTTGGATTGACTGCCTGAACTAGGTGGCCAAATTGATTTGCTTTCCCTTTTAAATTGAACAGCTTTCATGAGATGTGTGCGGCAAACCAACTATTAGTGTTCTGGAGATGGGGACCTAATTACTTATCTGAAATGTACAACAGACCAAGAGCATACGGCATGATTTTTATTTGAGTTGTTTATATTATTATAAACTATAAATTATTATATATTATTTATAGTTGTTTTGAGTTTTGTTTTTTTTTTAATGACAGCAACAAGCAAAAAAAATGCCACCTAAAGAAGTCAATAAGTTTTACTTTATTAGTCCTATTTTTTTAGTTTTACCATTTGTTGGGAAAATTTTGTGCAGCTATTGCATTTTCAGTTGCTCCCTTATTCACAAAGGATCAGCATAGCACATAAGTGGACGTTCCTTCAGTCTCCTCTCAGAAATACACCAGGAATCTTTTACTTGCCAAATGTCTTAACCTCTGCAGTATGTAACCACTGGAATCTATAAATGTAAATTTTTATAATCGAATTAAAAATAAGTGAATAAAAAAGTAAAAAAATAAAAAAAATAAAAGTGTAAATAAATAAATAAAAAACAAGACTTTTTGTGCTAAAGCAACATTTTTCATCTTAACACCTGAACCATAAAATAATACCCAGAAAACTGAAACTGGAGTGTTTATCGAAACTTCTGACGAGGAAAAAGTAATAAATACAAATTTCATTATAGATGAGCATATAGGAGATACATATGGCATTTATTGCTTAAAATGCATTGTGCAATCACAGTTTTTGGGGCAAAACTAGTCATATTGATGATGTAGAGATATCAAAAAGCTCACAAACATATATGTATCAAATATGATACACATAGGGTTTTTGAAATAGAATAAAACATGTTTTCAGTCATGGCATCATTTTTATTATAAATTGGTCTTATTTCAATAAGGACAGGAGTAAGCTTTTGTGGAGACAGAGCTTTTGACAAAGATTATCCTTGAGATTGATGCCCTTAGAACTATAAACTGCCTCCTCCATTTTCCACACTATACCATCACCTTATCATCAGAGCAGTTTATGTACTTTCTCTTTAGTCCTCAGTAGAACTAAAACCTGAGAATTATTTGCAGCTCTGCCATTATAGTGTCATTTTTCAATGGCATGTTTCATAAATCTCTGCAGCAAGTTCCATGATGAGTAGTTTCGCTGGCAGCCTCCCATCTGTGTCTTCTTCACTTATGGTTCCAGGGCACAACCTCTGCTGCCATCAATAATCTTGTAGTTATTTGATTAATTTCTTTTTGGATGATTTTTTGAAATACTTAAATGTTCGGGGCCTGGCTCCTTATCCATCTCTCTAAAGTGTTGTGCCGCTTGCATTCTCAACTGTTGAAGTTTGAGTAATCCAACATTCATTTTTGTATTAACAGGTTATTCTTGAATCCATTGCCTATTTATGGCTAGTGAACTCATTCCTCTTATGTTATGTGCTTCCTCTTGAGGTTTGTTTGTCATGTGCACTTAGCTCAGAACGACAGTCCTTTTCTAAGTAGCAGGAACCAGCTTGCCAAGTGGGGTCTTTGGTGGATTGATGGTCTCCCTGTACCTGTGCGGATTATCTTTAGGTGTTCTATACCTTTAAGAGTAGCTATTACTCTGACCAATTGCATTTTCATAATTTTCTGTCATCTCCACTAATCTGCCCTCTGGACAGATATCTGAAATACTGCGGTACAACTGTTAATCTGGTGCAGGGACGGTTATTCAAACTTGAAATTCTTACAGTAATAGGAAACAATGTATTGCTGATCTTGAGAAACAGTCTTTTTTTGTTTCTGTCTTTATTTTTTTTTTTCAAGACATTAATATTCTTCCTCTTCAGTTGTGCATTTATGGCAAAGTATGCCCAGATTCTGCTATAAATAAGCTGCTATAAATAATGAGCTTCTTCTGATTTTTAAGAGTTAATTAATTTCCCATGAGCTGTATCTCAGGTGATTAATGATGGTAACGCCACTGGCATGCTGACTTGGGTACTCGGTCACCGGAGATAAATCAGTGGTGCACTGAAAAGTGTCATACCCCAGCTGTGTCCAACATGTCCACTTTAACTGGCTTTGTGACCAATGACACAATTATGGGGTGACTGTGGATGTGCATGATCATAAGTCAAGTTGTTCGCTATTCTGGGGCAAAGGGACACGATGACAAGTGTGTAGTGGATCCCTATATGTTTGGACGCTTTCATTTTTTTGGTTAACACATTTTTCTTTCTCTTTTTTTTTAAATAAAAAAATGAGGCTATTGACTTTACTGCCCAGGATTATTTTCGCAAAGATGCGATTAGGTAGTGTCAGCTAAAGGAAAAGGAAAGAAGCTGCTATGATGGACATTAAATGTTAGCCATAGTACAGTAAATCCTTGTGAATTAGTAATGTCTGTGTTTAACCCTTTGCGAGCTTTAACCACCATGCAGAGATTCTTTTACATAGATGGGAAAAGTAGATAATATCAATTTTTGGTACATAATGTATCTCAAAGGCCTATATTTAGGACCAGAGCATGAGGAAGCATTATTATGTTTTGACGAAAACTTTTTTTGCTTTTACCTGAAATCATTCCCCATCTTAGACAATTAATGCTTTTTTACTCTCAATATTCTATTGTTGTGAAAAATGTGTTCCATAGTGTAGTGAACTGCATGATATGATGGTGACTCACCATGCAGAGCAGGAAGAGAGGCAGCATTGAGGGTGTGGCAATGTCATTCCAGCAATGCACTACAGTCTCAGTGCCCGGAATGTTGTGCCTTCACTTCATGTTGAGAAGGCACATTATTTATAAAAATGGTCAAATTCCACAACCTTATTTGTTGGTGTGTGTGTTTTTTTTGTCTTCTCACTTGTACAAAATATATTAAAGTATATTTTTTAATACCTCAAAAAAGAAAAACACAAAATTGCTCAATTATCTTTAAGCCTGATTATAACCTTGAGAATACATAAAATATATAACTAAGTAGCTGAGTGACACACGGCGCACTATAATGGCTTTTTCTTTAATCTGGTGGGTCTTTACAGTTAGCTCAAACTGTAAGTGTAATGGAAGTGACACTTGCATTTTGCCAAATTAAAATTACAAGTGTCAGAGGAAATGGTTCAGTGTTCTGCTGGAAGTGCTAGACTTTTGCAAAATAACCAAAGAAATGCCTGTGCTTGTGAACAAACATTTTTTTTGTAGTTAAATATGTTATTCATGCTATTTATATTGCAAACCTGAAGGTGTGCTGGAAACTGAGTCATTATAAATGGTTCACACAGGATAGCACTTTAATGTATGTTGACAAATAACTCCTGCTGGGCTATTCCTGGTGTCCCTTTTCAATACACTGAGTAATAGAGGACATTGGTGGAGCACTCCATCTTCTTTTGTAAGAAGCCCAGCTAGCATAACATATGGAGCATTTGAGTTGGAATTTACAACAGTGCTTTCAGAAAACAAAGCAAAAACAACAACAACAAAAATAAAACAAGAATTGGGTCAGCTACTTTTTATAAGGATGTTGCTAAATCTTTAGCTGTATAAATATTTAAATCTAAACTGAATTAAATTTTAAATAATTAAAATAACTTAAGAAAAAAGTTCTTCCTTCATTTTTAATAAAATGTATCTCTGGAGGTATTTTGAGATTTAACTATTATCTATTATGGGTCTTTTAAGATATCTATTATCTTAAAAGACCCTTAAAAGACCCTTGGCAAAAATGGCAAAGATGTGCGGTAACAACTTTACATACACAGACAAAGATGGTGCAAATACATCTTAAAAACATAATGAAGAACCAAAATGATCAGACTTTAGCAGAATCCATAAATAGCCCTGCAGAGTCACTTTTTTCAATGAACTGATTATAGCCACGTTTCATATAAATATCCACTGCCTATCATAATGTAGAGTGCTTACCAACATCAATAGCAGGCAAAAACTCCCTCATTTTCTGCATATTCTGTCTTTATATTCATCACTTGATAAGTTGGATTTAAAATTGCAATCGCAGCTCAGTGGTTTTAAACATTTGCATCATATTACAGATTCAAAATTTCACCAAGGCGATATCATTTGCATGATTCAGAAGACATTAGCAGAGTCTATAAAGGTCTCCCAGTGTCGCAGGGAAATGAAATCACAGGATATGACTGTCACCTACCCGTGAAACAATATTCACAAGAAAAAAATCAAAAGAAAATAGAAAAAAAAAAAACAGCTATTGCTGGGTTGTGGCTATGAATGTACTTGAAAACTGAATAAGAGCAGCATTACTATTTAAAATTCACTTCATTCAAATATCAAACTAGAGGGCACTGCCAAGGCCAGTGCCCTATCTATCAATTTTAACAAACGTAATGCTGACCTGCACCAAAATTTTAATGGGTTCTCCCTCTGCCCATGTTCTCTCATTCTGCTAAGCTTTATGGAAGTCAGCTGCATAGATCTTGCCTCACCTTGCTGACATTTAGACAGAAAGACAAACAAAACAACAGTGAAAACTTATGCAACAGGCGAAAGAACAACGACAATTTGTGTCCTTATGAAACAAAAGCCATAAAATTTAAACTTAGTTATCTTAAGATCGAAACAGGCTAAAAAATTAAATACTGCTAATATCCACATAACTCCTCCCAAACAAATTAATCCATAACAAACATTCTAAAAGTAGATGATTTCCAACTGTCCCTGATGTCCTCACCACGCAGTCCACCTCCTTGTGAAAAGAATAATAAAAAAAAAAAACTCAAAAGACCTTAATCCCCTCTAATTCCTCTCTTTTGTCTTTCCCTCATTTTTAGATAAATAAATAAGTAGAGAATCAGAGGCAACTTGGCATGGTATACTTTATTAGTGTAAGAGGCTTATCGTCAACATATGAACCCAGTTCCAATATCACTCAGTACTATATAAAATTTCAGCTCTGGCTACTGACAATGGAAATGAAAAGCGAAAGGAGATTAAGGAAAAGCTGCAGAGGACCACTGAGACAGCATGTGGTATGGTTGATAGAGAGAGAAATATCTTGAAAAGTTCATGCAACAAGTACAGCAGAAGAATGTCCGACTGTCATGCTAGCCCACTGTGAATGTTCCCAGTGACAACATATCTTTTTTTACGGGTAAATAGTGGAAATATCTAATACAATAAATCTTGGATTAATATTATTCTCTAGCAAAGGGTACCCATTGTTGAAGTAATTATTAGAAAAAAATGAAACTCTCTTTTGGGGAAAGGGAATGTATACTTCTTGGCAGTGTACTTGTCATCTGATATGTTTTCAAAAGATCTTTGGCCCCTTATCACTGCTGCAGACAGCCACGGATCCTTTTGATGATAACATTCCTTATATGACTTTATGTCTACAAAAACAAATACAACTATAAGGTCAGCATTTGCATTAATATTTGAGCTATGTTCAATTCCTTGTTTCTTCCAGTTATGAGCCATTATATTTCTATTAGTACATGGCAGATTGTGTGTACTGCAGTAAGGTTAATAAAATCAGTACCACCACATTATTGACTTTGCTAGTAAGAAATCCAAACCACTGTACTGCTAACTCAAAATTTGCTAAATGTATAAAACTATTGTTATAACTGGGTACGGATGAATAACTTGAAAAGGTTTGGGCTATATACAATGGTCACTTTAGGGTCTTTGTAATAAAATGTATGCTTCCGCGTTTTAAAATTCCTAAGCCAAGGCTTAGGGAAATATGTTACATGTTTTTCAGCAGCATGATTATTTACCTTGCATGACTCAAACAAAACTACTACATAAACATATAATTAAAATTTGAGCAACAGTGTGGTTCACATTTCTGCATTATGGGAAATGATGTAAATGGCCCTGTTGAAAAGCCATTATTATTATCTTGTTAGTTCTGGTTTTGTCACCCCAATAAAGTAGTTTGCTTGCAAACTGCTGGTTTACTTGTGGTTCCTAGGGTATTTAAAAGTAGAATCTGAGGCAGGGCCTTCAGCTTTCAGGTCCCTCTTCTGTGAAACCAGCTCCCAGTTTCGATCCGGAAAACAGACACCTAGGGCTGTTCGATATAACGATATATATCGGATGACGATATAAAAACATCTATCGTTTCATTTTACGCTATCGTTTGTTTCGTGGTGTCGCAAAATAAACTGTTTACGGCAATATTTTTTCATCGTTTTGATGGTCACTGTAGTGGCTATATTAATTTCTTAAAGTTCTCTCTTTCTCTTATATTTAATATAACCACACTACGAACGGACAAGCGACTGTTTTCATGCGTTGTCGTTAGCAACAACGATGGTAAAACCATCGTTTTACCGTCAGTTATAAACGGTAAAACCATTTCACAACAAAGCTCAAGATCCTGTTGAGACTTTTCAAAATAAACTGAGTCACGTGAAAGAGTATGCAGTGTTTACAGATGAGAAGCAAAAAAGAGCCGTCAGGTGCTAAAAAAGATAAACCTTAGACTCAAACGTTAGAACAGGCTTTTCCCCGCCCGCAGCACGCTGTGTAATAAATACTCACAAAGAAAACGGTGGCCGTTACAACTTATGTCTAAAAATGTATAATTTCATGCATCGGTTGAAACACTCGACTCCAGGTACACAACGCCCGGCTGGAAACACTTCACGCAAGTCGAGCTGCCCGAGATTCACAGAATTTACAGAAAATGTTGCATTTTTGTGATTTATATCGTTATCAGGACGATACATGTCTTATATCGGGATATGAGATTTTGGTTATATAGCACAGCCCTATAGACACCCTTTCTACTTTTAAGATTAGGCTTAAAACTTTCCTTTTTCTATAATGTATATAAGTATGGCTAGATCAGGTGACCCTGAACCCTCCCTTAGTTATGCTGCATAGGGATGGTACTCAAGAACTGGTTATTGTAAAGAAGCGATTCCCAGTATTTCTTGGAATTGTTAGTCCGCCTCCCTGTTGATCCCACTTATCAGTTCTGTTTGCACTTAATGCTACAATTAGTTGATTTCAGTTTGTGTGCGGGATGAGGAAAATGGCGCAGCCTGTAGCACATATACAGTCAGGTCCATAAATATTGGGACATCGACACAATTCTAACATTTTTGGCTCTATACACCACCACAATGGATTCCAAATGAAACGAACAAGCCATGCTTTAACTGCAGAGTGTCAGCTTTTATTTGAGGGTATTTACATCCAAATCAGGTGAACGGTGTAGGAATTACAACAGTTTGCAAATGTGCCTCCCACTTCTTAAGGGACCAAAAGTAATGGGACGGAATAAGAACCATAAATCAAACATTCATTTTTTAATACTTGGTTGCAAATCCTTTACAGTCAATCACAGCCTTAAGTCTGGAACACATAGACATCACCAGACGCCGGGTTTCATCCCTGGTGATGCTCTGCCAGGCCTCTACTGCAACAGTCTTCAGTTCCTGCTTGTTCTTGGGGCATTTTCCCTTCAGTTTTGTCTTCAGCAAGTGAAATGCATGCTCAATCGGATTCAGGTCAGGTGATTGACTTGGCCATTGCAAAACGGTCCACTTCTTTCCCTTCAAAAACTCTTTGGTTGCTTTTGCAGTATGCTTTGGGTCGTTGTCCACCTGCACTGTGAAGCGCCGTCCAATGAGTTTTGAAGCATTTGTCTGAATATGAGCAGATAATATTGCACGAAACACTTCAGAATTCATTGTGCTGCTTTTGTCAGCAGTCACATCATCAATAAATACAAGAGAACCAGTTCCACTGGCAGCCATACATGCCCACGCCATGACACTTCCACCACAATGCTTCACTGATGAGGTGGTATGCTTAGGATCATGAGCAGTTCCTTTCCTTCTCCATACTCTTCTCTTCCCATCACTCTGGTACAAGTTGATGTTGGTCTCATCTGTCCATAGGATGTTGTTCCAGAACTGCGACGGCTTTTTCAGATGTCGTTTGGCAAACTCTAATCTGGCCTGCCTGTTTTTGGGGCTCACCAAAGGTTTACATCTTGTGGTGAACCCTCTGTATTCACACTGGTGGAGTCTTCTCTTGATTGTTGACTCTGACGCACATACACCTGCCTCCTAGAGAGTGTTCTTGATCTGGCCAACTGTTGTGAAGGGTGTTTTCTTCACCAGGGAAAGGATTCTTTGGTCATCCACCACAGTTGTGTCCCGTGGTCTTCCTAGTTTTTTGGTGTTGCTGAGCTCACCAGTGCGTTCCTTCTTTTTGGGAATGTTCTAAACAGTTGTTTTGGCCACGCCTGATGTTTTTGCAATCTCTCTGATGGGTTTGTTTTGTTTTTTTCAGCCTAATGATGGCTTGCTTCACTGGTAGTGACAGCTCTTTGGATCTCATCCTGGCAGTTGACAGCAACAGGTTCAAAAAGCAAACAGCACACTTGAAATGAACTCTGGACCTTTTATTTGTTCATTGTAATTGGGGTAATGAGGGAATAACACACTCCTGGCCATGGAACAGCTGAGAAGCCAATTGTCCCATTACTTTTGGTCCCTTAAGAAGTGGGAGGCACATATACAAACTGTCATAATTCCTATACTGTTCACCTGATTTGGATGTAAATACCCTCAAATAAAAGCTGACAGTCTGCAGTTAAAGCACGTCTTGTTCGTTTCATTTGGAATCCATTGTGGTTGTGTATAGAGCCAAAAATGTTAGAATTGTGTCGATGTCCCAATATTTATGGACCTGACTGTATGTGCATTACTTCTTTTTTGACAGCACAAAGGGACAAGAGCGCAACGCGGAAGTGCAAACTCAAGAACAGAAACAACTTCATTATGATTCTAACACAACTTCGACTCTTTGCAACTGTCAGCACAGACAGCATGCTAACACTAAGCTAGCCAAGAACCCAGAGTGATGTTAAAGCTGAGTGAATGCGAACCACAGTCCAGCAGCCAGACCCTGGACTTCAACAGGTAACAAAAGCAGGAATGAGCAGACAGGCTGTATCCTCTGTTTCTACCTGTCCATATTTTTAAAGTAGAATCACTGTGGTGATTGTCTCCATTGTGCTGGTTTCCATCTCTGCTTTGTGCTGTTAGCTTTGTGGCCATACTTAAAAACAAAGAGAAAGGTCATTTGTGTGTCCTCATTAGGATAGAGATTTGTGAT
This sequence comes from Pelmatolapia mariae, assembly GCF_036321145.2. Lineage (NCBI taxonomy): Eukaryota > Metazoa > Chordata > Actinopteri > Cichliformes > Cichlidae > Pelmatolapia > Pelmatolapia mariae. The sequence goes on along the minus strand of NC_086233.1, from coordinate 22,009,387 downwards.
TGTGTTGGAGTGTACCCTTTAGGTATATATTGGTAACTCGTTATTATGAGACAATGCATTTGAGGTCACTTTATTGACCTAAGTTAAAGTAATGTAACAAGTAGTAAAACAAATTACTTTCTCCTAGGAGTAATTAAGTAACACACTGCATTACTTTTAAGAAATGTGTTGTAATAAGTGTAATAATTACTTTTTTGAGTAATGACTCCAACACTGATCAAGTGATATCAATAATGGAATTGCTTATAAAGCACCTTGAGGTGACTGTTGTGCTATATAAATATAACTGAATTTCATTTTATTTCTATAGACACTGTTTCTCAATGAGACATGTACAGTTTGCTTATCAACTTGTTTTCTTTGGGTCAAACTAATAATACGATCTAATATGAGGCACTATCAAGGTGGTACAACATATTATTGCAGTCCATTACGGACTGAGATTTTTCTTTCTAATCAGTACATCTCTAGATCAATAACAACCATAAATTCTTGAAATGGCTGGAGACAAATTATTGGCACAACAAAGGAAATTAAGCTTTAATAACCCATTTATATATTATATATTACTGGGTGTGTGAGAGTATTACCACATTGTACTTTTAGATTAACAGCTTGGTTTTAAGATTGTGTTTTCACATCACCACCATAACTTTCACAGGAACAGGAACATTGAATGAAAAATAATACACTGGAAGTTTGCGACATCTCGCTAAAAAAAGAAGCGTGCAAGTTGTTATGAAAATTAAGTACTTTAAAAGTCGTGCTGACGCAGACAGACTGCTTCAGATTGCTTTTTACAGGCATTTCAATGTTCTGACTTACAGACCCTTTCACCTGAGAGCAGACAGTGGTGTCAGAGTGGAGTTGTGTGAAGGCAATTCATCGCTGATTGGAGATGAATGAATAAGGTTCTAAAATAGGTAGCTTAAAAAGCTTTCAGATCTCTTTCTCAGAAATGCATTTGAATTCTAATGTTCTTCTCTGATGAATGAGTTGTGAAGCAAACTGTGCATGTGTCTGTGGTGTCATAATATACAAAAGAAAGCTCGCGTATATCACAAGAAAGGACAATACTAGTGGCATTTGCACATTATGAGAACATACCTCCCTCATCTCTGATGTCACTCATTCGCTGAAAAATATATCTCAACAGGACCGAGGCTGAAAATATACATGTTTATAACATGGAATGAAAGAATAAAGGCATATGTCATTGTGATTGTGCGTTTTTCCAAAATAGACAAACAAGAAAAAAAAAAATAAAAGAACAGAAGTGGCTAAGAAGAAATGTCCAACCACAGTGACTCACTCAGCTACAATAGGAGTTTTCATAAAGGTGTCAGTTCTGTCTGGCCTCCAGTGTCTCCATCATCCTACTTTGGCTTGCTACTGCAGCATGATATCAATTATTTTCTGTGGGCAACAGTCTCCTGGAGAGGTCTCACTGTTATTATAGCAGACAGCAGCTCCCACCAGCCAAGGTAGCTAAGTGGTCTGGCAAAACAAAAAAAAAAAAGTACAGAGACATTGTCTGCAGTTACATTACAAAGGAAAGGGATATGCTGTAGATTATATAGGCCTTGTTGTAGGTTATGAAAACAATGTCAATGTGATACATCATATTTCTCATACTAAAATTCTCAACATCCTCATGTTTTCTTTTAGAACCAAGTTTAAGGATAGTTTAAAAAAGGTTTACAAGATTATTAATTGTAAGTTCGCAAAAGTTAAATGCAATTTAAAATCTGTGTGTGAACGATTTACTCAAAAATCAGTTGGTTTACACCTAAGCAAGCATATCTGATGTTGTTTAGTTAATGCATCGCATGCATTAACCAGACAACCATGCATTCATGGCAGATCACTAACAGCACTCATCTAACCCCAACCACACACTAGTATCTGTCAGTCTGTATTAGCTCTCTGAATTCTAGTCCACATGTACTTTCTTGCAAGCTACCAGGACCTCCCACAGAGGAGCGCACAGAGTCTGAGAGGTAATCTTTTCAGCTTTTCCTTCCACAGTTGTCCCCCATTGTGCCACAGCCCTGCATGTTTGAAGTTGAGGTAAACCTGCCTCCATGTGTTTTCTCCACCACTGATTGTGATCAGAGGTCTGCAAGTGGATTTCTATCTCACCTGGATTCACTTGACTGGTACATTGATTCATATCAGTGCTAAGGCAGCTTTAGATGAGGAGCTGTAGACGTATGTGACGAATCGGAGAGGATGAAACACTGTACATTCCCAGGTGAGTGTGTCACTGTGCATGCATTTGTGTGATTTCAATAAAGTATGGCTCAGTGTTATGATATGGACTGCCTGCTTGATTTTTTTTGGCATGGTCACATTTTTACAGTGTCTTTGTGACATTTGGTTCATTTTTTGTAGTAATTCCTGCCTAAAACTGTGTTGGTCCTCCTTTTGTTGCCAAAACAGCCCTGAATGGTCAAGGCATGGACTCCACTAGACCCCTGAAGGTGTGTCTATGGTATCGGGCACCAAAATGTTAGCACCATATCCTTTAAGTTCTGCACTGTAGCAACTCATGTTGTGAGGTGGGGCCTCCATGCATCAGACTTGTTTGTCCAGCACATCCCAAAAATGCTCAATAGGATAGAGATCTGGGAAATTTGGAGGTCAAACCAACACCTCAAGCTCATTGTTGTCCTCCTCAAACCATTCCCAAACTATCTTTACTTTGTGGCAAGACAGATTATGATGCTGAAAGAGGCCACAGTCATCAGGGAATACGGTTTCCAAGAAAGGTTTATATGATTTGCAACAATGATTGGGTAGGTGGTACGTCTCATGATATCACCAAAGTAGTAAACGAGTACCACATGACTTCTCTGCAGTTCTCATTTATGGACTTTATCACCTATGCCATGATGGTGAAGTAGGGGACATAGACTAATTCATCTGTTATAGTAAGCAGTGCTGCATACTTACTGAAGAGCAAAATTGTCCATGTTGGTCTAATAAAACCACAGATGTTAAAGCAATAAATCCCCCGGTTTGGCACTTATACTGTCTTATAGTATACTCAGAGAGACACTATTGCCAATCCCTCTCATGCAATATAATGAATTAAGAATCAGCTATGTAGCCAATCTTCTGTTTTCTGGATGGATTCATGGTTAGGCCACATTTATTAAACAGGCCACGACTGCTCAGGGACTGTATCACATGACTGCAACAGACGGCCACTGTCAGATGTCATTAGAAAGCAACTCTGTTTCCTTTAGACAGCCTACAGTGTTAAGAAGCACAGCGAGGAAAGAATTAAAGAAACTAGGGTTTAAACATAAAAAAAATAAACAAAGATAGCCTTAACCAAACCCATGATACTAATTCATTTCTACCATTTCAATGATTGCTTGTAATTTTTACTGATCTTGAGCACTAGTTTTGTTTTTAGTTTGTTAAGCCAGTCAGTACTAACCCATGATTTATTCCAGCATAAAACGAGGCATCTTACTGAAGAGATGAACCAGTGTTGTTTGTACACATAACAGACAGCCTATCAAAGAACCTATTTCAATAGTATCTTTAGGTTATTTGTTACTAGCAGCCAGCTACAAAGATACATAATTTGCTCCCATTTCTTTATTTGAATCTACTAAAAATGTCAAAGATAACACAATAGGATAAGTATAAAATAGTATTTTCCCCTCCAAAGAGCTAATAGCTCAAAACTTGCCATATCTTGGCATGATGTGCAGTGTGTGCAAGTCAAAAAATTGAGAAAAATGGACAACTGGAAAACAAAAGAAGTGGTAAGCCTAAAAAAATATCTGCAGCAGATAAACAGTACCTGAAAGTAATGTCCTTATAAAATAAGGCAAAAAAGTAAAGATGTCACACAGGACCCAGGAGTTCAGTTGAGCCATCTACTGTTTGCTGAAGCCTCATCAGAAATGGTCTCATCAGAAGGGTGACTCTCAGGAAGTCATTCTTAAGAAAGGTAATCAAGGAGAAAAGGTTGAACTATGCCAAATTAAAACTGGAAAAACTGGACTGAAAATCAGTAGCAACAGTGTCTTTTGAAGTGATTAACTGAAATGTAAAATTTTGATTCAAATCGTTGTCAGTATGTGCACTGGAGGTCAGCAGAGAAGCAAGACAGTAAATGCCCACTGCTATCTGTAAAACGCAGCAAAGGTTTTGTCATAGTTTGGGAGTGAATTTCAAGAAGTGGCACTGGGGATCTTGTTCAACTTGATGTAACAGAAAAGTGCTGCCAAAGTTTGATCCAGCATGTAATGCTATCTGGAAAATGTGTGACTGGCAGTGGCTTCATTTTTCAGCCAGACAATGATCCCATATACACTGCCATCCTGGTATGCAGTAAAAACATAGAAAAACACATGATGGGACAGTATCAGTCATGGACCTCCACAGAGGCCAGACCTTAACATTATTGAAGTAGTGTGGAATTATCTTGACTGAGATCTGTACAAAAGGAAAGCAACATCTAAAGAAAAGCTTTGAATGTCCTTCAAGAAGTCTGGAGAACTTTTCCTGAAGACTATATAAAGATACTACAAGAAAGGTGCCTAAGAGAGTTCAGGCTGTTGATGAATAAAGGTGGTCATACTGAAAAGAGAGAGGCCTTGAATCTTGTATAAACTCTGTTTTTTGCCTTATATACTGTATTCCTAGGTGTGTTTGCACATTTCAGTAACTCACTGCACCCGTTTTCAATTTTTCCAGTAAAATATAAAGAAATATGGGATGGCTTAAGCTTTTTTTACAGTACTGTGGCGCCACAGAATATATTACTTGAACCCGTGGAAATGAACTTAGGACATAGTTAAAAACTTTGTTGATTATAATATTGTGGAGTCTGTTTATCTGTACTGGTGATTTAAAAAGCCATGCTCAAATATTTATCAAGATGCCAGGCAGTCTTGGACTATCATAGCTTTGGTTGCAGTCAAAATTGGCTGTATTTCTTTCCCTTTTTTTTGCTCTGCACTTTTGTTGCTACTGTACCCGCAAGAATTCTCCGCATTGAAAAGTAAAATATTTCATTCAGTTGATGCTTTAAAGGAATTGCATATTCTTTCCCTACCGACATAATTCAAGGAGAGCATTTTTTCCTGAATAAATCTGACCCTTATGCTCTGTGCTGCCCGTACCCGCAGTGATCGGACAAACAGTTGTTTTTTTGACTTAAAAGCTGAACATCTGATTTTGCCTGAAGAGGTAAGCTTTAAAAAATCAATACAATTTCAAGCTGCAGTTTACACACAGGGTTAAAGAACTATTTACACTCTCTATGTGACATAATGTTGAGTTAGGTCCAACAGCTTCTCTATTTCAAAATCTGAGTAAACAAAGTAACATTCTTGTCATTATATCTATATCTCTCTCTCTATATATATATATCTCTATATATATATATATATATATATATATATATATATCTCTATATATCTCTATATCTCTATATATATATATATATATATATATATATATATATATATATATATATATATATATATATATATATCTCTATATATATATATATATATATATATATATATATATATATATATATATATATATATATATATATATATCTCTATATATCTCTATATATATATATCTCTATATATATATATATATCTCTATATATCTCTATATATATATATATCTCTATATATATATATATATCTCTATATATATATCTCTATATATATATATATATATATCTCTATATATATATATATATATATATATATATATATATATATATATATATATATATATATATATATATATATATACATATATATATATATATATATATATATATATATATATATATATATATTTTAATTTTTGTCTGCTTCTCCTGACATTCTTCCTGTGGTTTCATTACAAAGCAAAATAAGGTCCTGTTTCTGTACAATTAAGAGGGTCTCCAATTCCTAAAGTCTGGATAGAGGAAGTTGTAATAATAATAATAATAATAATAATAATAATAATAATAATAATAATAATAATAAAAAACTTGATTTATACATCACCTTTCCAAACTAGTTACAAGGTGTTTTACATAATTTGAAGCAACATCAAAAACAATTCCAAATACTTTAAAATGCATACAGTACAAAGAAATAAAAAAGAAGGCAAGAGTCTGTTTTTAAACCTGGACTGTGGAACCTGTAACAATAAATTATTATACATAAAATATCACTTTAGTGTGGGCAAAAAACTAAATTCAAAACATTTTATGAAATTTAAGATGAACATTCTAATAATAATCACAATATGCTATTCTACATGCCTCATTTTATTATCTAATTATGTAGTTTTAAAAGAGTAGCTGGAACATGAGGCTGAGTTGTTGAATATGAGAAGACACCATTGATCAGACTCTACCTGGCTCTAGGGGATAGTTTCACCAGGAGGCTCCTATATACCTTGTGGGCATAGCACCTGTTTCACTGTTTGTTGGAGGAAAAACCAGGGACAACAACAAAGAGCACCAATGGTGCAGCGATTTCCATTGCATGATGACCAACTTTCATACACTAGTTGTAACAATGTGGTGCCCATTAATGTAATTCAACCTCGAGTATATGCACATACATAAAACCTGAATTCAAAATCCAAACAGAAAGTGGAATATTTCTGTTTTTATTAAAACAAACAAACAAACAAAAAATATTAAGGGTCTCCAGTCAATATATGAAATGTGTGCTTGTGTTAGTGAGGTGGAACTTGGCATCCCAGTAAATGAGAAAATTGAGCTTTCTGTTTAATACTGTCTTATGGTGTACTTTAACCTAAATCGCAATATTTTTAAACAGAATCAAATTCCTTAATTAGAATCAAGACAGGTAACTTAATCAAATCAGACAGTGAAAACAATTATATATTAAAATCTTAGATACTAGATAATATAACATATTTTCTCTTAATTTTATCATATCCATAGCGAGCATGTTTATTTGTCTGTACTATCTGGATAAACTACTGGATAACTGCGAATTCCCACAGCCAGTTATCTCAGGCATAGTTTATTTTAGTAATCTATGCAAAACCCATGAGGAGTACATAATTTCAAATGCTGAGAACTAAAATTCTGCCTAAGCTTGACTAATGTTTTGCACATTTGTGTGAATCACTGCAAATGGATGTAGTCGGTCATACTGATGAGCACCAATCACTGTCCTCTGATATGGCATCAAAAACTCACGTTTTACAATTTTAATATGATGTGGGGTCCTCATGCCCTAGAACAACACCCCTAAAGAGTAAACATAAATAAGTGACACTGGATCTGAACATTTATACACAGATTTTTAGGAAGGTTAACAGTCAAAAAGTCCAATTAACACCTTCCTGGAAGACTACTTTAAACAGTCTAATATGAATATATGAATTCAGTGCAATCAGTTTTTTATCAGTAAATAATTGTATTTACATAATGCCAAATCACAGTTGCTTCAAGGTGCTTTATATTGTTGTGTTTTTAAAGTGTTTTAAATTTGATTCTGGATTTAACAGGCAGCTAATGAAGAGAAGCCAGGGGAGATATGCTCTTGCTTTCTAGTACCTGTCAGAATTCTTGCTGCAGCATTTTGAATCAACTGAAGGCTTTTCAGGGAGTTTTTAGGACATCCTGATAATAATGAATTACAGTAGTTCAAACTAGAAGTAATACATGCATGAGCCAGCTTTTAAGCATCAGTCTGAGACACAATGTTTCTAATTTTAGAGATATTGTGCAAATGAAAGAAAGCATTCCTGCATGTTTGTTTAATATGTGCATTGACTCCAAGACTCCTCACAGTGTTACTGGAGGCCAAGGTAATGCCATCCACAGTAAGCCTCTGGTTAGACAACAAATTTTGAAGATTTTTAGGGCAGAGTTAAGCTCAGTTTTATCTGAATTTGCAGGAAATTAGACATTTTCCAGGTCTTTATGTCTTTAAGACATTCCTGCAGTTTAACTAAATGATATCTGTTATCTGGCTTCATGGATAGATAAAGCTGGGTATCATCTGCATAGGAGTTAAAATGTATGCCATGTAGTGCTGTCAGCATTAATCTCGTTAAAATGACGTTAACGCCATAACCAACTAACGCATTAACGGGCTAACGCGTTGACGCCGTGCAGCCCCACGCACGGGGCGATCCGCGCTAACTCGCTAGCAGAGATTTGCCGCATTAATGCGGTTATGGCGTTAACGTCATTTTAACGAGACTAACGCTGACAGCACTAATGCCATGCCTTATCTGGATACTGCCTAAGGGAAGCATGTATAATTTAAACAGAATTGGTCCTAGCACTGAACCCTGTGGAACTCCACGATGTGTGAAAAGGACTCTCCATTTAGATGAACAAATTCGAGTCGATTAGATAGATAGACAAGATAGACAATTACTGCCAGCATAATTAATAGAGATAGGTTGATTATTTTTAAGATTGAACCATTAATTAAAGGTAGGACTTATTTGAGCAATCTTGTAGGAATGGGGTGTAAAAGTCACGTTGATGGTTTGGATGAAGTAATTACTGAAGTTAACTCACAAAAATCAACTGGAGAAAAAGACTCTAAATAAATATGAGTAGTATTGAAAGTAGCTGTACACAATGTTGATTCTGTGAGATGGTTGTGAATATTTTTTTTTTCTCTAACGTTTAAAATCTTTTTACAGGCTAAATGAAGATCTTCTAAATTAGTAAGACGCCATTTCCTGTTCAGCTTATGAGTTATCTGCTTTAAGATGTGTGTTTGAGAGTTATACCAGGGAGTAGAGTACTTCTGATTTGAGGCTTTCTTTTTCAGAGGAGCCACAGTATCCAGAGTCGTATGCAGTGAAGATGTAAAACTATTAACAAGATAATCGACCTTTGTGGGAGTAGAGTTCAGGTAGCTGCTCTGCACTGTGTTGGCACATGGCATTGAAGTGGATAACACTGGGGGAATTATATCTTTAAACTTAGTTACAGCACTTTCAGAAAGAGTTGGGCCAACACAGCCTGAACAGTAGTTTCATGTCAGAAAATGGTAGTGGATATATCTATACTGACTATACTGTATTAATTTGTGAACTGTGAAAAGGTCAGCCACATCCTTCAAACATTAAAATTATTTGAAACTAAATCGAGGAAACAATAACACATACAAAAAACTGGTGTATCTATCACCGTTATAGCACTATACTAAGGGGTTTAAGACAACTGAAAAAGTTGGCTGGTTATAGTCCGGGTGTTGATAATTTGTGGTTACAGTACGCATCTAGCTAGTGCTACAAAGAACGAGCATGCAAAAAGTTAGTAATTTTTTCAATTTTAAAATGTAACAGCTCAGCTAATATCACCAAACACAAAAACTGTTTCTTTGGAGTTAGTCACACACATGTGTCTTCTAACTAAAGGTATAACAACTATATTTTTCGGGAAGAGGAAAGAATGAGAGTGTCAGCTTTTATCATTATCATATTTTTAACACAAGTCTTTGTACTACTTAAATGCCAAATATGTGTACTTTTGCCACGTCAGCTCATGACGTGTATTATGTAAATGTATGGTGTCTAATTGATACCTCAGCATAACAAAAAAATGACTTAACAAGCGTAAAAAGCAAGCACTCTTCTTCCTTGTTCTGCTTTTCTCTGGGAGACATCACTGCAGTAGAAATAAAATCAATACCCTAAAAATATGTTTGTTTTGATCCCTGTATATTAGATGTTGACTTTCTTAAGCCATGTAACCTTTAACTGTCACTGGATCAATAGGTTGGAAACTAAGAAGGCTGTTCAAATCCACTGACAAATAACATTAAGTAGACAAAGGAGATTTTTTTTTTCTTTCTCTGAAAACAACATAAAACATAGCACTTATGATGCAATTTGCATGGAGAAGGGAAGAAAAAAGCAAAAACACTGGCTCTAACTTAATTAGGTTAAGGAGAAGAGTGCCCGCCTGTAAGCAGCTATCATCCATTAGGAGACTGTAATAATGACATATAAATGCAATTAATATGACCGATGAGAAGCAACATCCTGACAATCATTTGCCTACTTCATCATAATAGTCAGCCTGGCAAATCCCATTAGATCAGTGGATGGGATAGTGAAAGACCTAAGGAATAAATCCATCATTGTGTTGTCAGAGAGTTTATTAATGTTGAGTTATCTGGCTCTGACAACATTCAACTACTCAAAACTCTGGAAACAATTACCCTCCGGCCCCACCCGCCAGCTGCACCAAGACACACAAATACCACCCCCCAATTGGAAGATTGGAATAAATAATTTTAACTCAACAATAGCTGATAGATTTTATATTAAAGCTGGTGTGACCAAATTGTTGGTCCAATCCAATAACTTATCATTAGTTTTTTTTAAAAAGTGTTTAGAAATACTAATGGTAAACAAATAAAAAATAAGGGAACATTTTGAAAACACATCGTATCTCAATGAGAAAAACAAAAAATCATGTCTGATATATATACTGATCTGGGTAATATATTCAGAATGAAAGGATGCCACATCATTTAATGAAAATGAAACTTATCAGCCTACTGAGGGATGAATTCAAAGACACCAAGAAAATCAACTTGAAACAATCATGTGGTAAGCTAGTCCATTGTACCAAAATGTCATTGCAGCAACTCAAAATGGTGCTCAGTAGTTTGTACCACATGCTTGTGTGCATGCCTGAGAATGGTGGGCATGTTCCTAATGAGAAGATGAGTAATGTCATCAGGGATCTCCTCCCAGATCTGGACCACCAGGGCTTCACTGAGCTTCTGGACAGTATGAGATGCAACCTGGTGTATAGCATACAGTGGCTTGCAAAAGTATTCGGCCCCCTTGAACTTTCCCACATTTTGTCACATTACAGTCACAAACATGAATCAATTTTATTGGAATTCCACGTGAAAGACCAATACAAAGTGGTGTACACGTGAGAAGTGGAACGAAAATCATACATGATTCCAAACATTTTTTTGCAAATACTTTTGCAAGCCACTGTATATAATATGCTGTAAGTTTTATACTAAAGTGGAAAAATATGTGTACTCTTTTTTCTTCCTTAAGCCATACCCACACAGTTTACTGAGTTTCAAAGGCATTAAATAACAACACTGTCTGAAAGGTAGGGTCAAAAAAATAACTCCACAGTGGCACTCTTTCTCTTTAGCTAAGGCCTGACTCTGACATCCATACTTACAAGCCTAACTAAGTGTTGAAAGCTGGAGATTGCCATTTTGAATGGTCCCATTAATTCTGTTTGTTGAGCTGTCTCATTACAGAGTTAATAGTGCATTTGTCCTGATTGCGGTTATGTTACGGAACAATGATCACACTGTTGAACTAAAGAGTGGAAGATACACACCACACAAAGGAATTTATGATGGCTTGTCTAAATCTGGAAAATGTCCATATATTTAATTATTAAATAATAAAATAATACATAATTGCTACATAGGTTATATTGAGGTGGTACTGACATACACAAGCTCAACTAATAGTTCAATATATTATTGCTAAAAACCTTTGTCAACCCTGAGAGCATAAATAATTTGCAACACACACACAAAAATAGACAAAGTACAACATACTAAAAAAAGCCGATTAGTAGCCAGAGAGGAAAAAATATATATATTGAGCCAGTGTTTCACTATACTGACAAAACTTTTGCAAATTTTTATTAATTTCTGCACATTCTATTATTATTTAGATTATTTCTGCATGAGACAGTAGTGCAGGAATCCACAATAACAGACTGTTTTTTCTCCCTACAGTATAAAATGCTCTGCAATTGCGGTTCAACTGGGAGAGCATTCACAGTTTCAAACTTCCCAGATCAATAACTTATTCAAACAGAAGGTATGATCAACAGATTAGGGGAACGAACCATTAAATTACAAAAAAAAAATACAACTGTACCTAAAATAAATTTAGCTGATTCAACATCATCTCCTCAAAGAACCTGCACACAGGGACAAGTGGAGGTAGACACTGTCAGTATGATTTTCAGTGGAAGCAACTTGAAATGCTGTACATGTCAGTGTGAAATCATATGCTGGCATAGAGCCCACTGAAAAAGCAGATTTGTTTTTGGTTACAAAATCATTGCTCACTATCTGAACAACTCAACAGATTTGCCTCATCCACTTCATCCACACATTCATTTCTTCAAGACTTCCAGAAGGGGATGAAAGATCACTGTTTTGAAACTCTGTAGGAGAGCCAGCAGTTTTGCAGAGGTACAAGTGCAAGGGGCCAGGATGGCACTTCCACTAAGACATCTAAAATTTAAAGCTGTACTGAAAATGGTCCAGAGGTGCAGGAGGATGTGATCAAGCAAAAAATATTTGTTCCAGCAAATCCTAGCAGATACTTAGAATTAACTTATTAACTGACATCAAAAACAACAGTACACATGATGATAGCCCAAATACCCCATGTAAGAGAGAGCTAACAATCTTTCATACAAAAAACGAAAGCATTCAGACGTTGACGAACTTGTGCACTAGAAATATATGTGTGTGTGTGTATACATGTTTAGATGTCTTTGTGAGGACAGAAAAGTGGCATGCTACTATACTTGTGGGGACCAACAGTCCCCACGAGTTTTAAGGCATTTTTTGAGGCTCAAAATGTGGTTTTAGTGTCAGAATTACAATTAGGTTATGGTTAGGTTTAGGCTGAAGGTTAGGATTAGGCATTCATTTCTGATGGTTATCGTTAGGGTAAGCGGCTAGGGAAAGCATTACGTCAATGAGAAGTCCTCACTAAGATATGAAAACAAGTGTGTGTGTGTGCGTGTGTGTGCGCAGTCTGTTTCACTTTCTGTGGTGTTGCTACCTATACTCCATTCCAGGATTATTCCTGTTTTATATTATTCCTACAATACTACTGTGTTTGAGCTGATGAAAATCCACCCAGTCCCACCCAGCTAACAAAATATTTTAGAGGAGACATAACTGCAGATTCAGTTTTTAATATAGATGTTTGGTGTAAGTGGAGCAGGTAATGTGATTGAGGAAATTAACCTGCACTGACAGCATCGAACTCACTTACTATGGTTACTCATAATTCGAGGTCATGTTGGCCAATTTTAATTGGCCCTGCTTGTAGTATATTGTAAGAATCATAAGAGAACCTTGCTCAAATGAACACATAAAGGTTCAAAGTGAATTCACAGTTATAAAAAAAAAACATCTGTATTATGAAAAAAAACAAACAAAACAAAATTAATAATTGTAGGAAAATTTACAATCCTAGTTAAAGGATCCTTAAGTGGTAACCCCAAGTGGTTCATGCATAATAAACTCTGACCAGCTAGGCCTTTTATGTGCAATCTGGAACACCAAAGCACAGGAACTTCAAAGTCAACACCAAAACACAATGGAAATACTAAATAACTTTTGTCATGCAGTGTAGTGTCATTAAAACTGCTTGTCAAATTAATTATATCTTCTTGTCTACGGCACCCTGGTAGCTTCTATTGGGAACTGTTGTTTGCTTTTTATATTCCAATTATAAAAGGGCACTGCAGATGAGATTAGTAGGTTCCAACTTTATTACAGCTGGGAATGAGCATGAGTTATCTTTAAGAATGTCTATATTTATGACAGTTACTTTATGTTGAAAGTAAAAAAAGTGCTTTATAACCAGTACCTGCATATCTGCTTATCTATGTGATCACAGTAAGCTGGAGAACCACTTTATAAAAAAAAGAAAAAAAAGAATGCAGAGCTACAACATAAAAAAATACATTTCTAAAAATGTCAAGTGGCTCTGGAGGAAGAACTCTGCATAGAATGTGAATCCTCCTCCCTATTGGAATTCAGCCATCATAATTCCTCTAATTGGCTACAGATCTCACCATTTTTCTCCCTTCCACAATGTGTGATTAATTTATTTAAAGAGGTGAAATTAACATTACAACCAGACATATGACATATTTTTTTTCCTCAGGCTCCCTCTGAATGTGTTATACTGTTAAACAGACGGAAGGAGAATCTTTCTAGATGCATATAAACTATCAACACTTTTTTTAAAAATTTAAATGCAATTTGTGTAGTCATCTGCTTTGAAATTAGATAAACTCAGTTTTAGCAAATAAATAAACACCTACTCGGAAAAAAATGATGAGGAACGTTCCCTTAAACGCATATAAGGATTTAATGCATAAACAACCACAAAACACAACAAATTAATGGCTGCAGATCAGCGTGTGTGTATTGTTCACCTTGATGATGCACTTAACCAGTCTGAAGACACGTGACCTACCATTGACCTCAGGAGAGCATGTTCTGCTGTGTTACACATCTAAGGGTAATTGCTGTTAGATCAGAGCTAATCCAAAGCAGACAAAATACCAGAAAAAAAATGCATGCTGTGTGCTGTGCCTCTGAATGGAGGCGAGTGCGATACAGCCATGACATACCAATGAGCTATCACTGGATAAGCATACAATGTGTTAGACCAAATGCCCGTATTCCCACAAGTCTTATCAGAAGTGCATTGATATGCTGAAAACTCCTCTGTTCTGTACTGATTTTCATAAGTGGATATCTGCATATGAATATGCATAATCTGTAGGCAAAGAACAGTACTGGCTTGAATCTTTCTGGAATCTGTTTGCTCAAATTAAATTTGAGGAGGCTTTGGCTTCACGCAGGTATAAAGTCGGGACCTCAAGGAATGGACAAAATGCAATCTCAAACCCATCTGCTATCATCTGATGACAATTTACCTTTGTGTTGCTTGTGGTTTCTTTTCTTTTATCTTGTTTTTAATTGATCTGTACTCATAGATGGTATGTAAACAATGACCGCTGCATGCAAGTCTTTGCCCAGATATCGTTTAATTCAGAGTGCTGGAACTGATAAATAAACAATTAGGAGCTTTGCCGGAGTCTCACAGTGGTGTAGAAAACCCCAGTGTTTCTTCTGGGATCACGTTAGATAATGTGAAAATATTGAGGAAAACTAAAATTACTGAGATAACGTTCATATTGTATGATATGTTGATAATGTAGTTATTGTTGCAGGACAGATATTATTATACTTTTCTGTTAAATAAATCTTCTTTGTACAACCTATGGATATCTTTGTTTTGTTTCTGAAAAAGTCAGTGGAACAACATTATTCATCCAGACAACTACAAAAGAAGAGAGTTAGAACATGTGTCTCTGTGCAGATAAAGCCAGTTCCACCAGAAACTCTGAGAGATGTGCATGATGGAGCATTAAAAAAAAAACTGTGGGAGGGAACTCATCAGCTGAGGGGAGATTAATGGAGCATGTGCTTTATCTGAAAGGAAATCTAAAAGATTGTACAACTTGAAGGGAATGCAAATAGGTACAAACATACCAGCATGGATAAAAGGTTTAAAATCTTTTGTAGGACCCATGAGGTAGCGAGCAGTGCAGAACTGGCACGTTTCCAAGGTGCAGCACCAATTCTGGAGGGAATCAAATTTTATGGGTCTTAAACATCATTGTGACCAGCTTATATGAACAATGACTCCCGTCTTCCTCTTTGAAACACACACTGCCTGTCATGCTTGCAAAATAAAAACCCTATTCAGATAATTCCATTAACTAGGTTAGTCAAGACTATATAAGCGCATCTCCAATATGATATGATAATGAACTCTTATATACTATACAATCGATACTAAAAACATATACTGTGCAGTTTTAAGATAAAGGGAAAAAATAGACATAATCTATTTTAAGAAATCTTGAAAATGCTGAATCTTTTGACAACTGAAACGTGGACTGTATAATTTGTATGTTAGGATGAGAAAAAATAAAACAGAGTGTAACAAAACAAGGTTTGGTGAACAACATAGACTGTGCATGAAGGCAGGAGGAACAAGTAGGAGAAAGAACAATCAGAGCTCAAACAGAGTGAAAGTGGGCTTTCTCCCACTAACCTGTCAACCAGTAGGAGGATATTTAGATGCTTTTTAGTCTGTTTGAAGCCAGAGAGGGTGGTGTCCCAGTGAGCTCGGTTCTGGGGAAAACATAAGTTTTCTGGATGGTTTGATGCAGACTCTCACACCATCTTAAACTGTTACTACATTATTTTGGAGACTGCAACAGCTATCAAATAAAGATTACACATAAAGAACTTTGAAAGTAGAAAATGTTCACCACCAAACCCTAATAAAACAGTACGGGTAAACAATCACCAAACCCAGATCACTTCATGCACTGTTTTTGGCAATTTTCTGCTTTCTATTTCACACTTGTCATTTTAATCAAGACAGACTTAAGTGGGCTTTGTTGCCACACTGGCATGTAAACAATGCTAAAGAGAGAGGATACTTCAGTCGCAAGCACTGGTGATCAAATGCTTTTTTTCTGCTTTGCACACTAGCAACAAAATTTCACAGTAGCTTTACAGAAGATTGTACTTATAAGCAGGTATTCCGTAAGTCAGAAGCTCCTTCACTAGCATGTTACACAGCGACCTCATACTGGCTTATTATCAGGCAGGCAACATTCTCATTCCAAACTTTTTGAAGATAAGTTAAAACTTGAACATAATTAGAAAAACACAAATGGCAAAGGAAATTCCACCAGCTCTTGAGCTCTAACATGAGGATAAACTGTGCATTTCCAGGCTATTGCTTCCAAACACATAATTGAAATATGAATACATTCCCCCTTAAGGGGAAGACAATGCTCATTATTGCTCTCTACTCTTAGGTTGTTTCTCTGGTGTCATTTGGTGTGTAGATGTTTTATCCATTTTTAGCATGTTTTTACGATGTGTTCAGCAGAACTTATTTTATAATGCAACAAAAATCTCTATATTCTTAAAAAATAGACAAGAACAAGATGTTCTTCGAATTAAAGTGTTTAGGTTTTATCTTTACAAGGATGCACTTTAAGGATTGTTAAATCTAAACATTTGACTTGATTAAAATGCCGATGTGATGAATGGAAGCATATAACCCAACACCTGTCATCAGGGCTGGACTGGGGCAAAAAATCAGCCTGGGCATTTTGACTAGAGACCGGCCCACCAGGTATACGAAAAGGCATAAAGCCTTTGAATGAAAACAAACGCTGTTGTGACAGTGATGTACACTGTCTTGTTGGTATATATGTATCAATCTAATAAACTTAAACCTACGCCACCTCCCTATTCTGGCATTCTAAACAATATTTAGTGGAAATATTAAACAACCTAATTAATAGAGTTGCCAACTCCCAGCAAAAAAATAAATAAATAAATAAAAAAAATAGGGAATCACCCCCCATCCTCCGCCTTATGATGCTTAATCGATGTAATAGACTTTAATTAAATGCACGTGTAAAACAAATGCACAGAAACCAATTATTTTTTTTTACAATAATTAAATAGATTCAGCATCTTTCATCAACAGAATTGCAGACTGCACAGATAGTACCTTCCCAAAGGAAAAAGTACTTTAGCTTACTAGGGTATATATTAGACTTAATATTTACTACATACAGTAATGTCTTGATGCATTCTCAATCATCCAGGAAAGTAAATCTCCAAAAGTTGAATCTGTTCATCTGGACGTAGCGTTTAGTGGGAGAAACGTTTCGTCACTCATCCAAGTGACTTCTTCAGTCTCAGCTGACTGCAGGTTTCCCCAATCTTATAAACAGTACATTTGCATAATGACTGAAACCAGCCCACTGAAGGAACAACGCTACGTCCAGATGAACACATTCAACTTTTGGATACATACAGTAATGGATTTCTATACATTGTACATCAGATGAAAACTTGATTCAGATAATTATTTATTAAAAACTAGACATTTTAAATGAGAATAAGAAAGGTATTTCTTTGTGCCCCCCTTTCCCTGTTAATGCCCTACCTGGCCCCCTGGCAAAACTTTGCTAGACCCGCCCCTGCACAGTTACCAGCTGTCAGCTACATAGAAAAGGATCCTGGTGTTATTTGTCTCTCAGAAACCGTTCATAACTTCCCTTCAACTCATTCATGTAACCTTAAAAGGTAAACCTGTTTCTCCATCACCTGTTCAGCTCTGATGATTCAGTAAGGACATCTCCTGGTTTCATCTTCATGTTTCTCTCTCACCACATATCCAAACCGATATCATGACCAGCAGCTTTTATGGCTGTGGCTCCAGCAAACATCAGCTGATACTAGAAAGTAATATCAAATCAATTCTAACAATAGCTTATCAAGCTTAAACGTGCTGCTGTTGTTTAGCGCGACCTCCGCTGGTTTCCTCTTTCTGGCGCAAAGTGGGCGATAAACAAACGAGAGAGACAGGAGAATGAGAGAACAAGAGGCAACAGCGCAGCGTAAAGACACAGAATACATCCAGGTTTTTGTCTTTTTTCATTCTAGCTGAAGTATGGGACAAATCACGTTTCTTTTTTACCTCAATACGGAACTTTAAAGCTCGCCCTCATCGGCTGTAATTTGTCCAGCCCAGAGTCGATCATGACCAGTTGGCCAATTCACCACCTTTCATTGTTTACAAAAAAACCCCCAAACAAACAAACAAAAAAACATCGGTCCATAGAAACGAAAAATCACCATCGGCCCACCGGGCAAATGCCCGGTATGCCCGATGGCCAGTCCAGTTATGCCTGTCACGATCACTTGAGCTGGCAGCAACATTCAGGCACTTATTGCTTTTTCTGCCTGTTTGTCTATTTCTGAATGTGTTTGTGTCAATGAGAAAGCTTGGGAAAAAAATTATAATTCCCCCATCTCTGCTGCACTTCTTTTGTTTAGAGTTTAAGCCCCAAATACCAATTTACTTTCATTAAATAACGCAATTCTGAGTCAGAGAAAATATTTTGTATTGATATTTTTTATGTGGGGATCAATTCACAAAATTAAACGTCATGGTGGTACACATCAGTATCGATCTGCCCAACTTTAATACTGAAATACCTGGAGAGAAAAAAAAAAAACTATCACATGCTGATAGCAGTAAAAATGTTCCACTCAGATCGATGGACTCACCATGAAGTTAAAGAAAACTAATAATCACATAATGGAAAGCCAGAAATTGAGTTTCAATTTGACCACATTCGGTAATAGTTGCGAAATTCAAATAACTTAAAGAAACGCAGCCAGGAAACTTGAAATATTCAACATGTCTATATATCAAGCTTGGTTTTAAAGCTACTGTGTGTAAGTTGATGGATTTCTCCCATAGTCCCTGTGCCCCAAATGTCTGGCTTGCATTAAAAAAATATTTTACTAAGAGAGCAAATGCATTACAGTTTTTGTCACAGGGGGGCTTCTATTATGTGGTAGGGATACACCAGAGGAGCCCAAGGAGCAAAAAGAGCAACTAAATGGAATTGCTTTTATAAATCAGTGTCACATTAAGCATTCAGTGCACAGACTAAAAAGCCTCTCTACAGTATACAAGTAGCAAGTTTATGAATCTTTTGGGAATCAGCTTGCGGCATGCTCTCTTGTTAGCTACACCATCCAGCCTATCCTTTGATTCTAGTACAGCTTTACATATCAAGATAAGCAGTTGTGGAATTAAAGGGGGAGGTACAGCCACATGAAACAACTCAGGGGCTGAACTCAAACTTACAATGGAAGCTATAAAATCAAGTAGAAAAAGGCAGACTGAAGCATTATGTTAGTGGAAATTAATCAAATAGACAGCAGGTAGCAATCAAACTCTTACTGCTGAAGAGGTTCGGGTTGCTTTTGATTTTTTCATTGTAAATTCTAGATAAATGCAGGGTGCTGGATACAATTTAGATAAAAAGATCCATAACAGGTGGGGGTCAGTGGGATTACCGCTGAACCTTTGAAACCTTTTTTGGTGATCTGAGTAAAATGGTAATTGTAAAAATGGTTGTCAGGTCAGTCAGAGTAGTATACATATTTGGCATTTAAGTAAATTACAACTAGTAAATTCACCTATAACAGTCCACTTAACTCCAGCAACTCTTTATATAAAAGAGCTCTTTCGGTGTATTAAAACAAAGAGTTTTCATACCATGTGTCTGTGTACTGATAAACGTTAAATGCTTTGTTATAAACTACGCATTTATATGTCCCATAACAGTTACTCAACCAGAAAGTACTAACTGACTTTAAACATCCATATGGTCAACTGACAAGCATTTTCTGAAGTATGAAAATAGGAGAAGCACATTAACAATTGTGTCTGTTGTTGCTGTGCACATATCAAAGAAAGAGAAAGCGGGAGTAAATAAAGATTGTGCATTCATTAGGGGTATTTACATACAAGTTCTTTGTTCATTTCATCAAAGATAACTACAGCGCGCCTTTCAGCAATGGTAATGATCAAATAATTATCTTGAGATCAAAGCTGTCCACCAGTGCTGCAAGGCAAGACTGGAGACTGGTGGTAAAACAATGCAATACAAAATACAGTTACTGTGGAGGACAATAACAATCAAGGGTCACTGACCACAGTTCATTCATCCTTCCTGTGACATCCCTAAGGTCTCTCACCATTAAACTAAATGAGCATGGTTCTCCACTTACTGAGTCTGTCATCTAGGAAGAGAGAGAGAGAGTGAGAGAGACCGAGAATAAGCAAGATAGATAGATACGTACATACATACATATATATATATATATACAACATTCAAAGCTATGACTATGTTTAACGCTCGGTATAAAATGGCAGTGGTGCAATAATTGTAATTGCTTTGTGACATTCAAGAGCAAAAAAGTAGCTGACCAATCAAAGAGAGAGAGAGAGAGAGAAGCAAGGCCTTCTGTGTTTTTTTTCTGTTTTTAAAACATGAAAAATACAATTTGCAAATAATAACAGAGTGCCTGTCAAGTGATACTATACATTTACCAGCCCAAGATAGCTTCTGATTAATAGCAGAAAAATTGTTGAGAAGCAAGCCGGTCTGAATGGTTTGATGATCAGTGCCAAGTTTAAGCCTTCTTTTATGCAATTCTGCAATCCTGTCATTTTGCTGTATATGGAAAAAAGACAGGAGGGAAAATACTGTGGTGGGGCGTCATACATTAGATTGCATGAGTTGAGCATTCATCTTAAAAAGACAGCCTCCTATAGAGGCCTATTATCACAGGCAACATGATGACACGTATAATTTGCTGGCCTTCACAATATCCACCATGGGTTGTGTTTGTATGACTGGATTACACTCGTGGCATATCAATTGGCATCTTTTCAATTTTCCACAATGCACTAGATCTAAACCGAAGCAAACGTAAGTGCAATGCAACATTAAAAAGAGTCCTTACAAAAACTCACACATCTATCTCAACTCTACACCATATAATAACTCCCATCTCTACTGTTGACCCTTCCCCCTTTTCATTGCTTCTGCTGCAGTGCTAAGCTGGAGTCCTGACATAATATTGAGTTGTGGTGCAGCATGTACATGTTCTATGCCACGGGGAAAACACTTTTTTTTTCCCCCACTCGACCACTGAATCTTTGTCTCTCCCATGTGTAAGCGATCGGGGTTAGCTATGACTCTGTTTATAGAGATAGGGGAAAGGCTGGTTGGCAAAAAAAGAAAAAAAATATTGGGGTGGGAAAAAAGGGTTAAGATCTTGAACAATAGTTCTCCAGGCTTTCTGAAATGCTTTTAAAGGGTTTTTTTCTTTTTTCCATTGGCTGCTTTTTTCTTTCATTTTCATAGATAACACAGTCTGAGACGCATAAAATGGTACTTTTGCACCGGAGAGGTAAACCAGGAAAACTATCCATAGCCGATGAACAGCCATGCTCTTAATCCAGCAATGACCTGAAACTAGACCTCAGAGGCAACCTTTAGTTGACAAATCTATTGTTTGCAGAAATGTTCTCAGTGGAAGAGTGGCTGTCATGAATCCATTCTCGAGGAAGGGAAATGGCTGAGAGGAAAGGCTGAGGTATGATAAATTACACAAGAACTGAATCAGTGGCAACAGGTCCAAATGTAAAGGTTTTCATTCAAATTGTCCTCCATGTACGGAGGAAGTCAGGAGAGAAGTAAAACAGTGAGCGTCTACAGCCATCTGTAAAACACTGTGGATCAAAAAGAAAAGTAGCATCAGATTTGCAATACCATACATTTGCAGTGCATTATATTGCCATACAATTCGGAAAGCACCAGATTGGCTATGGCTTCATTTTTCAGCATGGCAATGATTCCAAACACACAGCCAATGCAGTAAAAGCATACCTGGATTAAACAGACAATGGAACACCATTAGTCATGGACTGGCCTCCCAGAGCCCCAGACATCAACATTATTGAAGTAGCATTGAATCATTCTGATAGAAAACTGAATAAAAGTCAGCCACCATCTAAAAAAGAGCTTTGAATATCTTTCAAGAATCTTGGAGAACTATTCTTGTAAACTACTTAAAGAAATTACAAGAAAGCTTACCTAGGAGGGCTCAGTCTATGTTGAAGAATAAAATCATACTAAATATTTATTTTTATATAAACTCTGCTTTTGCTGTACATACTTTAATAATACTGTGGTAATTCAACAAACTGCTACACTTACTTCCTATATTCCTGTCAAAAAATGAGTTTGGCACAGTACTGTAGTTCAAGATGATGGACAGATGATAAAGAACAGGAAGACATTTAAACGTTTTCAATCTTGCATTAGGTGCCCGAAGCTTTTCAAAAAGGTTAACTCTTCAGGTGTTTACAGAGTCAGCCATGTTGCAAGCGGTATTGATTTCCTCTCTATCCCACAACATCAAATAAAATAAAAAAGGAAGATCATCTCGTGTGACAAAGCGGAGCAGCCTGGAATTATCTCCCTTGAATGTGCAAGCACAATGCCACACAATTGCATGTATTAGCGAGATAGTTCAGTACATGGCATTCAAAAACTAAATTAAAAACTGGGATTAAGATCCCATATTTTAAGTAAAATGGTGGTGCACTGGTAAATCACAAAGTCAAAGCATTTGGAAATGAAAGCATGTGTTTCCTAATATATATGAAAATGACTAAGGAAAAAAAAAAGGAAAGTGAAGGAGAAGCAGGCTTGCAGTTCTTCCACACTGCCCTTTCTGCTCATCTGTTCTCTGAGACACTTGTGGTAATAAATCAAAGCTGTGCAGACAGGCCATGGTGGAGAAGAATCTTGCTGTCCTTTTCCTTCCTTACCTATAACCTTTGACGTTGGTTTGACAAAACTATCAGAAATCTGACATTATCCACGGAACAGACAAGACTATGCTCGTTGTGGATCGGGTGATATTTTGCTAACAGGTTATACTCCAGCACGACAGAAATTCAGCTGTTGTGAGAAAGTGGAAAGCACAATGGTAGTTCAGCACAGTGGTAGACTAGTTTACTAGTAGTATCCTAACCAGTTAGGTTAACATTATGTGTCTCTAGCCCCTGAATTCAAACAACAAGGCCATTTCACACCAGCAACAAGAAATTCAGCACAGATGTTTTTCATCACAGATTTGTTTGGTTTAGTCACAAATGGCTAATGTCATGGAACGGAGACATGAGCTGTGTGTGAAATTCCACCCCTATTTAAAATGCACTGCACGGCTTGTTTTCTGACAAGACAATATCCACTATACTACTATAATGTTCTCAAAAAAATTCTATGATGCACTTAAAAGCTGAAATGTAAGTTTACTGCTCACTATTGATTGAAATATTGACTGTTCATTATATGAAGAGCAGCATGTGAATGAATAGGGGATGATTTCCAACGCATTATATTGTTACTATGGGTGGTAATAAACTGCTTCAGAGACAGTTCAGAAATGAGATAGCTCATTTAAGAGTCATTTCCCATATGGGTGTCACGTGGGTTTCAACACCACCCTACACCCGTAGGATACCAGCAGGAGATTATGAGTTTACTCCTTCCAATGTGAGAAGTGAACTTGAGCACAGATTCTTCACAGTTCTTTCCAACTACGCTTTTTTCTTTGCAAACTAAGTCCTGATAATTATTAGCAAGCACTAATATCTTCGTCAATTACATGTTTTTGTTTTGTTTGTTTTTTTAAACACAAGCCAATACACTTTCATCCACTCTCACAACACTTTTGACCACATCCATTTAGGGTTCAGGAAGTGTATACCATTTTCACACAATTTCACACCGGTTTGTACCGGTTGCAATTAGTCATGTTTGCTCCGTCATCTCTGACTGCTTCTACCAAGACATATGGGCTTGTTTTTTTTTTTTCTTTTAAACTGGAGCACAGCCTCTCTTATGTCCACATCAAATCAACAACAACATAAAAGAAGGCATTTAAAAAAAATCATAGATATCACACTGTTCTTAATCATGTGAAGAAGATACATAACAAGTGCTGGTTTCACAGAAGGATGTGTTTGCTGTGGTGTTAGACTTTTACCGCTTTGTCACGAGAGGTGTTGCTAGCGTTTCCTAAGAGTTTTAGAACAATATTGAAAGAGCGATGCTAAAAGAGAGTGTTGCTGGGTGAGTACATCAATCCAAAACACTCTGCAGTCTGTATAGTTCTGTATAATAGCTGGTGGGTATGTAAAAGGCGAATATATAAAAAAATGATAAGACATACACCTGTAAGGCAATGTGATGTAGTGTGGTAATAAATTGCTTCATAACAATAAATGGTGTATGTGGTGAGAATTCAACTTTTCTAGCTTCCTCTAGCACAGGGGTGGGGAACTCCAGGCCTCAAGGGCCGGTGTCCTGCAGGTTTTAGATCTCACCCTGGGTCAACACACCTGAATCAAATGATTAGTTCATTACCAGGCCTCTGGAGAACTTTAGGACATGTTGAGGGTGTAATTTAGCCATTTAAATCAGCTGTGTTGGATCAAGGACACGTCTAAAACCTGCAGGACACCGGCCCTCGAGACCTGGAGTTCCCCCACCCTTCCTGTAGCATATGAAAATCACAGTTCAGTATGTGAGATGAAACAGTGAGGCATGAAATAAATGCACTTCTGACAATAAAACCTCATTTTGTTTTTACTTAACAATTTAGTCCCCAAAAGTTGATTCTGTTCATCTGGACGATGATTACATTCCTTTGGGGATTTACTTCCCCAAAGGAATGATTGTTAACGTCTTGAGGATGCATCAAGACGTTAACAATTTAGTGTATTTTATGAATTCTATAACAACATTTCACAAACTCAACAGCCAATAATGCATTTGTCAAAAAGAAAGAGCTGTTGAGTGGACCAACAAGCAATATAGGGTATAAACTGGACACAGGGAAATCACAGGTGACATCTAGTATCAGCATTTAACCCAGTTCTGACAATTAAAAGGTTTAACAAATATAAAGGTGGTTCTACATTGCTGGCATGTGTACTTTTCTACCCACCTAGCAGCTTATCATGACACATCATGAATGCCAGACTAAAAGGTTTGACTAATTAAAGACAAACACAAGGCCAGACTGAACCATCCAATTGGTTTGTAAGCAAAAGAAAATACAATATATATATATTTTTTTATCGGTATAGATTTCACAACTATGACTGTTTAGTTAGCAACAGTACTGGCAAGTGTATTTGTAAACCTCTCACAGCTATGACAAATACACCTTTTAAGTAAAGCACTTTTCTTAACATACTGTTTTTAATTTAACTTCTGCCTCTACGCTCAGTTGACCTGTTTTAAAAGCCTTGTTAAAATCAATGGTCTCATTTTAAAAAAAAAATCCTTTGCCACACTTTTCTTTTTAATCTAATCTTTTCAAAACACAAAGCACACGAGTCATGCTTTCAATATGTATTACACATGTGGACCTATTAAAGCTCGTTTTCTTGCTCCACAGCATGTACTCATGCGCTGAAAGGGTGAAGCAGCAAATTTGCTAGCTGGCTGACTGGGAGGACAGAGAGGCCTTTCTCACCAGTCAACGGCTGTCCTTAATGAGAATAGAAAGTGATTTACTAGCTTAATGCTCCAGCCCTCAGCCTGCCTGCCCGCCTTTGCTTTACACAGCCAGTTTAGTCGACACTCTTCATACAGAGAATGAAACTGAGAGCAGGGAAACAGGGAAAAAAAGGAGGATAGCAAACTCCTGTCTGAAAACTGCAGTAATGAGATGTTCTCATGGATTCTCAGTCCCCGCATCACTGACTTCCTCCAAGCCCTGCATTTTTCTATTCGTCCTGCTTTTTGCTAAGTTCTCCATCATACTGTGCCATCTGAACAAATCGCAAACTGAATAAATTACATCATTCTGGAATTACTTCCTTTCACTTCATTTTGTTTGGCTAAAAACTTTTAACAAACATCCCTGTTCCATACTTTGTCTACATCCTGTTACACAGTCACACTTACACCGCAAAGGGGAAATCAAGAGAACATGAATCGCTCACATGATTTGTAAGACTTAAAATGAGCAATGAGCAATGCTCCTTTTATACTCATTCTGCTCCTGTTACAAAGTTGTTGTTGTTTTTTTTGTGACTGATGTAAGACTGGTGTACTTCCCTGCTATTATGTTCCCTATGATTATCCAATCAGCAATGCTGTTCTCAAGACCACTTTTATATCACAGGCTTTCACTGAGAAATCAGATGACCTGTCAGAAACCAGTTATCCACGGATGTGTGAATAAACAGAAAAAAGTGGGATGTTTTGGATCCCCTAAAATCTGCAATGACTAAATGTAGACAACGACACAAACTCTAGGCTAGTGCTTTATCCAGTTAAAGTTATACCGTCTTGCAAAGCATGTGTGTTATGAGCTCAAGTGAGAATACCAATTTCATGCATATTTGCAGGGCCAAATTGCATTCCTTGATTGGGAAAGCATACTTAGGGTATGCATGAAATTTAAAATTATGTTTTACCATGAAATAGGAAAGTCAGACAGAAAGAAGGACGAAACAAGAATGAGGGATGGCAGAATAACTTGAGAGTGCCACTTAAAATCGAGTGGCACGGCTTGCGTTTACATACCGTAGTTTTTAAGTTGAGTAGGGAAAGCGAAAAGCGTGTTCTTCATACCTGGACTGATGGGGATTTTTGGGGGAAACACACCACAAAATTCAAACAGAGTAGAGCAGGTGATTTAACGCCGGGGACAAAATGTGTATAAGCGCGTGATTTGTTTTTATTTGTATCTTTTGGAAACATAGCTGTGTGCACAGCCTATGCGCACAAACGTGCAGCCAAACAGACCGGTTATCGCCATGGAGGGCAAACACAGAACTACAACAGTGTTCTTACCGAGTGTGAAGTAGGGAAGAGCCGTGTTGTCAAGATCATCCATTACGGAAATTCGCCCAGGTAGGTCTGTTCTAACGAATAATAGAAGTCTGGATTCCCCCCCTCCTCCTGCTCCTCCTCCTCCAGTTCCTCCTCCAGTTCCTCCTCCACCAACACCACCTGCTTCAGCAGCACCCCCTCCTCCGACCACGTTCCCCGAGGCTCCGCCGGTGAAGCTGAATTCGTTCTCCCGGAGTACGGGCAGGGTTGAAACGGTGACGGTTTTCACCTCACATGGCGTCTCCGTGTCGCTCTCCCTGTCCCTTTCCTCGTCAGGCGATGTCGCCCCTCTGTTTGCCTGGACAGTCAAGGAGCCTGTTAATAACAGACCCACGAGAAGGACGCGAAGGTGCAGCACTAATATCCCCGCCATCCCGCTCCTTGTGTGTGGTTCTCTCGCTTTGTGGGGCTCATAAGCTGTCCGTTCACTTATAGTACAGTCGCTGCAAAGGAGTCGCGTCCGTCCAGGAGGCGGCAGTACAGGTGTAGTGAGAATGACATCTTTCGGCTCCTTACAGATCCATTTGTGCTCACACGGGGACAACAGATTGCTTACACTTGGATAAGCACGTGTCTTTTAAAAGACAGACACGAGGTAGAGGTATCTTGTTATTAGTGCAGGTTCATGTTTAAACAAACACGAGCAGTAGAGTCTTCTTCTGAGTTCACAATAAAGTGTTAAACAACAAATAAAAAAAATTATACTTTTTTTTTTTCAATACAGCGTTTATATGAGTTGAACGTGAGGACAGAGCTGCTCCTGTCATATCCCGTCTAAACAAACAATTTATAGCTGAACATCTGTCCAGTTTGTTCTCCATGCAGGCAGTGTAAAGACAGCCCTACTGGTACTCGAAAACAAAGTACAGTTGACCGGAAAGATTACGGTTAAACCCTAAAGTGCATTCACCACAGAGTGAAATATCCACACTTAAAATAAAAGTTGCATTCCAGATTAAAAAAAAAAGTTACACAGAAAAGGTTTAAAGAGAGGCTATAGACTTTCTTTTACTTACTGATTAAAAGTTTGCTTTTATTATATAATGTAGTACACCCCGTGTTCTTACTTGTTTAATGTTGTTGTTTATTTTTAACTTTATGATTAAAACAACAACTCTTAGGAGTTTCTTCTTTTTCTTTTGTGTCTTTTTCTGTATTTGGCTTAGAGATGGACAGAGTCTTTGAGCTCTGTCCGTGGTGCTGACTTGGTCAACCCTGTCCTGCTTGTCAGTGTGATATCACATAGTAATATTGCAAACACTATAAACCTAAATACTGCAACTGAGCAGTTTAAACCTAATTATTTAGAGTTTATGTGACATTTTGTCCTTGAGCATTAAATAATCTCAATTTGAAAAGTTAATTTCATTTAAGAGTACTTAATTTTGCGCCTGTTCAAAGTTCACCTACTCATATTGTGTTTATTTGCCTTCATTTTACAATAATAGGGCTCTAAGATCATGAGTGATGTGCCTTTTTGACACACACAGTGTTAGCACATTTAGGAGTGTGAATAGTGATGCTTACTGTAAGAAAAGGTAAATCTGAATGAGTTAGCATTCCTGGTGCTCATCAGTAGTAGATAATCATTTATCATTATTTTTAAGTGAGACAAGAATGAATATTGACTGCAGTGTTTTTTGTTTAAAAAACGAAATTACTCATATTTGCTAAAACTAATGCAATTACAATGATAAATGGCTTTTATGTGCTTAAAAATCAAATGAACAAGAGACTAAGTCATACAACTGAATATTTTTGAAGTGATTTAAGTAGTATGTATAGCATACTAGCATTCAAAGAAACGGCAAAACCTCTGAAAACATTTCACTTTCACAAACATTTTCCTTCATTTTGAGATCTGTCAGTGCTGTACAGTTTTCCTAAACAAATTACATTACATGAAATAAATGACACTTATTACATGAAATAAATGACATTTTGCAATGTACAGGTAATTATAGATAACTTGTTCCTTATTACACCTGTTCAACTCCTCACTCATGTAGATATCTAATCAACCACTCACTGCATGTTACGATAACCTTGCTAAAGTTCAAACCAGGCATCAAGATGGGGAAGGAAGATGATTTAATTGATTTTGAATGTGGCATGATGTCTGCTGTTGGTGACAGACAGGCTGGTTTGAGCATTTCAGAAACTGTTCTTCTGGGATTTCCCCACACAACCATCTCTCAGGTTTACAACAAATGGTCCAAAAAAGAGAAAACATCCAGTGAGCAGCAGTTCTCTGGGTGAAGATGCCTTGTAGATGACAGAGGTCAGGGGAAAATGACTTGAGCTGACAAGAAGGCAACAGTAACTCAAATAATCACTTAAAAGGAAGACTGGGAAAATGTTGCCTAGTTTCATGCGTCTTGATTTCTGCTGCAACATTCGAATGGCAGGGTCAGAATTTTGGCATGAAGAACATAAAAGCATGGATCCATCCTGCCTT
Source organism: Pelmatolapia mariae (assembly GCF_036321145.2). NCBI lineage: Eukaryota > Metazoa > Chordata > Actinopteri > Cichliformes > Cichlidae > Pelmatolapia > Pelmatolapia mariae. Next base: position 21,979,727 of record NC_086233.1, on the reverse strand, counting down.
GTATCAGAGGTTCAAGCTGCACATGGTGGTATAATAGTGTGGAGGATATTTTCTTGGAACATTTTGGGCCACTTAGTACAAACTGAGCATCACTGAAAAAACACCACAGCTTATCTGAGTATTGTTGCTGACCATGTCTGTGCCTTTCTGACCACAGTGTGCCCATCTTCTGATAGCTGCTTCCAGCAGGATGCTGCAGCACGTCAAAAAGCTCAAATGATCTCAGACTGGTTTCTTGAACATGAGAGAATCACTGTATTCAAATGGTCTGCCCAGTCTCCAGATATCAATCCAATGGAGCACCACTGAGATGTGATAAAATGGGATGTCAGTGTCATAACTATGGAGCAAAAAAATCTGTAGCAACTGTGCGATGCTATTATATCATTATGGACCAACGATTTTCTAACCAACTGTGTAATACTTCATGTTAGTTTTCCAAACTCTTCCTGAGGTTTCCTCAACACTGTGAAAAATATGATTTCTTTTTCCGTTTATCTTTCAGCTTTAAGCTACAACTCCAACAACTCTTTCATTTGTTTTTTTTAAAGCATTGTGGGGACGGGATCAGCATGGCATGCATGGTCTTTAAGAAGCTGCTGCTTTCGTCATTACGTATTGTCACTTTTCTCACTTTTCTGGTGTTACAGTAATATGGAGAAAGCATCCAGCGACACCTTTCGCTTTGTTTCTCTCCATGGACCAAACATAGAGCAAAAAAACAGTCTTTTTGTTTTCTTTCGTTCTTTATCTATAATTTTCAGTCACAATGTCTGGTTCAGTACCAACATTTGCACATTGTGTGAATACGCACATGTGAATACGCACATGTGCTATTGTGCTATTGTGTGAATACGCACATGTGCGTATTCACACAATAGCTGGTAAGAAGGGCCATGTTTACAACAGACCACTCGTGACTGCAGACACTTTGTGAGACACATGCATATTGTGTCATTTTCATGTATGCCACTAACTGTGACACTCAAGCACCAGTTATCTTAATGTGTTTGCTCTCTCCTCCTGACTGAACACAGCTTAACCCTAGTCAAACTGAGCAGAAGTGGTTGCAAATTAACATATGTTTTTCAAAGGAGCTATTTTTGTGTGTATTGTTTCAACTGCATACAGCAGAAGGACAGCTGCAAGTTTTCTTGTGCCGTGTCAAGTGTCCAGAACACAAGGACAATTCCAAGTGTGCTCCACTGGGTAACTTTGAAATGTCATGCGTGCTCATTTTTAGCAATTCAGTTCAATTCAGTTTTATTTATATAGTGCCAAATCACAACAACAGTCGCCTCAAAATGCTTGTTTTGTAAGGTAAAGACTCCACAGGAAGACAGGGAAAACCCCAACAATCAAACAACCCACTATGAACAAGGACATAGTAGTTCACTTTGTATGCATAGTAAGTCTATGAGTATGGCACATTCACGCCAAGCAAACCAGTAGAAAATCTAGCAACCAATTTATTTATATAATTTAATTCAATTTAATGTAGACTTGTCCCATACATGAAGCAGTAGTCAGAGTTGTTGACTTTATAGTGTATCCCATAATTGTGTATCCAGTATCTCCTGCACCATTATTATTTAAACATATAGAAACTGGTTTATTTACAGATGCAAATACCAGTAAGCTGAAATCAAAACATTTCCTAGCATATCCTCATTAGAGACACAGGTATAGACAGAAGTTACACTTCTAAACTAATATCACACAATTGTAATCATTTATGTTCTTATTAAATGTACCCATTAAGTAGCCACAGTGCTGGTGGAAAAGTCTGTGAACTGCTGGTTTGGTAAATGGTCAGCCCTTGTAGCAACTTAAAACAATGTACAATGTTCAAGAGAAATGTGGTCTGCTTCTTTCTTACAGTGTGACTTTAGCTTGGCCACATGAATGACCTAAAGGTCAACCCAGGTTGTGTTAGTGTCTGGGCTTTTTAAAGTCATTCTTATTTACTATAGTGATTAAAGTCCTCGTCATGCTGCAACAAACAAATAATACAGAGGTTCAGCTGGGGGGCAGACAGTCTGACATCATCCTGTATGATGTCTTGATAAACTTGTGATTTAATTTTACCCTAGATGACGGCAAACTGTCCATGCCCAGAGGCAAGCAGCTCTAAATGGGTGATGTTTTCAAGCTGCTGTCCAGCATTCAGCCTCAGTTTCATCAGTCCATTAAAACAGTTTCGCTTTAGTGTAGAGTCTGTGTCCTGGCACTGACATGCTACAACACTACTGGGACTGTATTGTTTTTTATTCAGTAATGTATAGTTGGTGCTATCTATCTATCTATCTATCTATCTATCTATCTATCTATCTATCTATCTATCTATCTATCTATCTATCTATCTATCTATCTATCTATCTATCTATCTATCTATCTATCTATCTATCTATCTATCTATCTATCTATCTATCTATCTATCTATCTATCTATCTATCTATCTATCTATCTATCTATCTATCTATCTATCTATCAGGGGCTCACATGCTTTTTCCAACTTCAACTGGGAATATCTGAATGATATATTTATTAAGCACAAAATAGCTGTAACTTATATGACCAAAAGTCTTAATGCATAAACATTTAAAATTAAATCATATTAGTAAGGGCTTGCAGTGTATGACTTTTAGCAATAATGAATAACAACACTTAATGCTGCCCGGTGTCTCCCAAAGCTGTAGGAATGCAATACAAAACTAAAAACTCCTACTTATCCAGCCAGTTTTAATTGTAATGTTGACCCCCGTGTCTTCTGTTCTGGCAATGCTGGAACAATTACACAGATATTTTATTCATGCATAAACACCACAAAACCTCTTCACAACCCAAAATTGGATTATTACTTGTTTAAATCTGTTTAACTCTTTCAGCTTATCCTGCAATGTGTTGACCTTAGTAACTAAGTAATGTCTGGTTCATTCTTCCACTGTTTATTTTATGAATCTGTATTTATTAATATTTAGTCAGTTTGTTTGAGAATTATGCTCATTGTGAGGGACAATACTCAGTACTTCTGTTAAGATTTGGAAGCAAATCTAAAATTAACTGTGCAACAGTGGTGTTGCAGTTTATTATGTGGACAGTCGATTCTGGAGGTGACATACATATGTGTGTCTAAGTCAACAAAACAGAAAAAAAACCAGACAACTTCTACACTGTCAAAACTATACAGCTGTTAACTTTGCTCATAAACCTTGAGAGGCATGGACATACTTTCTCAGTTCTACTGTTTTCTTATCTTTCCCTCACATCTCTTGCTCTCAATTTTTAAATAAGAGAAGCAGCAACAGAGTAAAATAACAAAGGAAAAGCTGGAAAGTAGGACAAACAAAGAGATAGTAATGATAAATGAAATGAAACCCAAGCATAGTTGCTTGCAAAGTCAGTCTCTCTGTGAGTTTCTGTTTCTCGTTTAAATAAACTTAAATACACATATCAGAACTGATGCACACTAAAAACTATACTGCACAGTTCAGTTTTTAAACTCCGTAATTTTCAGTATCACATAACCAAGGTTATTTTTGCACTGCAGAAAACTCAGTTTTATTTGCAGGGACTATAAAGTAATCTTGTGTGCACTTTTTTCATTTGTTTTTGTTTTGTTTTTTACTTTTTTTTTTTTTTGCTTTTGTTTGCTGATACCACACAGAATCATCTTTATACACTCAAATAACAGCTCAGTAGTCATTTTCAACCAACAGTTCTTTTATTACCTTCAAGGTATGAATAATTTAACACATTAGTAAAGTATATTTCCAAATTTTAATCCCAGAAATAGCTGGATTTATATGATATGGCCTTTGCAGATGATGTGCAAATAATTTCCCAATCGAGTCATTTCTATCCGCTGCATCCTTTAAATTAAATGCTGGCTCCAGGCACATAAGTGTAAACATGCTGATAATCAGTATTTCAACGTCCTACTCTTTTTTAAACTGTTTTTTGCTTCTCTTCCATGATTTTAAGAATCTGTATTCCTAGTCTTTAGTCTCCAACTGGTAAAACTAAACATTATCTTTATTATGTTTCTAATGATACTCGATCCTTAAATTGCTGTTCAAGTTCAGCTGTTCCTGTCTCTAATCCATACTTTAAAGCTTACATCAAGTCACTGCCACATTCACCACCCTTAGAGCAATTTGCATTTGGGCAATTTCCCCCTTTCCCTTCTGTGTAAATCTGACATTTTAGTCAGTCTGTCATAATGATTTCCTGTTTGAATAGTTGGCTACAAAGATTAGCCTAAATGGCAAATCTGACAAGCTTTGCTGTCCTGTTATAGTAAAAGTGCTGACACTGTGAAGAGCTCCTCTGCGAGCCCATAGAGAATAAGCCATAGTTTTGCAGACATGACCTCTTTTGTTGATAGATTTCATTGAACACTGTCTGCCTTTAATGGGCAAACAGTAACAAGACATCACATAGGACTGATTGATTTTAGTGTATTCAGTAAGGTGGTAGAGAGCTGCGAGTAGTAACCCAAACAAGGGTATGGAAAGGAAAACGGCATCATTATGAGCTAGTGGAGAGCTTTTAAACGCACTGTGGTTGGTTATATGAGATTTATTGCTGAGGAAATTGCTTCGACCTGAATGCCGTGGCAGCATCTTACTCTCTTGAAATTGAATTTGATAGACAACAACTGAACGTCCACTGCACCTAGACAGAGATGGATAAACAGATTTCCCTGGCATAATGACCAAAGAACTTGACCTTTTGTGTCACCGTTCCCCTGCTCTGGCAAGGGTGGTGGATTATTTTGTGATGTCAGAAAATGATTGAAGTCTGTCTCCCACTCTCTGAGTTAGGTGTTAATGCTGGGTATATATAACGCCAGTGGGGTGTAGCTGTGTGCCAAAGTCCAGCCTTAAAGTTCCAGCCTGATAGTGTGAATGCTGGCTAAGAAGAGTAAATTTGGATTGTGAAGGAAGATGAACACTGCTTTCTGCTTCAAATATTTAAGCTGACCCCTGTAAAGCCAGCTATAAAAGACTGTGGTTATACAGATCAGTCTGTAAATGTGCATAAATGAGTGGGTGTGAAGCACTAACAGTTTAATGACCTGTGCAAGCAACACTCACCACAGTTAGAGGGCTGAAATGGGATTGAGATCCCATGGGTGCCACAGGAATAGCATGAGCATGGATATATGTTTTCTAAAGTGGGTGGGTGGGATAGGGCATACAGCAGGAGCTTGTGAACTAAGCGTATGATGAGATTTTGTGTATTAGTACGAGGAGTAATCATGACTGCATCCAACCGTCTACTTTTCATGTATGATATACCTTTTGAAAATCAGCCATTTGTTAATGAAAATTAATCAGGCCTACCCAGTGCTTGTTTTGAACAAACCCACAAATGTCAACCACATGCTGGCATTAGAGGAAATGTCAGGGGAGGATCACTAAAGTCATTAGGATTCATCCTCTGCGCACCATGGATATCTGCATTTCACCCCCACGAAAAAAAATCAAATAAATAAGTAAATGAGAAATTGTGATCCACATGGTGGCACTAAAAGAAAAGACAGGAATCACCGAAATCAGAACAATTTATCCTCGAGGAACAATGCAGTGTCGGTGCTAAATGTCACGGCAATCCATCTAGCTGTTGTGAAATCGCGGTCTGGACCAAAGTGCTGAACCATCGGACATTTCCCCGTGTACAGCTGAAGCTAAAAAAAGCTGTGTCACAAAATCAACAAAGTCACGAAACTAGAACTACTTCTTGTTCTTTTTGCTTATTTGTATGAAGTATTTTTGAAAAGTGGAAATAGTCCTGAGAGCTCTGCTGGCAGTGCTTTCCTGCGCTATCTTTGCTAATTGATTAGTTTAAGTTATCTGGAGACTGCCCCAGTTCTGCAGGTGTAAACAAAGAGCTCCTCAATTAGAAACTGGGTTACACCTGGAGGACAAAAACACAGCCACACACACACCAGCACAACACACTTAAGCACAGAGCAAATATCATCTTACAAATTGGTTTAGTGGGTGCGGAGCACACATCCCAGCAAATGTGTACAGACGGCTACTGATAAGTCTTTTTTAGTTCAAAGTACAGAAACTTCAAATCAGTTCCCCTAATTTGTGAAGTGATGTAACACATGTGTGGGATGGACCGCAACAAATTTTATGGCTCTCCAAAATAGCTTCCATCAGCACTTGTTCATTTTATGAAATTAGTGAAGATAAGTGTGTTGGGATGTAATTATGAGTATTTCAGTTTAATCTGCAGATTCCTTTTACTGAGTGAACCCCCAAGGAACAGCTAGGTGAGTTTTTATAGCAGCATCAGCACTTTGTTCACTAAAAAGCATTTTTGTTCTTGTCCTCCACAGAGGACCTCTGAACTTACTGCATTTTTCACAATAGCATGTCAGCTCTCTGACTGATGCACGGGAAAAGAAAAGTCAGGGAGGATTTGACATATGAAAAAGATAAGGAGGCAAGAAAAGTTATCTAACAATCACAGGTAAATAAATGTTTAAATTAATTTAACACATTTTTAAGGTTTGTTGTTGAGTTCACTGGTTAAAATAAACGAACATTTTCCCCCATAAAGTGCATTGTCCTCCACGCGGGACATCCACTTGCTGTTGGAAAATGTTTTTGAGTGAATTAAAAAGCAATGAATCAACTTGAGAGCATAACATAATGTGTGAATGAGGGGTGGGTGAGTCCTGTCGGAGCTGCTGCAGTACTGGTGTGGTAAACATTATTTATGAAACAGGACAGTAACATATGCTGCACAGCAGTGGCGTATGGTGACTTTTACAGAAAGACAAGCAGAGACAATGACATCATCCTCCTTTTTTTTATAAAATAACAAACATAGGAGGTCAGCTTGCTGCACTCTTCCTCAACGTCTTCACCTTTCTGTACTCATTCCTGGCTTAAGACTTGTAAAATATTATGACTCCTGTAGCTATCATCTAAATATTTACTAATGTCTGACAACCAGGAGTCCTGGAGGAGCTTTTTAGAACCACTCTTTTGGCTAAGTTACAACAAAACACTATGAAAACACCACACTACACATAAAACCTTGTCACCGGCAAAGTGTACACAAACTTTCAAATGTAAAAGCACTTATTCTGAAGAAAAAATGTTTCCCATCAGTGTTATATGGAGATATTTAATGTTGAGCTCATTTGAAATACTTTATATTCTGCTTAATCTACATCACTGTATTCTATAAAATCATGTATTTGTAGTGTCTGTCCTTTGAGGACTATGCATCCCTAAAATAAAAGCTTGCAGTGAGGTCACAAAAATTGCCCCACACAATGATAGTATAATAAAGATATTTAGTTACATAGTATAACTTAAGTCTCTGCTTGAACCATCTGAACTTCTCAGTTTTTTTCTGTGAAGGCAGTGAGTCACCAGAGTCTTCCTGTTCTGGTATTCTATATCTGTTGCAGTAGGACTATGGATCTTATTCATGTCTTCGCTACACTGGAGCCATACACTGTTGTCATTCACGAACAGGTCCCACATCACTGACAGGCCTGGGGTTTACTGACAGACTCCAAGTGTTAGAAAATCTACCTCTGGATGACCCCACCCCATTTTCATATCCTCCTCCATCATTCCCATTAAGTGCTGCCAGGTCAGCTGTCACCCCTGTTTACCATCCACATCCTGGCCCACTGACTCACCCATCCGTTAGTCCCATTGGTGATGGACAGAGTAGGTGGGACAGTCAGGCAAGGTCAGAAGGATGGCCTTACTGTCATTACTCTGGCCTTGCTTACTGCCATTACTTTCAGTTTTGCCTCCTCTGTTGCCCCTATCCATCTGTCACCACCATTAAGAGCAGTGCAATATATTCCTTCCCTCAGGCATGTTTTATTATAGCATTTAAGCTTGTTGCACTTGAGCCCTAATGGAGTTGAAGTTTTTCTGAAAAAGAATGTGAAACTCTGGGCATTCTCAAACATTCCTTTTGTTTTGCTTTTTTATTTGTTTAATCCTTGAAAAGCAAAAAATGAACTGACTGTATTACGTTTTGCCAATCTACACCACAAAATCCAGTTAAAAGTTTGAAACTATTTTACACTGTAAAAAATCTTACCGGTCGTCAACAAGGTAAGAGAAAGTACGTAAATATTCATTTTAACTTGCGTCAGAGGAAAGAGATAATTTATCATTCTTATAAGTTACAGGTTTTTAAAATTCATTAATACACTGCTTCTTTTTTTAATATTAAAAATTTAATATTGCTGTTGAAGTTACAAAACTTAGTTCAGTGTTGCACTGGGTAAGATCTACATTATACTGACTATTCTTAACTGCATCTGAAAGTGCTTCCTCTTTCCTCTAGTCATAAAATTTCCATCCATTATGGAGCTGATGCAATTCATTGTGCAGCACTGGACTACAGAAATGAGTTCGGCCAGGAAACATTGGTTACTTTATGTTAATAAATAAGTAAGATGAGATTTTTTTTCTTGTTTATATTTTCTGATAGCTATTTTAAATCTGCCATCCATCTTCTTGTGCTTATCCAATTCAGGATTATGGTTGGTCTGAAGCCTTTCCTAGCAGCCATAAAGCGAATATTTCTATTTAAGTTTCCCAAACCAAGAAATGGTTATGTACTATATGTTGTTATAGACTTGTCTACTAAAACTAATTATACAAATTTAAAAAGAACAGCTCTTTCTGTTTGTCATTGCCTACTATTCAAGTCAGTTAGTGTGGATGGTGGTGATTTACCACTGAAACTGAGGTTATGTCCTGTGCATACATTTAGATTCATTTAATCTTTATTTAAAATCCTGCAACACAGTTATACTATCGGATCCTTGGTCTTATCTAAAGGCCAAAGGTGATGCTATCGAGACACTGCAACTTTAAGATAGCTAAGTGCAAGATTAAAATCACTGACTAGATTAAATCTCACTTTTATGAAAGTCTTGTTTTATCTGTATTGCACAATCCGTTATCTTCTGCTACTTTTTGCATTGTTGAACATTCATCTACAGTTGTAAAGTTTGGATAACAAAGAAAAAGAAAGTATCATGATGATTATAACACAATAAAATAGCTTCATTCTAAAACACATATTCCATAGACAGCGTGTAACAAGGTAGGATATGTTTTTCTTCAGGGCTAACTAGCACTTCCCCTGAGAAACAAAGTTCTTCACTGTAAGTGAGCTCTGCCATTAACATTAGATCTCATGTTGCTCAGTTCACACGAGCTTATGTAACTGCTCTTCACCTGACACAGAAATGATGTACGGTACATGATTTCAAATGAGGGAGAGGGGAAGGACCAGAGTTAGTAATGGTGCAAAGATTATTAGAGAGCTACTGTATCTCTTTCATCTAGTCATGATGAATTCTGGGATATACTCCAAGACCCCAGACCTAATTTGCAGAACCTGACATGACCCTCCCACACACTGCCTGCTGTAAAATCTATTGCTTCAAACTAATTAGATGGACACAGGGCCCAATTAGAATAACTGATAATTAATGCTGTGACTAAATGTGCATTTTGTGTGTGTGTGCGTGTTTGCGTGTGTGTGTAGAGAGATTTTCTTTTCCTTCTGGGAGGCAGGATCCAGAAAAATATCCCAATAATCTATTTTTACATTCAAATGCATTAACAGTGATGACTTTAGGAATGCCGTGACGCTGCTCTCTCTTTCATTTTTGTTTTCTTGTTTGGATTTTTTGTACTAGAAGATAAATTTGTGCAAAAATTCAGAGTTTACTTTCTCTCATTTTCTGTTGGATTTTTAGCTTGTGATGGAGTAATAAGTTAAAGTTTGGCAGAGGGCAAATGCTCATCCTCTTCTCATGAGTTTATTTGACAGGCAGAATAAACAAGGCAACATCTGCATTACAAATGCTTGTTTTCAGTTGCAGAGAGCAGTCATACAGAGAAAGATACTTGAGATGCAAAACATGGAATGTTACAACAAACCTAGGCACAAGCTCTGTCTAGATTATATTTAATTAATAAAATGTCCACATTTGTGTACTTTAATAGAAAATCCTCACCAAACAGGGGAGTAAAGTCTACCTTTCTTATTAATGAATTTGCTTGTCTTCATAAACAAAAATGATGTCTGAATGATAATAATGGTTTGAAAGTCTTACTGATGCCTGGTACATACTCAGGGTTTTGATGAATGAGTGCCAGCTGAGGAAGCCAACATGTGAGTGATCGCAGCACAAATGAAATGCATAAATCACATTATTATTCCATGACTGGGCATTTCTATAGGTATCTAGTGGCTCATTCTATCTAGTAGTGCAAAAATATAAAATTTATGTATATATATATATATATATATCATAAAAGTGACAAAGCATAAATACAAATCGCCACTCAGACCAATGTACAATTTTTTGCACTTAAATATTTGACCAATAGGAGGTCAGTTCAGGTTACTTATGGATTTATGTTATATTTAGTGCCATGTTTTGTCTTCAGTGTTCGCATACTGCAAGTACACACACCTGCTTTTTCATGTCAGTGCTGACTTGCATTTATGTAGCTTTAAAGCTAACTCTGGTTGGACTTTTTCTTCAAATCTCTGTGGTTGGAATTGTTATATTATTTAAAAACAACAACAAAACAACAAACAATAAACAAACAAACAAACAAAAATCCCAACCAGTAGACACAGCTACTCTTGGTCATACCTTCTGGCACCTGGGGGTCTTTTCTTCATGCAACATCTTTCTTTGCTCTTCATGAATGAATGGCATCTCCCCTGCAATAAGTGCTAGTAAGTCCTGCAATATTATAATATGTCGTTAACGTGGATGAAACGCATGTAGTCCTACAAAAGTGCATGCAGAGCTGTCATGCAGGTGGGTCACATGTAGGCTGCACCGTTATTCTGCAGGTTGCACTCTGAAAACCTACACTTTAGAAAAATGAGAGAAGCAGTTGGAGTTCATGCAAGATCCAATGACGACTACTGCTACTTTTTTTCTGAACTTGAATTATACATAACTCGCAAAAATGACTTGCAAAAACAAAAATGAACGGAAAATCCAATATATCACATATGATGAAAATGTTGCTGGTAATCTGCAAGAGTGGCATGTTATGATGTTTACTTGTTTTTGTTTTTCTACTAGTTTGTTGGAATGCTTTTATACAATCACACGAAGGATTTCTCAGTCTTTTGACAAGTAAAAACTCAAACCACATCAAGTTACTGTATGTTCAGGTGAGATGAGTTTGATGTATACACAAACAACAACAAACTAATGTTAGTAGTCTTAGTATTAACATTATTATTAGTATCACGTTTTGTGTTGTATAAGCTCTAAGCATTACAGCCTCTGTAGGCCATGCTGGAGTTGGCTGGGGGAGCTGCAGCCATGAAGAAGACCAACTACCAGCTTGAGCACATTTATCCACTTGGATTATCTCCTCAGTATAACACCAGCTGACTCATATAGATTATGCAATAAATCAAGCACTCACTTTGCTGCTGGCCACATTAGTTCAGCATTAGTTCAGTGAATTTGTATGAACTTAGACAAGGCCTGCAACAAACCCAACAAAACCATAAATGTGATGTGTGACATGCCATATCTTTTGCAACATTTTCTACGTGCACCATGGCAGGATGTTGTGTAACTGCTGGCTTTGGACTCAAAAAAACAGACAAAATGACACTGGGTAAAAGGTTTAACGAAATACAGGTTTTTAATATGCTTATTCTAAAGATATGCTGGCTTAACCACAATATATAAACCACTGTTTATTTTAATGCTGGTTGGAGGGAACAGGAAGTGGGAAAGAGCTTTGGCACAGGCACTTACTATTTATTCTGAGCACTGTGCATCTGCAAATGTAATTTTACCTTCCTTTTTTTATTCAGTGGAAAAAATCAAATGACATTGACAAAGGTAAAAAAAAAAAAAATACTACATAGCAAAATATCTTTAGATGAACTCTTTCAGCTGTATTTCATTAAAGTGTTAAGTAAATGTTCTTATTTTGCATTTGAGTAGTCTAAATAATAAAAAACAAATTATGTAAGGAGTATAGTTGAGTGAATTCATTTAATATATAACACATGAAAGGTAGATAAAAAATGTACATTCTAACAGATGTCTTGGAAATAATTCTAGTTGCTCAGCTGCAGATATCAAAAATATAAGAGACCTGGTTGATACAACGGAAAACTCATTTTGATTCTTTGCTTACGCACTCTTCAAACATTCCTTGTAAAGTAATATATGTTTTTGAGGGAAGACTGGAGAGGGGTCATGAGAAGTCAAGCTGTAAACACTTGGCTGGTCAAAACAGTGTTGAAGGGTTTGGGAAATGGGACAGTGTAAAGCATCGCACATTATTCCCCATTTGTGGGGGGAAATAGCATCTGGTGAAGTGGACCTGGTGAAATGAAGGGTAGTAATGTTGAACACTACCAATATTTTGTACACCAATATGTAGTTTGCAACTGAGAGATTTTACCTTTCAAATTTGACCAGCAGTAATAGCAATTACACACAGTGGTAGTGATGAACAAGAAAACAGCAATTATAAAACATGCTATGCCGTGCATTCACATGCATGATGCATGTATTAAGTCTATTTGTTGAACATTTTGCATAATTCATTAAAACATTCAAGCCAAATCCCATATAATATTCTTAATAATTGATGTATTCTCACTCAAGCTGGAATTACTATGCAGTGAAAGTGTCATTGTACTGGTTTTGTACTTGCTTAAGATGCTAGGGCAACCATGTTATACAGTATTATAATGGGTGTGAAGACAAGGGCAATGACCAACTGTAAACAATAAAAAGCTGCAGCACTACAAAGTGAAGACGGGTGGTTTCAGCATGCATATTATCTCTGTGTCCGTGCTGAGTTAAGGTGTTCTCATTCTCAACCAACAGGGGGCAATGTTGCTCTGTCATTAAACTGATCGCTTGCCACAGAGACTCCAGTGCTGAAAAATCTGTGGAGTACAGTGGGAAGGTTGACAAAAGAAGAAAATATAGCAAAACAAATGAATAAAACCACCAGAGGAGATAAGTCTTGGCCAGAGCCAAATGACTTCAGGCAGCTTCATTTGAACTGCTAAATCAGATTTTATGCTGAAATTGTTCAATAATTAGGGAATACAGTGAGGCTATCGTAAATGTCAGGCTAAATATATCAGCACAAGCAATCAGATCCAGGTACAGCACCGCAGAATACCGTGCAAGTCATTTCATGTAGCCCTTTGCTGTGTTCCCCACTGACCTCATGGTGTAGAAAGTCCATGTATTTCAAATCTGTTTAGGGTAGCAACATGTTTCTCTTTGCCATATGCATGTATGACTTAATGCATAGATATTTAATTATTATGGGTTTGCATATAAGTGGTTTATATGCACTGTGAGATATGAACTCAACATTAGAAAAAATAACATTTCTTCCAAATATTCTGAATGTACACCATACAATTATTATATGTATATACACATACATGCACCTATGAATTAATTTTATCACTTGAGCCATCCCACTTTTTTTTGTTTCGGTTGTGTATTGTCCAGTCTGATCACTGTAGGCAGGACTGTAGCTTTCAGCCTGTTTGTTCTGCACTGGATGTGTGTAATATTTTTGCTACTCCATAATAGTCTGTTTGTATTGTCTGATCTTGTCTGTGGGAGCAAGTCATGAAGTGGATGTTGTGCTTGTGTCATCTCTTTTACCAGCTGAATGGCTGCCCGTTCCCTTCTGCTCTGAAGAGAAAGAGGTTGCAGTGCTGGGGTGCGGTTTCTGAAGATGATCCTGAGGGCCCTTTTTTTTGCACTCTCTTCAGCAATGCAATCTACGTTTTGTTGCTCTCCACCAAAGGGACAATGCCATACTCCAGCCTCAGCCTCAGTTAAAAAGAAAAAAAAGAAAAACTGACAAGATCCTTGTAGACTGACTAGAAGAGTCAGAACAAGAGCCATGAAGAGGCATTTTTGAGCGATTCCTCAATGTGGGTGTGAGTTGGGGTCAGAGTCAAGGTGAAAGCCTATGTGATGACTTTTTGGCAGTCATATTAAATATACCATATACAAATTCGGAAAATTGAAGGAAAACCTTTATGAATGAGTGAAGAAAAAAACAGATGCAAACACTTATTCATAGATGGGGTACGTTGGGCAGTTGATGTCCAATTAACCCATTAAAGATATCACAAACACTTTAAGTGATGCTTATCCCTAATAGGGCTCCTAATAGCACTTTATCTTGTCTGCCCTTTTTGCCTTCTTGTTTCACACTATTCCACCAAGATCATCACGCAGTTGTGATTAAAACAGTAAGGTAGCTTGCAAAAGCTGAAGGTGAAACATTCACACAAAAAGCTCTGCTAACTTTGCGCTGGTTCAACAATGACACCCCTTATCTTATGAAAATGGAGAAGCCATGAATAAAACATGAGGTCATAATTTTTTTTATAGCTTCTACAATCCCTCATACATGGCTAGAATAGCTAACAATCAAAGAGTCAAGAGATGAATGCAGTGGGGAGTGACTCTCTTTTGAAGTTGTTTCTCCCTAGCTAGTTTTGAAGTGCTTTGAAAAGAATGATGGAAATACTGGAATACTGGACCAAAGGATGTTTGCCACCAATACCCCCAGCCTTCCACCCCGCCCCTACACACACATACACACACAGAAGATCAGTATTTCTACTGTACTTTTTTCTATTTACTTAATGGAAAGTGGACATCTTAGTATTCAGTAGAGTTTCTGAGGGGTGATTTGCACATCAATGCTCTCTAAGTGGCTACAAAACAATATGTTTTTTATGATTTGAAAGCCCACTGATGTGCATGAAATAACTTTTTATTCTTAAGTCCCTGTGATTGATGTCGCGATACTGTCAGTGAAACAGATTTTGGTGGCTGTTAGTGGAGTTTTGTGTGCATTTTGATTGTTGAACATGGGATTGGGTCTCTCTGTGGATACTTGTTTCAAAAGTCAGCGTGGTGCCATGTTAAAGTCTGAACCTGATTTTTGCAGAATCTTTCTGTGAATTTTCTCTAACTCATTTTTTTCTCTCTATCAGGCGTAATGGTACAATGTTCAGGACTCTGTGACCCATATGCAGTGCTGTTTTCAAACACAATTCACAGCCACAGTGTAACAGAGCATTGGCTAAGCATTTTACTGTCTTGGAGAAAGCTCAATGGGTAACATAAACCTCATATTAAACTCACAAATGAAGTAAGAGAAGACTGAGACAGGGTGAAACACAAATGTCTCAATTGGGAATGAAATTGTATGAATGGAACCGGAGAGCCAGAGGATAGAAAAGTAGTTTTTCATGCCAAAAGAAGTGAAAGATCAATATAGTACGGTTCAAATCAATAGCTCTCTTGGTTGGAGATTGTGTCCGTGGAGTGCTGTCCTCGGAATACAAAATAGGGTGGATATGAGGTTCGGGATGCACAGAGTGTTCATGGGGTTGAGGGCAGGTAGACGCAACAGCGTGAGTTCAGAACACAGTGAGACATTCACAATGGGTCATGGTGAAGATGATTTTGTGCATGGGGTTTCTGAAGTGAAATGAAAAACCTAAATGACGGCACTGAATATGCTATTCTTTCATTATTGGAGGTCAGGGCTCAATTATACATAGACAACAATACAAAAATGTGCTTGCAAAAATCTGTAGTGTACAATTTTTATGTTGCATAAATGGTTCAGAGAAGACTTTAACATTTACCACTGCATTTCTGAGATTGCATTCCCATTGGAGCAGTGTTCCCACATGGCAAAGATATGGCAAAGATAAGACATTAGATTTAAATGACTATGACTACTATGACTCATGAAAATGGCATGCATTGCATTGCTGCTGTACGATAAAATAAGATACATAGATTACATCTATGTTTCATCTTCAAGTATTTAACTTTGACCCTAAGTGTTGGTCAAAGTCAGATATTTGCTCTTTTAAGCCGATGGAAGTCCATAAACTGTCCTCTTTAATTAAACGTTTAGCTTTCATTGAGCAGTGGCTTGGTGACAACTACTTAGAGGTCAACTCTGAGAAGTCAGAAACATTAATTATTGCCCCTGACAGCCAGATATCTTTAATCAAACAGCATCTTGGTTCTCTTGGCTCATCTGTTCACCCGAGTCTCAGGTACCTCGGTGTGATCTTTGATTCTGCCATGCCCCTAGAACAACACTCTCGCCAGTTAATTAGGAATTGCCTTTTTCAGCCAAGAAACATCTCCAAACTGTGAACTTTGTTGTCTAAATCTGAGTTAGAAATAGTTATTCATGCTTTTATTTAATCTCGCTTAGATTATTGTAACAGTCTTTTTCTTTGTTTGAGCAAAAGGAATCTTGACCGTCTCCAGTTAGTCCAGAATGCTGCTGCTAGGCTTTTAACTAAGACACAAAAAAGAGAGCACATTACACCAGTGTTACGTTCATTACACTGGCTTCCAGTACATTTTAGAATTCATTTTAAAATCTTAGTACTGACTTTTAAAGCTTTGAATCGTGATGCCCCTGCCTACATTTCTGATCTTTTAAAATCCCACGCTCCCTCTCACAGCCTGAGATCATCTAATCAAAGGCTGTTGGTAGTCCCACGAACACGTTTTAAGACCAGAGGAGATAGATCTTTTGGAGTGGTGGCCCCCAGGTTGTGGAATGCTCTCCCTCCATCATTACATTGCCTTGATTGTATTTATTCTTTTAAAAAGCAACTTAAGACTCATTTATTTAGATTGGCTTTTAATTAGATTTGTGCTGTATGTTTGATTTTTTATGTATTTTATGTATTTCTGTTTTTATATTACTGTGAAGCACTTTGTGGTTTTTATCCTGTGAAGAGTGCTATATAAATAAACTGAATTTAATTGAAAATTGAATTTACAGTTCTACATAAATTTTAGATTATTTGTTCTATTCTATTCTATTCTATTCTATTCTATTATAATTGTTTTCATTGACTTTCCATGAATACAAGTGTAGCATACCAGATTCAGTGAATGCATCAGTCAAATCTTCATAAACAAATGAACATGAAATCAAAGAAAGTCAAAATTTTCACATGGAAAAAAACAAACAAACTTGTATCCGTTGTAACTTTTTTATGCCTTAACAGAGATTAACTGCTAATATCCTTTCAATGAAGCCTAAAAAATACAACAGACAAATGCCATTTCATTGGAGTATTTCTATATATGGCTCATTTCCTGGTTATGTTTTTCACTCATTGTTTGCAAGATAAATAAGTCTTACAATAACAGCTCACAACACTGTGAGCAGAACTCTGTGTTGGTGCAGATGCAGTCTCAAGTCACGTTCTCTTTCATTAACAAACTGACTTAGGTTAGCTACTTCAGTCAGAATCAATTTTATTGAGCTGTGACATTCAGATTTATGAGGTTGTACTGTGGTAAAAGCACAGCGATAGTAAAACAATAGAATGCTGATGACACTACCAGTTCTCTCCAGGTGTTCACAGGCCCCATGCAAGGGCACAGCATCACCTTAACAGCTGAAATGCAAATTTTTGGGTATCCAAAGGTCTTCTCAAGTCATTAGGAAGCACTGGCCTGATAACATTAAATTTAACCTCCCTCACTTTTTTGAAAGCTTGGATTATGCATCTCTTTTTAAAAGAGCAGGATGTTCTGTGTGAGATTTACCTAACAAGACATAGCAGTGGGAGCACATCAGTGCATGGCAACCTATAGTGTCAGCTGTTTATTGTCAGCAGTCAGCTATCCTGCTGTCCTTGCTGTTTACAGGATAAAATGCTGATGTTTGCTCCTTCCTATGCCTTAGAAGCCTAGGATTTAGTAGTTAGAATCTAAAACTCAGATTCAATTATTACTTTACGTCTTTTGGTCACTGGCAATTCTGTTAGAAAATTATGTGTGCAATCTCTTTTTATTATATTTGCATGCAAGTGTGATGCAAAATTTCAGTGGTTGTTAGACAATGTCAAAAGACAAACAAAACACTATGATTGTGTCTGCTCCTGAACCTCTTCATAATGTGAGAGATTTACTTTAGTATATATAGAATTATACTTGACCAGATTTAGTATGTTAACTGCAACACTGTAATGATTAAAAGCACCTTTGTCTCACACTGCTTGAGACGAGACCGGCATCAGATAATAACCCTTTATATCTCTGTCAAAAATCATGATGACTTAACTATGCTGCACTAGAGAATGACGGCCTATTTAGCCTCAAGAGAGAAAGAGTTAGATATAGGATTGTGTGTGTGTGTGTGTGTGTGTGTGTGCGCGCGCACTTGTGTGTGTGTGTGTGTGTGGGGGTGGACAGCGGAAAGAGTGAATGTAGCTTATGAGCAAGTGTCTGACAGTGAGAAACACCAAATCAGAGAACAAGTCCTCACTTAGCAAGTAGTTATTGATCCAGGTTCAACAGGCCATCCAAAGGACCATTGATCTGAACCACATCTCCTCTCATTGGTCACCATCACACAAGGCAGTGACAGATTGCAACAAAAAAAACTGTCTTACAAGGTATTTAATATCGTATTCAACTTATAAGGTGTTGGCAAAATACGACGTTACTTCAGTAGAGTAATTGTCAGTAACTTTCGCTATCTAAATGAAATAATGCAAGAAAATAACATCTGATTATAAAATAGCAATAGAGTTTCCTAGATTTGGCCACATTTCATCAAAAATAGCAAATTTTCTTTTAATTTTTTTGGAGAGTTAAGCATAGGTAAGTATCTTTTTCTAACATATGTTTTTAGATGCTTTTTGGAATGGTTTTGGCATACATACTGATAAAATACCTTCTGTATTATCAGAATGTACAGGATTGTGCTAGCCCTACCTCTCGGATGATTCAAGTTGATAACAACCATGATGTGGAAATAGACAATATGCAGTATTATCCTCCAAATAGAAGAAAACTTTGACTACAAACAACAGCTTATAAAGTCAGGAACTGTTTCTGTTCTAATTAATTTACTGTGATAACTGTGTTAATGCTAGCTAACAGCCTATCCGAGTTGCCATAGAGCAAGAAGTGACCCTGAAAAGTTCGCCAGCCAATCACAGTGCCAACATAAACAAAAATACACCCATTTATACTCACATTCACAACTATGTCCAGGTTAGAGTCACTTATTAACTTACCCCCACTAACTGTATGTCTTTGGACTGTGGATGTAAGCCACAGAGAACCCAGAGAGAATTTCTACAAACACATGGGGAACATGCAAACCCCACACAGAAAGGCACCTGTGAGGGCCTTATTGCTGTGAGGTAACAATAGCATGCTAACCATCGTACCACTGTACTACTCATAATAAAAGTATTTAAATCACAATGCAACTTATAGTCGCTAAAAGCTTCCAAAAAGTCAGCTAAACTGCATGCTAAATCCACAGAATATACTGTCACTTTGCTATTTAGCAAGCCCTCATAGTAGAGGTATTTTTCTATAATACTGAGGTGAGTGGGTACTTACTTTCTATTGTTAACAGCCTCTAAGATCCTTAGAGTTTTGTTATCCCCATTATATGGCTTCAAGTTGCCAAGTGGCAGCTAAGAAACCTAATGGATTTTTAGAGTTACTGTAAAGGGGAGTTGGCCAGAATCTATTTTGAGATGTGTGCAGACCTGGTGACCAACTATAACAAATGTCTTAGCCCCGTGCTTGCCAATAAGGGTTTCTCCACCAAGCACTAAGTCGTGTTTTGCTTGGGGATCAAATACTTACTTCACTCAGTGACATCCAATTCAATTTATATCTTCCAATTTTTTGGAAGTCTCTCTCCATTGAAATGAAACTACTATAAAAATGGGTTGGGTTTTTTTTGTAAGTGAGCAAACTCACAAATTCAATTGGGGAGTAAATAATTATTCCCCCCACTGTATCTACTAGTTTAATTGTCATGCACGAACATGTATCTTTTTTGGCTGCATCAGCAATGGCAACGGCAGCTGTATCTTACTCCAGAGTCATGGATAGTAATGGGCAGTGCCATGTGGGATTCATCATGGGTGACAAAGCTGACACCCTATTCTGCCAACACATACCCATACTTAGAACTCTGTGCAGATTTTTTAGCAGTTGAACTGGCAAAATCCATCACAAAAGAGATTAATATCAAATGGCAGAGAGTCCACTTTTTCACCTGATACATTTCTTGATTTTTCTATAGTTGTTTTGCTAAGACGTTGACCAGGACCAGAAAAGTCACAAAACCAGAGCAGTGAAATTGTGTTGACACTGATCAATCTCCATCAGATCATGGCACTGGGATCATTCTAGGAGCTTTCCTCTGAGAAAGCAGCTGGCTCTGTGGTCCAGAATTCTTTAGAAAGGCTGATTCTGAGGCATGCCGAGACTTAATCCTTAGAGTTTGTGGAGTCAATTTGAGTAATTTACTATCCTGTGCTTTTGTGTTACACTCGAAAATTTATATAGTTTATTTCATTTTTATTAACATTACTTAAACAAAAATTAGTTAAAAAAACAGCCACACATTTTCCTTGCTAGAGAGACTACTCGTGTAGTACTTTTCTATTTCCATAAGGAAACACTCCCCATCAGAGTTAAATGAAATAGTAGTACTTTATGTTTAAAGGATGGTACAAAATGCTAAATCTGGTGCAAAATGAGAGATGCTTATAGAACAGAATACTGTTTGAGTTGCAAGGAGAGCGATCACTTTCATTTTGGTCTTAACTGATGTTTGTTTTTAGATTTCATTGGGCAAGCAGTGTTTTCCTTACTTTCCCTTGCATAAAATCCCTTTCATATATATATATATATATATATATATATATATATATATATATATATATATATATATATATATATATATATTGCATAATTGTTTGTAATCAGTGGAATGACAATTTGTCTTACATTTGGAAAATCAGCACTGCAAAGAGAATGCATTTTTTTCTATTTATTTTTTGCTGGCCAGGATAAGGAGTAATGTGTTTTGGGTTTTTTTTGTTTTGTTGGCTTGTGTGTGTGTGTGTGTGTGTGTGTGTGTGTGTGTGTGTGTCTTGAAATAGCACACTATTTCTTTTCAGAATAAATATGAAATAAAAAATTATTTCAGAATAAATATGTGTTAAGAAACTAAACAGCAAAAATAATACCAACATAAAACTCCTTTATAACCCTTTAATATCTGTATACAAATTTGGAGCCTCTATAAGATGGTCAGAGGGACTTTCCTATTTTTTTCCCTTTACAGGCTCATTGCTTCTTCTTCCATTTAAAACTTGTCTCATCAACATCAAAAGCCGGATTAATTCTGGCAGAGCTGTGCAAGGTGTCAGCTGATCAGTATTAGCAGACTCTCATAATAGCCACAATAAATCCAAACAGCTCATAGTGAAGCAGTCTTTATAATTTAATCAGCTGTCATTCTTTTGAAATATGTCTGTTTATGTTATGCTTACTCCTGTTTACTCCTACCATCTGTATGTTTTTAGGTGTCTTTCTTTAATTTGTTTGTAATTCTAAGAACAGATGTAAAAAACTCAGACAAAAACTGCCATTCATCTCTATTTAATTAGGTCATATCTTTTTCTCCGGCAACTGTGTTGGGTTATCTTTTGAGTTTTCTTTTGACTATCACTTAAACAATATCTGTTTAACATTAACAAGTCACTTCTAAGCAGATGTAGGCTTCATTTTTTGTAGTTTTGTAATCTTCGAGACACATTTTAAGAAGGCATTCAATACCCAACAATTTCACCAAAAATATACATTTGGCACATTTTAGTTATGGAATAACTGCCATTGGTTTACTCAATTAAATCATTTAATCATTTTATATGAGAAAAAAAACCTCATATTTATGAGTAAATGAGCATGTAGGTAATGTAAGACATAGAACGCAAGCTTTTTTCTTTCCCATATAAGCAGTATAAGTTGTACTGTTGAATTCAAAAGTATTCTTCTCTCTTCAGATATGTTTTTGTTTCTCTTCTGCAATCGTTCTCTCAAAGCTAAAAAACACAGTAACAGCAATGGCCACCAGAGGCCCAATCTAATTCCCAAGTCTGCAGCAATTTATTGGACTTACTTACAATACATCCAACTTTTATAATGCCATTTGTTACAACATTAACAGCTGTAAATACTCAAGAGTCCTTTTATGTCCAGGATCGATGCAAGTGGTTCACTTCTATCATTAATCATGTACTGTACCTTTTATGAAGCAATCTCACTTTATTCATAAAAGATAACTATATGGCTCCATTAAGGTGTCACACTATTTATCTTCCTTATAACCTGCCCATGGCATTACAAAGTGTCTTGGCTTGCTACACTCTTTCTTTCTCTTGTCTTCACTCTATTTGTCCCTTTGCCCTCTTTCACATATAAAATAATTGGAAATACATAGAGGCAATAACAGGTGGGCAGTTTACTGGTAATATCAAGCCAGCTGTAAAATGAAAATTGCTCATTTGTTAAAGTGTGTGTGTGCAGGGGTGCCTGCATGCATGTGTGCACATGCATGAATCATTTTTAAAGATAATGGGGGTTTAGGTATGAGACTAACATATTTTATTATTTCTTAATATATAATATATTAAAAAGTGATTAGAAAATGTTCAGAGGTATGCTAGTATTACCAACACGTCAGTGCTTTTGATCTCACACAAGCATTTTGGATTAAATCCATATTTAGCATGCAGCAGATTCCATTTTAAGTTTTTAAGGCCTTAATACATTCTTCAATATGGGCCTAGCCTATAAAATATACAGCATATGATTTATTAGATCTGAACATATGCCAAGAGCTTGCAAGAGAATGCATGTTTTATGAATGTCCAGCTCAGAGTATTCTATGAACTGTTTGGGTCACTGTTTGATCCATGGGAAAGAATGGATTTAATATCTTCTGAACATGATTGCAAAACCTTAAATGCACCACTTCTGTGTCAGCGTATAGAAAATAATTTTGGTTACCACTTGCAAATAACAAAAAGCACCAATTTCACCCAGTGTGCAGATAGAAGCTGTCACACTGTTTTATTTTCACATGGGCTACATGTGCAGCTCTAATCAGAACCAAGTATAATAAAAGGAACAAAAATATTCATCAGAAATAGTTGCAGTGTATTCAGATTAAGAAAATGTAAATATTTGTTTAGCTTCATTTACCTTAAACTCTCCATTTAGCATCCAGTTAAGTGAAAAAAGCTGAGTATTTGAAAGTTTTCAGAGCCATTAATAACCTGGTTGATGTGGCTTCTTATGAAAATAAATTAAACTAAAAACTATTTAAAAAAACACTAAATGGCATTAGGCATGTTTCTATTTACTTCTGCTGCTCAATCAAAATGAACTATCTTTTCTTTAAATATCCAAAAGCGTTCTTTTTCTATTCATGTTTTTTTTCCTCCTCTATTTCTATGCTATTAAGAATTGGAGGGTCTTTCTCTTATTGGCTTTGCTTTGTCTTTAGGGGACACCTGAGTAATATGTGCGGGTAACAACATCTGTTGCAAGAGTCTGTGTTGTTATTGTCACAGAAAAATAGTTATTATATCAAAGTTATGACTCCTTTTGTATGATTGAGTTCATTGCTGCAGAATGACTCTGGGACCTATCAGATGCCTCAGATGTGCCTGTGTGCGTGTGACAGAGAGAGAGATTCTTTATTTGTATGATGTGCAACAATCTGAACAGTCTGATGCACAGAAAGTGCCTTAACTATATATTTTTTGGCTAGATCTCTCATATCCGGCGGAACTAACATTTTAATAAACACAGCTGTCTAAACAAGTGCCATTAAGGCTGCCACAGCTCTGGTAACTTCTGCACATTACACCTTCTGTTCAGATATTGAGTATCATACCCAGCGTTTTTTTTTTCTTCCATAGAAATGTATCAGGCTGTGAACTTTTCATCATTCCATAAATTAAAAATAAGAACAATGTTCACTGGATGTTGATAAAATCATGATCATCAATATTTAGCTTGCAGATGTTTTTCCACCCCAAGTTGTTCTAGGGCAGAAGCAAATAAAATACAGCTACAACAGTGTAAAGAACCAGGCTGAAACAGGTTTTCAGACTGTTTTATTACCAGTTCAAAAAAAAAAAAAATAATAATCTGGGACAGCCAAGGCCAAACATTCCTAAATGAAAATATTACTTTATGTGCAAGAGTGTGCATGGCATGAAATTGCTAAGTGCAAGTGTTCAGGGTTTAACTATCCCGGCCGGGTGGTCATTGGCTAAAGTATATAAGATAATATAAGACAGGATAAAAAAATATCCTGACAGTTGAATAACTTACAGTTTCTATTCATGATGTAAAATTTGTTGCATTTTATATTGCCTGAAAATTTTACTACATGTGTCATTATTTTTTGCATTAATTAGTTAAACTAGTTTACAGATTGTTAATACAGAAAGTGAGAGGGTTAAACTGACTTAAAGCAATCAATCATAAATTGTATTAGTGGCAAAAAATACATTGAAATACAAATAAAGTAAAAGTAAATCAAGCTGTCAATAGATTTTTTTACTTAAAGGTTGGTTTAACTAATGAGTATGCGTCAGCTAACCCTGGTCTGATCATTTTTACAGGTTATTTCAATGGCATCTCTATAACACTGTATATCTACCAAGAAGTACATTGTAGCTGTAACAGAGACCAACAGACAGTTAACTACACTTGTAGATTAAGTCCTTGGTTCAATACAAGGTTAAAATTAAATATTTTACAACTACAGTGGAAAAAAAAACATCCAAAGACTGATTTTTGGCTCATCTTCTTTTCAAGATCATCTCCTTTGGACCACTTGCCCATTGCTTCCAAATTTAGATCAATGCTATACATAAGAGTAGTCATATGTGGAGTATGTAGAGTTGCCATATGTGGCCTACATCTTGAAGGTCTTTGTTGGCTTTCTTATCTTGGGGAATCCTGGAAACGGACAGTCTAGCTCAAGTTCAGGTTTCAGGGCAGAGGTTTCTTTGATTCGTGGTTGAGCTAAAATGCTCCTAGACTGACTAGGTCACAATGAGGAGGTAACTTATATGTATGTTCAAAGGGGTCCAGGGATTCCGGGTGTATGTCCAGGGCTGGGGAAACACACACACTCACGCTCCTCTTCAGTCCGCTCATGAAAAACACACATTCAGTCCAGATGTCCACACCGTGCCTCACTCATGCTCTCACTAATCCAAAGGGTTTCCAGGGAAGACAGGCTGGGGTCCAGGGAGGTTCTCTGACAGAAGAGATGGAGAAACAACGATAAGCCAGAGAACCAGGAAGAACAAGGAAGAATATCATAGAGGGCTGGGCTACACTAACTGAAAATAATACAACGATCCAGCAAGGACCAAAACTCCACCGAGGCCTTAAATGGCATCAGGGGCAATCAGCCAGAATGAGCACCAGGTGAGTAGATGGAGGGTGAGGACCCAGGTAGGCACAGGTGTCCAGACGCCCCCCTGGTGGAGAAGGTGAGTACCACATCCAGGGCAGCCACCCAGAACAGGGGCCAGCTAAGCTTTTATTTATTGTGCATCCTTGTGTATCCACGTCAAACACATCCATCCATTAAACATGGACACTGACTTTAAGATGTCACCCACAGATTTCTGGATTCTGCATTTTAAATTATAGGTATTCGTGTTTCTAGATGCTGTCACATTGTCCTGTTTGGACCCAGATGTAACCACATTTGCAAAGAAGTCATGAGCTAAGATAGACAAGCTATGTGAGCAGGCTGTACCCATAAAATGTATGGTAACAGACTAATTAAATACCATAATTCATTCACTGAAGCTCATTTTAATTCAGACTGTCACTCAGAGTAGGTCACAATATTTATAACATTATTTTAAATTATTCAAAAGGCAGCAGAATCGTCGCATCTTTTGGACATGCCAGCCAGAAACTTCTACCAAAAGAAGCCAGTTCATCTACGATTCGGAACAATCAACATTGGAACTCTGACTGGACGCAGCCGAGAGCTGGCCCAGGTACTCATGGACCCAGCTGCTCTATCGTAATGTCACAAGCGCGATCCGATGTTCAGCGGGAACATCACCAGCCTTCCTGATTACCGTTGGCGTCCACCAGGGCTCGGCCCTCTTGCCCCTGCTGTTCACCCTCTGTATGGACACCGTGACGGCTGATCTGCAATCACCACATCCATGGAGCCTCCTGTATGCAGATGATGTGTGCCTATCAGAAACAGAAAACTGCCTAGCCCTGCAAACCCAAACACAAGCGTGGAAAGATCGGCTCTCCGAAAACGGCATGCGCCTGAACATCAAGAAGACTGGAAGATGTCAGGAAATGATGGGGAGTGACACCGATCACAGACAAGATGCGGGAGGCGAGGCTCCGATGGTACGGCCATGTTGCCCGTAGCGATAAGAACTCCATCGCAAAGACAGCCCAGCAATTAGATATGGGTGGCAACAGGCCACGAGGAAGACCAAAAAAGCGCTGGATGGACCGAATCAAAGATGATATGAAGGCTGCGAATGTTACACCAGAAGACACCCTGGATAGGAAGAAGTGGAGGAAGGCATGCAAAACAGCGGACCCTGCGTTGCGGGATATGAACCGCTAGGAAGAAGAAGGAGATTCAAAAGGCAGCAGAACCACAAAAGAAATCTCAATCAGTGGCTCAAAGTAGTCGCTATTGTTTGAAGTTACTGTGACCAGTTTAGCGATATCCTTCAATTACTACACCACTTTGACCATAGGTAGTGCTTTTATTATTATTATTATTTTGTGCACATTAAGCCAGTTTAAGGTTGCTTTACTGAGATTTGGCTATTATAAATTGATGTATTCAAGTAAGAATACACCAACAAAGGCTTGCGGTGAAAGAATGCAGCACAAGGTGCCCTGTAGAATATTTTCTTGTAAACAGACAACACTTCTGTTTAAAGTTGGCACTTTTCTACAGGATGCATTGTGCGTGACCTTGAGTTGAGATAAACACGTTACCTTCTTCATATTATCCAAGAAAATTTATAATATGTGTGTGTGTGTGTGTGTGTGCATTTCCTTTGCTAGAGTACATGGCTGCAAATGGTTTTTCTCATCTTCTTCTTTCATTATATAATTATTATAATTCTAATCATGATGATAATAACATGTCCAATGACTTTTCATGTGTACTGTATGATTCTAAAGGGGTCTTTTGAAATATGCGTGTGGTTTAGATGTGTCTCAGTAAAACATTCATACATTTTCCTCTGTCTTTCTACATTTTCCACTATATTTGAGCACTTAACAAGGTAATGATATATTTTTGGGTGAGTTGTCTAATCATGTCCTTCTATTTGTGGTCCATGAAAGGGATGCAGGTAAGTAAGCTCCTGAAGATTATCAATGAGTGCTCTTTTGTGTCTATGGTGACTCTCTAGCTTCAGGTTATTATATTACTGAGCTCCCTTCACCTGATTAAGGTTTTATCTCCAGCCACAGCTGTTCCAAAGATTATACACTATTCTGTGACAATATTTGAGCCATGGGAGCCACGTCTCCCAGCTGGCAGGAAAAAAAAAAACCCTCTGTGTTTGTGTGTGCACCAGTGTGTGCAGTGGTAAATTAGATGTATGTAATGTTTTGGGGGAAAAAACAGAAACAAAACAATCACACGATCACATATTTCGCCATGTGAGAATGCACATGTATAGATATGTGACCATGCTAGTATGAAATGTAAATGTAAGAGCCAGCCTGTTTTTCTTTTTTTGCAATGTGTACAAGGTTTTGTTACATTTGTTACCAGAACTGTGAATTGAGGGTCTCTAAATCCCTGATCCCTGTGGTCATTCTGCATTTCCTGTCTCTGAGAGGGCTTAAATACTCTGAAGTTCAGTGTAATAATTTAAAGGTTTATCTGGCCTTAATTGTGTTGACATCTTTAATTAACCCGAGTTTAACAGATTCCTGATAAGAAAACACAAACATGGCTCATAGTAAAGCTCCTGTAAAGTGTGTTATTGCTTCAGTTTCAGAATTAACGAAGTTGTCTTTTCCAGTACAGATTGCAAAACCACTGCCTGAATGTTACATTATTATTTTTTTTGTCTTAGTCATTAAACTTTATCATTATTTTGCATTAATGTTTTCTCATTCATTCTTCCATTCTCTTCCACTTACCCTTATCAGTGTCACAGGGGAGCTGGAGCCCATCCCTGTTTTAGGGCAAGACGTGAGGTACACTCTGGACAGGTCACCAGTCTGACGCAAGGGTAACACAGAGACAGGCAAGCATTCACACACACCTATGGGTAATTTAGACTCACCAACTAACCTAACCCCACTAACTGCATGTCTTTGGACTGTGTTAGGAAGCCAGAGTACCCAGCGAGAACCCACGCAAACACGGGGAGAACATCTAAACTCCAAACAGAAAGGCCCCTGGCCAGATGATGGAGTCGAGCTCAGGACCTTCTTGCTAACCACCGTGCCACCTTGCTGCCCGTTATCTCATTTTATTTTAATTTACCCTCTGGGTATTCTAATTTTGGTCAATGTCAAAGAACTGTTTTTCAAATTATTATATTTATTATCAGGTAAATTTTTTAAAATTAAAAAAAGAAATTACAAAATTGAAAAACATGTTGCAAATGTCTTTTTCATATAACTCTCATGAATTAAGTAGGTGTATTTTTATTTTTACTCATTTCATAATTTACATTGTAGAAAGTAGGAGTTTGCACAACCTTTTGAAAGTCTCATGATTTCTCAGAAAGAACTTGACTGGATTAGATTTCCAATCTTAAGCGAATTTGAAATTTAAAGTTAAGGCATAAATACCAAATAAACCAAATAAAAGGCAGTATCAAACATTAGATGATTTTGAGGTCACCGAATGGCAACAAATTCTCTGCCAGGGCAAATACTCCCATTCTGTCAGATGTGGCTGGCATTTTGGTATCAATTCATTTAAAAAAAAAAAAGGGGGGGGGGGGGGGATAAAACACTCTTTTGAAAGAGCTACTAAGTTTAAATTTCAAAGTTGCAGGGCTTTTTTAGCTTTCAGATGTCTAGTTTGTGAAGTTGTGTATTTTACTTAGTTTTCATTAGATTTTACCATAGAACTCCTTGGTTACATTTAGTTCCGAAAACTGCTTGATGAAGTTTGGGGAAACGTCATAGTTATGAGTTGCTCATTCATGATGACCTAGCATGCTGAAATGACTCTTACCCAGTGTGATCAAATGTGATGTGATGCCGAGGGTTACTTCCACATGTGAAAAAGTTAGTGAGTTAGTGCATCACAGCGCCAGTGTCTAAGAACACCTTGTGTGCATCTGTGAGATGCCACCAGCTTTGATAAAACAGCAATATTATGATAACAAGTTTGGAATAGCCAGCTTTAAAAAGATACACTCTCTACTGGTGTTAAATTAGGAAGAAACATTGGTCTCCTGGGTTTTTCATCTAGTCCTGCATTCTAAATTGCTGAAGGTCTGACAATTTTAGACAAAAGTACAGTCTACTTTAGTGGCCTTGAGCACAAAGCCTTAAGTAAAAACACCCATTTTGCATTTTTTGAAGAGATGAGGTGAAGCCCAAGTTGCCCAAAGCAGCATCAGCTCATTACAAAGAGAAAGTGGTGAGAGGCATGGAATGGAGTTTGATCTCTACTCTGCCCCCTGCCACTGTCTGTCCACGCTCAGCCTTACAACAGACCCAACTTCTTTTTTTTTTTTTTTTGCACTTTGCAATCCTTTGTGATCTTGTGCACGGGCTCACCACCAGTGATATTGGAGTCACTGCAAGATTTTGTGGAAATATACCGACCTGGAGTTGAGTCTGAGGTATGTAATGTGACAGTGCAGATCTACTGGCTTGTCCCCATGTTACTCTGCACCATGCTGAAAACATCCCCTTATTAGCAGACAAACTGAAGCCTTTTAAGGTAGTCCATACTCTGCATTGCTATAAACCTCTCCCTAAGCAGGAGAAGCCCGATAGTTTTAAAGCACTGACAAAATCAAAGAAACCGATTCTCACCATCCCCCTGGTCTCCCCAGGTAGGAATAAGCCCTGTGAAGTAGTTGCTTGCCTATCTGGGACTGTTATGTAAATTTAAAGGGGGGCAATAGAGTCTGTGGATTTTTTTTTCCAAAGCAGCAGAGGCTTAAATGCAAGAAATTCTGTCCTGGTTGGCTGCTTTGAAACTGAAACCTTATCTGTCTGGAGCCTTGACACTTTCAGTCTAACCCAGGTAGCTTTGATGGACAAGGCAGAAATGTGTGTATGTATCAAGTTTGCTTCTGAAATGTGCAAACCAGGAAAGCTTTTAAGATAAGTGGTCAATGCCGTATTATTATTATTTGTGTGTGTGTGTGTGTATATATATATATATATATATATATCTATATATATATATATATATATATATATATCTATATATATCTATCTATATATATATATATATATCTATATATATATCTATCTATATATAGATATATATATATATATATATATATGACCTGTAAGATCTCGATCTTTTCAGTCTTTATCTTTGCAGTTACTCTACACAGTGATCAGTGATCCGATGCCATCATTACTGAGACCTCTAGGTGGTAGCAGTGATCTACTCAGATCCTCTTGTTCTCAGATCCTCTGATTTCTGCTGATGAGAGCTGTAGTCACTAAGAAAAGGATCTGTGACCACTGAGAGAGGAAATAGGTAGTGCAGAGACAAAGGGATGAAAAGAGAGAAAAGGCTGCACTGGCCTTTGATTCAAGCAGATATACAGTGGGTTAAGGTGCCTCTTTCTTTCACGATGTCTCCCAGTCTTTACCTCTTGCACTTCATTCTTTCATTGTTCTCACTCAGTCACCATGGAGTGTTTTAAAAAGTCATCCAATTTCAATGTCCTTTTTGAAGAAACATGCACTGGAACTGAGCAACTGCACTTTTGCTGAGGCCATTTGGGGATACACTGTGGTGCAATGCACTCTGTGTTCCGAAGGTGTGGTCCCTCTATCAGTATCACTCTTTAAAAATAGACTGTTGGTATCCTGCTGGGCAGAAACCATTAAACAAATGACTTTTTAGCCCCAAGCTGACTTTGAAAAACATTTTGGGTTACAGTGTATACTGTTAGTGCAAAGAACAGAGTCACTTTGTTTTATCTTTCGTCTCTTCCCTCCTCTAGGCTGCACTTGTTTCTGGGTTACCATTTGCATAGGCTGTTCAACCTGTGTCTGCGTGCGCATGCTTGGAGTGTTCATTTATGATTTTGTTTTTGCCCCAGGGAATATTTAAAGGGTAAATATTTTCAGGTAGCATGCACATTTCTGTTATTATCATATTAGACTAGAATTTAAATGCCAGTATAGGTTTTTACCTTCTTCATCAAAATGACACCGGTGTAGGAGAAGGTGGTACAGCTTCATCTGTCTGAAAATAAAGTCACACTGATCATATCAGCTCACCAATTAATCTCACCAGTGTGAGATTTATCGGTAAAGAAAAGTTTTGAAAAGCCACGTAGTCAAATGCTATATTTAAGACAATCAAGAAAGATTGTTTTTGCCAGTGGAACAGTGGATTACATGCAAAATAATACCCCTCCTACTTTTTCCCAAATACTTTGTGGGGAGGAAGCCCACACTTATGTAAAAAGGAAGAGAAAACATAACATTGAACACATTTTCTTCCCATACATAATGCCTCTCTGCTTGTCAACCCAAATTTGTGACTTGTTTCATCTTGGAAATATCACTGAATCCAAGTAATCAGGAGACTGACAGAATAAAAACAAGAGAATTTATTTATATAAGCACCACAGATTTCAAAGACTTTCCATGGCAGCAAACATTTTTTACATCATGAAGTTTTGTATTTGTGAAAAGCAGCATCAGCACAAACAAAACGTTGGACCACTGGCAATGAGTACAAAGAATACAGAGTAATAGTGCGCTCAGCTCCAAAACTTTAAAGGCATACACGTTAAGGAATATAGAAAAGAAAAGAAAACAGCAGAACTCTCTGAAAAAAAAAAAGTTCACTATATTTATTAAAGGGCAAAAAAGATGGATGCGTTTCAGCATCCATCTTTTTTGCTGATGACGGCTTATTGCTGAAACGCGTCCATCTTTTTTGCCCTTTAATAAATATAGAACAATTTTTTTCAGAGAGTGCTGCTGTTTTCACTTTTTTTCTGAGTAGAAATCGACAAATTTAGTAGACTGAAAAAATGTGATTCTTACCCTCTTAACTACAGGAACCTATAAATCAGTGTGAGGCATAACATTTCATACATGTCCGGTTTTAAACAGGTGCGATAAGATAAAATTCCTAGTGTGTCATATTCATATTATTTTTAAGTTCAATGTTTAGAGCCTAGGTTATACACAAATCAGTTTATTACATTTCCTTCAGAGAAGCTTTGATTACATTTTCACCTTCCATGGTGAAAAATAGAAAAATAAATAAAGAAAATACAATGTCTGTACAAGAAATTGCATATTGAATTACTGTTGATGTGTATAGAGCTTGCATAAACAACACATCCTTTCCATATCATCATCAGGTCTAGATCTTACTGCAAAAGACACACTGAATGCCTGTGTGTGTGTGTTCTTGTGCCAGCAGCATTATGTGCAAGACCAGGTGATAATTCATGCTTCACAGGCCCCACAGCCTTTCCATTATGCTATGGGTTCAAAAAGTTCAGGGTGGCATATTGCAGTGCAAATTGCAGGCAAAAGCATGACAGAACTGAGTGGAATCAATTACAGCTAGTATGACACACATCAAAAGAAAGAAGGAAGCAAGCTACCTTGATAAAAAGAAGTCATGTGTTGGATGAGAATTCACATTCTTTGAAGACAAGCTACAGGACATTTGTAACTTATTTTCAGTCTTTCTTTACAACAAATTTTTCTAAGAGGAGATATTTTGGTGCAGTAGTTATAGGGTGAGAAGGTATTGGATGCAAGGTAATTAAGTATTAAATATAGTAGTGGGAACCAATGTAAATTAATACTTTAACAATTATATTTTGCAGTGTTAGTCAGTAAGTGACTGGCTGTTCCCGTATGGGAATAGAACGAAGCCACCTTATCCCATAGTCCAGCCAATAATGCGATTCACATTCGTATATACGCAGCTAATCAACGTTGTTGACAGGCTATGACAGTGTCCTTATGTGCCGACACCGGAGTTTTAGCTAGCAAAGTGGCGTGGCTGATGTGGCGTGAAGCCACGTTAATGACAACGTGTACAACCATTGGAGAGGTGAGCAGGACAGACGGAACAATTGACGGAAAAAGTGTGGACTTTATACCAGTTTTTAAATTGTGTTGATAGGCCATGTAAAACCAGAGTTATGATAAAAATATATGCAATGTTTGTTTTTCTTCCTGAATACTATCAAGAAACGATAAAAACGGCTTTTTATAAGGAAAACGCTCGAAAGCACTCTCCGCCTGTGAGCAAAACCAAAACCAAAAAAACCCCACCCTTTCCTATTGGTGGAAAAATGTACCATGTCGACCAATCAAAAAAATGATATGGCAACATGGCACTTAGTTGTTTAGGAAGGGGGAAGTTTCAGGAGTGACGGCGGTGTTTTGAGATGTGAGAGATTTGCGACATTTAGCGCAAATCTTGTGTAGTTAGTGTGTAGTGTAGTCAATAGTTTTGTTGTGTGTGTCAGAACAATGAGGCGACTGCTGAATGTTACAGGTGTTACAGGAGTGATACATCTCCTGTTGTCAGGCCTGCAGGTATCAGGCTGTTGTTCTCCTTTATCTCATAGTGGACAGAAATTATTTTTTGGAGTGGCACAAATAATTTGTGTGGCATCAAATTTGATGCAGAACACCTGATTGTTCTGTAAATAGTTTGAAATGTTTATTTAAAAAAATGCTTTGGCTGCATTTTTAGCTGCAAGAAATGTTGTTGTTTGCATAACTCAGTTACTTTTTTGAAGAAGTAACTATATAATTAATTGCCCAACATTGGTCATTATATACTGTATTTTGCAGACAGAGAGTTACAGGACTCTCTCCCAGACCACAGACTCATAATACAAGTCAGAGCTTGTAAAAAAAAAAAAGAAAAAGAAAAAAAAAGAAAGTTGTGCTTTTAAAATTGGAGTTCAAGTTATTTTTACTTCCAATAGTGTTAACATACTACACAGGTCATGAACAAGATTTTTAATTTTCATTGTAAGTGGGCTAAAGCAGTTAATTAAAAGTACTCTAACATAAATGTAAATGCTGTAATTTGATTATTTTAATAAACCATGTAACTTGGATGGATTCGATGCTGGCATGACCACAGTGCACACGTCTAATGTTGCTCACGGTGGTCCAAGGGACCGCTCAGGGAGTTTGTGTGTTCGCTCAGACACATGAAAAATTAGAGGGAACATTGGTGGGAACTATTGCTAGAGACACCCCTCAGACAGCCCTCAGCATGTGCAAAATCTTGTACCATTTACATAAAACATGAAATGTATAATTCTGCAAAGTTACTGTTGTGAGACCATACTTCATGGTAATTGAAATTCAGTTTATTTAAATAAGTCTGCTGTTCATGCACATATACAACCCGCTGTAAAACGAAGAACTGCACGTTCCTGGAAATACAATGAATTCACATCATTTAGTGGAATCCTTGAGCTATAGAGTCCCTGTATTCTATTCGTGCTAGAGCCAAAGGGCAGTTACACTAATCAAATTGTTGATAAAATATAATAAATGGATAGTACAAAATGCTGTAGGAGCTGAGCTACAAATATATAAATGCAACAGTAAAGTAAGGTAACGTAAAATTTCAATAGTGCAACTGTTTCCATTACAGATGGTATTCTTAAAGGACTAGTGTAATTTTTGTTTCCACAGTTCAAAATAATAATAGCTGATGCAACACTGAGGATCTACAAACCTCTGATAGATTAGAGAAGCGCTATATTAGAACCAGACTATCTGCTATTTAACCACAGATATGACTTTAGTAAAATGTAAATACTAGCATCATTATGTTATCAGGCTTTCAGTGACAGTATTTTTCAGGTAATGCTTGTTCTTCCTAATTTTTCAAATTTTTCTTGAAACAATGACTAATTAGGGCTTTATTGTTTATGTGTTCAAATTGCCCCAAAAATAGGGAGTAATGAAGTAGAAATACTTAGTTGCAGTAGAATTTTCACATATGTGTACTTACTTGAAAATGTATTTTTCTGACTTTTTACTTTTCCTCCCAACATTTTAACACAATTATCTCTACATTTTCAAAACAGGCTTAAATCTTACTTCAGGTTTAAGACATCTGATGGGGATTCTTTCTAAAATCATCAAAATTATATAAAAATAAATGAACAATAACACATAAAAGAAGATCCTATTGGTATAACTATTAATGGTGCTTATCACAGACAAAGAGATGAAAGGGCCAAAAATCATATAATGCATGCATCATTTATTTTATTGTAGTCAGATTTTAAACTGAGTTGGAATAATCCAGAATGCTGTTTTTGGTGTAGATGTTGCACTTCAGCATCTAGCTAGCGATACAAAAGAGAAGCAAGCATAACGGGAGTAACAGGGATTTTTTTAAGTCACAGGTAATCAAATCCAAAAATACATAAACTCATTTAGGTTATTACAAGGCTGCATGAAAGTGCAGTTTAGTGCAGGCTACTGTGCTTAGTTTGCAGTACTGTGGTGAAGTTTAAAGTAATGCATTATGTGGGACTTGTGCAAAGCAGCTGTGGTGTTAATTGTCAGTGTAAGGTATCATCAGGTGAATTGATACTAAACATCAATTCAATGAATTTAAGGTGACGATGCTGATAAGAGTTCCACATTTATACTATTTAAGACTAGAAAACCCAAGCTTATCTTGTAAAAAATCAATTAAAAACAATCTACAAAGAGCAGCAGAACTTGTCAGATGATCCAATAAGAGCCCCCAAATCTCCTGTAGCTCACAATAGAAAAGTTATTGTAGCATGTTCATTCCACATATTGCACCACTGCGATTTTAGGGTTCCCACGCATGCCAAATACCAGTTTAACCTGTAACGATACTCATTTCCATATTTTGTTTTAGGTGTGGAAGCAAAGTCACCCATCTAGAAAATGGAGCCATTCTTTTTCTTTTTTCTCTTCCCATTGAATTTCTCTGCCTGTGTACTACATAACAGATGTTCAAGTCTGTGAATTAATTAGAATTAAAATTTAAGTTGAAACAAAGTTTGTATTCCCTGATATGTAATACTTTTTTATTATGATGATGATGATGCTGATTATTATTATTATTACATTAATGTGACATAAATGTTAAAAATGTCCTATTTTAACTTAAATTACACAGCGTGTACTTTTTCACAGAGTAAAGATGCTCAGTCAGTTCTTTAGCTTTTTACCAGTTTTTAGCTTTTCTACAATTTTTTAACACAAGCATCTCTTTCCACCTCTGAAACAAAAATATGTTTTGGCTGATTAGACAAAAAAAATCATGTATATCAAATGCGTGCACCACAATTTAACAACAACCTTCTTTACAGTTATTTTAAGACATTTCACTGTGGTCAAATGCAGTGGCGCGAAAGACCAACATGTCAGCAGTAAAGCTTTAAACAGATGTTCTATATATATAAGATATATCATTTATTTTTGAATGATGGTTTTGGAAAACAGGCCTATAGGTTTGGGTGGGCAGGGAAAAATTTCTGCATGTGTAACTCTGATAAGACCAACACCTAATGTTAGAACCCTACTAGTAGCATGATTAGGATACTAATTGTGCTGCTACTAGAACGACTAGTATCCTACTTGGTTAGGATCGCTGTTCAGATGCTGGCATTTTCTCTCTCAAGGACTTAATTTTTTGTAGTAAACAGTCTGACAAAACTATATTAAGGAATTGAATTTTGTATTCATGTTCTAAAACTGCTCATTCAATGCATTTCAACTAGAAATTCTGAAGAATATTACAAATAACATTTCCACAGTTATTAGACATCAAATTGAAAAGTTAATACACGCAGGTGTGACTTCGTGACAGATTTAATGGAAGGAATAACTGTTTAAACTGACCAAAACACAATCAGTAGTGACCTGTTGATTTGTTAAATGAGAGAGAGAGAGAGCATCAGGACACACTATCAGCACATAAGCAGCTACAACAGATACAGTGAACTACACAGAAATGCAGACTGCTAGAGAATAATAAACATGAACAACATACTGGCTCATCTACATGAACAGAGCACGTTGTTGCTTATGTGTGATTTCTTTCTTTCTTTCTTTTTTTTTTGGCACCAGAGGGCCTGTTTGTATGTGTATGCTGTACTTGTTGCTCCGAGTTCATAGTTGAACACCTCATCACGTTCTCAGAAACACGGCAGTCTGTTTCCCTGCTCTGTGTATTTGTACCTCTGATGGTTGGGGGGAGGGGGGAGGGGGGGGAGAGATTTTGGAGGTGGGCTGTAGGTCACCTATTCAGACAGCAGAAATTGTTTTCTGTGCTGCTTTTTCCACTGGCTGAACAAGAATAAAAATATTTTTTTCTTTACTTTTGATTAGGCAGGTATGATGGCTTGTTTGCGGGACACTCCTGCTCATAGCTAGAGCCAGTGTAGTTTTTGTTCCTTATACTTTCTGGATGATGCTGCTGCTTTTCCCTTTGTAGTCTATCCATAAGATTAGACATGGATATTATGTTTTCAACAGCACCAGTGAAAGGGACCCTATTGATTTATTTAGCCATTCTGCCACAATCTGCTGCTGGTGAAAGCTGTACCTCTGAAGCTTAGCGTGTGTTTAGATGTTTTTGTTGTTGCTTTTGTTGTTGTTGTTTTTCAGTTCAAGTATATATGTTGTTCAGCTACTGCAGATATAGGAGGCATGATGGGGCAAAAAGTCTGACGAACACTAATTTCACATTGAGCCAAATTTGATGACACTTTTGCTGACTGGCAAGCATCTTGCAGTCTAATGAAAAAGCTCGCTGTAAACTCTGTTCATTGCCACTCACTCAGAGCTCCACTCCAGCACAAAACAACTGCTCGCTGGGCCAATTTGTACTCCACACAGATAAGTAAAGGGTGAACTTAATGTAAACCCAAATTCCAATGTTGGTAAAGTTACTTCAGAAACACGATAAACTAAATTTGCAGATGGGACGGCTACACACATCAAAGTGCTCACAGTGCAGAAGCTCGCTCGTATATAATAGAGTAGTTATAGGACCAGGTGGAGTGGGGCACACATGGCCTACAAAAAGAATAGCAAATGCACATGCACACGTTGCCTTTATAGGCTTAGAGCAGAGGTTTGATGACTGAGTGCCAATTTAGCAAGTCAACATATGCTTGAGGGCTACACAGAACCATATAAGCATATAAAAACTTTTAATTGGTGTTTTTAATGTTTACTTTTAGAGAATGGCTTTCATGTTGGTAGTTGCCATTTCTGTGCTGGTTCTTTATGAATTTAGCCATTAGTAAGAAGAGTTATATTTACTAACATGAATAATTTAGTCAACTAGAGGTGACAATTTATAATAAAGCGAAATACTCCTTTAAAATTGAACTGTGCTGCTTTATTATTTAATCACATAATCTCTGAATGATTAAAATGTAAGCAGTCTATTCTTTTCTTTCCACACTTGAAGGGTCAACCCTGGACAGTTCTGTTTCCCAACACTTTTACCCCACTACCTAATGATGTGATCGGTGATTATAAGTAACATAAAGAGATACCTTTGAAATGACAGTAAAATGAATAGGCAGACAAATACAATTCAATCTAAATTCACATGTTTATATTAATTTAGCTGATGAAAGGCTGTTGGGATACTTTGGCTTTTCAAATACAGGTTTTACAAAAGCAAGACATGTTCTCTCTGTTTCTATTAACTTCATTTCTTTCCTTTTTTCCACATTTTCAAAATCATTCAGTTTCAGCATCAATACGTCATCCATACATTTGCTTTTTCAATTCCGGGTCATGAGCGGGCTAGAGTCTATCACAGCTGTCATAGTGTCCACAGCAATAGACTCAGACAGGTGTACACACAGGGAAACTGTACTTAGAGACAAACAACCATTTGCACTCACATTCACACCTATGCTTAATTTAGAGTCACCAACTTAACAGCATGTCTTTAGACTCCAGACATAAAGGCACCGATGTCAATACTCTTATCCAATAATCTTGTTTAGCTTAACTCTTTTTCTTGTAAGTTGTCTTTGTAGTATGTCTTTAATATCTTACAAGTGTGGGTGGTGTAAGGGTCACAAAAATATGTGGAATGATTATAATAGTTAGAGTTGCTGAAATACAAGAAGCTTATCCCTGTAGAAATTAAAACTGTTAAAGGTCTAAGCAAAAGTTTGTGTGGATGATATTTGGAAAAATCACCCACATCCATTTTTTATATATATATTCTATATTGTTTTAGATACTTTAATGCTTTTTCTTCTATAGCAACTATCTGTGTTTGAGTATTAGGTGCTTGCTATGTTTGTCCACTCTAATATTTTCTGTGTTATCAAAAGGTATTTTTTTGTGAAGCCAATTTCTACTTTTTTGCTTACTAAAATGAAATGAGTATGATTCTGCATTTGAAACATTTTGTTGTATAAGTGTCCTGGATGTTTTAGAAAACAGTGGGCTAGGTTCCAAATTACCCACTGGGCATGGAGCGACAAAACAAGCTGTGCTCTGGAGAGAGCTTGTAATAGATTACAGTGATTCCCCTTGGACATGCTGTTGAGCAGGTGGTGCCTTAGCTGGTGCAACACACGGCAATGAATTTACCATTTCCTGCTCCACCATCTGACTATGAGTCGTACAGTCTGAAAACACATTTTTAATAACCAGAGAGGCAATTAAATAAATTCAAATAGAAGTCAGAGTCAGCTATCTTTGCAGGTTATTTTTCTCATTAACCCAACACACACAAAGACACACACAAAGATGTATGAACAAATCAAAATACATAATGAATATATGTACATTTTTTAACGTTATGAGAGAGAAGGAGATTAAACTTGATTGTTGATATCTGACAATTATAAAGGCCTAACTTACTGATTTACTATCCCTGGCATTATATAGAACATACCAAACAATAATAATGCCAAAATGATACTGACTTTAAATGTTAAAGGTATCCAGTGTGTGTGCTTTGACATTAAAAAGGAAAATAGTCCCTCCCTCACAGTCCATTGGATAAAATCACTTATTTCTGGCCTGCAAAAACAGCTTTCAGCAGGAACACCTGACTATTTTTCTATTTTTGTAAAAATACACCCTCAGATGTGGTTAATCAGCTCAGGCAGGAAACTAAAATGTTCATATTTTCCCTAGCTTCTCTGACAATGAAGCATGAAAGCGATTTCCTGTGGGAGGCAATGCTGAATTTGATAAACTTGACTTACTTGTTATTTCTTGAGGGATAAAGAAGGGGAAAATGTTTACTTTAGTATGAAAATGTGGGAAACTTTAAACAGGTGTTTCTTTTTCAGTGAAACTAAACAGATTCATATCTGGAATACTGTGCCCAAGGAGATACTGACCAATCTAAGCAAAGCCTTTAAAGGTAAAGGGGGAAAAAAGTGCATTTTGCATTTAGTAAATGTGAAATTTTATACCATTGCTAATTGGTGTATTCCACTATTGTTGCCAATCTCGTGACTGTTGAGAACAAAACATTTTACAGATCAAAAATGTCAGTTGATTGTTATTATTATTATTTTCACCAAAGATTTTTAATCTATCAAGAGACATCGTTGCACAAACATTGCTATTTCAGTCCAGGAATGTAGTTTGCTTCCTTGGACAGTATCCACCATAATTAGTTCCTCAACAGAGCTGGTGCATCCTGGGGCTTAATGGGGAACAATCGATGCCAACGCAAACAGTGTGTTTTTCTTTGCGTATTGCTCCAACTGTCTGTTAGATGAGATTATCAAATCAGCTCAAATTTTGCATTTTATTATTCTGCTGTTCTGGATATGCCTATAAAAATATTTAGCAGCTAACAGGCTTGTTATACTGTAACCCACACATACAAGCTTAGTGACATACACACAAAGTAGATTTGAGAGTAGAAGATGAAATATGCAAACACTATTGCTTTCTCTCTCTCTCTCAACCTGCTGTCAGGGGTTAGACATATAATTGTGTTTGTGGCAAAGCACGTCTACACAGAAATATTCCACCTACACATACTTTGAAACTCATTTATTTTCTACGGCCATCTGCAAGTACTCCACAATGAACCTTGTGAACCAAGTGAATCATTCTGTTTGTAGGCATATAACTTTTCCTGTAAATTGCAAAAGTCTTTCAACTTGAAAATGTTTTTAGTAGCAAGCACCTTGTCACTGTTGCATACAGTACACACTATACCACTGACAAATCGAAGGGCAAAAAATAATTTGTAAAATAAATATTTGTAGGGAACTGTTGTTAATGCCAGTGAAGAAAAAAAGTCTAAGATTTGAAATGATGTAGATGGATGTCATGTGATGTCATGGAATAGCTGGAATAGTAAGTAAAAATAGGAATCTATTCTAGTTCATATGTTGGAAGTGGAAATAATAAAGTAAATGTTAAGTCTGTGTCAAATAAAGTGAAGACTACTACCTGAATAGTTTGTGTGCCATCACCCATTTTTATCCATCCATTTTTTGACGTTTATCTGGGTCCGGGTCACTGAAGCAGCGGTCTAAGCAAAGATGCTCAGACCTCCCCCTCCTTAGCCACATCTTTCACCTCATCCTGGAGGACTTGAAGGCATCCCAAGCTGAGATATGTCTCCAGCATGTCTTGGGTTTGCCCCCAGGGCCTCCTCCCGGTAGGACATGCCTAAAACACTTCACCTAGGAGCTGCCCAGGAGGCATCCTAGTCAGATGGCTGAACCACCTCAATTGGCTCTTTTCAATGTGGAGGAGTAGCAGCTCCACTCTGAGCTTCTCCCAGATGACCGAGCTCCTCCTAAGTGAGACCACAGACACCCTATGGAAGGCATTCATTTCTGCTGCATGAATCCACAATCTCATCCTTTTGGTCACTACCCTTAGCCCTTAGCCATAAGGTGAGGGTAGAAACATAGACTGACAGTTGGATTTCATACTGAGCTCTTCACCAGAACACACTGGCACAGTATCACTCATCATTGCTGATGATTGATACATCACATCAATCCATCTGTAGGTCTCTAGCTCCACTTTCCACACACTCATAAACCAGACCCCTGAGATGCTCCTCACTGACCCAGAGTAGACCCTCTACCCTCTAGTAGACCCCCCAGAAATGATGGCCTCAGACTTGGTGGTGCTAATTCTTATTCCTATTGCTTAACACAAAACATCTAATTGTGAGCTGGTGGCTACCTGATGAAGCAAGGACAACCACATCACAAAAAGCAGAACTGGTGATAAAGGACAGCCCTGGTGCCGTCCAAGTGCCACAGGAATTAAGTCTGACTTACTGTTGCCAGCTTGAACCAAACATGAATTGCTGTTGTACAGAGTCAATAGCAAATGGCCAAATATTGCATACTTCCAAAGCACCTCACAGGGTGCATGTTTATCCCTTCTCTTTGTCTACAAAGCAGATGTGGAGTGGTTGGGGAGACTTAAAATTCACTACTAAGTATCTGATGTTCCATGATTAGAATGAAAGCTACTTCCTCTTGGATCTGGTGATGTCCATGAGTTCAAGACGTCAGGCTGTCATTGCAAGCAAAGGGTTTTCTGAAATTAACATTTTATTTTTAGTTATTTAATTTGTCCAGTTACTTTTGAGCCCCTGAAATAAACCGACTGTGTAAAGCTGAAAGTCTGCACTTCAACTGCATTTGAGTTGTTTCATTTAAAATTCATTGTGCTAACGTACAGAACCAAAATTTGAAAAAAGAAGTTGTCTCTGTCCAAATATTTATGGACCAAACCATATATATTTGGGTGCATTAATTCCCCCAGCATCCAATATCCTCCTTAAGCACTTCATCCAACTCATCACCACGTGGTGATCAGTTGAAAGCTCTGCTAATTATTTCATGGCTGTGGCTGCAAGACATGCAGCCACAGATCAGATTATATGGTTACAACATAATTGATAACTGACCTGTGACATAAGGTTTCCTTGTACCAAGTGCACTTATGAATACACTTATGTTCAGCCATGGTATTTATTATGAACAGTTATAAGTACAGAGTCCAGAACATTAGTACAGAACACCACTTGGGTTTAGATTGGGCAGACATTTCCTCCGAGTCAAGCCCCTCCAGGTCTCTATATATCGGTCTTAATGTGAAAGCTGATGTCCCCCAGTAGGACAACTAGGGCACCTTCCGGCACCCCACCCATGGATTTCATAAAGGATCT
Source organism: Pelmatolapia mariae (assembly GCF_036321145.2). Classification (NCBI taxonomy): domain Eukaryota; kingdom Metazoa; phylum Chordata; class Actinopteri; order Cichliformes; family Cichlidae; genus Pelmatolapia; species Pelmatolapia mariae. The sequence continues at coordinate 21,936,372 of NC_086233.1, read as the reverse complement.
AAATTGTTGTTTGGTCCATAAGGAAATACAGCAGTCAGGACATGCTCCCTGATCAAAACAACCTTGTCATAAATCAGTGCTGCTGTACATTTTTTCATGATTGATATGAACTTCTGGACCCAGCAATACTTTCCAAAGACCCACTGGTCCCAGAATGGATTATTTTAGATAAACATTTGGACACATATTACAAGTAATATGAATGTTTTACGATTTCAGACAAGTTTTAGTGCCTCGCTGGGCATTAACAGAGATCAAACAAGGAAAGACCAGCTGACAAAAATTACACTGAAAAAGTAATGAATGCAAACATGCAGGCTGATATTTAGTTTGATTTAATATCATGTTCACTTATCTTTCAGCAAGTCATACATTTTTATCTAGATACTGAAATCAGCTATCTCCACTTACATTATGGTGCACTTTTTTTGTCTTACTAATGCTATACTTGACAAGGCATTGTAGTGGGTGCAGTATACATGTTTTCTCTTTTTTAACAGTTAAGTGTTTTACTTTCAGCAGTAAGAAAATTCCGTTGGGGAATCAGTAACAAAAACATTGCGTCGAATTGTAGCTCTAAAAGGTTCTAAAGTTAAAATAGAAGTGTCACCATGTTAAGCTAGCTGCCCTGGTTCTTCTTCAGGGGTCACACCATTTCTCCTTGGCCTATTAGCACATCTATTTAAGGTTCTTCTCATATAACACTGTATTATTTTCCTTCCTAACTGTTTCTGTGCACAACAGAAAGTATTATATCATCCAACTGAAAAGCATCCAAAGGGGATTAATAGGTGTCTTAGTGTCTCAAATTAAAATGTAAAGGCAAATAAAGTTAAATAAAAGAGGAAAAAGAGGAAACTATAAACTATACTGTTATTTTTATTACTTCTTAATTTCAAGTGCTATATACATTTGATAGGGTTAAAAGTGACTAATGAATGGGAAGGTTTTTTTTTTATTGAAATGATACTTTTACCAGGCTTTAATAACTGTGAATTGGTAGGATATAAACTATATAGCTATAACCTTTTGCAAATGTTTAGAAATTGGACTTGATCAAGAGAAAAATAATGCTTTTGTTCTGACAGCAGAATCTATATGTGGGCTGTAATTGTTTTTGGACCGTGTATTTCTGTAGCTGTAGTTAATCTAGCTTACACCTGGCCACCATATAGAAAACCTTCAATTATTGTTGCCTTAAGAAGGTGTAGTTTTTTTTGTTTGGTTGGGTTTTCGCCCAATGGAAATTTAATCACACCTGCATAAGAAGGTCCAGATCCCTGTTATAATCTATTATAACATTAACGTAACTTATGTGGCAGTGACCATAATGCCACCAAAGGTTCCATGTGCATAATGGTAACAGCATTGGCAGCAAAGTCACTGTAACAGATGAGCCACACAGTGTATTTATTTATTTATATTTTTTTTACAGATGTGAATAAAACAAGACAAAGAAATACAGTGACACGTCAATTTAAACATTTGATATGATTTCTGTGTACTATTTTAAATAAAATATCGAGTTATTAGATCAAGTCCTTAAATTCTATTTTTCTTTTGCTCTTACAGCATCCCATTTTCTCCAGAGCTGGGTTTATACATAGTTCTCTTCATGATAGTTGTCTTGTGGTTTGGTCTTTTATGGTCTGCCGTATCCTAGTAGGTTGAAAAACCTGCACTAGAACTCCTGCAATGACTTTTCAGAGACAAAATATAACTTCTTGATTGTTAGAAATATGCAAATACGTAACAAAAATGGTGTAGTTCACTTCATCCCTTTTCTTTTTTACCTATTTTCTTTCTCTTTTTTTCAAATTTAGTTTATTCTAATTTGTATGTAAATCTCTCGGTATGTGTGGAGTTCTTGAAATCAGCCTTTAAACAATTGCCTTATACATCACCGTGTTAAATGAAAAATACAGAAATACAAGAAAAACTCTAGGGATCACTGTGCTGCTCCCCGCAAAACAGTTCTGATGCATGCCTTTCCAAGCATTTGAGCCCCTTTCCAATAAATTTTGCATAAACAAACATCTGTTGAACAGCACTACAAAATAAAATGTTTTTGTGTTAATTATAATAGCGACGGTGTATCGTGACATTCTAGAGTATCTGGAGTAACAAGATTAAAGCATTTGAGCATATGTCTGAGATATTAATAAACAGTATGAATTTATTCTGTTTTTAGAATATATTCCGAGCACAAATCCAAAAGGTAGGGGCATGTTATGACTAATTAGGATTTCATTAATCACTGCAGTAATAAATTGAGTTGCAATGAGAAAGTGCACACATTAATTCTCTGTGGACATGCTCTACAATTTGTGTCCCCTTCATAGGGCCAAGTAAGGCATTAGTGCCAAAGCTGTTCCAACCAACATATTTTCCTCACTTGAACACACTGCCACCCAAGAGTTCAGTGTCAGCTTCATTAAAATGCATGGCTACTCACACAGTCGCACCTTGTGTATGCACAAATTAACATGAATGATTTCACTCTCTGTTATCCCAGTTGGAGACTCTACATGACTCTAATGTTAACAGACTAAATGAGACTACTTGTTTCCAGGGTTGAGTGGACGTGCACTGTAACTAATTCTGCTCTCAAAAAGGGGTAAAAAAAAAAAAACTCTGCATGTTTAAGCATGTTTTCACTTAACCAACGGGAAATTTTGCATTGATCTTTAATTATATTTAATTATTTAGGAACTACAAAACACAAGTGAAAAAGCCAAAAATCTCAAAATAATAGTGAGGAGATTGAAATTGAATCCCAGCCCTATGATGCCATCTTTAATTACCTTTAATTTACTTAGTGATGAAATAGCAAATTCAATGCAGTCCTTCAAATGATAATACATGGTAAACAGTTTTGATCCACGTTAAGGTCAGTTTTATCGAATGCTGCTGTTTCTCAAGAGTTAGAGATCAAAGCAGCCTCCAGAGCAGATCACCAGGATTTCAGTCATCTTTTATTAAACAAAATGGGGCTTTTTTTTTGGACTGGCCACTAGACAGACAGCCAACTGAGGACATGGCCTCTCTTTCAGGGTGGCTAATTTATCTTTGAAGAACCTCATTTGCATTGCAATTACCTGAGAAGAACCTATAAGTGGATCCTGCTGCCTCTGACAATTGAGATAGAGTGGGCATTTCTGCTCATTGCAATGAAACGAAAGAAAAATCAATTGATGGGGGTGGAGACCTGGAGTTAGAATCCCCCCCCCCCCCCCCCCCCCCCCAATACAGTGTAATTAACTATCACACAATTTCACAAAGAAATAGTTGACTGCATTTCCCTTATAGCTACTTTGTATGGTAATATGTTCTAAGATTTCTTTGTTTCACAAGTTCATTTGTGAGTAAGTAATTTAGTACCTTACCCCTCCCCCCCTCCTGCCACATATCAAGATAAAATTGTTATCAATAAGTATAGTAAAGAAAGAAAAGTCTATCCATAGCACAGTCACACAAAAAACATAGCTCTTAAAATATCACCATGTCATTCTGTCCGCCTTGCATTGATTTTAGGTATCTCTAGTTACATATTTGAACTGCTTTTGCTATTTCTAACACAAAAATGTCTTGGCCACAGACAAAGAATGTTAAAGTAATATTTTTTAATATGATATATGATATCGAAAATACGAGCTAAAATAAATGTGTCAAATAACTGATATACTTAGTAAATCCCCAATTTACCCCAAGAAATGGAATTTAGGTAATAAAAATGCATTCAATAAAACACTGCTCAGGCAGAAATGAAGCAAAGTCTGCAGTTTTCTTTGGGGAACAATTGTTGGGTTGTAGTCATAGATCAGGTGATACATCAGCTGAGTTTGCATTTTGCAATAAACAATTGAGCGACCTATTTATTCCATCACAAGGCCGTCTCATTCTTCCTCTCTTACTTCATGGATCTGGGTTGCAAGTCTCTTTCTGTTCACATTTAGCGTGAATGTTGGTGCAGTGGTTGTGCTGAATCAGCAGAAATGTTTGAGGAAATGTATTTATGGCATAAGACTGACCCTCGTGAGTTGCTATCATGCACAGGGGTTGAGTACTGCATGCAGCTTGGCGATTTAACAAAACAAACTGACACGATACAGTGACATGTGAAACACGGTAGGGGTGAGGATAGTGCTGCGGGGTAAGAAGTACGTGACTTTGTTTCAAGAAGAGCACTGTTTGAGAGAATAGCGGAAAGCATGAAAGGTACTGAACCTTACAAGTGATGAGGACACAGCATTACACTTTTCGTGCAAAATTTCAGCTAATAAGTAGTCACTCCTGCTAACGAATGTGCTTCTGTCCTCCGGGGATTTTACACAGCTGTTTCCACCTGCTGAGTATTTCCTCCCTTAGCTTAGCTTTGTCTTCTTCCTTTGAACACAAGAACATCCTGTTGGCTATAATTAGCTCTGTCACTCTGCACTCATGAACATGAAACATGATGCCATTCTTTTCTCCATACTTTGCACACCACACCTATTCACTCAAACACTTGTTCCCAAGCTTTGTGTCACATATCCCCCCCCCTCCCCCCCCCCCTCCACAACCCTCTTACTTAGCCTTACTGTAATACGCCCTGTCTCACTGTTACAGTTTACTCACTTTTCATGAACTTGTTGTTGTTTCCCCATTTTAATTTATTTTTTTATTTTTTACTTCAGATAATTAAAAACTCTTCAAATTAGTGTTACAACAACTAATGACAGGAGTCTCCAAAGTATAGACCTATTCCATATTGAGAGGTCGCAGGGTTTTCACGTTGCCAGATGTAATACTGTAAGAACAGTTTGATATTATTAATGCAAAAACCTAGTTTGGTGAAAAGTTGTGTGTATCTGTGTATGTGGTTATGCTTGTGTGAGTGTGTGGCATGCAAGGCACAGACAGATGGACTTGCATGTATTTTTAAAACGTGTTACCACACCTTGAATTTGCTGCACCTAAAACAGCAAATGAGACATTCTCATTTCGTAGATTTGTTTGTAAAAATGTTTTGATAACAGTAGTGTGCCTGGGGTCTGCTGGCAATTGGTATGGTTGAAAAAGAAATGACTGAAGCTAAATTTAATTTAGAAAAAAGAAATGACAGCATTTGGTTTATTAAATTGTCATATGCAAAAAAATAGTACTCCTTAGAGCTCCAGCTCTCTTTGTGTCATGTCAACATCATTTGCTCAGTACTGACTGTCTGACAGGTGAGCTCAGGATTACTTTTACATTAAAAGCTTTTCTTTTTTGAGTTAATCTACCTATGTGTGTGTGTTTTGTGAGTTCAGTATGTACAACAGCAGTGCAGTGTAAGTGTATTCCAAAATAACCAATTATACTCTTCAAATGACAAGACACAGAACATCATAATCTGGAAAACCAAACATGGCTAAAGCTTCTTGGTCAATATTATGGAATATTCAATTTCATGTCATAAAGAAGGTATAAGGTCATACTGAAGTCTTTTTCAAGAGCTTAACAACATCAAGTTACTTTCCAACCTTCCAAACTCAATGAAATATTAAACACATAATTCCTAAAAGGATTACTTTATTGTAGGGTGGACTGGAGCAAAAAGAATATTTCCTGTGTCCGATGTCAATTTTTCATTCATATTAAATGCATATGCAATTTCTTTTATATTTATTTTATATCTAAATCCTTGGAAATGGCTTGAATGACAAAGAACAGCTCAAATCTAATGGACTTCTCTATAATGCTGATATTAACCAGGCTTCTATTATTTATTTATGATTACTGCATTTGGGCAGCAAGGTGGGTAGCAGTTTGTTCAAATGAATTCATTTCTTTTTCAGTGTAAGTTTCTGGTCAGTGCTCTACTTTTCTCACAGTCCAAGGGCATGCAACTTAACCAAGTCGGTGACAAATTTTGCTACAAGTGTTTGTCTGTCTGCATGTGTTAGCCCTGTGTGACAGACTGGCGACCTGTCAAGGCCATACTCTGCGTCTTACCCACTGTGTGCTGGGAAAGGCTCCAGCCCCCTGTGAGCCTGAAACAGATACACAGTTTAAAGAGTGTATTGTTGGTTTGTGTGGACGGACAAGACAATGAAATCAGTAACATGTGTCTAGGAAAAACTGTCTACTTTGAGTTTATTTAAAGGAGCTGGCAACCATTATTTAATGTTACACATAAATTAATTAAAAGCTTGATGTCTGTTTTCCCTTAGTTAGAAGCTATTACGTCGTCTGTGCACATCATTAGGTTCACCAGCTTTTATGGGCCAAACTGGATCATTTGGTTCAATGAAATCACAAAAGTCATAAAAGCAAACACCTGGGCAGGAGCCTCAACAAAAGTACATTGTATACACACTCTGTAGTATATGTTTGTGACATAAGGAGTTATTGAGTACCCAGCTTATCTTACCGATCTAATTGTTAATTTAGAAAATATGAGGTAACTGAAGAGCTTCTTGACATTACTAGTCATAATCTTTACCTTCATCAGAATCAGAATCGCGTTTATTGGCCATGTATATGCGCAATCACATACAGAGTACAGTTTATGCTGTCATTACATTTGAATTATGAAGTGTCACTTGTTTCATGTTTTCATCTTAACAATATATTGTTGAAGACAAAAAAATGTCAGTTATGTCACAAAAGGTTAAATAATGAATTATGTTCATAAATGACTGCATATCACAGAGCTGTCACTTTACATTTAATTGAAGCGGTCAGTGCACATACTGAGGGTATAGGGACAGTGCCCTTGGAATCAAATGACACCATTCCCCTGTCTGCAGTGTGTCATGCTTTCTCTTTTAAATTGCTGATTCTTCAGTAGATACATGTGTTGAAAATGTCCATCACTTAGCTCACTTCAGTAATAGTTACGTTTTATTGAAGCAAACACATTTTCACTAAAGGTACCTGAATAAGTTTTGAAGTGTAGATGCAATGTAAACTCTAAACAATATGAAATCTTTTTTTTTTTTTTTTTAAATTTTCATAGCTGGCTGTGAAAGAGCAGTAACTACATTCCAGTCACACTGGGACGGTGTGAGCATTCCCACAACTGCCAGGTGCCTCTCACTCTAGCACACTCAACACACAACACTCAAGCCAATGCCTACCCTAGTGGGTGGTGGCTTTACAGGTCACTGGATCCATGTCATTTTATGAGCCTCATGACTCAAAGCTTGACCATCAGATGCTCACCTGTTGCTCCAGTTGCTGTTCAGTTCATGGTGCTGCAGCTCTTAGACATCATGCTCTAAGCCCTTCCCCTTAGACCAGGGGTGTCCAAATCCAGGCCTCAAGGGCCGGTGTCCTGCAGGTTTTAGATATCACCCTGGGTCAACTCACCTGAATCAAATGATTAGTTCATTACCAGAGAACTTCAAGACATGCTGAGGAGGTAATCTAGTCATTTAAATCAGCTGTGTTGGATCAAGGACACATCTAAAACCTGCTGGTCACTGGACTTTGAGGTCTGGAGTTGGACACTCCTGCCTTAGAGCATGGGAGACTCTGAACAAGAGTGCCAGGACACCACATTAAACATCAAAATTTCTTTAAATTCTTCAAGGAGATCTGTCTTCTCCACTTTCACTAAATTATTAATATCTCTCATTGCCTAATTTTGCCAAAATGTCCTTTAATGTGACCAAGTTAATAGCCTAATTTAAATTCTAAACAAAGATAAACATTAATAAATGTTCTTATTATTAATTAAATTTGTTTAGCAATTAAACATAGCCTCATGTCTAAGTTGAAGAGAAAATAGTAAGAAAATAAGATGAATGCCTCGAAGGAAACTTGAGTTTGTTTCCCATGTATGCCTATTTAGACACTGGAACTACTGGGTTGGATTTTGAAAAAGATGTTTTCTTTGCTTATCTGATTTACAGGCTTATCACAGCTGTCATGCAGTGAGAGGCAGGGTACACACTGGACAGGTCACCTGTCCATCAAAGGGCCAACGCACAACTTTTTGGCAGCATTTGTGGTGTTTCTCGCTTTTGTGTTTTTGCAGAGTGTACTGCAAGTGCATTGCAAACCAATCAGTTATGTTCTTTAAATAACAAGAACATCATAATCAGGGGAACCAAGTGCAGCTACTTGGATTGGTTATCGAAAAATCCATGTCACCATAAAGAAGACTTTAGGTACAAGTTGTTCTTGAAGTCTTTCTCAAAAGCTTAACAATTTCAAGTTAATTTACAGTCTTCCAACCTAAATCGGGCAAAAAAAAGAAACAAGTCATGTTTTTAGAGGATTCATTTTTAAAACAATAAGTAAAAAACAATATTTTCTGTCTAACATATATCGAAAGATAGACAAATATGCTATGTGCAATTCACCAATTAACCAAACAAGTATGTCTTTGGTCTGTGGGCAGAAGATAGAGTACCTGAAGATAACGCTGCACAGAAATCCACCAGCCAGCCAGCAGTTCAAACCCAGGACCTTCTAACTGTATGGCAGCAGTGCAATTATTGATAAACCGGGACACCATAGCAATGACACAGCAGTGACAACAGCAATATAAAAATGCTTAATTCAAAATTGCAAATACTGTAAATATTTACCATCCTTACATTTTTATACACATGATGTGATTTTACATAAAGAAGAAAACTTGATGGGAAAATCTCAAATAAAAAGAAAAGCTATGTCTTTTTTCTTGGCAACACAAGACCTTTGACTGTATGTTAAACCAACACAATATATTCTTATTTCATTTTAGAAACTAAAGAACCCACCCACAAGGATGGGCAACAGAGGGAAGAGAACTGCTGCTGCATCCTGGAAGTGGTACAGGATGATGGACGATATGCTTAGACCTAAACATCACATTAATCCTCTGGCCCAGTGCGACTCCCCCAAGGACGCAGTGACGGTTTCTCCTCCACCACAAGCACAGGACAAAAGACGTGTGGTTCGTAAAAGAGCAGGACACAGGAATTAGAAGCACAGAGAGCCAGACTGGCTGGTTTAGCTCCAGGAAATGGAGAGGAGAGACGAGTAGAGGGAGATGAGACCAGTGGACCGAGAAGAGCATGAGAGGAAGGCATTAGAGAGAGCAGAGAGGGAGACCAGACTTGCAACAGAGTTGCTGGAGAGAAAATACAGGGATAGAGGAGGATTCACAGAGAGTGGATTGAGAGATGACAAGCTCATGGCCATTTCACAGAGCCTTTAGGAAAGAAATACACACACCATGCTAAGTTGATCAATCTTGCTTTGTGGTGATTGAGTTTTTTTCTGTTTCACTTCTTCATTCTTATCTTAGCTATTTGTATTGAGGACTGATGTTCACTTCTCCTTGAAGCCAATGAGATTTTCTTTAATTCAACTCACTAATTCATGATGCTGAATGTTTTTTAAACAAGCAAAATAAAAGATGTAGTATGGAATTCTTAGCACCACATTTCCAAACCTTGAACCTATTTTTGTAGGCAAAGGAATCTGGATTAAAAATGATTACTAAAACCTAAGACACATGCTATATGTCAGAATAAAGTAAAAGTAACGCGACAGGACACTACCAAAGAATGTTTTGACCATATGAACCTCTTTGTTCCCACTGAAACAGGATGAGATCTTTGTCTTTACTTCTAAAACTGTGCCCAGTTTTTGCATGAAGCATTAACCTTTTTGAGTATTCACAGTATTGGATTATGAGTATAATTTTTAGCTAGGCTAGGAGGAGGCCACCATTGTATAACATGATTGCATGTACTGGCTAAATCATCCACTGTCAGTAGTTTGTTCCTGTCACACTTAAGTATGTGTCACGCAGCACCTGTTAATAATCATTACAACAATTTACAATGCAAGTAACAATATTATTATAAACAGTGGCTGTGAAACTCAGTTGGATTTGTGGGAGTTGAGAATTCTAATGGGTAAATTTTGGCTATGATGCTCAGAAACCCTAGAATTATTTTTAAAAAGTCATACTTTTTAAACTTTTTTTTTAGTGAAGTTACCACTGAGTCAGTTTTTTAATTCTCAGTTTAACAAATACTGAGAATATGGCACAAACACAACATTTTAGGGTTGTTGAATAGGATAGTTCAACATCTCTAAATAAAGCACCTTAATTAAAGCATGTGTCAGCAGTTTTTATGTGTCAATGTGTGACACATCTACAGTATTTAACTTTCTGTATGCGTGGGAAGGAGAGCGATATAAGTATTATCATCCTGAAATCAGACATTTAGTCTCAAACCATTCTTAAAATAAACAATCAATGGCTGCAGCTTTCAAAGTTACGGCCACACTAGCTATTGTGTGAATGGTCAAAATACTCTTTGCAGCACAAGCGAGCTTCCTCTTCTCTACTGTAAGCAATTTTCTCCTGCCTTGCCTTCTAAAGTCGTGCCAAAGACCCAGAGGCATAAGCATTTATTACTTTCTTCTAATATCAAGGAGACCAATGAGATAGCAAAGCGATTAATCAGTCAAGTCAAGCTGTAGCACAGCATGTGGGATGAAGATCTTTCTGTATTGTATTTTGTGACTGGAGCTTGAGGGTAGTTTTTCACCGAGGCTCTGGAGAGCATTTTGCCTTACAATATTAGTACAGGGGCTTGGGCTACTGAAAATACACTGGAGAGTTGCATGTAACTAGCTGTTGTTTTTAACTATTTGAAAACCATGTAAGATATAACAATCAATAAAAAATTGCAATTTAATTTTATATTTAAAATGTCATTGAAAATACTGAAATAAACGCTATAATCATGGAGTCAACCGTTGCAATACTCTCTATCAATCATTCTGCAATGAGTTTAATGGATACTGGCATGGTGACAAAATGTCACCAAAGTAAGATTAATACTTTACAATCTCTGCCTTTTCGTCTTATATATTTTCTTCACTATAATTCTAAAATAGCTATAAATTCTTATTTACTGAAGATACTAACAAAAATATAATTATGATATCTTGCCAGTAGAGCCCCCTTTAATACGGTTACAACTAAATGGTTTGTTATTACCAAGAACAATAATTACACCTGTTTTTCATGTCTACTCTTTTCAGCATAAGGATTTGTCATTATGTCTTTAATCAGGTTTGCCTGACACTGGGAGCCAAGTATGAGAACACATAAGACAGTGAAAGTGCAAAAAAGACACATACAACATCACCCTTTCATTTTCCATTTCATTTAACACATCCATTTATTACCCTACACCATTTGCTTGTTCATTATGTTGACAAAACACCACCATTACTATGGATGGTAAAATGTGAAAAAAAGGGACTTTATGAAATTAATTTTTGGTTTAAGTATTTTGACTATTGATTTTTCAAATTTTGCATAATATACATCACTCACGTGATCTGTATCTCACTCTAGGTCTGTGATTGTGCAAGAGCCTGCTGGAGCACATGTTTTAAAACTCCATGAGATATTTTCATACTGATTTTCCAGCACAGGCTGCACAGTCTCAATTCATAGCTCAGTAAGAAATTTACTTTGGTTAATGTCAGGGGCTTTAACTATCTTTCCAAAAAAAGTCCACGAACTCTTAATCTTTGAGTTAAGCTGGAAAACCATATAAATACAAATAATAAACAAACAAACAAACAAATACATCTGATGTGATGGATTATCACTATCTTTTCCCTAACATAACAAACCTCAGTCATTGCCCAGCAAAATGCTCATTTTTCTTCTGTTTCTCTTGTGTTAAGGAAGAGTTTAGCCCTGAGGCTGTGTCTATAACCTTGACAAAAGTCACACTGAATACATACCCAGCAAGTTTTGCCATCAGATAATGGTTAAAGTAAAACATACTTTCTTTACTCTGAAAAGTAAAAACACACTGTTTATCAGAAATGCAAGTATAGTTCAGTTGTTGTGAAACTCAGTAGAAAAATGCGGAAAATGTGTTGTATTCTTAGAAAACAAGCAATAATCATCTTTTTAACAAAAGCTTTGTACTTTGCAGTTTTAGTAGTACTTTTAATCACCCTCTAAAAGCCATCTAATCATATTGGACACTGTGCCATGTCTTAATGAAGCAAAGTTTTTTCCTGCAGTTCCATTCAGCTGTGGCCAAACAAAAATCAATCCTGTACTATTTAATTAAAGGCCAAGCTCACATTACATCAAGTCCTTTCAACTAGACTGGGTTCTCTCAGTGTGTGAAGCAAGCCTCTGTTTTGCTTGAGTGTTTATATAAGGAGAAATACTTTGGCATTTTTGGCATTTATTTGGATGTGTGACCTTTTTAACATGCTTTCAAATGGGGGCCATCATGTTTTCTCACTGAAGCAAAGGTTTGTGGAAATGCCACAGAGTGACAGCGTATAATGGGAGAGTAACAGGAAGGTATTAGATTTGTCTCTGAAAGACAGATAAGGGACACATACAAAAAGACTGTGCTTGCATGAGAAGTCAGTACATTAAAGGGTTCATACAGTACTGTTGATCAAAACATAATATTCTCTATTTCATCACCACATTAAGACCTTTGTTTGCCAATCCTGTAGTTAAAATGTTTTATTAAAAATGAAAAAATTCCGTGGTCTTAAACCTGAATATTTGGAGGTGTTTAAAAGAGTTCAGTCTCCACTTGTGATATTTTAGTTGTTATAAATCCTGAACTCTCTATTTGGCTTAAAAGCTACAGTTTGTTGAATCAACAGTTGGATTAATGTTTCTGTTCTCTTAACAGCCAAAAACAGTGTGACTGATGACCAAACAACTAATACCGCCCGCATGCTCCAGTAAACATGTGGATACCTGCATGAGAGTTTCTTCCAACACTGTCAGGTTGTGTAGTTGCAGATGAAATGACAGAGAGAACAAATAGTTATGTTCCACTCAGGTTCAATGTGTGGTCACAGTGTGGTGCGGTGTGAATAGGCTGTCAGTTGCTCTACAAATGTTGGCCTTCTAACATGAAATATTTTGACTATAGACTTCTATTATTGTGTCTTTGCATTGTGTGAGGTATGCTAGACCAAAGTCACAGTTTCAAAAGAATCTTTTAGACTGCAGTTTATGACAGTGTTGATAAACACTCTTTTTTAATGAATGGTAGAAGATGGAAGAGCCTGAAGCAGTACATCCCAAGCCAACCTCACCGAACAATCAAATATCCGCTCATGACGATTCTACAAAGGAGATGCTGGTGGGAACTGTCCTCTAATAAATCCCTGGTGTGGCTGTGCATTATTTATGTATTTATTTATTTATTTATTAAGGAAATAAGTAAAATAGCCAGCCTTCCTTTTGCTTTGTTAAATAAACATACAGTGGGCTGCAACTTCATAGGCAGTCTCTTACTTCTTGAGAGTTTAGCTCTTTAGTCAAATTCCCTGCAGCACTCAAGTTTAGCCCTGTACACCAGGGAATCAAATATTGTATGCACAGGGGTCCAGAGCAAAGGTCTTCTTCACTTTATTTAAACACATTTTGTTTTTTATACTCATTTCAATTGTGTCTATTCAAGAGTTACTGCACAAGAACTGTTACTTGCAGAAGAACATTTAATCTATAATGACCATTAGGCTTAGTTTTATCATGATGACTATAGTGTATATATAGATTTTATTGTCAAATTGTTACCTGCAGTCCTTATGTATAATGTGTTCAGCATGTGAACACAAGGTATCTATTGATTTTAATCATATTGCAGTGTATTGTAAAGTTTGTCCAGGATTATTCAAACTGGTACTTCTTTATTCCTTATGAAGAAATAAGACTCTTAAAAGAAAACTGTAGACAGATTTGCTTTATATTTGGGTGTTCTCACTTTGTCGAGTTTAATTTTAAGGGACTGACAGCTGTGTTTAAACAAGGTAGTCCAAATATAAAAGGTGCGGTTGCTTCTTACGGCTGTAATAGTTCATATTTATTTTGTGTGTTTGCTTTTATTACCATGAAAAGGAATGTATTTACTTTATTGCCATGCTTTGAAGACAAACTATGTAGTCATCCCTGTTTTCTTCATGTTATAATGCAGAAAAGTCTCTGGTGAGTCTCTTCTGTAGAAAAATATATGTGCAGGCAATTCATGCTTATGATAGTTTTCCACTCAAAGCCAAAAGAATTCCTCAGGGGAGTTTGTGTAGTAAGCCTGTTGTGTAGGCCTGGGAGCTTGATGGTCCTGCGCAGTATCTTAGCTGTTCTTAGGACTGCGCTCTTCTGGGGTAAGATCTCAGATGTTGTTCCTGGATCTACTAGAGCCACTCGCCCAGCTTAGGAGTCACTGCACCTAGTCCTCCGATTTCCACTGGGACCACTGTTACCTTCCCCCTCCACATCTTCTTGAGCTCTTCTCTGAACCCTTGGTACTTCTTTAGCTTCTTGTGTTCCTTCTTCCTGATGGCCTTCTTCTTCTGCTTGGGTATCAAAGATTCCATAGGTCCCTCATCCTATTCATGTAACCCCTTCTGCTGGGGTTGCTTGTGTAGTCGCATTCCAGTTCTCATGTCTTGCCCACTCATGCCTTCTTGTTCCAGTAGCCCACTTCTCATCAGTGTGTCCTGGTTCCTCATATAGACATACATATACATATATATTTAGAGTTATTTATCAATTTTTTTCTCTGCTGCATAATTCCACAATTCCAATATCTTGCTTCTACAATACAGAAAGTACTAAAAATAAAGTTTTCACTGGTAGTGTATATATTCCAATTTAATATACAGAGAAATAAGTAATTCTTAGTATTGTTTTGAGCAGTCAGAGATGTGTTAAATAATATAAGCCTGGTTTTGAAAAATAATAACCAAGTTTGAAAGTAGACTCACCAATGTGGTAACTGCGAGATTGTTGTGAACCCTTCTCTAATTGTCAAATCTGTCTTGCCATGACTGGATCTTGTAAGATACTGTGCTCCATTTTCTTACAATTACCATTTTGATTTTCTGAAAAGGTTGTTGTGATAAGCTCTCATGCTTTTGATTTAATAAAAGACCAAGAACCACAGTTAGTAGGGGGAAGGAAACTGCATTGACTCCCCATTTATCAAAAGCTCTCACTAGATAGACGATATTGATCTAAGATGTGGAAGGTAAAACCAGTGGGAATCTAGAGACAATCTCTCTTTTACGCATTCACAATCCCGCATTGCAGTATTTTCCTTCCTCTAATAGACACCTGCGTTGTGTTGTCAAAACTGTCAAATCAGTGCACATGTAAGGATGCTTGTGTGTATCTTTCTATGTGGGTTACCACACAATAAGTTCAGGTTTGTTTACAAATTGATTGTCTGAGCATTCATGTCTTTGTGGTTGATCTCACCTGTCAAACTGGTCGGTGAAATATCAACATAGCCTGAAGGAATGATGGTCAGAGCTACGAAAATAAGACCTGTGTTGCAAAAGAAGGGGTTCACCCGTAATGGCTCTGCTTTTCCTCTACCATCTGGTGAAGGATAGCGACAAGCCTAATGAAACTAACTAGGACATATTTTGAGTCTGCAATTGACAGGCAATGCCAGAAACGAAGGTTAACCATAGCTAAATTGGGATGCTTTCGTTTGCAACAAGGTCAGGCAAAATTGACTGTCATTCTGTTCTGCCTTGCACAGAGGGATGCATACGTATTTTGCTTGTAATGGGGCTAATAGGATCCAGGTGATGGACAGTTGTCACACTGTGTACCTGCAGGCAAGAGGGATGAACTGATCAATGGGGAATAAATTACTGTTTCATGTTATCATAAATTATTAAACCTCTGTTTGAAACATCTATACCAGTTGTGCATGCAGCATAATGAGTGAATCTGAAATGTTTTTCCTTTCTTCTTATTAATTAGAATTTGACTTGAATATATTAATGTATTTATCTTTAACTTATCTTATATTGCATTTTATGGCTGGAAACTGCAGCATATCTTTTCACTGTTTTGGTCCTGAAATGGAGCAAAATCAGCATATTACATAATACTATGCTATACAGCATTTTTTAATAGCCCAGGGAAAGTGTTCTGAACTCCAGGAGGCCAGGAAACTCCTGGAGATCGTTGGTGCCATGCTGGGATCCTACACAGATATACCAAGCGCAGAGGGCCTGCTTTCTAGTCTACCATTCTTGCAGTATTCAACAGCACTGAAACTTAATGAGGCCATCAGAAAGTGAAGCCTACAAGATATTCTATATATTCAGGACCTTTGTGATTGGCTGCAAACAGCACAAAGCACAGGGGAGTGTGGAGTCAGAAGAGACTTTGGTAGTAGTTTGCTGGAGACGTCCAGCATACAACATAGTTGGAAATGGATGGAAGACAGTAAGGATACATTATCATTTATTTCAACCATTGAACATTATGGATTATGGATTGTTTATGTGTGAATTATGAACTTATCACTTAAAAAAGGCATCGCTTTAAAATGTCTACATTTTTGTAAATGTAAATTAATAGCATGTTAAATTATTCCTGTTGATTGATATGTAGAAATGGAAGGTGGAACGGATCAAGAGTTCAGTGGTGTATACATTTATTATGATTTCCTGGGGCCTCATGAAGAGAGACAAGACACAGTCCTGATGATTACTCAACCAGTTTCCAGTTTTTCTCAATCACTCTAGTGCAGGGGTAGGCAACCTTTCTGATGGCGAGTGCCATTTAAAATTTCCTCAGAAGTCAGTGTGCCATATGATTGCATTAGCAATAAATTTAATAACGCTCTATATGAACAGTTACACATTATATAGAACCACTTTATATAATTATATTTGTTTGCAGATGTTGGCAGCTATCAGCGAATAGTTATCAGCTATTTTGAAACAAAAAAAAGACACTTTTTATCCATAACAAGAACTCCATAACAGCAAATGAACTGTACAACAGAAAATACAAATGCTATTTATGGTCTCCTCACAACAATGATAAGAAAAATAAACTAAGCCAATATGGCATGTCTGTTAATACAGAGACACACATGTTAATGTGATCTCTGGTCTCCCACTCAGAGACACAGGTCTCCGAGTGTCTAGCATTCAGACGGCTACCTGAGGACACTCTTCATGTGAGAGAAAATCTGCTCACACAGATATGTAGAGCCAAATACTGTCAATAAGGCCTCTGCAATGTTCTGAAGACAGTTAAACTTGTCAGGTAGTGATGTCCAGCAGGTGAAAATGCAAGCTCCATGAACACACACAGCTGTGGATTCCAGCTGCTTCGATGTCGCATTAACTGGCATTAACTCAGCCAGTTAATGCGAGACAAATTAGCTGCTCATTAAAGATTTCTGGTTTGATCAGAAAATAAAACATTGGTCCATACACCTGAAAGTCCCAAAAATGCATTGTGTCTCGAGTCTACGGATGTATCCATGTATTTCCGTGGTGCTGATGCTGTGCTGAGCGGAAAGCTCCTGAAGCTTTTGACGTGTCGGAATGTGGAAAGCTAACAACGTCCCTCTCACCAGTAGGCTAAGTTATTTTCAGCCAATTACAAGTTGAATCTGGTAGTTGGGGTTGTTAGCTAAGGTACCATCATTAAGAAGAGGCACAACTAATGTGTCTATCCGAGCTGATTTGCTATGTGCACCGCTGGCGCGGCCATTTATTTTTTGATGCACCTTCTCAGATTAATTCACTGCGTGTCGTGCCCAGGGCTGGACTGGGACAAAAAAAATGGCCCGGGCATTTTGACTAAAGACCGGCCCCCCAGGTATTAAAGCCATAAAGCCTTTGAATGAAAACAAACGCTGTTGTGACAGTGATGTACACTGTCTTGTTGGTATATGTCTGATTTCTATTCATTTTACGTCAGATAAAAACTTTGGTTGTAAGCTTCAGATAATTATTTAATAACAGACATTTTAAATGAGATTAAGAAAGTATTTCTTTGTACCCCCCTTTCCCTGTTAATGCCCTACCTGGCCCCCTGGCAAAACTTTGCTAGAGCCGCCCCTGCACAGTTACCAGCTGTCAGCTACGTAAAAAAAAGGATCCTGGTGTTATTTGTCTCTCAGAAACAGTTTATAACTTCCCTTCAACTCATTCATGTCAAGTAAAAGGTAAACCTGTTTCTCCATCACCTGTTCAGCTCTGATGATTCAGTAAGGACATCTCCTGGTTTCATCTTCATGTTTCCCTCTCACCACATATCATGACCAGCAGCTTTACAGCTGTGGCTCCAGCAAACATCAGCTGATACTAGAAATTAATATTAAATAAATTCTAACAACAGCTGACCAAGCTTAAACGTACTGCTGTTGTTTCGTGCAACATCCGGCGCTTTCCTCTTTCTGGCGCAAAGTGGGCGATAAACAAACAAGAGAGAAAAGCCAATCAGCTGATCATTGATCAGTTTCATGATTAAAGTAGCAACAGGAGAGAGAGGGGAGAGAATGAGAGGAGAAGAAGAGGCAGCTGACAGCGTAAAGACAGAATAAATCCACCTTTGTGTCTTTTTCCATTCTAGCTGAAGTCCGGGACAAACTGCGTCCCTTCTCAGCTCAACACGAAACCCGTAATAATTTCTCTGAATGCGGGACGATTCCGTTTGTACGGGACAGTTGGCAACTCTACTAACTAACCTTATGAATAAAATAAATTTCACTATCAGTAAAATCACAGCACCCACCCAGCTGTATAGAAACTCCGTCATGCTAGCTAGTACGCAGTACCAGTTATTGTAACCGACTGTCAATAGTCAGCACAACGAAAATAAACTACACCTAAACTTGGTTTATATCTGACCCAGATAGACTGCAGGTCATAACTTCTTACCTGAAGTTCAGTTCACCTGACACTCAGACCGGCGGCCGCCTCGGGTCTCTCCTCCTCCTGCCTCCCCTCTCCCTCATCCACCTGCTGGCCTCCACCACTTGTTAATTCTACTGAATCTGTGGAAGCTCCACCACAGCCACCACCAAACAACTGAGTTATTTTTACACACCGGCCAGCATCTGGCCAATCCACCACCTTTCATTGTTTATACCGTTACAAAAAAAAAATCATCGGGCCACCGAGCAAATGCCCGGTATGCCCGATGGCCAGTCCAGCTATGGTCGTGCGTGCCATCAGTTAACCCTTCGCGTGCCAACTGTGGCACGCGTGCCTAGGGTTGCCGACCCCTGCTTTAGTGCAATTCTCACATGAGAAATGCCATCCTTACTGCTCTTAATAGTAACACATTTATTACTACACACTACTTTTTAATTGCTTTTGTGCGCACTGCTATAGTTTCTATGCACACTTCACTACTAAAGATAGTTGTTTTGTGTGGATGCACTTTGTATCTGAATCTCACAAGTCATCAAAACCTTTTGGCAGTCATTACTATAGATCTCTCATTTTCCTTAATGCTGTTGAACATTGCATTCATTGTTTTCAATTAAATTACTTCAAAGTTTTTTCAAATATGAATGAAAGAGCAAGGCCTGTCAGCTGTAGAAGCGAAAAAGCTCTTCAATTGAAAGCAAATATAAACATCTGTTTTCAAAGAGGTTTATTGAAACAAATACTGACATGTGATTGGCTGATTAGATATTTCCATTAAAAAGCAGTTGTGGTAAATGGACTGGTTCTTATATAGTGATTTTCTACTCTACTTGAGCAACCAAACCACTTTATACAATTTGCCTCTTTCACCCTTCTCTATGCTTTTTATACGCATGTGTTTTCAATCTAACATGTACACATATTCAAATTCTGCCAGATGGATTGTTTAGATTATTTAGTATACAGCCACCCCAGTTGAACAGACCAGCTGAAGTGACTAATTTTGCATGCTTTGGCTTATGTGGAAAAAAAACTTTTTTATTGTTTTAGTGTCTTTTGCGCAGGTGACTATGATGAAAAATGCCTTAAGAGTGGTGAGAATAACATTCCTAATGTTAAAACTGCACCACAGTGATGGAGATAAACTATAATGTACTATAACATGAAAAAGAGCTCTGAATTTTGTTGAATGTTCTAACTACAGCAGCATTGTGAGTTACTTTTGTATTCAATTCAGTATACTATAGTCACAGCTGAATGCATTCATATAAATAAAATGATTGGTTTTGCTTTGTTAACATCAATAAAGTTGGTTTTTATTTAAAGCAAATTCTTGGATAGCTCGCGTAACTTACCTGAAGGCCAAAAAAAGTGTTGTGGAGAAAAGTGAGACACTGTGTCCTTTGGTGAATAATTGTACAATGGTGCAGAACCATGTTTGTTGCGTTTGACAGTCAGATGTCCCCAATGCTCACTCAGAACAATACACTGGTTCTCCACTCCACAACCTCCTGTCTATTTTCACTGTTACTAAAACCAGTCTACCCACAACCGGCCTGCCACAATACTGCACACAATATAGTAGTTGTTATTCATAGAACTACTATTTTCTAAACAGTAATGAAAGGCCTTCCTGACCTTTACTGATAGACTGGCACCCGTAGTTATCAGAAAATAACATGCTGTCATGACACTAAACCATTAAAGACAAAGTAATGGCACTATTATGTGGACTGTGCATTAGAACTCTTCACGCTCAGACTGGAAGAACACTATTGTAGGCAGTTTCAAGAGCTCTGTCAGTAGAAGAGATCAACATATAGGCTATGTCAGCTTTACTTAGCTTTAAACTTGACATGCGAATTAAATGTCAAATGTAAATAAATTGACACCTTGTCTGGTGAATGACATTGTTTTGACATACATACATACATTTCTTATGGAAAACAAAAACCTAGCGAGTACTTTTTCCAGATTTTATTGGTAAATAAAATTTAATATAAAATGAAAATATCATATTGTTATATTTTAACCATTAAAATAAACCAGTCCAAAACTGTGAAAACGTGTCACTCAGTAACTGTGTATCATGACCTTTACAGCGACAGAATGGAAAAAAAAAAAAAAGCTAAAAAATAAATAAATAAATGAATAATAAAAAAAATAACAGCTGGATGCTCCTTTTCTTTTTGAGATACAACAGAGATAAAAATATTTTTAAAAAAGTCATATTGGCCAGTTATTGGACAGAACATGTAAAAATGTGAAGTATTCAAATCCACAGAGCCTTTCCATGGACAAAGTAAGGACCCTGTAATAATGACAGAGTAATTATATTAGTATAATGTACAGACTGCTTTTGAATATATCTCCAAAAATCCTTAATTTTATATGAGCCTTTCTGAAAACATATTTAACAAAATATTTATGTTTTCCAAATATGTTTCTTGTATGCTTGTTTGCATTGCTTGTATGCCCAGAAGACTGAAGGGGGATAGGAGGGTTATATATAGTTATTTCTTTTTTAGTTTTAAAATGTTCCTTTTCTGAGTCAGACATTTTCTTAAATTGTCTGACACAGGTTCAGTGGGTAATTGTTCAATGTCAGAGGCACAATTTGAGAGTGATAATCTACACCTGTGAGGCAAAGCGAGAGAAAAAAAATGGAAATGGAAATATGCAGTCAGGTTCACCATGGAATTCAAGGCAGACTTGAAGCAAGTACATTTGCAATATTTAATGAGAAATGTAAGAAAGTGTTTCCTGTTAGTGCAACTCAGATGTTTTGGCCAGAGGCTGTGTTTTTAATCCCTACAATGGTTTCTCCATTACAGGAAAAATAAGGAAAACACTGTCTAAAACACTCAATTAGGATTAGTCCTAAGGATATAGATTTACATTAAGTGCTCTCCTGTAGATATGCAAGACATCAATACAGCCAAATTACTTAATACTCAGTGACTGGCATGGATGTTAAGGGCAATGGCTTTAACATGTTGTTGCAGTTTATGCAATGTTTCACTTGTCTTGGCTACATATTTCTGTGATATTTATGACTATATAGTTGTAATTTAACCAGATCACTGCAATTCTATGCAGACAAGTCCAGCACACTGTGGTTTTTGTTTGTATTTTTAACATCCTGCTTGAACCTAGTGTGACACCTGTGTTTTTATTTTTCAAGTGTTTTACCACATATGTGCATTGCTTCCATGTCAAACACTTTCACATACCCACTAATACAGCTGAGCCTACAAGCATACGAGTGTGCCTTGGAAACCAACTGGCCTGCATCATGGCATCTGGGAAGACAATTACTTTTGAAAGGTAATAGGAAAAAATAAAAATCCAATTTGCTCTATAATGTGATTATAACTGAACTGAACTGAACTGAACATATATGTGTGTGTGTATATTATCCTTTTAACTGTATGTGATTATAGTTGCATTTTCAAAATTTGATTGCATAACTCTCTTTGATTCAAATTACTCCACTTTAATTGTGGTAAAACACTGAAAACAACAAGAAATGTATTTTAGACCAATAAACTGAGAAACCAGGCAGTTGATTTTGTGACATTTCATTTCATTACAAGGCCAAAGGAAAGATAACTTTCCACCCCTATTTCACTGCTTGTATTATGTTATCTTACTACTATTATAGTACAGTAGAGTATATTAATAAAGTTTTTATGAATGTTAACGTTAAAGCTTCCTTGAATGTGTTAGACCAGTTATTTTTAGCAACAAAAGAGACAAAAAGACAGTTTTGTTAAAGAGAATGTAATCAGGCTTTTTAAAGAATGTTTTCTCCCCCTGTCTTTAAACACACACACACACACACACACACACACACACTGCATGACAGTGATTTTATTTATTGCCAAAGGCCCCTTACACAACTGAATACGGCAAAGGAGACACCTCTACAGGAGACATTGTTACAGGCCTTATGGTCACACATGGCAGCAGAGAGAATAGAAATGAAAAGAAGAATGAAATATTTATTATTTTAATTAGTTGGACAGCTAAAGTATTATACAATTGTGGAGTCAAAGAGATTTTAACTATTTGCCTGGTGTGCATAGCCATTTGAACCATTTGAATTTCAGTTTAAGACATGCAATAGAGATTAAAATAAATGGGAGTGGGCTGCTGCCTACAAGATGGCATGCAGGTTCATTAGGCACACTAATACATTTTCAAGACATAATGGCTTGAAAGAAACCACACAAACATACAGTAGGTTCAGCCTTCTTGCCTGAAATTTAGACAAATAAGGTTAATTATTATGGTCTCTGTTGCCTCTCAACATTCTAGAAAGCAAATACACACTGCCATTAAGACATATTTAAAAAAAATATGGAGTAAATTTTAAAGGTTATTTATTTAGAAAAAAATGTACCTATTGACATCAAACCATTACCTTGCAATGCTATTTGAGAAACCTAAAAAAAAAATATCTATATCTATTTCGAAGCATCTATTAGGCTACACCATGTATTAATTAATGTTCTTTAATAAAGTGACACTATGCCACAAGAGAAAACTTCCCAATTTTCACAGAAAATATTTGTTATTTGTAATATTTGTATGT
The DNA here is from genome assembly GCF_036321145.2 of Pelmatolapia mariae. NCBI lineage: Eukaryota > Metazoa > Chordata > Actinopteri > Cichliformes > Cichlidae > Pelmatolapia > Pelmatolapia mariae. Next base: position 21,913,097 of record NC_086233.1, on the reverse strand, counting down.
TTTTTTGGAGTTTAACTGAAAAATACCAAAAATAAACTCTACTGTACTGTTACATGGGGGATAGTCACACTCATTCCTACCCAAATAGCCTCTCTGTGTATGTACACTTCACAAGGGGTGTTTACCCTGCTCTTGATTTCTCTTACTCTGATCAGCTGAAATGATGAGCTCACATGTTTGTAAGAAGCAAGTTTAGACACTCCTTGTTATTGTCCTTGGGCCTCCATCAAATCTAGCTGCTATTCCGCACAAGGTGAGGAAGTATTGATTCCTGGACACAGTATGTGTTGAATGAGTGGTAATGAAATGAAGCTTTGAGGATAGAGACTGTTTATAGAGGTTTTGTGTGGAGTATTCTAAAAACAAGACTGTGTTAAAAGGCTAATCGAAGGGTCTCACTATATTGATGTTGTGAATAAAAACAGAACATATTCTGTGGTCAGTCAAGTAATATGTTTTCACATATATGAAATAAAAGATAAAAATATCTGTTTGTGCTTATCCTCATTGATTAAAACAGTGATCCTGACATTTTACCTATCAAATTTGTCATGCTTTTTGCAGATTTATGTTTTTCACCCACATCTTTACCTTCCCTCTGCTAATGGGACACATTTATAACTGCCTTGCTGTTTTAATTAAAAAGGAATACTTCACAAATCATTCTAAATTGTTTAATTGATGTAGTTAATACACCGATTTTGTATGCACTTGCCCCAGGAGTATAGCATATATTTGATTAATCCTCATGACTGTTTTGTTTTAAGAGCTCCAAAGCTTAAGGAAAAGATAACAATATAATTTATGAACAGAATCAGTCTTAAACCAAGAAGCGGTGCATTACATATCTATGCTGTAATTTCTTTTAAGTGACACATTGGCATGATTTCTTAATTCTTATCAGTCAACAGGACACATTTATTCTAATGTCATTAGTGCTAAGAAGCTTGGTGGTGCTGTGCATTACAATATCAATATCAGCAGAGCTGGGGCTGGTGGTTTCTATGGCAACAGTACACAAGGTTTCAGAAATTAGGAACATTACTTGTGGGGATAACACATGTAAGTATAATGTTTTTGAAAGCTATCAATAGGAAACCCTGAAGAGAATCAGTTGACACTGCAAGATAAGAGATTCACTGCACAGTTTGTTAGGTACACCTGTTCAGCTTTCATCATCCCAGATATCTAATCAGGCAATCACATGACAGCAGTTCAATGCATTCAGGCGTGTGTGTCGTGGTTAAGTCAACTTGCTCAAACCAAGCATCATAATGGGGAAGAAAGGTGATTTAAGTGACTTTGAACATGGCATGGCTTTTGGTGCCAGAGGGGTTGGTCTGAGTGTTTCATAAACTGCTTATCAACTGGGTTTTTCACACACAACCATCTCTAGGGTTTACAGAGAATGTGCCAAAAAAGAGAAAAATATCCAGCAAGCAGCAGTTCTCTGGGCGAAAACGCATTGTTGATGCCAGAGGTCAGAGTAGAATGGTCTTATTCAAGCTGATAGGAAGGCAATTAAGGTGTTCATAAGAACAACTCTGAACACACAACATATCAAATCTTGCAGCAGATAAACTACAGCAACAGAGGAACATGCTGGTTGCCACTCCTGTCAGCTAAAAACAGGACACAGACGCTTGACTTTGAATGGGGTCACCAAAATAAAATAACAAAAGATTGGAAGTCTGATCAGTCAGAATTTTTGCTGCGACATTGGAATGGTATGGTCAAAATTTGGTGTAAACCACATGAAAGCATGTATTAATCCTGCCTTCTAGCAACAGCTTAGTATGGTCTTAGTGTAATGGTGTGGGGGATATTTTCTGTGCACATCTTAGGTTAAGACTAACTGAGCATCATTTAAATGCCAGAGGCTACCTGAGTGTTGTTGCTGACCATGTCCTTCTCTTTATGACCACAATATGACCATCTTTTCATGGGTCCTTCTAGCGGACTGATACAGTGATACCTCAATCTCAAATCATACCTAACTGTTTTCTTTAACATGACAATATGTTTCAGTTCACTGTACTCAAATGCCATCCTCAGACATCAAATCTCAGTCCAGATGTGCAGCCAAGAAATCTACTGCAACTGTGTGACACTCTTGTGTCAATGTGGAACAACGTTTTTGAGGAATGTTTCTAGAGCTGCGTTGAAAGCTATAAGGCAGTTCTTAAGGCAACAGCATGTTGCCACCTAGCAAGGTGTAGCTAATGTAATGGCCAGTGAGTGTGTAAGTGTACTGACTTCTTTCATCTCTAAGTAAAGAGATAGATAGATAGATAGATAGATAGATAGATAGATAGATAGATAGATAGATAGATAGATAGATAGATAGATAGATAGATAGATAGATAGATAGATAGATAGATAGATAGATAGATAGATAGATAGAGTTCAAATGCCAGTTCAAGTGTTCCAGATGATAAGTTGTCACATGGTAAACTCCAATTGAAGTCTTCAAAAAAGTATCAAATGGATCTTGAATAAAGAATAAAAACCCTCAATAAAAGGACATGAAAACTTTCTTTCATTCTTTCTCAGTAAAAATCTATTTTTATGAGAGTGATTTAAACCAGTCATTACATGTTTTTAACCAAAACTAAATGTAACACTGTATTGCTACAATAAAAAAGAAAAAGAAATGAAAAACAAAACTGTTTGGCACCAAATACCACATGCCACCCTTGGTATAGTATGAGGATCTCACAAATTACCACTTTAAAAGAGACAAAATATTGCTACTTGATATTTCAGTTTGAGTGCTTGTGTGTGTACTTGATGTTTTATGCCGCCACCTGGGCTTCTAAAGCTATGCAGAGAGCAGTTTGTATGTCTGACATTTTAATATTATGCACTCCAAAGCTACAGCGGTGGCAAAAATTATGGCTATAAAAATTATAACAGCAGCATCACCTTTCTAACACTAATATTTACTATGTTGCTTCCACTTTTTGCACAGGGAATGCTCTGTACAGCAAACCTTAAAGTAAAGCATGAATACACAAGCTGGTGAATCCTTTTAGCCAAGAGCTTCACATATTTGACAAAGGACTTTAAAGCTAACAGCTGCTGATTAATCACGATGGGTCTAAATTACTGGCTGGCTCTCATACAGTTATGGAGCTGGATGCCCAGTGCACTTAGAGCCTCCTTTGCATGCGCTTGACAGCTGCATAGAGTAAGTGCCACTTCTGCCTCTTTAGCTGCATCTTTCTACTTCTTTTACAGTTAGACAAAAATAGCTTCTAAAGTGTATCACACACTGAATATCAAAATTCAATATCGAAATTAATTCAAGGGGAATCCTCGTAAGTATAACCTTACAGGATAGATTCGGGGGAAATTTCAAGTAATTAAAAGGAAAGACAACTGATTTTCACATTTTAGTATTTCTCATTTCATTATCTGCTACCCATCTTCCTTAAATTGATTTAAATTAAATGAACTTCAAATGGCCAGAACAAACAAAGCCTGCAAGATTACAGGATGTTTATTTTTGTGGTTTCTAAGAAAAGAAAATTGGCTAGTACCACAGGTCAGCGTGGTGTCAGATTCATGTTGCCACTTTTTGCAGATGATTTGATCATCTCAGCTTCATGAGCAACATTCTGCAGCTTTCACCTTGCAGTTGAGGAGATCGGAAATATCCTTATCAAGGGCCATAGATCTGAGACAGAAAAAGTGTGGATTGCCTACTTTGGAATGGGGATGTGTTACTGCCTCAAGTGGAGAATTTCAAGGCTGTCAATAGTAGTGGAAGAGTAGATTGCAAGATGAACAGACAGACTAGAGTCTGGAGATATTGTGGTAAGGAAAAAGCTGAGTGCGACCACAAAGCTTGACTTTGCATGGTCTAATAGTTGATCTTGATTCTATGGCCACAAACACAGGAATCATGGGCAGAAAAGGAGAAAATGAGCTTCCTCTAAAGATTGTGTAGACTATATCCTTGAGAGTGAGAGACTCTGTAATTTGAGAGGGGCTCAGAGCAGAGCAGCAGAAGAGTCAGCATCAAAAGAAGTCAGTTGAGTTACTTTGGGCATGTCACTGGTGTCTCTTGAATATTTCTTATTTGGTTTGTTTTGGATATGTATAATTAGAAGGAAACACTGAGAAAGCTTGACATTAGATTTTGTTTTAATTTTTTGTTATGAAATCTCTTTTGCTCTTTGTAATAGACATAGAAAAATTACACCATCAATGCTGAGATTGTTTGCCTATAAATCTTTCTTTCACTATACTGTACCACCAGCCTGCCACCAGGCTGGATTTTTCCCACGCTAAGTTATTTCTGATTTATGGCAAAGCGGAAATACATACGCAGGTAAGCAAATAAACCCAAAAGCGCTTAGCAGCTAGCAATATTGGTCAATATCTGGTAGCTGGTGGATACACAAACACCTCTAGAACCCCCCACCCCAAAGAGCTGCTTTACAACAAGAAGAAAAGAAGAAGACAAAAAGGGAGAGTGACAGAAGATGGTACAAACTAGAATGTATCTGGGACACACATGTTGCTTTAAAGCTGTCAGCCAGCTGGCATTTTTTTTCTACTCAGTCAGCCAATATCTGCTTGCCTGTTAACCAACTTAGTGTTCCTAGTGGTATAAATGTATAATTGGTGTTCAATAGTACTTTCTTAAGATTTCGTATTGCTTTGTACAGTAGCAATGCTTTTAATGATACCCATGTAACCATTAGCGGCTACCTGTGGCACCTAAAAATTATTTGGGATCCATGAAAAAAAAGCCACAAACAAATACTCACCAATCAATTCTTTTTTTTCTGAAAAAGCATTTTCCTTTTACCAATAGGCATACTAACTAATACACAAGTAAGAACCATAGAGGGATTGCTAATTTAAACAAAAAACACATTTTCTACCCTCATCTTTGTAAAGTGTCAGAACATAGTATATAAAAAGGAGTAGATACGGCAATGGAAAATGGAATTTTTAATAATGCCTCTAGGTAGTGAGCATATCTATTTCTCTATGTTCATTGGTCTGTGTGCTATGTTGATGGGGGTTCCTAGGTAATGAAGAAAAAAGGAAAGCAGTAAGGAGTGACCCAACACTTGTGTCTGTTCTGATTTAGAATCATTAGAGAACCAAAAGTTATTTATTATAAGCTTAAAGTGTTTAAGATGCGACTGGTAAGTTCATACTGATAATTATTATTTATAAATAATTAGTTACTATGTCATTATTATTACTGAAAACTTTTTTTTAAAATATAACAAATCTAGGACCTAACTGCACCAATCTTCCAAAGCAGCCTTTGTATTAAACTAAAGTCAGAAATGGACACCTATTGGTCCCAGTCTTTATTTGATTTATCTACTCTTTTTAGGGCCTAGTCTCACTCCTAAAACATAGTGCCACTAGTTTTAATTTAACTTGATAAAACGTGCCCAGAGCTCAAACGCTTTGGTGGATAAACCGCTTGCTCCCGACAAGGCCAGCGCAGGTTCTCTTACACGCTTGGAAGGGGATCAGTAAGGGAGTTGGGTAGAATCTGTAACTCAATGCTAGAGACAACTAAATCCTACAAAGTGTTTTTTTAAAATAAATTTTTCAAGCTAAACATACTTATATATGATTCACTGAGAAAGGCCATGCAGGTTTAATTCATTGATTTAAACGGAAGATTTATCAGCCACTGCAAAAGTGATGAGGAAGAAAGTTCCTGGTACTTGCAATTTTCAGAGGAAACTGGATTCGTCTCTCTCTCTCGCTCTCTGTGTGTGTGTGAGTGTGTGTGTGTGTGTGTGTGTGTGTGTGTGTGTGTGTGTGTGTGTGCGCGCGCGCCTTGGTTCACTGCAACTGAATCTTAACCACAATGACAAGCATACTCATTTTAAAACTTTTTGTCAGTAGAACAAAATATGTTTTATTTTGAGATGTAGATAAATCCTGTATATGTGTGTATGTTCACACAGTACTTTGGACTAATCACATTAACACAGTTGATATGAGAAGTTGAATGCACATTAAATCATCACTTTCATTGGCATTCTCAAGCTCCCATGGTTATCTCATCAAATTTAAAAGGATGGGTGTATTTAAATTACATTCATGAGGCAGATTGTGATCATATTTCCTTTATTCATTGATTTTTCTTTATGTAAGTCCTCATTCTTTGACTGGGACTTCACTGAATTAACATGCAACATGTCACAGCGTTAATGACAACATCACCTTTAACTGGTCAAATATAGAAAGAAATTCTGTAAAATTAAGTCTTTTTGATTAAATGTCCATTTTTAGCCAGAGAGAATGTGCTTTACAAAGGAGGCATAATTGATACATCCGTTTGCATCCTCCTGTCCAGCCATCAATCTATCCACTTCATCTTCTGTCATCCTCTCTCCTAGTGTTGCCAGCACATGACGCAGCTCTGCTCCCATGATGGTACCGTTGCCTTCCTTGTCAAAAACCCTCAGCCCTTCAACAAAATCCTCAAAGTTGCCCTGATCTTTTGCGCGGGAGATATGCTGCAGCATGGGCAAGAAGGTCTCAAAATCCACCATTTTAGTACTCATGTCCTCTGGTCGTGGTTTACCAAGCACTTTCAGCACATCTGCATTAGTTGGGTTCTGGCCCAGAGCTCGCATGACATCCCCACACTGGGCATATGTGATCTTCATTTCTCCAGTTGGTGTGCGGTCGAACAAGGTGAAGGCTTCCTTGAACTCGTCAATCTGGTCAGCAGTGAACTCAACAGTGACGCTTTTGGGGTCAAACTCAGGCTCCTTGGGTGGCTCAGGCTGTGGCTCTGGAGGTGGCGCCGGCTTAGCAGCTGGAGCTGCATCTTTCTTAGGCTCTGGCTTTTTGGGCTCAGGTTTCTTTGGTTCAATCTTCTTTGGTGGCATGTTGCAAGGCAATTCAGTGGCGAGCTGACGCTTGCTGAGAAATGAACAAGAGCCTGAGCAGATAGAAAGTGATCCCGGAACTCCTCTTTCAAGGCTTTTATATGTGCTTTGTCTAGGGGGCTAGACAACAATTTCAGCCACCACACTATAAAAGGAAGAAACCCAAAATAGATCCGCATAGCAAGTGATGTCAACATTAAGTATTGTTCTCAGCTGCTGTCATCTAACCGACAGGGCTATTTGCTGTCATTAGTGAGGGTCCAGTTGCATTAGCCCGAAAATGTTCTGTCTCTCTGATGGACAAAGGGATCAGAGCATAGCCAGTGATCAGCCCATGAGGGAGATAGACTAAAATAGCTTGCTATCTAAATGCTGAATGCCTGGGAATCACTTCTTTCTGGGAGGGTGGCTATTCTTTTCACTAGAACAATGGTGCAGCTAAGTCAAAAGTATTAATATTTGTCTCTAGGCTTTGCATGTATTCATTTTATAATAATTCATTCTCAGAATAACAGAAGGATTATCTATCAAACCTTATTTCAATGGCAGGTGTTTGGCAGTTTTTAATTTGACAGACAAGCAATAGCTTGTAGTGCCCTCTTCTTTCACTGGGTAAGCTTTGAGTATGCTGCCATTTACAAACCTGCCAAGCCCTCATAGATCCTAAGGGAACTCTTAATTAATTTGTCATATACTAGTGATAATGCAAAGATGAGTCATAAGAGTTAAATATATTAAGCAATACTGCTGTAATCATGTTGATGAAAGTGGTTAGTCGTTTAACCAAAGTCGTTTGTTCCCTGTTAACATCAGTTGATTTTTTTTAAGTAAAACTAAAGAAAGTGTTCAAAAGGATTTGGCTCATAGGTTCTTATGCATATGGAGGGCATGGGGAAAAGAAAACTGTCTTTGCTTATAAAGGGGAACTGCTGCTACATATTGCAGTCAAGGTATTTTCTTATTACATTTGGGTCTTTTTCATATAGCAAATAGTCTTTTCTTCCAGTTCGCTGATATGTATATTTTTTTATTAAGTGAGTTTTAAAATAATAGCATATTTATTTCTTTTTATTTAACTGGCATGATCATGTGTGGAATAAATGTTTTCCTTTATATTCCCAATAGTAAACCTTATGAGGTTAAAAGGTGAAAACAGGCAATGCAATTCCATTACGAGTATGGTTTATAAATATGTAATATGTCATTTGGCTTTATGTAGATGACTGCTCTATAATTCTCTTCAGTGAATGATAAATTAACCAACAAAATATTCATTTCATTTATGGAAGAGAGGGTATATAGGATGTGCTGTTCTGTGACACAATTTTAATCATAGCAACTTTAATTTTATGCATGCCTCACAGTTTATCAACTCAGTTAAAGAAAGCTAAAGCCTGTCATGCGATAATCACATTTACCCTTCTTTGTCTCAATGCCAGTTCTCCTTGATCTGTCAATCTAGTGCTTAAAGTCCTTGGACAGTGTAGTTTAAGTGTGCGTATGTATGTGTATGTGTGTGTATGTGTGTGTGTAGTTGCCCTTAGCCTAAGATCATTATCTCTCTTCCCTTTGCTTTTGAGGTCACATAGCTAGTAAAACTGACAGCTAATTTGTCGTCTTTTGGTATGCGTACGTGCATGTGCACATTTGAGCATGATGGAAACATGAAAAGACTTGCAAGAGAGCCCAATTCTGTACTGACACACCATATATGGACAATATATAAAAGGTATATTTATCAAGTATATAAAACAATAATAATAATACATACACATTCATACCACATTTACGATTTATTTGAGGCGATTACTAATTAGTAATGATTGTCATCATTTTTCCCACCAAAAGGTTAAAATTAATCTATATCAATCATACCCGCTTTCACAATTGTACTTGGTCCTTAGAACAGCGGTCCCAAACCCCCGGGCCTCGGACCGGTACCGGTCCGTGAGTCGTTTGGTACCGGGCCGCGAGAGTTGAGGCTCAGGTGTGAAATGTATGGTTTTCAGGGTTTTTATCGGTTTTCAGCGTTATTTTGTTATCGTTTTTATCGTTAACTCGGTTTTCCTGGGTCTTTTCACGTGTGTTATGAATAAATCTTCTTTTTTTCGGTACCGGTACTAGTTTTATTTTGTTGTATTTATCCGCGACACCTTAAAGGCCGGTCCGTGAAAATATTGTCGGGCGTAAACCGGTCCGTGGCGCAAAAAAGGTTGGGGACCGCTGCCTTAGAACACTGATCTTTTTTCCTTACCTAAGTGTTACAAGTGCAGATAACTGGAATATTTAAATTTAAGCACAAGTAAACCATTATGTTGGATTGCCTATGCAGAGACCACTACAAAGTTCATTTTTGTGTACAGAAGCTTTGTTAAACTGTCATTTGGGTGTTCACATATGTCACAAATTAACAGAAGACATTTTCTTGATGCTTCTATCATCAAAGTTCATTTTCTTGATGCTTTTACCATCAAAGTTCTTTCAAACAAGTCATCAATCAGTAAATCACTGCAACTGCAATGATTGAACCAGTCAGCTTGTCAATCCTCTATAGTGTCTGTCTGCTTATTTGCAACAATTGCTTAATAATTGAGCTACCTAATTTGTGTCAATCGAATACCCAAATTAACAATACTGATAGATATTAACAGCATAAAGGTGGTAGGAAATGTTAACGAACCTGGTAGTCATCTGTCCTCAAGGGACAGAATCAGGTCAAATACCAAAATATGATGAAAAACCACAAAACTCCAATCGGCATCACATGTCTGACATGTCAGATATGAGCTGATTAGTAAAAACAATACATTTCTTGTCAAAAAGGTAAGAAATTAAACATTATGGGACAGATCTAGAAATCCCTATTAAACTTTGAAGCCTTTCCTTTCATATTATAATCAGCAGCATCAATGGAGACATAAAGAAGATACAGAGGTATAAACCACAGGGTAATCACAAGCATATTTATAGTGCTCATTCTCTCTCAGATGAGACTTCCTGAAACATAATATATTTTCTGTCAGAATGTCAAGTTCATGCATTAATGACATTGAATATTGATCATTTGAAGCTACAATAATCTATTCATGCATTGTGCTCACAAGCCTTAGGGTTCTTCCTAAATGCATGTAAGATATTGAATTGTAAGGTCAACCTTAGTTTAATGCTACATTGATCAATATGTTTTTTTTCCATATTTAGTCAAATCATTACGTGTAACAAAAATGGGATGCTAAATGTGATGACCTCAAAGTCCATTAAAACTAATGGACTTTGAGGTGTGAGCCCTGAAAAGGCTTTTAGCCTCTTTATGCTTAATATCAATATTCTTTTATTTATTTATTTTTTATGTATATTTGATTTCAGTCCAGTATTTTTCCATCAAGGCCTCCAAGTAAATACTCATATCTGAAATGTTCTGAAACAACTTATTTTCTGTCAACTTCAAAGCAGAGAAAGAAAAACTTTACACTGAGAGACCAGTATAACAATGGTGCTACAGACACACCCAGCTTTTCTCTGAGAGACAATTTATGATATTTTTTAAGCTATACATTTGGTATACCTCCACTTCTGAACCAAGTTTTCAGTTTTAAGCTGCATCCACACTGAAGGTGATATGTTCATAACCCATTGTATTGAAGCTGACTGCAGTTGCTGGTGGACAGTCCAGGTTCTGTTGTTTATATAATCTTCTAACATATTTACTACCAGGTCATACGTCCCTGAGTATATCCTGCACACAGTTGTGCAACTAGAAGTTGAGAAGTTTTATTTTGGGTCTCGCCCACTTTTGTCACCAGTGATTATTTTTAACATAGTTGCTTGAAGTCAATTTTTATGGTGAATGGACTGGTGGTTTTCAGTTCTACCACTTTTCCACATCACTTCCAGTGTGAACAGAGCTTTAGCTTTAGCTGATTTCTTTTCTTTTTTTCCTTTTTTTTTTGTAGTTGCGCTCTACATTTCATTCACTGTTTTGTTGTTCAATCACCAAACTGGATTAGGGGGGAAAAAAAAATCACAATTTCAGTTATACAAATGTTACTTAAATTTTCCCTTTTAACTCCATGGAGTTATTCCTTGGGTATAGTCCTTGCATGCCTGTGTCTGGTGCAGTGACTGTTTATGTGAACAAAAGATGAGAGGGTGGTCAAAGACAGCAAGTCCTTAATCCATGAGATAATAGTGGGAACTAGGGGAGGCAGACCCCTGGTGTGGTCAGGGCCAATAAAGGAGAGTGACAGAGACAGCAGTTACATTCTTCCTATGGCACTGGCAAAGGGTGACTCAGACTGAAGATCTGTGTTTAGTTAACTGGCTAAAAACAGATGCACCACTGAGTATTCTCTCTCCTCTTAATTGCCAGTTTCTCTCTTGGACACGTGCATCAGACCTGGGAATGGCCACTGAACTGCCAGCTACTGTATTTCATAATTAAAATTTGTGTGAATGTATTGTGAATTCCTGGAACCAATACTTTGACTAAACACACGCGAGACAACCAACAGTGTTAGTATTTAATGTCCAAATATTAGTGCTTTCCTCTTTTCACAGAGCTGCCACTCTAAAAAATGGGGCCATATTCAAACCAGCTTCCAAAGTGTGCTTGTTTGATTTCACTAATATGAAATAAGAATTAATTTCCATTTTATGTTACCCTATGGAGTGTAGTGAACAGCAACACAAAACTTTTCTTATGAGTCGAGTAATAATATTGCGTTGTTATAATGGAATGACTGTTGCAGGAACCAGCTAGCAGACATCTGTGTAAACAGTTTAATTAAGACCATGTTTGATGAATTATAGCTGGTGAAGGCACTGCCTGTTCTAATACTTCAGTGTCTTAATTACACCAGACATCCATGTGTTCATTCTCTCTGCCCACCCCATATTCTCCCCATACTTCCAATGATAGAAATTGAAAAAGTACAAAAGGGAAAGTGCATTTCACACTCTACTGAAGCAAAGCAAGCAATTTCAAATTAATCAAAACACAATAAGTTTACAACATGATAAAGAGGTGCTGTATGTGACATGAGGGGAGTTGATTTTTGATGCTTAGACCTCTGTTTTATGTTACAATTGAAATGTTACTGGACAAAAATGCATTAGTTCTAAATTAAATTTTAGTTGAGACATTTAAAAAATCCAAATCTAGTCATAAAGTCTTAGCTATCTATTTCGAGAAAATGGAATTTGCAAATGGTCTTTCTGCACAGAGACGACACCGCTTACATGTGTCTGTGAGGGGAAAAAATCAAGAGATTGCAATTTTGCCTTTTATTCAGACAGACCTTACAAAATCATGAAGCTACACACTGAATACCAGCACTCCTAATAAAAATGGCACTGACTTGAAAATACAGATACACCATAGTACATGCAACGGGATGACTATCATATGTGATTTAGACAATCAGTGTTTCTTGTGTTCTTTAAGGGGTTCATCAGATACACCAGTCTAGTTCACAAATCAAAGAGGATTATAATTAGGCACATGCTTCCGATTGAAATGGGCTACAAAATAGCATGATTAGCTGTGAAATATACCTCTTCATAATATAACATAGGTAACCTATAACACAACCTATGATACATCTCCCCATCTATAAAAGGTATAAATAGGGAAAAGTCAATATGAATTATTGCTTGGCCTATTTTTGTGATATTTATAAGGTTCCCATGTCTGCACCAAACAATAGCTGGGGATCACAGTACACGTCCAAACAAGGGATGAGCACTATGCCTTCTTCTCACAAGCTAGGCTTGGAATTCTGACTGGGAGATTAGGGAAGTTTCCAAGCTATTCATAACCCTACCCCCACCCACCTTCCATTCTCCACAGAGCACTTAGCTTGGTGGCAGAATCCTCTCCTGTTCAGCTGGACTGGTCTATTTCTGTATTTCTGATGTGCCTCTGATGCCATGTTTAGAGCGTGTCTTTGAATGGTTTGTACCTGTTTATCCCAGCAGCACACAGGCTTATGAGATGTTTGCCTCAAAGCTTACCAGCTGCTTTTCTCAGCTGGAATGCTGGAATGCCTGTATGTTTAATTCAGAGCCTTAATCCTGACAAAAGTGGACCAAACATGTCTTCAGAGTGTTTTCAGTGTCTATCGCAGAAATGTGGAATCTATACCTTTTTTCCCTCATACACTGATCTGTTTTGTCTTGCCATACTGCGCTTTACAAATTTACGAAACCATCAAATGAAAGGTTTATTACACACACACACATATATATATATAAAGTCATTATTTTATATTCTTATAAAATAATGATTTTAGACCACTTCTTCATAGAGCCATGAGGAAAAAAACATTCCAATGATTGTAAATACTTTCACAACTCATAAAATATTGAAAGAAAAATGCTATGGCTACTGCAGCATAGGCGGCGCCAAAGGTGGTATTATGGGACTTTCAGCAACGCCCTGAATTTCTTGCTGTCCATCATGCCGATTTTTTAATGTTCTCGTTTGGAAACAAAAACAGGATCCTTTCCACTGTATAAGTTTTTTCTCAGATCCTGTCATTGATATTGGCTGCAGTGTGTGCATTAGGAGCTAGGAAAATTTTCACTGACCACATTTTGAGCTTTGACAGTGATGCTGTAGTTAGGACATCAATCTCAAAAACCACAGCAGTAAGAAGAGCCGTATATAAAGTACAAGTAAAAGTAAAATATAATGAATATTGTGATTCATAATCTAATAATGAAACTTTTTCTATGTTTACATTTAAGACTTTTAAGTTTAATTTACATTTAATTTACGATGTTTAAGACTAATTTTTATTTTTTGTTTATAGTTACACTGAATATTCAAGTAGTGGGTTGTTGCTTGATGGCACTGGGACATTAATATCATTGGTGCTCATATAGATGATATGAAAACTTCCACCACAATTAGTCATTCAGTTTTGACAGTCGTTGTCATTGTCAGAGAGGTATTAAAGGCCTGGCTCTCCAGTGACGCAGCACTACTGTGTTCCAATTATAACAGAATTTGCTCCTATTTCAAACCACAGTTGTGCTTCAGCTGTTTTACTACAATAGGGGGCATAGGGGTCAGTGGTGACATAACTTGGACCTTGCAGATCAGTTTGTCACTAGTTTGACATATTTGTTGTGACAGATGTAGCTTTATGCAAATGCATTTTTTACACATTGCTAACTAAATGTATTTTCCATTGGTCTGTGTGTAGAATTGTGGTAGGCAACAAGAATGGCTGATCTCTCAATATCATTTCAGTAAATGTAAGTGGATAGGCAGTTCCTCATATATCTCATTCTGCATAACAATGTGAAAATCTGATCAAAAAATTGGGAGAAAGTATTCAGATATAACTTTGTAATGTTAAATTTAATCTGATTCAGGGCACTACCACTCCCCATACAAAAAGAATATAGACTGAATGATACAATACGATGACTGTGTGAGAAAAGACATGGAGAGTCTTTATATAATAGTACAATGATGTCTACTTAAATACTCTATGATATTACAACAAAAGAGATTTGGGAATATAGCAGGATTTCAGTTCAGTGAAACAACAGCAATCCCATTCATTTGCACAGTCACAAGACATGGAAAGTTAAACTCTGCTATCTCCACTGTTAATTTCTGTCGGAGATACTGAAGCCTCTCAAACAGCCATATCTACAAGAGCAGTTGCTGGGCAACAGAAGAAGCAACTGTATACACAAGCTGCTCTTTTAAATATCTGCTGGCTTCATCCAACAAGGCCACCAACTCGTTTCAGCTTTAGATCTGACCAAAGAGCAGGGCTGAGAATATTCATACTCTCATGGCGCCAAAAATATTTACTGGACTGTGACTGATTTCATTATTTTCAATCAAATACGGAAATCCTCTGTAATAAATGAAGCCATTATTCCAAGACTGTCTTTTTCTGAAACAGATCTTGAAATGCTGAATATCTGGTTCTCAAATAAATGTCCACATTTTTATAATATCCAGCAAACTTTCTTATTTTTGTGGAAAAAACATTAAAGCGAAAAAATATTTATAATAATAGAAAGTTCAGTGTTCAGTGTATCAGTTTCCCAGATTCAATGGGAAGGACTCTAGCTGAATGATACTAAGTGTTGTTTCCAAATGTGAGATATAAAACACAGCAGTGTAGCTTTATACATTGTAAGTAATGGATCTGCTACCATGTGATTTAAAGCAACAGACATGGAAGGACTGATTATATACATCTTAGCTTATTAATTGTCAAACAACACTCGTTTTCTGGTTACTACATTAACTAAATATTATAACATTTAACATTCATCTGTACAGTACACTGCTCAAACACATTTTAAACTGAGAGGATTTCTTAATCAGTTTCATCTCCTTTGTTGTTAATAACATCATAAACAGGTGCACTAGAGGGGTAACAATAAGACAATCCCCACAACAGGAATGGTTTTACAGGTGGAAGCCACTGATATCTTTTTCCTCCTCATCTTTTCTGACTGATAGCATGAGGCAAACCTAGAAGTACTCCAGCTATTCCAAAACGACACATCAATATGCACCATTGCCAGAAGGTCTCAAGAGTAAGGAGGATATTCTAGGAGACAGCTAATTACTCTAGGAGAGCTAGACAGGGCCGTAGAAGGTCTTTAACTTTAATCAGTAGGACCGGTATCTCCTCCTTTGTGAAAACAGGAACAGGATTAGCACTGCTAGAGTTACAAAATGACGTCCAGAAGGCCACTGGTGTGAATGTCTTTGAGAATTAGAAACCGAATTCATAAGGGTGGCCCGAGGCCCTCTAGTGGGCCCTGCGCTCATCGCTTGGCAGTTGGCATTTTCCATAGAATACCAGAACTGGCAGGTGTACCATCGGTGTCCTGTTGAGGTTCACTCTGAGCACATGTGACTGATGTGAAAAGGTCTGGAGAAACTGTGGCAAATGTTATGGTGCCTGTAAAATCGTTCAGCGTAACTAGTTTAATGGTGAGAGTGATGGCTTGTGTAGGCATATGCATGGAGGGATAGACCTCTACAAGTTAAGCGATGGCACCCAGACTGCCATTAGATCTAAAGACATTGTCACAACAATGCCTGGTCTTATGTGGTGAGAGAATGTAGGTAATTTCTGGAGAACAAAGGATTTAATACCATTGATGGGCCCCCATGTTTGACATTATTTTTTTCAACCTGTGTGGACCAGTTCAGGTTCCACCTCAAACTTTCCAGGAGCTCAGTCCACATCTAGGAAGGGATTCTCCCAGGACACTATCCATGGTCTCATTAGGACCATGCCGGGATGTTGTCAGGTGTGCATACAAGGACATGTGCCCTATACAGACTACTTGGTACCATTTTGAGTTGCTGCAATAACATTTCGGCAAAATGGCATAAATTTTAACTCTGTTCTTTGGGGTGTCTTTGAATTCAGCTCTCTGAAGGTCGATATTTTTTATTTCCATCAAACATAGTGGCATCCTTTCATTCCTAAAACCTTGCCCAGTCCTTATCAGTACAGATTTTTCTTTCTCATTGAAATCTAATGTGCATTCAGAGTGTTAATGTATTATTTTTTTAGTAGTGTCATTTCTGTTTTATTTTTCAGCTGTGTTCCCATAATTCATAATGCAATATTAAACAGGTATGAAGCCCACAAACCAAAACACCTGAAAACAAATATGTATGACAGGATTTATAAGTGTGACATTTGAGATTTCTCACAAAAACTGGTAAGTGGAAATTGTGCACTTGACCTCAGTTACAAATTCCCCATTGTTCAAATGTCTAAATTCAAGAGGTGGCATACCTCAGTGGCATTGCTGTGATTGCAGCTGAGACCCATGGATGACTGGTGTTGTGTGTTGGGTTGTTATATTCCTTTTGATAGTGTCAACATTAGCTCCCAGCAGAACATGTCATACAGAATATGGGATCTTTATTCCCCCTGTACTTGTTAACTTGTTCGAAGTGGAAAAAAGGGTTATGTGTGTCTCTGTGGGTTTGTTTGTTTGTGACTCGAGCCATTTCAAAATGGCATGCATCCAACACTGCTGAATTTCCAAGCCCTGTTGACACACATGTAAAACTAATGCTAAAGAGGATAACAAGGAATGGTGCTCTATTAAGAGGCTCTGTTCAGCAGCTGACTGTCAAGACTTGAGAGTCCGATTGTGAACCCACAGCAGTTTAACAAGGTACTTATATATATAAAAGTAGCCTACTTTATATATTTTCTATGTATTAACTACACAGAACACCGAAATGATGTTTAACTGGTGCTGTTTAAAATATTAAAAAAATATTATTAGCTTGCTATAGCTTATGACACAGAACTAATTGGAAAGTGCCTCTTCGCTAGATGTCAACCCGAAGATGTAAACAGAGCTGCCATATGATATTTTTATATATTTCGAAGAAACAGAAGATCGTAATTCCTTTTTGTTGATTATATATTTTTATATGCTGTTCATCCTCCCATAACCAGTGACTTATTTGGGATTTTAACAGCATTTCAAGCGATATTTAAGAGGAGCTAATCAGTCCTCCTGCCCTTTACCAAGACATAGATGGTCATTATAAGTGTCACAAAGATAAAACACTTTAATTAGCTAAGACTTAAAGGGACTGCCTCATCTGTGACAAAGAAATGCATTATTTTTTTCTTTTTGCTGAAATGTAGCATCAATTTGGATAAACTGAATGGGCTAATTTGCCAGTGTCACATCAGGTCAAAACTGCAACCATTACAAATTTTTAGACTCAGATGTCACAATCTAACGTTAAGCCTCTATGCTCAAATTGGTTCCACTACATAGCTAAAAGAAGAAATTGCGTTCATTTTCCCTTTTTTGGCAACACACAAAACCCAATGAAAAAACTATTTGATTAAAATTAAAAGGATTAAGAAATTGTATTGTCAAGGCATTTCCTTTGTGCTTTTACATGGTTGATGTGTTTGTTCCAAATACATACAGTTCTTGTGCTGTATAGCATTCCTAGAGAATATGGGTAGGCAAACAAACAAGTAGGCATGACAAGTAACAGAAAGTTGTAAAATGAAGATGGGTGTATACTCCCTGTACACAAGTGGTTCCCCAGCTTTTTTGTTGTTTTTGTTTCACTTCAAAAGTCAAGAGAATTTCACATCCACACATCACAGTTTTTATCACAAATGATCCAAATGGAATTAAACTTAAAGGTCAACCCAGTAACATCAGATGACTGCTTTTTTCACCTGGTTGTCCATACTTCACCTGGTGGTGGCTCCACACCTCACCAGCAAGCCAGTTTTAATGTATTTATGTGTGCAAATGAGTAGGAACTGGATTCTGAGCACTTCTAAAATAGTTAAGCTCAGCAAACTAACCATGCTGCACCTTTTGTGCAGACATGGTATCAGAACCACAACTTCTATAAAGTTTGCTTTAAAAAAACCCCAAGATCCTATAATGGTAGAAATTCAAATTAAATGTCTAACTATATGCACATACTGAAGCTATATTTTTTCGTTACTTTTATTTTTGTCATAAACTGCAGTTTTGTGCCTCTGGTCAGTTTTTTTTTCCTATTTCCAATAGTAAATAGGATTATATTTTGGCTGATCAATGCAGCAATTGTAGTACACGCCAGCAAAACAGGCTTGGATAAAAGATTTTTTTTCTTAGTAAGACAAATAGAAACACTCTTTCCTTTCCTGATATTGGATGGTGAATATTTTCTGTTAGGCATGAAGACTAATGGTGTGCCCCGTGGAACCTTTCAGTGTCATCCACAGGACAAAATACATTAATGGATTGGATTAAAACTAGAGGCTTAATCTGTTTGCTTACCATTGGATCCATTTTATATCCTGAGGAGGTAAAATGTGGCACAGGTTCAACAAATTGCTTCCTGATGCTTAGTCTGAATGTTTTTGTATTCTGACAACAAAGACACACACAGTTAGCCAGAGTCAGCATTATTTCCACACATGTACAAAATACATTTAGAAGTAAGAAGATATACATGTCAGACGAAGTGGAAAGGCAAAACTAAACAAATTACATAAACAATTGAGCTTACTGCTGAGAGAGCACTTTGTTTTTGGCAGGTGCTCGTGGAATATCAATCGCTTAAAGTGTGAAATTTTTATTGAACTAAATGGTATGCGCAACTAACAGCTGGAGCCTCTGCATCAAAATGTAATGAGCGCTGAAATAAAGATAAAGGTGATGGCTAGAGACACAGAGTGCATGCTGGGATACACACCTCTCTAAAGTGATATGGCTACATAGTTATCAATATCCACCCTAGTTGTGTGTACATTTATTTCACTTGTAGCTTAATGTTGCTTTTTTGACTTTGCCTAAGTGGACTTTACCGATGGCTTTAACTTTTCAGCTAACAAACTGAAAGGAACTCTATTTGAAAACAGGTCAGTGGTAAGAGAAAAGTTTCAGTGAAAGGAATGTGATGGAGTGAAGCAACCTCTTAGTTGCAACTCGTCACATACAGATAACATGTTAGTGCAGCTGTTACGGTTACAGCATCAAACAGATGTTTAGGGATCTATTAAACTCTATTCAACTACCTCGCACAATAAGTGATGACCCTGAAAGGTACCAAGGACAATAAAATCTAATGCATTGCAGTCTAAGAGTCCTGTGCAAGTGTCACAATGTTACCAGTGAAAAAGGAGAGTACCAGCAAGCTACTTTCAGCTTCTCCCTTATTCAGAAGGGTCACCACAGTGGATAACTCTGCATGTTTGATTTGGCAGATTTTTTTTATGCCAGATGCCTTCCTTTTTCTCCCAGGATTGAACTGGAAATGTTTGGTGAATGTAAAATGTAAACTACCACAGCATAACTAACTGAGCTAACCAAACTGAATTAACTGACTTCTTTTTCAGAGCAGTAGTGAAAGAAACTGTAACACAGCAGTCACAATGATTACAGTCACTCTATTACTGGCCACAAAATATAAGTCTAATATTTACTCTCCTTCTAGCTCTGACAGTCTTTTTTTTCTGCAGGAAAACCAGGAAGCTTTCTCCTAAATTTAACTGGCAGGTTATAGCTTCCCTCTCTTTTCTCATATTCTTTATGTTTTGCTTTTATTTCTCAAACATTTTATATGTTTCATCTTATACTGTGTAAATAATACAGCCACAGCTATAAGTGAGTATCACATTTATGCAGAAAGCTGTTGATAAGGAGGTGATATTTCTAACATGAAGTAACTAACATGAATTACGTTAATGGTAGTAACTGCTGTAATCCCACTTTGATGCTGTTGTATTTGTTTTAAAGTCACAACAAAGAGCTTTAATATTTTATCCCATTCACTTGTATTCATATTTAGCCAACTGACTGCATAATTATTTTGGGGGAAGTTTATCTTGTACGATAAAGACCTTCCAATATTTTAAAGGCAAAACTCAATCGTTCCTTTTTGAGTGAGCACTTGGCTACAGTGGACAAAAGCAAAACTCCATCTTAACAGGACAAAACCTCCAATAAAATAATGCTCAGCCATCTGTCTTGACTGTTTGAGACAAGGGCAAAGAGAAAAGAGGAGCATAAAGACACAACAAACAAAAAACAATATATATTCTGTATTTACAGGTCACATTGTGTTTCCCAAGACTTTCTTTTCTTCTACCTGTCTTACCTGAAACATCAAAAAGAAATTACTATTCCCTCCAGACTGCCCTTTCCTCCATATATAAAGCCCACAGCACATGATAAAAGTGCCATGTCTTCTCTTTTAACCTCTGGGAAATGTTTTTATATGCTTCTTATTGAACTTGATGAGGTTTGGCTGGCAGCCTTGTTTAGCTGCAAGGAAATATTTTGTGGCAGAACTTGGCTGCAGCCTTCAGGGTGTCAAATTTGTAGCAATAACTATTAGGAGAGACAGGAAAGAAAGTGGTAAACTATAGCCCATACTCAATCTCCGTCTCAAACTAAGAAGGAAGGGAGCATATAATTTAATAATTCTAAAGAAAATAATGAGGTTAATGTATTCAGGTGTGTCCTTACATGGCAGATGCCCCAATCTTTTATATAATCCACTTCTTGAAAATGCACTTTGTTTAATATGGAGTCAAGTCACTCCACTGTATTGGGAGGCACAGCTCTGAGAGTACACTTTATGATCCCTGGGGGCAAAAACTGTACTATCCCTAGAGAAAACAGGCTATAAAACTGGCGGTTTGGCTCCCTTGGCCCTTCGACAGCACTGGTAATTTTAAGACTCTGCTACAGACTCCCACAGTAACAGTCAGTGCCATTAACAAATATGACCATGCTGTGCCCTGCTGCAAAACACAAACATCTCCCCTCCAGCACAGTTTTATGGATACATAACAGCACACACACCCTCAGCACCTCACTGGTGACTATAGGCTTTGTGGCCCACACATTTAGTGTTGTGAAATACCTGTGCAGCTCAGCAGTCTGGACGACTTTTAGAAGATTCTAGAATTTATTTCACCAAGTAAGCCCCAGAGTCAAAAATCTACAGTAAATATTTTTAATATTATGCCTGGAAAAATGGTTTGGCAGGGCAACTCTAACAGCAGCCTTTAATACCAAGTTAAAGTTCACATATTTGCTCTATTAGATCAAATTGAAATAAAGAAGTGTATTTTGTAACAGAAATATAGACTCAATGGCATAGGTGTTAAATACTCATGAATACTACCACAATTCTGATAAAGTTGATACGTTGTATCAAATGTAAATACAAACAGAATGCTAACATTTGCCAATCTCATAACCCATATTTTATTTACAATACAACACAAAAAATAAATCAAATGTTTAAATTAAGAAAAGTATCATTTTTTTTTTTTTAAAAGTAAGTCCATCACCACATCCCATCTTTGCCTATCCTTGTCTCTTATAGAATTGTAGCTGCTCAAGAGTCCTGAGTATTCTTTACATTTTTGTAAAAGGCCTTCCATGAAAAACACATCACTGGATGACAACATTTGCTTTTTGATGGTGCCTGTCCAGATGTGCAAGCTGCACATTCCATAGGCGCTAATGCACCCTCATACAACCTGAGATGCTGGCTTTTGAATTGAGCGCTGATAAGAAACCAGATGGTCCCTTTCCTTTTTTGTCCGGATGACATGTTATAAACATGTTTTTTTCAAAAAGAATTTCAAATTTCAATTCATCTGATCCCATAATAGTTTTAAAACTTTACATCAGTCCATTTTGAATGAGCTTTAGCACAGAAAAGATTTGTGGATGACTCGGGAGTTAAGGCATGCCGGAAGGAGAGCAGGTGTCTGTATCTTGTGGATGCAGTACTTCAGTATCTAGCTAGCTCTATAGGAGAGGAGGAAGCATGAAGGGAATTACATTTTTTTATGGCAGGTAATTTCACATTTTAATGTTTCTATCAATCAGATCAACAAACATTAGCAACCACCAAACGGTTTGTGTGAAGTTTGTCACACAGTGTGTTGCTAGCTAAAGGTCCAGCTGCTTTTTCCAGAGAGAGAAAAGAAGAAAAGCTAACTTCACTCAGAGATGGAGAAAAATGTAGGAAAAGACAGGACAGGGAGAATAATGTCATAATTTTAATCACATATACTATATGCGCTATACTAACTTTTCGTTATTCACATTTTGTATAAAATACCAGATATTTTTATACAGGATAAAAAGGTTAGTTTGTAGAGCTGTGGTGAATTCACAGAAAAGCACTGTGTTGGCCTGGTTCACAGTAGCTGTGGTGCTCATAGTCAGATTTAGGTCACATCAAGTGTAGCAGAGATAAATTTGCATTTAGGCTGATTATGCTTAGATTAATTAACTGAAGTCCAACTTTATACCAACTGTATACTAGTATACATATAGTATAAACAGTATAGTGTCAGTGTAGGGGATGAACATCAGTCAAGATAGCTTGTGAAACTGCTTACATATTGTTGAATTCAGTTGTGTAAATCCACAAAGATCAGCAGGTCAGCTGATCAGCCTGTACACTAAGAAAACCTACTGAAGCTCACATTAAAAATGACTGTGAGTGGTGTTTTCCCCATGCTCAGCCACTGCATAGATCTTACAGTTATCCCACCTGCTAAATCCCACTGTAACCCTTGACAGCACTCATTTTACTGTTTAAGTGTGGACGTAAAGTCACCCTCTACAGTGCAGGCAAAAAAAATTCATCTTTTTTTATTCTTTCACTACATGTTTCCTTAGAATGTAGATATTTGCATCCTAATATTGTTTTATGTTAATTTAATATAGCACAAGGTTCAGTCACCTTTCTACAAAAATGGTTAGTAAAATTGTCCTTCAAGGAGATACTTTTTAATTCTTACTTTGAGTATATTTCAGAGGTTATACTTTTTCACTTTTACTTGAGTAAAGAAGTTTCTTCAGTATTTCTATTTCTACTGGAGCATTTTTAAACACAAATGAGTGTACTTCTACTGAAGTAAAGAAAATCTGTACTTTTGCCATCTCTGACTAGGCTGAGGTAGGGGTCTTTGTTGTCTTCCTAGCTTTTGTAAGGATCTGCTTTGCAGTGTGAACCATGTTTTCAGCTAAGCCATTACTCTGGGAGTAGTGAGGACTTGAGGTGATGTGCTGAAAACCCCATGAATCTGCAAACCGCTGGAAATCTTCAGAGCTGTAGCTTGGGCCGTTGAAATTGAACACAGCCATTGATTTTAAAAGTACCTGGTGAGATAGTCACATATGACAATGTAGTTCTCTGACTTCCAGTGAAATAAATCTGTTGCTACAGTCTGCCATGGGTTCTCTGGAACTGCCTGCAAGAGTAAGGGTTCTTTCTGGTTAGAGTTGTGGTGTGTTTGGCATATGTCACACTTCATTATCATTTCCGCTATTTGTCGGCTCAAACCATGCCAAAATATTATGGCTCTAGTCTGGTGTTTATTCTTCTCGGTACCAAAATGTCCGGCGTGTATGCAGTGCAGCATGTCCTTTCTGAGCTTGTGGGGAGTAATTATTTTCTCACCTTTTAGGAAGTTTCCACTGGCCTCTGTGATCTTATTGCAATGTTTGGTAACAAATCGGCAAAATTTTTTCCTTGTCTCCGACCAGCCTGACCAAATGGCATGCGTGAGGCCATATAGCCGGATCTAGAGAAATTTTCTTAGGGTGGCATGAGGGTGGCAAAGAAATCAAATGGGGTGGCAAAATCAAAGCCTTTTTTTCATACATATGCAGGTGGTTATATATGGTTAAAATGATTCAAATGCAGTAAGTATACACGTTTTTCATATAAATATAGTCTATAACTTAATTATTGTCTGTAGCCCACATAATTACACACTTTAGTTACATAAAACATGTGAGTTTTAATGTTATGTACTGTATAGCCTGTATAATAAATAAATATGTAGCCCAATAAGTATAAAATACAGAAAGCTACACAACATGGGGTGGTTCATTTACAAACACAGGTCTAACTTGAGTTTCACACTGTTTTTTGTTAGAAAACAGTCACATTGTTACATGCTTAAATTACACAAAATGTCAGAAATCTGCATTGTCATGAACAAAAATTTAAACCTAATTTTTCATGATTTGTTGGATTAACCCACTGAGGTCTGAAATACAACTGCCCATTTTTGGCTCCTTTTGAGTTTACGTTTGTATTTCACCCTCAAATTGTTTCATTTATTTTTTTTCCCCTTGCCTTGTTTGGGATCATTCTTTTCAGCTCAACTGAATTTAGTTGTTTTTTTCCACTGACACACTGCATTAGTATTACTGATCTGAAATCACACAAAGAACTTAAAATCCTAGTAGTATTTTTTACTCTAAAAAAAACCACAGACATGTTGAGTAAATTTTTATAATTTGAAATGCAAATATAAATTGTACATTTTGTAAACATATACAACTATTTATCTAAAAATGCAGCCAATACACCTGCCATTTAAATCAAATCACTTTTATTGTCACATCACATGTGCAGGTACACTGGTACAGTACATGCGAGTGAAGTTCTTGTGTGCGAGCTTCACAAGCAACAGAGTTGTGCAAAAATACCATAACGTAAAACAAGCAAAATATAAGAATGGCTAAATCTGAGAGTAATAAATATATGTACAATATATAAGAGTATATGCATTACTGGATGTATATAATAAATATGTTTTTCTACGTGTGTGTGTGTGTGTGTGTGTGTGTATATATATATACAAATTAAATAGAGTAAACAATAAAATAAAATATATAAAATATACAGAGGTTGGTAGTTGGACATGTGCAAAACAGTGGCATTAATGTACAGAATGGAGTGCATAATGTTGAAGTTCCAGTAGTGAAGGTGAGGTGTCTATGACGTGTTCAGCATTCTGATGGCCTGATGGAGAAAGCTGTGTCTCAGTCTGCTGGTACGGGACCGGATGCTGCAGAACCTCCTTCCTGATGGAAGTAGTCTGAAGAGTTTATGGCTGGGGTGACTGGAGTCCTTGATGATCCTCCCCGCTTTCCTCAGGCACCGCTTCCTGTAGATGTCTTGGAGGGAGGGAAGCTCACCTCCAATTATCCGTTCAGAGCACCGCACTACTCTCTGGAGAGCTTTGCGGTTGTAAGCGGTGCTGTTGCGGTACCAGGTGGTGATGCATCCAGTGAGGATGCTCTCAATGGCACAGCGATAGAAGGTCCTGAGGATGCGGGGGCTCATGCCAAATCTTTTCAGTCTCCTGAGAAAGAAGAGGCGCTGCTGCGCCTTCTTCACTGTTTTGTTTATGTGTCCTGACCACTTAAGATCCTCAACCAGATGTACACCAAAAAAAAAATATTACTAAAACTAAAATGACAGAACAATCAGGTGTTGCAATAAGATGCCCCACAAATGATGTGTGCCAGTAAAAAAAACATGTTTTTCCACCAAAAGACAGATGAGAAGAGCACAGGGATAAACCTGCAGGCCTGACAACAGGTGGTGTATCACTCCGCTGGTTTTCTACTTAGTGACAGTGTTTACATTGCAAATGTGCCTTAGTGACATTCATTAGTGCCCTCACTGACACACAAAACAAAAGACTACACAACAGAACAACTACACAAGACAACACAACACACTAAGTATATACTCCACACTAAACGTCACAAATCTCCCACATCTAAAAACTCTCTGTCTCGCTGCCGTTACAGTCACTCCCAAAACTCTCCCCTCTTCCTAAACAACCAAATCCCATGTGTTGACTTTTTTTTTAACTGGTCGACATGGTACATTTTCCACCGATAGGAAAGAGGTGGCGTTTTTTCATTTCTTTACTGTTTTCGCGCGGTCCTTAGAAAACGCTTAAAACACACACACACAACAACAACGTGACAACAGTATTTAGGAAAAAGCGTGGCTTATATATATTATCATAACTCTGGATTTACTGGCCTGTAATTAAAATTTAAAAAATTTGAAGTCCGAACTTTCAATGTGGGCTGAAACAGAGACTCAGCGTGGCTGCAGCTTGTTGCTATGTCAGCTTAAAATAGTCAGGTGATTTGGAGGTGCAGCGTGTCTGTGGACCACAGAGGGTTAATAACACTCACCTTCCTTCCATTTCCAGAGTGCAACAACCAACCACCTGTTTAAAATCCGAAATTCCCATGGTGTTGTTCAAAATGTGCTCTGGCACAATCATAAGCATCGCTTGCTACTGAAAACAAGAAAAAAGCCGGTCCTGCTATGGGCTGAACCATTTGTTAATGGTGGAGGGGGGGAACACTGTGCAATATATTCAGTTTTAGCATTTATATTCACTGTTGACTGTAACTACGCTCAAACTGTTAATGCTATCTTATTTTAATAAACAACACTGTCATATGCAAAACTGGGGTGGCACTTGGGGTGGCAAGGGATCATTTTAGGGTGCCACTTGCCACCCCATGCCACCCTTCTAGATCCGCCCCTGATCCTGGGCTATGGTGGCCTATGTGAAGTGAAAGTGATATACACTATAGCTGTGATGGTGTCAGTGCTAGTGGTTTACAGAGTAGGGTCTCCAGGGGATTGTGGTGAGATTCCACAGCTATGTGCCGGAATAGGAAATCAAGAACCAATTGTTGTAGTGAACCAGTTCACAGTAGTTCGATTCCTCTGAATTCTTAATCTACTTGCATATCGATCCTGCTTATTGGCTCAATTTGAAGTTGCACTACGATCAGCTGATTTCAGGCCTGCAGGCCTCACTTGCCGCAGTTAAAGTCAATGTTCATAACTCCACCATAAGAAAGAGACTAGGCAAAAATGGCCTGCATGGCATAGTTCCAAGACGAAAAACACTGCTGAGCAAAAGGAACACAACAGTGCATCTCAGAAAACATCTTGATGATCCCCAAGGCTTTGGGAAAATACAAAAGTTGAACTTTTTGAAAGGTGTGTGTCCTATTATGTCTGGTGCAAAAGTAACACAGCATTTCAAATCACTGTACCAGCAGTAAAATATAGTGGTAATAATGTGATGGTCTGGGGCTGTCTTGCTGCCTCAGGACCCGGAAGACTTGCTGTGGTAAATGGAACCATGAATTCTGCTGTCTACCAAAACATCCTGACAGCAGGACAATGATCCAAAACACCAGGAAGTCTGCCTCTGAATGCCTTAAAAAAACAAAAAACAAAATGAAGATTTTGGAGTGGTCTAATCAAAGTCCTAGCTTGATTCTTGAATCTGATTGAGATGCCGTGGCATGATCTTGAAGAGGCGGTTCGTGCTTAAAAACCCTCCAATGTGGCTGAATTACAGCAATTTAGCTCCAAAGAGGTCCAAAATTCCTCCAGAGTGTTGTAAAAGACTCATTGCTAGTTATTCCAAATGCTTGATGTAGTTGTTGCTGCTAAGAGTGGCCCAAACAGTTATTAGGTTTAAGGGGCAATCACTTTTTCACACAGGTTTCGCTTTCTTTCCCCTTAATAATAAACACCTTCATTTAGAAACTGCATGTTGTGTTTATTTGTGTTATCTTTGTCTAATATTTAAATTTGTTTGATGATCTGAAACACTGAAGTGTGACATAGATACAAAAAAAGAGGAAATCAGGAAGGGGGCAAACACTTTTTCACAGCACTGTATGTCCCATCTATACCTCCTCTGGAATTAGTCCTGGGCAAACTAAATTTTAAAGGGGAGTCTGAGGGAATGGTATCTGCCAAACATGGCATTGCTAGCTGTGAGTAGTGCAACTTTTCACTGAGCTTGATGGCCCAATAGCCAGATTTTGCATCTAGTATGCTGAAATATTTTGCTCTGACCAGCTTGGATGTTCCATGGTCGACTGTGGGGAGGGTTAGGGTGGTCTCATTATCGCTTTGATCAAGGCCGTGGATCCAAACATATGTGGAGCTTGCGTGTTCTTGGCTTTTCATATATTACCAGTGGATTGATTCATTGGGTGGGTGAAGCTGCACTCGCCTTGAAATTCCCCAATACCTTTGAAAATATCTGAATATTTGTTCAGTATATCTACTGGATGTGTGGAGCACTCTTCCTTGCTGGTGGCAATAATTGCATACATTTCTTTAATTAGCCTGAGGGCTGTGTATGCTTTGTAGCCAAAAATGGGTGGGCCGCTACAATCCACAATGTGGACTTTCCGTGTGGTTGATCTGTCTTTTAATCTACCGTTTAAATTGCAGTAGTCTCTTACTTTTAGCCAACACTCCATATAGCTTGTGCTTGTCTTTCAGTAGTGTTGTGTTGGCAAACAACGTGTTAAAGTCAAGAGATTGTTTAGGCTGCAGTGTTCAATTTAAACATTAGTGTTATGATGCTTGGTCCCAGTTGTGTCTCTAAGCAGTGTCCTCAGATTGTCTTCTGCTCTGTCCACAAATAGCTCTGAGTCAAAATCTTTGTTCATTTTTTCATCTACGGTCACCTCTGTGAACAGCTTTATGTGGATTATGGGATGTTGAGCTTTTTGTCATTTTAGGTACGGTTTCCCTTTTGCTGGGCGATCTGTTTGTTTATTGCAGTACCACACCACATGCACCACAGCTTTTGCTGAATGTTTTGGTGGCTTCAGTGAGTCTGCTGGTCTGTTTGTTAGTACTTCTCTTTCTGGTCTTGCGCTGTACTGCATGTACTACATGGCTGTCCCTAGCCATGGTGTTTAGCTGTACGTGAGCTTGCTCATGAGAGCAAGCCTTGTCAATTGCCTTCTCTAGGATTAGCTCTGTTCCATGGCTAAGTAGCTTTGCTTTTAGTTTGGGTGGGTTACTGGTGAATACAATACAGTATTTGACCATATCATCAGTAGTATATACTTGCATAGTTTCAATCTTTAACCAGTAGTTTGAGCTCTGCAACACAATCAAAATCAGAGAAACTTTTTTAATCCCAGAGGGAAACTGAGTTGTCATAGCAGCAAATATACAACAAACACCAAGGACTCATCTATAATGAGTGTAAAAACAGAGATACTGATAGATAAATATTAAGATAAATAGATAAATATAGAGATATAGGCATAAATATAAATATACATATAAATATAAAAGCACAGGTATGTGTGCAAAGATATGTCATGGTGTACAAAAGTGACAGGGTGCACTGAGGTGTGATTAGTTCTGTTCTGTTCCACATGTGTGGACCTAACCCAAGTGGATGAATTAAAAAGTCTGATAGCAGCGGGAAGGAACAACCTCCTGTAATGTTCCCTCAGACAGCAAGGTTGAAGGAACCTGTTGCTGAAACTGCTCTTCAGATTGTCCAGTGTGTTATGGGTGGGAGTCATTGTCCATGATTGCCAACAGTCTTGCCAGCATTCTGTCACTGATCACTTCCTCCAGGGTGCTGCACTTCATGCCAACAACAGACTTAGCCTTCCCGATGAGTTTGTTCAGTCTGTTTGCCTCCTTTGCTTTGATGCCTCCCTAGTACAGCAAAGAAGACAGTGCTCACAAGAACAGACTCAGGTTGTATAGGTGATGAAGTACTCCACACAGCTGGCTAGCACAGGCCTTCAGCACTGGGTCTGATGCCGTCGGGTCCTGCTCCTGATACACAGGCCGGTCTGGCTTATGTGGGCTGAGATGATCTCTGGGGCTGTAATGCGTTGCCACCAGGTGGATGCTGGTAATGGTCTTGGCTGGTGTGGAGTGCAGGGGCTGGTGGGGGGTAGAGGTGAGTATGGAGGTGTCACAGGAGCATAGATCAGTGAGTTGGTCACAGGTGGGCAGCTGGGGGTGCTGTTGTTTGAGGAGGGGGAGATGAAGTTAAACCTACAGAAAAACTGGTTTAACTTGTTTGCCCTCTGCACATCCCCCACAGTTTCACCCACACCCTTCTTCTGGAAGCCAGTGATATCTTTCAGCCCTCTTCACACGTCCCTGGCCCTGTGTCCTTGTAATCTCTCCTTCAACCTTTTTTCTACAGATCTCTTTACTCTCCACAAGTCTGTTTTTTAACTCCTTTTGCACCGGCTTAAGTCCTGGGTGGTCCCCCAACCTAAAGGCCCTCTATTTTTCACTGAGTAGGGCCTTCAAGTTGCTCGTAAACCTAGGTTTGTTATTTGGGTAGCAGTGCACCTCTTTGGTGGGGATAGAATCATCAGTGCAGAACTTGATATACTCCGATACACAGTCTGTTAAACCATCAATGTCACTGCCATGTGGTTCATACAGGGTATTCCAATCAGTGGCTCCCAAAGCCCTACCAGGGGCTCTATGGCCTCTTGAGACCACCTCCTCACAGTTTTTACACTCACTGACTTCCACTGAGCCACGGGCCTGTATGTTGGTGTGAACAGGTATGTCTAACCAGAGATACCTGGTTAAAGTCCCCTGTGATGAAGATGAAGGCATCTGGATATTTTGTTTGGAGATGCGTGGTCACCAAGCTGATGATGTCACACGCTACACTGGCCTTGCTGGACAAAGGGATGTAGACAGTGATAGCAATCATGCTGGCAAACTCTCTCGGCAGATAATCTCGAAGTCTGAGTAGCTCAATGTCGCGATTGCAGAAACACTCTTTAAAATGTCCCGCGTTACACTAGCTGCAGTTCACTACACACAGACCCCACCTCCTTTCTTGCTGCCGCCTTCGCGCCCCTTTTCTTGAGTAACAACGGCAACACTTTGCATGATACACGAACAGCTGCAAGTTGTTTTCTACTCCGCCTTTGGTCTATTAACTGTGTGGGTGGCCTCTAGCCACATACTTAAATTGCAGTTTCATCGGAACAAAGATGTCTTTCATTCTTTTATTTAAATATGTTGGGGGAACATGGCAACTTTCATCAAATGGCGCCCCCATGTAGTTTTCATGGATTAATTATACGTTCATGAGAATTCATTAATATTTTGGAAGATATACAATATATGTGTATATAAGCACAGTATCCATTTTGGTCTACTTACTGCTTCCAAGAGCCTTTGAATTGAGACTTTTAAAAACCCAGAGGTGATGTGAATGAGAATGACGGGTTAGACTGATGTACCAGCCCCAGAGGTGTAATGATTGGGTGACTCTGGTGGTGCATGTTAGAAGTAAGAGCTTGAGAATCATTATATGTCATATTCATATTGGTTCTTTTCAATTATATTTCAGATGCCACACATTTTCTAAAAGTAGTGAATGCACCAGGAGTTGGGTCAGCCTAGAAATTCAATTTTATTTGCCTATTGTGCTTGACTCCCCTTTTCCACTCCCACTGGCAGCTGATGGCACATCTAGCCATTCAGTGGGGCAACTATTAAGTGATGGCACACCAAGGACAAGTATTGTTCGTGGCGTCCAAGGTCTCTACTGTGGTGTTTGTAACTGTCGGAATGATTGTCTGTTTTGTCAAAATCACTCTCAACCCAATCTTCTGTGTCATCCTTCACACTGGAAGGCAGATCGAGCTACAAGAGAGGTGAAATATTACAGCTTCATAGAAATATCATATATCATTTGTTGACAGTGACAGATTGTTATTTTTATTAATAAAACTACTTAATTTGTTAATGAAGGATAAATATGATGTTACATTTTGTATAGCTCATTCTCAGACTACCATTGATTTGAGTGGTTTACCTTACAATTATTTGTGCATTTTCTTTCACAATATTCTTGGTACTCTTTACTTGCAGTACAGATATTGACTTTGAGGTTATTATATAGTCCAGACCTGTCACGGTTTGGATTTTTCAAGTGGTCTTAAACTTTTGATCAGGACTGATGCTTAAGTTGAACATGTTTGCTGCCCTTAAAATAATGTCAGAGATTTGTTACCGCTATCACTGGGTTTTGATTTAATCAAGTGGAAGTAGCCTCCTATGTTCTCAGGGATAAAGCCCAGAGAAAAAAGAAATGCACTGGCATTTGTTATGTATTCCAGAATATGATATGTGCATTCTTAATACTTTTACACTGTTTATAAATGCATTATGTAGTGTATTTTTCATTGTTACTAACATTATGAGAATGCAGCCCCAAGGATAATAAAAAATAAATAAATAAAAATGATGTTCATCCGACTGTTGAAGAGGACTGGTAATTTCTCTCTAAATGTTTTCTTTATCCAACCAGTTGTGGTACAGCTCCAAGCAAACATCCAAGCACTGCTGTTCGTTGCACTAAATTTTCTTCCATTTCTTGAGTCCAAGCACATTGAGAAGCCCCTCTCATTATTGTAGCCATTTCTGCTTATGTTATGTTGCATGTGTTTGGACTCATAGCATAAGCTTTGTCTCTTTTAATGCTTAGACTGATTTGTTAAGGTGGTTTCAAAGTAATGGGATAATAATGATTGTGCCTTCAGCACATGGCTCTAAGTTTGATCAAATCTGTTTAAGTAAAGACAGGGCTGGACTGGCCATCGGGCATACTGGGCATTTGCCCGGTGGGCCGCTCATAATTTTTCGTTTTTATGGGCCGATGGGGTTTTATTTCTTTTCTTTTTTTAACGGTATAAATGAATGGTGGTGGATTGGCCAGTTAGTCATGATCAACTCTGGGCTAGACTAATTACAGCCGAGGAGGTCGAACTTTAAAGTTGAGGTGAAAAGGAATGCGATTTGTCCCGTTCCTCTTCAGCTAGAAAGTTACTAATTCAATCATGAAACTGATCAATGATCAGCTGATCGGCTTTTCTCTCTGCGCCAGAAAGAGGAAACCAGTGGAGGTCGCGCTAAACAACAGCAGCGCGTTTAAGCTCCCAGCCCATTGTTCCTTCAATGGGCTGGTTTCAGTCATTATGCAAATGTACTGTTTATAAGATTGGGGAAAACTGCAGTCAGCTGAGACTGAAGAAGTCACTTGGATAAGTGACGAAACGTTTCTCCCACAAAACGCTACGTCCAGATGAACAGAATCAACTTTTGGACACGTTTAAGCTTGATCAGCTGTTGTTAGAATTTATTTAATATTACTTTCTAGTATCAGCTGATGTTTGCTGGAGCCACAGCTGTAAAAGCTGCTGGTCATGATATCGGTTTGGATATGTGGTGAGAGGGAAACATGAAGATGAAATCAGGAGATGTCCTTACTGAATCATCAGAGCTGAACAGGTGATGGAGAAACAGGTTTAACTTTTAGGTGACATGAATGAGTTGAAGGGAAGTTATGAACTGTTTCTGAGAGACAAATAACACCAGGATCCTTTTCTAAGTAGCTGACAGCTACGTGTGCAGCGTGCAAGTTTTGCCAGGGGGGCAGATAGGGCATTAACAGGGAAAGGGGGGCACAAAGAAATACTTTTCTTTCTTATTCGTATTTAAAATGTCTAGCTTTTAATAAATAATTATCTGAATCTTACAATCAAAGTTTTCATCTATGTAAAATGTATAGAAATCCATTATTGTATTCAGTAAATATCAAGTCTAGTATATACCCTAGGAAGTTATAGTATTCTTTCCTTTGAGAAGGTACCATCTGTGCAGTCTGCAATTCTGTTGAAGAAAGATGTTGAAACTATTTAATTACTGGAGAAAAATGAATAGATTTCTGTGCATTTGTTTTATACGTGCATTAAATCAAAATCGGTTTTGTCAATTAAGCATCTTGAGGCAGAGGGTACGGGAATGGTTCCCTATTTTTTTCTTTTCTTTTTTTGCTGGGAGTTGGCAACCCTATTAGTTAGGTATATGTAATTATAAATTAGGTTGTTTTATATTTTTGCTAAGTACTGTTTAGAATACCAGAATAGGGAGGATGGTGTAGGTTTAAGTTTATTATAAAGGCTTTATGGCTTTTCCTATAATACCATGGTGGGCCGGTGTTGTGCCAAAAAGTGATTGTCTGCCAAAAACTGATTTCCGGTATTTGCCAAAAACTGATTGCTCGTATATAAACTGCTATAAGTAACTTGTTGGACTATAATATGTGAAACATATGTCAAATGCATCCCTTATGGATGACATAAAGTCATCTTAAGCCACAAACAACATTCGTGTAACAAGGTAGAAGCTTCAATCAGTTTTTGGCAGTGACTTTTATATAACCTTTTATTTATGCAGTTAGAAAAAATCTCATTAACATTAAAAATGTATTTTGTAAGAGTAAGCTGGCCAAGAGGACAGCACAAGTGGCAGCAAATATTACAATAGTTCTGTAAAAATATTTTAAGTGGGGATAAGGGACCGGATTGGTTATAATGTAAGTACAATAACACAGAGTTGTAAAGATACTTGAAAAACAGATAATTTTTAAATTCTATATATAACCCCTTTGTAAACCCTTACACATAAAAAAATACACAGAAACATTGGAAATCAGTTTTTGGCAGGCAATCACTTTTTGGCACAACACCGGTCACTAGTCAAAATGCCCGGGCTGATTTTTTTGTCCCAGTCCAGCCCTGAGTAAAGATAAAAAAAATGGATCTGGTTTCAAGATTGAAAATAATTTCATGGTGACGCAAAAGTGCCCACAGTAATACTTTTTAACATAATAGTTAAGTGTACTATAATGTGTTTTAGAAAGTAAAGATGTAAATCAACTATTGATAGTTAAAACACATTAACTAAGAAAATAATTATTACATGTAAGACATTAAAAATGATATATTTTTTAATCACACGTTTCTCACAGTAACTCTAAGTAAAGTTTGCCTGAACTGCACCTTAATGGAGCTGTCTTTAAAGCTTTGACATGGGGTTTATACTCCTGAAATTGCCTCCTGTGTTTTTTTTGGTTGATTGCTTCGTTGTTTGTCAGGTTCATTCTATGCTTGCTAGTAGTTTAATATTTCTACTGATTTTTTTCAGATCTAACAAACTTCATTAATTGATATTCTGAGGTGAAGCTATAGCATTACTTATTTGTGTTACTAAATAACAGAAGACACAATGACATCACTCAATTGTCTTCACAATGCCATCTTGTTATAAAATTCTATGCAAAATACAAGCAGTATCTGACTTTGTAATTAATTACAAAAAATACAATAAAAATATTTTTTAGTTCACATTATATTCACATTATATTTTCAGCATATGCTATTGCTATTCCAGCATAAAAAATATGTAATTTTTAGTTCTGGTGTATTGTAAAGAAATACTTCTAGAAGTATCAGCAGGAAAGGGATGAGTTCACTTTTTAAATGAGTGATTTATCTTGACTGATTCACATCCGCAATGCCATATCCCATAATGTAATTAAAATGCTGAAATTTTAATTAATAATTCAGAACTTTATCTGAATAAACATAATACCAACAGCTCTGATGGAGCTGAGTATTTATCCAGGGAAGGGCATAAAAACAATTCTAGTATATAAATTTGGACAATGTGTGTAACGCCTTAAATGCTGGATGTGAGCTTTGGAAAACAGTGGGCAATATAAATGAATGTCTGGAATACCAATTGAGAGCACAGAGGTTTTCTAACGCTTTGTATACTCTAGAAAGATAATAAAAAAAGCAAATGACATTTGGCAACTTCAAGTGACTGTGGTCGAAATAACCATGTGCAGTGGGCGGGACCTGAGATAAGCTTTTTTTTCAACTTCCAGGCCAGCGACTACCAATATGAATAAAGCATACCCATGAATGACATGGGTAATAAAATAGTAAATTAGAAGGTTATTTTGCAACAGATGCATGTAATATGAATCGCTTGAGAACCCTCATTGAGCCTTCTATGTGGATATGTGTATTTTGAAGTTTGGCAACACACTTTGCATATATATGAGGCAATGGGACCAAGGACTTTACTCTAACGGAGTTCTGATTTGTGGATCCAAAAACAAGGACAAAAAGAGCCCTTTCTTTATTATTTACAGTGTGTAAAAACCAGTTAAACCCAAAGCTTACAGAGTCCAGAACTTATTTTTTTCTGTTGAAATTGTCATATATCACATGATATTATATTAAAAAGGAGAGATCATTTGGATTCAGATTGTGATACTTAGAGTTGCTGTCAAATAGATCTGGCTTTTTTGTGTTTTTCAGCCTTGAAAGTTTTATTTTGTATTTTGTTATAACTGAAAAAAAAGTTCTGGATACCAATTTTGATGACCACTAGGCCACCTAGACGGTCCAATATCACAGTCAAAAATGCAATAGACACATCTGTGCATCCAGAAGTTGCAGAAGTTCCACGAAGCTGCAGTACCAGCACAGAGAGACTTTTTTTTTCAAGTCGACATGAAAATAATCATCGGAAAGCGTTTAAACAGACATTATTAACACGTTTACATATAAATACATATTAGCCGCCTAGCTTAATTGTTTCTGTTGATTAAGGACCCTGGAATGTATCTCATACCTTTCTTGCTGACTAGCAACTTCCTGCTTTTAAATATATTATCTCCCCCTGCTGGTACTGCAACTTCTGTATGCAGTAATGCAACTTCTACATCTGTGTCCATTTCACACTTTGGAGAGGCAAAGCGTGAAATGGACACGGTGGACCGTGTAATAAAAATAATAATGATCATAACATACGTAACTAACTAAATACATTATACAATGTTTTTATTCTTAATTCTTAGTTTTTTTATTTATTTATTTTTTCCTTTGCCCATTGCTCTGTTCCATCACCACTTACACCAACTCAATGTGTTCAGAGTAAATGGAATCTGTCAGGTGGTGCTGTGTCTTGCACAGGGTGGCTAGGGTCAGGGGGGAATCTAATGGAAGTTTTTGGGTGGACAGGCTGGTGGGCAAAGCCGGGTCATCATGTTTTACTCCTTTAACAAAGCCAACCAAATGTGTCTATCGATCTCAAATAAACAGCAAGAGCCTTGAGGAAAATCATTCCAAGTCAGTCTCCTATACAGGTCTGGATGTGATTAAAAAGAAATCGATCTATCTATCTATCTATCTATTTATCTATGATTTTTTTAACTTCCAATAATACGTAAACTCCATGGACATGCACAGTTCTTATTAAGTATGCTTAAGATTATCATTCATTAATTTTACTACAGTCACACGTGCTAAAAACATTTATAATGAGTGGAGTTAAGAAAAGAAAAAGAAAAGACATTTTGACTGAAAGTAATGATCCTTTTATATAACCTACATTATTGCATGATTACCCAGGGCCTGTCTTAGATGTACTTTTAAATGGCATTCTCTGGAACATTTTAACCATGACTGACCGATGTGAAAATTCACCATTTCATAAGTAACACTTTTCTCTTGGCTAAATGAATGTAACTTTACGTTATCACTTTTAACTTATCCTTCTGTGTACACTCACAAAAATGTATGTTGTATCTCCCATTATTTTCTCTATTTAGAAATAGAGCTATGAATTACCTTTTTAGTTAGCTAATCCATGTCTATAGACACTGAGAAGTCAACACCTGTTTTATCAGCTTGATATATTTAAATATTAGTAAATTTAATATGAAATTAAATTAGCTGTGTGGAAAAAAAAGTAGCATTCAAAAGTAAAAAAGATTGAAAATTATTTCTCAGTATATTTCAATATATCTATTTCTGTTTTCAGTAGTTAGAAAATAAATGTTCAACAGAACATTTCAACACATGAATTCAAAAACATAGTATTTAATAATGTCATGACTGCTGTCTTCAGGAGTGCAGAATGTGATGGTTGTGAGTCTAGGAACTGCTCTGTCATTTGTAATTCTGTAGTCGAAATGTTGACAGCCAGTGCCTGAAGGTAAAATACGAGCCTGCCATGCGACTCACGTACCTGTTCCAGTTGCAGCTCCTGATTCTCTATAGGGAGATAGTAATACTGAAATGCTTTGTGTTGATGTGTGCACAAGGATAGACAGATTTAACTGGTGAAGTAGCTTAGCTAGTGCACTGCTCAGGGACATCATTCTGAACAGATATGTAACCTATGAAAATGTCCAAGCATGACCTCAGTTGCCAAGCAACCAGTACAACTGAACTGATTACTCTGCTCCCTTAAGCCTAGAACAGATCTGGCGTTCGCAGAAGTCCAAGATCTATTTTTGTTTGAGAAGAGGCTTATCTCATAAAATTTCTAAGAATGCAGAAGTGTTTTTATACACAAGAAGAATTTTACAGCATGAGATTAAAAACATCCAAAAGAGAAAAACCAGCAGTTAACAACGTATAACAAAAGTCTTGCGGTTAAAGTGGAGAAGGGTAAATTATTCCCTACCATGGTTACCAGTGTTCATATTTCCTCTCATCACAACCTGTTTTCTCAGAGAACAGAAAAGCAGAAAAACAAAAACAAAAAACCCCACATCCACATAATGCCTTTCCTAGTTATCCCTAAAATCACAAAACAATCAAGTAAACTAACATGCCTTTCTGCTGTTGTAAAAAGACTGAATGTCAATTTGATGTATTGTCTCTGATACCCAGATCTAGAAGAGGAATAATCACCCTCTTACCTCTTATTCACAAAACACACAGACAACAATATGTTCTAGTGTTGGAAAAATGTTACGGTTGTAACTAAAGCACACTCAAAAGCCAAAAATGAATCATTTTAAAACAATGTCAAGAGAAACAAAGGTCTGGTGAACACAACAAAACATAAAGGTTCCATATTCAGATAGATAGTACAAAGCAGGGGAAGTCTTTCTTAAAGACTAAAAGGTATAATAAAAGGTAAAATAAACGAAGCATGGTATGCGGTATCATTGCTACTCCAACGTGTTATCTGCGTTAAAGTGTGGCCACTTTTTTCAAACAAGTCAGCAATATTTTCTGCATAAAGTACTTTTATACTCTTTGTGTCTTGTTCCTTTCAACTGTACAAACACTCTGATCTCTAAAAATATCAAAATATTCTGAGGTGTAAATTTAAATAGCTGATGCCATCTGTTCTTGGCATCATATTTGGAATGCTGCATCTTCAAACTTGCCACTCTGCACGTCCGAACCAAGAATATTAGATTCCTCTCAAGAGACGTAGCTCTGAACTCTCCATTCCATTACCAAACTGTCAGTACGTCACGGTGGGAGAGTGCTGCTTTTAAAGAGGATGAGAGGAGCCTGTTATGAAAGGCAGACTGACCCTAGCTCCTCGCTCTGGGAGTCACCAGACCCTGAAAGCAGCAAGCCACAAAGTACTTAAAACTGATAGACTATCCAGCATACAGGTCAGTTTAAAGGGGTCTGTTTATTTGTGCCCAGGATGGTTTGATTGTCCTTCCGCTACCATTTCTTTTGCTCTGATTTAACACTTAGTTTTTGTTCTACTTGGTAAGAGATCACATCATGCTTTCATTATCAAACTTGAGTTATTGTATAAAGGTGCCGGGACACACATGTTTTAAGATATGTACATTACTTTTGTTGCATGAGTATTCTGATGTCAGTATGAAAAATCAAATATGTGGATTCATCTGCTGTGGTGACCCCTTGCAATTAAGGGAGTGCTTGAAGCTGAGTTATTGTGGTCTGGGTGCAGTTTCCCCCTCCAGGGGCAAGGGTACCTAGACCTGGGGTATAGAGTACGCTTGGGGAGTGTGATTGTGTGTACAGTGTCTCTTTATGTCTGTCTCCACGTTGGGTGAGTGAGGGTGGGAATGGATGTTTGTATCTGTGTGTGCCTGTTTGTCTGTGTCTATATGTCAGGTTGGGTATCAGACGCCACCTCTCTAGGGACATCTCAGGCCCTCCAATGTATGGAGGCCTATCTCCCCCCTCCACTTCCCCTGCCAGTGGCAGACGCCCTCAGACATCGGTGCCTTGGTGGTTCTTTGTGTCCGGGGGTGGGCGTCCAGGTACACACCGGCTCTCTCCTTGGTGGCTGCTTGTCGGGGCCTGGAGCCTGGGGCTTGCTCGGGCCACTTTGGGGGTGGGGTGCCCTCAGCCTCTCGGCCTGGGGCTCGGTCACTCTGGCACAGCTGGCTGCCGGCGGAGCTCACGGGCATGTCACTGCAACCCCCCCTGGCTTCTGCTCCGCGGCTGCTGAGTGACCCCTCATCTGGGGCTCTCCTCAGCTCTTTCTGGGATAGTGGCGCGGCTGCCCCTCCGTTGGTCTTCCTTGGTCTCTTGTGTTCTGAGGGCCTCTGGATGTCTGGAGCCTGGATCTCCTCCATACCTGCTTCATGCCCTGGAGGACGGGGTTATGGCTCCCCACACCCTCTAGCAGATCATTACATGAAGGAACCTTTTAAAAACAAGTGCGCTCATGCTCACAGGTGTACACACGGGTGCTCACACACAAACTACACCCTTTTTGGCTCCTACCTCAAAGCACACTGTGCGCTGTCGATCTTACGTGCTGCACAATAATGTTTAATATTTAGTATTTCCTGTTATATTCCCATAGATCATCGTGATGTTGTTTATTATGTTGCTCTTTTTTTTTCTTCTGCTTGTTTTCTCTTTTTTCTTTCTCAACAGGTGATCCAGGTGATTGATATATGTATTTTTTGTCTGCTTATTTTGTTGGTTTTTATTTTTTGCCCTTTATCCCCGTCCCTCTTCCCTGCTGTTTTTCTTTCCCTCTTTCTTTCTCCCCTTTCTTTTCCCCAGTCAAGTCTGTCCCGTATTTAGCAAGTGAAAATAAAATAAAATAAACAATAAAAGGTGAATCAAATAGACCATTACGGCAAGGCTGGGATGGTCCATTTGGTAAAGTAAATCCATTGGGCATCTTTCTTCGCCTTTAGACAATAATTCTGATGGCAAAAGAACCAAACGGAACAGGCAAAAAAAAAAAAAAAGTTATTGTGGCCTTCTTGTGGGGGGGGTTGATTTGTTTTCTGGGACAATGACTCTTGTTTTGTAGTTATGCCTCTGGATGTAACCACAGTGGTTTTTAAATGAAACAAAATCAAAACATGATTGTGCAGGCTTTATTAATACTTAAATGAAAATTCATTGCAGACAATGACTATCTGAAACACATGGATATCACTAATTGTTGTGTGATACACTACCAGACCTTTACTACAGCCACCTGTAGTTGCTCCTTGTTTGTGGGTCTATGCCTCAGTTTGGTCTTCAGAAACTGAAGAAAATTGTGCTCTGCTGGGTTTGATATGAGGTGATTTACTTGGCCATTGAAGAATATCTTGCTGGGGCATTATCTATTTGCACCATGAATTGCTGTCCAATCAGTTTTGCAGTGGTTGGGTGCATCTGAGTAGAGAGTATACCCCTGTACTCT
The DNA here is from genome assembly GCF_036321145.2 of Pelmatolapia mariae. Lineage (NCBI taxonomy): Eukaryota > Metazoa > Chordata > Actinopteri > Cichliformes > Cichlidae > Pelmatolapia > Pelmatolapia mariae. The sequence continues at coordinate 21,871,736 of NC_086233.1, read as the reverse complement.
TCAGAATTCATCCTCTACTCCTTTAGCAGTCACATCATCAATAAACATTAGTGACCTGGTTCCACTGGCTGCCAAACATGCCCACATCATTGACAGATGATGTAGTATGCTTCAGTGGGGGAAAATAATTATTTGATCCCCTGCTGAATTTTTATCTTTGCTCACTTAAAAAGAAGTGAACAGTTCTAAATATTCTAAATAGAAATAAATGAAATAATTGTACAGCAGTAAACGTGGCGGCACCTTTTATAAAAATGGTTAATTTTTATATATGTATCTTTTTCGAATTATTCTTCCATTAAAAATGATGTGAGTTAACTCTTAAGTTTTTCTGCCCCACTAGACTGGAACTTCTAGACTGGAATCTACAAGCAGCCATGGATTAAGTCATGAACCTCATATGGTACGTAATGATGGCTATACTTTGTTAACAACATGGTTGCAACTAAAATTCATACTGAACAGTGAAGCAAAAGTAGGCATTAGATCTTTAATTCAGCCTTAGCTACAAAAATTTTTTTATAGTCATTCAATACAGTGTAATACAATAACACCTGAATCTGAGGGAATAACAACCTGTGCTGATGTTGCTTTAGGAACAAAAAATATTAATAAAAAAATTAATTTAAAAAATATACGTATATACAGGGTGGGCCATTTATATGGATACACCGTAATAACATGGGAATGGTTGGTGATATTAAAGTCCTGTTTGTGGCACATTAGTATATGTGAGGGGGAAAACTCCTCAAGATGGGTGGTGACCATGGTGGCCATTTAGAAGTCGGCCATCTTGGATACAACTTTTGTTTTTTCAATAGAAAGAGGGCCATGTGACACATCAAACTTATTGGTAATGTCACAAGAAAAACAATGGTGTGCTTGGTTTCAACGTAACTTTATTCTTTCATGAGTTATTTACAAGTTTCTGACCACTTCTAAAATGTGTTCAATGTGTTGCCCATTGTGTTGGATTGTCAATGCAACCCTCTTCTCCCACTCTTCACACACTGATAGCAACACCGCAGGAGAAATGCCAGCACAGGCATCCAGTATCCGTAGTTTCAGGTGCTGCACATCTCGTATCTTCACACCATAGACAATTGCCTTCAGATGACCCCAAAGATAAAAGTCTAAGGGGGTCAGATCGGGAGACCTTGGGGGCCATTCAACTGGCCCACGACGACCAATCCACTTTCCAGGAAACTGTTCATCTAGGAATGCTTGGACCTGGCACCCATAATGTGGTGGTGCACCATCTTGCTGGAAAATCTCAGGGAACGTGCCAGCTTCAGTGCACAAAGAGGGAAACACATCATCATGTAGCAATTTCAAATATCCAGTGGCCTTGAGGTTTCCATTGATGAAGAATGGACCCACTATCGTTGTACCTCATATACCACACCAAACCATCACTTTTGTTGTTCCAACAGTGGAGGGATCCATCCAATGTGGGTTAGTATCAGACCAACAGCGGTGGTTTTGTTTATTAACTTCACCATTCACATAAAAGTTTGCCTCATCACTGAACAAAATCTTCTGTGTGAACTGAGGGTCCTGTTCCAATTTTTGTTTTGCCCATTCTGCAAATTCTGTGCGCCGATCTGGGTCATCCTCGTTGAGATGCTGCAGTAGCTGGAGTTTGTAAGGGTGCCATTTGTGAGTAGCTAATATCCGCCGAAGGGATGTTCGACTAATGCCACTCTCCAGTGACATGCGGCGAGTGCTACGCTGTGGGCTCTTGCTGAATGAAGCTAGGACAGCCACTGATGTTTCTTCATTAGTGACAGTTTTCTTGCGTCCACATTTTGGCAAATCCAACACTGAACCAGTTTCACGAAACTTAGCAAGCAGTTTGCTAACTGTAGCATGGGAGATGTGTGGTCTCGTAGGGTGTCTTGCATTGAAATCTGCTGCAATGACCCGGTTACTGCGTTCACCAGATATCAACACAATTTCGATCCGCTCCTCACGTGTTAACCTCTTCGACATGTCAATGGCTGTGAACAAAGAGAAACTTGTAAATAACTCATGAAAGAATAAAGTTGAAACCAAGCACACCATTGTTTTTCTTGTGACATTACCAATAAGTTTGATGTGTCACATGGCCCTCTTCCTATTGAAAAAACAAAAGTTGTATCCAAGATGGCCACCTCTAAATGGCCACCATGGTCACCACCCATCTTGAGGAGTTTGCCCCCTCACATATACTAATGTGCCACAAACAGGACTTTAATATCACCAACCATTCCCATGTTATTACGGTGTATCCATATAAATGGCCCACCCTGTATATATATATATGGGGGGAAAACAATGCATCAGTATGTGAAACTAAACCTGAAACTAAACTTCACGGCGTCCTCAAAAAAGTGTTGACCATTATTGTGAGGTTGATGATCAGTAGCAACAGGTAAAGAAGCGACAGTCATTCACAGTTTTACTATTGTAATAAACTGTTGGATGCTTTAGTAATGATAGTCTATATGTTTTATTCTGTGCAGTGCTATGTAAATTTTCTTTTCTTTTTTCAGTTTTTTGTATTATACCATAACCATATTGGGGAATGGGGCATGTCTGACTTGCAAAGTATTAAAAAACCACCCAGACTCATGAAATTAGCATTTGAAAAGTATTGACTTTGATCAATAATAGCAGTCAGAAAAATAATCATCTGGCACAATAGACATTCATTGTTAGTGAAAATACGTGGTACAAGGCTTTTAGGAAATTACAAAATTTCCTAAAAGTCTGTCAAAATATTTCATTCAGGTGACAGTTCATATTTTCAAAATATCTGAAATCCTTCAAAACAGTTGAATTGTGCACACAAAAAAAGAGCATTTTTCATCTTTTGTTTGCACATGTTTTAGGGCATTTAGACAAATGATTAAATACAGCCGTATACAGCTTTATCAGAAATTGTTTTTTGGGGACAAATCAGATAATATTTCTGTCAGATATCAATATATTCATCCCAGCTATACATCATATTCAAAAACAGTTTTTACTGTATAAATAATCCCATGCAAAATATCATCTAGAAGATGAAGAAAAAGAAGTCCATCCATTTGTAAAATGCCGCAAAGCCCTTAGGGATAAGTCACAGTATTATAAACATTTATAAAGCTTGAACATAACAGCGTTATAGCCATTTGTTTACCACAAAAAATGGAAAATCCTTCTCAAATAACCATTTAAGGGAGCAACAGTCTGTATAGTGAGGAGGAGTAAGGTCTATCAAAAAGAACAACCTACTATGAGCAATAATATATTAATTACTCTATGTTTTGATCCTCCCTAAGTTTGCTTAATAAACAATTATTTCAATTTTATGTCTCTCACTCTCTCTTTATCTATCTGTCTATTGAAGGTTAATTGAGTAGAGCCTTTAACTGACATGTTATATAAAGTATTGTAGCTTTTAAGTAATGCCCAGTGAAGCTATCTAATGTGATAAAGCAGAATGAATTACCACCATAGTCATTCTACTCAGATAAGTAACCTCACCACCACCAACAGCATGTTTAGGGTTGTGAGTGTGCAAATCTTTGGCAACAGGGAGGTGTGAGGCCCCTTGGCCCCAGCAGAAGCAAGCTGTTCAAGTGCTTAGTGTGATGTTTTAAAAGGGCTGACAATGCATGCAAATCATCTTGAGTGTCCGGGATTTTAATGTGGCTGAATCACCAGAGAGCAGTATCCTGCCAAGCTGAACTTTAACCAGTGCTATACCTGTAATCACAGGGTTTACTCCCTAGCTGTCTCATTGGAAGGAAATTAAATGCCTTGTGGGGCCTCAGCAGTGAGATTGAATGTTTGTGTTGTTACCACTGAAGACACACTGTCAATCATGACAGATTGCCTAAGGTGGAAGGGCAGATTAGGAGACAGTTTACATGTTTAAATCAGCTTCTTGTCAGAAGCAAGACATCTGTGAATTACTCTGGAGCTTCTTAAGCCCTTTATTTAAAACTGACTTGTGCATTTATTACCAAACATTGTAATTATAAACACTATCTGATTATTGCCACAATACCAAAAGATTTTCTTTGTGCATGTAATGGGCACTTCTGTGAGGAAAAAAATAAAACATGCCACACTCCAAATATCATTTTAATAGTCTTAGTCTAACCAGAAAGACAAAAGTGGCACATATGAGACTATTTTGAAGTATGATGCTAGCATGCTAAGTGTAGACATTTTCCCCCTGCCCTTTTCTATCAAGCTTCTAGTCAATATCACCTTGGGGATGCAGGGGTGTGGAGGAGGGGTTTAAAGTATTTGGTTGATATATGACCACCCTGCATCATTTGTGACTGCCTTATCACTCAATCACAGTAAGATGGAGATGCACAGGCAGACAATTTTAATGACTCCAACCTCAACACAAGTTGGATGCCTGGCAAGTAATCTCAGCACCGTGGAAGTTCACATATCACACTATATACCACACATATTTTCCTGTTTTCTGTACATCAGGGGATATCATTTTAAATATTCACTTCAAAGTCTAGTTCAATTCAATTCAAATTTATTTATACAGCGCCAAATCACAACAACAGTCGTCTGGGTTTTTTTGGGGGGAGGGTTTGTGTAGGTTTTAACCATTTGTATTTAAAACACGTGAAAATCTGTTCATGGTCAGCAATAATTTGAAGGCTATAGTGGCAACTCTGTGTGTAGAAGTGACTGAGGTTGGGGTTTAAGTGGTCCAAGGTCTTCACAAGTCAGGCTTAATTCCAAAGTGTGTGCCAATCAGGTGCACCAAGCCTTATCCCTGATGCAGTTTTGACCCGCCAAATAGATATATCTGTGTGTGTGTGTCTAAGCAATTTTGCAGCCTGCTCAGTATTTTTTGTCCATAATTGCCTCCTGTCAAAATGTCTGAGTGAGCTGATTGCAGGAAATAGGACAGGACATGTGTGCCCCTCATTAACTCATCAGTTGGTGCAGCAGATGTGGCAGTTTGAAAGATAGAGTAACGTGCAGATATCAGCTCTGTAGCCGATGCTGTTATTTATAAACTTTTTTTAAGCCAGGAGTTAAACCGTGCCCTTTCCTTACATTGTATGTTTATGCAGCTATGGTAAGTGGTAAATGTCAGAGTAACATTGAAAGATGAGGGCATGATGTGTTGGACTTTATGCTAATGAAAATGTATCTCTCTATTCTGGGTCAAAGAGGACCAGAATACCATTTGAATTACAGAAGAGCACACCTTTAACTGGGAATCGTACCTACAGTATGTACTAATTTACTGGAATTCCTTTTAGGCTTTGGAAAACAAACAGAGCATATCTGGATACCCACAGACATGAAAAGAACAACTCAACTTCATAGAAAAACCTCAGCAAACCATCAAATACATACTGATGAATCTCCTGCTCTAAGGTTAGAGTTCTGTCCTCTGAACTACTGTAATGTCCATACTAATGTCCATATTCAAATACAAGACTCTGCATGATGGTGCTCCATAAATGATTTCAAGCAGATATGAGATTCTGTTGGAACGCATTAAAGCTACAAGGAGTATACAGAGGAGAACCCAGAGGGTACATATCACTGAGATGTGGACTATACATAATGCACAAGGAAAAGATGCAATCTCTCAAGTATATGGTAATATAACAGTGGGACTGGAGGTGGGGGAGGTAGCAACACTACAGCAGGAGTAAGCAGCAAAGCCAACGCAGTATATGTAGAGGCAGCATAAATGATCAGAGGAGTGAGAGTGTAAGCTTGTTAGATTATTAAGGTCGTCTTACTGACTTGTTGAAATCTGACTGGTGATTGTAAGAGTCAGCTAGTACTTATCTAATAAAGCTGTGCATGATTTCAGTGCACCGCCTGAACTCACACAGTTTCAGACACGTCAGAGGATTCAGAACCATTTATAGCTCCAAAAGACACACAATTTCACTGATATTAGCAGCTTTGTGTTTGTGTTTTTTCATCAATTTTGACTGATAGACTTGGCAACATTTATTTATTTTTTGTTAATTCGGTCAGTTGGGGTTTTTTTTTTTTGTCTGGCAGTGTTGTGTATGTATTTGAAATTTTCCAGAAAAACAAAATGTTTTGCAGTTAGAACGCTCATTTTTAAAATTTGCAATATACTTCAAATTGCGCCATTATTTAATGGTGCATGTCTATTTTTGCACCTGATGTGCATTAATTTATTTGGAATGTCTGATAGATTTATTATCAGAACAAAGATAAGTGCATAATTGGCACAGGTGGATTGCTCAGAGCTTTGAGAACAGTGCCAGAGCTTTGGCTCTGATCTGTCATCACCCCAGATGTTTAGAGTTGAGCCATGCAAATTTCTGCTAACCTCCTTAGTACAGAATACATACAAGGGATGGATATGGTGCATACAGTAAAGTTACTTTTCCCAGGAAGCTGAGTGGTTTACAGTGGTTTGGGATTTCTAGGTTTTACTCACATTACTATGCAGGGATAGATCCATATTAAAAAGTATATCATTGTCACATTTGGTTGTAATAAAGCAGTGCTTTACTGAATAAATCTTGCACTCCACCATAACTGTCAGAATTCTCCAGAGAACAGTTTACCCAAGACCCCTGTCCCCATCAATTTCTGTTCCTATTTAAGGCGTTTCCCCTATATCAGATCATCTTTATTTCTACTTAGTTGTCTTTACTTAATCTGAACTGACATGCTTTTTCTGGAGCATGTGAGTTGTTTTTTTTAATCCACATCTTCAGTAGATAATATGTGACCAGCAATATTTTCGTTGTAGAGTCTGTCACTCATTAGTCAGACAAACTACCTTTATCTTTATCTGTGTTCAGCAATTTGTACTCTGTTAGAAGCTCGCTCACAAAACTTGCAATATGACTGTAATTTGCCCTGCTTAACAAATCTGACCTTATGTATGTTGTTAAAAACTAGAACAAAACATTTGCTGTCACTAGAGCCTTTGCGCTTTGGGGTTGCCTGTTTTAGTTTTGACAAGTGTAAGAAGGTAAGAAGGAGGTGTCTGTGCTCCAGGGTTCGAATGTTCAGAAGGCCCCTACTTCTTCTTACAGATGGTATAGGTAACCAAAATGAAAATTATTTTGTCACTGACCTGTTTTATTTAAATACTACGTATCGCAGAGAACACATACCGTCTTCAGCATCTAATACAGCAAACACCATCAGGTGTTGATCAATTGATAGCTAAGCCCCTCTCTTCACCCAGGGCACAACACTTCAAGTCTAATGAGACAGCTACAAAGTCAGTCATTGATCTCTGGCCCAAAGTGCTCAACTACCGCCAAATGAGCCTATTTGAGATCTAGCAAAGTAGTACAGCTGAGTTTGTATTTATGCAGATCAGTGGCACATCGTGATCTTTACTGCACATTTTGGCATGATATTTTGTCTGCATTTCAGCCTTCTGAGACCACATCTAATCACAAGTGAATGGCAAAGCAAGCAAAAAAAAAAGTTTTTGTGACAGGAGTGTGAGGTGCTACGCTCATATAGCAGCCACAACTTAATCCTCTTTTTTCTTTTCTTTTTGGTACTCTCTTTTTTGAATTGCAGTAACTCTCTTTAGCTTTTGTGTTATCATGGTCCCAAAATAGAACCAGGATTGAACCATCTGATTACAGAAAGATTGCTTTGTAGGCTCATTTAAGGCATATAAAATTATACTCCATGTCAAACTAAAAGACAATTAAAAACAAGGTAATGACTTTAGTATAAATATTTCCTACTTATACTAGGGCTGTTCGATATAACGATATATATCGGGTGACGATATAAAAACGTCAATCGTTTCATATTACGCTATCATTTGTTTCGTAGTGTGGCAAAATATAATGTTTACGGCGATATTTTTTCATCGTTTTGATGGTCATTGTAGTGGTTATATTAATTTGTTAAAGTTCTCTCTTTCTCTTATATTTAATATGACCACACTACGAACGGACAAGCGACTGTTTTTACGCGTTGTCGTTAGCAACCATGACGGTAAAACAATGGCATGGCTCTGCCGTCCGCTTGTTTGTTTTGCATATTAACCTTTCACAATAAAGCTCAAGATCCTGTTGAGACTTTTCAAAATAAACTAAATCCCGTGAAAGAGTATGCAGTGTTTATGGATGAGAAGCAAAAAAGAGGCGTTAGGTGCTAAAAAAAATAAACCTTAGACTCAAACGTTAGAACAGGCTTTTCCCCGCAGCACGCCATGTAATAAATATTCACAAAGAAAACGGCGGCCGTTACAACTTATGTCTAAAAATGTATAGCTTCATGCATCGGCTAAAAGTCATAACTCCAGGTACACGACGCCCAGCTGAAAACACTTCATGCAAGTCGAGCTGCCCGAGATTCACAGAATTTACAGAAAATTTTACATTTTTGTGATTTATATCGTTATCGGGATGATAGAAGTCTTATATCGGGATATGAGATTTTGGTCATATCGCACAGCCCTAACTTATACTGATATTATTGCTACACTACACCCACAGTAGTTGAGCAATTTCAGTAAATTACTTTAAATTACTTTAATGAGGATTACCATTAACCAAACTAACCAGGTGATCTATACTATGGCAGCAGTGATCAGTGAGATACTCGGCTACAAGTTGAACAGCCACAAGGAGCAGTACCCTCCATGGAGAAGGAGACTAGAGGCCAAGATCAAGGTAGCACGGAGGGAAGTTAGCCAAATATCGGAGCTGCAAAAAGGTGCGATGAAGAAGGTGCCTAAGAAGTACAGCAAGCTGTCCATACTGGAGGCCTTGGAAACTGCCAAGCAAAGACTCACAGCCTTGGTCAGCCACTTAAAGAGGTATACCAGAGAAATAGAAGGCAGGAGAATAAACCAGCTGTTCTCCACAGAAACGTCCAAGGTGTACTCTCAGGGGCAGGGGAACAATATGAGACATCAATTTACTGATCCACACCACCAGGATCTACAGTAAGGACATTGGAATAGCATTCAGATTGGAGAAATGTAGTCGGATGGTAACGAAGAAAGGGAAGGTTTTCAAAATTGAGGGGATTGCACTACCAGAAGGTAACATTGCAGACACTGAGAACAATTACAAGTACCTGGGAATCCTACAGGCAAATGGGAAATACAAAGAGGCCGCTAGGAAAGCTGCAACCACCAAGTACCTGCAGAGGGTCAGTCAAGTCCTGAGAAGTCAGCTGAACGGTAAGAACAAGATCCGGGCTATCAACACGTACGCCCCTGCCTGATCAGGTACCCTGCTGGGATAATAATCTGGCCCAAGGAGGAGATAGAAGCCACTGACATTAAGATGAGGAAGCTCCTGACCATGCTTGGAGGGTTTCACCTCAAGTCCATTGCCCTTAGACTGTAAGTTAAGCTCAAGGAAGAAGACCGAGGACTAGTGAGTGTCAGGACCAGGATGAGACAATGAACATCCGCGAATACATCAGGAAGATGACCACGGCCAACTGTGTGCTCATTGAATACCTTAGGCAGCAGAAACCCAAGAAAGAGGAACAAGAGAAAGAACCATCATGGACGCCCCTGCACAGTATGTACCAACAGCAGACAGAGGAAGTGGCTGACATCCAGAAATCCTACTAGAGGCTGGACAAAGCTGGACTGAAATACAGCACAGAGGCACTAATCATGGTAGCACAGGAACAAGCTCTAAGCACAAGACCCATAGAGGCTGAGGTCTACCACACCAGGCAAGACCCCAGGTGCAGGCTGTGTGAAGATCCTCCTAAAAAAATCCAGCACATAACAGCAGGGTGCAAGATGCTAGCATGGAGGGCATAGATGGAACACCATAACGGGTCATACACAATATTCTAGATGTTCCTAGGACTGCACTCTTCCAGATAGAGATCCCAGATGTAGTTTCTGGATTCTGCTGCAACCACTCATTTATTCTCCTATCTGTCCTATCTTATGCCTTCTTGTTCCAGTAACCCAATTCTCATCAGGATATCCTGGTTCCTGAACACCTGATGCACAGATTGTTAATATTTTGTCTGTGCCAGTCTGGCATCTTTTCTACAGTTTTAGCTTCTACTGAAACAAGCTTCCTGGACAAAACTATTATTTCATGCATCACATTGTGTTTCACAGTAATGTTCTCATTATTACAACATTTTTGTTGATATGTTAACAGTTTTAGCCACTGGCTGTAACAGTACTGTACATGCACAATGGGTCAAAAAACTGTGGAGACAGTGAAAAATTATTTCTGACTGCAGAAGTCAACCAAATACTTTTTACACCAGGACATAGTAAAAGTGAAACTTGGTTACCTCGCAGAAGACTGTACATTTGTAACCTGTTACCTGCAGCTTCTCATCTAGAAGTTCGCTTTTGCTCAGTTTGTGTTCCATTATGCAGGTGCATTTTATATTACTTTTGTAAGTCATTTAATATAGTATTTTTTTTCCAGCAATGTCACTAAAAGTGTTGACTGTAAACAATTTCCACATGTTCATGGGTAACATATAGTGCTACAATTAATAGGTTTAAATCACAAATCTGAAATAAAGTGATGTGTTAATAATGGAGCACCGAATCAATATGCTACAGAATTTTATTTCACAACTCCTTTCTCACCTCTCCTGAGCAGATGGCTTGTAAAAGAAAAAAAAACCCAACAAGTAATCATATGTGCAGTAAATGGTGCTAGTTATGTTCCTGTGGAGAGACTACAGATGGCATGGTGATAGTCTTGCTTCATAGTGCATGCGCAGTTTTTGACACACCCTTTAAACTACCCCAGTGGGAACTTTTAGCATAGACCATGTCACTACCCATTACAAAGCCAAGTGTCCAAACAAAAGACTAGTAAATCAGAGAGGAAGTGACTTTTTTAGGTATCTGTCTTCCTTTGGTCTTGGTATGACCTAGCCAGCAAGTTAAGCAAATTATTTTTGGTTAAAGATTAAACAAACACTTATGTAATATTTGTTTATAGTGGCAGACAAATATCAAATTGTAAAGATAATAAATATTAATCATTTCATTAGTAAGGCAAGGCAAGGCATGTTTCCTTGTATAGCATCTTTCATCCAGAGCAAAAAACCAGACAAATACATTAAAATTCTATAAATGAATTAAAAAAAACAAAAAGGTAAAAATTAGAAAAGTAAAACAAATTTAAAACTATGAATTATGTTTAAGAACAATTCTGTCTTTTTCCTTTTTTTCTGTTTACTTCTTTAAATCCTTAAAGTAATATTTAAGGATTTAAATATGGCTGTTACCATAGGATGGACACATAAAATATTCAAAACATATTCAACAGATTGTATACGAACATATAATATCTAGCTAAAAATCTGTTTGCAGTAGTCATCTTGTTGCAGTTTTATCTTGCTGTTGTGTTCTGTAATTTGGGCTGATCAGTACTCACAGTTAACTGGAAGTAGGAAAGGTCTCCAATCAGCAGCTACTCATACTGGTTACCTACTTAAAAATGGCAAATTTTGCTGATTTGCTTTTTCAGGATAAGTTTTTGTGGTGCAACTTCTATGCTATCTTCTATGTCTTCTATCTTCTATGCAGCCTTTAGCTTTCTACAAATATTACCATTAATCAACATGAACTGTGATTAAACTTGGACACAAATGACTTAACAACCTCTTGCCTTAATGAAACAATAGTTTTGCAATCATATATTAAATCAGCATCTAGTAGTATCCATTTACATTCATACTAAATGAGGCATAGCGTTAGTAGTGAAGTTGCACTTACATTAGCTGATTAGCATCAGTTGTTTCATTCATGCTTTATAATCACTGACTCATTCTTTAGCTGCTTGCCTAAATCTAGCATTTCTGTTTATGCATTGTGACCATCCTAACTGGATTTCTGATCTATTCTTGCTCTACCACTCCATTACATAGGCCCTTATACATTTCACAATACTGTGGTATTTCTTAGAAACCGTTCACGAATATTTCACTGATATTGCTTCAGAAATGTCCATTGTCCATGTTAGATTTAACAGGTATTAAAATGGGTTTTGCTGGGTAGGAGGACCCTTAGATTTGGGCGTAGAAGTGCAAAGTAGGGAAAAGAATCCCTTGGTTAGCACCTTTATGCAAGCAATTGTCAGTGAGCTAGGTTTATTGGCATTTCTAAGTTGGTGTTGGTGTGAATGTAAGAGTGTGTTTGTGTAGCTCTTTGTATTAGCTCTGTGATGGATTGGCAACCTGTCCAGCATGTAGGTTAATTGTACTATGCCTTTTGTACTAGTATATAAGCTAGAATAGGCTGCAGATCCCCTAATTCCCATCTCTGTGATCCTAAATTAGATAAAGGGGTTAAGAGAAAGGATGGATGTTTCAGTAAAAATTGTTTCCCCTCCTTTTTTTTTTTCCTTGCGTCACTGCATTTTAGTTCCTATGGAGACTAATGCCACTGCTTGGTAATCCACTTTAGAACCACATGCTGATAGTGAGATGCTACCATTCAATTTTGTCTAAAATATCAATGATCAAAGGCAATAAACAAGGTCTGAGTTAACTGCGACTTAAATTCTAATTTCACCAGAGCATTTTTCACTTCTCATTTTTTTTAAACACTTTAATTAACATACAGTCCCGGAAGTCATGCTGAGATACTCAGCACACATAATATAATTTACTTGAAAATGTATGTCAAAGAGAAATAGATTTTCTGGCTTGTCAACTCTAAATAAGCCCATGCCGTCATTAAGTCGGCTAAAATCTATACCTACTAGAGTACACAAGCAAGAGAATGGACGACAATGAAAAAACTGTATACTATTGTCTGTATAACATGGTACTGACCACAGAGTTCATAGAGTTGGTTGAAATGGTAAATGGACAGATTCACTGCCTGGGCACTCAAAGAGCTTTAAAAATAAAAAGTAAGACTGAATTACACATTAACACTATTCTTATTGTGATAATATTCTGTTAATGATACAGATTCTCAGCTGACAGAACACAACATGATAGAAATATGCTAAACCCTAAAGCCATTAAAGAAGAGAATGTAGCCATTCCATTAAGATACAGTAGTGCAAACTGCATGTATATGTAGGTATTTGTCACTGTAAATACTCAGTCAGTAAAATTATTTTATTTTATAAGGACCAACAAATGATTTCCAAACTGTAATTGTACTTTGTAGTAAACTTATGGTTCACTACAAAGAACTATGGAGCTTTGTTGGACCTAAAGGCAGCAACAACAGCATTTTGACCTCAAGATTTATGAGTTCGAAGCAGGAAAAATGGGCAGACTGAGGGATTTGAGCAAGTTTTACAAGGGCCAGGATGGCTAGACGTCTGAATCAGAACGTCTCTAAAACTGTAGCTCTTGTGGGGTCTTTCCAAACTGCAATGATCACTTTCTCAAGGAAGGAATAGTGGGGAACCAGTGACAGGGTCATGAGCAGCCACTTAATGTACCTGAAGACTGGCTTGTGTGGACCAATTTGGGGCTGCCTTCCTGCAGAGTCAGGGTGACCATGCTTACCTCTATCCAGTGTTAAAAGTCCCCAAAATGGGCATGTGAGCATCAGAAATGGACCACAGAGCAATGGAAGAAGGTAGCCTTGTCTTGATGTCTTACATCACCTGGCATGTGTGCATTACTTGTTCCTAAGTGATGCGCACACTCTTTGCTGTTACAAGCATTTCATTCCCTGTACAACTGCAGCAAGAGCTTAGTCTGCATTGCTGGCAATAAGTCACATTCATCACTGTGGAAGACAAGGTACTAGGATGCACGATGGGAAGTAAGCAGGCCGGCTGAGGCACTGTGATGCATTGGGCAATGTTCTGCAGGAAACCTTGGGTCCTCCCACCCGTGTGGATGTTACTTTGACACATATCACCTGCCTAAGCATTGTTGCAGCCCATGTACTCCCTTTCATGGAAACTGTATTTCGCTGATGGCTGTGGCCTGTTTGGCTGGATAAAGCACCTTGCCACAAAACAAAAATGGTTTTAGGAGCACAGCAATGAGTTTGAGGTGTTGACATGGACTTCAAATTCCAATCAAGCATCTGTGGGATGTGTTGGAGAAACAACTCCAATATCCAAGGATCTGTCTTGGAACCAGATACAACAGCACACCCTCAGGGGTCTACTGGAGTCCATGCCTCAATGAGTCAGTGCTGTTTAGCAGCAAAAGGGGGACCGACACAATATTAGGCAGGTGGCCACAATGTTGCACGCGATCAGTGTATCTACAGTATTAACACACACACATATACAGATATGAGAAAATTGTATTGATGTGTTATTTAATTAATTTTTTATGTTAAATCCTGAAGTAAAAGTACAGGATTGAATGAATCTAAATGTCAGCAGCTTAAACTCAAATTCAACTACGTTACACTTGATGTAATTTGACTATGACCCTGAACACCATCGGCACTGTGTACCAGTCCAACATAGTGCATTACTGTAAATTCACCACAGAAAGGCCCGCTATTTATCCTGCACTAAACCATATTTTAGTAGTTTTTTCATGCAACCATTTAATATTGAAAAATTTGTGTACCTCAGTTTGTTTTGCATATGTGATTTTTAAAAAATATTTTAATTTCCAGTTTAACAAATGCCACTGAAATGTCCTTACCTTTAAATATTACCTCTCTTCTTCCTCCCCTTTCAAGTCTTTCTTACATCTTTCTCCATCTCTGAGCGGCACTATCGCTCATTCTCATCTCTCCTTGGGAAATGCAGCAGCTGGACTGCTAACAGACACACTGTGTGACAAATTGCACAGAAACAGTTTGTGTGTTTATTGATATTTGTTGAGCTGTTAGAAGCATTCCATTTGAAATTACCTGCCAGAACACTTTACTCCCTTTAAGCTCTCTCCTCCTTGGTAGTGCTAGCTAGATGCTGAAGTACCACGACCACAACTTCAGGACTTCTGCACATGTTCCACCATACTTTAACCCCTCAGTATAGCACCTACAAATAATACATAAATTATATGTTTTTGCTCCTTTCATCCCTTTTTTATGCAACAAGTCCTGGTGATGGAAGATACAGGACTTGTTTTTGTGTTTTTGCTCCCTCCATTTAGGCCCAAATTGACTGAAAAAAGTGATATACAAAAATAACTCCCCTAACATGTCTTGAACCTAAAGCAGCTAGCCTATTTTGAAAATGTAAGGACTCAAAAGTAGATATATTTGTGGGGGTAAAAATAAAAAGTAGTTAGAAAACTAAATACTCAATTAAGTACAGACACCTCATAATTTGACATAAATACAGTAACAAAGTATTTGTACTTCTTTTGTTTTCCACCTCTGTATGTATGTAAAGTTGTGTATGTGCTAACACACGTTCAACATTTGCATGTATCACTTGAAACCTTATTTTAATGTTATCCAATACAGTATCCTGATGGAGCAGAGGTTCGTTCTCATTTGCTATGTAAATGTATTCTACTGAAACCGGGCCTATAAGTTATGATTAAATTGACATTACTGTACTTTTTGTTCAATGTGTCTAGGTCAATACAGCGAATCCATCTAATAATTCAGTAGAATACTGGACAAAAAGAACATTCAGAGAGGTTAAAGCAAGGACCGCTGCGTGGCCAAAATACAGCATATTGACTCAGGCACTTTCTAATAAATGATATTGAACTGCCACACATTGCGCCACCTCAGGATGTTCTGCAGAGGACAATATGAGTTCAGTATTTTCAGTATGATATTGAACAGTTCTTTTTATTTAGTTCTTTTGAGAGCGTAAGACTGGAAAAAGAAGTAACACTATTCAAATAATAATAATCACCTTATCATGGCACAGTGACCAGTACATATTTCCTTAATGACAAGTTTGACATAATGTCACAGCTTTGCAGCAGAGAATTCCAATAGTTTCCTCTTTCAGTACACTCCATATCTGTCAGACCACACAGGATCACCGTGCCTCTGGCTAAATGGCCTGTTTGGACAGTTTTTTTTATCTTGTCTGTTTTCTTATTCTTTACATGTTTTTACAACAGGGATATCTGGCAGTTGGAAGGTCAAGGCTGAAAAGGTTACAAAGCTTTTGTTGATGTCCCCTCAATGTCTGAAGAAGTCAAATTATTATTCATTTTTAGAAGGCATTTTCAAGGCATGTTAAGGCTTCCTTTTCATCTTGCACTGTATCTTATACTTGCAATTTGAGTCTGTTTTATTCATGTTTTTAAATACTATCTTATCTGTCTTTTCCAATATCTTTATTTTTTTTATACTAACAATGGTTTTGAAAGGACTACTTCCACGGCTAGTGCAGAGATTTGTATTTTTTAGCTCCTCTTTATGATTTTGTAAACATTTCTGGCGTGCTGCTCTATGGCTATTGATAACATTCTCTTTAAACCTGGAATAAGGTCATTTTTAGTTCCTTTTGGCAAGACAGAAACAAAACTTTGGTAATTCAGATGTTGTTTTCTCACTAATGTTTTATGCACTATATAAGATACTGTCTTTTACTTAAAACTCTGATATAATATTACATGAAACTTCTTTATTCATTTACTTTTTCATTATTGTTTTTAAGGAAGAATTGTGTGAATTTTATTTGAAGCCTGATTTATAACTACGCAGTACCTGCATCATTTTTATATTTTTAATTTTGTCATCAAATCAAGTAAAAATTCCATGCTTTTTTCAGCAACATACAAACAAAAACATCGTCCTCTAGTATTTAACTATTTAGCAACATAGCCTGGATCAGTTTAGAACATACCATTTGTGCTGTCTGTCTATACTCAACATGGACATTTTCACCTTTCTACACTGCTTCCTGGCTGGCTCCTCTCAGTTTGCTCAGCTTCAGTCAGCGTAAACGAGAAATGGACACTCCTGTGTTGTACAAAGAGAGCTACAGTCTCTAATGAGACTGAAATAATCACAACTTTCAGAAACAATAGCTGACTGTGGCCACAAGATGACAGCAGTTTAGAGGATTGAGGTCGCTTTACTTGAGTACGTCTCAATTTATGTCTGTTTTTAGATTTGGCAAAGCAAGCACTGCTTGCCGTGCTTGTCCTGATGGAACGCCATTGTCTTTCTGTGTCCAGTTTTTCTTTTTTATATATAGCTTTATCAATACATATTCAACTAATGCTCCTCCTTACAACCTTAACATTTTGCTTTCGACAAACTGTGCTACAAAGCCATGTGGAACACTTCTATTCTCAAAAGAAAAACTATGTTTTGTATCACAATATTATATTATGTGTAGGATAGTGATAAGCAGAGCTGTTATATTTAATGCAGTATAAGAACAAAAAACAGTGTGGCTTTTACCACAGCAGGGGATTCACTGTCATCCTCATTGCGTGTATGACCTGTTGTCTTGTTTGTAAAGTAGGCATTTGTTATTGTAGTGTTTGCAGAAGTCATGCTTAACAGATAATTATGGCATTTGAGAAGTAATCTGAGGAGGCATTTTAAATTCAATAGTATACGAAAAAAAATATTAAGGTAGAACTTTTGCTGTTTTAACTAGAGGCATTATAATGGAGAGAAATGTCACACAAATTTAATTTAATTCTAGTAATTTTTATTAATTCTAATTTAATTCTACAATTTAAACAAATTGTAGCTAATCAATGATTTTGAACTGTTAAAACAGCCATTGTAAAAAATATTCTTTTCTTTTGTCTTTTTCAACAAATTTTGTTTGGTTTTAGCCTTGATAGTTTTATTTATTTATTTATTGTTTTGCACCTGAACATGTGTTTTATTCAACAAAAGTCATATAAGGGCTTTTGCTCATTTATTAAGCAACACTAGGCTTATACAAGTAACAACGCATATGTGCAGCTGAATTATTATCTAACAAAGAGATAAATTATGTTTATTCTCCAACACATGGAGTCTATCAATACAAATCTTTTATATTATGAATTACCTTGAACCACAGGTTACATGAATAATGCCAACGTTACACCACTTTTTCTATATACTGTTCAATGGTCATATGTGGCCCTTGAAATTCATTTCACAAGCTCTTCTTATGTTAGTAAAAGATGAAACTCAAGGTCAAACAAATCATAAGTAATTATTTTTTGTCAGATTTTTGAGAAATATTATAATAAGAACAAATAATAATAATAACAACACAAGTGGTAAATCTATAAATAATGTTGGTAAAATACAGATTGGTGGAGAGCTGTTTAGTTGATTTTTGCTAAATTCATTTGATAAAGCTTTCAGTCTGTGCCTACAATATTTGTTTGCCTCTCACTGCTGGCATCAAAACAACAGCCCTTATCAACATGTCTACACTCACTGTCATTATTCATTCACGTTACTGACAGATTGCTATTTTGTTTCTGTAATGATGGGAAGGGCATACACTGACTACTTCATAGTGTCACAAATCTTTGCCAAGATGAGGTGTTTCATCTTTTATTCTTTACTGTCTATAAGACACTATAAATGACTGTCTCAAAATCAGAAATAGCATTTGTAAATACTATACACACACAAGTAAGTAAGTGTACTTTTTATTTCAAATCTTATAAACCCATATTTTATTCACAATAAAACATAGAAAACATATGCAGTTTAAACTGAGAAAATGCACCATTTTGAGAAATATGTTCACTTGTATAATATCTGCCTAGTTATCAGTGCTCAGTTCAAAAGCCTGCATCTCTAATGGTATGCGGGTGCATTGGTGCCTATAGAAGTGGCAGCTTGCACATCTGGGAAGGCACTTTAAATGTTAAAAGATAAATACACATTTTAGAGCAACATATGCTCCGCCCAGAAAATGTAGAAGACTTAGGCTACGTCCACACGTACCCGGGTATTTTTGAAAACGGAGATTTTTCTATGCGTTTGCACCTTTCGTCCACACGTAAACGGCGTTTTCGGTCATTGAAAACGGAGATTTTTACAAACGCCTGCCAGGGTGGATATTTTCGAAAACTCCGTTTTTGCATTTATGTGTGGAGGAGGAAAACGGAGAAAACGCAGCGTCAAAGGTGTGCGCCTTTTTTGACGTCACACTGTGCACCACGTTATTGTTTCGGTGAAATGAATTTCTACAATGGGGGACTTAGACAAAATACTGTTACTGTTAATTGTACTCTCTGCAGTGTTTAAATGCTTACATATACACACACAGTTACTGTCCCTCCACACATAGGACTCGGTTCTGGTTCTATGCGCCATCTTTGTTTACTATTTCCCACCGAGGCTTCTA
Organism: Pelmatolapia mariae; assembly: GCF_036321145.2. Taxonomy (NCBI): domain Eukaryota; kingdom Metazoa; phylum Chordata; class Actinopteri; order Cichliformes; family Cichlidae; genus Pelmatolapia; species Pelmatolapia mariae. The sequence goes on along the minus strand of NC_086233.1, from coordinate 21,852,561 downwards.
CACTTATGATTGGCCAACATTTCTACACGGTTAGGAATTAGTGATGGGATTTCTGGCTCTTTTTAGAGAACCGGCTCTTTCAGCTCGCCTCACTAAAAAGAGCCGGCTCTTTCGGCTCCCAACCGACTCTTCAGGTTGTTTTGTTGCTTTAATTAATTTATTATTAACAACAATATAAAATTATGCACAAAAGGAATTACTAATGTAAAAAAAAAACTGTGGCTTTATTTATATATGTTTATATATAAACATATATATACGGTTGCCCCTAGAGACAAAACACGTACAAACTCCAAAGCATGTACAAACTCCAAAACACATTTCAAGCGTTAACTGAACTTCCAAAACAGAGCTACCTAGATCACTTAAATTACACAATTGAAAGCATATGTGTATTGTTTGTGTATTTATACACAGGCACTCATATATATTCAAATAATTTCAAAAAATGTTCATTTACCTGTTACTACCACACACCAAATCCGGTCGTTGGTACTTCCTGGCTTGTGTGGCCACTAGGTAACAAAAGCTCAACACTGCCCCTAGCATCTTGGAGCACTTCTGTTGTGTTTTGTAGTTTGTACGTGCTTCAGAGTTTTTACGTGTTTTGGAGTTTTTACGTGTTTTGGAGTTTGTACGTGCTTTGTCTCTAGGGGCCACCATAAATATACTTTTATTTATTCACTCCACATAAAATGTAATAAATAAATCATATAATACTAAAACCAACTATTTACATTTCAACTTTTAACTATTTAAATTTTCAGCTTTTTCCTTTTAAACAAATTTAAAGTGAAACAACACAAAACACTGCAAACCACAACACAGTTAAATATAAATATGAAAAAATATGAAAACAAAAAGAAGATGCACATTCTCTGTCATATAGGCCTGCATGAATACACTTTCTGAATCCTTTGTCATCCGCAACTTAAAATAGTTGTGGATGATCACTACACCGTTCTAATGCGATGTTGTTGTCCCTGGCTCTCTTTCTCTCTCTTTCCCTCCTGCTCTGTTCCTGTGCTACTGCGAGTGTAACTACCGGCCCTCCTCCCTCTTCCCAGCGCAAAGCACAAGGCTCGCGTGCGGAGTGAAGCGGAAAAAAAGTGCGAAAGAGAGGGTGAGAGAAAGAAAAGGCTCGCGTCGTTCACTTCAAAGAGTCAGCTGTAAGAGCCCTTTTGTTCGCGACCAACACATCACTATTAGGAATATATCGCCACCTGTTGCTTTGGCATGTTCCTAGCAGTGTTTTCCTTCATCTTTGCGTTTACGTGTGGATGGGATTATTTTTTAAAACGAAAAAGGAAAATCTCCGTTTTCAAAAATACCCGTGTACGTGTGGACGTACTTCCATACCTTCCACACTAGCCCGGATAGATTTGAAAACGGCGTTTTCGTCTCAAAACGCTCCGCGTCCACACTAGCGTTTTCAGTCATTTTCACAGAGTTGTGCGTCCACATTGAAACGGCCGAAAATGCTTACGTTCCAGTACTGCGCATGCGTGAAACGCAAGAAGCTTCAGCCTGCCTCATTGCTGTCTGCCGTTTATTTACTTTCCCGCTCTTTGAAACATCGTGGCAAAATGCCGAGGAAAAGCACCGAGTTTTTTAAATGGACTAACAATGAGGTGGAGTTGTTGCTGCGAGTAACACAAAAGTACAAAGTTGCAAAAGTGAGTGAGAATTAAAGAATTTGAAGAAAAGCCATGTACAGACTGATATTAATCTTTAATAGTTCTGTTCAAAATTGAGAGCAAACAAAACATCTGCTGTATAATGCCCTCCGCTATCTTTGTTTAATTGGTCACATGACTGTATCATATGACTAACATGCGTCATCGTTTTCGCTGTCCACAGCGTTTTCATTCGAGGAAGACGGGAGGCCAAAACGGAGAGAAAACGAGGATGATGCGTTTTCAAACGAAAACGCGTTAGTGTGATCGTAGCCTTAAAGTGCTGAACTAGCCTGCCTGCAGTCCAGACCTTTCACCAATTTAGAACATTTGGCGTATCATGAAATGATAACTGTAACAAAGAACACCTATGACTGTTGAATAGCTAGAATCCTATATCAGACAAGAATGGGATGACAGATTTGCCTCAGATTTTTTGAGATATGCTGCTAGTATGGAATTCAAAATATACAATACCCAATAAACAAATATACAATAAACTTAAATAATTTTTTTTTCAGTTTAAAGATTTAATTTCTATGTTCTATTGCAAATAAACCATTGTATTATAAATCACTGCATTCTGTTATGTTTATTTTGCAGCATCCCAGTGTTTTTGAAATAAGCGTTCTTGACCAGTGTATTTTCCAATTAAAAGAAAAAAGAACAAAGTTGGAAAGTTTTGATGAAAAATATGACAAAATATTTAAAGAATGATGCAAGTAATTTATGGGTCTGCACAGAATAAAGCACATTCATTCTTTCTTAAATGCAATATTAAATATTTCCTCTGAAAATATTCAAAGTGACAAACATTTTAAACATTTTTTAATAAAAATGTATTCAGCAGTCTCTCCAGTAAGATGCTGAACCAACAGTTATCAATATTTGTGTTATCTGTGTTAAAGCTGAAGGGGTGATTTTTACACCAACAATGTGTGAAAACAAAAGCAAAAGGTTTACAAAAGCTTACAAAAACAAACACACACACACACACACACACACACACACACACACACACAAATATTCACACGTAGCCAATGCAATATTGAATCAAAGTTGCAAAAGTACACTGCCAGTTTCTGCATCTGGCTGGCTGTATATCATCCTCACCCTCCTTCTGTCAGTTTGTGCATGTCTGTCTATCAGACCTTTTGTCCTTCCATCTGGTGCCTCTTTGTGTGTCTGATGCTCTCATCTGTCTGTCTATGTCTGTCTGTCTGTAAGTCACATTCTGTCAGTTGGTCAGTGCCTTAATGGGGCCTCTGTCACATCATTCTTGGTTTAAGTTATTGGGTCCCTCTCCGTCTGTCAACTGGTTGTTGTCATCAGAACCAGCCTTCTGGGATTCTTGACCATTTTCTTGACCTGTCTTTGAATAGCTTACAGTTGTACCTTCTCCTGAGGACAGCTGTGACATCTAATGGTGATGTCTGTAAATTGTGCTACTTCACTGAATGGTAACCATAGGGAAATGGTAGACATGTGTCATAACGGTGGTAATCACTGTAGTTAAAATTGCAATTGTCAAAAGATTAATGAAAAAAGCATATTTCAGCAAATATATACGTATATAGTCTTTATACCCACACACTAATATATACATATATGTTATCTCTAACCTGTACTAGGTCTGTCCCAGGGCCTTCTTCACATAGGACATGCCCAAAACACCTTACCTAGGAGGCATCCTAATCACATGGCCGAGCCACCTGAAAAACAAACGATACCAGAGTCAAAATGATTAGCCCCACTGATGCTAATAGTTAACTGTGTATCCTTTTTGTGGAATAACACAAAAAGACTTGTTGTAGTTTTCAACAAGTCTCACACATCTCCTGAGTAATACCAGCCCATCCTCTTGGGTTTCAGTCCTTGGTCTTCATTTCCCCCCACAGAAGTCCACTGGCATTCAAGTCAGGGCTTTGTGAAGTCCAGTCAATAGCATTCACTTTGGTCTTGTGGAGTCAGTTCCACTTTTGCTGCTCAAGATTTTCTTTCAGAATCTTCACATATTCTTCTTTCTTCATGCTTCCTTCCACCTTCACCAGATTCCCAGTCCCCACACTCACTGAAGCATCCCCACAGCATAACACTTCTGTCTGGTTTGAAGTTGTGTCTTCTGCACAAGTGAAGTTTTTCTTGGTCTACAACCTTGTAGTCCTATCCTGTGCAGGATAATTTGGCTAAGTTTAGATATGTCTCTCACTAGTTTTCTTTCCATAGTATTTGAAACCTTTCACCTTTGGCAGGCTTGTTATGTACTATGTGGCTCTCTTTGAATTTATTAATGATACTTCTCACTCCACTTCTTCACACTATGAAGCTCCTGCTGGATGCTGAGCAATGTTTGTATTAAGGCTAAATATTAAGGCTAAATGAAAAGGTCAGTTTTTCAGGGGGTGAAAACTACTGACCTTGGTAAAAAAAAATATATATATATATCCTTAAATAATCTGTTATTGTGTGTAAAAAATAATAATAATGTATGCTTTTTAAAGGAAGGTAGTAAATTTAGAAATTTTATATTGAAAATCCCTTTCTCAGCTAAAAACGAAAGCAGTTGGACAAGAAAGAATGAGATTTAAGGTATTGTCTGCTGTAAACTGTATAAACAGGTCAGATTTAAACCAGTTTGCAAACATTTTGTTTAATTTTTATGAAATAGTTGATAGATCCTTGTACAGAACTGCCGTCACCATGATGAAAGGTAGAATGTTCTGAATCAATGTGATTATGGCTATCATGCTCAAAAGCAAAAATACAGAATGTAATCCTTACAGCATGTGTCATTCATAACAGCTATGTATGAATATCTTCCCTTTTAAACAATTAACTCTCTTAGTCATCTGAAATCAGCAGGTATGCACCATCTGCAGGCTCTAATTTTGGTAGTGCACATTATGCATGCTACTTCTGCTGTGGTCATCTAATTAAATCTTGCACAAACACCACCATGATCTTACAATCATCTGAGTTCACATGAACACCACACTGATTGCTTTGTATTCATTACTCTTTACGACATCCCATGCAATTAAAGCCACAGGAACGTGGATTATTCTCAGGGCGTACTGAAAATCTGCACAGTTTGTGTTTAAAGTTCTCTTCCAGTTATACACAAAATATACATCTATATCAATATATCTTATTGGGTTTGTGTTTGTTTTGGTGGTGTTTTTTACAACTCCAATTACAAAGAGTTAGTATGCTGTATAAAATGTAACAGAAAATACAATGTGATGACTTGCAAAATCCATAAACTCACATTTAGAACACAGAACCACATGCAGCACACCTCAAAAGAGTTGGGACAGGGGCATGTTTGCCACTGCAAATCATTTCATCGTTTCAGTGGGTGAAAAGTCTGAACTGCAGGCAGGCCAGTTCAGCATCCAGAGTCTTCTACTGTTCTAACAGATGCAGTATGTTTTTTAGCATTGTCTTGCTGAAAAATGTCAGTACTTCCCATATATATTTCAGAGTGGACTGGATCGCACATTGGCTCCATGAGACAATATGTTGCTTTAAAACTTGTATATACTGTGCCTTTCAGCATTGATGGTACTTTATCCAGATCTGCAAGCTGTTAGTTTCCAGGCAATAATGCAAAATCTTGAACTGAGCAGTGATAGCAAGTCAGATGGTTGCTTTGCTATTTACTCCAGAGAATGAGAAATCCATGTTTTCCAAAAGGAATATCAAATAATAATTCTTTTGGCCCCAGAACAGCTTTATACTTTGTCTATTCTAAATGAGCTTGGGACCTGCCAGGACTGAGCAGGGGCATTGAAGTTGGAGGGATGGGCGACTCAGAGTCCATTTGCCCCACAGTCATCAAAAGTTAGACCACTTAGGGTGATGTTATGGATGTCACTGGATGGGGACTCTGACACCGAAAACCTCATCTCTTTTAAAGATAAAGATAAAGAGTCCTTTATTGTCGCTGTACTCAGGCATTGCACAGTGAAACTGGAAAAAACGGAGAACTAATAGCTGCTGCGTGTGTGCCTCGCCATCTTTACAACCCAAAGAGATATGTGGCTCCTTAGCAGATGGGGCTGGACAGGGAAGCAGTAGCTTGATAACTGCATCGGTGGCGGCGTGTGCAGGCAGTCTGAAATGGCAGTGAAGTTAAGCTTTTCTGGTCCAGGAGCAGAATTGAGTTGGACAGCTGCAGTGACAGAGAGAAGCTTGACTGTAGAGGTGAGGAGGAAGTGTCCTTCAACAGAGTTACCAGTGTTTGATAGTTCACACTGAAGGGCTTTCCTACAGTGTCTAGTAATGCACAATATTTTCATGAAATGTAATCATCCAGAACTTCTAACTGAATTACCTTGTAATATGGGTTGTGGGATTCGTTCACACCAAGTGAGTATTTTTGATTTAGGCTCCTCAAAAGCAAAACCTGAGTCCAAAGGGTCCATTCTTTGGTCAGATTGTACTGTTATGTGTGCTGCAAAAAACCCCCAAAGAAGAACACTTGATATAGAACTAAAAAAAAAACAACAACAACAAAAAAAAACTTTATTTAGGTGCAGTAAGGAAAAAGGCTCAAGACACAGGTGATCTGACAAAGTATGAAGTAGACACTATGACTATATACACACTGAAGGTAATGAGGCCAGAGTGGGAACACCTGGAGAACAAAATACAGCTGAACTAGATCTAATAATGAGACATGCTGTAGCAAATAAAACTAGACCTGAGGCATAGAAGACAAATGACTATCAAAATAAAACACTGTAACATAATAGAGAAACATGTAAGACAGAGCGAAATACATAACAAAATACAACAAGATGCAGAGGCCAGATTAAGTAAAAGCATAGAATCTAATAGGAATAACTCTAGACGCACAGAAAACAAAATACAAAGTAGCAAAAGTCAAAATACAGAGCAATTACTATGATGAAATTAGGGAATTAAAAAAAACCCGTGACACTATAAGCTAAGGACTCCTAATAACCAAAACAGGAACATTTTAATAAAAAAAATTCAAGGTCAGAAAACTCAAAATTTCAGCTTTCAAAAGAAGGGCTTTGATGGATTTCCATGACAGCATCATGTCTATTTTAAATTCAGTGTCACCTGAAAGTACAGGATTCATGGTTATACTATATTGATTTGCAGGTTGTCCCCTGTGTACAGAGATTTCTCCAGGTTTTCTTGAACTTTTGATGATATTAATGTTGTAGATGATGAGATACTCAAAGTCTTTGCGATGTTACACCGTGAAAGATTATTTTGAGATTGTTCTACAGATTGCTCCACAGAAATTATGTAGATATAATGTTTTGGGCTTGTTTTGGTTTTTTTGCTAACTCTCTAAAATGCTCTTTTTACATTCAGTGACCTGTTGCCCAATTAATGTGAACCTGATTAGTTGCAAAATCTTCCTCTAGCTGTTCCTTATTAGTAGCACTTGCTTTTCCAGCAAGTGGTACTGACAAAAAATTCCCCCTGTCTCAACCTTTTATGTCTGACTTTAAACATTTGATATGTTTTCTATGTTCTATTATGATTAAAATATGAGTTTATGAGATTTGTATGCTTGCATTCAAAGCAATGGGTTGGAGGTGGAGTTCACCACGTGTTACCTGTACATCATAAGGCAACATGAATCTTTGGAACATAGGAATTAAGTACAGGCACCCAGAGAAACCCTCCACAATCCAGCCAGAAACTAGAATGTTTTTACTGTAAGGTTTTAGGACTACTTACCGTAATAGTATGCAAGTACTACAGTAGTAACATATTAAAAATCATACATTATGATAAAATGATAAACATGAAAGGTAAATGTTTTCTCTCTTCTTATATAATCTTACCTTTGCTTCCACATACTCCCACACTCCTCTTTTCACTTCCACCTCTTTCACATTGTGTATGGATTGTGTTTTAAATTACAAAGTGATGTTGCACTTGAATTACGAGTATGAATGAAGCTATAAACCATGCACTTGCCAGTGAATATACCCTGTAAATCATTAGAATAAATGCTAACTGCTGTGCATTCTATTGCAGAGATTTTAAGACCTTAATTTCATGAATGCAGTGGCTTGACTCTCATCAATATCAAATAGGCCAAGACACGATAAGCTATGCAAAACCATAATTTGAAAGGTTTTGCAATCCTCATTAGGCTTGAGAAGGAAATTGTTTTTGTCAGCACGAGAGGAAATAACCTCTATAGTAAATGTGCTGTAATATTTTAATGAAATACATGCATCAAGAGTGCATTTCTGGTATGCTGCTGAAAAGATGAATGTGATATAGAAAGAACACCATAGTGACCTTGATCATACAGTATAGTATTTGCTTTTTAACATCAGATCGTGTGATGTGGTTCAAACTGAAATGGACTGATTTCTAGTTTTTACACAAAAGGCCATTTCTAATGAAATTTTGTTATTACTATCTACAATTTAACCTCAGAATTTATACTGATGAAAATATTATATATATCTTTATAACAAATGATCATTATTCATTACTGCAAAAAATACAGAAAAATACAGGATAAGAAAAATATGAAAAAAACATTAAAAGAAAAAAGCATTTTGACTCCTTACTTTTTTCTGCATGTGTCAGATGGCTAATATCAGAAACGATCTGTTAATTACTGCATTGACAGCTATACTTTCCTAAAAACTTTGTAATAACATATTGATATTATAATTATAATTAAAATAACAATTTAATAAATTCAGCTGGAAGTGTATTGACCTTATTAGTGAATAATTATATTATAAAGCACATAATTGTTATGGTTAGTGTTTTATACAGTATGCTGTTTTTAATCAGCTTGTTGTGTGCTTGGTTCCTGAAAAAAAGAATTATACTCCACACAGCAGATTGTGACAATAATTATCTGTATTCTGGTCCACTGCTACATTAAATAGTAACTTGATTTACTCCTGGCTACTATGTACATTAATATTATTTGCAACATGTTAAAAAAACAAAACAACAACAACAACAACAAGAAAAATATGTTATTTAGTAGTAGTTTAGTAGTTCATTACTGTCTTCACAATTATTAACATAACAACAAAATAGACACTACGCAAGTTTAAAATGTTGTAACCATCATATTCATGCCACATAAACATTTATAATTACGTTTCTGTTTTTTTCTGTGCTATTAAAGAGTTGGATACCTTGAAACTGTAAAGAACTGAGTCTTTATTACTTGACTCTTGACCTGTGTATGGAAAGATAAGCTAACAGCAAATAAATATTAATGCACACTAACACAGTTTTATGGATTAAATTAATCCTGTAACCATGTAAATTTGTGACCACGACCCCCAGAGAATGACGTCGCATGATTTTCACAATATTATATATATATATGTGTTGTGCAACCAGACATTAATTCTCTTTCTATTGAATACGAATCAAAAAGCAAGGCCACTACACCATCCATTCTTTGTAAACTCAGAGTTGAAATTAATCTTTACAGCTTTACTTGTGTTCATAGAACAGTCTTTATGTATAAATATTCATGCATTCTTTTATTTCTTTTCAGTCGCGCTATTTCCATTTGACTGCAGCACAGTAAATTAGTCATAGAGAGTGAGTTGACACCCACTTAAGACTAAAACATCCTACAGAGATGATTCAACAACATCTTAGTTAAACAACAGTGCTCAACAAGTTGAGTTAAATATTATTTGAAACCCGTACAATATATGACAAATAGAAACTCCCCAGGTCACTGCTGGTAAACAGAAAAAAAAAGGAACATCCCAAAATATAGGCTGAATTTTCTTAAATTAAATGTGAACAAGAGAAAGCCCAGGTACAGAACTTAACAGGTTAAGGTTCATCAGTATTCTCAGCCAATAAAATACATATATTTTCTAAGGGTGTAGCCCAAAGCAGCACCTGCAAATTGCAGAAATGGGGTTTCAGTGCTGTATACACATTAAAAAGCACAATCAGATCCACTAACCCTATCTGAAGAGTTTAAACAATTCCACTCTCCATTGTAAGTGATGGGCCCACAAAAACCACAACCTGTGAAAGCCTCTCAGCTTTAAAAAGAACAGAGATTTGGAGAAAACTATCACTTTGTTAACCTCTTAAGCCCCAAGCCTACCTGATCTCCTGCCTTTTGCCCCCGTATCAGGGGGCGTTGGGGCTTAAGAGGTTAAGACCTTTTGCTGAAAGTTTGGTTTTAACCACATATTTGAATGTTTAATTTATGGTGAATATCATGTTTGTACCTGGCCACAACAGGCCAAGACAACAAATCTATAGGGTGCAAAGAATTTCCACTCACCAAGATATCCGGTTGTCTCACATGGAGTAAACAACACAGCCACACACCTCCTGAGTCTGCTGGGTGGTTACAGCTGACAGTGGGGGCAAACCATTAGTGCCCTGCATGCTCCTTGTCACAGGGAATGTGACAACACCCCATGGTTTCCTTGCCATGGGTTTACTCCCATAAAACATGAATAAAGCTGCCAGTGGTTCCTACCCCTGAATTACTGCCCCATACAGGCAGAAAGTAGTAAAACACAGATACAAAATATGTTACCACAAACATATATATTAAAAGAAATAATGAAGGATTAAATGGGAACAGTTTTCCTTTGCTGTTATGGTTTTGTTATTGTAAGACTGGGAAATAGTCATAGTCATGTCAACTCTGGGATTCCTTGAATATCATTTTGTGTTTTTATCAACCCACTCATTTACGCCAAGTTCAGTCCATTTTGTTTTTTCTAAATGTGGGAACAGTGTTGCTGAGAGTGTAGTTAGAGTGTAACGGATGGCACAATTATAATAAGTAGCACTAAGTAACAGGCCAGAACACTAGATCTCTTTTGAATGTCAGTGCAGGTCACTTGTTGTTTGCTTTGGATAAAATAGAACAGACTGCTGAAAACTCACTAGTAAGTTTAATCAAATAGGTACAACTCTGATCATTTCCATTTTAATGCATACACAACGAAAATGTTAAAGAAAATGTAAATGAGTGTGATTCTAACTATTCTAACTCAATATGTGGTCAGAACCTAATGATTAAAATGCTTATGTTCATATGTTCACTCAGAGCTTCTTTTTAAACAAGCTTTGTGAATTTATAACTGCAACATTACCTCAATTCACCCATTGCTCCCAGTGTTGTATTATGTGGAATAGATATACAAATTCTCACAAGAATCTATCCTGCTGTCCCCTTTTTTGCAACCTATTTTTGTCTGCAATTCGACACTCAGAATTCAGTCAGTATTCGTTGTATAAAAGGCCAGAGCTACTAACCCTTTATCTATCTGAATTCAATCTAGTAAGCCATCAAACAATATCTGATGATTCAGCCTCTGTTGACAACAACCAATGTTTTGAGCATCCAGCATAACCAGGAGATATCCAGGCAGAGACTACCTGTTCTGTGTCCTGGCCACTGTTTACAACAACAGATAAATTGAAAACAAGCAAATAAAAAGCTAAGCCATCAACAGATGTTTGCTAATGGTTTCAAGATTTCATTATGGCAAATGCATTTCCCCCCCTTATGCTCTACATAGTGTTTACCTGCAAAGCCATTACTGCTTTGACCACTGAAAAAAAAAGTAAAAAAAAACAAAACAACAACAACAAAAAACTACCACTAATCTTGTCTCTTTCTAGTAGATATTAGTAGGTAAATACTACTGTTCTATTTGACCATCATTCAGTGAAGAATAACCCAGTGACAATATTGGCAAAAAGCAAAATACCAAAATACCATGGTCCTGGGTCAGTGGTCCAGTGTTCTGATTTTTGGATCATTATTATTGAGTTTTGATTTCATCATGGTTCATGTCTACCAGTGTTTTGGTTTCCGTTTTGTACTTCTAGCACTCTAGTTCCTCTTTTGCTCTGTGAATTCTGTTTCTTAGGTTTTGTTCCTGTGCCCCCGTGTTTAGTGTACGTTTAGTTCAGTCTTCATGTTTATTATCTTGTTCCCGCCGTCAGTTGTGTCTCTTGTCACTCCTGGCCCTGTGTTCTGTGTTTCCTGTGTCCTGTATCAAGTCCGTGCCTCTGGGCCTGTTGTGTGTTTCCTGTTTTATTTTAATAGTCCTTGTCCCTCGTCAGTGTATCTAGTTTTGCCTTCCCTCGTCTCTTTATGTCTGATTAAACCCAGCTGTGTTCCCACCTGTTTCCCATCCTCTCATATTCCTGCTTGTGTATTTTAGCTCTCAGTCTTCCCCTGCTCGGTGTCTTGTTGTACCTTCGCATTAGCTGTGTGTTCCTCACCCGTCATGTTTTGTTAGGTTGTATCATGAACTCCCAGTGTAGGTCATTCTCCCTAGTTTGAGTTTTGTTTTATTTTTAGAGCTCATGTATTATGTTCTCAGTTTGTTTTTTTGCCAGCAAATAAAGCTGCCACCTTAAGTCACATACGCCAGCTCAGAGTCCTGCATTTGGGTCCTCCTCCTGCCTGCCACACAACCGAACCATGACAAATTCCAATCTCCATCACACCCCATCCCCATTTTATCAGCTGCAACTTTATGATCACAAGTATTACAATAGTCAAACGGATAAATAATAATATAAACAATTAGGTATGTCTTATATAACCTTATTATTAGTATATGTGGTGGAACTACTCGGTCCTTAGGTGCAAACTTAAATAATAAATGGCCTACAATTACCACTTTACTTAACAATACTGTTTACCTGGAAAGCTTTAAGAGGTAAGTATCTTGCTTCTCATTTGAATGTGAACCCTTTCAATGTGCAGGGAGAAATGCACTTCAAGGAAACAAATTCCAATTCATGAAGAACCCAAGGACAGGAGCAAATATAAAAGCAATAAAAGATATCCAGGAGATAGGCTTTATCTGCAGTCATCAAACTGCAAAGCATGCATCATACTTTTGTCCTTGAGACATTTTCTTCTCTCTACTTTCCTTCTAATACTTACCCTATCATATGAAAAATGTGATTAAACTGTCCTGCAGCTGAAAAACTGCACAGATTTTCCCAGGACTACTATTTTTGAATCTGCAGATGTAGTTGCCTTGCTACAGTTGCATAGGTTACACCTCTTCCTCTTGGTATTTTATCATTTTATGTCTTTCTTTGACCACATTTACAGTATGTGGTCTACGTTAGAGCCTTAGTAAAGATTTCAACTGGTCACATTTAAGTCAGAATCCATACATAATAAAATGTACCATAAACTGATACATAAATAAAACAGAACGTGTTTAATAAAATTAAAAACACAAAACTCTATAGGCTAGTTTTCACAGCATGTCAAGAGGTAAATATAGTGACCCTGATATAATATCTCATATTCATGGTTAATAATATAGAGTAACTTCAAGTTTAAATGTGGGAAAGTAAGCAATGATTAAATTGAATTCAAACTGGAGAAAAAAATGCTTGCTAGTAAATCTGTACACACACAAACATTTTAATGATCATATTGTTTGACAAAGGTAACACAATAATGCCAGTAATTATAAATTCTCCTATTAACTGAAATACTGTCATGACTACAGACTGAAAATCAGATGCATAAGGCTGCATCCGCATATACAAAGATGTTTTTTAAAACTAGTATTTTTCTGCTTTCATTTCGGAAAATATCACTGTCCACATAAAAACGAGAAAAACTATGTCAAGTGCTATCAAGAGCATGCCAGAATAACAGGTGGCAAAATAATCTATTCAGAAGCCTATAAACAGTAACGCAGTGCACAGTCTGATGTTGAAAAAGGAGATAAAGATGCACATTTTTAACATTGCAAGACAAATTTTCAGTTTTCTTCATCCACATGTAAACACAGAAATCGAGTTAGATATTCACACTTGAAGGAGTTTTTTTTTTAAAGCTCCATTTTTAGTTATCTAAAACAGTGTCTACATGTGGAAAAAAGTCTGAATTACATAGAAAAGGCTAAGCTTACCAAAATATCAGTCTACGTGTGAACAAGGCCTAAGGAAAAAAAAGGAAGATACAAGCGCAATCAGGGATGGCCAAAGTAAAGTTGGCTGAAATATTCCAAACGGCATTCTGGCACTTTCAATTAATGACATATTAAGTCTAATAGGTTAATGCATAATACTGATGAGTAAGTACATTTCATCTGTGCTGCAGTCTGACATTGCTTCTAATTGATGCAATTGAGATACTTGATCAACACCTTCAACAAATTGTTTTTTCTTTCTCATCCCTGTGATGTGACCATAGTGCAGACATAAAGTTATGGTCTAGGTACTTTAACATCTAGTTAATTGATTTAAGTTTAATCTGTTTCTGTGCAGTGTATGTAGCTTGATGTACATTTCCCAGGGAGATTGAAAAAATGTTAACATGTGACTTAGAGATGAAAAAGGACAGAACAGTAAAGAAAAATTCTCCTCAAAGCTAAGGATTGATCAGCAAGTTAATAAACCTTAAATCTTACGGGTAGTGTCCTCATTGTTTTTATTGTTTTAATCCTATATTGTGAGAACATATTGCTGAATTATACTTTTGTGAAAGTTGTAGTAGTACAAGTTGAAGTAATACTAATTTTTTGTTTTTCAAAAACTGCATGAAAATACAAGGCAGTTTAGCTCTATAGTTACATCACAGAAAAAAGACATCAACTTATGTTTAAGGTGGTGATGCTCATTATATTTACTCACAACATTTTACATTTTACATTAGCTTTATAGTGCATAATCATAGCTATGGTGACTGCTATAGGACAGAGATGTTATAATCAGCTAAAACATGTTTTGGCTTACTGACCAACATTTCTACTACCATTTGGACCAGGTCTGGATGCACCCCAGAGTTTTTCTTACCTCTGGAAGACTGTCAGTCCAGTGTTCAGGAGATGAGGCTTGAGATGAAGAGGAAGAAGCTGGTGTTTTATCCAGATGCCAGTAACGTTTCTTTTACTTTTAAACTTCTTTGGTGATGGGGACCCCACACAGTGATGTGTGACGACTTCTACAGAAAGGCAAGCAGAGATTGCTCGTGAGCTCAGAAACGCATGCCTCCATCTTGATTTTTCAAAAAGTATATAAAAATATCAATAACAAAAAAAAATCACCTGAATTGAAAGTCAGTATTTACAGTGGGATTAAAAATATGAATGAAAAATTATGTTGGTAAAACATTTGGTTAAACATATTAGATTCAGCCATTCCCATAGATGCAAATCTGAAAGTGCTCCTGAGCCTCTATCTACTCAGCTTGTCTGTTTTATTAAACTGGATATGGTCAGAGCTGCCCCCCTGTCCATGATTGTCACACTTTCCTTGATAATGTATGACTTATTAAAATTATGAAGCGCAGAAACAAGCTGCTGGCCTCTGGAGACAGACACGCCCTCCGAGACAGAGACGACTTGTCTGCTATGAAAATCAAATAAGCGCATTGACAATAGCTGACTGTGGCCACATGATGGCAGTAATGTAAGTCCAGATGATTGGCGAACAGATTTATTACGTACCGTCTGAGATGAAAGAAGAAAACTCGCTTTACTTTGGTACATTTTAATTTATGTATATTTTTAGATTTGACAGGCAAGCAGGGCTTGCCTTGCTTGTCCTGACTGAATGTCACTGGTCTGAAGGTGCAGGCACAAATTTAAATATCCATCCACAGCATATGAACTCGTGAAATTCCTCCTCTCCTCTGCCTTATGCCATACTACGTATGTGGCTTATCACTAGCCCCATACCTAAAATACTAGTAAAGGGTAGAGAAATGTCCTTCCCAGCTACTGTATTCAAATATGATGGGAGAACGTGGCTGCTTCCACAAATCTTAAGCCCGCTCCTATATATTTTTAATACATTCATTATAAGCTTATGCCACGGTTCTGAGTAATTTTGACCCAGCATTTTGAGTTTCTTATGTTTTGGTTTGATTTTGTATTATGGGTTATATTCTTAATCTCTTGTTGTGCTTTGTTGATTACGATTATTATTCTTAGTCTATGTTTCAGTTAAGGGTTTTGTTCTTGTACCCTCGTGTTTAGTATAGCTTTAGTCCTGTGTCAAGTCTGCGTCTTCGTTTCTTGTTTCCTGTTTTATTGTGAAGGTCCATGTCTCATGTGAGTGTATTCTGTTTCGCTTCCCCCCTGTCTCGTTAGCCCTAATCTCTCCCAGCTGTGTCTCCCATTCCCTGATTATGCCTCAGTGTATTTTAGCCCCATGTTTCTCTGTGTCAGTGTCACATCATAACCTCAGATTTTGCCTGTGTGCTCTAGTTAGTGCTTTCATGGTTTGGTTTCTGTTTTTTGCCAGCAATAAAGCTGTGGTTTTGAGTTGCAATTTTGTCTCCATGAGTCCTGCGTTTGCGTTCCTCATCCCTGCCTGCTCGCACACAGAGCCCTGACAGCTTATGAGAATGTATCATTTTGTTGGAAGATTAATTACCCATTTTTGTATATATATTTATGAGTATAGTATCCTTTTTTCTATTAAATAACCTTAAAAAATTACTCATTGAACCTTTAAATGATATTTGTAAGTAGCCCTACCTGATCAATAGTTTGGCCAATGGCCATTTAATTGCTTACTGACCTTGGTTTGCAGTGTTTGGCCTGAGTAATCATGGATACATTTTAAGCAACCAAAATGTACCTGAGTACTCTAAAATTATATTCTTATTTCTGTGTCACTAAACACTTGTTATGAGACTGCAGAAAAGCCTTTGCCAGAGCTCCATGGAAATATAAAGATATATAAAGATCTTGTAAGACTTTGAGTAACATGCATATACCAATGTTTTAAAGACAATAGTTTTTTTCAGTTGGTTTATCCAGGGAGTTTCCAGGAGGCCAGTGCTCTCTTTTCTCAGCAACACCTTGTTCATTCACACAATTTTCAAACACCTGCAAACTGCCTAACAAAATTACAGGAGCCACAGAGTTTGGTAGCCAAAGAGCAGCTTCACCAGAGCTGAGTGTTGGAGGCTTTGAGCAAGAGTACTTCAGTGGTGATAATATGGGAAGATCGAGTGCTGCTCTTCACCTTATCTTTTGATATTTATCCGAAAGGATAAAGGACATAAAAAATGGACATAAAAACATAGCATAAAGGTTGCCATGTTTTCATACACTACACTGGTGTGCATGGCAGCTTGTTTTTTTGTTTGGTTGGGTTTTTTTTTTTTTTTACGTGATTTGGTTATTAGTAATACAAAAATATTTTCTTTAATACTATTATCATGAAAAGCAGAACCCCTATAGAAACCCCTTACCCCATACCAAACCATTGCATTTTTTTTTTTTTTTACACATTTTAGGTTATTTGCTTATTTGTTTAGGTTATTACATTTCTAGGATATTTGTTGCCACTTTACTTTCAGAAGGAAACCTTTTTATATATAGAAAGCTACAGATGTAAATGGGATAAGTCATACTCAGTATTGGACACGATGACTGAATCACACACTTCATTTCCTGTTAACTCCGTTGTGAATATACATTGTCAAACATCTCACTTTCAATAAACAGTAAAATCATTAAATACACTCATTCAAGGTGGATAAACGTAAAAGCAATATGCAAGACAACCAACACAGGCTGAGAAATCTGTAGGCACTTGGGAAATTGCTTCAGACATTCTAAAATCAGAGCAAAATGACACAAATTGTGTCCCAGCAGAGGTTAAAGCCACTGGCTTCTGAATCAATCTAATTGAGGTAAAGGGTCTTTGCTTAAGAGCCCTGGAGTACTTTCAAACATCTCTCCAGTGCCAGCATTAAGAAGAGTGCTTCCTCTAGTCTTCTCTTAACCCAATCCACTCCATCCCCTTCCTAATCCCTAAGCTATGGCAACAAACTGAATTTATAGAAGTTTCATAATGAAAGGTCACAATATCCTCAGACTCAGGGAGAGGTAAGGCTCAGTTACACTATGTCATATTATGATGTGGCCTGTGGCGGGCCACAACAAAATTGAACTCTGCTGGTGGGTTTAAATTAAAAAAAAAAAAAAAAATCTTCTGAAACAAGTCAGCCATGGTATTTTCTCAGAAAAGCACAAAGTGGTAAA
Source organism: Pelmatolapia mariae (assembly GCF_036321145.2). Lineage (NCBI taxonomy): Eukaryota > Metazoa > Chordata > Actinopteri > Cichliformes > Cichlidae > Pelmatolapia > Pelmatolapia mariae. The sequence continues at coordinate 21,834,872 of NC_086233.1, read as the reverse complement.
AATTTGTTATAGTATTGTATCTTAGTAAGGCTTTATTACAATCAAAGTTATATCTGTCCATTCACATATAGTATTGAATATAAGAATCTTTCTTTGAAGCAGTTTGGCTGATATCGGCAGTCATCTGCACTAACATCCCGTGGAAAGTCCACACTGATTCCTAAAACTGATGTCAAAGTGAAAGATGTCCTTAAAGGGCAACCTTCAAAGGGTGATACTTAGAAGTAATTGCCCATCTTCTTCAAAGCAGAACTGATAAAGACCATTTGCAAGGTTGTTTTATCTGGTTTCAGATCAGCTAGAGATTGTAAAAGCCTATTTCAGTGATTCTCTGGGTATATACATTTCCCTCTATGGATCTTTAAAATATGGCTGTTTTGCTCTTACCCAAAATTTTATAATATATATAATATACACACTACCATAGTTGTAGATGTAGTACCTGGATAAATGATATTTAAGATAACAAATAAACTGACAAATCAGCTCATCTGAACTGGCTGTAATTTAAAATACAGATGACGTTCTCGTGCTGTCTCTGACTTTTTGAATCATCTGATGCTTTCAAGATGTTTACATTTTTACCAGTAACTTCCCAGTGGTTTCAATTGTCACATCTGAGCAAAAGGTTCAGTTGTGTCTGGGGAGGAGAGGCTGCAAACCTTTGCTGTTCCAGTATTAACAACCTATCGAAGTAGCCCACTGCGTCTCATGTCAAGTGACATTAATCAGTGGTTTTATAGTTGTCACAAATGTGCAATGATGCCTGTGAAGAAGGAGAGGAAAAAAAAGTGGATGGTGTTGCATAGTGGTGAATAAAACAATGGACTTCTAACGTGTTACTGCAGCTCTTCTTGTACCACAGGAATCTGATAATAGGGATTGTGTTTGGTTTCACCAACATTTTTTTGATGGATATAAGAAAAGTAAATCTGGCGCCGGCCGTTGTTGACCAGGTTTTCATTTAAATTTTTCACTTTTTCATTGATCTGTTTATTTCATCATCCTTACCGTCTCTGTGCTAGTACAAAATCAGTGTTGGCTTTGACACATTTAATAGTTATGAAATCTTTTGGAACTAGTGGTTGTTAACATGATTGTTGTTTATCAATTTAATATTGGAGTGAGTAGGCTGCACAGAATGTGCTATATACAGTGTGCTTAAAAAAGAGCCCTTATTTTTTTTATCCCCTTGTGCTGTTGAACACAAAAAGGAGGTTGTATAATTTGAGTGTGTATTTGAATCGTGAAATACAACAAAACTTGAAGTGTTTCATGTTTGTTATATTTTAAGCATAACCTTAAGAGGTGTTTGGTTTTCCTCACTTCCACTCTAACAGCTCAGTAAGATGCAGATTGCTTTGAACATGATATGTGCAGCATTATTCTTTTTAATTAGGGGACTGATGTTTAGAAGCGCCAAACAGTAACTCTAGATAATAGTGGATTCATGTCCAGTTAATCAAAATCCTGTTGGCAGGTAATGGCTACCAGGGGCTCCAGCAGGTTTGCAAAAATATAATTAGCAAAGCCATGAATCTCCACTCTACAATGCTTGCTCAAGGGTGAAAAAGGACTGAACACAACACTGAGGTTGTGGTCGACTGGTTTAAAAAATGAAAGAGCATTTTTTGAGAGTAATGGGAATATTTACCAAGTCACAGAAACGTGTGTACTTTATTTAACTGCCATGTGTGCTGTACAGTCAGACTGGAGAAGGAATTGAGACATATCTTGCTGCCAAATATGCACAAACATGGCAGTACTGTTGATGATAATGCATGATATGATGTATTGATCAAATGCAAATACAAACACATACATATATCTTTTTGTGCAAACGTTTTGTGCCAGTGCTTCATTTAAATTTGAAAAGATACACGGAAACAGAAAATAAGGCAAAACTGAGTTTGTACAATTCTAAATTAGCTCATATTTACTATGACCACCTTTCGACAAGCTTTCTTGTAATTTCTTTAAGTTGTCTTCAGGAAAAAAAATTCCAGGTTTTTTGAAGGGTGTTTAAAGCTCTTCTTTGGGTTTTGGCTGCCTTTTGTTCAGTTCTCTGTCAAGATGATCCTCCACAGTGTGTTTGAGATCACTGTCATGCTGAAAAATGAAGCCCTTGCCAATCAGATGCTTCCCACGTGGTATTGCATGGTGGATCAAATTCTGATGGTACCTTTGTACATTCATAATTCTATCAGTTTTGACAACACCACTGGCTGAAATGCAACTCCAAACCAACACAGGCATTTACAGACTGCTGTAGGCACTCACTCTTGTACCTATTTCCTGTCCTCCATCATAGATGTACAAGATGACACTTTGAACTAAAAAAAATTTGGATTCATAAGACTTGTTGCAGCTGA